>NC_136734.1:6950000-8282500 GCF_936440315.1 Barbus barbus
ATTTACAAACACACACAGAGTTCATTTAAGCAATCAGTTCATCACATGACATAGTCACCGGAACAGGTATCGAAGCAACACTGAGATAATTACTTCTCATAATCATAATCAATAAATTCAAATCAATTCAAAAGACTGTAACAAATATTGAAGTGGAGAGAAAAAAAAACTGAGGATATTGAGGATTACAGATTCGAATAGCATTCTTATGTTCTGCTAATCTCAGCTTTAATTTCCTTTTCTTCACTGCGCATTTTTAGTAAATCTTGACAGTACTGTTTTAACCTATGGTTAAACGGCAAAAATAAGTAAACAAATAAATGAATAAATCTGGCCCTTGGTATCTCATAGTTTAGACTTTTCACACAAATATACAGAAATGTAAAATCGTTTTGTTATATATTAGTTATTTATTTGTTTGTTAATTTTACTGCTCTGATATATATTAATACTGCAGATCTGACAGTACAGTATAGAGGGCTGTTCTGCAGAATTAAATCAGATAATCCTAATCCTGTACCTAATGCCCTGTAACTGCTTGATAAAACTTGACTTCTCACTTTGAACAAACAACATTTTTAAAGCAGCCTAAGCCTTCAACAGAGAGTTCACTCAGAGGCAGTGAATTCACTTAACAGCCTGGCTTGCTATAGATTTCAGTGATCAGTGAAAAGCATTGTTTAGTTTATTTTTGATTGGTGCTCAATGGATTGCTCAGTCATATGCTATTTAAACTCAAATATTAATATACAGCATCAGCTGTACTCTTATGTTGATTTAAATGTAAAAAATACATTATCACTCATAATAAAGCAACTTTAGCAATAACAGGATGAGAAGAGCAGCATTTTTAATTTGGTTCAGTATCTTTCTCTTTCCCATTCAATGTACAGACACACTGATGATCTAGGCACTATGTAAGGAGAGCTTCTGTAAAGCAGCGCTGTAGTATTGAGCACCCCTGCCCACAAACATCAATTCCAGCCGTGTGGATATGCTTCAGTGGCTATTTCATGCCTGTAGAGGAGCTATGCCGTGCAGAGATAGTTTAAGAGAATTGCATCACCCAGCTTAATCCATCATGACTTCAAGCTCAGCCAGTGTTTCATTTGATTTTAGCTCAATATAGCTTGGATTCGATTTTATTTTTACCAGGATTGCAAATTAAAAATCCAGTTATCATTTTAATGCACACATTATCACCATTTATCTGCTTATCTCTCTAATCTCACTTGAACACATGCAGTGCTGGGTAATGTTAATGTGTTGGATGGTGAGAAACAGCCGCTAGGCAGTTCAAAACAGTTTTTATGGCTTTATTTAGGGCTTTTTTATCAATAAGAGTTTCCTCATTGAAAATGTGGGAAACATGGGCACTGAAAAATATACACTGCACACATATTTTCCATTCGATATTGTTGTAGTTAATTTATTAGCACATTAGTTGGTGCTATAAACTAGTGAACAATTTTACAGCATTAATATTTAGGCCAGTGTTAATTATGTATACATACTGTACGGTTGCTAGTTAATTAATGTTTGTTAATAATACTTTAACTGATGTTAATTAATACAAATGAAAATGTTAAAATGTATTAGTATATGCTAAAAAATGCATATAAAATGCAACATGCTATAAAAGTAGTCTTTTTAGTGAACAATCATAGAAAACACATTTTGTGGAAAACAAACTGTTAAATTCCACTGTTTTGCTACTTTAAAATACTTTGTAATTAGATTTGCGTAAAAATAAAAAAGTACTCATTCAAAATCAGTCAGTCAAATCACATTAGTAAGTTTTTATAATACTTTTGTATAATATTTGTTTTAATAAGAAAACTTTTATTAAGGAAATACACTGTAATTAAAACAGATACAGAAATACAGAGAACGGTTGAAGATTTAAAAATAAAAGTAGAAATGTGATGAATGTACATGTACAGTAAGAGAATGTACAGTATGGTCACCTGTCAAAATCAAACCTTAACAGAAAGCTCACACAGCAATTTTTTTTTTCTGTACACATCTGTGGCACACGTTTCTCATTGGCATGCATCATGCTCATGGTCATATGAATCTGGAGCCGTGTTGTGTCGCTCTCAGGCTTAGCTTTGATCCTCCGCCCAATTATACACGGCTGTGCTACTGCAACTCAGATGTAATGCAGAGGTCTGGCAGGCCATGCATGTTTATGAGCAATGTCAGACCCGGCTATGCTAATTTGTTGCTATGAATTTATGGTCATTTCTCATGTTCCAGTGAGGTTAACAGCACAGGTGTGCTCTTGTGTTTATATACTCAACCTCTCATCCATATTTATCAGCTCTGTCCTTCACAAAGCTTCCAAACAGCAGTAACATTCACATGGCTTTAGCTCTTTGGGTAGGCTTGTTCATTTTCGAGTACAAGGCCAAGCACAGCCGTGATGACATGTACATTGCATTAAGCATGGTTTAGAAAAGCTAAGAACAACAGGATTGTGATTCTATGCCAGTGAGTTCAAGGGTCATATTTCATCAAGGAGGTCTGTAATACTTCAATATCTGTTAGCGCGGGGGGGGGGGGGGGGGGGGGGGGGGGTCTGGTGAAGGAGAATCATTCTTCTTCACTTGAGACTGGTCTTGAGACCATTTTGTGAAGGTCTTGTCTCAGTCTCAGACTAAGAGGACACTGGATTGTTTTTCAAGAACTATCAAGACCACAACTGCAGGACATCACTAAATTGCCATTACACTGTCTGAATTATTTGTTAACATCATCTCGTGATTAGATGGAAAACTTCCTGCTTCAGATGCAATAACTTATTTCTAATTTGATTTATTTTGATATTGTTGTGCCAGGTCAGAATTTAATGGAAAAGTTTTTAAAAAAGTACTTTTATGGGACCTTATTATAACATATTTAAGCAATATCTCAAGAGCAAGAGAGCTCATACATTTCTCAAGCAGTAAATGCAGATCTTTCAGATGAATTTGTGGAGTGCTGGTTTGGCCTTGGTTTTGACTTGGTCTCGCCCTGCCTTGGTCTTGGTCTTGTTTTGGTCTCGATACACTCTGGTCTTGGTCTTGGTTTAGGTGGTCTTAACTACAACACTACATTGTGCAGGCAGTGATTTAAAGGAACACTCCACTTTTTTGAATATAGGCTCATTTTCCAACTCCTCAAGAGTTTTACAGTTTTCGAATCCATCCAGCCGATCTCCGGGTCTGGCGGTAACACCTTTAGCGTAGCTTAGCATAGATAATTGAATTTGATTAGACCATTAGCATCTAGCTCAAAAATGACCAAAGAGTTTCGATATTTTTCTTATTTAAAACTTGACTCTTCTGTAGTTACATTGTGTACTAAGACTGACGGAAAATGGAAAGTTGCGATTTTCTAGGCCGATATGGCTAGGAACTATACTCTCATTCCAGCGTAATAATTAGGGAACTTTGCTGCCGTACCATGGGTGCAGCAGGCGCAATGATATTACACAGCGCCTGAAAGTAGTCCCCAGCTGGGTAACTAGTTATGATATTGCTGGGGACTGGGGACAAAGTTGCTTGATTATTACACCGAAATGAGAGTATAGTTCTTAGCCATATCGGCCTAGAAAATCGCAACTTTCAAAATTGCAAAATTCAATTATGAATTCAAAATTGGTGTATTGCGCACTTTTATTTCAAAAGTACTGCTATATGAAAAGTGCAATGACAAACTTTATTTGCAAACACTTTAAACAAATAAGGTGCTTTTTTACAGCAGTATTCCCTTTAAAAAGTAGCAGTTATAATATTTATTGTAAATCTCAACTCAAACATTAATGTAATCAAATTAAATATAAAACCAAAGCTATTTGCCATGGCCAGGGCATTAACGCTTTGTCTAGCTTGTTTTATAAAAACTCAGAGTTATGCTCAGAGTCCAGCGCCTCGATTATAATATTATAACAGGCACCTTCCGAGTAGAGATAGACAATCACAGACATATCTGCTGATTTCAGGAACGCAATGGCTAAGGTCTTTAATTTAGAATCCACTCAACGCTCAAAAGTTCTTGAGCAATGCTGCAAATTGTGTGCTTACGAATCCTCTCATTATAACACAAGGAGTGTAGACATTATGGAAGGTTCATTGTGTTAGAGCTTTATGAGACTGCAATGAACTGAGTCAGCTTTTTAGTGATAATAAAGGGAGCGCTGGTCGTATTCTGCAATACCAAACCATGCATGCAGCAGCCCATGCTTGCTTTCCTGTTAAAAATAACAGTGAACAGTGGTTTGTGAATGTTGATGCTTAGCCTAAATAATTTTATCGGGAGCGTTCAGGTGAGCACTTCAGCAGTCTTAGGCCCATATCTCTCATTGGTTGAGACACGATGACGCCCATCCCAAGCCAGTTCTGATCAACATGCCACACCTCCTGTGACCCATGGTATGTCTGTAATGTTGTAACAAATTTGCTTTTATTTCGGTATATTGTGCAGCCCCTGACCTGGATTATGTCAGTTATGTTAGGGTATTGTATCTAGTTATATTTTGATAGACCAAAAGCACTGCCTAGATAGATTTGAATTTGTTGATGGGTTACACACAAATGATAGATTTTTCAATAAATGCTTGACTTGCATGATCTCAAAATGTTTGATCTGAATTTGGTGATGATCTGATTAATTAAATGGGTTCAAAAATGTATATTTTTGACAAAATTCAAAACTGAAATTGAGACAAAATTGAAAATATCTTGAGTCAAGAAAGAGAAATCAGATTTTCTTTCTATGTCATTTGATTCAGAAGGTATACACTAAAACATACATGAAATTTTGAACTTCTGCTGGCACTTTAGAGAATTTGTGGTAGAGTCTCCAAATTTGGCAGGTTATATGAATGTATAATGACTGTATGAATGTATAATGTATAATGCAATTCAGGCAGGTAATTTGCATCCATCTGTCCAGTCTGAACATCAGGTTTTATTGAAGTTATTTTTTTGACATTTTTATATGTGGCAATCATTTTTCAAATACTTAGAACTGCAATTACATGGTGATGACATTAAGTTACAGTAAATGAGTAGCATTGTGCTGTAGAAACACAATCCATTCCTCATCTGACAGCAGGTCAAAACAGAACATTAAAACGGCCTAGAAACAATTAAACAGCAATTTCCATTCTTCATCTTAATCGGCCAAATTGTTCAGCATTTCATTCTGCCAGGCTTACCATCACTCATCCTGAGAGGATGTCCGTCTAGATTATCATTCCTGTGCATTTAACATCTGTATTTTTGAAGGGACAGATGACAGTGCATGAGTTTGTGTCATTCAACCTTGTGTCATTCCAACCATATATTTTGAAAACAAAGGGAAATATCAAGCTCTTCACACAGTGTTTTTCCATAAAACATTTAAACTCCAAAAAAAAAAAAAAAAAAAAATCAAGGTTAACATTGAGAATAATAATACAATTTTGAATAACATTTTTTACAAATTTCATGTTTAATTCAGTGTTACTTGCTCTTTCTCCTGTAATTGTAAAATGTGTACTTTTTTCAGGGTAGGAAATCCAAATGAAATGATGCTATGAAGCATAGACTTACCATCGAATGATTCATGATCAGATGATATTAGATCTGACTGGAGATCCACGTCAATGACTCTGAAGGGTTTTTACCATATTTCTGCTTTGCCAGCACTGCAGTCAAAATCAATACAGCAAGTTTAGTCATATCTGTATGAAAAGCTCATTTAATTCAAAGCCACAGATTCATCACTAAGGCAAACACCAAATGCAGGGGCATTTCTTCTTGCACATTAGCCAGATCATTTGCGAGTGCATCGACTGTGCTCCATTAGGAACCTCTATCATTTAGCCAAGCACTGTGACAGGGAGCTACAAACTGCACCTTGAGGGGCAAGTGGGTTGAGTCGTCACTTTTCACCTCGTTTAAATTAGCAGTCATGAGGGGCTGCTGTCAGGTGACATGAGAGGAATTCATTAGATCTGGAGCAGCCTCAGCGTTCACCGACCGAGATATGCCGGCTCTCTTGATTGGAGCTACTGGCTATTATTATGTTTAACTATTATTTGGACTTCCATGTAATTTGCACAGTGTAAAAGGGAACGCACACATTAAAATACAATAAATAAATATCAAATAATAAATTTACTTCAGTATGGACGCATGATTTCAACATTGCCACTTATTTAAAACAAATAAAACAAATATTTATTTCATGAAATTTTAATTTAGAGTATGTTGCAAGAGTGCAATTCTATATCCAGTGTATATATATGCACGCATACACTATTAACTTATAGTGAACAATATCCATGCATAATGTCATATACAGTATACTGTACGTATTTTGCATGTGTATTGTCATATATATATATATATGGATCTGTTTGAAAGTTCATGTCAATGAACTGATTCAAATAAGCAATTCACCAGTTTGATTATGTAATCATGCAATGATGTAATGTATATGCAATTAATATGTATGTATTTTGATTAAGAATAGAAATTCTCAACAACACACTTTTCCCCAACATCATATAATTACACTGTTTAATGTTTTACATTGGATTTCCAAGGAAAATGTGAAGGTTGCATATGCCACTTTGAAGTCCTAAACAACAAATTTAACCATTTGCATGAAATTAAAATTAACTTATTGTGAACGATATCCATGCATAATGTCATGTGTATGTATTTTGCATGCGTATTGCCATGTATATGTATATAGCATTTATTTATTTGGTAATGATTAATAAAAATGTGATAACTGAGTCTTCCGGTAAAGTATGTCTTGTGACGTATGCCGGAGCTTTCCAATCATTTAGTCCATTTAAACTCCGCCCCTGCAAGTTCATAGTTATCAGGGTATACTTTTGAGTGCCACGCCCACATCTCAACATCCAATCAACGATGGATACACAGACCCACCCTACATTGTTTCCTTTTCAGTAATCATTTGCACTCTGATGGGTCACAGTAAGGAAGAAAAGATCTGACCTGACCACATGTTGGACAAGTAATGAAAGTAGATAGCCTAGAATTATGTGTTCTTCATCACTTTTCGTCTCTTGCTCCATTGGCTTGACTTATGGCCATTAGACAGATCTATAAGCTTTAGTGGAGGACATGCACTATTAGTCCTATTAACCCATATCCCATGTCCTATAAACCCATATCATTTCTGTCTATTGATGTCATATCTCATCACAATGAACTGCTGATGTCACCTCAGACAAGTGACTTTCCCATTCTTGGATATTTTTTTACACTTAGTTTGCTTTGTGACAGAGTGAATTCTTGTTAGTTTGCCTATTGTGATCATGCAAAGTGGTCTTCAGCATATTTATAAGCTCTTAATTGTACAGATGGTGGGTCCAACTGGGGTTAAACCCAACAGCCCAGATCTCCTGCCGTGAGGTTTCCTCAGAGACTAAAGCAGACATTTAAGGCCGCGTCTATATTTAACTTTCAGCTCTTTCCATCTTCAGCCGTGGCTCATTCATCCGTCAATGTATTTTGGCATAAATCCAGCTGAGGATCAGAGGCAGGCATATTTCCCTCCATGCTGAATTATAATTTTAATGTGTGCTTTTCTGTTAAAGCATAAAGAAGTGTCTAATTATTGATCTTGTGGCAATAGCTTATAGTGTAAATAACATTATTTTGTTTTGACACAAAATATTTAATCCAAAAATAAACTTAAAGGCTATGTTTATGGTCCTTTTATGCTGCTTATTTTACCCTTTTTTTTAGCTTGACAGCTGCTGGTCACTGTCTTTCAGTGCATTTTCTAGAGAAGTGTGAATAATCAAATTATCATGAGCTCAGGGTTGGAACCTTATAACCATAAATAATTCAGAATGAGACGTTTTTGCTTTAATAAATGGTCTGATTGGACGAAAGTGGAAGCGTTGCATTCTGAACATTACACTAAAACAAACAAAAAAAAAAAGTTAACATGACTGAATCAACCTAAATACATGAATGTTTCCCAGTCAGGTAAAAATGGCCCTTTAATCTCACAATTGCAGGTTACCACTTTTTACAGTGTAAAATGCTTGACCGTTGTTAAAAACATTTGTTTTTCCATGGCACATTCTCTGTAAAAGGCCAGTGTTTTTGGTTCTTTTGTCTATTTCTATAATGTCTACTGTCTTTGCAGCAGTTAGTTTTTTGATGCCAATGGCTAATATAATACACTCATGATATACAGTATGTGTGATATAGTCTAATCCCATTTAATTGAACATTTGAGATAGACTGAAATTGCTCTTTTTGTATTTGAGAACATAAAACATCCATTGACTAATCCATTGGTAGAGTTGAACACAAGAGAGATGGTTAAACAGCCGATCAGATTTGCGTTATTCACAGATGGTGATAATCTCAAAATGGCCAAATAAATGCTGATTTATGAGTCTTTAGTTAACAGTGTGTGGATCAGCAGCTTTGAGACAGATTTCAGGATTGAAGTGTGAAGCTTGTAATGGCGGGGTGATGTTTCATATACTCAAGGGCAGAGATCTCTTCCAAAGCAATGACCTTTGAAGGCTATCTTTTGCCGTCAGTTGATGTTAAATCTGCACCTCTCCTCTGCAAACTGTCAAGGTAAGCGCTCGGAGTGTGAAAATCTGTTGTTTTTGACTTTTTTTCCCCCTTGGTTCAATTCCTTTAATATCTTTATATAACTTTAATTAAAACTGTACTCTCATTGGTCAGAGTGTACAGAGAGAAATCATTCTAATATGATGATTTGCTGCTCAAGAAAACATTCTGATTATTATCAGTGTTGAAAAGAGCTGTGCTGCTTCATGTTTTTGTGGAAACCATGAAACATTTAATTGTTCAGGATTATTTGATGAACAAATTTCAAAATGCATTTTTGTTCAAATTAATACATCCTTGCTGAATAAATGTACTAATCTTTCTTTCTTTCTTACTTTGTTGTCAATGTTTCTTGAGCAGCAAATCAGAATGATTTCTAAAGGATCATGTGACACTGAAAACTGGAGTAATGATACTGAAAACTCAGCTTTGATTGCAAGAATAAATTAAATTTTACGATGTATTAAAATAGAAAACAGTTATTTTGAATTATAATATTTTTTCACAATTAAACAGTTTTTATTTTTATTTATTTATTTATTTATTTATTTTTTTGGATAAAACATATGCAGTATTGGTGATTAACAGAGACCTAGATCAAAAACACTGAAGAAAAAAAAAGTAATTATTCCAAACTTTTGAATAAAGTCTTGATTCCCACTCTAACCGATCATCTTGTTCAGGCGATCACAGGCTGATTATTTTGGTGTGGATTTGTGCATGATTGCCATGTCTCAATATGCCGAAATAAACCAAAGTAGAAAATGCAGCAGATTATGAAACAAATGAGCCAGGTTTTTCCTCATTGTGTTCATCAAGCATTTGGACGGATGTTCCACAAACTCCAACAACCCAACAGATGTAGTTTTTACCCTTTGAAATGTTAATTGTAAGATGACATCTGACATTTTCTACAAAATAATCATTAACAGGCACATAGTCAGTCATAATTGAATTCACTGTGGTCAGTTTATCTTTTAATTACATTTCGATCATGTTTTATTGAATTTGTTTTTAAATTCCCAGGTGTCTGTGAAACACGTTTCTTCCATTATGCGTGTTTGCGACATTAAAGCATTCAGTCACACTGCAGGCACACAAATGAGCTGGAATTTGGGCTTTGAAAGGCTCTTTACAAAACAGAAATACTTGCACCATGTTCTTTCATTAACATTCGCTGCTGCGCTGATGATAAGAAAAATGACCATGACTCTGAATGCCAGTGAGTCACTAAAAGGCCTGCTAGCACGCTGTATTGTAATGTTTATTTTGAGACGACGCATCATGTGACATTATCATATTTACTGGCGGGAAATCGCGTATGCGAGTGGGGGTGATCGCTTTCTGTTGATAATATCTCATATGCGCCTCTGAGGGGGGAGATATTTTGTCTACTCTGTATAAGACATCAAAATCCAACATGCACAGCAGCACTATCTGTGTTATTATTTAGAAATTAAGCATTTTTCCTTTGCACACTATCAGTGTTATCCCAACAAGAGGTCACGGAGCAAATCTCTGAGCAGTTATCCTCAATAAACAGTGTTTTTCTCATTAAAACACCATCTCATATCTGTGATCTCTATGGGCTTGATTGCCTCCGTGTCTTGTGCGATCCTGACTGCAGAAAAAGGACATTATATTCAGAGTTAATCTGCTCAAGTGCACTCTGGGAGTTATTCAGCGGCTGTGCGTGACTTGAACGGCCCTCGTCCACTCACGTGAGCGAGGAGGCATAAAGGGGATTATCAAAATCCCTTTATTAAATATTGATAATAATGCTGTGATATCTCCCGGAGCTGATAAGCTCTTCATCTCTGTGTTGACGGGAAGTGTTTAAGCTCATAAGTGTTGATGGGTAGCTTTTTCTCTTCTCTTCTGAATCACATCACTGACAGAAAATATAGTTCAGTCCAATTAAAATGCACTGATTTACCAATGTTTGTGCACTTTTCTGCTTACTGGAGCACTTTGCTATTAGCTTAGCAACATGCTAATACCAAACTTTACTGGAAACATGCAGTGCAGCTTGAGTGTGCTTCATGAGAAGAGTTACATAGAGTGGTCGTCTCTTTAGAACATCTCAAATCAGTCATCAGTCAATGCTACTTTAGGGGCCATCGAACAAATTACATGTTCTTGTGTTTAAACTGCAAATGTAAAAGTGCAAATTTTAGTACAAAAGCAGGGGACTCGCGATGTATGTATATGTATGTATGTAACCAACATGGGCATCTCTCCATAAACCAGGAGTGTCTAAACTCGGTTCTGGAGGGCCAATGTTCTGCCTCAGCACACTTGCCTGGACATTTCTGCTATGCCTTTTAAGACTTATCAGCAGATCCAGGTGTGCTTGATTGAGGTTGGAGCTCAGATCTTTTGGAAAGTGGCCCTCCAGGAACTGGACTGGAAACCCTACCATAAACAAAACAAAACACAGAAAATTGCAGACAAATCTGAAGAGTACAGTATTCAGTATTCTGGCAGCAAGCCAGAAACAGAGTGTGTGAGAAATGGAACAATGTGGTTGTAAAATGTGGCAAAAGTGGACTTTTCTCTGTCTCCGTGTGGATTATTTGAAGCATTGTATGCCCAGGCTCCATGTTAAATGTCTGCTGAAGCTTATTTTAAAGTGTTATTTGACAGAGTACAAAATAAAAACGAAATAAATCTTTCTGTCATGTTTGTTTGCTCCTCTATAATTAGACGGGCTCCGTGTGTGTGTATGTGTTGTCGTCCTTCTGCGTTTTCATGTTATCAGGCATGTCTTGGGCTCCAGATAGGTGGGCCATTTCAGACAGTTTCTTTGCTTTGCGTCGGACTCGTGCGCTATCAGCTGCAAACACATGGACACAGAGTGTGTTACTAGCGACTTTTACCCGTCGGGTGGTCAACAGCCGAAAGTTATAGCCGCAGCTGATAACTGCCGATTTGCGGTGAAGGTCTTCATTGCTTCCTTGGCCATATAATAAATATTCAGCTGTGATGGGCCCGCGATTTGCCTGCCGGACATAAATGTCGCTGTTGTGATAAAATATACATAGACTTTACGCTGGTGATGTTGTAAGGAGCATTTAGTGCGGGAATTATTGGGGTTGTGACGGGTCATTGCGGGCTAGAGAGGAGATGACAGCGCTGGGCTGAGAATAGATTTCTTCTCCTGTAAGTATGAGGAGCATGACTCATTTTTAGATGAACGCCTGTGGCTACACTCTGCTGTACCAAATCTTTGCTCATTTTAACTGCTGCTTTTTTCCACCAACTCTGGAGAAAATATCGATAGATTCACCAGAGCTGAATTGGATTTTGGGAGTCACATTCAAGTTCTCTGTTACTTTTATTACAGAGCTTTCTGGAAGACTAGTTTGATGAATTGTCAGTGGCGTTATTCAATGATCAGATCTTTGTGTCAATCTGAGCTGTGGGATTGACCGCTGTCCCGGGCCAGGGATTTTCTTCTATAGGCCTAGCTTTGCTGATTTCATGTCTCTCATATCACTCCACAATCTTTTTCTGCTCACATAGTGAAATCTTTAACTGTCAAATCAATATTTAGTATCCATTTATTTATGTGTTAATTAGAAGGGTAATTAGCTCGACCCAATCACCCTGCTAGGGTTCATTTTCCGATTATGATCAACTGACTGTACATTACTGTTCTTCTCATATTCTAAAGGAAATTATCTGTACGTATTAGACATGCAGTTATGAGCTCATATCGAAAAACTACATGCTGTAACTTTTAGAAAAATAATTTGTCACACTATATAGCTACCATTAAAAATGTTTGTAAATCCCATATGTGGCTTCCTTAAAGTAGACTAGACAGACCTTATTTATTTATTTACTTGTCTTTTTTGTTTTTCTTTGTTTGTTTGTTTGAAAGAATCCATACGACACATCAATACTGCATTTATTTAATTAAAAATACATACATTATATATAAACTAAAAATACATTAGTGCTGTTAAACGATTAATCGCGATTAATCACATACAAAATAAAAGTTTTAGTTAGCATAATATATGTTTGTGTTCTATGTATATGAATTTATGTATAAATACACACACATACAGAATATATTTTGAAAATATTTACATGTGTTTACTTGTCTCTATTTATATTCTTATCATTTATATGATAAATAAACATAATATATGCATAACATATTTTTCTGAAATATATACATGCATGTGTGTGTATTTATATATACATAATAAATATACACAGCACACATACATATATTATGTAAACAAAAATATATAAATATAAAAATATATTGTTTTTTGTTGTTGTTTTTTGTTTAGTGCATCCTTGCTAAATAATGTCATTCGTTCAGTCATTCATTCATACATTCATTCGTTCGTTCAGTCATTCATTCATACATTCATTCGTTCGTTCAGTCATTCATTCATTCAATCAATAAAATAAAATCTTGGTTTAGGAATAAAATTTTCATTTACAAAAGGATTTGAAACAATAATAGTAGAACTTATTCAAAAGGTCAGAAGGTTTTTAAGATCATACAACTTGTAGAGAGTGTGTGTTTGTTTGTGTAACGTACTATTAATGTACTGATATATGATATAATTTATAGTAATATATGTCACTAGACAAAATAGATATCGGGCTGCACTTAGTATCTGCCATATAAATTTGAACTTAAAATCTAGCTGTCTTTATAAACAATACTGTTATTTGCCAATTGCCTGAGTACATGAATAAGCAACAAGCAGACTCATACGCATACGCTCAAACACTAAGCATTGACATGATAGGATCTTTGTGGGGAGATGCGCTGAGACTCTCTTTTATTGATTTCTGTCAGAAAGGCCACCAAAGATTTATAAGCGTGCAGATGAACTGCACTCCTGCTCCTCTCGCCTGCCCTGTTCTCCGGTTCCTGGACGTTTGTCTTAATTAAACAATTAGCTAATAACTTCAAAGCAGAATTTACATACTCTGTTGTGTTGGTTTTGATTTAGGAGCATTGTTCGCATAAACAGAGCCATTAATTTGTTTAATGTAATCACGCTATAAAATCGGCCCATTTCTTATCTGTTGACACAAATGGTAGCGATTACAACGCCCGGATCATTGTTCAAACAGTGTTAATCGTCATCCTGCGGAGTTCTGCTGCAAGACAGACTCCCCATCAAATGCTCCTGATTGTAATTCATCTCCAGTCGGTCTGGGAGCCTCAGCGGTCTGTTAGGAGAGCGGACGGAGAGCTTTTAGCTCATATTTGCAGTCGGGAAACTGGAGGAAGCGTGTGCGTCGCTGCTGAGCCCTGAAGCTGCTCCCGTCGCCCAGCTGCATCAGGATCCTGGAGGTCTTCTTTTCTATCTTTACATCTGTCATTCAGATACATGTTTCAGGCTTTGGTTACTATGCTCGGGGCTAGCCAGAGGCTTCGGTTACCCTTAATGTGGGATGGACTGTGTGTGTGTGTGTGTGTGTGTGTGTGTGTGGACTGCTGGGTATCGAAAATCCACGAATGCTCCCCAAATTCTGAGGGCTTGCTTTTAAAGTAATGGAATAAATTTAACATTCTGTGCAAAACAAAATGAGATGTTTAGCAGAGTGCATCATAATGGGGACAAAATGACACCACACTTTCAGTCTGTTCCTCATTCAACGCTATAGTATGACTTCAGAGGACTTGGAATAGTATTTGATGCTGATATTTTAGAAAGCAGGGTAGCTGATGGCCATTGGCCAATATAAAGGTCAATATATATGATACCACACTGTTAATTTAAAGATAATATCTGTAGTGTGATTTTTCAATAGTGCAAGTTAAATAAACATTATTTAGTGAGTGTTTTAGAACACTTTTACTAGCACTAGAGAAAGACTTTCAAGGTTACATCACTTTTTACAATTATATTTTTTTTCTATTTTTCCAAAAAAAAAAAAAATATATATAGGAATGGAGATGGGACCAGTGCATCTGTGCTCAGGTGCTCCCTTTTTTTGATGCTGTCAAAATAAAGGTCCCAACTGACATATCACCTACTGCAATGTATTTCAGTTGACCACTAACTTGGAAAGTATCAAGGACAAATTTCATGGTACTTTTTGGACTTTTTTTTCCCTTATTTCCTATTATCACAGGAGCACTCTGGACATTCTGCCGAAATTCTATATTTATGTTTCACAAAATTTGGAATGACATGGGGAGTAAATTATGAGGGTGAGTTATCCCTTAAAAAGCAGACTTTTTACATTCTGTATGCTGGTCTGTTTACTTGAAATATTTCAAGCAGAAATACAGGGTCTCTTTCAGAGAAAATGTTTGTTTAGTTCTGGGAAATAATACTGACGAATCACTTTTCATCAAGGCAAGATAATAACATCCAGATATAATAAGTCCAGCCTTAAAAGCATCTGTAATAAAATCAATCATCTGAAGCTAAAGCATATATTTTTGAAATGTATAAAGCACTTCTGGGAAAATCTCTGCGATATTTCAGGACAAAGGCCAACTGAGGGATTGATGATACACATAGTTTGGATATGAAACCACCATTTATCTGCTGTTTTCCGTAAGAATGATAATGCTATTCCTCTTCATTTGAGGCCACAGTGAGACTGAATTCCTGTAAGTAAATAATTAAATAAATTATTGTTGTTAGAACATCAGCTGTAATCAAAACTGTGTCTATCGTAACGCTTCAATACTTTACCACCATAAAATCTGCACAACTCTGGGGAAGAAGTTGAATGCCCTGTGCTTACGAAGACATTTGGGCCAATTAAGACTGTCCCTACGGAGTTAAGTATCACAATCTAACACAGGTCTGACACTCAAATTCTGCTGATGGGTGAGGAAGAGAGTGCCAACAGAGCAACTGATGCTAGATTGGGATCTGATGCTGTCTATTTGAGGGTCTGCTCCTCAGACAGCTCTTCCAGCCACTTTGAGTCTGGAGGTGAGACCCCACTGTCAGCAATTCAGCGTTTCAGCACCGGACAGCTCCCATCCACGCCACCCACTCTTGTGTTTCACACTAGGAACAGATAATTAGCCACAGAGCAGATGAATGCCAGTACAGCAAAACTGACAGTGTGCCTGTCTGTTTCTGCAACAAATGAGGCTTGAATGGTTTCGATGGGTCTATTTATCCTCACTTTTACAATGGTGTGAAGGGGTGCAGTTTTTACGGACTCATCTTTTTTATTTGTATTCAGACATTTTAGTCACTTTTGATTAAAGATAGATTATAGCAGTCTTGTCTCTTGCAGCCATTCTTTTGAATATTTGCATAAAACTCAAAATTTTAGATTATTCTAGCCAAGAACCGGCCGCTTAGTAATGGTATGTTTGACTAACATGACTAACATAGGCCAGATTTTCACTCGCCAGTCTGTTTTCTGGAGATTGTGAAAAGCAGCCCACATTCTTAGGCAAATCGATTCATTTGTGTGATGATTGCATAGTGCGAATTATCAAAGACAGAATTTGAGAGAAGTGCCGATGCTTGAGAAATATTTAGCAGGTTAAATATCTGGACATGTCTGCAACTCAGATTGCTGCAGTGTGAAATGTGATTTGACTGTAAATGATGGGACCTATGCTAGCCAATCAGAAAGCATGATACATAAATACAGTGGGGCAGGAAAAAATAAATAATAATCCCCTGCTGATTTTGTATGTTTGCCCACTGACAAAGAAATTATCAGTCTATAATTAGGCTCCCAGGTGTCTTTTATACAGGTAAAGAGCTGAGATTAGGAGCACTCTCTTGAAGGGAATGTATTAAAATCCCTTCAAGAGAGTGCTCCTAATCTCAGCTTGTAACCTGTATAAAAGACACCTGTCCACAGATGCAATCAATCAATCAGATTCCAAACTCTCCACCATTGCCAAGACTAAAGAGCAGTCCAAGGATGTCAGGGACAAGATTGTAGACCTACACAAGGCTGGAATGGGCTACAAGACCATCGCCAAGCAGCTTGGTGAGAAGGCGACAACAGTTGGTGCGATTATTCGCAAATGGAAGAAACACAAAATAACTGTCAATCTCCCTCGGACTGGGGTTCCATGCAAGATCTCACCTCGTGGAGTTTCAATGATCGTGAGAACTGCAAGGAATCAGCCCAGAACTACACGGGAGGATCTTGTCAATGATCTCAAGGTAGCTGGGACCATAGTCACCAAGAAAACAATTTGTAACACACTACGCTGTGAAGGACTGAAATCCTTCAGCAAGGTCCCCCTGCTCAAGAAAGCACATGTACAGGCCCGTCTGAAGTTTGCCAATGATTTGCCAATGAAGAACTTGGTGGAAGTATTGTGCTCAGAATAGACCAAAATCGAGCTCTTTGGCATCAACTCAACTCGTCGTGTTTGGAGGTGGAGGAATGCTGCCTATGACGCCAAGAACACCATCCCCACCATCAAACATGGCAGTTGAAACATTATGCTTTGGGGGTGTTTTTCTCCAGTCTCCAAACCTTAATCCTACAGAAAATGTGTGGAGGGAGCTGAAGGTTGGAGTTGCCAAACGTCAGGCTCGAAACCTTAATGACTTGGAGAGGATCTGCAAAGAGTAGTGGGACAAAATCCCTCCTGAGATATGTGCAAACCTGGTGGCCAACTACAAGAAACGTCTGACCTCTGTGATTGCCAACAAGGGTTTTGTCACCAAGTACTAAGTCATGTATGGCGAAGGGGTCAAATACTTATTTGACTCATTAAAATGCAAATCAACTTTTTTGAAATGTGTTTTTCTGGATTTTTTGGTTGTTATTATTCTGTCTCTCACTGTTCAAATAAACCTACCATTAAAATTATAGACTGATCATTTTTTCGTCAGTGGGCAAACTACAAAATACAAAATCATCAGGGGATCATATATATATCACATATATTAGTGCTGTCAAACAATTAATCGCGATTAAGTGCATACAAAATAAAAAAAATTTTTGCATAATATATGTGTATGTTCTGTGTATATTTATTATGTCTATATAAATACACACACATGCATGTACTGTATATATTTTGAAAATATTTACATGTATTTACACATTTATATTTATATTAATACAATTTATATTATAAAAATATATTTAATATATAAACATACAATTTTTCTGAAATATATAAATGCATGTGTTTATATATATATATATATATATACACATAATAAATATAAACAGCATACATACATATATTATGTAAACAAAAACTTTTATTTTGTATGCGATTAATCACGATTAATCATTTGACAGCACTAATATATATATATATATATATATATATATATATATATATATATTTTTTTTTTTTTATTATTATTATTAATATATATTTTTTTTTCACTGTTTGCACAATACATTAAATATTTTGGCCCCCATTTGCTCATCTGTTGAGCAATGTGAAAGTCACAGCACTTTCATAACATCCCAAAACAGTTGTGTAGTGTGTTGTATCTGACAACTTTGTTAGGTTGTTAGGTTTTGGGGTAAGGGTTTAGGTTACAGTTAGGGATAAAGTTAACAATGTACAAATTTGCAAGTAAATACAAGTACTTTAAATGTAATTGCAAATCATAGTTAATCATGTAAATAAATATACTAAAATGTATTTGAAAGACATTTATTTTGTGTTAAGTATACTACAAATATATTTACATATTTATGTACAAATAACATACCATGCAATTGTACTTTTTTGATATACTAAACTGGTATACTGTAAGTCTTCAAAATTTGAACAACTAATTTAGAACTTAATGCACTTTAACTGAGCAGAAGTAGTGCTGAAGTCCAACTAAAGATATACTGAAGTATATTTGATTGCACTAATGTGTAACTATTGCAAGTATACTTTAGGTTCCCTTTAAATATCATGTTTTTAAAGACCGATATTATTCAAAGATCATACAATCCTCATCAGTAGTAACATTAAAACACATTTTAGGCTTAATATAAAGAAATGTGCATTGTGCGCAAGTAGTACTCCAGATAAGGTTTAATTATAATTTTTATATCAGTAAATACATGTCAGTAAATAAATATATCAATATATTTGAACTATACTTAGTATAGTATAAGATATTACTTTTTTACTAGGGTAAAGTGTGAAAAGGGATAAAGTGTGACCCCATTTCAAATGGATTCATCTTCAAATTAGTTTTAGTAAATCAAATTAGTGTGATATATTAAATCAGCCACTGGCCACTTTACTGTTACCACTGGTCATCAAAAAAATCCATATCATTTGAACACTAAACTAGAACAATATGTGATTTAAATAAATACTACTAAATGAATAAACGTATGTGTCTTTGTAATCAAAATCCAAAAAGACAGAATGCATTCTGTAGAATATATGGTTGATATCTGGTGGTCAGTGAACAGATTGTAGGCGGTCTGTGGAAATGCCGTCTGAGGAAGAGACTACGGTCAACTCACACTCTGATACCGAGAGCTACTTGACCTTAGACTTTCACCCTCAACCGCCCACAACACGTTGAGACGGTCCAGCGTTTGGCTGCTCAACCCTGCAGAGTACTGCGCCTCACTCTTCAGCCTCTGCAGATGCAGCCGTGGAGGTGAAGAATCTTATTAAGTCTCTGAATGAACCGTTTTGTCTCTGCAGTCATCGATACGATGCTAAAGAGCAAAGCTGCTTTCGGCTCAAAGATTCAGAGCCATTTGCTTCCACTGGTTCTGCCTTTGCTAATATGCTGCCCGTATCTATTTATTATGCAGGTATAAAAACAGCACCCTATGGTGCGCTCTGCAGGGTCGACACTGAGCTGGTTAGCCAGCGCTAATGCCAGTGGGAAATGAAACGGCTTTCTAATAACGACTGACAGGGACCATCTATTTTGGTCATGTGATACAGCGACATGGGCCGACAGAATGTCGCTCGATATGCTCGCTTCCCGAAAACACAATACTCACTTGGCAGATCCGGGCAGAGCCGAGGCTTCAGGATATATTCACATCAGCTTTATTGCTGTGGATATATTTTCTTTATTATTTTTTCATACAAGGCGTGAATGTTTTATTGGGAAATGCCTGTTATTATACAGGGTTCTCCAAGGATACTGTGGTATTTATGTGGCAATGCTACATATTTATACTTGCTGAAACTAATCTGGTCTGTCCTAGAAAGTGTGCTGTTTGAGATCATCTTATAATTCATCTTGCAATTGTATGAATGAGCTAAAGAAAAGGCTGCTTGGCTATGTTGTGCATTATGTCTCTTTGAATATGCAATTCAGTAAGAAATGTGAATCTTTAGTGATTCCAGAAATGCTTTGACGTCGGAATTTTTTGCTGTGCTTCACCTTTTAAGAACCTCACGGTAATATTACATTCATCTCTGCAAGCCATCAAATGCTTATTATATGGAAATCACACTTGAGTAATATAATATTTATCAGGTGTATTTCACCTTTGACAAATTTTCAGGGTGATCACAGTATTAATACAAAGCATGACTCTAACACACATTTTTGTATAGACACTAAAATGCACTGACAGCATCTAAAACGTATAAATATGTTCAGAGATAGACTTTGTGGTTCCATATTAAACTCACAGGTTGACTTTATTGAATTAATTATAATTTTAGCAATAACGTGATGTGACGTGTGATTTCTAAAGCAGTGTTGTTATAGTTAACTGAAACTAAAGCTAATAAAATGGTTAAAGATTAAATAAAACTTTAATAAGACAAAATATAAATTTAAAAGAAATGTCGTTTTATTTTAGATTATTTTAGTATTTTATACTAATAATTCAACTTAAGCTAAATCAAGAAGAAAAATTTAGTTTTGACAACTAGCTGAAAAAAAATGCTCTTGTTGTTTTATGGTTTTAATTTTAGCGTATTTATAAATCAAATACACTGCTGGACAATAACCAATAATTTATATATTTTTGCCTGTATTTTCCTAATGACAATTTTATGATTTTTATCACAGAATAAGACTCTCTACTGTAATAAATATCTCTACTGTAATAAATGCTATGTCAATTAGCTCTACATTATGCATATACCTCATTTATTTATTACCTGGATATGACTTGAAAAACAAACATGAACCATATATTGTTGCAATTGTGTATTTATTGTCTTCACATTTCATTTTCCAAAATCATTAATTTTTTTGCTTTTTATTCAGCTTGGCTACAGTGATCACTGGATGCCTTTGGATTTCCTGGCACGTCATAAGTTATTACCTCTATGAGTCTGTTTTGGACTTTCTAAACATTTCTACATGTCTTCAGTTGTTCATAGGTAAATGCCAGGTATAGGTTTAAAGCTGTAGGTTTAAATGTCTGTAAAAATATTTGTGTGCTTTACGTACAATTATACACCCAGAGAGCTCATGCTGAAACATTAAGGCTGTTTTAGAGACACTTAACTCTTATTGTATGATTATGAGCGAGTTTGGCATTCATGTGTCTGGATGAGGGCTCATGCAGCAGGAAGCCTCATTGCTGGCTGTAGGACGGCTGCTTTTCTCTCGTGTAAAGCGTGTGTGTGTGTGTGAGTGTGTGCTTTACTGGGCCGCAGGGGTTCGTCCCTCACACCCCACTGATACCTGCTGCTGTGGCTCCTGTTTGCCAGAATCCCTGACATGTGTTTCTACATGAAAGTCTGGCTTGCTTATCTTTAGATGACTGAAAATGTTAAGTGATCTGAAATGACCTCACAATGATGCTATAACTTATCTAGCATTGAATCTCTTGTGTAAGATGAAAAAAGACTTACATATTAGCATGTTTTTTAAGCATGATACATACTTTTTATGTACGCTAATAACATGCAATTAAGTGTCTGAAATCATTACATTCATTTTTCAAAAATTAAATAAAAATGTAATTATAGTTCAATTAATATTAGATGCAATTAGTTGAATTTAAGAGTGCCTTTTACTAATGTCTTTACTAATTATGTTACTAATAAACTAATGTCATTTATACTGAAAATCGTATGCATATTTAAACATATTTGTAATTTGGGTTATGCTTTGTTTTAAGATGGCCTTGTTACAGTGTATTTATACATCTAAGTATTGAGTAATATTAATTAACTACATGTAATTACTATATGGTTAGGGTTAGGATTAGGGTAATCTCAGCCTAAGACTTCACATCCACGGACCGTTGGCTAAACGTCTGATGCATATGGCACACAAAAGTGGAAACACTTCAGGAGTTTCGAAGTCGTCATCGGATTGATTGAATTATACGGGATTTCCGGGAGATGTGTGTGTCGCGTTCTTTAACGTTCCACCTGAAAACAAAGATGCCATGGCGCCAAACCCCCTCACGAAAGAAGAAAGCTGATGTGTTTACAACTGTGATGACAAACGCTTATCAGGATCAAATAAACACTGGATTTTCAAAAGTAAGTGAAATATTTAAAGTTCGCGTCATAGGATCTTTAAAATGTGTCCAAGAGTTTTACACACTGGTCTGTCATTGTGGCGACATTTCCACGCCCCGAAACGTGACGCTGAATGAAACGAACTGTGATTGGTTGTTTGACATGTCGGTCAAATGGCTTTAGTATTTTAGTCAACATTTCAAATTTAGTGTACTTCTTTAAAGCATGACAAATGATTACTTAAACATAATGTTTCTTTCTTTCTTTCTTTCTTTCTTTCTTTCTTTCTTTCTTTTAATCTGGCATTATTAGAGTGCATTTTTGTGTACTTAGATTGCATGACTGTTTCTTAACACACTGAGTGGCCTTTTACAATACAAGTACAATATATATATATATATATATATATATATATATATATATAATTAACCACACTTATTTTTCACATATTGTGACAGAACATTTACAACCTAGCTACCCTCTAGCAGTCATCCATGCTGAAACATCTAATGTAGGACCAAACAATATTTGGCAACTTGGTTTATATTAACTGTGTATTTTTACAGTGCAATTACGATGTGCCCTTTGCAAGCAATGCATCATTTGAAAGCTGTAAGACTCGAGAGTTGAAACCTGAAAACTAAGCAGAAATTCCATGCGCCCTGCGTTCATGAATCCAGTATTTCACCTCAGCTCTGACAGGATTTTATAGCACTCACGTTCTCACGAGAAACCAGACGGCATGCTTTAATTTTAATTTCTGAGCTGAAACATTTATCAGAGCAGTGCCACGAGGGGGTGTTGACCTGAAAATGATGCACATTGTGTTAAAATCTTCTTAGCAATACCTCACGGTGGAGCGCAGCTCACAGATGTGGAGTAATATTCAAATGAATGTACTTCCAAAATAAAATCCATTTCCAGAACTTGAAAAGTATAGTGTGCTACACTCTTCCATTCTGGCTGAAGCAATTAATCATATCGCTCAGAGCCGCTGCAGGTTAGTTTTGTGGTTTCTAGGAAATGGAGCATGATGCTACGCTGAACTCACAGAGATTCACAGTACGAGAGCGTCACGGATGTACGCTCATGTGCTGCATTATATAGATTGGGTGTGAGAAACACTCAAGCACTGAAAATGAGCAAAAGTGCTTTGCTATAGCATAGGTGTTTTAGAATAAGGTGTTAAGTCACCACCTGGTGCATTCACAGATTTAAAGAGCAGAGTTTCTCCTCTAAAATCTCTAGTAAAATGTTAAATAGGATAAACTTGTTTAATAATCTAATGTTTACATTTAAACCATAATGTTTTATTTGTGTATAGACTGCTGCTCAGGTTACCCTGACACACAACTCAGGTCAACAAGTGTCTATTTAATGAGACTATAAGATATTATAAGATGTGAATTACAGTGACTTAAGTGATCAAATCATGAGGAATGAATCTGATTTCTTGATATTTAGAGCTAAAAGTCCATTGTACAATGAACATTTACATAGAAGTCTAAGATACAGTAACAAACATAATGAAAGATAAATGCAGTGAATGGGTGCCATCAGAATGACAATTTGCTGAAAAAAGGCCATTCAAGATGTACATAAGTTTATTTCTTCATCAGATTTGGAAAAATGTAGCATTCCATCGCTTCTTCACCAATGGATCCTCTGGAGTGAATGGGTGCCGTCAGAATAATCCACAAGTAATCCACACCACTCTAATCCATCAATTACCATCTTGAGAAGCCAGAAGCCAAGTGTTTGTAAGATACACTTTTAACCATTGCTTATTGTGATGTTGACTGTCATTTTGACGGCACCCATTAACTGCAGAGGATCCATTGGTGAGCATATGATGGAATACTACATTTCTCCAAATCTGTTCCCAAGAAGAAAGAACACATCTCTATCGTGGATAGCCTGAGGATGAGGACATTTTCAGCACATTTTCATTTTTGGATGAGCTATTCCTTTAAAGAATGACATTATATTGCAAGAAGTGGTGATAAACGACTCTCTGTTATTGAACCATATGTTTACAATCTGTATCACATTCTGTAGTTATTTTGCTGAAAAATGATATAGTGAAATATGAAAAGAAAAGATCAAATAACTACATTTACATTTTTCTCCCAGGGATTTGTAGCTATTTTAGGCCTTACATAATTAATGAACTTACACACATAATTCTGATAATTATTCAGAGTACAGCAGCAGTGACGTGATATAAATGGGTGTTTATGCTTCAGCACTGGGGTTTCAGTGAATTTATTATGTTTAACAGACTTCAGCAGCATGATGCTACTAACGTAGATCGAAGAGCAACAGAGAAATGTGTTTCTCGATCAGAAATTTAAATTTATTAAAGATGATATTTTTCCTGAAAGAGTGCAGAAATCTTAAGATAGTATTTGCTAGTATCATGTGTCCATGCAACACTGTTGAAATCATTTCACCTGCACAAAGCCAACTTTATAAAGTCTATATGTTAAAATCTAACATATTTCTCAGGTTTTTTTTAAATAGCAAATTTGAGCATCTTTCATTTGCATTATTTCAAGTTTCTAATGATACTCAGCTGTTTCTTTTTTCATGGGTTACATTAACTGAACAGAACAATTTACATTGTCTTAAAGAAAACACTAATGAAAAATGTGCCGCTGCTTTGGCTGTTATCTATAAATCACAGGCGGTTTTGTGCTGTTTTCTGCTCCGTTGTTGTTATTGTTATTGGCGTCTTTGTTTGAGGGGACAATCAATGATAAGCCTATTAACACTTAAGCTTTAAAATTCAATTAAAAAAGGGGAAAAGTTGTATAACATTGTCTTAGAACTACTGGATAAATCTGGAGTTTAAAATGAAGCTCTTTGCATATATTTGCCTCTTTACTGAAAGGATCAAACATTGGGTTCATATAATGAATATCCGTTTTGAAGGCATAAGTGATGTTTATGATGCTGCTCAGTCATACATTTGACTGTGTGTGAAATTGTCTATTCATTTTTATTGTGACAGATTTTAGGGCCCACTTCTTGTGAATATCAGTAGTTTTCAGACTGCTTTTAAAAGTGATTACTGTTTTGCTACAGGCTCAATGACAGTTAAGTGTTGCTGTTGATTACCATAGAAAATAGTTTCTACTTAATTTTCAGTCTGGATGTATAACTTAAGTTCTTAGAGGTTGCGGAAAAAAAACATATGTGCTCTGTGTGCTTTAAATGGGCATGGATATTGTCTGTTAAGATCTTAATAAGGGTACTATTCTAGTGGCATCCAGTGATTAGACCGTTACCACCTTTGTATTTGTTCCCTCTTAATGTTGAGAGATATAACATTATCATGTGAAACAGTATAAGTTGTGTAAGCCATCAGTTGTAGTTTATTTTCCACTTGTGCAGTATATTTAGCTTTATTTATTCAACTTTATTCATTAATATTACGATTAACAGGTGTGTATCCATACATACATACCATTAACCACATTTTTTTAATCAATAAACTCCTAATTTGCTGCTTATTAATGGTTATAAGAAAGTTAAATTTAAGTGTTGGGTAGGATTATGGATGCAGATTATGTGCTTTATAAATACTAACAGTCAATATGTATAGGCATTCTAATAAGCAACTAGTTAATAGTGAGAACTGTTCCCTATACTTAAATGTTATTATTATTATTGTTGTTGACATAATTTTTTTCTGAGGTAATCAGTAGCACAACAACATGTTTTCTATAAAGCTTAACTTGTATTAAACTCAGCACATTCTTTTAACTCGGCAGAATGTAATGTTATGAAATGGTAAAAAATATAGTATATGACGCCATTAATCAGCATCTCTGTGGTATTTGTAAGATGTATTAATCGGATGCATTTGATTTAGGGTTTCTGTAATGACTTTTCTCAGGGCTAGACTCTCACCTCATGTATATTTAATTGAAGACACTGCAGCGTCATTTATATTTCAGTCCTGACACTCCAATAGCAGCTTCCTCTGCTGCTCTAGACTGACTGAGGTGTACTGATCTCTACACGTCCTCAGTTTCATGTAATGGCTTTGAAAATGTGAGGTGAGGAGAGTCTCTCCCTACACACACCCTCAATGAATATGATTAGATATCGGTAGTGACATCTTAATCTTAAAAATAAATAAATAAACTACATATAGTATCTGCACTAATGCACTAAAGTACAAAGAAAAAATTATGAGACATAAGAAATTTGTAAGGGAACTGTTGTGTGTCTGTCATATGTTCCTGCCTCTTGTGCCCTTATTTGGTTTGTTTCCTGTTCTCGTTTCATGTAATCAGTAGTTTATTCGGTTCCAGGTGTGTTTGAGTTAATTTACCTGTGTATTTATAGTCCTGTCTGTGTTGTGCCATTTTGTCTGGTCTACTCGTTACTCCCCGGTGTTCCTGTCAGTGTCTGCCTTGCCTTGTCCTGCCCTGATGTCCTAGTAAAGTATGTTTTTGAGTTACATCCTCGTTTCCGTGTTTCCTGTGTCCTCCCTGCTGTGTGCACCGTGACAGAAGACCAGACCTGTACAGTAAGCGTCGTCCCTTCACCGCGTTTTGTTTTGTCAAGTTTTTCTAGTGTTTTTTTGTTCCTGTGTTTTGTGTTTTTGCCCGCCGTTCGCGGGTCTCACAAGTCATGCCGGCCGCTCACTCCAGCCTGCTATTCGCGGGAGATGAGGCCGCCGTTCGCGGCTCACCAAGCCCGCCGGTCGCTGGAGAGGAGGCTGCCGTTCACGGGAGTCAAGCCCGCCGGATCGCCGCTGACTCAATGCCCGCCGGATCGCCGCTGACTCAATGCCCGCCGGATCGCCGCTGTCTCCAGCCCGCCGTTCGCGGGAGATCACGCCGCCGTCCGCGGCTCACCATCCCCGCTGTTCGCGGGAGATCACGCCGCCGTTCGCGGCTCACCTAGCCCGCTGTTTCGCGGGGAAGGCCAACCCGCCGTCCGAGGTCACTCGGCCCGACACCGGTTGGGGCTGCCTCCAGCCCACCGGTCCCTGCCGTTGGGATGGTCAGCCGGCCAGCTGCCACCGTTGTTGTAGTGGCAGCCGGCTGCCGCCGTATTGACCAGTGACCGAGGTCTTTTTAACTTGTGTCTAGCCCCGGAGGGCTCCTGATACCCCCAACATCCCCAGGGAAATTTTTGGGGGGGGTAGTAGGGTTCCGGCTGTAGGGGCCGGGCCGAGAGGGGTCCGAGGCCAAGGCTCCGTAGACATTCTGCCTTGGCCTTCTGTGCTCCCTGCACCGCCATGGTCTCCTGAGCTCCTGGCTCCACCATGGCCTCCTGGGCTCTCCTGGGTCTCCACTGGTCTCGTCCAGCTCTCCTGGGTCTCCGCTGGTCTCGTCCAGCTCCGCTGTGTCTCTGCTGGTCTCGTCCAGCTCTCCTGTGTCTCCACTGGTCTCGTCCAGCTCTCAGTCTGTCTGTTCCGCTCTGGAGGTCCCTGTCCTGTGTTCCGGTCCGTGTCTGTCCTGAGAGGCCTCCAGAGCGCCCACCCCCCCTCCCTGATGGAACTGTTAAGGCTCGGGACGAGCCTTTCGGGAGGGGGGAGTAATGTAAGGGAACTGTTGTGTGTCTGTCATATGTTCCTGCCTCTTGTGCCCTTATTTGGTTTGTTTCCTGTTCTCGTTTCATGTAATCAGTAGTTTATTCGGTTCCAGGTGTGTTTGAGTTAATTTACCTGTGTATTTATAGTCCTGTCTGTGTTGTGCCATTTTGTCTGGTCTACTCGTTACTCCCCGGTGTTCCTGTCAGTGTCTGCCTTGCCTTGTCCTGCCCTGATGTCCTAGTAAAGTATGTTTTTGAGTTACATCCTCGTTTCCGTGTTTCCTGTGTCCTCCCTGCTGTGTGCACCGTGACAAAATTACTTGTGTTTTGGTATTTTTACATGGTCTAATTTAATTAATTTCCCAGGCCTGGCTTCTGACTATCATCATATTCTGCCAAAGACAATCACCCAATCAAACAAAAAGTAATGCCTAATTGACATTGTCTGACATTGCATTAGTACATGTAATCATTTTTTATTTATTTTATTTATTGTCCAAAAGTATGCATTAATATATCAAACGGTTGAGATTTTGTTATAGTGTGTATATATGCCTCTATTAATGAGCTGTATATGATTTACTATAAAATGGTAAAAGAAAAAAATTGCAAATATTTGTAAAGTATTCACTGGAATATTAAAAAAATAAAATAAAAGCGTTAGCACATATTTATTTGAAACTCAGGCTTATGAAACATATGTTCCTATGACATTTTGTCAAAAATGCATTCTGCAGCAGTTTCAAAATGAAATGTCCTGTAGGTGGCGCTAAAAAGTGTGTTGAGTTTTTCGCCAAATCAAATTGGTGTGACTGTGACAATGTTTTATTACACTGGTCCATACAAATATTGTGTCAGTTCAGAAATCAAATGCCTGTGAGTGTTAAAGCTTTATCACGTTTGAAAAGTCATCTACATTGAAAATCTAACGTACCACCTACACTAAACCAATAGTATTACAGAGAAAAAATGAGATGAAAATGCATTTGCTGAAGCAGCCATGCTTGGTCCTGTTTTTACACGAGTTTGAGCTCTTGTCGAACTGTGTTTCACAGGACTCATATCCGTGCGTTGCACATCACAAGTGCAATTCTGTATCAGGTGTGCATCCGAGCAAGTTTACTACATCAGAAGATTCATACATATGGGTTGGTTATGTGATGCAAATGTAAAATGTATTAGTTTACAAATCATGCACTATCGTAAATTGTTTTAAGGTCATGGCATTGTATTGTGATAGGAACTGCACTTATTTGAGTGTTCATTTATTGATAATCTGCTCACTTAATCATAACTGGTCATTGGTGTTTTACTGCCTCCAGTGTTAATTTCAACTGGGATTTGCAGTGAATTGTACAATATACGTACATTTTTGGAGTTCTGCAAAAAGTGTTAGCAGAGCCCAATTTTACTGTTTTTTTTTTCTTTTGTCTTGTTTTTTTGTTGTTTATTTAATGCATAATTCATTTAGTGAATTTCTCGTATAACTAACTGTAGAGTTCTGTTCTAGGCTGTTACATTGATATAAAATGACTGATTAACATGCCACAACTAGAGCAGATATTTGATGAGGTTTTTGTCTGCTCTGTGCAATAGAAACGCTCATGGCATGAATCATGCATGGCTGTCCCTCTGCTTGCTAATGAATTAACTCCCTGCAGTCAGTCAAGCATGCTGACTCTCACACCGCCCGCTTCTTCTTCCAGCACAATCCCAAGGATGTACCGACAGATGTGTCAGTCTTAAATTTAAATGTGAGGAGAGTCGTCACTGTGTTTGTGACACTCGTGAGTGGGTTTCTTTTGATCAGTGGTCTGATGCAAGGAGCAATTGAATTAAGATGACTGAAAATTAGTATTCATGTATTTGAAATGCTTAGCTTCTAATCTGTAATTAAAATCAGAAACATAAAAATAAAATAGAAGCATGTTCATTGATGAGTGTCAAGACTGTAGCTAAGCCACAGTAAAGCAAGTAATAAAATAACCGACTTTGTAAGAGTTGTAACTTGTACATTTTACTAAAATAAATAAAATAAAATATATATGAGAAAAAATATCAACAAATTACGACTTACATTTCAGTCTGCTCCTCACATAAATCTATCATTTGCCTTTAGAGGGGCCTGAAAATGCAAACTTTTGAAAACGGGTTTCAAAACATCGTCTCCATGTTAAACTATAAAAGTCATCATGCATGCATATTGAGTGCTCAGTTTCTTTTTGTCATAGTGTTTTGCTTTTTTTCTCTTCTCACTTTTTTCAAAGTGACATCACCAACTACTGTCCTGAAATGTATAATGCAACATTTTTAGTCATTTTCACAGACGTGTGAATGAGAATTGTACGCAAAACTTTTAAAAAATACAAAAGAAAAACACTTTAGTATAGGGACCAATTCACTAATTCACTCACTATTGACTGGTTGCTTATTAGCATGCCTATTATTAACATATTGGCTGTTTATTAGTACTTACAAAGCACATATTCTGCATGAACATATTCTACATTCCTCCTACCCAATACCAAAACTTAACAACACACACACACATACATACATACACATACATATATATATATATACATACACACACACACACACACACATTTTTTGTTGTTTTTTTTCCAGAAAACAAGACTTCATATCTTAAGTTATTTTGCTTCTCATGTACATATATCTAGATCTAAGAAAGTGTAGATATTTGTAAAGCAAAATAAGACAAAATACTAAATATGAAAATAATTTTTGTAGTGTTTTCTATATGTTGTTTTTTTATGTAAATATACCCTTAGAAGGCTTGATATATTTCACAATACACTAGTAGTAGTGATTTTGTTGCATCTTCTATGGAAAGGATCTAATAATGCACCAAAATTATACTTTTTATTAATACACTGAAGCCAAAAATAAAATTACTTTTTTAGCTTATAAAAAATAAATAATAATAATAATATACTCTACTCTGTTGCCCAAATCCATATGCTATTTTTATTTGTCACATATATTATTTTAGTGTCAAAACAACTGAAAACATTAATTTAAAACAGCATAGCATAGAAAATAAAGAAAATCATTAGCTAAAACAGTGATGTTTAATTAGTGCTTTTCCAGTGGTAATAACAGATACAATTGTTGAGAGCGCATCTTGAACAGTATTAGGAGTTCAGTTACTGAGTTCAGTTACATTCACTTAATTACAAACTCTCTCATGACAATTTGTATTTTATATTTTGGTGAATTGGATGCTAATTTGTATGAATTTGTACGATCTCATTTGTTTGTTTCATACAATCTGCTTACACCCCATTTTGTGTAGGGGTAGACCTTAATGCATACTTTTTTAGCTAAAAATCTGACTTTATTATTATTATTATTAGTAGTAGTAGTAGTAGTATTCACATTGTACGAATTCATGCAAAATCAACACCTTGTAAAATTGTTATATTCTCCTGTGAGACAGGGTTGTAATTCCCCAAATTTAATTTACTGAAACGTTTCAGCTTTCAGCTAAATGCAGACATGCCATTTTCAAGAACTGACTCTTCAAAAGTTGGTATAGACTGCCAAAAGACAGCATATAGTGATGTATGAAAGCCAAGTCGAAATGACCAGTGAGAGGCCAGAAATGAGTTTTATTAGGTTTATTTTTTTCCCATAAGAGATCTGTGAGTGTTGTAATGTTGTGTTAAGCAGCTGCATTACTGGTAAACAACATGCACATCGAATCCATTCACAATCTTCATGTCTCCTGTGGTTGCAGACGGAATGACTCACTGTCTAATTTTTCGTCTTTATTGTCATCTCTCAATTGCTTTGCCACAAATCAACTGACGTTCCAACAAAACCAATGACTCATTGAGTCCATTTAAGAGGGAAGCTCTTCAACCACTTAGTAATAACTCAGTAATATCAAAGAAATGTGCCTGGTCAATATGAAGTCAGAATTGAAATTGATTTTATCATTATCAGTTACTTTCGGCTCTGCCTGATAATGAACCCTTCATCGATTTTTCTTGTTTTCAAAATTCAACTTTCTATTCCCACACCAAACACGCCATTAACGGACTCTCGAATTAATTATGCAGTACAGAGAGAAACGCACTAAACATTGCCATTCAGATTGCACATAAAGCATTCAACAAGGTTCATTTTATTGACAATGAAGGCATGCCTTGATTTGCTTTGAAAATGGTTATTTGATAAAAATTTCCAAATTTATTTATTTATTTATTTTTTGAAAAGGGAGAACTTTCGGATACAGACTCTCTAAAGGAACAACTGTATCTGATTCCTATGGACTTATGCACATTAGACAGAAGCTAGACAGAAGAAATTGTTCATACTTTACACAACCAATCGTGAGGTCCGCATATGACCCTAACAAACAGCATGGAGGAACGTTTGCCGTTTTTGGCTTTGGCTTCACACTCAGAAACACACCTGACAATCGGTCAGCTAGATTTAAAGCAAGCTTGAAATGTTTTGCTCAATGTGAATGGAATGTGTTTCACACTGGCAGAGTTTCTCTGACAGACATTGCAACCTGGGACTCTGTCTCACAAACTCAAAACATACAAACATGTGCTTCGCTTGGATTTCAGAACACAAAAAAACAATGAATGCACTTCAACTGAAGCGTAAATGTAAGCGATCAATCACAACAGCAATGACTGACCGCTCTCTGATTCAAGACGTCTTTTGAAATAGTCTACAAACACAACGAAGACACTTCACTCTAGCGACTTCTATCAAATCATCACTGCAGGGCTTGTTCCAGCAGTTTCAAAGGATTATAGTATTTTTTCTGAGGTTGAATTTTATAGCTTAATGGAAGTCCTATGGTCATTCACTAGTCTGTGAGGAAGTTGTTATTTCCAGACAAATGTCTCCTCTGTCATAACACTCAAATCTCACACTCGCGCCGCCTCGAGACCCTTCGTGTCAGGTTTGATGTCAATGATGTCAAGTGCTTTGGCTCTCTTGTGTCTCAAATTGTGTCATGACATGTCAGGTTGAAATGCATGTTTTTGTAAGCCGTTTCAGGACCTCGACAGAGGTGAAACCTGAAACTTGACTGTACTGCAGAGCAGGACTGGGAATGTGCAGATGCACACACACATAATCACAATGCCGGTATACATATTACAGTAAGCATGATTGCATTGCGTGTTTTGTTGTTAAATGTTCATTACATATATTCAGTATTAGCATTTAAAGTTTGATGGAGGTGTTCAACATTATGTTGACCCAACAGTAAACCAAACACAGCCACAAAATATGGAGAAAAAAATAAATAAATACAATAAAAAAGGCAGAATATGGACATAAAATACCGAAAATATACAGAGTTCTGGCATGAAACTCTAGTTAGAGCAGTCCGATAGGTCTAACTCAATCTGACCTAATGACATCATTATCACATGGCACAGCTGATTGGTTTTCTCCTGTATCAGTAGCCAATGAGCTCATTGCTAAATATTCAAATACCTGGCTTTTGTTTGCTGTAGCAGTTTGGCAGCGCACTTCAGAAACCCTCCACCTGCCCCAGCTCCACCTGTATAGATCTGCTACGAGGTGATTCATGTTATATGGGGTTACTCATATGTGCAGCAGCAGTATTTCCTACATGCAGCATGTTGTGGATGTATTGGCAGTAGCAAACCTCGGTATAGCAGCAGAGTAGCAGATCTATTCCCCCAAGACCAAATACATTACCATTGTCATGTACATTACCATACCAATCCCTCCGAGAGTTGTCATGACATAAACACAGTTTTGACACAGGAAAACTTTATGAATGAATGAATGAATGAAATAATATATTGTAAAAAACTGAGAAAAAAGTGAAATATTATGACAATTTAAAATAGCTGTGGGCATTTTAAAATGTAATTTAGTGCAGTGATCAAAGGTGAATTTTCAGCATCATTACTCCAGTCTTCAGTGTCACACAATCCTTCAGAAATCATTCTAATATGCTGATTTGCTGTTCAAGAAACATTTCTGATTATATCAATGTTGAAAACAGCTTCATATTTTGTGGAAACTAATACTTTTTTGTATTATATATGTCTTTGAACAGAAATTTCAAAAGAACAACATTTATGTAGAATAGAAACGTGTAACATAAATCTCTTTACTGTGGATTTTGATCAATTTAATGTGTCCTTTCTGAGTAAAGGTCTTTATTTCTTTTACTCATTCAAAAATACTGACCCTAAATGTTTGGACAGTTGTATAAAAACCACATTGTTCTTATACAAACTAGAAATGTTTTGTTGGCATCAGTCTACACTGTTCAATGAATCTATTCCATATGTTGTTCCTGTTCCGTTAGACAAGAGTGTCTGCTCTCTCTGAATGCATGGTGACATTTCAGCAGGATCTTCAGCGGAAGACTGAACTGTCTGAGAAATAGTCCCTGACATGTCATGACAGCATACATTCAGCACACATCACAAACCTGAAATGAGGTTTGACAAAGAAAAACACCAGCATAGGAAATGACACTCACCCTTACTGATGTGAGTTTGGTATCAACATCATGACATCATGAATCAGGTCAGATGGTGGCAACAAACAACATAGCATTTCAAATAGCATAGGAAAACAGAAGATTAACTATGTTGAACATTTTTTTTTTTTTGATTAGACTATTTTGAATGTAAATGTGCAAATGTAGTAATTGTCACAATACTAGGATTTCTAACTTTGTTACGATACCTTGAAAAAAATATTGAGATTCCACACAAATGTATACGGTTAATGTATACAATTTTAATATCATAAGTAAAAATAAATATATATATATATATTAGAAATAATGGTATTAATAATAACAATAACAATATTATTATTATTATCTCTAAGACATAAATATATTACTATTACAATGCAACTAGAATATATCTAAGGAACGAAACAAATTTTATTTATTTATTTATCAGTAGTACATTAAAGTAGTTTTGTCTTAATTACTTCACTTGCAAAATTAAACCCTTGAGGTTTTTTTTGGTGGAAAGCTACTGAGGGACCTTTATGTGTCTGTGATGGCAGGTTTGCAAATGCTTATCATTACAGATCTAGTGAAACGCTGCAATTATCTGTCTACAAAAAATATTGAAAATGATGTGACCAGAGCGGGATGAGTTACATTCAACAGCTCAATGTGCAGTTTCAGGGGTTTGTTCAAATCAGTAATACTGATGCTTGCTTTAGCCGGCACCATTAATAATGTATTCTTTATTTAATGTGTCATTAAGCAGACACTTTCTTATACAAAGCAACTTGCACTTACTACTAGACAGCGTCCCTGGGGCAACCTGGATCCCAGTATCGCTCCGGTCCATTAATCACATCTTCCAGGCCTTGAACACAACAAGCTTTGAGTTACTAGCCCAGATTTTTACCCACTAATCTAGTGCTGCCACAGTCTACATGATGCATTATATTCCTTGTTGCTTATATTTCTTACCCTTGCGACCAAAACATACTATATTCAAGTATGTGAATTCAAATGCTTCAAGCTGCGTTCGATTTCACGCATTATAAATCTGTGTGTCACACTATGAATTCATAACCCTTGTGAAAATGAAGTGCACTTTAGCATACTTTTAAAAAGAGTATGTATTAAGGAAAGATTATGCTTACTAAAATAATATACTTAAGTGTGAATTGAATGTAATGTTTGCAGACACTTATTTGCATGGAATTGCAACTAAATGTATTTACATGTAAATGTAAAAAGTATTTTTTAAATGTATTGCATGCTTGCAATGCCAAACATTCCCGTTTGTTTCTAGTCAATTATAAACATCGCATCACATCAGGAAATGGTCCACATTCAGTAGTTCAAGGTAATCGCAGCATGAAAGGGCACATTTTTATTCCTATAAAACACCGTCTGATCTAATCAGTGTAGTTTAATTAAAACACTCCTGCTGGTATTATGAACTGTGTTTCTCATCGTCATGTTTTAGTTTTCTTAGCTCTGCAGGACTAAAAGAGCTCCGTAATGAAATGCATTCATCTTCTGTATAGGAATGCAAAGAGGTCATTGCCACAGGTGATGGTCTTTGCATTAATGATATTGATATAATTTTATTCTTTTCATGAAAAATGTTATTGTGCTCACTTGCATCTGCTTGAATTTAGAGTTCTTGGTTACTCTTCTTTAATTGGATTCTTTCCTTGTGTTGCCGTCATCATTGATCCTTACGCTGGTCTGAGCAAGGTCAAATCTCTTATAGTTATACATGGACTTCATTTGGCAGTCACAAAGAAAGGTTGTCCAAGAGACATTAAATAAATATTGCCCAAGGCGATGGGCCAAAGCTGATCAAGGCCAATGCACTGTTTGCATTGATTAATTTGTCCACAGCTTGCCAAATTTTAACAATCTTCATGCTTTTTAACTGAATAAATGTCATTGCTTTTACAATGAACAGATAAATACTTTTTGAAATAATTAGTTTAAATAAAATCAAATGCATGCAAATAATTAATCATAAACTATGCCATGATTTATTGAGTGCAGAAATCTTTCCAGTTTCCTACTTGTTCCATTTATGTGTAATTAGCAAATATGCATCGCATTAAGTTGCTTAGTTTCATTAGTTTGTTAAAACACTGTAATATATTTTATATGCAAATACATAAATCTTAATTGTAAATCTAAGTATATGCAAAACAATGTGAGCACCTTGGGAAACAAGCAATAATATTTCTTTATTAAAGTGTTTTACCACCATTTGCCTGTAATACAGCTTCCAACCTTATTAAAATTGACTCATACAACTCCTGAATAGTCTCCAGCTGAATGTTGAAGGAGGGAATCTGCTCTTCACTCTTCTTTCCAAAACTGCCCACAGTAAATCTGGTGATTGTTGGGTGATGTTAAAGTTCATCTTGGTGCTGTCCAGGTTTTATTACCACGACTCCTCTTTTTCATAGTTTTGCTGCTCTTTCATAAATGTTGTAATTTTGAAGTTCTCTGTGGTTGGTTTTTGTGGAAGTGAATTTTGAGGTTCGCTGCCACTTTTGCTAGAGTAGTTCTGTGTTGTTTGGACACAATCCTTCTTAGTGATTGATGGTTCCTAACATTCACTTTCAGTTTTCGACTACATATCTTGTTCGCTGATGAAGTCTTGCCGTGCTTTGTGTTCACAATCAAAATCACAAAGACTGCTGTCCCTAAAATATCAGAAAATTGTGTTGTTAAGATTAGAGAAACCCCTGGTAAAGGGCTTTTTGGAAATCAGACAAGGCAGTCATTTTGTGGGTCGCTTACTTAAAGTGCCCCTATTATGGGTAATGAAAGGTTCATATTTGGTTTTTGGAGTCCCCAACAACAGGTTGACATTCATGCAAGGTAAAAAAAAACACATTCAATGTCTTATAATATGCATTCATTTTTACCTTACTTGCTCAACCACTCCCAAACAATTTGCGCAAAGATCAATTTTCCAAACCCCTCCTTTGCGTGACGCTAATCTGCGGTGATTGGTCTCAAGAGCTGCTTTGTGTACTAGGGAAACTGCTATTTTACCGCTCCAAAAGCGGAACCTAGTGACAAAGAATGAATTTGCATTTTCATTCAGAATGCGGAAAGACCAACAAATGGGTGGGCAATATGCTAATATTTCATGTTGATGTCAACACGAAACGGCTTGGGATTCGTTTAAAAAACGACTCATTTCAATGATTCAGAGTCTACTCTTTCTTTTGAGAGACAATAACTTTATACATGGTGCACTTTCAGATTTAAAACTTTGCAGGATGTTTTCATTCACTTGGAGCTCTGTTACACACTGCATGAAAGGTCATTTTCAAAAAATCCATAATAGGGGCAATAAACACTGCTGAATACAATGTATACTTCACTGATATACAAACTAGAGGAAATTGATGACGAAAGAAATAAAAAATATATAATAATGAATAAAAGATAATCGCAATTTTTTATTACAAAGTTATTTTATAAAAGAGCTATTTCCCCTATTTTTAATGCATTTTTTAAAATTATATTAAAACAATTAATTTAGATGATACTATATTAAGCACATAGGTTACTTTTTTCAGTGCAGGAATAGCTGAGAAACCACCCTCAACACCCAAATATAGTAGCATGTTCAAACAACAACTGCTTTGCTGCCTTCACAACAGCCTGGCAACCGCTCCCATCCCCTGTGTAGTGCTATTGATAAATGCGGTGCAAGTGTGAGTGTGTGTGTTTGGATGGAGAGTGATGCCGCTCCATGCGTATATCCTGTCAGAGGAAGCACATAGTTTCGCTGTGGCCCCTCCGGGCACCATATGGCCCTCTTTCCTTCTGAACAGGAGAAGGCGGTGCGTCTGCTGGAAGTCTGTTGTTTCCAGCTCCTGGCAGAGATCGAGCAGATTTGTCTTGATTTCACTGATACAGATCACAAAAAGATGCTATCCACTGAAGAAATTCACTGACAATATATCATGTGTAAATCTGCGCAGTTGTGCTGATGTTATCATATTATTTCTAATATATGATATTTGCAGCAGCACAGTGGGTAGAGCACATACTGGCGTTGCATAAGAGATGTTCTTTTAATGGCATTAAAGTTTTTAATCCCACTTTATCGCGTCTCAATCCATTCCCACACGACTGCAGTCCATCAGTTAACTTCTTGTGAAGACAAAAGCTGTGTGTTTGACTGGAGGAAGCATTATAATTGATTATGGCCTCGTATTTTAGCCAGAAGCAATGGTTTGCAGTTAAAGTATGGCTTTAGGAACAATTATCAACCCAAACTGGGTCAAATCAAACCAACTAACAGTCTCAGAACAGTTTTCAGAGAGTTTTAGTATACATGGTTCTATGAAGAAGCTCTAACAAGTTCTTTATAATGGAAAAAAAATGTTTATTTTAAGAACTGCTCATTGAAAAATTATTTGGAAACCAAAAAAGTGGTTGGCCTGTGGCAACCGTGAAAAAAAACAAAAAAAAAACAATCTTTAAATGTTTTTAAGATCACTGGATCCTGTCATTGGAACAGTTGCATAAACCTATTCAAAAGGTTACAAAGTCTGTGACTAGAAGCTCAGCAGACAATTTATGCTGCTGTTGTTTCAAAATTTGTTAAGCATTTATTATGTGACCAGCTTTTCTGAATGAACAAACAGAGCAAATGAATTTTACTCTGCTGGACAAATGCTTCCGTTACTTCACAGTCAGCTCATTTATTCCTTTCACTACAACTACTGTGCTGTAACTTGTGGTTTGTTTGGTAGACTTTCACATAAAGAAATAAAGTATGTGGATTTTTCTGATGACAGATGAAAAAAATAAATAAATGAAATAACTTGTCAAACACAAGATATTCAACACTGGAAAACATGAGTGTATTTTAACTGCTGATAGGTTAACTGCATGTTCCCATACTATATAAAGGAAAAAAAAAAAAAAAAAACTGGACATGTCATGTAATTTAACTGTAAAATTCTGTTAATTGTACAGTTTTTTTTTTTAAGAAGTAAAAATTAACAAATCAACATATCATTCAAAAACTAGAAACTAACATTCCCATAATTCCCTGCATGACATTCCACTTTTGAAAGTAATCATGTTTATTTTATTGTTGATTTGTAAAAATGCAGCCAGTTACATAACTAGGAAATGTATACAAATTCACAAATGACAAAACTGTTAAAATACTCATGAACATGAATCTAAGAGTGAAAGATGCATATCTGAGACACGGTGTTGTGAGAGATAAGCGTCAGCGGATCGGTGAACGAGGACTGAACTGGTAATACGTGTCCTGTAAGTCACTTTGGATAAGTCGGTGTCAGGGAAATACAGAAGAACAAAGTTGTACTTTGTAAATGAGGTGCAGTTGCTCTGGGTTTCTCGTAAGCAGTTGCAATGGACAGTCCACCGGCCTGTACGTGAATGGACTGAAAAAGAGGTCTAGACTGGAGCTGGTTTCCCAGCTCTACGCACCGGATTAGAAATCTTAATGTGTGTATGATTATGACCTGCTTTCCTCTCCAACATGGTAGCTCTGCCCCACGAGATGCTGAGATGTGTAATCACTTGGCCAACTGCTTCATTAATGGGATTTTGCTGCTTTGCGACGAAAGTCAATGTACTTTGCAGATAAAGCTACTGTTTATCCTTTTAATGTGTCACTTTAAATACATTAGGCCTTTTTGGCCGCCTGCCCTTGTAATCCTTCATGAATAGTGGCAAGACAAACCATTTATAACTTCAGCCATAAACATCAGTGGCATTGTTTTCCATAATGATGCTAATTTTCTTGTAGGGAGGGAGTTTTTTGTGTTGGGCCCAGGCTAAATTGTATTATCGCTGAATAGGATTGCATTAAAAGTGTAATGCAAGTAGTGGAGGTTTATGACTGCGTGATAATAGGATGTAAAATACAGGTCACCTTGGTGACAGAGGAGAGTGCGCACAGCATAAGAGAGCAGTGTAAAGATGGTTGCTTATAATCTTTCGTTCTTTATTTTTTTTAAATTAGGGATGGGGTGGGGGTGTAATTCATTTTCTACCGTTCATGATCATTTCACAAGTTTCAAAATATTTTTTTTGATACTTAATAACAATGTTGTTTGAATAAAAAAAAGCCATACTTCACCTTTCGGTAGCAAGCATTTTGGTCAGTCAAAACACTCTGCACCAATTTCCCCAACTTCCAACCAACTCAAAATGGGTGATGAAAATAATTCAGTCCACAGCCTAATTCATATGGAAAGATATGCTCTCCTACAGCATCATTAATAATGAAGACTTTCAGAACACGATCCACACAGTCAGCTATAATGATTATTATTATTTTTTTTATCATATTGGTTACCTAAATTGTGAAGAAAATAAAATAAATTATAGGTATTATAGTTATTATATACTAGGCTAGAATACACCTATATATGATATTTGTAAGGAAAAGAGTTAGAATTATCTAAATGTTTTTGGATTTTTGCAAGATTTTGTAATGCATTTGCAAGAGTAGTAATTCTCATACTAAATCTGCACATATCGAGGGGTGAGAACCAGAAGGGCGAAAGTGACATTTCACCAACTTTACAGGAGAGCCAAAACAAATTTTTTTACCATAGTTTGATCTGACTTTGTGTACTGATTTCAAATGTTTATAATACAAATTTGTACACTCATGTATGACACTACTTTTGGCAGTAGAAAGAGGTCATTAAGATATTTCATTTGATATGTATAGTGTATAGTGATTAGTGAAGAAGGAGTTCCCTATCAAGGGAACTTCGAACTGCGTCCTCTACACTCAAAAAAATGAAACACGGCATTTGTTGGTCCAAAGAATGTAATTATGTTTAAATTAATTAATTCAATTTCGTTTGTGCATTAAAATTAAAAGAGTTGTGTTGAGAGAATTAAAATAAGTAATTCTTCAAATTTACACAGCTCAGTTAATTAAAATGAATGCAACAGAGTTGTGTTGCTTCTGCAGTACCGCATATCGGTCAGTAGGTGGAGTAAAATCTGCACATGCGCAGTTGGAAAACACCACAAGAAGGAACGAAGCACATAACGATCACTCTTCAGCTCATTTAGATCGGCGCCATTTTATGAGAATCAAACAAGGAGAATTACACTGCAAAACGTCAACGTGTTTTCCTCTATGTGAACAGACAGGTGAGATTTTCACTTTTTATGCATTTATATTGAGACTATGACAACATTTGAAAACATTTGAATCATTACTCACTTGTAATACCGTGTTGTGTATAGTATTGTCACGAAGTTGCCATATGCCTCGTGTTTTCTTTCACATTATAGTTAGATACATTTTTGTTTTATGCATTTATGTGAAATTTTATACTTGTTGAACTTTTATATACATTACATCACCCAAAATAAATGTAAATGACATTAAATTGCTAGTAAGGAATGGTTACTCCATTTTAATCAATTGTTTTGTGCTTGTACAGCAGTTATCCCCTTCTAATGTCAGTTTTAATAATTAATAATCTTAAAAGGTGGTGTTGGCACATTATTTAATATCTCGCATAACACATTTTAACTTAAGTTTAGTAGTTTGCAGCTGTTCATATTTTGTTATTATTCTTTGGTGACTCCCATTCTTTTTCTCCCTTACAGAGTTTTGAAACGTGAAGGCCTGTAGAGTCCTGTATGTGGCTGTGCAGAGATTGTGGATCGTCTCAGGCCTCCAGATCAAAGCTTTTAAAGCACTTCAGGTTGGTACATGGACATTATGGCCGTAAACACAAATATCCATGTGCATATTCTAACTGTCCATGCACTTTTAAAACCTGGAATGCACTGCGGTCCCACTTATCCAGATCACATGGCAGTGAGCAGCTACCTCAAAATTCTAGTCAAACTACACTGATAAATTGTCATGTTTGTGCTGTTACTGACATTCCTTCAGTAAATGATTATTTTCTCCATATAAATAATCACTTGCGCAGTCATGAGACAGTTAGTTGTATGTTTAAGGGCTGCTCATTTAAAACAAACGTGTATGGTACATTCAAATCACACAAGAGCCGAAAGCATTATCAGTTTTCAGTAACAGATTTTAAAGAAGGAATCGTGAAAACACAAGAGGTTAGTGAAACATCTAATGACCCTACTTCAAATGAAGAAACTGAAACATCTTTGTTAGAAGACGATTCCTCTTCTACTGATACAGAAGAGATTTCAGAGAACCTGCCAAAGTTGGTAGAGCTTAAATTTGCTTCCTTGCTGTTAAAACTGGAAAATCACTACCATGTTCCAGGCTCAGCTGTAGATGAGTTGTGTGGGGACTTGCATTATTTGCTGAGTGATGCTTCTCTCCCTTTGTCTCACAGAATCATTGTAGACACTTTACAAAGGCACAGAATTGACAATGATGCAGTACTAATCAAAGACCTGGTTACATCTTTAAGTACAGCAAACCCTTTACTCTCTGCTATAAAGCATGGTGGTCCACTAGCTTCTGCATTTAAGCGCAAACAATATTACAGGGAAAATTTTAAAATTGTAGACCCTGTAGAGCATGTTCTTGAAGCCAAGGGAAACAGAACTTTTCAGTATGTTCCAATACTGGAGTCTTTGCAGAATCTGCTGTGCCAGAATGACTTGCTTGACAAAATGGTTGAAAGTCACAATTCTCAACAGTTAAGAGATGCTCAAGAGTTTAGGTCAATTCAGGATGGTTTGTATTTTAAAGCAAATGATTTCTTTTCAGAGGAGCTGAGGATATCTGTGTGCTTATACGTTGATGACTTTGAAATTTGCAACCCTCTTGGGACATCAAGGAAAAAGCACAAGTTGTGTGCAGTCTACTGGATTTTGGGTAATGTACCATCAGTGTTTCAGTCAACATTGTCTTCAATTTTTCTTGCAGTTTTATGCAAAACAGAAGATGTGAAAGCATACGGATTTGAGAAAATCTTGCGACCCCTTTTGCAAGATCTCCAAACTTTGGAACAGCAAGGTGTGTATGTCCAACAACTGGGAACATTCCTTAAAGGAACAGTACAATGTGTTGTGGCTGATAATCTTGCCGCACATTCCATGGCTGGATTCATTGAGAACTTTTCAGGCGAGTACTGTTGTCGGTTTTGTACAGCTTCTCGTGCAAATTCTCAGACCACTGAAGTGAAGGACGGTAAATTCAAACTTCGGACTGCAGAAGAGCACCAAGAACACGTAAAACTTGCTACAGAGAAAGAGGTAAATGTCATGGGTGTAAAAAAACCATGTGTTTTAAGTGAAAACCTTAGCTACTTTAATGTTACAACAGGCTATCCTCCTGATTTGGCTCATGATCTTTTTGAAGGCATAGTACCAGTTGAGCTAGCAGAGTGCTTTGCTGTACTTATTTCAAAGAAGATTTTATCTCTTGATGGGCTCAATGAACTCATCCATAATTTTCCATACAAGTGGGGTGATAAAACAAATCGACCTCAGTTGGTGCCACGGACATTTGCAAGCAGAAGATCAGTTGGTGGCAATGCACATGAAAATTGGTGTCTTTTAAGATTACTGCCATTAATTATTGGGCATTTGGTACCTGCAGATGAACCTGTGTGGCATTTGATTTTAGACTTGAAGGATATTGTTGAACTGGTTGTTTCTTCAGCTCATACAGATGAGACCATTGCATTTTTGCAATGCAAGATCTCTGAACACCGTCAGAAATATCAGGAGCTGTTCCCTCTTAAACAGCTGCTTCCAAAGCATCACTTCCTGGAACACTATCCAGAAATGATTCGCTGCTTTGGTCCTTTAATTTTTCTTTGGACATTGCGTTTCGAAGCAAAGCATAGCTACTTTAAAAATGTAGTTAGGCACACAAATTGCTTCAAGAACATTACCCTGACTTTGGCAAGTAAACACCAACTGATGCTTGGGTATAACCACCACATACCCAGCCCTGAAAAAAATACCTTAGAGGTCACACGTGTATCTGCTGTTACTGTTGAGGTCATGAAAGAGAACGTTGTACATTGCCTTAAATCTAGGTATCCTGGTATGACCACTGTCAGTGTTGCACAAAATGTCTCTTGTGATGGCATTATGTACCGAAATGGCATGATAATTGCCCACGGATCTCTTTGTGGCCTTCCAGAATTTGCAGAAATTTCTCAGATTTGTATAGTCGAAGACAAACTGGCTTTCATAGCCAAAAAAATGTGCGCATGGTATCAAGAACACTTCAGGGCCTTTGAACTGGTACCATCTCAAGAATTTTGCTTGATTTCATACTCTGACTTGAAAGACCCATACCCTCTTGCTGACTATATGGTTGCAGGAGTCCGAATGATTACTCTAAAAAGACACATACTTATAGATGAGGAGTAACAACCACCAATGAAGTCCTGTGTGACATTGTGGTGTATTAATCTGTTTCAGCACTATGCTGTCATACCTGGTACTATATGTAATACTCCTTTTGCACTATTAAAAAAAAGCACAAATGAAAATTATTAATGAAATTTGACTTTTAAAACTTTATACAAAGATAAGACTGTCACTGCAACACTATGAGCTTATGCATAACAACCTACACTCTGAAAGGGGTAGTTAACCCAAAATGAAAATTTCCTGTTAATTTACTCCCCCACAGGTCATCCAAAATGTAGGTGACTTTTTTTCTACAGTAGAGAATTAAAGAATATTTTTTAGCTGAATCCTTGGTGATTCATGTAGTGGTGGTGAATGGTGAAAGTTTTTTTTTTTTTTAGATTAAACATACAAACGAGTCCAAATCAATATCCATGGCTCCTGATGACACACTGAGGTCTTGTGAAGCGAAACAATTGGTCCGTGTAAAGAAATTGAACATTATATACAATATTATTCACTTTAATCCACAGCTTCGTCAAACAGATTTGTTTTACACGGATTGATTCACTTCACAAGACCTCGGTGTGTCATCAGGAGCCATGGCTATTGATTTGGACTCGTTTGTATGTGTTTATTTTTAATAAAAAACCTGTCACCATTAACTGCCATTATATGAAACACCAAGGACCACAGATTCAGCTAAAAATCTTCTTTAATGTTCTACTGAGGAAAAAAAGTCACATACATCTTGGATGACCTGTGGGTGAGTAAATTTACAGGAAATTTTCAGTTCACCCTTTTTGGGTGAACTATTAAAGCGATCATTTACTCACCCTTTATTTGTTCCAAACCTTTATGACTTTCTTTCTTTCTTTACGTTGAACTCAAAAGAACATATTTTGAAGAAAGCTGAAAAACTGTAACCATTGACTTCCATAATATTTGTTTTTCATACTATGGAAGGCAGTGGTTACACGTATTCAGCTTTCATTAAAATCTTTTCTTTTGTGTTCAGTAGAAGAAAGAAACTCATAAAGGTTTGGAACCACTTAAGGGTGAGCACATTTTCATTTCTGGGTGAACTATCCCTTTAACCTAATGGTTGACCCTACTAAAAAATTGTGTGGAAACCTGTTGCCTTAAACCACTTACCTTTTTACAGAATGTGAACTGCCGTAGTTGAATTAATATGGAACTACATAGAACCAGGTTCAACAAAGGCCATTTGGTTTTACCTTGTGTAAAAACTTAAGTGGTTTAAGGCAATGAGTTTCCATGTCGTTTTATAGTAAAGTCAACTATTGGATTAAGAGTGTAGATTTTAAAGCATAAGATCATGTTGCACAGCTATAGTCTTATCTTTGTATGAAGTTGCAAAAATCAAATTTCATTTAATATTTTTTATTTCTGTTTTATTGTAATTACTTAAAATTGGTCTGCTGACATTCTAGTAATATTCATCCCCTTCTCTCTTCCAGACAAGTTTGACACAATGACAACCTCAGCCAAACTCCTAGTAATCTTAGGAGAAAATAATTGTGAAAGGTTAAATCTCCCAACTGGTATACCAGACTCATTGAATGACCTTAAAAAAGAAATCCAAACACAACTTGGTGTTTTAGAAGATTTTCGACTTCAGCTCAAAGATCTGGATTTTAATGAATTTGTCAACCTCAGTTCAACTTCAGACTTACAAGACAGAGCTACAATCAAAATAATTTTTTTGCCGACATCTCCAAGTACCTCTTCTTCATCTGTGCCAAAACACAACGAGACCTCTTCAGTATCTTCCTGTGATACAGACATAATTTCATCCTCACCGTCATCTGTACTGTCGACTCCAGAACCTGCATCCTCTGTCAGAAGTCAAGCTTGGCCCGATACTTTCTCAATACCACAGTTTAGTTTTGATGCAGAAATACAACTGCAAAAAGCTCAACTTGCTTATCAAACTGATGGTACATTGCTGAGTCCCAATTCCAAGCTAAAGTCTGACATTTTGGATGCTTTAGCCTCAGAAATAATAAAGTTCAAGGCATACCCTTCAGGTGCAGATCTTGATGATGTAGCTGCGGCTTTGATACAGAAGCATCCTTGCCTAAAAGAAAAGGGCTCTGTGAGTGGCTACTATGGCTGGAAAATTAGTTTAAAATATAAGATGGCAAACTACAGAACAAAATTGAGAAACATAGGATGTTCTGAGCTAAACATCAATTCCCATAAGCGAAAAGGATCCATTGGAAGTCCTAACCAAGTGAAGAAACCGAGAAAAGCTGAGGTAAATTACTGTCCAGATTACCCAATGGGTGAAACAAAAGAAACTCTTGAAAATCAAAGGATTACACTACTATCGGAGGTGACTAAAAGAAACAACGAGCAGGTTATCAAGGGGCTGATGGACAGAACATTTGCTCTACGGAGGCACGAGGTGGTAGAACACTCCCCTTTCATTGCTGAATTCAAGAACAGATGGCCAGCACTCTTTACTGAGCGAGAGGTATGTCTTTAATGTCATGTCAGCTGATTAATTGCTTGGATGTTGTTATAATTCTAAACTATGATTTGAAGTACTTTAGATGTAATTCAGGTTTGTTCATTTATAGTAAATGTATATTATCTGTGAGTGCTGGTAAAGGAAGTGTATGATGATGTCCTGTCAAAAATTTATCAGCGCCCTGATTTGTCTCTCTCTCTCTTTTGTTTTGTTTGAAAATTGTATCAGGTATCTGCGGAATTCAGCAGGATTACAACAATTCCCTTGGTGTCCAAATTCATGGGTCAGCTTGATCATTTCTCCTCTCAGCTCCTCAAAAATTTCAAAAAGAAAGGAGGAGTAGCTGCACAGAAGATCACAGACATCCTGTCAGTTTTGGAACAGGTATGTTCTATAAATTCATCATCAATTCTCCTAATTCATAAGAGGCCAAACTAATATTTTATCCAAATATAATTATTTTGTTATTTTTAACTCCTCATTCAATATTTTTTATACTAAAATTATGGATTAAAAGTTAAAGGTGAATTTTCATTCCTGAAGCTCCAAATATCATGATTTTTTTCCTTTTGAAGCATCACTTTCTGCCTCTGTTATACATTAATAGAGTTATTTTTGCAACTACAATTAGAACAGCTCAGATGTTCAAGATAATTGTGTATCCCATGCAGTGCTTCTGATTTGGGACCACTTGACTTTCGTAAAATAAAGCAGTGGGATAATTTGTGTAGTGCTACTTAAATTTAAGATGTACAGCAAAAAGTACTAATTCTCATTTCATTTTGATTAGAGCATCACCATTGAAAAAAAGCGTGAATGCATCCTGAAAGCCTTAGTGGTCTACCTAAATGAAGATCCTTCAAACCTAGTGAAGGAGTACATGGTAAGCTATTTACATTTTTTTTTTTGTTTTTTTTTTAAAGAAACTTTTCATATTTTTCTCTAAAACCAGTTCCTATTTTTACCTATTTTTATTGGTAATTGTTTTATTTTGTACTTAATATTTGTACTTGTCTTTTATTATTTTTAGGACACTGAACATGATGTAGCCCAAATTTTGATGAGCAAAACCACTCTCGGAATCTATGCCATCAAACATGAAGGGGCAGATGTTGCAGACCCATACGAAGATGTTGGTGTCATCATCGAAGGCATCCAAGTACTTGAAAACTTGGACAATGTAGCTAATGCTTGTTCCATGATGGTTGGTCTAATCTATGCATTAAACTTGGCTTACCCCCAGGATCTGAGATATACTTTTGAAATGTTTCAAAAGATTTTCATGGAACTCGATGCCACCAAGCTGTCAAACAAAGTCCAGGTCTTAAAAAATAAACTCCTTTCATAGGCACTGTAACTTGAAACGAGGGTTAAGAGGCAGGACCTGTTTTGTCCATAATGTTGCACTGGCTGTTGTAGCACTTTTTTTTCACTGCTAACCAGGTGATATCTTTAATAATATTTATTTCATCTTTACTTTTGATTTCAGATGTTAATCTTCAATTGATTAACTGCAATGTTGTTTACTGCTTTTTTCCAAGTTTCAATAAGGTATAGTTTACTAAAGAAGACTATTTTTTTTCCCCAAGTATATTTTTGAAAATCATTTAATTTAAAGACAGTATTCTTGTATTTTACTTTTTATTGGTAATATTATTTTTGTTACATCTTGTAAAGAATTTTTTTTTTTGAAAAGTGAAGACAGTATTTAGATTTTGTAAACGTTCTTGTCTGAAAAAATGTAAAACATTGTAAAAATATTATTTTGCTTTCAAATGTCAATCATCCTTTGAATAACAGGTGTTTTTAGCTGATTTCTCAAGTTGGTGTACTTTATACCATTAAAGAAGGCTGATAATTTTTTCCAAGTATAAAAAGCATTTTTGTCAATCCTTTCGTTTAAAGGCTGCATGCTTTTATTTTACTTTATACTTTTATTAGTATTATAATAGTATTTTGTTAATACAGCATGTAGATTTTGAAAAACATTTTATTGTTGGAAAAACAATAGAAAGTGTTAATTGTAAAACATTGTAAAAATGTTATCTAATAACCAATGAATCTGAAACCTTATTCCTATCTCATTTTTAACATAACAATATTAATTTTAGAGTAATTGAACTTAATTAACTAAACAGATTAATACAAAATAACAAATGTTACATTGATTGAACTAAACAAAATTAAATTAACTTTATGTAATTAACTTAAGTTCACTGAAATAAATATTCTTTCTTAAAGGCAACTTAACTCAGTTACGTGGAACCTGTTGACATAAAAAAGTTAAGTAATGCCAATGTATCATTTTTTTGAGTGTAGAGGTCGCTATGGGGAACTCCATCTACGTGACCCGTGTCTGAAGCATATATACAACAACACCAAATATTGGCCGGCGACAGCCTATGACGTCACTCCCGGTGCGCCACAGTATAAAGGGGCGCCGGGAGAAAGCATCATCCTCTTCTTCGTCTTCAATGACTGCTTTGTTTGAAGCGTGTATTCACGAGGTAAGAACGGTTTCTTCTAAATATAATAATGGCGAGCACTAGCAAGGCGTTTAAGAGGTGTGTGCATCCGTGTCCGCGTTATCTGACACCTGATGATTCACACGATCTTTGCGTCTTTTGTTTGGGTGAAGAGCACGCACGCGATGTTCTCGAGGGAGCGGTATGCGTGCACTGTGAGCGGTTTTCCATGAAAACGCTCCGCTCTCGTTTGTCTCTCTTTTTGAGGAAGGAGGGACAGCCATCTGCTCCCCGGGGTTCAGGACCCTCTGCTGCTGAGGCACGGAGGAAAATGAGCTCATGGGGCTCGCAGGTGAGTCTCGCTGGTGAGTTAGAGAAGGGGCTTTCCTTCTCACGCTCATCAGTCGCGGACGAGGGCGAGCTGCTGGAGGAGGATGACGCGATTTCACTGGCGCCATCTGACTCAACAGCTAGTGCTCTGCTGGGCGCTGCCCAGGAAGAGCAGGAGATGTCTGAGGGTGAAGAAGTCGAGACTGAGCCCTCTCAATCCTCCTGCCCTGCGTATGAGGAGCTGTTGGAGGTTATGGAACGCGCCTCGGCAAGGCTTGACTTGCCGTGGAAGCGGGCCAGAGTGGTGGCGCCGCGGGGTCGTCTCGATGAGCGTTATCTCTCTGGCCATAACCCCCCAGCCCAAGTGAACCTTCCTTTCCTTCCTGACCTTCATACGGAGGTTGAGAAGGAATGGAAAAAGCCGTTTTCCTCTCGTATTGTTAGATTTCAGCATACCAGTTATGCTAATATTGAGGGGATGCGTGAGAACGGCTATGAGCGGATGCCTCCCATAGAAGAGACGCTAGCTAGCTATCTCTCTGAGGGCAAGGCATCCTCTCTTCAGGTTCCTTCCTTGCCATCTAAGCCCCTTCAGATGACATCTCGCTTAAATGGTAAGGCATATGCAGCAGCAGGTCAGGCCATCGCCTCGGTGCACACGATGGCTGTGCTTCAGGCTTATCAGGCTGATCTGCTGAAAGACCTGGATAAGGGTCAGGGTCTTTCCCCTGACGAGGTGGCTGAGTTGCGCCGCACCACTGATTTGGCTCTCCGAGCCACCAAACAGGCCGCTGCTGCTATGGGCAGGTCCATGGCGGCCATGGTGGTAACGGAGAGACAACTGTGGTTGAACCTGGCAGACGTTGGGAAGAAAGAGAGGGGCTTTCTTCTCGATGCGCCGGTTTCGCCTTCTGAACTTTTTGGTACCTCCGTCGAGACGGTGGTTGAAAAGTTTAGGGAGGCGAGGGCGCGCTCAGCGGCTTTTAAAACCTTCATCCCGAGAAGGTCCAGGTCTGAACCCAAACAACGCGAGGGTCCTGGCCCATCTGGATCTGAGGATCAAAGATGGGTACAGAAGGCTAGTGTCGCGACTCGCGCCCCTCCCCCGCCTGCGGGTAAGGCCTCAGGGAAGCGCAGGTCGACGAGAGGTAGGCAGAACCTGAGGGACGTGGTCTGGAAGAGGCGTTCACAACGCTCTCGCCCGGGCCAGGGTGAAAGTTGAGACTTTCCTTCCTTCAGAGGGCCTTTACATCTCCCTCTCTAATTCCCTTGCAACCTCCGTTCACTCCACCTAACTGAGGCTAGGTGAGCACCTCCTACACTCACATTTCCATCTACCGGATCTATGATGATTTTGGTTAGGTTCTATGCCTTTAGAACCTGCCTTACTGATGATCTGGACCTAGGCCCTGTTTGCGCCTCTGGGTCCGATCTTATGCGCTGGATCCTTGGATGGGTGAGTACGATCCAATTTTCAGATTCGCTGGGATGTGTTCAATCTACTTTAGAAATGGTATCAGGTATGGATGAGCGTCGTTATTACTATGCTTTGGTAACTAGGAGCAGCATTTCGAGTTTGGCCCTTTTGTTCTTCAAACGAGGCAATAATAGGCACACGAGGTTTAGCTTGGAACTGCCCACCCTTATTAGGGTTTTAAGTAGCAGTTTCCCTGAGCCCTTGTTGCCTTCTGTTCAGCTACCTGTTACCTGATACTTTTCCAGCAGCTCGTTCGGGTTGTTAGGTATCCCTCTGTTTGTAGGTCGAGCCGGTTTGCTCCCCTCGCCTAGAATGTGGAGGGTTATTTTTTGAGCATGCCGCTCCCTCCTGAGTGTCTGAGCTCTCATGCTGAGAGTAGATTCTCCGCTCTCCAGAGCTTTATCATGGTAGAGCTAGTCTTGCTCCCCTCACGGTGAGGGTCACCTTGAGTATACTGCTCTCGTATGAGCGTGTGAGTTCCCTCTTTTGCCGTAAGTAGAGTTCCGCTTCCAGAGCTTGTTACTTAACAACCTGCTCCTCGTTGCTGCTGTACCCCTCCGAGCTCTACCCTGTTAGTTGAGCTGGCGCTGCTCCCCTCGCTATAGAGGGTTGCCTATGAGCATGCCGCCCCCTGCTGAGCGTCTGAGTTTCCTCTCATATGAGAGTCGAGTCTCCGCTCCCAGAGCTCTGTTATTCAGAAGCCTCAGCACGTCAGGCCTTTCTCTAGGCCTCCTTGTCAGGTTGCTCTCATAGTTGGTCGAGCTAGCATTGCTCTCCTCACTTTAGAGGGTTATTTATGAGCATGTTGCTCCCTTTCTGAGCTCTCTTTGTTGGGTGAGCTGGCATCGCTCCCCTTATTTTAGAGGGTCTCTTATGAGCGTGTCGCTCCCTTCTGAGTGTCTGAGTTCCCTCTCATGTTGAGAGTTGAATTCTCCGCTCTCCAGAGCTCTTTTTTGGTAGAGTTAGCATTGTTCCCCTCACTTAGAGGGTCATCTATGAACATGCTGCTCCCTCCAGAGAGCATCTGACAATACGGTTTCTGAAATCCATATTTGGTAAATGCGCACGCTAGTGTCTGTGCATTTTTCTAAGAACCACGCTGTGGTAAGATCGCACACCAAGTGTTTTTGCGGTCTTTTCTAAAATCCTGTATGGTATGGGTTACGCGCTGAGGCTTCGTCCCATTCTTTGAGTCGGTTAGGCCCCGGTTTTCACCTTGGGCCCCACTCTACTTATATATGTGCTGAGTATCCTCTCTGTCTTGGTAGAGCTAGCATTGCTCCCCTCATTTAGAGGGTCGCCTATGAGCATGCTGCTCCCTCAGGAGCTCTCGTTGCTGGTCGAGATAGCATTGCTCCCCTCTCTTAGAGGGTCACTTTGACTACGAGCATGCTGCTCCCTCCAGAGAGCATCCGATAGAGAGTAACGTTGTTTAAAGCTAGAGCATTTGGAGAATAGAAATTTCAAATCCATCATTATGGTAAGTGCGCACGCTAGTCTCTGGGCACTTTCTGAAATCCACGATGTGGTAAGATCGCACACCGAGTGTCTTGTGGTCTTTCTAAAAATCCTGTATGGTATGGGGTACGCGCTGAGGCTTCGTCCCATTCTTTGAGTTGGTTAGGCCCCGGTCTCCTTGGGCCCCACTCTACTCATGTATGTGCTAATATCCTCTCATGAACTGAGAGTTAAGTTCTCCGCTCGCTGGAGCTCGGTCTGGGTAGAGCTGGCATTGCTGCCTATGAGCATGCCGCTCCCTGCTGAGCGTTGAGTTTCCCCTCTTATGAGGGTCGAGTCTCCGCTCTCAGAGCTCTGTTATTCAGAAATTTCAGCACGTCAGGCCTTTCTTTAGGCCTCCTCGTCATCTGACAGTACGATTTCTAAAATCCATATTTGGTAAGTGCGCACGCTAGTCTCTGTGCACTTTTCTAAAAACCACGCTGTGGTAAGATCGCACACCGAGTGTCTTGTGGTCTTTTCTAAAAATCCTGTATGGTATGGGTTACGCGCCGAGGCTTCGTCCCATTCTTTGAGTTGGTTAGGCCCCGGTCTCCTTGGGCCCCACTCTACTCATGTACGTGCTAGTATCCTCTCATGAACTGAGAGTTAAGTTCTCCGCTCTCTGGAGCTCTGTCGTGGTAGAGCTGGCATTGCTCCCCTCGCTATAGAGGGTTATCTATGAGCTTGCTGCTCCCTCACGAGCTCTCCTTGTTGGTCGAGCCGGCACTGCTCCCCTCGCTATAGAGGGTTATCTATGAGCTTGCTGCTCCCTCCAGAGCATATGAAAAGAACGATGTCTAAATCCATGTTATGGTAAGTGCGCACGCTAGTCTTTGTTCACTTTCTGAAAGCCACGCTGTGGTAAGATCGCACACCGAGTGTCTTGTGGTCTTTTCTAAAAATCCTGTATGGTATGGGTTACGCGCTGAGGCTTCGTCCCATTCTTTGAGTCAGTTGGGCCCCGGTCTCCTTGGGCCCCACTCTACCTATGTATCCCCAGTGATATCATTTGCACGGGGGCTACTATTAAGGATCTGTTGATACAGTTCCTCGGCGAGCTCTTGTAGGAGCAAGCAGTAGCCCCTGGGTGACAGGCCAGGCTTAGTTACTATCCTAAGCGCTCGGCCGTATCCCCTTAAAGGAATCTTTCTTTCTGATTCCAAGCCCTGAGTTTTACCCTAGGTCCAGGAGGTCCGGCCTCTATCAGGTAAGTCCGGGGTATGAAACTCAGGCCTTTGGCCGAAGGGGATAATGTCACTGACAGCCGTCAATTCATCCCAGGGACAACTCCTTTATCGTTGATAAGAGTTGATGCTTAGTGCTCGCCTTTGGAATGGCATGCACTTCCCTCAGCATGGCGGCGTTGGTATATCGTTCCCCATAGCGACCTCTAGAGGACGCAGTTCGAAGTTCCCTTGATAGGGAACGTCTCAGGTTACGTATGTAACCATGGTTCCCTGAGAGGGAACGAGACACTGCGTCCTCTAGACTTCAGGCCATGCTTCGGATGCAGCTTCAGACGAAGAAGCGGATGATGCTTTCTCCCGGCGCCCCTTTATACTGTGGCGCACCGGGAGTGACGTCATAGGCTGTCGCCGGCCAATATTTGGTGTTGTTGTATATATGCTTCAGACACGGGTCACGTAGATGGAGTTCCCCATAGCGACCTCTAGAGGACGCAGTGTCTCGTTCCCTCTCAGGGAACCATGGTTACATACGTAACCTGAGACGTTTTTGCATGCATGTGCTTATGTGTGTATTTGCATGCTTGTAAGGATAAACGGCATATTAGTATAAGGTTATGATGATTTTTCTTTTTTTCTTTTTACTTTGAAACAACACTGATTATACATTTTTGGTATGATAACAGATATGATAGTTTAGTTATGCTTGTCATCCACAATGGTATAATGTTGCCTGAGAGCAACAGCTGGATATAAAATGTAACTTTTTATTAAATATGAGATGTGCAATACATTAAAAACTAGATAAATCTGTTTGTTCAAGTGTTTGGTTAAAAAAATTGATGTTTTCATTAAATATATATATAAATTTTTTCTGCATGAAAATGTCAAATGTTTAAAAATTAGTCTGTTGTGGTAAAATGTTGCCTTGAAGCAACTTTAAAAAAATTAATAAATACAAAAAATTATGAAAAAGTTTATTGATATAGTGTCTAATTTTAAGTAGAAAAACATCACACATATATATATATTTTTCCTCATTTATATCATATTCCGTACCCTAGAGGGTGTATTAATCTGTCTACTGCAGTAAAATAAGACACATAATGGCAATCTAGAACCAAATCTAAATCGGTTTAATAAATTGTGAAAATGGAATGAATGAATGAAATCAAGAAGAAATGATTTGACAATTGACTGGATGGTGAAACATTTTTTACCTAAATAGAGGCAGATGTGAATGTGAATTTACAGTGGATTACATTAACATTGCCCAGCATTAAATACTTGTATTAATTATTGTCGGGATTTTAGAAAGTCTACTTAAACTGCAACAGTATTCTAAAACACCAAGATCCACTGAAAAGCAAAACAATTGTTTTGTTTCTTTGGAATAATGTACCTTAATAAATAAATAGGGCCAGTTTTGTTTTCCTGCTGACTTTAAAGATAGCCCAAAATAATTCAATTTATCTGCCTATATCATATCATAAATAGAGCATCGGATGCTAGCTAAATCCTTTTTTTTTTCTTTGGATGGTTTTCATGAGCCGAACAGCTAAAAGAGGAAAAGCCGTTAATCACATTTGTGTCAGTGCTGTTTGTTTGTATGCCAGCATCTGATTGATACCCACCTGAAGTGATGCCGCCTTCATGTGTGACTGGTGGCTGACTTACTGAAGTGGGTTTGAGTTAGTTTGGAGCCAGAGGCTGTTGCCGAACAAACACACAAGCAGTGGCAATGTCGCCGCAGTCTTTCTGGGATGGTGTCAGAATGAATGACACATGTTTTCTGGTGACTGCGAGACACAGCCGTGAGCAGAGATTTCATTTCAGAAGACAAGAGCAAGGTATTTATAGATGCATTTCTGCTCACATTAATTGCTAGTGCTGTCTCATTAAAAAAACTCGTTGCTTTCATTTCAGGGCTTGTTAGCAACGAAACAGCTCTGTAGAAGTCACAACACTGGTATGCTGAAGAAATAACAGCTGTGCAATTTAACTTAAAGGAATAGCTCACCCAAAAATTTCAATTTGCTGAAAATGTTCTCACCCTCAGGCCAACCAAGATGTAGATGAGTTTGTTTCTTCACAGAAACAGATTTGGAGAAATGTATCATTATATCACTTGCTCACCAGTCAATCCACACCACTCCAATCAATCAAATAACATCTTGAGAAGTCAAAAGCTGCATGTTTGTAAGAAACAAATCCATCATTAAGCTGTTTTTTAACTTCAAACTTTTGCCTCTGGCTAAAATATGAGTACATAACGCTTTCTCCTGTGAAAAGTCCATCTCATACGAATCAGGAGAGAACTATGATTGTGGTTTATTAGTATTAGCTGCTATATAGGTTTAATTAAACATGTAATAAATAATGTACAATCAGTTTGGACCCACCTAGAGTTTACTTTGCCAAAGCAAGGCTGGCGGTACATTACTCCACTTATTACATGATGCTTACAGAATACATAAATAAATGGACTTGAAATATTAATTGGAGTTGTTATTTTTTTATGTGAAATGAGAGCACAGAGTAATGCAACAAAAATTAGATGAGTACAGATGTAGTACAAATGTAAAACATATCTTGTCAATATTACTGTTCAACATAATTATGCAAAATTATTTGACCATAGAATGATGCACTGACATATCAGAACCAGTAATAAGATCATGTATCATTATTTTCTTTTGTTAATTTAGTGAACAACTTTTTGGTTCAAAAGCTTGTTTGTGTTTCTTTATAAAGTGATGTTCTTACAACAGGAAGATTTACACGTCACATTTTAAAACACTGCCGCCTGATATTCTTGCTGTGAAGCACCTGAGGACAGATATGTTGATGTTTTCTGTGGTTTGTAATAAACTCTAATTGATATGGACAGGAACTCTTTGCAGCTCTCACAGGAACAGTTCAGTCAGTTCTTTTACCGTCTCATTCATCTGCATCACTGCGCTCAAAACAGGCTGAGGGACAGACATTGTGTGATGGATTTCCTTATTAGTAGTAGGTGCTGGGGCAAGCATCACTATTGCTGCTCAAACAAACCCTTAAACCAAACATATTAAACATCAGGGCAAATCTCATCCTGCAGAGTTTATGACCTCCTAAAATCTCTAAGTGATCACATGCACTGTTTTCATCAGCTAAAAATACAGGACAAGCTGTTCATATTTTAAACCGTAGGCCTATTTTATTTTCCACAACTAAATATAAAATAAAGGTTAATTGTGACTTTTTATTTCACAATTCTGACTTTTTTCAGAATTTTTTATTCTTCTCTAAATTGCGAGACAAAAAGAGAGAATTTTGAGCTATGAACTCAGAATGTAAACTCAGAATTGTGAGATGTAATTTTTTTTTTTCACAATTCCAAGTTTACGTCTCAAATTGACATCTCACAATTCTGTGTTTTTTTTTTTTTTTTTTTTTTTCTCTCGGCCATGAGATAATTTACATTTTTTATCTCAAAATTCTGGCTTTTCTTTTCAGTATCGCGAGTTCGTATCTTGCAATTCAGTGTTTATATCTTGCATTTCGGAGGTTTTATCATGCAAGTTTATATCTTGCAATTCTGTTTATATTTCACAATATTTAGTTTAAATCTCACAATTATGAGTTAAAATAAAATCAAATAAAATGTGACTTTTTAGTTCACAATTTTGACTGAGAAGATCTTGCACTAATAAATACAAATGTAAATATACATGACCACATCCCCAGAGTTTAATTACAAGAAATATACTTTGGATAAGTAGCTCTGCATGCAATATTTACACGTTTATTTTCTGCAAAACCGTGACCCTGTTAATGACTTGTGACTGTGTGCTCTAATTTTGAGCATGTATTAAACCACCTCTCCCTCATAATTAATGTGTAATTTCACATGAGGATGAGATGATCTCTCTCATGGCAGAGGAGAACTAAACAAGCATTTCTGTTGGATCCAGTGAGTCCCACAACCTGCCTTCATTAGCAGCAGGTCTCAGTAATGGCTGGAGACTTAATACACAACATTAGCAGAAAGAACCCATGTTGCACACATACTGCAGAATTACAATGCAAATGGAAACACAGCTCTGTTGGGCGTTGGTAATTTTGTGCATTTTAATAAAGCTCATGCCCCTGAATGGCAGCGATTCCATTTCAACGTATAATAAGATGTCCACGTGGCGTTAAACTGTGCTAATATTTAATTTGAAAAGAGTGCAGTGAAGCATGGATCTAATATGAACATTTTGCTAATACTGTGCACTGAAATTGTTCATTATTCTTGAGGTGGCTATTATCTTTGAATATGTTTGTCATACGGAGGCTCATTGAGCCCTACCAATGATGGCAACTCATCTTTTGCAGTTAATACCTGTTAACATGTAATAATAATAATAATAATACTACTACTACTAATGCTGATGATGATGATGATATATAAATATATATATATATATATTTTTTTTATTGGGTAACATGAATAAATGTTTACCAACCCCAAACTTTTGAATGGCATCACAATGAACTGTCATTGTATGAGAACAGCTTTATAAAGACTTTGCAGTCAGAGAATATTTACCATGCTAAACTAGATTATGACTTGTGCAAGAAACCTCAATTAATATTGTCACTGACATTGCTTGCGTACAGTATAATTGTCACACTTTACCAGGAAACGAGGAGACGAGGAATTGAGCAAATCTAGATTATTTAATAGTCCAACTGGAAAAGATAGAGCACAGGGAGCACGGGCAAGGAAGGCATTCGAGAACTGACAAACACTAACTGAAAGTACTGGGGCTTATAAACACAGGGTAATCAGGGAGGAAGACGAGACACACCTGGAATCAAATTAACAATCAACATGAGGGAGAAACTGGGTCACAGGAAACACATGAGGAGCAAAACACACACAAAACAGTCCACAATCCTGACAATAATAGATTAGATCACTTAAAATCTCACATAATTTGTGCCTAACACTTCAAAATCAATACTTTGCAAGAAAAGTTTCTGTGCATATTTCTGTTTTTGTGCTCTCATAATCACAAGTTAGTGTCTCATTAGTGTCTTGTTAGTGCAGGAACTGTACAGTGTTGCATTTTTTTTTCTTTCCAAAAATACATTATGCTCTTAATATGAGTATAAATTAATTCCAGTTCAAAAATATTTTTGGTAAGACTTTAGTTTAGGGACCAATTCTCACTATTAGCTATTGGCTTTAGCATGCAGTATGTATGCAACTAGCATATTGGCTGTTTACTAGTGCTTATAAAGCACATTTTGGTAACACTTTATTTTAGGGTCTCTTAATTAGTTGCTTATTAGCATGCATATTACTAGAATATTAGCCATTTATTAGTAGTAATTAAGCACATGTTAATGCCTTATTCTACATGACCCTATTCTACATGTCTAATTCTACAACAACAACAATAGTACATGGCAAATATAGGGGTGATAACAGAAGTTGGTCAAGACATCATTAAATTGGGATCCATGTTACCTATCCAAATCAACACTGACTGCCAAGCAGCACATACAGTCAGGTCCATAAATATTGGGACATCGACACAATTCAAACTTTTTTGGCTCTATACACCACCACAATGGATTTCAAATGAAACTTGTGTGCTTTAACTGCAGACTGTCAGCTTTAATTTGAGAGTATTTACATCCAAATCAGGAGAACGGTGTAGGAATTACAACAGTTTGCATATTTGCCTCCCACTTGTTAAGGGACCAAAAGTAATGGGACAATTGGCTTCTCAGCTGTTCCATGGCCAGGTGTGTGTTATTCCCGCATTATCCCAATTACAATGAGCAGATAAAAGGTCCAGAGTTCATTTCAAGTGTGCTATTTGCATTTGGAATCTGTTGCTGTCAACTGTCAAGATGAGATACAAAGAGCTGTCACTATTAGTGAAGCAAGCCATCATTAGGCTGAAAAAACAAAACAAACCCATCAGAGAGATAGCAAAAACATTAGGCGTGGCCAAAACAACTGTTTGGAACATTCTTAAAAAGAAGGAACGCACCGGTGAGCTCAGCAACACCAAAAGACCCGGAAGACCACGGAAAACAACTGTGGTGGATGACCGAAGAATTCTTTCCCTGGTGAAGAAAACACCCTTCACAACAGTTGGCCAGATCAAGAACACTCTCCAGGAGGTAGGTGTATGTGTGTCAAAGTCAACCATCAAGAGAAGACTTCACCAGAGTAAATACAGAGGGTTCACCACAAGATGTAAACCATTGGTGAGCCTCAAAAACAGGAAGGCCAGATTAGAGTTTGCCAAACGTCATCTAAAAACGCTTTCACAGTTCTGGAACAACATCCTATGGACAGATGAGACCAAGATCAACTTGTACCAGAGTGATGGGAAGAGAAGAGTATGGATAAGGAAAGGAACTGCTCATGATCCTAAGCATACCACCTCATCAGTGAAGCATGGTGGTGGTAGTGTCATGGCGTGGGCATGTATGGCTGCCAGTGGAACTGGTTCTCTTGTATTTATTGATGATGTGACTGCTGACAAAAGCAGCAGGATGAATTCTGAAGTGTTTCGGGCAATATTATCTGCTCATATTCAGCCAAATGCTTCAGAACTCACTGGACGGCGCTTCACAGTGCAGATGGACAATGACCCAAAGCATACTGCAAAAGCAACCAAAGAGTTTTTGAAGGGAAAGAAGTGGACTGTTATGCAATGGCCAAGTCAATCACCTGACCTGAATCCGATTGAGCATGCATTTCACTTGCTGAAGACAAAACTGAAGGGGAAATGCCCCAAGAACAAGCAGGAACTGAAGACGGTTGCAGTAGAGGCCTGGCAGAGCATCACCAGGGATGAAACCCAGCGTCTGGTGATGTCTATGCGTTCCAGACTTCAGGCTGTAATTGACTGCAAAGGATTTGCAACCAAGTATTAAAAAGTGAAAGTTTGATTTATGATTATTATTCTGTCCCATTACTTTTGGTCCCTTAACTAGTGGGAGGCAAATATGCAAACTGTTGTAATTCCTACACCGTTCACCTGATTTGGATGTAAATACCCTCAAATTAAAGCTGACAGTCTGCAATTAAAGCACATCTTGTTCGTTTCATTTGAAATCCATTGTGGTGGTGTATAGAGCCAAAAATGTTAGAATTGTGTCGATGTCCCAATATTTATGGACCTGACTGTAATTTACAGCTACCTTTTACTGAAACTACATAATTGCAAATACCTAAATAAATGTGAATGAGGGATGACAAACTTGACTTAAGCCCTTTTACAGCCCACATTTTAAAACCAAATTGTTTCAGGGTATAAAATGGCAATCTCATTCAACACAATCAAATGCTTTTTCAGCATCTAACACTAATAATAATTCAGAAGTATCACAAGGGGTAGTATAATAAAGAATATAAAATATAAAATAAATACATACATACATACGTACATAAATACAATTCTTAATAAATCCAGGCTGATCGTCAGGAAATTAAGTATGGTAACACTACTTCTAATATGTTTCTCTAGATCTTTGCCTAAAAAGGAGATGAAAGGAAAGGGCGTGACATGTGGCCAAGTATGGTGTTCCATACTTGGAATTTGTGCTCTGCATTTAACCCATTCAAGTGCACACACACACAGCAGTGAGAAGTGAACAAGCACACACGCACTGTGAACACAAACCCGGAGCAGTGGGCAGCCAATGCTGCGGCGCCCGGGGAGCAGTTGGGGGTTTGGTGCCTTGCTCAAGGGTCTCACCTCAGTCGTGGTATTGAGGGTGGAGAGAGCGCTGGACATTCACTACCCCCACATACAATCCCTGCCAAACCTGAGAGTCGAACCTGCAACCTTCGGGTTACAAGTCCAACTCTCTAAACATTAGGGCATGACTGCCCCAGAAAAGCTTTCTAGACAGTGCACGATTTTAGCAATCAAATAAGATCATTAAAAATCACACTGTGCAGCATGGATCTAATAAACTTGGGTACGACATGTATGCAGACTGTACGATGATGACACCTTGTGAGTTGTACACTACGACGCAAGTTATAATCAAAGAATAAAATATCATTAAGTATGTGCTAGTGTTAAACAAAAAGAGCATTACGAAGCACAGTATGGCAGTTGTACTTTTTATGTTTGAGGAAAAAAAGAGGAAGCTGTGGAAGAGGAAGTTAAAAGAGTTTGAGGTAAGCAGTTTTACGTTTTAGCGCCATGTTGCATTGATCAGCACACCATTTCATGTTGCATTCTTATTGACTGGTCAGTAAACGTGGGTCATAGCAGCAAACACACTGTGTGCTGATCATGCTCAATTTCTAAAACTGTCAGAAAATGATCGCAGGCTATCTTTGTATGTCTTTTACCTTCTCACATTGTACGACATGATCAAAGATCACAGAAATCGCCATAATTGTTTCACGATCCCAAAATCCTGCAGTGTGTAGAAGGCTGCAGGCATGTTCAATTCACTAAGAAATGCCTTGTATGAAATTTCATTTGTAAATGACTCTGACGAATACAAATCACAATAAAACTCCTGGAAGTGCTAATTGATTACCTGCTTTACACCCATGTTATTGTTTACCTTAAGGATAAACTGGTCTGCCGTTTTCTGCCATACCGTTTTTTTTTGTTTGTTTTTTTTGTTTTTTTCTCCAAGTTCATACGTTTTGGACTGTACCTCCTTAATAAGATCCTCATTATATCTTGTGGATAGAAGGCTATATACTGTTTGAAGGACAGTTATTTGTTAAAAAAAAACTCATCTGATGGGGTTTGGGCCAGTAATGTGTCAGTAATGAAGTATTTTCATATATATTTCGACGAAGCTTACCAGAAAAACATCTACTCCATAGCATGCTCACTAGCACCCCCCCCCCCTCCCCCTCCCAATAGTGAGAATTGGACCTTAAAATAGAGTGTGACTATGTTTTTAAATACGGTGAAGGAACTGATAGTAAATGAACAACCAGTAAATGAATGTTTCAAAGGCCTCCTCCATATTCAGATGCTGTGAATGTTGATCTGATGCTAGATTGGGTATCTACTTTAAATCTCATTTTAGAAGTTGTGGATGTTGATCATGATATTGGTTGTGTGAATAATTGAACAGAGTTTTGGCAAGCGGTTGGCCAGGTTTGAGCGGATGCATCCAGATGCATCACGGCCGACAGTAAAGTGCTTCTGGCCTGCCAGTCTTTATCAGGCTAAGCAAGGCTGATGCACGCTTGTTTCCCTGCCATGCAATTGGCAATGTTCTGACACACACACACACACACACACACACATACACAGACAGACAGAGACAGCCGTACACATTCACTGTCATGAAGGTGCAAGGCCAGAAAAGCAATGACCTTAAAGGATCTGAAACTAATAGAACAACCTCAGGAATGAAGAAGACAGCATTTGTGCCAAAGAAAAAGATACAGACAAAATCGAAAATGTGATGTTTCCACTTGTACTGTAATTCCTATCTTAAAAGTATATTTGAACAAACTTAAGTCTTATTAAAAACACTGTCATGACTATGTTTCTTTACACACTTAAGTTCACTTTTTAAAAAAGTGCACTTTGTAATAATGACACATGAAAACTTTTACTTTAAAATACATTTGAATGCAATAAAATAATGTTTTTTTGTTTTGTTACTAAAAATGTTAGTAAATTTTTTTTACTATAAATACAGTTTTAAATGTAAGCTACTAAATTGCAACTTTAAATATATGGCATACAAGTTAATATACAGGTTAATCCTAAATATTTGTCAGTACGATTCAGTGGTACACTTTACAGTTTTCCTCGATTGCTAAAACACTATAACCAGGCTTTTGAACTAAAATTTCAAAACCATAACGCCATTTTTCAAAAAGCACACCCATTTTGCTGAATTATAAACACTATTCCCTGCTTTAACACGAGTCAGATTTGGTGAACTGTTACTGCAAATCCCTACATTTCTCAGTGCTTACACCATGTGATCATTTAGAAAACACTAACATTCAATATTGTTCACTCAAGTCTGCACAGTTTGAGCTCAATTAGCACACAATTACCCAAGTGGAAACACTAGGAGTCAAAATGTATCACACACCAATCAGAACCTTCGATGGATAGATAAAAGGGCCAAAGTCAGCTTAAAGTTTTTCTCAGTGGCTTTGGTGTATTTCTCAGATCAGAAATGAAATTCCCAAAACTACTTGTTCAACCTCCACATCATCTAGTCACTTGTGCACATCATAAAAAGTTTCTCATTCTTTTGAGTAAGTTGGGATTGATTTAGTACATTCATGCAACTGATTATGTACGTTTCTCTGTGGTTTCCTACATTATCAGTTGCTATTGTCATGTTGTTCAAGATGTATTATATAGTTATCTGTGCTATAGTCTTACCCCTCAAAACCTCAAGTCATTAGTTCATCGTATAAGTCATTATGGTAAAATGCAAAATGGTTGATCTAGTTGTCATAAACTGTCAAGCATATGTTCTACACATTTCTATTAGACTTTTACTGTAATAAATTTGGCATGAATTCTTCAAGTGAATCTTGACTTTCACTAATGAAGAGAATATAAATCAACCAATGAAGAACCAGTTCTCTGAAATAGCTCAAAGGTACATCTCATAAACCTTCAACTGGAAAGCATATATTAGAAGGAGGACAAAACAAGACTTACAAATTCTGATAGTGGACTTTCTAATGTTTATTTTCGCCTTTGTGCACATATTTCTTTTCTATTTCACAATAACGTTGTAATGTTTTTTTTTTTTTGTTTTTTTTTGGTCAGACCACTAGTAAAAGTGTAAGTCTTTTTCAATCAATATCCCACAGACAGTAATGTGTACATTTGTACCTTTGAAATGGATATATGTGCAGCCTTCTGCGTTTCAGTAGGCCTACAGTAACTGTCATCTAAACTATTGCCTCAGGTAATACTACACACAGTTTTCTACAGTCATGGTGAAAAAACAACTAAATATTTTGACCAGTGTGGCTCACACGATGATAAAAATACTTTATATTTTGGTGGCCTTGGCCAAATTACTGATGAAAAGCATGAAGGAAATGTTTTGGGTGAGTAACTACATTTTGCAGACATGCAATACAGTTCTGAAGTTCCAGCAAACAGTTGTGACATTTGCACGCACAGTTTAGAGGATGTTAAGACTGTTTCGGAAAATGTGCCAAAGCAATTGAGAAAACCTGTAAATTGAGAAATGAAACATTTGGGAAGTACCACACTTATAACCGGTTTGTGTAGTATTGTTTTGAATTGATCTCATCAGTGTGTAAAACTGTTCTGTAGTGTGTGTGTTTTTGACTGTTTGTGTGTCATGTCTGAGAGCAAAGTTTGGTTTTTCAGCAAGATTGAGTTGTTTTGAATGGAGAGCTTCATTTTGACCTGAATATAGGAAGTTTGGGGAATTGAGTTAGAAGTTATGGATTCGTGTTTACTGTTTTGAGAATACGAGGCATAGTTTCAATAAATGTGTTTAAGCAATCGAGAAAAACTGTAATAATATTTCATAGAAAATAGAAATAATTCTGAAATTGTCAAAACACTAATTCAGTCTAAAGCTAATTCAGCTAATTGAAATTATAAACCATTAATTAATTTCTATTAACATGCAGTTAAACATCTGAAACCATTGCATCCAGTTTTCAATGAAGTATATTATTTTACAGTATTATTTATAGTATATTATTTATATTTGAAGTATTATAAAATATTATTATATCTGTAATACATGCTCTTTTTAAAAGTATGCTAAAGTGTACTTCATTTGCACAAGGGCTTCCGAGCTTATTAGGTTTTGTCCTATTATGAATGCAGAAAATATTTTACTTTGTTTAACATGTCAAAATAAAAAAATATATATAATTAATCATTCATGTCTGTGTCACAAACAATGCAGATCAGGTTAATAATAAAAGGTTAATACTTAGTGTGAGTCGTTTGTTCATTCTCTATGTATGCAAGTGCAAACCCAACAAAACATTTCCAGCATTTGCATATTGTCATGAAAAGCGAGCTTATGTTTCACACATTGGCGTGTTTCTCTGTTGTGGGGTGTCATTTAAATCACAACCAATATGGCCGTTCTGGGCCGCAGTGACTGTGTGAATATGATTTGTGAAATTCAGATACTTGCTGCTCTGTCTCTGCCAAGTGTTCTGATTGCTTTTCTTTGGGAGAAGCCCTTGAGTCAGGAGTCGAGTAATAAGTGTTTTGCTGACTGCGGGCATCGGGAAGCTTTTGTTGGAAAGACATCTGGGGCATAAAGCGCACCAAAACAGCGGGGCCGTAACAAGGACGTGTGGTGGCTCCAAAGCACGGCCCATAACTGCTGACTTAATGAGATCACAAGTGTACAAGATGAGTGTTCGGGACGCTGGGCCGGATCGGGACGGTCTCTGTGGGGCGGGTGAAGCCCTCCAGTGCCGTTGCCCTTGCTGGGAGTAATGCAGGTTGTGTTTTGGGGCTTGGATAAGTCGTACATCCGGTTATTAATGGGGTTACACTAATGAATTACAAACAGGCCTGTGGTGAGGGGACACCGTCTCTTGCTGTCATTTGGACTTGAGCCCAATGACACCTCGCATTGTTGTCCCTGGTCTGAGAACACAACACAGCACGGCCTGAACGCATTTTCAGACTAAACTTTTGCATAATCTGCATTTAAACAGTTCCCTTGTATAGAAAGTATAAAAATAAAGTGCTTCTAAAATATACAAGGACATGCTTAAACTTCAGAAACACTGACTGTCCCAAAATGACTAATGGGCTAACTGTAGTTTAATGATTATGTAGTCTTTGATGTTATTTATTTATTGTTTATTTATCTATCTATCTATCTATCTGTTTGTTTGTCTGTTTGTTTGTTTTACATAGCTAACATGGCTGAGCTTGACTATCTAAACCTGAAAATACTGAGACAATGGAATGAGATTGTATAATCATAATGTAAAATAGTTGCATTGAAAGTGTGGCAGAAAGATACATATTTATTTGGTTGTTAAAATGTATTTATTCATTTGTCTATTATACTATAAGGGATTGGATATTAATTGAAATCGTTTCAACACATTGTTTTATGATTTTAATTGTTAGATATGACCTCAGATGCTGTAGTCTGTTCACAAACTGTCGGATATATTGTGCACGAAAATGATAAGAAGTTGGAATCACAAGTTCCAGTAAGACTGAATGACTGATATGTATTTTGCTGCATTTTTGTCAGTCCACCTGGAAACAAAAACCCCAAAACCTTTTTTTTTGAGGCTTCAGAAAGTTGCTTAGCAGGCATAAAAAACAAAAACAAAACAAAAAAAAAAAATCCAGGATTTATTAAACAGTAATTTACTTCAGTGAGTCTTAATACATTTTGGGATTGCAAATGACTTGGTTCGGTTGAAATAGTTTATTATTGTTGTTGTTCCATGTTTTGTCTGGACTTTTATGTTTGTAAATTTATGTTTGTTTGTATTTATTTATTATGTGCCTTATTTGTAGTCATTTTGTTGCCTTTTGTAGTCATTTTGTAGTTCCCATGTGTGTCTAGGTGTTAGCTTAGTCAAATTGTGTAGTCAATCTCCAACATTAGTCATTTGGAACATGATGGATAGTAAATAATGATTTAATTTGTAGGTGAACTTTCTTTTTAAAGTTTCATAGTCAAACGTTTGGCTCTATGAGACTAATGTTATCCTAAATCATATTTGTTAATGTTACTTTTAAGGACATGCAAGTCTTTCCAGGGAGATAAATATGCCAGAGGACAATTACTTTACTTTGCAATCAAGCATTATCGAGTCAAGCTCTATTGCCATAAGAGTGTTTGCAGGAATGCTCATTTTTAAAAAGTGCATTTGGTTTTGGCAGCATCCTCATATCTGGTCCTGCATTTGTCTTAATAATTCCACAGTGATAATAGTTTGGCTTATTTATTTGCTGTTAGAAGGGGTGCGGATTTAAACAACTTACATACATGGACTAATTAAAGCACACCAAACATACCATGTAGTTCCTGTTCAGTTCAGTCAGGCCCTAAATATATACAGTATGCAATTTATTCAGATGTATTCAACTTGGAGTAGCGACGGTAATCCACTCCAAATTGATCTAAATGGCTTGAAACTTTTGGCTTGCTGCCTGGAAAACGAGGTTTTTAAGCTAATTGAAGCTGATAGTGTTATCTGATATAGCAGGACAACGCTGCTGCTAATATTCACTTGACCACTTGTCTTTTATGTTTATTTTCTTTGAATGTTTGGCTGGAGGGTCGCCCGCCGTAAGCGTGAGTCTGTAAAACAGGACGTGTTTTTATTATAAAGGATCTGTTCCATGTTACGGTCGATTACTTGCTCTCTGCTCTTCGTTGTTTTATTTAAGGACTGCTGATTAAAATCTGAAAGCAAGTTTCAGCAGTTTCTCTCCGCCTGTCCATTAGGCCCAAAGATGCTGAGAAGGTGCTTTTAGAGTTTTCCATAAAAATATTTAACTTTTTAAATGAGGTAATAAATGCATCATTGTGTCAGCTGATCATCTCTGACAGGTTAATTGAAATACTTTACTTGGAAAAAAATAAATAAATAAATAATATAATTAAAAGTAATACAGACACTTAACTGCATACTAATTTCAATTAAATTTTCAACTAAAAGTTCTCCCAAAAATTAATAGTTGCTGACAGTTCATATGTAGATGAGTTTGTTTCTTCATGGACACAGATTTGGAGAAATGTAGCATTCCATCACTTGCTCACCAGTGGATCCTCTGCAGTGAATGGGTGCCGTCATAATGAAAGTCCAAACATAAAAACATCACAATAGTCCAGAAGTAATCCACATGACTCCAGTCCGTCAATTAACATCTTGTAAAGCCAAAAGCTGGGTGTTTGTAACCATCATTAAGGTGTTTTAAGCTTCAAACTGTTGCCTCCGGCTAAAATTTGAGTCCATAATCTGTAATAACACTTCTTCCAGTTAAAAGGTTCTCTGAACCAGGAGAGAAATATGCACAAATCAAGCACTGTTTACAATCCAAAACAGTTTGACATTATTGTGATGTTTCTATCAGCTGTTTGGACTTGGTACTCATTCACTGTAATGTTAATGCAATGCTGAATTTCTCCATATTTGTACTGATTAACTTCAAACACTCTGATCTCTCAAGAGATCTGAAAGAGAGATCTCAGAGCAATAACATCTTCCTCTAGGCGTCTGTTAAAGGTCAGGAGCTTCCTGAGATCCGAATGTCCCGTTCTCAGCATTCCGGCCACTCTGTACTCTTCCAGGATCAATTTCCTGCTCCTTGTTACTGGTAAAACAGCTCTGCCGCACTTCTGTAGCTCCTTTGAAAATATCAAACTTATTGCTCCTGAGGTCACTCTGAGCGGTCAAACCGCAAACCTGAGTCGATGGAAACCCATCCCACGTATCTGATCCCTATCTGGCCACATTTCATCAGCGCTGGAGTCGGATCGCTCACGCTGCCTTCTTTTGCACCCCTCAAGGACTTGATTCCTCCCCAAATAATAGCACTGGAGTGGTTTTCACTCACAGCGTGTATAGAGGTGTACAATGGCATACGCTGGAGGTTTATGATGATGCTTTGAGGACTGAAGTCACTGAAGCAGATCTCTGATAATTATTTGGAATCGAGAATGATTGAAAATCAATCCAGTGGTGCTTATGAACCGTGTTTGATTGTCATTTCTACCAGATTGACTGATTTAAGAGCCCATTTGTTCAATTAGAATGAGGTGAGCGAAAGTCATGGGGAATAATTTATAAAGAAGCACCGACTACGATTTTTAAACGCAAAGGATGGTTACACCAAATGTGTATATATATACAAATTTGGTATATATATATATATTGTGGCGGGAGGAGCAAACGACAGACACAGTGGGCGTGGCGTCAAGCCTCGGAGAGGTTTTTATTCAACAATAAAAAGGGAAAATAAAGTGTCCAAGGGGAAAAAGTGTCCAAATAAACGGGGAATCTGGTGTCCTCGTTGTGCCGCGGCGCTAGTGAAGGAGGGTAGTGTTCGTCAGGGAAGGGGCGGAGTCCGGTGGCCGCACGCGCTCCCCTCTCGGGGCCGGGAGCGAGTGGCGGCGGCGTCTCTTGCGCGGCTTCGTCCATCTCCTGGGTTCCCGGCGCTTCTGGGGGATTCGGCGGCCCGGCATCCTGGCCCGTCAGCCGCCTAACGGGTGCGGCGGTCCTCCTCGACGCTCCCTTCCTGGACCCACGAGGACACCAGCGTGCATGCACGGGGAAGAGACCGGTCTCCCGAGGAGAGGCGCGCTCGGCGTTTAAACGGTGGCGGTGATGAGGCTCTATTCACATCAGGTGCGCCTCATCACACGCCGCCAGCCCTGCGTGTTCAGCGCCCCTCCTCTCTCACACACCCACTCCCGTCGGGAGCCTGGTGAAGGGCGGTGAATACGGGACGGGGTGGTGATGATGGACAGGGGGGAGGCAGCCGACTCGTCACAATATATATATATATATATATATATATATATATATATATACACTGCCCTCCAAAAGTTTGGAAACGCCCTAGAAAAGTGGGGTTTTGGACCATATTGGCATGAATCCTTTTTAATTTGTGATAGTTTTGCACTGATAAGGGACAACACAAACTAAGAAAACATATTTTATTACATAAACAGTTATCCACCATTAGCAGCTATTACAGCTCTGCATAATCTGGGCATCCGAGCTGTCAGTTTATTCAAACATTGACTTTGAATTGGCAATCAATTGTTGAAGCTATAGTATTAAGGTGTGCTGACCCAAAATTCTTTTAAAATCCTGGGCCACGTTTAAACCAGTAACCAGGCATCACAGCTGGCAAAGGGACATGTCTGACTTTGGCATGGATATATTGCCATTATTACATTTATATTACTTCAATGTATTTGCACCAAAAAATTATAATAATTTATGCTGATATCGTCCAAAACCACACTTTGTCAGGGGTTTCCCTAACTTTTGGAGGGCAAAACATACACATATTTGGTCCTTTGTGACACATTTTGTCCGAAGTGCACTCTAGATTTTGTGATCTAACTTTGAGGACTTGAATGAACTGATAAACACTTGAAACTTGTCTGGTGTCAGAAAGTTAGAGGTACCGCTCTTTGGATTGAAGTCAGAGTCTCTATTTCAAGTAATGTCACCTTCAGTTTGAAGATGCCAAGAACCGTTAGAGAAATCAAAAGAGTGTCGTTATAAAGGGAACTCGTTTGCCTGCTGTTTGATGCTTGGAAAATCTGTTTGAAGTTGGAAAAATGGATGTCTTGGTCAGAATGTCATAATTCCAATGCATTTGATGTCAGAGTTTGCTACCAGAGCCTAAGGGCACACATGGAGTTTCAGGAAGAGTCAAAACCGCCACATCCATACAGAACCTTCATGAGGGATTGCACAGTATTGAAACACATGTATTATATTATATTATATACAAAAAACGGTAACACTTTCACATTTCGATAGTCCACTTTAGACATACTACTAACAGTAAGTAACTTTGCAACTATTATGTCAACTAGCAGTCATTAGAGTATTAGTAGACTGTCTGCTTAATAACTTCTAACACTTTATTTTGATGAGTCCACATACAACATACTGTCTATGGCTAAGTTCACACTGCGAGCCTTAGTGCTTAATTCCATTTTTTTATTTTTCACTTTTTTGTATAGCTGTTCACATTGTTGTTTTAAATGTGGCCAATATCAGATTTCCAGTGTGAACAAATCCTGGTTCTGAACTGACCCGTATGCACAAAAGAACGATGCAAACAGGGTTTCCAGGTTTTCACAACAAAATCTGCCAATTGTTTCTCAAAACTAGCCCAATCATGTTCAGGATGTAAATATTTCTTTAGTGGGGCCGCATTAACCCCTGAAGTTGAAAAACAACCCGCGGCAACAGTGGAAAAAGTAGCCCAATTCCACGGTGGAACTGTGGATTTGGCAACACTTGCGGAAGTAAACACAGAGGATATAAAGTAAGCTATTATGCATTTATTTATGGTGTGATCTGCTGCAGAGCCAGCAAAATTATGCGCAGGAAATATGAAAAAAAATTAAAGACAAGGATGTGATCCCTCATGATTTGCTTGTAGAGTTGCCACTGTAATACATATGAGTTCTGACACATCACTGTACTTCCACTGATTACCTTTTGCTACTGTCTTTATAACTTATGTAAATTCTTTTAAGTGTCTCCCGTCAGCGTGGAATTTTGACGAATGTCAATCTAGAGTGACGTAAAAGCCGCATGAAATCCGAAATGACTGTTCACACTGCGGTCGCATCTTGGAGACGTCTATTTGACATCTTCATTTACATCTGCATTTACATCATATCTGCAATACGTCTATAGGACGTTTCCTTTTAGATGTCAAATAGACATATATTAAATGTCTTTAAGATGTATATGATTTAGAATGTATGTAAAACTGACATCTGAAAGATGCCTGTCAGACGTTTGTAGACAGCAGATGCTTTCCAGATCAAGAGATCTTTAACAGACATCTTGCAGACGTACGTGTGCTATCTGTGATGACATGTATCGTATTTAGTACCACATATGGAAGTGGCACAAATCGGAATTGAAAAGATCAGATTCCATGCAGTTTGTGCTGGTCACACTGTCATGACAAAAACAGATCCGAGTCACATGTAAGCATTTGACTTTTGAGATTTGGGCCACATTTGCCTGCAGTGTGAACGTAGCCTATGAGAAACTTTGCAAGTATATGTCAACTTATTCTACAAACCCTAAACCAGGGGTGTCAAACTCAGTTCCTGGAAGGCTGCAACCCTGCAGAGTTTAGTTCCAACCCTGCTCCAACTCACATTCCATGTAGTTCAAATAAGCCTTAATGACTCGATTAGCTGGATCAGGTGTGTTTAATTAGGGTTGCATCTAAACTGTGCAGGGCTGTGGCCCTCCAGGAACTGAGTTTGACACCCCTGCCCTATATAGTATATAAAATGAGATTCCATGTTATTCTGTATGTGTAAAGAATGTCTTATTTTTTGTTTAATTTGTTGTCAATCCATTTAATTTAATGAGGTAGTCCTTTTAAAAATTAAAATGATCTTATCATGTAGTACCCTCATGCTAACCTCCATGTATATTACTTTCTAGAGATAAATACAATGATTTTTAGAAAAATAATCAATCTCTGTGAGTCCATATTTGATGCTTTAAAAAAAAAAAACACACACAGCAATTGTGACAGTAATTTATATGAGCCCAGTGGAGGAATAGATATCTACTAAAGACATCTTCACAACATCTCTCTCGTTTTTGAAGCATTAACTTTAAAGGTCCCTTCTTCTAGCATTATATGGTCTCACATAGATGGATTAATTTTCAAAAAATCTTTATAGATAGTGTTTATCTGAAGAAAAAAGTCTTATGGGACAGTATAAGAACGAATAAATGATCAGATCATTTAGATTTTTGGGAAGAGTATCCCTTTAAAACATCCTTTTCTGCCAAGCAAAGTCATCACATACCTTCTCCAAATTGTCTGTTTTCTCCTGCCAGGATTAAGACATTTAGAGAAAAATAACTGTGATTAGTTATAGAACAACAAAAAAACACATTAATGATCAATATCTTTAGCATAATTTTCACACATGCACTTTGTATTATATTAAAGGAACTAACCTCATATGTGTACGTATTGCTTTGGAATCACCTTTCGTATGTCCTCAAATGCATATTAATCCAGCAGGCACGGGTCTGCGATATGATGATGCAGATAAAAACAACTCAGTTAATTCATGAACAACAGCAGATAAAACCTAACTGACCATAAATACAGTATATACATAAAAGACTGTAAGTACTTACTATCGTGATGTGATAACATCTCCAAACTGTTGTGCAAAGTTGTCACAAAAATCTCTTTCCTAAAAAAAGACAAGGATAGCAATTATTAACTGGATTGAAGGAAAACAAAAGCATGGATAAATAAATAAAACATTAAAATATATACACATATATTCAATTAAAGAATACTCCATGAATTAATCTTTCGAAGCTACAAAAGTTATTTAGTAAAGGACAGTTATTTATTAAAGAGTTAGTTTCTCTTTATCTTTTGTTTGATTAACATTAATAACATTCCACAGCAGGTTTATTTAGGCTGCTGTCACTTTAAGAAGAAATAATCTAACATACTGATCCACATCTGTTAGATGTGGATCAGTAGACAATTGGTTAGACACAACCAACCGTGTTTATGTGAATACTAAGAAAGATTGGTATTTTACATATCTGTGTGTTTATTTCATTTCATTCAAATGCCGCGAAACAGAAAACATTTCTGAACTTGAATGCTGACAGGCATCAACACGAGCGTCGAGCTCAGTTTTCTTTCCGTGCACTTTTAAAGAATCAATCAAGCACGTCCCGTTCTTTAATCTCCATTCATCCGTGCTTCATCACTCTAACTTGTCAGTAATTCAAACACTGAATACTGCGCTATATTTACCAGGTGCGACATAGACAACATAACAAAATGTATATTGACAGATTATATTCGACAAAACACGTGCACTGATCCATTAACTTTGACTTTAATATCATATAATCAAGTTCCTTAACATTAAACTCAAACTTATTTGTTTAAATACTCACCAGTTTTATTGTTTATCAGTAAGTAGGGCTCGCTGCATCCTGCGGTGGACATCCAACCCCGCCCACATCCAAGTGTGACATCATATTGGTAGGTTTAGGGGTGGGATTAGGGATCAGGGCGTGGAGATGGGTAGGTTTAGGTAAATGTAAGGTGGGAGGAGTTGGATCTGGATGGGCTGCAGCGAGACGCTCCTCTTTATCAGCCGAGGTCTTCCACAAAACAAGATGCCCGTTGATCAGAAAATTCTGAATCCAGACCCTGATGACGTCAGTGGTCACATGGCTTGCACAGCACTCAAACAAATCATGTAACCTTAACTAGGGACATTTGAGTAACTAGGACTTTTAGCACAAATAGTAAGATTTAATAGATCTACATCCGTACGGTAAACAAACAATATCACTTTATGTAAATTCAACAAAAAGAATTGAGTTAGCACGTTTGTTAGATTTTACAGTGTGGTCATGAGTTTGGAATAATTATGATTTTTTTATAATGTTTTTTAAAGAAGTTTCTTCTGCTCATCAAGGCTATATTTATACATACAAAATACAGTAAAACCAGGAGTATTGTGAAATATGATTAGAATTCAAAATTAATATTTTCTATGTGAATATGAGTTAAAATTTAATTTACTGCTGCAATAAAAGCTGATTTTTCAGCATCATTTCTCCAGTCCTCAGTGTCACATGATCTTTCAGAAATCATTCTAATATGCTGATTTGCTTTTCAAGAAACATTTCTGATTATTATCAATGTTCAAAACAATTGTACTGATTTTTTTTTATACTGTGCATGATTCACAAGTTTGAAATAAGTAGAAAAATATAATAATAATAATATAATTCTTTTGAAATTAATATTTATCAAATAGTCCTGAAAAAAGTATCAGTTTCCACAAATATATCAAGAACCAAAAGCTGCTTTCAACCATGATAATAAAAAGTATTATTATTAATTGATCATTAATGATTGGGCACCAAATCAGCACTTTAGAATGATTTATATTAAAATGGAATATGGTTATTTTAAATTGTACTGTTTCACATTATTATTATTATTATTATTATTATTATTATTATTATTATCAAATAATATGCAGCCTTGGTGAGTGAAAGAGACTTCTTTCAGAACCATAGAAAAACCTTAATTATTCCAAACTTGTGACCAGTGGTGTTTATAACACTATGACTCCATACAGTCTCAAAAACATTCAACATACATCAACATTTTATCAGGCCTGTTTTTACCATCATGATTTTATTTTATTTTTTTGCACATTGTAACATGATTTTCATGACAGTTAAATCCAGCCTGCAGCTGACCCCTGTTTTGTCTGTGCATTGTAGAGATGTCGGGGATGGGGCTGGACATCTCACAGGTGCACTGGAAACAGCAGTGGCTGGAGAACGGGACGCTGTACTTCCACGTGTCCATGAGCAGCTCCGAGCAGCAGTCGCAGGTCACGCAGCCCACCGTCCGAGAACCACCACGTGTCTTGCACGAACACATGCACCTGCTGCACATCTCCGTCATGGTGAGTACTGAACATACACACATCTGTACAAAAATCACAAATCATCTGGCTCTGGAACTTCAGTTGCTTTCGCTGGGTGCAGATCTCTGACTGCATGTAGACTTCGCATAGAAATTCAATGGATTCATCATGCACCGGTGCTCTGCAAGACCATTGCTCTTAGACTAGACTATGAATGAGAGCAGAACCCTGAAAGCAACAGTTCTCAAAAAAAAAAAAAAAAGGATAAAACACGCTTAAATATTCCCAGGAATTTTGATTATTTTATTTTATAGTAAAATCAATGCATGTATGCATTAAATAAATAAAAAATAAATAAGGCAGCGGCTATTTGCACTAAGTGTAAATAGCATATTTTTTTAGTGATAGATTCTATTTACACTAAGTGCAAATAGCAATGGATTCTATTTACACCAAGTGAAAATAGCAGTATTTTTTAACGATATGCTATTTACACTAAGTGCACATAGCTATAGATTCTATTTACACTATGTTAAAGTGATTTTCTGCGATTTATACTACTTATTGCAAATAGTGGCAATTATCTGAACCTCAATATTGTAGTACATTATAAAACAGTATGCAACAATAACATATTGAGTGTAAATTATAGTTTTAATTCAAAATATAGCTGCAAACAGCAATGACAGGGCCAAGCACATCAGCGGCAAAATGAGGAGCTAAGCATAGTATGGAGCATCAGACCAACTGCAGAAATTAGTAATTGAAGCCATTTAGGATTATTTTAGTCAAAATGGCTGAAAAATCATAAATAAGCCTCTAGTAATATGATTTATTGGCTTATCACATTTGATCAACATGTGGCACCGTTATCAAATTGATGTGGTGTGTTCTGTGTGAGGTGACAATGGCACACATAAAGTTTGGTGTCAGTATGCCAAAGCATTGCAGAGATACTGCCTCAAGTGTAATTTTGGCATCATGCCTCAAATTCGTTGTTGTGGTATGTGAAAACTGTTTTCTCTATTAACACAAAATCCTTTTGTCAGCATGGTCTGAAGATGATATGATTCGATTTTGGTGAAAATTGGACCAATGGTCTAGGAGGAGTTCGAAAAAGTAGGTTAACAGGAAGTTTGGCTGACTACGGCAACATTGGTATCACTGTTCTCAGCATGACCCAAGGAATCTATTAATGCCAGTCTCATTACAACAGGCAGAAAAAATTCACAGAAAGCTATTAGCATTTATTTAAAATTTCATTCTAACCACCAAAAGGCACAATCCCACCAAATTTTTTTCTGTGTCTTTAGTGTGTGCCCATACATATGTGTGTCAAATTTGGTGAAAATATCTCATTTTGTTTTGGAGTTATAGACATATTTGTGTGTAAGTAGGGGGAAAACGACTGACTGTTGACTTTGTTTGCATTTTTGTGCCACTTAGTATCAAAATTTTGGCAATTGGGCATTAACATTTAGCTGGGACGCTATGTTTATTAATTTCCTAAGGTGGTTTCGTTTCGATCGGAGTAACGATTTCAAAGATATTGGCAAATGTTTTTTAAGCGCTAAAATGCAACGTAGCACAAACCATAAGGCAAAACCTGTCAAATTTGGTATAGCTGGACTCGGCAAGGATTCAGAAGTCTGAAAAGGTGACTCCTGTGAAAATAAGTCAACCCCACCCAAAGTTATAAGCATTTGAATATTTGATTGTATCACTTGGTGGCACTGCCTCAAAACGTATCAGGCTCTTTCAGGGCATTGTGCTGATGACCCATACCAAGTTTCGTAATGATACGTTAATGCGTTCATAAAAATATAGCATTTTACTACAAGATTCAACATGGCCGACGCCCAAAATGCTGTGATTTTAGTTTAAACCACTAAGAAGTTATAAGCAAAAATAGCCATTTTTCGTATCTCCTGACCACTAGGTGGCACTGCGTCAAAACACTTCAGGTAGCCTCAGGTCATGCTTGTTATAACACACCAAGTTTGGTCTCAATATGCCAAATCGCTGCAGAGATCCATTTTTGTGTTTTTCATAGAATTTGTTCGCTCATTATTTGAAAAATGCTAGGCGAATCATCTTGAATTCCATAACTTTTTGCCAGCATTGTCTGAAGATGACCTGAGCCAATTTTGGTGAAAATCGGACGAACCGTCTAGGACGAGTTCGAAAAAGTAGGTTTTACGAACAATTGAAAGTAGCGAAAAAACTAAACCTTACGATTTTTGAATTTTGGACTTCATCCAACTCGGCTTGAGTCAAGGATTTAGAGTAAAAAATAATTTTCATTTTGAGGCTTACGGTTCAAAAGTTATTAGCATAAACATGAGTGAAACTTTGGACAAGTGGTGGCGCTAGTTTGAGAGTTTGAGTTAGATACTCCAAATTTCCTGTGGTTAGTATTGAGACTCTCTTCTATCAATGTGCTAAATTTTACAACTTTCCCGCAATCGGTTTCTATGGGCTGCCATAGACTCCCACAGACTTCCATAGAACGCTAATGGATACAATAGGTGCCTACACACCTTCGGTGCTTGGCCCCTAGTTATTAAATGGATGCCACGTTATTGGGACAATAAAGCCCTCCCTACACCTACCCTAACCTTACCCGATACTTTTATTTTCAACTTTTTGATTATTTCTTTCATTTTTATTGAAAATAAATGCCTTTCTAATGTGATATGAGATTTGAAAAGGGAGAAAACAAGTTCGGCAAAAGGTGGGCTCGAACTCAGGTTGATCGTGTCAGAAAGCATGCACTTTACCATCTACGCCACTGAAACTGATACTAAATAAGAGTCTTTTTTTAGTGTCGACTAACCAAATCACACGTTAGTGGGTTAGTGTAGATAGCCTTTGCCAACAAGGCGGGCTATTTGCGCTTAGTGTACTACGAATATATATATATATATTACCACAAAACAGTTTGTTTGTTTATTTATTTATTTGTTTGTTTATGTATTTGTTTACTTATTCCTCAAATCATTGTTGAACACAACTGGCTGTCTGAAAAATAATTTGCAATCTAGAAAAGGGTTTGCAATGCTGTTGCCGCATCTCTTTCTGCTGCTCCACAGTGTCACAGTGGATATTTGTAATTTAATTGTAATAAGTTTGGCAACTACTTGTTTAAAAATTACTGTGATAGTACAGCAACTACACTGTAAAAAAATCTTTTGTTGACTTAACTCATTATTTTTTGTTATCTTTTTGCATGGGTTTTTTTAAGTTAAACTAACTTATTTGATAAAGTATACCTGACAAATATGGAAAGGTGTACCTGACAAGTTATAAAGTACAATTAACTGATTTTATTTAGTTAAGTAAACTTCGAATTTAAGTTCAGCCAACTAAAGTTAAGTTTTCTAAACTACATCCAATAAGTTCAGCCAACTAAAGTTAAGTTTTCTAAACTACATCCAATAAGTTCAGCCAACTAAAGTTAAGTTATCTAAACTACATCCAATAAGTTCAGCCAACTAAAGTTAAGTTATCTAAACTACATCCAATAAGTTCAGCCAACTAAAGTTAAGTTTTCTAAACTACATCCAATAAGTTCAGCCAACTAAAGTTAAGTTATCTAAACTACATCCAATAAGTTCAGCCAACTAAAGTTAAGTTATCTAAACTACATCCAATAAGTTCAGCCAACTAAAGTTAAGTTATCTAAACTACATCCAATAAGTTCAGCCAACTAAAGTTAAGTTATCTAAACTACATCCAATAAGTTCAGCCAACTAAAGTTAAGTTATCTAAACTACATCCAATAAGTTCAGCCAACTAAAGTTAAGTTTTCTAAACTACATCCAATAAGTTCAGCCAACTAAAGTTAAGTTTTCTAAACTACATCCAATAAGTTCAGCCAACTAAAGTTAAGTTATCTAAACTACATCCAATAAGTTCAGCCAACTAAAGTTAAGTTATCTAAACTACATCCAATAAGTTCAGCCAACTAAAGTTAAGTTTTCTAAACTACATCCAATAAGTTCAGCCAACTAAAGTTAAGTTATCTAAACTACATCCAATAAGTTCAGCCAACTAAAGTTAAGTTATCTAAACTACATCCAATAAGTTCAGCCAACTAAAGTTAAGTTTTCTAAACTACATCCAATAAGTTCAGCCAACTAAAGTTAAGTTATCTAAACTACATCCAATAAGTTCAGCCAACTAAAGTTAAGTTATCTAAACTACATCCAATAAGTTCAGCCAACTAAAGTTAAGTTATCTAAACTACATCCAATAAGTTCAGCCAACTAAAGTTAAGTTATCTAAACTACATCCAATAAGTTCAGCCAACTAAAGTTAAGTTATCTAAACTACATCCAATAAGTTCAGCCAACTAAAGTGGTGTTTTGAAACTTTAAAACCTGCAGCAGTACCAAATAATAAATTACTACTCGAACATTAATTTGTATAATACATTTGATTTAAAAAATTGATGGCAAATTAATGATCACTGATACAATTTTCAATACAAAATGTATTGCAATGAATGCCTTAGTTATCAATTATCCATGCTCTCAAGCTTCAACAAATTCATCAATTGACCTCAACACTCTAAAATGTCACTCTCCCGCAACATACAATATATAAACATCCTGTTCACAACATTTCTTTCAAAAAGAAACTCTGAAAAGCATTAACACATTAAAAAAACTATGAATTGGTTTCGTAACACTTTAATCTCAACTAAGAAGATGCTTTAACAAATTCATCAATTAAATTGAACATTACTTGTAAAAAAAAAAAAAATGCCAAAAGTTAAAAGCACTTCACCGCATTAGTTTGTTTTTCAGTCCATGAACTTTTGCGGAGCAGTTTTCCGCATCAATCTTCATGACGATCCGCTGGATCACTTCAAAGGTGTATCGCAGCTCTTTTGGATAGTTGATATTTAAAGCGTAAAGCAGTCCAAACAATGTGACGAAGGCATTTGGAATGTCTTGGAGATCCACAATGACAATCTCCCCCTCCAGTATCACAGCCATATTCACAACATCGTCTGAGAAGGCACAATCTTGTCTGGTGTCCTCGCTCACTGACAAGATGCCCACCTTAACACTCTGTACAACATCAATATTGTCAGTCGGCTGAAAAAAAAGAGAGAGAGAGAGAGAGAGATTAAAGATTCAGCGGTGGACTAGAACTTTCATTACCACATTAAACATACATTACCAAAATGTAAATGTTGTATTTTTTATAGTCTATGCCAATAAAATGTTTGTCTATGCCAATCTAATTTTTCTAGAATGATTTTCCAAATAGAGCTATTCAAGTAATCTGATGAAAATTCTTGTACTTTTTATAAAACAAAAATCACAGAAAAATGTCAAAAGGAGGTGTGCACTATGCACAATCAGCTGTGTTTTTAAATTCAGAATAAGGGTATGTTTACATGACAATGATGTACTAAAAACAGACAACAACGTTGTAAAAATGTTCCCCATTCACATGGATCTGCGAAAACGACAGTAGTTGGCGATGTCACTTCATCAAAAAACACCTTGTGAAAAAATAATATGCACACGTGAGCATTGTTCACTTCAGTTTTTGAGTAAACAGCCCTTAAGTTTTAGAATAGAAGTTATTGATAAATGATTATTTGTTTGTGAAAATGTTGGTATGCAGATTTCATACACAAATTCATTTGTACATATACTTATCGAATGAGATCCAGTTTGCTTGGTACTTTTTTTGGTCTTGTTTGACAGCGAAATAATTCAGAACAATTCAACAATTCACAATTAAAATTGATGATTCACAATTAATGATTCGATTCTGCATTTTTAATATAGGGAAATTAGTTTAGATGTACTGATAAGTAGTGTTGTTTTTGGCGGCCTGTTTTAATTTTAGTTTTAGTCTAGTCTTTGTGTCAAGCTGTCGTTTTAGTTTTTATTAGTTTGTCACGTTCATACTCTTTTTAGTCTAGTCAAGTTTTAGTCGACGAAAACTGATGACATTTTAGTCTAGTTTTAGTCAATGAAAATTGTATTTTAGTCTCTTTTTAGTAATGCAATTCTATTTAACCCAGTATTTCAAACAAGGTTACTTTATTATATTTAGGGCTGTGACAGTTTTTTTTTACCACCGCGGTGGTAATGGACCAACTACCGGCGGTGGTTGGGGGGGTTGTTTAAAAAAATAAAAAATATTTTATATTTCCACACAAAGACGCGTGATATAGCCTACCACTCAGCACTTTGAGAGGGATGTGGGACACATCTCTTTTCTGATATCTTCATATTTTCTACTTGATGTCAATTGGTCTGAAGAGCGAATTTTATCTTCCACAAGGACAAGATATTTAGGCTATGTTATGTTTGAGATTGCGCTGCCAGAGAAAGTGGAACTAAAAATCACCCGCGCGTGTGAAGCGTGCTTTACAAATAAACTTGACGCGCCTTACCATGTCTAATAACAAGCACAAACTGTGTTAAAAAGAATTTGACATGCAAGTACAAATGTAGGCTATCTGTACAGCGTTTTTCTACTTTACCACAGTAAAGAATATGAATATAATAGGCCTAATTAAAAGCGAACCCATGAAGAAACGTTTATAATCCCCTTAGAAAATGAGTGAGATGTGAGTGAAGATTTTTGAAAAGAAACAAGAGATTCCATGCAGGGATGAGTCACGATTTGTGAATATTCGATTAGTTTATTTAATTATAGAATATGGAATAGTTGTGCGATTATTCTCTAAAATAAAATCTGCATGTTCTAGTGTTGATGCGGTGGTGACGCATTCATGTAACCAGAGGGTGACGCTGTCAATAACCCACATAACAGCTGTCACATAAAACCGGCAAAAGTAATGATTATGAATATGTCAAATATATCAATGAGACATTTTAATGGAATAACTAATGGAATAATATTGTTAAATTCACTGATAATCGGGTGACTAGATCGCAAACCAGAATTTAAAGCCGACAAAGCTGGGTTCAAGCACAACTCTCTCATTCGTCGTGACGTTATAACATTTTGTCTCGTCTCGTTTTGGTCAACAAAAATGTAGAGACATTTTAACATAGTTTTTACGTTGTAAACCACATTTAGTCTCGTTTTTATTCGTCAACAATATTGCATTATACATTTATTTTAGTCATCGTCACATGACCAGCATTTACGTAGCGTCTTGTCTCGTTTCGTCAGGTGATAAAGGTTCGTTGACGACTATATTTCGTCATAATTTTCATTGACGAAAGCAACACTACTGATCAGTCACATGAAAAATAGTAAAACCAACATGAAAAATAATTGTGATAAAATCGTGAATCGTTATAGTCCTGAAAATAATCGTGCTGTGATATTTTTGCTATATCGCCTACCCCTAAGTTGAAAGAAAATATGATACAGCAATACAATACATTTTAAAAGGCATAATTAAGCATAAAATAACTGAAGGAAACAACTAAAAATAAGCCAAACAATGTTTCATATTCTTATGGCTTCAATGAAAATACAGGCATCTACAGTGCGTGCAGAATTATTAGGCACATTGATTTTCTGATCATATTTTATTCCCAGGCACATTTTGCCAATTCCAAACCATATTAATCTTAATAACTACTATTAATTTTGTATTTAATCATTTATAAGTGATATGTAATTGTTCATGAAGGCTGGAAATGAAAAAAGCCTTGTGTCTTCTAACATGTGTCTTTTCTTCTCCACCTGTTTTTGCCTGACCCTGCTGACCTGATGAGCATTTCACTGTCCAATGGTCATGCCTTAACTGCAATCTCTAGTATATCATTAGTATTGTATCCTTCTCATGTGCATTTAATAATTTTTTGACTTTTCAGTCTTCGTTAAATGTCTTTTTTGGCTTATTTTATTATCTGTAAAAGAAAACGTGCCTAATAATTCTGCACACCTGAATTAAAGGCTTTTTTCATTTCCAGCATTCATGAACAATTACATATCACTTATAAATGATTAAATACAAAGTTAATAGTAGTTATTAAGATTAATATGGTTTGGAATTGGCAAAATGTGCCTGGGAATAAAATATGATCAGAAAATCAACGTGCCTAATAATTCTGCACACACTGTATAATCGGTATCACCAAAATATAAAAAGTACTAAATAAAAGCATCACTATCATACTAAAGTGATATTGGTGCATCCTTATTCCAGTGTTAATAGGAAAAAAGTACTCAAGTTTTTGCCTCACAAACTCTGAAGAAGTTTTCTGGATTCTCCCTCATGTAGTATGGAAGGCCCAAAATAACTGCTCCCCTCTTCTTCTGGTTAGAACTCTGCAAAAAAAAGTGTTTTTTTTTTTCTTCTTTTTAATAGAACAAAAAGAACTGAAGTCCACTGTTAAAAGTACTGGATCGATAATTATAGTAATAACGTTAAAACCTTAAGGATACCCATTCCTACTCATCTTCGGAAAAATCATTCTTTATCATATTGCATGAGAACTGTTACTTACTGTGAACAACTAAGTTATTTAAATAAACAATTAAAAGTGCCACAGAAGTACCTTGAAACATGCAGCATTATTTAGTGTTTACACAGTTAGACAAAGTAGGGTTGATTGAGCAGCTCAAATTCCATTTTAGTTGTATGATCAAAATTATGTCTAATTAATTGAATTCATAAAAACAGCTTAAATGCAGAAGATCTTATGATTTTATTTTATTTTTTGTTGAAATTCCTGTGTATTTTAATTTTTCTGGTAATCAAATGGAGGCATAAAACATTTATTTTTAAACCAAATGAAAATTAAACAAACCCTTTTAAAATGCTGTTAAATGAATTGAAGTTTTTTTTTAATTAATTTAAACGTTATTAATAATAATTAAGTATTTTTTATATAGTTTCATCTATATTAAAGCTGTATTTTGTTGTTTTATTAATATCAATGACAAAAAAACTATATATATATATATATATATATATAAGGGGTGTAACGGTTCACAAAATTCACGGTTCGGTACGATACGATACACTTGTGTCACGGTCCGGTACGTTTTTGATACAGCAAAAAGAAAGAAATGCCAGAAATTTCCTTGATTTAATTTTTTTAAATTCTTTTTTTTATTAAAACTAACATCGTAAAGTATGATATATTTTTACTTTCAGCAATTCTAGAGCTATAATTGACTCTTCTTAGGAGCATATAAAACAAAAAAGCTCCTTGGAAAAAATGAAATGTAATATTGTAGTAGTTATAAACAAAGGTTTATTTTAGTTCAGATTGACATTTGAGGGCAGCAATTGTATTCATAATGTCAAAATAAAACCGACGTAATGTTACTTGAAGGCATTATGCCTACTATTCCTGCCAAACTTCCATGGTTGAAGTTAGTGTTTCTACAGTAAATCCATGGTGAATGTTGCTGATCTGTGGACACTGGATAGTTCATTCATGGCACAGTGTTTCTTCCTGGTTTCCGCGCGCTGTTTGATCCGTTAATAACGGAGAAATGTGAATGTTTCTCACTAGATCTCGCAGCGATGTTATTACTTCTGTGGCGAATTCAAATGCTTTCTTTACTGGATCTCTTATTAGCACTGTGTAGTAACAGTGTCGCATGATCACGATCGGCTCGCGCTGCACTGGTCCAAACTGATAAACGGTCCTTCAACCACACAATAACGAGCAGTTTCGTTCCGGCTGCATTACGTTTGCCATTTGATGTTGGGCAATGTTGTGGTCGCGCCGCGGCGTCTCTTACATTATGAGCGCGCTTACCACGCGCAACACGCCTACATTTGAAATAACGGCGTTATAACCAACGAACCGTTCGGTTTGAAAATGCCTACCGAAAACCGAACCGAAAGCCTCGTACCGAACGGTTCAATACAAATATCGTTACACCCCTAATATATATATATATATATATATATATATATATATAAAATATTAAGTGTGTGCTGTCACTTAAAGACTGACTGCACGGTCCGAAAAAAACTGACAAACATCCGTCTCTTTCTCAACTGTTCACATATGACATAAACAAGAGAATAATTGTCGAGACGGCCATTTAGACAGGTATTTTGACAATTTTGTGTTTATGTGTCCGTTCAAGGGCAAGGAAACGTGAAAGAGGAATCAATTCTGTATTCGAGAGCTGTCTGACACAGACAGCGCCTCTCTCTGCGCTTCGAGCGTGTGTGGCTGTGCGCACAGATAACACGCAAGTCCCGTTTTACAGATCTTCTTCCACGATTAAAATTTTTGAATGTGTAAATTGGCAAGACAATACACATCCAAATGATAAACTTTCAATCACTGATGGTTAAATTTAGCAGTTAATCCGCGAATCACATGCGTGCCGAACCGAATCTAATGCGATCTGTTCCACCCCTGAATATCATTGGCAGAAATGTAAAAATGCAGGATTAAGATCACGTGAGGTGTTGAATCGAGATTGCGATCTTTTAACGATTAATCGTGCAGCTCTACTATAGGAACTATGAAAAGGTTCCTCCTGTGCGAAAGCCCCTAATGTGAGACGGCAGAGGCTGAAAAAACACTGCAAGTGTCACACGTAGCTACTTCAGTATGTGCAGTAAACACAACTGCATGTCTGCGACATTTATTCACACAGAACATGCAGGATGTATATTTAAAGAGTCTTTTTGCGGTTTTGATTTAAGTGACTGGCCTACTTTTGATTTATTCATCTAAATATTGACAAATTCTGTGACATTCCATGCAATACAGTAAATTTTTTTTTTATTAATATATTTTGTGATTCCATCTGTGTTTTGCGCATAACAGAAATCATAGGGCCCAACTAACAAAATGAGAAATCATTGTTTTTACCAGCGGGATTTTTTGCAACACTAGCAAATAATATAATTTTTCTGATGCAAATTTCTTTGAAAGCTAATAACAAATTAGTTTTGCTGTATAAATTAAATTGGACTTGCCTGTTCATCCAGACACTTCAACATATTCAGAAGTTCTGGAACTTCATTGCTTCGCTTGGTGTATAATTGCAGGAGCCTGGGTAGGTGCTTGTCAAGCACTTAGAAGAATGCTCTTTTTAAATCAATGGAGACAAGCCTACAGAATTCAAGAGCAACCTGCAAGCAAAAAAAAAGAAAAATACTTTATAAAAAATCCCACTTACTTAAACTAAACATTAAAAGGGACCTATTATGCAAAATTCACTTTTTATAAGGCATTTAAACACAGATGTGTCCACAGTGTGTAAACAACCAGACTATAATGATAAAAATCCACCCACCCCCTTTTTTAGAATCCCCATAAATCATAACAGTCTCTCAAAACAAGCGATTCCAGATTTCTCCCTATGTTAACGTCATCGTAGGGAAAAGCCCTGGCCACTGGTGAAAATCTCTGCCTAATTAGCAGTCTGCCATTGTTATTGTCACTGGAGCAGTGCAGGGATAGATGACATCGGTATTGGAGTACAGCTGTCCTGCACGGTTTAGCTCCACCCCTAGTCAAACACACCTGAATGTCTTAAGAATAACTACAGCTACGCAAAGGAAAGTGAGTTGGGTCGGAGCTAAACTCTGCATGACAGCAGCGATCAGGATCGACCATCCCTGAACTTGTGGTATGTCTCAGCTACAGTATGTAAACATTATAACTGATTTGTTGATGCCTGTAATAATAAACATTAGAGTCTCCATTAGGGATGTTGTTTCAATCCTTTATGAATTTCTTTCTTCTGCTGAGCATAAAGGGAGATATTTAGAAGAATATCAGTAACCAGAAAGTTTCTGGTCTCATTGACTTCCATAGTAGGAAAAAAATATATACGTTACTATGGAAGTCAATGGGACCAGAAACTGTCTGGTTACTGATATTCTTCTAAATATCTTTCCTTTTTAAACGATTCACATGATGAATTTAGAAAGATTGTTTAAATGTGTTCTCAAATTACAAATGACTCAAACATGCATCACTAAAACAAGCAGTGTGTCAATCACAACCATTTCCAGTATTACTAAAAACAGTAACATTTAAAATTACAGATATATTTAAGCTACTTTTACCCACATCAATTCAAATTGATAGTCATTTAAGAATTTCCAGAGATTGCTGCGAAAACTCACCTGTATCTGGTCCTCTGCTAACCTAACAGTTAATGTTAGTGACTGAGGTAAAAAATCCGGACTGAGGTAAAAAAACTTGACGGAACCTGCGAGTCAGCACGAGAAAGTACAATGAGTGAATCTTCTTTGTGCAGAAATACACTCAATAATCTTACATTCGTGACAACATCATGTGTAATTCGCCTTATTATCAAGATTTCTTAAAACTAACATGAACAAAAGCGCGATGAAATGGCGCGAGGACGGCAAGATCCAAACTCTGAATAGTAATGAAAACCGTGACATTTCAAACCACAGACGTATTCATTGTTATTTCTATCACCCATATCGATTCAATTTGACAGTTGAGTTACTTTTTTAATTCAAAGATTGTGGTGAAAACTCACCTATATCTGGCGCTCTGCAAATGAGAAGTGACTGAGGTAACAAAAATCCGGTTTGGTCCGGTTGGTGCACGAGCCGCTTTCAATCAGCTTGACTGAAGTGAACAGAAGGAAGTACAATCAGCGAATCATCTAACGTTATGTGCAAAACACCCTGACTCGAAATGGATAATATAATTATGAAAACTGCTTTTACTAATGGTCATTTGCACTTATGAATTTAATGTATGATTTATTGTCAGAAATGACGGATTTGTTAACAATATTTAGACTGTGACTATAACAAAAATTTAATTGTGTGCTTTACAAGTCTTTAATATATTTTTAGATAACACAATAGGCTACTATAAAACGCTTATTACGAACTAAAAAGTTGCAACAATCCACTTTCACAATATAAATTGTCACACTTACTCACTCTTCTGTGAAGTGAAGACACGTGTAAGGTCCAACAATCATCCAGTTTCCGCAGGCTTCTCTCGAAAATTCTCAGAGAAAAAAAATGATTCAGCGAATCATCTAGAGCGAATCATTTTCATGAATCGCTCAAATCCGCCCATGATGGATTGAAATCTGACCATGAATAAAACAGCTAGACAAATTTTTGGTGTAATTTAATTAATCTGTGCTCATAATTGTAAATAACAGTGATGTTTTTAATGTACACACTAAAATAAAATACACTGTAAATAATTTATATATACCACAGTAGTGATAACTACAAGACAACCATTGACATTGGCTTGAGAAAACCTGAGCAGAAAGTTTGAAATAGTTGTAATGTCTTGAAGTTTGAAGATTTTGTTTAAAGCGGTTTAGGGTTTAAGACCATGCAGTCTACCAGACAGCAAGATGGATATATAAATTAAGTTTAGTTTAGTGCTATTAAAGAATTAGATTATAATTGAAGTAAATCCTGCAAATTGAGTGCAGTTGTTTCAACTTACATTTATAAGTTCAAATAACAATTATACTTGTTAATTCAACTGAAAATCTAGTGTAGTTGTTTAAACATACATTTTTGAGTTAAAATAACAATTTTACTCGTTCATTCAACTTTCAGTCTAGTTGAGGACAAGAAAACTTAAAACTTCTTGTTGTCTGGACAATCTAGTTATCTCTACACACAAAATTAAGTTGAAATAACTAAATTGCAAAAATATTTTTTACAGTGTACTAGCCAGGAAAATACTGTAAATTTACACTCAATTTTTACAGAGCACTCAAAACAGCTTCCACAAGCTTTCCATGAGCAGAAGAGAGAGGAGAAAAATAAAGACAAGCAGTTCAATATTCGTTATTGCATCAGAACCAAACCACAGTTCCCACTTGGCAAAATAAATAAACATCATTCTCTCCTATTCTGCATTTTCAGTCAGAAAGCATTCTCTCTTTCCTCACAGATGTGTGTATGCAGTCCATACATTGTCAACCCTAATAAGTTCAAGACATTCTATGCTATGCAGGTCTCAATGCTCACATCCATAGGGCAAGAGGGTCACTGAATGCTTTGATGAGTATGAAAACGATGTGAATCAGTTGTTATGGCCCTTGCATTCACCAGATCTCAACTCAACTGAACACTTGCGAGAGACTTTGGACTGATGTGTTAGACAACGATCTCCAACACTGTAAAAAAATAATCATAATCATCCAAATGATCACGCTGACATATATTTCAAGTCATGCTAGCATATTTTTTCCATTGCTTTAACTCATCAAAATAATTAAACCAAATTCAACTTCAACCAACTTTTTGCAAGTTAGAGGGTTATTATTGTTAACTAAAAAGTTATAAAGTTCTAAATATAACTGTGTATAATATAAATATGTTTGCAATAAATTTAACAAAAACACACAATAAAATTACTAAAACTAAAATAAAAATGAAAACAGAAAACTAACTCAAAGTTATAATAGATGAGTAAAATGACTTATTGCTAATTTTTTAAGAAAAAGAAATAAAGCAGCAACAGATCTTAAGATTTTAAGTTGAAGTCTAATAATGAAAATAACAACAGTAGTAATAACATTATATCTATGGATATAATTAGACACTTTTTGGTGAGTTCATTATGTAATATATTTCTTAATTACATTTTGAACTTTTGAATTTTGAGAATTTGATCATTTCTATCTATCTATCTGTCCATCCGTCCGTCCGTCCGTCCGTCATGAATTTTAAGGTTAATTTTCTATAACCACACAACTTTATGGTAGTTTGATTCAGCTATTTCAAAAAGTCACACAGCCTACCACAGCAAAAGACATATTAAACATGATAAAAATTACATATTTTACCAAATAACTATTTTTGTACAAACTCTGAAAATCATTTGTATATAAAATGAAAAGAACAGGAGAAAGTACACAGCCTTATGGTGAACCTATAGAAATCTTTAACGTGTCTGATAAGACCCCATTAACTCTAACCTTTTGTTTCCTATCTGTTAAAAAATTCATAATCCATAAAACTAAACCATGGTTAAAATTAAACTGACTAATAAGTTTTTGCCCTAAAATAGGTTGCAAAAAATTACATGCAGACGAAAAGTCCACAAACAAAAGACGCACAAAGGCTCCACTATTTTCCAGATGTTCAGGCTGGAAATAAAAATAAAAATCAGTATTGTAGTATTTGCTGTAGTCGTTGAACTTCTTCAGTGGAGTTCAAGAGTCAGGTGCAAAAGAAGTCCCTGAACAATAATAAGCATCTACAAGACATCATCTCCAGTGGAGTGTGTTTTCCAGAAGACATTTCACACACACCTTCACATTTATCCTCAATCTGTCTCCAGAGTTACACTCACTGACTGACATCATTCAGACACAGGAGAACAGAACTGGAGCGGCTAAAAATTAGCATCCATCCTCTTCATGAAAACAAGGTGTATCTGTCTATGTGTTTGCGAGCGGCCAGAGGAGCGCTGGCATTTTCAATGAGCATCATTAACTGTAATTCTGTCAAGGCAGTGACAGATTGAAGGTGTTGAGCTGTGCTCTTCCGCCAGCGAGCTGTCGCTCAGCCTCTGTTCACACTCACTTGTTTGTTATCTCAGGTTTGATCCGCCGTTCAGAAGATGAGAGATGACTGAGGTGGATGATTTAGGTTACGCTTTTGCAGTATGGCCGTATTTATCAAAACTGATGGTCAGTAAATATTTACAGCCTACAATAATGGCACATGTGTAGTTTTTGTTGTTGCCGTTGTTGTCATTGTCATGCACACTGTTGAGAATGTTTTGTTCGCTACAATTTCGCAATTAATTTTTTTTTAAAGCAGTTTCTGTGCTGCTAGCGTCATCTTCCGGATTTACAAAAATAAAACATGTTGTCTTTGCGAAAGCCCCTTTCAGGCATCACGCCTCCCCAAACTCAAACATCATAAACACAGCAATGACGGCTCTGCAAATGTGAAGACATTTCTTCTTTGAATTGTGAGTTTATGTTGTACACGTCTCCATTTACAGTATAACAAAGTTTTATTTTATTTTTTATTTCATTTTATTTTTATCCTCTGGTGGAAACAAGCTTCCATAATTTAATGTGTATTTGCAAGTAAAAAAAAAAAAAAAAAAAAGAAAAATCTTACTGATGACACACTTTTCAACAATAGTGAATTCCTGAATTGACTGTAATATTATTATTATTATTATTATTATTTATTAATGTATTTATTTATTTAATTATTTACTTGCTTATTTACTTACTTATTTTAATTTGGCATTTATTTGTGCAATTTGTATTTTTTTATTAATAAGGATTGTTGTCCCCAATACTGATGTCATAACATATTTTGGAAAACAGTTCCAGTTTTTTTTTCTTCCCTGAAAATGTGTATATTGTAAGAAATAACAGGAAAACTGATCACAGAACAAATTTATTTTAATGCTTTCACCTCATGATCTGAGAACAGCTTTAATACAGTAGATGTGATTATCAGTTAATATGTGACTGCTATCTAGTCAGATCTATTAGTAAGGCCCAGGCTTAAGCAACTTTCTATCTCTGTCTCTCTCTCTCTCTTTCTCTAAATACATGCATACATACAAACATGTAATTTCTGATCACACAATATCAGAAATCCCCTAGAAGGTAAGGTTGTTATCAGATGTTTGTTATAGGGCATGTGATTTTTTGGGGTGTCTTGAATATGAGCAGTGCATCATTAAATCAGGAGATGATCTTGGCATTATGCAGTGCTGTCTCCACTGAAGGTCATATTCCAGCAGAACATTGACCTTAAGCTTGAAAATACCTAGAGATGGCTGAATAACAAACACTGGAGTGCTCAGAAGTGGCCCGATTTATATCCCATTGAATATCAATGGAGAGATCAGAAAACAGCAGTAGGTGGAGGGCACCCTTCAAATCACAATTTGCAAAAGAGTGGACCAAACTGCCAGTAGAGAGGTTTACAATTGTCATCGGTGGCCATAGAAAACTCTTTACTGTGGTTGTATTTTCCAAAATATGTGCTACCAAAATATTCAATATTTTCCAGGCAGTTTTAGGATTTCAGTGGGTAATAAGCTGAGCAATTCCAGGCCTTTGCTTTGGTCCGCTGCAAACCAAAAAAAAAACCACATCTGTGTGTCATACAAAGCATTGATTTAAAAGATTAACAAAGATTTTGTTGTTTTTTTTTCCCATGGAAACATACATTGCATCACTTGCTCACCAATGGATCCTCTGCAGTGAATGGGTGCCGTCAGAATGAGAGTCCAGACAAAAAAAAACCAAACAAAAAAAACCACAATAATCCACAAGTAATCCACACCACCCCAGTCCATCAATTAATGTCTTGTGAGACCAAAAGCTGTGTATTTGTAAGAAACAAATCCATCATTAAGACTTTTTTAAAACTTCAAACCATTGCTTCCAGCTAAAATACGAATCCTAAATAAATAAATCAGCTTCCTCCAGTGAAAAAGTCAATCTCCTGTTGTCTCTCACATCAATATCCACCCACATATTTGTTTAGAACAGTTTTGGGCTGTTGTCTCTTTAAAACGGTGCTTGATCTGTGCATATTTCGCTCCTGGTTCAGACCAGACAACTTTTTGATTGGAGAAACAAATATTATATGGACGCTTATTTTAGACGGTATGAAGTAAAAAAAAAAAAAAAAAACATCTTGGCTTCACAAGAAGCTAATTGATGGAATGGACTGGTGTGGATTATGTATGCATTATTGGGATGTTTATATCAGCTGTTTGGACTCTCATTCTGACGGCACCCATTCACTGCAGAGGATCCATTGTTGAGCAAGGGATGGAATGCTACATTTCTTCAAATCTGTTCCAATGAACAAACAAACTCATCTACATCTTTGCTGGCCTGGTGGTGAGGACATTTTTTTTTTTTTTTTATTTTTATGTTTGTGTGATCAAGTACATTAAACAAAACAGTTCCAAAAGACAGTGCATGTTAGTTGGAAAAGTCAAACATACTTTTGGCCATGACTATAGAAATGGTCCAACCAAAGCAATCGCTGATCATTTATCATCAAAGTTAGTCTTCTTAGTCCAACATACTGTACACTGCACTATAGAGACAAATAAATAAATATATATATTTATATATATATATATATATATATATATTCATATATATTGGTTTGTTTGTTATTTTGTGAGTGTGTCATCAAGTAGCCAGGTATACAGGAGAATAAATAATGTCTCCCTGAGTCAAATGTTGCTACAAATGGACAGTGCAAGGCAAAAGCAATTTAAACTGCACCAAAATATAAAATATTGTAATAAGTGGGCAAGTAAAGACAGCACACTAATGCTATCTAATGAGTTTGGCTTTTGTAGTATTTCCAGTGATGGCAGTGACATTTGTGCTCAAGTTCGAGCTCTCCTTCAAAATTAGCCTTTTTTATGCTGCTGTGCTTTTACTGTGAAGATGCAAAAGCTACTCTTCTTGAAATGCTTTGATCTACATATTCTCATTATATTTTCAGTGTTGTGTAAATATTTGATATTCTCATCTCATCGTGGTCATTGATTTCTCTAACAGCAGCTCCAGCATTATTAGCAAAGCACACAGTAAAAGCAGTGTGCTGCGTAAAACTACAAATCTGCTTCAAGTTTTCTTTGATCAGCTCATTTTATGAACCATTCAGGCTAAAGGGCAGCCATGAAAGAATGAAAGACTTCAGCTTTCATACGCTATATTGATTTCTGTGTAGCACAGAGTGAATCACTCGCAGATGTTTGTTACTCCAGTGAGCAGCTAATAAAGTCCAATTTATGAGACCCTACAAGCCCCGTTACCTTTAATAGTCCTGTGGATGATCGTACTGCATGAAAATATCCTAAAAAAAAAACTGTCTGTTTTATTTGTGCAGTGCATGTACAGTTCTGATAGCCTCTTGCAGTTGACCAATAATATATAATGGTTGCATTTCATAGAAAGACCAAAGAAGCTAAATTGCAGGACACAAAACTACGTTAACAGTAGTTTGATTTGATAAGTTAAATATATATATGATAGTTAAAGATATATATGATTATTGCCCCCCCCCACATTTTAACTGATGGCATATTGTTACACAAGATTTACACAAGATTTCTATATTGAATAAATGCTGTTCTTTTAAAATTTTAAGTTCCTTGAAAAATATTAGGATAAACAAACAATCAAATAAATACATGAATAAAATAAATAAGGCAGCACAACATTGATAATATATCTGTCACGTTCCCTCTCGGGATACAAGGAGCGCGGAGACGTGGAAGTAACAATAATCCGTTTATTGTTGATACAAAGAGACGAGGAGCATGGGGAGAGACGAACATCACTGACGTTAGACCGGACACAGGGGCTAGGAAACACAGGGCTTATAAACACAGGGAAATCAACGAGGAAGAACAGAAACAGGTGAGGGCTAATCAAACGCAGGGCTGGGGACACATGAACTACTAGTTAAACTAATCAACAGGAACGAGGATGGCCAAATAGAGACACGAGAGGAGGGGAAACACAAGACAAGGACTGACATTACGCCCCCCTCCGGAAGGCGTGTCCTCACGCCTAACACCATCCAATGGGGAGGGGGGGTGGGCGCTCTGGAGGCCTCCAGGGCGGTGCCCGTTCCAGGGGCCATGGCGGGTCAGGGGACTCGGGAGGCCATGGAGGGTCAGGAGACTCGAGAGGCCAGGGCGGATCTGGAGACTCAGGAGGCCAGGGCGGATCTGGAGACTCGGGAGGCCAGGGCGGATCTGGAGACTCGGGGGGCCAGGGCGGGTCAGGGGACTCGGGAGGCCAGGGCGGATCTGGAGACTCGGGAAGCCACGGCCTATTTTTCTCGGGTCGTGTGGCCTTGGCCCTTGGCCCGGCCACACAGGCTGTGACCCTCTTACCCCCCCCCAAAATTTTCTTGGGGAAGCTCCCCCTGGGAGCCACAGAGGAGCGGGCTCTGTCGGGCGCTCTTGCAGCGCGGACTCTGTCGGGCGCTCTTGCAGCGCGGACTCTGTCGGGCGCTCTTGCAGCGCGGACTCTGTCGGGCGCTCTTGCAGCGCGGGGCTGGACGGAACCAGCGGGAACTCAGGAGGGCTGGACGGAACCAGCGGGAACTCAGGAGGGCACGTGCGTGGAGCCGGCACTTGGGGGCGCTCGGGAAGCGCGGACACTTGGGGGCGCTCTTGCAGCGCGGGGCTGGACGGAACCAGCGGGAACTCAGGAGGGCTGGACGGAACCAGCGGGAACTCAGGAGGGCACGTGCGTGGAGCCGGCACTTGGGGGCGCTCGGGAAGCGCGGACACTTGGGGGCGCTCTTGCAGCGCGGGGCTGGACGGAACCAGCGGGAACTCAGGAGGGCTGGACAGAACCAGCGGGAACTCAGGAGGGCTGGACGGAACCAGCGGGAACTCAGGAGGGCTGGACGGAACCAGCGGGAACTCAGGAGGGCTGGACGGAACCAGCGGGAACTCAGGAGGGCTGGACGGAACCAGCGGGAACTCAGGAGGGCTGGACGAAACCAGCGGGAACTCAGGAGGGCACGTGCGTGGAGCCGGCGCGGGAGGGCACGTGCGTGGAGCCGGCACGGGAGGGCACGTGCGTGGAGCCGGCACGGGAGGGCACGTGCGTGGAGCCGGCACGTGGGGGCGCTCGGGAGGAGCTGTGCTGGTTGGGACCAGCGGAGACGCAGGAATCCACCTGCGAGGAGCAGGCACTGGAGGGCGCTCTGGAAGCGCGAGTTCGCGGGGGCGCTCCGGAAGCGCGAGCGGCGGGCTCGGCGGAGCCGCTGACGACGGCGGGCTAGCTCCGACTCGGGCCCGGAAGTCTCCCAGACACCGGTATATCCCCAGCCTCCAGGTCAATCCTGTGGTGTCTGGGAGGTCCATGGGGTAGTTGCAACAGGCCCCGAGCCGGAACAGGTGGAGGATGGCCGCGTCATGGAGCTCTGAACTCCGCGCGAGCCCGCAGAACTCCTCTGCGTACTCCACGAAGGGTAGCTCGTGGAGTATCAGGGCGCGGAGACGGGCGGCTTACTTCTGTTCGGTCCGGTCTTCTGTCGCGTTCCCTCTCGGGATACAAGGAGCGCGGAGACGTGGAAGTAACAATAATCCGTTTATTGTTGATACAAAGAGACGAGGAGCATGGGGAGAGACGAACATCACTGACGTTAGACCGGACACAGGGGCTAGGAAACACAGGGCTTATAAACACAGGGAAATCAACGAGGAAGAACAGAAACAGGTGAGGGCTAATCAAACGCAGGGCTGGGGACACATGAACTACTAATTAAACTAATCAACAGGAACGAGGATGGCCAAATAGAGACACGAGAGGAGGGGAAACACAAGACAAGGACTGACAATATCAGCATATTAGAGTTATTTCTGAAGGATCAGGTGACACTGAAGACAGCTTTGCATCACAGGCATGAATAATATTTTAAAGTATATTAAAAATCCATTATTTTAGCAATGATGTTTCATAATATTACTGTTTTGTATTTTTGTATTTTTGATTAAATAAATGCAGCTGTGAAGAGCATAAAAAACCTCTTTAAAAACATTAAACATTGTACTGATCCCAAAATCTTTTGAACAGCATTATATAATAATCACCCATGTCACATGCGCATAAACTGGGCTCTTTCGGTATCTGGCCAGTGTTTCCAATTTAGTAATTTTGTAGCTAGATTTAGCTACTTCCCCACCCCTTTTGAGACTTTTTTTTTCAAAAGTTTAGGGACAAATATAGCAAATTCTTGGACAAACCTTATCTAAGTTTTTATCTTGCCCACTGATCTCTATTCATCTTTATATAGATCAGTGAATTTGCCATTATGTCATCTAGTGATATTTAGCTACCAATTTTAGCTACTTTCAATTGAAAGCAGTTGGCAACACTGTATCTGGCAGGTTGGGAGTGAGAATGTGTTGAAATTAATGCTTAAAGTCATCAAGACATTTTTTGAGCAGACACAAATGAGGTTGAACGTACGTCTCATTTCCAAGACCAGTGATATACTTATGTTCAACAATGCAGAAATATAGAAAACAAACCCACAGCTTCCACCATTCTGGCTTTTCAGGCTCTCCACTACATGTTGAAGCATGGCTATGGGGATTTGCTTCCATTCAGACACAAAAGCATCAAGCTAGTCAAGTTCTTCCACAGCCGATTCAGTAAATCCTTTCTTTATGGACCTCGCTTTGTGAACAGGAACATTGTCATGCTGGAGCACAAAAGACCCGCTCCAGCTGTTGTAACTACTGTAGGTTGGGAGCACAGAATTCTCTGAATGTCTCGTTATTAGACTCTCTAGAATGTCTCCTTATTAGAATGCCTGGCTATTAGAAGGAGGTATCAGCATGCTTTTGGCCATGTGCATATATGTATATGATATAAACTTACTCAATCACACTTTCACTTGAAATCTGGTGAAAATTTTCATCCATTTTCATACTGATATGGTAATTTTTTAAAATCTAAATGGAAGGAAAAATGATTTTTTTCCTAATTGAATTATTATCTCATAATCTCACTGAGCATGCAGTCGAAACATAAATACATTGATAGCTTTATCAGTTTCTATAAGCAGGATTTAAAGTTATCACAAGTTTCATTGCAAAGGGAGCAGTGTTAACACTAGCACATGATAAAAAGCAGATTTTGTGTTAGGTGTATTTAAATGAGGAAATAACAGAGGGTGGCTTTCATTAAATTAGCATATGTGCCAGTCACGTTGCGCGAACACTTGCATGCCAAGATAATGATTGCTCTATAGGTTACAGTCTCACCATGGTACACTGAGATAATGAGTTTGAAGTCGTACAGTGTGTACACGCAGGTGAAGAGAGATTACTGAGATATTTACTGGGAGAAGAAATGAGGAAGTTAAACGAGGTGCTCAGGTTGCACAATATGCGGATCTAATAATATTCTACAAGGTCTTGATCATATACATCTTGTGCAATGTTTAGTCATCAAATATATCTGCATAATGATGCATGTAATTGCAGAATGGCTAACAATATTGGAACATGAATGTCATGATGACACATCAAAGACATCATTGCATACTGATATTACACTGGAAACAATCAATAGTCCATCTAGGTACTAATGTAGCTAACGGGCTTTCCTGTAGCTCAAATAGTAGAGCATGGAGCTAGCAACGCCAAGGTCATGGGTTCGATTCCCAGGGAAAGCAAGTGCTGATAAAATGTAAAAACTGTAACTTGAATGTAATGTAAGTCGCTTTGGATAAAAGTGTCTGCTAAATGCATACATGTAAATGAAAATGTAATGTAAATATAAATGTTATTTACATTTTATTCTGCCGTAATTTACTCACCCCCATGTTGTTATTACCATGACTTTCTTTTGTTAAATGTTGGTTAAGAAAGAAAGAAAGAAAGAAAGAAAGAAAGAAAGAAAGAAAGAAAGAAAGAAAGAAAGAAAGAAAGAAAGAAAGAAAGAAAGAAAGAAAGTGAAAAAGAAAGAAATATCCTCAATTCACAAAATATGTTTAATCAAAGTATTTGGTTCTTTCAAATAATAGCCATTACAGCATAAATCTAGATACAATTAATGCATGTTCCTACTACTTAGGTTTACTGCCCTATAGGGGTCCCAAAAGGCTCTATTTTAGGACCAATTTTATTTTTATTTCATCTTAATGACGTATACATTAAATACATTAAATTCTTACTTATTTTTTTCCCCATTTTTGCATTAATAAATGTTCTTCCTTCTTTTAAATTGGCTTGGAACAAAAGTTGTGTAGATTTTGTTTATAAGTAGACTTTCTTGAATCCAGCCCCATAGACTTAGACATAGAGATTGTCCTCTTTTGAATTGGGCCAGTATTAAACCACCTAGCAACCACTGCGTTAACCACATAGCAATACCCTGGCAACCACCCACAACACCATGGGGCAAGTTTTACATGGGAAACAGGCACTCACATTTTCTTCAGTTGAACTTTCAGTCAGCATTTTTTATGCATGGCTTTAAAATAACCTGTTGAACCCAAAAATATCTGCTTGCATCTGTAAGCTATTTGTTTGTCATCTTCTGTCTTGTTTTTAACTTAGCTACATTAGTGATCTCTCGGCCCATTTTAAAATGCACAAACCCAGCGCAGAAGCTGTTGTTTACATCTGTTGCTCATTAGCTCCTGCGCACCCATCACAGTCCAGAGATCTCGTGGATGACCAGACTCAGCAGGCCACAGCGGTGATTCTGCATGCTCCGTGCGTCGCCTTGCCTTTGCATAATCATTTAGAGTGACTGCTCTCGCTGCATGTGAAATGTTGTGTCTGTTTCAGGGAACTGCCTTCAGGGCACTAACAGACCACCATTGATTCGTCTTTTCATCCTTGTGTGCTGCTTATCAAACCGCCGGCTATAGAATCAGGTGGCCCACTGGAGGTGGTCTCCCTCTGTCTGTGTTTTCACACTGGGTTTTACCTTCTTACCTCAGGGCTTCATTTAGTACACTGTGTGTCTAGAATACAGATAGAGAACAGGTGACCCTCACACAAACACCCCGCCTGAATGTACCCTATACATTATTAATGCGTGTATTAATACTGTCCTCATATGATCCAGACACTCGGTGATGCTTGTTAAGGCTATCGTTATTGGTATTGCTCATGCATGTTTTGCTGAAAAACTTAGCCTTAAGTGTTCACCTTTGGCATGTAACTGCTCACATATCCACTGTTTATGCTGTGGCCATGAATGATTCTTTAAATCATCTCTTGTTGAGGAGATGTGTGCTATTACTTTTCTAAGCAGGTTTTACCTAGTGGATGATTAAATAAATTACATTTTAAAATATATTAAAATACAAATTTATTTTAAATTGTAATTTAATTTTTAATAATAATAAAATTATTCACACATTTAAAAGTTCAGAGTCAGTAAGATTTTGTGTTTAAGAAATTCATACTTCTATTCACTAAGGATTCATTAAACTGATCAAAGGTGATAGTAAATACATTTATAATGTTATTATACAATATTTCTCAAAAAACAGTGTTCTTTTCAGCTTTTTATTCATCAAAGACATGTATCAAAATATTAAATAGCACAACTATTTTCAATATTGATAATAATCAGAAATATTTCCTGAGCAGGAAATCAGGATATTAGAATGGTTTCTGAAGGATCGTGTGACACTGAAAACTGGAATAATGATGCTGAAAATTCATCTTTAATCACAGCAATAACTAACATTTTACAATATATTCACATAGAAATAAATTGTAATAAAATTTCACAATAATATTATTTTTTACTGTAACGGAAACAGGTAAGTTTAGCTCAAAGGGCATTCATTATTATATTTATAGAGAATTTTGACAAATTATTGTTCTAAGCCTGATCAGCTGAATCAACAGGTTGTATTACACCAACTCTGCAACGAATATTACTATCCAAAGTATAGTGAAAACATTATTTACTAGCACGGTAACGAGTTTAAGACATTTCCTTGTAAGTACGAAACATAAGAAACTTATCTTTTAAATATGAACAAGACTTAATGGCCACATCTAAAGACAAACTAATCTAAAAAAAAAAAAAAAAAACACATTTACATTAAATTAGGAAATGTAAATTAGGAAATTTTATAGCAATATATGCAATTGACCTGAAAAAACAAAACAAAAAATCAGTCATTTAACTGAAGCCTCACAATTAAGTTTTTAATGAGGCTATTAAATTTTATATTGAATGCACCAGCTCAGAATCTGGAGGTTTACTTGCATTGCCTATGGATTAAATCTGTTGGGGGTTCCCTTCTCTGGTGTAGTTTGCTGATTCGCAGAAGGTCTATTAGCATCTGGAGTGATGTCTTGAGAAGCCCGACATTGGGCGTTGGCTAAATAATGTGTGCATTACTCGTACACTGGTTGAAGTTTTGTAGGCAGGCACAAAGTCGGAGACACAGCTTTGCAGCAAAAGTTAACAGAATACAAGACTTTCAACATAAAAGATACTAAGTAAAAGAAAAGTGGGAAGAGACAAGATGGCTTAGCTGTTCATGATGACTGATGGGCGGCAGGCATGCAAGCAAACCAAAAAGCCCAAAGGCCCAAAAAGTCTGAAAGATTGGAAAAAACACACTTGAATCCTTGAACCTTGAATTGTTTGCATCATAGGATTTTAAACTCAGATGTTGGACGTGGGGCTTTGACCAATTAGACATTGTTTTAGCTCGGGGTGTAGCTATGTTTCTCCTCCCCATACATAAATCAACAAGTTATCTTGCTAGTCACATTGATTTTAGTTTCCCCACTCTAGCGGAGTAGAATTTAGACATGACTTCTATAAACAGAATGTGATACAATTTACCAAGAATTGATTGATATAAATGTTCGACATTTGTCTTGTTTAAAGTTAAGGAATAATCAGTTATGGCTCATTTCCACTGAGCGGTACAGGTCAGTATAGTACAGTACGGTACACCCTTTAGGTACCGGACTACTGTGCTGGGTACCCCAGCAGAAGTGTCCCCAAAAAATTGGTACGATACTGTTACGACCCGTAACCATTTTAAGGCTCGTTAATTCAAACAATTAAATAAAGGACACAGGTCGAACATATGAAAAGAATGTGATTACAAACCCTGCCGGATCTGAGACTCAAACCCAAGACCTTTGGGTTACAAGTCCAACTCTCTATCCATTAGGCCACAACTGCCTAATGTTCATACTCAGACAATATTTGATTTTCGATGCAGCCTTGGTATTGGGCTTTCTTGGTCTTCGGCCATTAAGCAACAACATACTATAATGAACACTTACATCAGCCTACGACCACCCAGAACAGCCTAAAAAAACATATAGGAAACACCCATATGTGGAGAAAATGTGTGTGAAAAATGTTTTGAAGCTGATTAATTGTGCAGAAATAGTCATGTAAGTGTAATATAAACCTGCCTACAGTCAAAATCGAATTGAACCAGTGCAACTTGACTGACCATCCTTATGTAACAGCAAAAGAACATTTACATTTCCTGTTTCATTTGTTCATACAGAAATCTGACACAAGCTAGATTCAGATATAAATAGCCAAACAATCCTTGTGTTATCTCTCTGTCTGATGGTAATGATTATGTTGGGTTGCATGAAGCCCCTTGGGCTTACAGCAGGTCACATTTTCAGAGGGACGTATGGAGTTATTAACATTTATTCCCAACTAATAACTGTCACACATGAAAGCCACAGTGACGATGACATGCATTAAACAAAACTACCTGACAACGGATACCAAGCATAATTACCGTATCTCATTTAGAGGACGACACGTCTGGGTAACTGCTAGCACAAATTGTGTGAATGTGAATGAGGATGTGTGTGCGACTGTGTATTAGTGCACTTGCGTTTGTCTGCCGGTAACAATGGAAATCATAGACAAAAGCAGCTCAGTTGAAACAACAGAGGATATTTATTTACACACAATAGTTATGGTGTTTGTATGGAAATGATGACATGAATTAGAGTTCACTTGGAGGACATACGTTCCAGTAAAATATGGCTGCTAATAGCCTTCAATCTGTCATAAACAGTGGCGTAATCTCTCTTTATCCCAAGTGATATTCTTTTACATGTTTGTCAAATGAAGACAAGGACGCTGTCAATCACAGAAGAGTCTGCACAGGTCACTTCATACCAGCTGATGAGTCTTTTGTCATGTCTGTCAGCACTTGCTTGATGTGACGCAAGTGCAACGGGATACGGGTCTGCAACACGACACTGAGTAATGATAACTCGTGTCTGCTTCAGAAAATACTGTCTGTATTCACACAGGGATGTATAAGGATGGTTGAGTAATCAGGAAGTAAAGCTGGGCATGGCTGTAATATAATTGAGATATTATTGTACACTGTAAAAAGTGATAACCTGTAATTGTTACCTATAAAAAGCTAACTCTACCTAATTTAATCCATACAAATTAGTAATATATATTACTTACTCATTTATTATCATTATTATTATTATTTACAGTGGCCGAGAGAGCTCAACGCGCTGCAAATAGATAAAACACCTGCAAATAAAGAAAACAACTTCCTCAATTTTACAATGCACAGGCGGCAAATGCTCACAACACAACCAAACAAAGAAACGCACTGCAAATAGAAAACAATTGCCTGCAAATTAAGAAAACAACTTTTGTCAATTTGACAACACACGAGCTACAAATGCTCACAACACAACCAAACAAAGAAACACACGGCAAATAGAAAACAAATGCCTGCAAATTAAGAAAACAACTTTCGTCAATTTAACAACACACGCGCTACAAATGCTCACAACACAACCAAACAAAGAAACGCACTGAAAATAAAATTGATTTGGTTGTGTTGTGTTGTGAGCATTTGCAGTGTGTTTCTTTATTTGTTTGTGTTGTGAGCATTTGCACCACCTGCTGTAAAACTGATGAAGATGCTTTCTTGATTTGCTGGTGCTTTTTCTGTTTGCATGTGTCTTCTGAAGTTGCAGCGTGTTGAGCTCTCTTGGCCACCGTAATTATTATTATTATTTATTTATTTATTTTTAGTTAAAGTAACCTTCAATCTGACTAGTGAGTCACTAGATTACATAGTTTTTTTTTTCTTTATTTAGCTTTAATATTAGTTTTCCTTTGGCAGTTAGCTATCCTTTAGCATGTCAACATTAGCAGTGGTAAAATCTCTGTAATCCTTTTTGAGAATTTATATTTCTAAATTGGTTATCTTTAAATCACAACTGCTATCAATTAAAACACCCTTTTTTTTCTTTTTTTTTTTTTTCTCAATGCAACTTCAGAAATGGATCTGATTTGTGTCTGGTGCACATGAACCTGGAGCAGCGTTAATGTAGAGTGTATTCTGTGATATTCATGACCCAGAAATATGGCAAAGATGGTTGACCTGACCTGACCTGACCTGACTGGAATGAATGTAACCTGCATCAGTTTGGCCATTCTTACGGTCTAGCCTTACATAGAATTTTAGCCCAATTTGTTTTTCAGTTCATGACTGACACTGAACCCAATACAATCTATATTTCAGCTAACAACATCTTGCATGTCTGAGTGAAATGTAATGCTTTATTAATAGCTTTGGATCTTACTACCTAAACAGAGCCCAGTAACATAGAGTAGATGGTCATATCAGGTTTAGCCCTCATTGTTTTCACTAAGGCATCATCTATAAGACAAATCTCACAAAATATGTCTGTGTCCTGTTTCCCAGCTACTATCCTAGAAAGAAAGAAATAAGCATTTATGCATAGTAGTGCCATTTGTATGATGCTGATGTAGCCATGTTGATTTAATAATAATAATACACGCTGCATTTTTTAAAGTCTATATCAGTCTCTTGATATCCAATAAAATAAGCAGTTTTGTTGTGTTTGTGCAGTATAGATGCAAAGCACAGATAAGTACACAGAGTCCATTAAACTGAAGGTCTGGCTCAGGACCGAAGGCTCAGAGATTAATGTGCTGCCTGGCATGAGCTGAACTAGTACCCTATGTGGACACCTTTAAGTATTCTATTAAAGTTTGAGCCAATTACACTTTAATTGTCCTCCATTTAATTGTTTCTGAGCCATGTTTTATTTATTTATTTAAGAATGTGCTGTATCATCATGAATATCAAACAGTGTCTAATGAGTCATGCATGTGGCCAGTGGCAAATATGAACATGAGAGTGGATGCTGGAAGACATTATGCTGATTTTTTTTACTTTGGACATGCGAACAGTATTTACAGCTTCCTAAAACTCAAGTATGAAGTGGAAAATTGTGTTTTTGTTTGCATTTTATGCGCTTTTTTGTGTATGTTGTGTATTGTATTATATATATATATATATATATATATATATATATATATATATATATATATATAAAACATCTTGGTGATGTGAGTTACAGTACTAAAAACTGTAAAAAAAAAAAAAAAGGTTGAGAAAACTTAATATAAGGCAATCAGCTTCAGCGGATTTTTGAGTTCTCTCAACTTATTTTTTAGGAGATGTTTGAGTTCTTTCTACTTTTTGTTGAATAAACTTAACAAGTGGAGAAAACTCAAAAATCTCCTAAAAAATAAGTTGAGAGAACTCAAAAATCTCCTTAAAAATAAGTTTGGAGAACTCAAACAAATCTGCTGAAGCTGGTTGCCTTAAATTTTTAAGTTTGTTCAACTTTTATTTATTTTTTACAGTGTACAATATTCTCAGAAATATTTATCCAAACAGTAAAAGGTTGTGTGAAGATGTGAGGAAATACAAAGTCGTTTGTTTTTGCATCTGAAAGTATTCTATGTTATGTGTTGATCCATTCTGAGCACATTCATTTGTAATCTTTCTTCCATTTTTGCCAGTGTGTTTGTGGTAGATTTGATCTTTTTTAATGTGACCTGGATTCAGCAGCTTCATTGCTAGAGGCCTGCTTTCAGCATCTCATTGCAATATTGCAAGCCAATGTTTACATTGCGTCAGAGCTTGATTAGATGGCCTGCTTCTGTAATGACCGACACAAATGAGATGTGTGAGATACTCACAGGGTCTCTGCATCTTCTGGTCAAATCTGTGTAGAGAAAGAACACAAGTGTTTTTGTGTGTGTGTGATTTTAGTGCAAAACAAGAACAACTGTGTTTTATGCATTAATCCCACATAATCCAGTTTACACAGGTACAGTGATTCATCAAATGATGCAGTAGTTATAATTGGGCACTGGCTTTTTAAAGACTTGACGTTTAGTATTTCTTGAGTTTTGCTGTACAGTCCCTGTAAAATACACGGGAAAAAATGGTGTAAACACTATTTCAGTCAGAATTAGCTTGTACATTTTCTTTGTAAAAACAATTACAAAGAAACAGCAAGTAACACATTGAATTAAACATGAAATTTAGAAAAAAAAAACATAGTATTTTCTTGTAAAATTTTATATTTTATTTTAACTTGAGTTTTATTCATTCCTTCATTCATTTACAGATATGTCACCAATGGTATTATAGTCAACTTTAGTAAAACCATTTTAAAAAGCTGCTTGAAATAAAATAAACATTACCTGAAATAAAATATAAATATGAAAAATACAATTATTCTAATTCAGCTACTTGCCCATGAAATGTTTCTTATTTAGATTAATTCAAATTAAAACTGAAAACTTAAATAAAAATAAATAAAAATTAGAAATGAATAATAATAATAGTAATAATAATAATAATAACAATAATAGTTAAAATTACAAACAACACAATGACTAAAACTTTAGAATTAAAATGAAAACAGATTCAGACAACTATATTAGTATATCAATGATACTAAACTAAAACGGCTCTGACCTGTCTTTCAAAATGGGAAAATGTTGCTACGCAAATTGCATTGCAGTGTTTTTTGGACATGTTTACAGTTGCTAGATTTGACTAATTTCTTTATTGAATTGGGTGTTAAATGCACGTTAGTGTTCAGTAACCCAATGTCAAGACCTTTTCTTTTTACAGTCCGGTGACACGTATAGTACCTTTGGGTTATTTAAATCCCTTGTTTAATCCTTATGCTAATTTAGGTCAATCTGAGACTGATTTTGAGACTGGATGTATAAAACAATTGGCAGCAAAATGTTTGTTTGGCATGAACATCTTTCATTTTTGGCAGCAGAGAAGGACAATTGAATCGAAGAGTTCTTGGAAGGAGAGGATGATTTATTTGCGTGCAGTTGAGTGGTTATTGATTTGCCCTTATTGATGTGTCAGTTGAACTGAATGGTTTTACATTTCCCGAGAGCTATACTGCCCAACCGTTTAGTGATATATGCAATAAAGCATTGAGATTACAAACCATTAATAAGTGCACATGCAAATCTAAACCCTCTTGCATTGCATGAGATCAGAGGGAACACTCTAGAGATTCATCTTCAGATCTACCCTGAAGCACTTCGGAGAATAAGCCAAACGAGTACACTAATTACTATTTAAACACTTTATTACTGAAAAGTTTAAAACTCACCTTTCAAATATTAGGATACATTATATCAGTCTGTCTACAGTATGCTTTTAACACCAACTATTACCAACTATATTGCAAAGCACCAACCAGCCTAAAGTTTGCTGGTTTTGACTGGAATAGGTAGGTTTTGCTGGTCTCCCAGCCTGGCCAAGCTGGAGTTTAAATAGTTTAAAAGGTTAACCACCCAATTGCACATCAATACCAACTGAAAAGTGGCCTGAACTTCACTAACAACCAACCTGGTGACCATCTAACACGAATAGCTGCAAGCATAATAACTGCATGCACTTCAGATCTGTTTCACATTCAGCAGCTCTTAAAGTAATAGCAGCCAAATAACCTTATAGCAAATAACCCAGCTGCTGTGATGTCTGTTAAAAAGAACACAAGTTAAAAAAGAGGAAATCAATAACTTCTGTAGCTTTAAGGATTCCTATATTTAATGTAGAATTTAGTGTTTGATATCTTTATTCAATTTCTGTTTATTTCCTTCTTTGTGGAGGGGCACAGGTAAATATGGCATTTATTATAATGAGATTATGTCAAGTCAAGTCAAGATTATTTGTATAGCGCTTTTAACAATGCAAACTGTGTCAAAGCAGCTTTACATCAGCTTGAAATAAAGCTGGGTGACTTTACATCAGATTTACAGTATTTAGACGGGGGAATAGTTTGTCAAAATAGTGTCATTCTCCTCTGGCCAGACAAAATCAGCAGTTTAAACCTAGGCTGCAGCAGAATCAGATTGTGCAAAGGACTCATCTGGTTTCTGTGGTCTTGACCTGATGGTCGTCTAGGACACAGGGTCTTCACTGGAGATCAGTCTCTGGTGCTCATCTAGTTGTCCTGGTCTCCGCTGACGCTCAGGGCTGTAGAGGTCATCTCTAGGAGCTGATACACCATCTGATGGGGTGGTGATGGCGCAGTGGATAAGACACATGCCTTTGGTGTGAAACAGACTAATATTAGCATAGATGCCATTCTTCTAACAATGTAACAAGTACATTGGGTGTTTTTGGGAAGTGTTCCCGGTTCCGGTTGACCTTATTAATGCAGCCTAACAATCCTTTAACAAATTTGAATTATAGGAATGTGATGGTTTATTATGTATAAACCAGGTTATAGAGAAGGGTAAATTGTGTGAAGATTGGTTGTAGTTCACTTAAATTATAAGTTATTTCCTTAAAGTCTAATACATTTTAAATTGCTCTCAATTATTCTGTAATGTTAGTATAGTCAACATTACATATAGTCAATCAGAATCAGAATCAGAATCAGAATCAGAAAGAGCTTTATTGCCAAGTGTGTTTGCACACACAAGGAATTTGTCTTGGTGTTATGAGCTTCCAGTACAGAAAGTACAAACATAGTGCAGACAACATATAATTAAGGTGATAAAGAACACTAATGGAGAGAATATACAATAATTAAGAATAACAATAGTAATACAAATAAAAATAAAAATATACAGAAAAGACACATGACCATAGACAGAGCTGTGAATGTGCATGTGTCCTATGTACAGATGAAGGTTTGATGAGTTATTTACAGATGTACAGTACCGGGGTGTGTTATGTTAAATATTAGGGGAAAAAATAACAATTTCATTGAGACATCAGAAGTATTGGTATCAGTGATACCAATTGTGTACTAAGAGCGGCGGAAAATGGAAAGTTATGATTTTCTAGGCCAATATGGGTCTTAGTACACAATGTAACTACAGAAGAGTCAAGTTTTAAATAAATAAAAAAAAAAATCACAATATTCGATTTACTGTATTTTTGATCAAACAAATAGCATTGGCAAGCAGAAGACTTTCTTCAAAACCTTTTTTAAAATCTTCCCAACTTCAGAAAGCTAGTATAATGTGGGCCTTATGTTAATAAGCTCAAGGTTTTGATCTTATAATCATTACATTTTATTAACATTTTATTCATTAAAATTATTATTATTATTATTACCATCTCTACGCAGAGGAAACAGCTTTAGAAATAGCTGAAGGAAAAGAATAAACAAAGGTAAGTATCTGGAAAATATTGTAGTAAAATATTGAAACTCTTTGATCATTTTTGAACGCGATGCTGCTGGTCTATTTTGATTCAATCCTCTATTCTAAGCTATGCTAAAAGTGCTATCGACAGACCCGGAGATCGACTGAATGGATTCAGAAACGGTAAAACTCAGCTTTTTAACTCTGGGGGAGTTGGAGAATGAGCAGGCCCTCCAGGAGCATTGTTTCCCCACCCCTGGTGTACGTTACGGTAATACAATTTTAACTCCTAACATGCAAGGAGCAGAGATTTGAGCGAACACTACAAGAGAAAAGCCTGGAAAGATGGAGTCTGTCTGGTGGTCGCTTTTGTAGCGTGTTAAGCTTTTTTTTCAAAATATTTACTTTGTTGCCATTCTTTGCTGTTTAAACTGCTGAATATATCTACACTACATATTACACATTATGTAGCAATTAAGATATGTCTGGATATTTCACATCAATAGGTTTAAATCTAAGACTTAAACAGTGTTTTCAGCAAACAGACAGAAGTAACATTTTTATGCTGCAATAATTTAACAAACTGTAACAAACTGTAAACGAACAAGGACTATTTAAGTGCAAGCAAGGCACCGACCAGCCCGTATGTGGATGTTTCAATCTGTAATCCTTTAACAGCTCTAAACGTTTTGATGTCTCAAATTTGCAATATTTGCATGGCCAAGACATAACATAAAAGTTTACTGTTAATCCTTGATGACACACCAGGGTTGAAAACCATGCGTCTGGGAGATTTCCTAAATGCAGTCAACCTGTAAATGAACAAACACAAATAGTTATATTAAAACAACAGAATTAATAAAAATACATGACATTTAAGGTAGAAAATTACATGAGAACTAATTAATAAACAGAAGCTGAAATACAAGCAGGAGTTGTATTCTGACGTGATGCTTGTTAATCATAATGTCTAGGTAACAATGAAATAAGTTCATTTAAACACGTAAGGCAATATCAGAGCTTTTCAGACACTTTCTGGACTGAACAAATTTATCAACCTATTGCAATAGTTTATGATCAAGTACAAAAAAGTTTAATCTCCAGTTATGTAGATTCTAAATCTTAGATGGCTTATTATGATTAAAATGATGCTACTAAATTTCAAAGTATTTGTTCTACACTATTACTATTTGTAATGATATCACCAATATTTTTTAACATTTTTAAAATCTTTTGTCTTTTATTCTCAGTTTTGTAATATATCTGAGAAAAAATGCTTGTGTAATCCACAAAGATTAATGTCAACTGTAGAAGGTATAAACGTTATTGTGCTTTTCATCCAGAAATAAAATGCAGCTCCTTGTAACATTATGCATTTAGGGCAATTTTGGTTGGTCCAATAATCTCAAAGCAAATCATGCTATAGTCACGAAATGTGTAGTTTATTGATTCGTTTTCACACAATTTTTTTTTTCCGTGTCACTCAGCACGATTTATTTCATGTAATGTTTTGAAAGTCACAGTAAGTGTAACCTGATCGCACTTAAATGAAGGGGGTGGCAAATTATGTCTGAACTTTTCCAAATGCAAATTTCGAATCAGCGTGTTTTAACATAATTCACCGACTAACACAAATTTCTTTGGTTTTTAACTGACTTCTGTATGAGACTAGTGATTCATGGACTGCAGTGGAAAATGCAGGCCTAGGTTAATATAACCTCGAGTTAACATTACTAGAGTTACACAACAAAGTCAATCGGACTTCTAAAATTCTCATGGACCTATACATTGTCATAAATTTCTACAAAACAGGGAATAACTTACCATACACAATAACTTTGCATCCACGTGTGGCAATCGCAACCGTCTGTCTCGGATCCAAAACGTGGACATGTGATTCAGTCTAAGATTTGTGCTAAGATTTTAGATTAAAATTTACTTAGTATTTTTAGGTTTATGTGCAATGACTTAAAAGCAGTTAAATAATATCAGAAAATGTATAATACAATTTACTATTCCCACACAGTTCATTTTATACATTAATTAATTGTGTATTTATTTAAAATTGTACTTAGAAATTCTAGTTCTCAATTAATTGTAATATTACAATGTAAAAATTATGACAGTAAATCTAGTATATTTTACTATACCTCAAAGTTAGTTTTTTCAGTGTAGGAGTGGGATTAGCGACTATAAAAAAAAAAAAAAAAAATTTAATGCTATATTGTTACTAAAATGGTTATTTTCCTGCATATTTCGTCAATTGTGTTTTATATCCTTTTATATTTGCTATAAAATGGGTAAGTTCAGGTTTGGGGGTAGGTTAAGGGATCTAAAATCTAAATTGCTTATTAATAAAATGATAAAAATGCATTGATACGAACATCTTAATGATATAAAAGATACGTAAATATTTTTAAGTTTTTAGCTAAAAATACATATCGATTTGTATGTTTTAAACATGAAATACATCTAAATTGTACCTTTTAGCATCAATAAAAATGTACAAAAATGTACGTTTTGTGCTTGTAAATGTTACTTATTAATACCTACGTATAAACATGAGACCAGGCTGTTATAAATTCCTTCACTGTCACTTTTGATCAATGTAATGCAATCATGCTGAATAAAAGTATTAATTTCCTTCCAAAAATAAAAACATTTAAAAAGTTTCCTAAAGATCTTATTGTATCCTATGTAGGCATTAGCAGGGATTTTATAGTTAACTAAAATTAAATTACATTTACATTACTTGAAATGAAAGAAATGTTAATTAAAATTAAAATTAATTAATTGACTCATTAAAAGTAAAAAAAAAAAAATAATTTCAGCTAGTTGTCAAAGCTAGCTGATGTAATTTACTAAAACTGAAGAATGAATTAATCAATCAATCAATCAGTCAATCAGTCAGTCAATCAACCAACCAATCTAAATAACCAATTATGTGGACATAAAAAAAACTAATAAAAATTATGAAAACAACTAAATTCTGAAAATAAAAAAAATACATTAAAAAACTTGTATATTAATGTGTATATGTCTAAACATTAATAAAAAAACTGTAATAAAAGAAAAAAAAAACAATATTAGTATCTCAATGATAATGAATTAACACTCTAGTAACTAGAATTTGACACAGCATCAATCTCAGGTCAAAATCAGCGGAGTGCAAACGTTCAGCTCGCAGAAGAAAGTGTTATTTAGTGCGGTCATAACACTGACTGGGTGTATCAGCTCCCTGCTGTACTCCTGTATGTAGGAGCGTGTCAGTGGCACTGAAGGGACAGACAGGTGTAGGTGCCCAATTAAACATCATTAGCATGTGCTGGGCCTGAGAAAGCGCTTGATGGAAACAGACCTCTTTAGACAGTGGCTCAGCATATGTAGAGACGACAGCGGGTGTGACGCTCTGGAACCAGAGCCCAACATTACACACTGGAGCCTGCGGCGGGACAGAGCGAGCCTGGCTGGGCTTCAGTGTACCTGCATCTCTCGGGAGGGATGGAGAAACATGTCTTGCTGGAGGTGTGAGGATTTCTGGAGCTCAGCTTTCAGCAAAACTGCTGCTGTGCGAGTATGATGTGATGGGAAACTCTGTGTGGATATGCATGAGCATGTGTTTCTTGGAGGTGACTGCAAGGAGCAAAAGACCAAACAAGTTAAGCTGCAAATGAGGTTAATTATAATGCAAGACCATTATTGGATGATGGGCTAAATCTTTGTTGTTTGTGCATCGTATCGAGTCCTGAGTCATTTGCAAATGTTAGGATCCTCCATCCGAATGCCAAATAGCCTCATTTTTACTCACTTATATTGGTAGCTAAATTAGATTAGGATATATATGCAATGATTTCGGAAATAACTGTCACTTTTGTAACTGAACCAATAAGATCTGTGTGTTTGGATCATCTCAAACAGAGTTCGGCTGGTTTTGCTCAAGGTGTTTCTGCGAACGAGTCCCTTGTGGTTTCCTTGTGTTTTTAATTGGATTACTTCAATAGATTTTTTGTTTTCCTCTCACACACACTTTAACAAACACTCTTTTATAAACCCTGTGTGAATAGTTAAAGCACAGTGATTATATATGTGCAATATCTAAGGGGCAAATGAATATTTAACTGGATTTACAGCTAATCATTGCAGTATGAAATATTAATTTTAATCTTAAAGGCAGCGGCTTTGTACTAGGTCACATGAGACCACGTATTATTTTATTCTGTAATAAGATTTTCTCTTTTTCACATTCGCTGGTTGATGTTAAATGGTTAGTTTAGCCAACATATTTATAATTTCCGGTTTGAATGTCTTTTATAGAGAGAGAGAAAAAAATTAAAATGTGCATGCTGTTTAAACATATAATGAAAATGAATGGGCGGTGATTCTGTTGTTAAGATCTGAAGAAGAAAGAAAAAAAAACATGATAGCTACGTGGACTCTCAATGAATGTAAAAAAACTTTTTTCAAATATCGATTTGTTTTCTTGTATGAGGGTGAGTAAATGATGACAGAATTTACACTTTTTAGTTTCTGTCAGAAATGAAGGTGAACAGCCGAATCAGCTTTAGTAATGCTTCAGAGGGCTTTGATTGATTGTCAACCTTCTCCTGCTTTTGAATTTCTCATTTCCTATTCAGAAGCTTTATTCATCGCACAAGGCTTGACAGTTTTCAATATGAAACCTTCGTAGTTCCACACATCAACAGAATATAATGGAGTTTGTTCCCTCTCTCCATTTCTTTGCAGATATTTCAGCACAGCTGTAGTGTACTATAAACAATCCATAAAAATATGAGTCAATTATAATATCTCTGTGTCACAATCTTTGATTTAACAGTTGCTCTTATGCGTCTTCTGCCCATGGTATCTTAATGAAATATTAATTAAATCACTGAGTTGCTTTACTGTTATGTTCTTTTGTCTCTGTTTGTGAATTAATGGGCATGAAACTGCAAACTGCTCGCTGCAGATGAACTGTACATAACACGTAATTTTCTCTAGGAGACAAACAAATGTAACGCGCCCTAAAGTTAGAATACATTTGCATATTTTGGCAGATTGAACGTTCCGCTCTTTAATTTACCCGTCACAGATCTGCTCAACAACAAACCGTATAGCAATGCTTCACAAACACAGCATGCATAACACTGAGATGTGGCGTAACCGGCATAAAACAAACAAGCAATGTGACCGGCAAAACGTGTCCAGCTCCCATTTCACACCAAAACCAGGAAATGTATCATGTTTTGCATATTTTAGAGCTTAAAGGGGTAGTTCACATAAATATGAAAATTTGCTGTTAATTTTACTCACCCTCAGGCCATCCAAGATAGGTGACTTTTTTTTTTTTCAGCAGAACAGAAGATTTTCTGCTGAAACCATGGTCCTTGGTGATTCATAAAATGCAAGTCAGCGGCTACTGTCACTTTGAGAGTAAGAAAAACATATACAGGCAACACAAAATCGACGATATACCGAGGTCTTCTGAAGCAAAACGAGCGGTCTGTGCAAGAAGCCGAACATTATTTATTAATTATAACCTTTAACCCAGATTCTTAGGCAATAGGAAACATATACCTTTTTTTTGCCAACTAGATCTTTCGGATAGTTTGTTTCATGAACTGATTATTTGTAATCACACAATGATGTAACATATACGCAATTATATTATCAAAACAACCCAATAATGATTTGAAATGTGGATGTTTTACATGTCTCAAGCATATAAAGTGAATAAGTGCTGTAATAATAGTTAGTGCTGCAATAATAGTGCTGTAAATAATGTTCAGTTTCTTGCACAGACTGGTCATTTTGCTTCATAAGACCTCAAAATATAATCAGAAGTCACGGGTATTAATTTTGAGTTACTGTACCTGATATGCTTTTTTTATTTTCTTTCTTTGTTTTTTAACTCTCAGTAGCCATCAACTTGTATTTTGTGAATCACCAGGGACCACGGTTTCAGCGAAGAAAAAAAAACAACAACAACTTATTAACTGTTCTACCGTTCTAACAAAACTGTCAATGCATGAAAAATAGCTACACGGCACGCGTGCCAACAGTGGCATGCAGAGGGATAACCGCTGGCACGCAAGCAATAAAGAAAACTTCATACTAGCCTACATTTTTGAGGTAATAACTTCTCATAGTCACATAGCCTGTTAGGAGCCATAAATACTATTAAAGTGTGAGAATTAACTTATGCCGCTTTTCCACTGCATGGTACGACACGGTTCAGAATGACACGGCACGGCTCAGTTCGGCTTGTTTTGTGTTTCCACTGCAGTTTAGTACAGGTTTTAGAGTGGGCAGGATTATTCATGTGTCATTATAGTTGTGCCGCCTCTACTGCCGTGACTCCTGAAAAACTTTTTAATTCCAGCTCTTGCTGGATCCGCTTCTCGAATATCAACGTCTGTACTTCCTCAACAGACAACGAAACAGCCATTTTTGGTTGTTAAAAAAGGTGCGCCCATTCAAAACAGCTGCGTTTGATCCTTTGCTGGCTTTGCCGATTTAAATCTAGCGGGTCTGTTGTGTCTCGTGCCGCAAGTTCAATGACATAGGCAGAGATGATTCTCTCTGGCCAATCAGTGATCAGCAGAGTTTACATGTCACGTTTTGGTAATGGTACGGCTCGCTTGGAACCTCGGCTGAGGTGGTACTTAAAAAAGTACCAGGTACCAGGTACTGTACTCAGTGGAAAACCCCCCAAAAGTGTGCCATACTGAACTGTACCGTGCCATAATATGCAGTGGAAAAGCGCCATTAGTCTACGGAATGTAGAGAGAGAGAGAGAGAGAGAGAGAGAGAGATGTGTGAATTGTCTGCGTCTGTCTCTCTCTACAAACAATAATGTAGTTTGCATAAAGAACATGTTGCCTAATTTTGGAACCATCAATTTTATGACAGTTTAGCAGATTTAGGCCAGTCAGTGCAGCATTGTAACACATATTGTCCTGATTTTCATTAATTCATATCAATGTATGTATGTAGCCTATATGCATTCATTCATTCATTCATTCATTCATTCATTCATTCATTTCTTTAACATTTCTAGATTCACCCTGGCATTCTGTCCACTGGCCTTTTGTTTTCCCTTCCCATCGTGCTTTGTCTGATGTCTTATTATTTCAACATCTATGATCGTCTGACTGGCACACAATAAATGGCTCTTTTCTGAATGCCAATCACAGATTTTTCTTTCTTTTTTGATCGTGTGACAGTTCATGGATGATTCATGAGCAAATTGAATAGGTGTATTTTTCTTGTCAAAAACAGAATAAGGCTCCAGAATCCAACACAGTCAGTGCAATTTGCTTTCCTTTAAATTAAACTTGCTGGCTTTTAAATTCATTTGACAGTGATTTATAAGAAACAAAGATCCGTGATTTTACTTGTCATACATTGGTGTCACTGCAGTCATATTTTTCTTGGCCGAGTCTCGTGTATTTACAATTGCCAAAGCCTCCGGCTCGACTTCTCCACTTACCTTTCCACCGTCTGCATGGTTACCATGGCAATGGTTACCGATGGAGACCAGGAGTTCAGGGAGCTCGAGAGCGCGGCTGCAGGGAAACCAAGATTGCGAAATGATGGAAGGTTAGTTAGGAATATTGCTGCACCTTTTACTGTAGAGGTTTTTCCGAAGTGCTTGAGGAATAGTTCTTGAAGCCAATATTAATTTTGTTTATCGTTAATCAAGGCTAAAGGTTCGGTTAAACAGATTAAATAAAAGCACTTATTACTAATGAAGTTTCATCAGCTGAACATCATTATGTTCATTTAAGAACAGTACAATACATTGAATGCACTGTGCTTTAGTCTCTCACAGTCTTATTTTCATTAGCGTAAAACAACAACACTATTTTAAAAGTACATTCACATAATATTTGTTGAGACTGGTATGGTGTAGTTACAGTGCTTACTAACCTTGTCTGTCTTAAAGGGATAGTTCATCCAAAAATTACAGTTACTCACCCTCATGTCTTTCCAAACCCGTAAGACCTCCGTTCGTCTTCAGAATACAAATTAAGATATTTTTATGAAATCCGAGAGCTTTCTGATCGTACATAGGAAGCAACGAAATTGACACATTCAAGGCCCAGAAAGGTGGTAAGGACAACATTAAAAAAGTTATTGTGACATCAGTGGTTCAACCTTAATTTTATGAAGCTATGAGAACACTTTTTGTGCGCAAAGAAAACAAAATTAACAACTTTATTAAACAATCTCTTCTCTTTTGCGTACGTTCACGAGAGTACCACGACGCGTGTAGTGCTGCTGACGCACGAGCCGGCATCCTATCACTTTAAGTTCTACTTTTTTGCTAACTATTACAAGATTTGCACAAGGTTACCAGAAAAAGATGAATCATATCCACTGTGTTTCTAGAAATACTACATGGAGCAAATTCAGTTCAAAGATTAAAAAAACTATATATATGTTTATTTGTTAATAATTTCACCTTTTGTAGACATCCTAAAAGCAACTGGTTTCAGTTTAGCTTCTGGACTTCTGGCCAAGTTTGCAATATCAAGCAACATCTAACATTTATAGTTATAACAAAATATTCTTAAAATACCATTTATGGAACATTCTTATATCTTTATTAATATTTGATATACATTCTCACAATATTCAAAGTATTCTGAGATCAACATTCTCCAGACATCCTCCAAATGTTCAAACTATATTATATTGTGGCTAAACAATTTAGTAGAATGTTGTAAAACATGTTTTTATAACCTTTTAATTACATTCTAATCACAAGAAGAAAACTGGACATGTCAGTGTTTTAGAAACATGTCCAACCAATGTTCCCCCAATCTTTTAAATTTTTTTTTATAATATAAATTTGTTTACAAATGGCCACGCTGCTCTTACATTAAACATAAGGTGCATAGGATATATGTTGGCTCGTTACCACATTAATGATATACATTTTTGCCCAGGCTGCAATAAAGCATTAGTTGCCCCTCCTCTTGTTGTTTGGCTTCTATAACTTATTTTCATAGGCAGCACACAGGCGATCCTACCCCAGCGCTACGCCACAGATTATAATGTGGCAAAACTAAGCGGCAGCCACATTGATCATGCAGACAGGAATGTCGGCTGGGGCAGTTGGACACACAATCCGGCTCTCCAGTGGGAGATTGATGCACAAGGCCATTGTGTGTCACTCTGAAGAATACACTCGGCTGCTCTGGTTTTGTGGTTTTTCCCAGATGTTCCTTGTTGGAAAAGTGTTTGTGTGTTGCTCTGTTTAAGACTCAAAAGAGAATGTCACGAGGGCAGCTGTCGCTCTGAAAAAGAATGAATGAAGTACATAGATTTTGAAATACTCACCTCAGTGGAACACGTGTTGTGGCTTTTGCAGTATTAATGTGTTTTTCCCCTGTTTACAACCGTTTTCATTGTCAATGGTTTGAAGACGAGACTCATTTGTATTCAGTCTTGAGGTCTCAGTCCAGTCTCACACATGATATGCTCCATGCAGCAGATGCTTACATGTCATTGAAATAAAACCAGGCTTCAGCCATTCCAAAGAAAAGCGAATACACTGTCTGAACTGTTCAGACTCTCTCCAGGTCTTTGTCTTGACTCAAACCTCTTCTGGCCTCGACCTGGATTCAGACTCAAATGAGCTAGTCTTGTGTGTTAATCATTCAGTTCCTTTTTTTTATTTCTAGCATACAGTGCTAGAAATGGTAATTCTGTAAGTGGAAGGAACTGAGCTTGCTCACCTTTATAAAGGTGCAAAAGTAACAAACGTAAAAAAAAAAAAAAAAAAAGTAATACATACATTAATGTTGAACACATTAATAAACCAGTATATGTCAGAACACAAACTCTCTTAAGATCATGACCAGACTTATTCATCTTTGGAGAAAAAAAAAAAAAACACCATAGACTGACTGACTCACTTATTCATTCATTCACCATGCCTTTTAAATAGATTATCTTTTATACAAAAATGACCACTAAATGTAGATTTTGACAAATTTTTGAAGAACATTTTCAGAACAAAGAGCTCCAGACATAGCTACCTACCTATTAGTGCTATATATTCTCTATTGTCATATGAGTGATTTTAACATAGTAGGGTCACTCTATGAAATCGGTACCTTTCCAACTTGGAAAAATTTAAAAATAAAATGTTTAATCATTTTTTTTTTTTTTTTTTGGAAATATCCATGAAATTAAGACACCTTAAAATGACAAGAAATTGTGCAATCTCGGGCTATGTAAATGTATTATTTTATGACTATTTTTCTACCTCATGTTTTGGTATTTTTGTCAACCCTGTTACCGACACATGTGTTACTAGATATTATAATTTAATTAGAACTCATATGTCACTGAATGTACAGAGGGTGACCTTTGAAATGCTTGAATTTTACACAGACAATCTTTAAACCTAATCAATGTCATCCCTGTTACCCACATGTCAAAACAGTAACAGTAACAGGTTTGATGATTTCAAACTAATTTACTAATTGCTAGCTAATAGTCAAGTTCACAAGAGCACATATTGTACACTTTGAATGGATTTTACTTGTAGATATTGATTATTTTAAATGTAAGAAATAATTATTTAAATTTACATTTTAAAATGGTAACAGGACTGACATTGTATGATGGCCCCACCCCCTTACTCAAGCCTCATAAATCATCAAAAATACAACATTATAGAGGAGTGAGAGAAACATGCTTATGTTTAAGTTTTGGAATCCTGGTTTATAGATCCTAACCTCCTAGAAATGTTGTCACTTCAATGTACATCATTTTACAAGGGTTGTTTGATGAGGGTAACAGGGCTGACGTGAAATCATGAAAATTATATTTTATAGAAAAAAATGTACACTTATGCCAAAAACATTGGTTAACAATGAGACTATATTTAGAACAATATGCAAATGTGAATTTTATATAATTTTGCTTTCATTGTGCAAATTAAAAATCAAAGAAAAATCATAGTGAGGGACAGGCCAAAAACCTTACCCTTACCAGCATAAATGCTATTTAAATTATTTTAAATAATATTTAATTGACTTTTTTTGATGTAATATTGATGAAAACATACATAGTATTAAGGTTTTTTTATTTTATTTCTTTTAATTGCACAATTGTGTTGTTATATTAAATCTATATTTGATTGTTTCTTAGGGATGCAAAAGACATTCGTGGAATGACCCAGTAACAGAACCAATGCTCGTTGTTTTGACATAGAAAAAGGGGATCGATGTGCTCAAGCCAGTGTCTGCCTCCTCTGTTGTAATGGCTTCAGGCTGGCCACTGCTGTTTAAACTCATGATTTTTGGCATGAGATTTTAGAGGACTCCCAAAGAGAGCCCACATATTCAGGAGAACCTTGGTTGAACCACCAGAATTGATGCTGGTCCAAGTCGACTCACCTTCTGACATCATCATGGATGCTGAACAGACCATAGTCTGATCAAAAAAACTACTAACGACTTTCAGATTTCCAGACTGCAATGCAATTTCTGGGAATCAGGATGCACAGGTTTTTTTTCAGTCTTGGGAAAGGCATTTAAAAGCTCTTGAAAGAAAGAGCTAAACAATGGATTTGCCCATGTGTGCTGGGTTTGTGGCTTCAGATCTTCAGAGATTTGTGATGAGACATTAAGTAGCAAGTAAACTAGACATCCATTTTACAGTTCTTTTTCCTGAATAAGGTGTAATGCGGGCCAGACTTCATGCCACGAGTCTGGCTCTGTGAGACACTGCTAAAGATGACATTTTCCAAAGAACTAAGTGAAACATAAACGTTGCCTTTTACATAATTGACACATGCCAAGTAAATATTTTTAGAGCAGTGTTTCTAACCTTCCATCCTGTTAAAGAAATTTAGCATTATATCTGTTCATTAACATAGTAGCACCTCCTCGCTCTCCGAGGATTCTGACGAGCTCTGCAGATATTCATAGCATCCCGCTAATGACTTTTCTGAAGATTGTCTCACGTCTTAATTACTTTGCTTTACCTGCTAGACAAGTTCTCTCCCTTAATCCCCTTTACATAACTCTGACTCTAGAAGATTAGCCAAAATAAATTCCATATCTAATTAACCCTAATGCTCCCCTCAGTGGTTTTCAACTCCCATTCTTTCTTTTCATCCAAGAATCTACAAAGCCCCTTTCGAATTGTTTCCTGTTGCCATATCGATTCATTCAAATTGGAAGACTTAAATGCCTCGAGATGCTGTGCAGATTATGCGGGAGACTCTTGTTACCCCCTAAAACTCAAATGACGGCAGACACAAGGACCAGTGTGCATTAATGACTGTGGTGTCAACTGACAACATCTGTGCGCTCTTAGAGCTTATAGCTGCCGGGAATCTCTAGACACCAGAGCCAAATCAGAGCCATTAGCCCTGCTTTATCAGAGCATCTCTCGACCAGAGTGGGTGGGTTTTCCAGGCCTTCATAATGTTCACTGTAGGATTAGAAGTTTAGTGGGGGTGGGGGAGGGGGTTGGTGTTAAATAGAAAAGGGAATATTTGCTCTCAAAATCATAAATGTAAATTGAATAGAATAATTACTGACTGACAACAATGACTTGCCAAGTAGTGCAGTCCGTTACTTGGCAAGAAGGTACGGTTGCTTATGTCACTGAAAACAGTGGAGATAGATTTAGTGTCTGTTCCACCTCCTAGTGTGTACAATATACTTAACATTGGTAAGGAACAATTCTACAGACCTGAGATTCTGTGAGCAACCCAGGGTCATTGGAAAAAAAAATGTGTCTAGGGCATAATTTCTGGAAAATATTTTGTTTCATGTTTTATGACACAATTTTTGTTCAGTGAGTGGTGCTAAAAGCATGTTCAGTTTTATCTGAAACTGATGAATTTGAATGTAGCATGTTCTTATTACATTGGTTGATGTACATATCATGGCAGTTCAGAATTGAGATGTCTGGTGAGTGGCACATTTACTTTTTACTTACTTTACTTACTTTTGTCATTTAGCAGACGCTTTTGTCCAAAGCGACTTACAAATAAGAAAAAGTAACTAAAACTAAAAGTTACAACTCTATAAATACTATATACCTACATATTTAAGAAAATAAAGAAATTAAATGAAATTGACACATGCATATAACAACATTTCAATAATAAACATATAAATGAAAAAACTAAAATAAAAAGCGATACTTCTATCCCTTGCTTACTTGTCCCTGCCCGGTGGATTCGCACGGTAGAGTTGATGGTCTTTACACTCTTCAGTCTTCACACTAAGAGGGCTTCACACGACGACTGCCGCGACCACTGCCGCGGTATAATAACCTTTTTTATACCACTCCAACAAATCACCATTTCAATTCAGCTGAACCCACTTTCCTGTTTATCAACTAAAAATGGCCAAGCAAGTGCACACACTGACAAGATACGCGATACAGTACGAGACCAAACGCGATTTCAGCACCTTTCAACACAGTAAACAAAATAAGCGTTTCCTAGCAACGGCAAATGCGCTAAACACTGAGACAAGTAAATACACTTACGAGCTGAAACAAACATTTGAAAATAATGTACTGCCTATTCTAAACATAACCGTTAATGTTAATAAAAACATCCATGAGATACAAAGAGTACCATTTAGTTGGTTTCTTCAAGTCTTTGAACAATTTTATTGTGACTCGTGTTTCTCATAACTCGTACCCAAGATCTTCGTAATTATAATTTGTGAATAAATGAACAAAAAAATGTATTTTACTGCCACTAGTGTTAATTTCGGCTGAAAACTTAAATGATTTGTATGTATAGGCAGAGGCATAGGTAGAGGCATACTTTCCAATAAGCTGTCTGTAAGTAAATAAATGCTTGACACTTGAGATTTTTACCCTTGTCTGTTGTTGAAATGTAACTTGGATTGGAAGAAACAATGATGTAAGCTGAAAAGGAGAAAAGTTCCTGTCAGGATGGGAAATGGGTTGTACTTTCCTGTAAGTATGAAGGTCTATTTTTTGAGACTTGGCTTGAGTCCTTACTGAACCCTCACTAGTTTATACTTACAAATTCTCACTGAAGAAGAAACTGCAAAAATTAGTTTTGGTTTAGTGATAATCGTCCCAGGCTACGTATGTAACCATGGTTCCCCGAGGGAATGAGACGCTTCCCATCTAACGAGATGTCCAAGCCGCCAGACTTGCAAATGCCTGCTTGGTGTGGAAGACACAGCTATGGCAAGAGAACAGAAGAGCCAGGGGTGGCTCGCAAATCTAGGTCGTAGAACCTGATGAACGTGAGGGGCATAGGCCATCCCGCAGCGTTGCAGATGTCCTACATAGGCACACCTGCCAGAAAGGGCTTGGAGGCCGCCACACTTCTTGTTGAGTGAGCCTTGACCCCCAATGGTGAGGGGAGATCAGAGGACTCATAGGCAACAGTAATGACATCAACTATCCACCGACTGAGGGTCTGCTTGGAAGCAGGATGACCTCTCTTAGGGGGACAATAACAAACAAGCAGTTGGTATGCCCTTCTCCACAGGGCAGCTCTGTGGACGTATGCGTCCAGTGCTCGCACTGGACACATACAATTAAGCCTCTGCTGGTCAGGCTCCGTGAAGGGAGGAGGACAAAAAGCCTGAATTACGACAGGCCGTAGTGTAGAGGAGGGGAGCTTAGGGACATACCCCGCATGAGGGTACAGAAAAGGTTTGGCCAGACCGGGCGCAAAGTCGAGATAGGAAGGGGCCACAGAAAGGGCCTGCAGATCCCCAACTGTCTTCAGAGAAGATATAACTAGCAGAAATACAGTCTTTAACGTAAGAAGATGATCTGATATCTCCTCGATAGGCTAAAAGGGAGGCCTGCATAGAGCTTCTAGCACCACAGCGAGGTCCCGAGGAGGGGCACGAGACCGTACCCGAGGCCTGAGCCTCATCACACCACGAAGGAAACGTGTAACCAGGGGGTCCTTGCCCACTGACTGATCACCAAGAGTAAAGGCCTGCAAGAACTCCAGCACTGTACCAATCGGGCAGTTAACTGGGTCAAGCTGGCGGTCTCTTCACCATGAAGTGAAGAGTCTCCACTTCAGGGCATACAGTGTCCGTGTTGAGGGAGCTCTAGATTGGAGGATGGCCTCAACAACCTCGGTTGAGAGACCAGAGGCTATGAGTTGTGCCCCCTCAGGGGCCACATCCACAGCTTCCACAACTCCGGGCGGGGGTGAAGGATCACGCTCTCTGCCTGTGAGAGGAGATCCCTCCTGACGGGAATCTCCCATGGAGAGCCATCGAGGAGAGAAATCAGGTCCGAGAACCATACTCGGCCCGGCCAGAACGGGGCTATACTAACAATATATGGACCCCGTCCCAGTGCACTCTCTCTAGAACTCCCGGGAGCAGAGCGATTGGGGGAAAGGCGTACAGACGAAGCCTCGGCCAAATCTGTTCCATAGCATCCAGCCCCAGTAGAGCTGGATGAGTCAGAGAGAACCAGAGGGGACAGTGCAATGTCTGACGAGTCGCAAACAGATCCACATGAGCCTGGCCAAAAACTCTCCATATCTGCTTCGACACCCCTGGATGAAGCATCCTTTCCCCAGGCCTCGGTCCCTGCCTCGACAGGACGTCTGCTCCCATATTCATATGCCCAGGAATATGAACTGCTCTCAGAGAGAGGAGTTTCCCTTGGGACCACACAAGGATCTGGTGCACCAGCTTGTACAAGGGGCGCTAATGCAGACCCTCCTGGTGGTTGATGTAAAAGACCACCGCTGTGTTGTCAGTGTGCACCAACACATGGTGATCTCTCAGGTCTGGTAGAAAGTGTTTGAGTGCTCGAAACACGGCCAGCATCTCCAGGCAGTTGATGTGCCATGTGAGATGGCGGCCACTCCACAGGCAGGGTGTCCACTCATGACCGCTCCCCAACTCCCCATCTGTCGATAGCGTTACGCGGCGACAAGGTGCTCCCAGCACCGGGCCCTGAGACAAGAACCAAGGATTCCTCCACATGTCTAAGACACGTAGGCATCGTTGCGTGACCTTGATCATGTGAAGTGGGTTTCCCCTCGGGTAGAACCCCTTGGTCTTGAGCCACCACTGTAGGGGTCTCATGTACAGCAGGCCAAAAGGTATCACGTTGGACGCAACTGCCATCAGACCCAGCAGTTTTTGAAACTGCTTGACAGTGAGTGACCGGCCCTCTTTTATATCCGAGCAGGGGATATACTTGCCTGCATCGTGGTCGAATCTCACACCACGCCCTGATAAGTGGTCCTCTGTAATGGAGAAAGCACACTTTTCTTGGCGTTTAGTCTTAACCCCAATTCTTTCATATGAGCGAGAACGACATCTCGATGTCGAACCACCATCTGCTCTGATTGAGCTAAAATCAACCAATCATCAATATAATTTAGTATGCGGATGCCCTGGAGTCGCATAGGAGCCAGAGCAGCATCCACACACTTCGTGAAAGTGCGGGGTGAGAGTGCTAGGCCGAAGGGAGGAACCTGATATTGGTAAGCTTTGCCCCTGAAAGCGAACCTCAGGAACTTCCTGTGACTGGGAAGGATGGATATATGGAAGTAAGCGTCTTTTAGATCTATCGTGACAAACCAGTCCTCGGACCTGATCTGAGACACGACCTGTTTGACGGTGAGCATTTTGAACTTCAGATGCATGACTGAGCGGTTCAATAGCCGTAGATCTAAAATCAGACGCAACCCCCCATCCTTCTTTGGAACAATGAAGTACCAGCTGTAGAACCTGGACTCTCTGTCGAGAGGAGGGACCACCTCCTCGGCCTGTTCCTCAAGAATGTTCACTTCTTGTTCTAATACCAGAGCCTGCTTGGGGCCCACTAAATGTGAGAAAAACTCCTTTGAGAGCCGACTCTGCGTGCTTCGCTCGCAAGCAGACCACGCACAAACTGTGTGTATCCCCGCTTGCAATATAGCGTGGGCAGGGAGGAACTCTAACAGTCTAAAACGCAATCTGCTTTCGCCCTTAACTGTGTTAGCACTCGCTTTAGACATTGCTGGAGTTTCTGGTTGCTGAATGGTTGGTGTAACTTAACAGACAACAGTAAATAAGACTCACAGACATAGATTGTGTACTGACACACACAGAGAGCTTTGCTGAATGACAGAACTCTTTGCTGAATGACGCCGGCTGCACCTCACATGCTTTTAAGCTTCCAAGTAATGACGTCACCCGCCTCTGACATCTCGTCCATCATTTGGTCTGATTACACATATGATTCAGAGCTTGATATCGCTGAAGCCATTCCCCTAGCGTTTCTGACGCAACTCAAGTTCCTGAAGGGGAACTATTTTTACACATTTCTTCTGTGTGGCTTGAACTCCTGTAAGACTGAATAAGCATTTGTGACAGAATTTTTTTTTTCCATGGGACGTCCAACAGCTGTTGTAGATGCCTGAGCCTGGCAGAGTTTTGTGAGATGAGGACTTGGCGATCGTTGTAGCCTTCAGATGAGAGCCCAACACACCAACTTTTGGGGAAATGCTGAGAGAATTTTCTCCTAGGGTGCCATGTTTCTTGACAGTGAATGTTTATCCAGAAGCATTGGCAGACATTTAAAGTCAAGAAGGGAGCATTTTTCCTCAGCCATTTGGACCGATATTGTTGCTAGGAGCGAAATATGCTGTTGAAATGCAGGTAAATCTGTCAGCGTGTCAGAAGATTGTTGTGTCCGTCATGGCTTGTCATTGACCAAATGAAGAGCACACAGTAATTCTACTGAAGGTTAAAATTAAGACTCTTTTAAGGTCACGTTTCACCATGCTGATCCAAACATTAGCTGCTTTTTGCCATTGCTCGCCTGACTAAACAATTGGGTGCCGGATTGACCTCTTGCATTATTGCCACTCTTAAGGGCCACAGCGTAGTAATTACAGTTCATCTCAAAATGTCAGTGAGAAGGGCAGAGCTCAGCAATGCTTTACTCCTACAACTGTTAACTATTCCTCTCTATTACAAGCGCTTATTTAAAGAAATGTGCCACAAGGTGTGAACGAGAGGATTGCGACTTCACCCACCAGTGCTAATTTACCACTGTAATGAGCATGCAGTGATGCATGACTATCAGGCAATTATATTTGGTTACCATGCAAACAGGGTGCATCATGGGACATCATTAAAGACAGAGAAAAACAGCATCACAGAAAGAGAGCTCTGTTTTCCAAATGGCAGCCATTACTGTAACACCGACCCGTTTGTTTCCGATTTCCATGAATATTAAAAGGCTCTTTGTCTTATGCCTGGAGTGTCATCTGGCATGACAAATTGATATTCAATTGCATTTCCAGTCAAAAAATAGATGATGATTACCATCAGATGAAGTTCTTGGAGTGTGAGTAAGAATTGATTTAATTGTTCAGATTCATCCAAGCTCCCTTAACGAACTGAGAAGGGGCGGGTTAGATTGAGCATCTCTATGAGAGGAGAGACTAATGATCGATGACCAATGATCAACCACATTCCCCCAAGAATTCAGTGGAGTGCTTGTGTGTTAATGTATATGCACTATCGTGCCAGAATTCAGCCTGGGTATTACCTTTACACCTGTTTTGGTGTTGCGATTTTTTAAATATGTATCTTATTAAATAAGCTCTTTTTAACAGTAGTTGGTTCTAATTAAAAAATTTGGACACCCTAAGAAATTAATAGTGTTTTATGGAGAGTCATAAGAATGGCATGCACTCACAGATGAAGATTGTAGTGATTATTAATTAATTCTTAAATAATTATAAATGGTGCGGCATTTCCCTAAGAGAGAATCCTCATATAATCATGCTTGTACAGAAATCCTAGCGCTTCCCTGCATAGACAGCAACAGAACTACCACGGTCAAGCCCCAGTTACTTAGTAAGGACATGGTTAAAATAGTCCATGTGACATCAGTGGTTCAGCTGTAATTTATGAGTCTAGGAGAACACATTTTGTGCACAAGGAAAACAACAACAAAAATAATTTATTAAAAAATTCTTTACAATTCTGAACAATTTTATTTCAACTATTTACTCAGTTTTTGGGCCTAGAATGTGGTGATTTAATTGTTGTGTATGCAGGATCGGAAAGCTCTAGGATTTAATCAAAAATATCTTAATTTGTGTTCCGAAGATGAATAAAGCTCTTATGGGTTTGGAAGGACATGGGGTGAGTACTTAATTACAGAATTTGCATTTTCCAGTGAACTATCCCTTTAATAGCAGTACAGTGTCTAACACCATCATGGTATTGGTATTTAAAGTGCACAAAGAATAGTGATGCTAACTCTATCTAGAGGACTACTAAATCCCTCATTAAATAATCAACAAAAATGTGACATCATCATGGTATATCCAGGAATCTCCAGAGTCCTTGACAGTTTGTCATCCGGAATATCCTATACCCGGAAATCTCTGTGTGATGCATGTGACTCATGATATTAAATTACTGCAGAGCATCTCCATTTATCCCAATAGAGATGGTTCCTTTTTCATTTTTAAATGTGTTGTTACCGTAAACTTGCCTGCATTAAGGCTAAGGGAATTAAATCACTTCATTAACTGTGAACTTGATTTCTGCAAGTAGTGAACTTGAGCCTTTAATGCTCATTTAGTTTTTCCCTCCCTATTGTCCAATGTGTGTAATGAGGTCACGTCTGTTGGACTGATGTCCATGTCTCTGGGGTGCTGTGCGTTCCGGACGACTTTCACTAACTCTTTGCTAATGCCCAGCTATAAGTGCAAGGGACAGCCAAATTGCTGGACAAATCTGCCCTTTATGCAAAGTCAGAGCCAAGAGGAACAGACAGACAGATAGAGAGAGGGGTGGAGGGGAGGGTGGACAGATCGACTGGACATATTGCGCTCTGTGTGTGTTGAGAGGGGGTGGACACACAGCCTGAGTCAGTATTAAAGGCCACGGTGACACCCGCGTGGAATATTCTTACTCAATTTTCTCTGGATAAATGTAATCAGGTCAGAGGAACAAACTGGAATCCAGAATCTTCTTTCGGTCTATAAGCGGACTTATTCGTATGAGCTCAAGGTTTAATTTTAAATTTCATTTGAATTTCACATCAAGCTGGATAAAAAGGATTGAAATTGATATCAGGTTTGATTACCAACAATGATTCTGCATCAAATATGGACCCTTCAAACAGTTTAAACAAAGAGCAGCTCACAGAGTCAGCATTTCAGGTTTTGGTACAGTTGTTTTTCTTCTGGTCTTTGAAGGCCATAATTGGACAAAACTTCCACTGGGGTTCTCTCCTCACTCTCTGCCTTCAGATCTGTCAGTCTAAAAGCTAATGTCTAACCCAAGGAAAAAAACAGCCTCTTTGGTCAAATAAAAGTCTCCCCTGACAGAATGAAAAAGAGAGGAAACAGACACTAAAAAGGAGACAGGTGGGGTATCCGACTCTGATCCATGCTAGGACTGAAGTGGGAGGAGGCAGCTGGCACAACACATGGCTCTTAAACATCATACTGTGCGAAGAGATGGCAGCATGCAGCTCTCGGAGCAGGCGTCCAGTCCGACTCTAATAAGCCTGCTTGCATGTTAGAGCCGCCCAGAGATCCCTGTGGGTAACAGAGCTTCCCATCTTCCCACATCCCAACACCTAGGAGTCCCAGACTGAACAGATGCCGGAGCGTCTGCATGTATCTTTCTGTCCTTAACTCTTTTCCAAAACCTAGTCAGCTGCCTACATGCTTTCTGTTGCAGTAACCTAATCGAAATGGAGCCTCATCCCTGCCTGACAAAAAAAAAAAAAATAATAATAATAATAATAATCTAGCTGGTTATAGCTAGCCTCCCTGTGACAGATTGGCTTTTACAGGGAGGAAAGTTGTTTTGTTGAAATGCTCTAAATAGACAGCAAACCCCTGCCCCACACTTTTCACTCAACGTGCACAGGAGACTCAACCATAGTCCCTCTCTTATATGTGTAAGTCTCCAGGCATATGTTCTGTGCATGCAAGACAAAACTCCTGTCTACATGAATAGGGGAATATCGCAGTCTTACCAACTACTTACCAAACTAATGTTATATATATATATATATATATATTTGTATAACTGGGCTGCCTATTTTGGCCAGGACAGATTTTTAATCTCAGTGAGGTTCTCTCCTGGTTAAATAAAGGCTTAATAATAATAATAATAATAATAATAATAATAATAATAATAATAATAATGATAATAATAATAATTTAAATAACATTTTAACCTCTGCTTAAATTATGTTGCTTACAATTGAATAGCTTCAATTTTTCAGGTTGTTCCTACCAATGTTGTAATCATGGGTCTCAGATTTCGATTGAATCTAGAGTACCTAAAAGCTTTTTTTATTTATTTATTATTTTTTAAATAATAATAATAATTACCACTTGGCTCTTTCCTTTAGAAGGTGGGACTTGCATTACTAGACCTGTCATATTGTGCATTCCAGTTTGTACCATTCATAGAAAAATGAGTGAACTCTTTTGGGTTGATTTCAACAGAGTTTGGCATTGGCATGTTGCTAAGTTGACACTGCAATATTTTAATAAGCATAAAAATGTAGGTATCAAGTGTCTTTTTTAATTAGATGTTTGCCGCAGTGCATTCTGGGATTGCCCTCTGCTCAAAGCATGTAACTTACTCTTGCATACTCTTGTGTGTATGCTTCGTATTGTAAGTTTACAAGATAAGTCCTTTTACTTATGCGTCATGTGTTTTGTATGCCCATGTCTCTGTACGTTCCATGTGATTTTTTGCCAGAGAGTGCCTCTGATGTTGACGTCGACTTTGCCAGCTTTGGGAGTTGTTTTCCTGGGCGCAGATGGTAGGAACAGAGTGAAGCAGGTGCTGGGTGAGGTTCGTCTGTGTTGTGTTGTTTTTTATACAAGAGTTTGTCCTAAAGGCATGGCTTCCTCTGCTGTGATCACCTGGTGAACAGACGACGGGGATGATTTTCACTGGCCGTCTATGTTGCTGGAGGTGTGATTTAGTTTATCTGCCCTGCTGTGAGACACTTTACTCTGGTAAATGTCTCATCATTAGAATGTAATGACAACTAGATTTAGGGAGTGCTGCTTGCTACTGCCACAAGGCTAATGTGTCTAAATTGTTTTCAGTATGTCAATATATGTTTTCTAATTTGTTTTGAATTATTATTTTGTTGCTTCTCTGGGTGGTTGCTAAAGTGTTGTGAAGAGGTTTTTGAGCACCTCCATTATTCATCAGGCAGAAAATAGTTTTGAACATCTGACTTTGGAGGCTGAGTTTAAAAGGATGTTTTAGAATATATAGTGCATTTGAACTACAAGAGATTAATATTATAATAAAATGCTGTTCATGTTCTGTTATTTTTCATCAGAGTATTTTTATGAGTTCTCCTAAGACTGTGCTTTGATTGTTTGAGCTGCAAGTTGTGTATTGTGCATCTCCGTAATGGAACGCCTTCAAAAGTTATTACTAATATGCCAGATGGTCTCAGAAGTCTGTTATGCATTATGGTTTTGTTTATTCTTCATTATCTTTTAAACAGAATATTACTGGATGTCTGGATACCTCTTGTTGCCTGGCCAGATGTTTGCTTGGGTGATGGCATGTTTGGTGCATGAAATTAAAAAACAAAACATATAACAATCATAATAATAAAAACACCACTTACATTGTGCTGATGTTTAAACATATTTATCTTCCTTGAAAAAAAAGTGCTGTGGTTGTATAGCATGGTGCAGTTACTGTATGGTTCTTAATGATTACCATATGTCATGGTTTTTTCACAGTACTCCAATGTAATTCAAAGAATACAAAGAAAAGGTGTTTACATGGTACAATGTCCAAAAGTCATCCCAACTGATCTGCGATATTAAGCAATATAATTGCCCATTTTCTATTGTTCTGCCATTATCCATAACAAAAAAAAAAAAAAATGAAAAAAACTAAATGTAAAAACAATTTTTCCTGCACAGCTTGACTTTTTTTTTTATCTGGTGTAACGTTTCTATTTTCATTCATAACATTTGCCAACCAGCCCCATTGTTTTCAAGCTTAAAACAACAGACAGTGTGCACAGAGACTCCCAGGAGTGTTTGAAAGTTTAAAGAATGGCTTAGCCTCTCTCATTTTTCTGCATTTAACTTTAAGGGAAGTTTACTTTCAGTGGCTGAGCTCCTGCAGGAGATTAATGAACACATTTGGTCGGGGCTGCATTGTTCCCATCGAAAATGCCCATCTACAGCGCTATGATTTATGGACAGCCGACAGTGCATGAGCTGTAATTTGAGAGGGGTTTGTTTTTCCTCATGAAGATGGAATTTTAAAATTCCGAGATTAATAACATCACTCTAGTCATTTTATATAGTACTGCAGAGAAAAATATAGAGGGTAGATAGGAGCGTAAGGTACATTACAAATGTTAGCCTTTGGATGCCATGTGCAATAGACATTATAGTCACTTCCTGCAATAATTGTGACATTTTAATAAATCTGTGAGTAAATTCTGCATGAAATGTGCAGGTGAGTATTATATTAAAATATTTGATCAGCAGTTGCTGAATATTCATCTTGAGTAGGTCAGCTTCTGATCCTCATTTTTTTCCTCTGCTTTGATATGCTGTGCAGTTCACATAGTTGAATTAATGCAGCACACATTATCATAGGAAAGACAAATCTCAAATGAGATCTCTATGATATCTTAATTTTTTAATTTTTTAATTTTTTTATGAGAATAATGGAGAGCAAATGGAGAGCAATTTTTTTCTTAAGGCTCTGACGTCTTAGATGTTTCTTGTGAGAAAAAAGATGCGGTCTTAGATGTGTTTTCTTTAGAGTTTCTGAAGATCTCAGTGTCTCAAAATGAGCTCAGAGGGATTTTCTGTCCACCATCACAAGAAACAAATACACCTCAAAAGCCAGTTTTGGGCCCTGGGCCATTGGTCGGTCCCTGATACCCCCATCGGGGTGTTTGTGGAGTCATGGGTCTGGTTTGTAATGTATGATACGTGTATATTAAAAAAAACAGCATCCTCTGAGCAATAACATTGTATATACAATTCCATGTCACACTGGCTTTTGAGAGGAACTCTCATGAAAATACATGGCACAGAACAGAATTCAGTATCACTTAGTATTCGTTTCATTGTTTCAAATAATGTTTCATGTTTAGGCTAATTAAAATATTATGCTGTTCACTTTATCTGTAAGCTCAGTACCACTCTTTTAACACAACTGCATATTTAAGAGTGTTACACACAAACGGCTCAAGAGCGAGGAAATCTTTGATGTCCTTGACACGCCATGAAATGAGACAAACCATGCAGCAATGAATCTTCAGCTGTTTTATGTGTATTGCACCTTTAGGCCAGACACCCATGCTGGAGAAGTAACAAGCAAAGCTCAGTGGCTCCTTACAAGACAGTGAAACAAGTGCAACGTGTCAAGTCTGTGGCAATGCATCATGTATTACTGTAGCCAACCAAATACATTCTTAATTCTGTGCAACTTGCTTACCTATCAAAAAAGACTTAGCCACACTAAAGCATGACAGTTCAATTGATGACCAACAGTAACTACTAATCAGGCTAGTACAGCTCCTATTTACAAGCTATTTACATGGGGAAATACCAACACCTCCGAATTTGTTTGCTAACTTTCACATGTCAAATCAATATAAAATCTGACGAAATTAGAAGAATGAATATCAGGTTGCTCCAACATGTATTCTAGAGTAAGGACTAAAATGAAAATCAACAGTGGTCCTTCAGTAGTAGGTTTGGACACCCTTCTTTTTATTTGTGGGTAGAACTGGGTTCCTGAAGATCTAAGCTCTAACCAACTCCAACAAACTTGGTTCTAGTGAGTTTAAAGACATTAGGGCTTGTTTGAGATGCATCAGCGCTGCGCAGAACCAATCGGTGTATGACATCAAAGTACTGCAAGAGCAATTCGGAAGAATAAAGAGTTGTCTGGTCTCCATTCGCTCTCATGGTACTTTGGTGTCATACACCGATCGGTCTGCGCAACGCTGATGCATCTTGAACAAACCTAGCAACACAGAGATTCAGGTGTGTTGAAATAGTGTTGGAGCTAAACTCTGCAGAATAGTGACCCTACAGGAACAAGTTTGGAAACCTGGGCATGGGACTTTCAACATTCTTGTCAACCTATCTCTGCCCTCTGATTTCAGAGGTAATTAATGATTAGGGTTTGAACTGAGGTAGGGTTAGGACAGCAGTGTTGTTCCAGGTCCAAAAAAGATGTTGATTTAGACCACTAGTTTATTTCTAACCCTATTAAAACACACCTGAACCAGCAAATGAAGGTCTTCGGGATTTCTAGAAACTTCCTGGAAAGTGTGTTGGGGCAGGTTGGAGATAAACTCTAGGGCCCGGTTTCACAGACGGGGCTTAACTTAAGCCAGACCTTAGTTAAATTAAGATATTTAAGCAGCTTTTATAAAAATGCCTTAGAAGAAAATGTTACAGGTGTGCATCTTAAGACAGTACAATGTCACTGACATATTTTAAGATATGTCAGAGCAAGATATTTTCAGTTGAGACAGCTCATGCATGCATTTTAGTCTGGGACTAGCCTTAAGCCTTATCTCCTTATCCGGGGGTAGGAGTCCTCTAGAAGCAGGATTAGGCCCCGATCACACAGAACGCATTTTTTAGTTCTGAAAATGCGAGGCGCACCGCACTGCCTTATTTTTTGGTGACTTTTAAAAAAAGAGCAGTGTGCTGCGTTTTTTATGTTGCTAGGCAACCACCAAATCAGCTTTCCTGTCAGTCTAATGTAGTTGAATTCAGTTAATTTATGGTTGTAATTTTAGAATAGTTCATGGTGGGAAAAGTTGAAATTCTGATGTTTCTCTCTCGTCCTTACTCTTCCAGGGTGGTCTGATTGCTCTTCTGTTACTTATTCTACTCTTCACGCTGGTACTATACACCCGTCAGCGCTGGTGCAGGCGTCGCCGTGCCCCTCAGAAGAGTGCAAGCACTGAGGCCACACATGAGATTCACTACATCCCCTCTATTCTTTTGGGCCCTCCGCAGAGCAGGGACAGCTTCCGTGGGCCTAGACCCCTCCAGCACAGCTCCGTCATTGGTATGCCTATCCGTGAGACGCCCATCCTCGACGACTGCGACTGTGAAGAGGATGAGCAGCCTGGACATCTGCTAGATGGGAAAGCACATCTAGAAGATGACTTGTGCAGCCAGGGCACCCACAGTGTGGATAGCCTTGGGAAAAGGATGGGAGAAGCCAACCACAAACACAGTCTGGACAACAGAGGTGAGAGCTTCATCGTTACTGTGGCACTGTCTGTTTTCTATAAGTTCCAAAAGGTATATTTATGAGACAAAAATGTGGACAGTTGAGATGTTTAGATTTGCTCCTCTAGACATTTTAGTTGTTTGTTGATCAATACCTGAGTGGGAGAAGGGTCAGAAAGGAAAGGAGGCCAAGTATGGTGTCCCATACTTTGAATTCGTGCTCTGCATTTAACCCATTCAAGTGCACACACACAGCAGTGAGAAGTGAATAAACACACACACACTGTGAACACACATTTACATTTACATTTATTCATTTAGCTGACGCTAAATGAATATTTTTTTTTTATCCAAAGCGACTTACAATTGCTATATATGTCAGAGGTCGCACGCCTCTGGAGCAACTAGGGGTTAAGTGTCTTGCTCAGGGACACATTGGTGTCTCACAGTGGATTCGAACCCGGGTCTCTCACACCAAAGGCATGTGTCTTATCCACTGCGCCATCACCATCCACACACAGTGGGCAGCCAATGCTGCGGCGCCCAGGGAGCAGTTGGGGGTTCGGTACCTTGCTCAAGGGTCTCACATCAGTCATGGTATTGAGGGTGGAGAGAGCACTCACTTTCACTCCCCCCACCTATAATCCCTGCCGGACCTGAAACTCGAACCCATAACTTTCGGGTTACAAGTCTGACTCTCTAACCATTAGGCCACGACTGCCCCAATAACTTAAGATTTTAGGGTTAGGCTTAGGAATTGGGAGTACCTGGATTTGGCACTTATAATTTTATTAGATTTTAAAGCTATGAGCATTCCATTCCTTCCTCATCACCTCAGCTAAAGTTTTCTCTTAATGCTTGAAGCCACATGCAGACCAGAAACTGAGTTAACCAATAATCATAAGCAGTCCCTGTCTCAAAATCGTCCAGTGTACATTAAATCAAAGTTCATATTATCTTTAGAGTGCTGGTGAAGTGCTTTCTCCATTGTTAGAGCATGCTAATGATAGCTGTGTTGGTTTTTTCCCCCCTATCATCTCTGTCAAGTGACACTGATGTGGCACATTTGAGCATATCAGGGGGGTTGATGTGAAGTCACCTGCCAACCGTAGGCTAATTATAGCCATTGACCTGAATTCATTGTAAGACATAGATTGAGAGAGCCAGGCAGGAAAGAGAGAGCCATTGACTCTTACTTGATGAGTTGGTTAGATTTCTGTCCCAGGTGAGAACAGGCAAGGCCAAAGTGTCCGATTACAAGACATATATTCAATATGGACTTAACAAGTTCTGTCTTTGGTTTTGAATAGTGCTTTCCAAATCTATTGTTTGTTTGTTTGTTCATTCATTTAATAATAGATGGATATTGTTTTATCCATCTATCTCTCAGTAAGTATAGAATGCCACATTTGAAAGTTAGCCTGCAGTGATATTTGATGGTAAGCAAAACATTTATTTATTACTGTAAAACAAAATATTATTTGCTTCCGAGAATTGTACCCAGTTTGATTTGTCAGTAACAGAGACATATGAGTTGTTTAACAACATAGATTAAATGTGTTTTGCATTTTATTTAGTCATTAGTTGTGATTACTGTCTTGATGCTCTTTAATTCATAGCAGCGAGTCCTCAGTGTCATTATGAAAAAAAAAAAAAAAAAAGCTTATGACTGAGAATGGCTGATAAAAGCTGATGAGGGTGCTTGAATCATCAAATCTGGCCTCATATTAAGTAGATCACAGATGATAGAAAGGTCACATTGATGGGGTAATGCCTTCAACTCTACATTGGTTTCATTTAAGTATGAAATTAGATTTTCTTTTGAATTTTAAACAATTAAATGTTAAATATTCTCCATTTATCAGTGGGTGACCACAGCGACTGGTGAATTAATCAATCCTAAGAAGAAGAGATGTAGAATTATGATGATACGATATTTAAGGAGGGTCTGAAATAGTTATTTCTGTGTATATAACCTTGGCAGCTGGTAAATTGCTACAATGAAGTCATGTTAATTAGTTAACACAACATTCATAATGAATGAATGAGTGAATAAATGAATGAATAAATCAATCAGGATGAAAATAAGTATTATATTTTACATTTGTTGGTACGTTTACATTTGCTTTCAAAAGTTATGTTTCTTTTTACTTCTTTTATGATGTTGTTTGGCTAATGTTTACTTTATTGTTTTAGTGTCATAGCTGTTACCCTAAGGGTGTTTTTGTCTTTGTGCTGTCTGTACATGTTTATTAGCCAGTTCTTTGAAAGGTCATTATTGATCAACTTTAATTAGGCTATATTATTGTAATTAACCACCTGTATTGTTATAATGGTTATCCATTTATTGTAAGGTACAACACAGATTGTATTTGTTAAAATACATTATTACATCAACACAAACATTAACATACCCGATATCTGATACACAGGTGCCTTCTTATAATTCCTGAAACGTTGAAAATTTCTGGCAGCCAAAGCTGGCATTTTTTCACTGTAAATTGAGCAGGATTTGTCTTATAGTGTGTGTTGTTTTGTGCTTGTCTCTAATTGCCCACGGATGCACCTGGATTTAAGTGGAGGACAATCATTGTATTTGTATTATTGCGTTAATGCATAGTCTATAATGTAATGTTTTGGATAAGATCCGTTGTTTACTTTATTTAAGTGTGCAGCACAGTTTAATTGGCTCTTGCAGTCTGGAGCCCATGGCGGTGATATTGGCGCGTGTCTGTGGATGAAGGATGAGGATCCATCTGAGTGATTTTGATAAACAGAAGGAGGTAGAGGCTGAATAAATAATGAAGCACATTTCCCTGGCGTCAGGCCCACACTTGCTCCAGGACTTCCATATCAGATTTAGCTCTCCAGCTTTCATTATTATTCCAATTAATTCAGAGTAATATACAGGTGGGGACCTTACATACAAATGTGTCCCTAAATATGGAAAAATAAACCAGATCAACAAATCACAGGGGAGGTTTTTTTTTTTTGGAACGAATAGCACAGTAATTTGCCCTTTGTAAAGGATCCTCTAATTTTTAACATCACATACACAGTGAACAAATTGAACAAAATGTGTTTGAATGTGCTCTTGCAGAGTAATTCAAATCTTAATAATAGATCTAAAAATTGTAGGTTTCATGACTGTTTCCTAAAACACTTAAGTATACTTCTAAGTTCACTTTCACAAGATTTACAAATATGTTTTATATATATTTTTATTACGTTTTAAATAAACTTTTGTTGTGTTTTAAAAACGTGTTGACTAACTAAAGCACAAGTTTTGTATTATAATTTTAACAGTGATGTTAACTTTTGATGTAATATTGAATAACACATTATACACACATATTATTTTTTTAACTTCATCATACACATAACATGTAAGTTTCAATAGAAATTGTATTAAAATTGTATTTTAGTTTTCAATAAATGCTTAGTTAGTTAGTTAAATGTTAGTATTCAGCAGTACTTTAGCCAGTTTTTGAAGACATTAGATTTATGACATCCCATATATGTATTCATGTTCCACTATAGCACTTTTTCATTTAACCACACTGTCTGAAAACATTTAGTTCACACTTAAGTAGTGCTTAAGTTGTGCTTAAAAGTATGCTAAAGTGTACTTCTTTTTCACAAGGCATATTAAACAGATTAATGGCTAAAAGCCTATTGCACTTTTAGACAATATATAAAGGCAGATTTATCCTTATAATGCTAAATATTACATTTGGCATAAAACCCTTCGGTAAATGCTGCAACACCCACTGTACTGTACCCAGTTTTTATATTTTCTTGTAATATGGAACAACAGCTAGCAGTGGTCTGTGTTTTGTTGGCCCCTCATGAGAGAGACACTATTTCTGCTTTCATAAATACTTCCTTCAGTTAATCACTGCACATGAATCATTGTCCACTGAACAATTAATGGACATGCCACACTAGTGTAATGCAGTCAGCTCAGTCAGAGAGGGGGCTTCTCTCTGCGGACAGAGCAGAGTCATTCTGCTTTTCACAGCTTCACTTCTGCATAATTGATTATGTGGGATATGAGTCTGTCCAGGGAGTCTGATCCCGGAATAATCAAGCTTCACTGTCAGTCATTTCACGACTGGAGAGGAAGTGGTGAGGTAGCAGTGATTCTGATTGCTGCTTACAGCTGCATTCATACATTTTCAATTCATTCATATACACTTTAACGTAATTTTAGTTGCCAATAAACTGAATTGTTTTGGATTGTAAACAGTTCAGGGACCAGTTTTATGAAAAACGACCCAACGGTGAGTGAAATAACAGCAAATAATAGAGAAAATATAAGAGCTGTGTGATGGGAAAATTTTTTTATGAGTAATATTACAAAATAATATTAATAGTTTGGTATTGACATTCATTCATTCATTCACATCAGTGTGGATTGGCTGTCCACAGATTTAGCCATTCCAAAAACAAAACATAACAGGTGCAACCAAGAACCTTTTGCCAAGTCATGTAAATCTTTTCCCAAGCTGAATAAATGACGGCTGTCTTCTTGTTCTCCTGCTCGGCTCTGTGGTCTGCAGGCAGACGGCTGGCCTGTTAAATTAAGTGTTCCTGAACGCTGCGATGGGTCGTCAACCTCTCACTGCACATGAGGCAAAGACCACAATTACCATCAAATCATATTTACCGTTCATCAAAGAGAGAGAGAGAGAGAGAGAGAGAGAGAGAGAGAGAGAGAGAGAGTTAGAGAGAGAGAGCACCGCTGACAACACTGAGATAAAGATGTGCTGAGTGTGCTTTGCCTGAAAAACAACGACTAAATGAATGCATGTCCTGGAAATGTTGTGCTTGAAAGCAAACACAGTGTCCTTTGGGGAAAAAAGTGTGCTTACCAGTTAATAAAAATATGTCCTCAGAACGTTTTGCAAATGTTTCCATTAAGTTTAAAATGTTATTTTTGAATGTTCTCGAAATACGTAAAAACATTTTATTTTTTTATTTTTTTTTAATGGTAACGTAACATTCGATATTATAATTTTGCAAACAATAGGGTTAGGGTTAGAGTTTATTATACATTTTACATTTTTACATTATATTTATGTAATAGTCCATTTATTACCAGTTAACCACTTCTTGGGCATAGACTTGAAAATACAGTTTCTGTATTTTAAGAACTATATTTTAAACTGTCATAAATCTTGAATGCTTTGGAGCATAGACCTAAGTTTGGTCTATTAGAAGAAAAAAAAAAAAAATAGAAGTTTAAATTTATTATCATAAAAAAGTGAAAAAAACTAAAATCTACTTTTTTAAATTTTATATGAAAAACATATTTTCCAAAAATGTTTTACTCTAAAAAAATAAAAACTACTCTTAAATCAAAGCCATTAATCTAAACAAGTTGTGTTCCAAATTTGAAGTTGATATCTCAAAAAAAAAAAAAAAAAGTTTTCAGTAATATTTTGTTTGGGTGCAGTGCCAAATATTTCCACTACATGAAATGCATTTTTGACCATGAGTTAAGTGTGACTATTATATTATTTAGTTCTATTTTAGTTCAAGGTCCCGGTGTGGAACAAGCTGGGGGTAGATTTTAGACGGAAATGTATAAACAAGAAATGCCAACAAGTATAAACAAGAAAGACATACAGTCAGATATACAGAAACAAACTTAACCCTCTCATGTTGTTGTTTTTTTTTTTTAGTTGACCATTGAATGGTTAAAAAAACAACAACAACAGCAACAAAAATACTGAACAACATCAGAGGGTTAAGCGTGTTTCTGTATATCTGACTGTATGTCTTTCTTGTTTATTTTTGTTGGCATTTATGTTGGAAATCTACCCCCTGCCGTTAGCTTGTTCCAAACCGGGACCTTGAACTTCCTGTAAGGATCAGAACTCTGCCTGGGGTCTTTAATACAGAGTCGCCCAGCAGAAGGAACCCCCTCCCGTGTTGCTCTAAATCCTCTGAGACTGGCGACATTGGCAGGGGGCGCCGCTGGACGGATCCGATATCAGACGTCCTGCTTGGAAATACTGGCCTTGTTTCAGGGTTCAGTAGCCGTTCACAGTGACAGCATCAGATATGTGTTAACCGCTGTGAGAAGGGACCAGCAGAGAGGAGAGCTGATATGAGACCTCAGGTTTTTTTGAGAGGAAGTGATGGCCTTTGCTCTCACCCTCAATCTGGTCAGACAGATACTCATGTCCTGTGTATTTGTGTGTGTGTTTTGCTGTGTTGTTCTGCAGGTAGGGCTGTTAAGGGCTTTGTAAGCTCTGGATGTGATCAGGGTGTCAAACACAAAAACACACCTCACTTTTATTAGATAAAGACATGAGGGCTTTCGCACACACATACCGGGAAACACTGATACCCTTATGAACACTGTTTCTCAAATATGAGGTGTTAAAACTCATACATGCAAAACATGAAACATTTTTACATGATAATCAAAAATGTGTATTACTTTAAGGCTTCTTTTTTTTTTAAATATAAGTGTGCTTTGTGTCACTGGCAGTGTTTTCTTTAATTTATTTGGAGCATATATGTGAAAAATAATCTGCCTTAATCAAAGGCAAAAAAAAAAAAAAAAGGTTTTGGTAAATCATAACTGACATTAATAGTCTAATTGTGACAGAAAATGTAAAAGTTATGAGAGAAAAATCAAACTCTTCCATAAAAAGTCAAAATAAAAAGTCAGATAACATGTTATGAGTTATGACAAGTCGAAATTGTCAAAAAGTAGAAATTATGAGATGAAAAGTCAGTTACTGTATGGCAAAAAGTCAGAATTAGGAGATAAAAAGTCATAGTTGTGACAAGTCAAAATTAAGAGATACAAAGTTGAAAGGATGGCATAAAAGGACAATTCATAAGATACAATGTTATAGTTTTGGGAAAAAAAAGTTGAAATTCATAGATAAAAAAGTCAGTTATGAACAAAATGCATAATTATGAGATAAAGTCCGTTATGAAAAAAGTCAGAAGTGAAATAAAAATTCTGTTATGACAAAAAGTAAAAATTTTGAGATCATTGTTGTAAGTCATTGTTATGACAAGTCGAAGTTATGAAATAATTACTTTTGACTTTTTATGTAATTTATGTTTGTTTGTTTGTTTGTTTATTTGTTTATTTATTATTTATTGTTTTATTTATTTTGTTTTTATTTATTTATTGCATTGCATTGCTACCATATATTCAGACAAAATGTTTCTCCTTTTAGACCTAATGACTTGTTACTCAGATGTCATTTTGGAGTCCAAGTTGTGCCTCAACTTGCTTACAGCCTTGAGTCATTTGTGTGTGTGTGTGTGTGTGTGTACTTGTTCATCCTACATTGAGGGGATGAAATAATGTCTATATGAGAGTGTAACAAAGCAAACAGGTTTTCTGTAAGGGGTAGGTTTAGGGTTAAGGGATAAACAAATATATTGTTTGGTCAATAAAAAAAAGTAATAGAAGTCTAAATGTGTGTGTGTGTGTGTGTGTGTGTGTGTGTGTGTGTGTGTGTGTGTGTGTGTGAGTGAGTGGTCCTGCATTCCCTACTCAATGGGCAAAGAATTTCCCCAAAAGGATAGTAAAACCAGTAAATTTTGACCTTGTGGAGCCATTTATTCATTCGTTTGCTTGGTCCCCATAAGGAAAACTGCTTTTAAATCATATGAAATGATTTTGTTGTTGTTGTTTGTTTATGTTTTGTTTATTTTGGAAAATGTAAAAATGCAGAAAGTTTTGTGTGAGAGGTCAGGTAGGGAGATAGAAAATACAAAAACCATTACATCTACGAGATTTCCCTATAAAACATGTAAACCCAGCGCATGTGTGTGTGTGTCCTCAGTGCCATTCCGCTCTCAGACACAAATTTCCATCTTTTCACACACACACACACACACACACACACACTACACAACGGCCCTGTGGATAAGCACACATCAGATGTATTCTGTTGCACTGCCGTCACTGTAAACTATTAGTGTGCTTCTCTTGTTGTCGCTTTTATGAGTCATAACCATATGGCAGGCTGGGACTTGTGTGAATAGATATTTGCCAGATAATATATTATAAAAACGCTAATATCACTATTGGTCTATTGATGTAAGCATTTATTTATTCATTTATTTACTTACATGCACACACAGTAGTTAGTCAGGTCTGCTGCCTGACTCAAGCCTGATGGAACCTATAGTGCATTCATATAGGACAGCAAGCTAATTTTTATCTTTATTCCAGAATGCTTTCTTTTATCTGACATATGGACTCGTGAATGAAAACTGTCTTTGGTTGCGGCTGGTGTGAGGCTGATAATTGCTCTCAGCCAGAGCGTTTGGCTAATGCTGCGAACACTGAGAAGCACTCAGAAATGGATCATCTTCTCCACACGCAGATATAGATCTATTTGGTAACGTTTGTTAGTTTGATGTTTAAGCAATATGGAGCTGGGCATTAATGGCATTGTAAACATATAGTTGGGTGTAATCGATCAGCATGGCAGTACGTTTGCTGCACTGTAAAAAATGACCTTGAATTTAACGGTAAAATACTGTAAAAATGCTACATTAGAAACCTGTTAAATGGTTAACAGGAAGTTCCCCTACTATATACGGTGAAAAACTGTATTGGAGGTTGCATGTAATTTTACGGTAGTATACCGTTTTTGTAAGTGGAAAAAGGCTGTATAATTTACAGTGAATAACCATAAAACAGACTCATTCAAAACAGTTGCATTCGATCCTTCACTGGCTGTGCTGATTTAGATCTAGCGGGTCTGTTGTGTCAAAAACCCCCAAAAGTGAACTGAACCGAACCATAAGGTACAAATCAGATTTAAGTACTTCAGTAGGTTGGTATATTAACATATCAGTTAATGAAATTATGGTATTTAAATGTAAATTTAAGTTCAGCTGCCATTTTTTACTGTATTTTTGTGTTTAAGTTCTAGGTTTGACTAAAAAAGTGATTTAGGTTTATAACCAGTGTTGTGTAAGTTACAAAAAAAGTAATCCACTACAAATGACTAATTACTTCTTTAAAAATGTAATTTGATTACATCACTGATTACTGCATTTAAAAAAAAAAGTAATCAGGTTATTAATTACTTTACTTTCAAGTTTACTTTACTTTTTAAGTTATCAAACCTAAAAAATACACTACAAAGAGAAATAGTTCCTTCATTAATTTCATATTGACTGAAAAAAATACATAAGTAGGTCTATTTTTTGTATACCCTGATTCACTCCCAATATCAACAAAACTTTTCTCTTTTTTTGGTTTTGTAAAATAAAGAAAACAAATAGACTATGCTTTCTGCATTTTCAGTCTCCGTGAATATCTTCCTGAAACGAGTTAAAATGAATGAAAATGACGAGAAATACAGTATATCTAAAGAAATCTTGAAGTGTCTACCTTGAATTGATGCCGACGCGTTTTAATCCAGCGGACGAGTCATTTATTTTTTACTTTATTAGTGTAACCGTGAAATAAACTTGGACACATTCACTTGTTGAACTTTTCCCAAGCTATAATGCCAGACCAAAATATGTTGAGTGCAACATTTTAAAATATAATAGGCAACCTTTCATTGCATCTAAATGTTGTAGGACTCTCACACTTTATGTGACTAAATGTTGTAGGACTTTAGCTCGCATCCTCCGGTGATTTATTAAAGGGCACTGCATTTATAACTTAAGTAACGTAATTTTTATTGACATAAGTAACTGTAATCAAATTACATAAATTTAAAATGTAACTCATTATTTACTGCGTTACCAGGAAAAGTAATTAGATTACAGTAACACATAAGGCGTAATACCCAACTCTGTTCATAACAACTAGTGCAAAACAAAATTGGACATTTTCTGTGGTGCTTGCTTGTCATCCACTATAATTCTGATTCCTTAAAAAAATAAATAACTAGTAGCTTCTAAACATGTGACTTGAATTGTGAAGTTTGTTCTGTTCAGTTTCAAACAAGTTTTCAAAGTTAAATGGTTCAGAAATACAAGGTTTAAAGTGTGCAGATGATATGAAGTATAAAAATAAAAGCTCATTATAAGTAAAAGGTTTTTTATTACAGCTTGCAGATCTTTGCTTCACCACCAGCTTTTTGATTCACGGGGGGCAGATGTGCTAAAACGCAGCAAAATTGCTGTGCCATGCATACGCTTGACAAATCTGCCCACATTTTTTGGACGAAATGGGTCATTTTTCAATCCGTTATGGAATACACAGACGTTTGGCCTAAAGTACGACAGACATAAAGTATGAACTCTCACGCACATTTCTCTTTATAAATCTGTGAAGTCCAGCAGAGAGGAGTCTGTAGATCTTCATATGTGTTGAGTAGGTGTTAGATCTGTATGTGTAAGTGCTGGCAGTCTGGTTGCGTAATGTGTCTAAATCAAGCAGTATCTTGATCTTGATATTTATCTAATAGCTCATTTAGACAAGACAGCTGTTGTAGGCAAGGAGACTCAAAATGTTTATTACAAACCATTTAATAAAAATCTAGTATCAAGATATTTTTTTTCACATTGATTTTCATTGAATAAACATAGACTATTTAATTATTGTCATTTGTATGCATCAATTTGACAAACAAATAAATAAATAATGTACAGCCTATATTGTATATACATAGTTTAAAGGTCAAGATTTTTTTGTTTTTGAAAGATCTCGCTTTTGCTCAACACTACATTTATTTGTGCAAAATACAGTAAAGATAGGAATATTGTGAAATATTAATACAATTTAAAATAACTGTTTTCTATGTGAACATATTGTAAAATGTAATTTATTGCTGTGATCAAAGCTGAATTTTCTGCTTAATTATACTCCAGTCTTCAGTAACACCAATTTATTCCCTCGGCACTCTCATACTTCATTTTATTCATAAGAAACAAATGTAGTGATATGGTTAGGTTCAGGAATCTTGATGTCCAAATGAAACTAAATCTAAAATAATTGTATCATGGCATAAACACTCAACCATGCCTGCCTGACTGTGCAGAAGGTTTATTTATTGCTTTCTCTCAATGAAAGCGATACTTATGAAATCTTTAATGCTCTGTGTTGGTGTGTGTATATATATGTAGGCGAGTGTTTGCGTGTTTGTTTGGCTCTGTTTAAGCATGTGGATGCCTCTGTCACAGCGCTTGTGTCTCGCTTGTGTTTGCCGCAGACAGATTAGCCTTCCACCGACAATCACTTTAGAAATAAATTATTTCTGCTGCGGCTCTGCTGCATATCTGGAAGCCAGAAACCACTGACAGCCGCCTTTAAATGACACAGATGAATGGATGGGTTTTACATGGAAGATGCAACACAGATATACTCTCACAACATTATCCTGCTTGCTGTCCTGCTTTAAATATGATACACACACAGAGCATCAATCCTTCTCCAGCTCTTTATCAATTACCTGTGACGACTTCCTTCCCACATGCGCTTTCTGCTCTGAATGTATCTCCAGGCTGTTCTCGCTCAGAATTTCCGCAGGTTCACATTATTGTTAGTCTGGCACGTGACGCCTGTTGCTGGGCAGCTGTGGTACGGTTAAAGCAAAGGGTCAGCGGTCACAGACTAGTTATGTAATTTTCACCATTAGAAAGTTCTGAAGTGCTGAAAACTTTTGTTCTGCTCAAAGCTGCTGTATGTCATAATCTTTGCACATTAAGCTGTTTAGGATTGTTTGAGAAATTATTTATGCAGTTCTGTGATTCTACAGGTGCAAAAATAGCATACTTCAATTTAAAGCTAAGTTTTCTCTTCCTTAGGAAAGAAACATCGGCAAATGGGATCTTGTTAAAATCGCAGATGTTTCTTCTATACATCAGTGACGTGAACTGTTGAGCAAATGCAGATTTTTCTGCAGACATTTCTTCTGAGAAAAAGAGACGAGTACCTGGTCTTCCCTTAAGTTTCCAAAGAGATCTAACAATCTCTCAAACAGAGTAAACTAAAAATTAAAACAAACAAATAAATACATACATACATGCAATACAATACAATAAAATATAAAATAAACTTGTTTTATTTAAAGTAGTTGCCAGGGCAGCATTTCTCATTTTCATTGTTTAACTTAAAATATTAAAATATCTAATATTGAAATAAGTCATTTTCATATCTTTTTTTTTTTTATTATATACGTTATCACTATGATGTAGTCCACAAAAGAATCTGCAGAATACACCAGTCTACTGTAACGTGAAGTCAGCCACACATTTCCAGACTCACCGTTCTGAACTTTCTCACTTGCACAGTGAGTTTCACACACTTGCTAGTCAGTCCTGTCTGAGTGCTAAATAAGCTTTTGTTCTGTTTCGAGAATGACAGCGGTGTTCAATAACCATACTGGCTGTTTAAAGAGTCAATTTGGTTGATATGTGCAGTTGGCAACTATGGTTTGTTATCTCACTGACACATGTATGGCATGAGGTGTGTGTTTTGCAAGGTTATTCTTCACCATCAGTCACCAGTGTTAGGACTGTCAACCCTCTCGAGGTTATGGAAAATAGCAGTAAACTGAGCTATTGTGTAGTTGAAGAAAGACTAATCTATTGGTACAAGATTAAGCAGAGAAAAAAAAAGTGGATCCAGAGGGTTTTTGGAAGGAATAAACATTTAGCTGTTAAAATGGTCAACAGAAATCCTTCAGTTGTCTTCAACTGAGCATAAGGAAATTTCTCTCACACAAACATGCACTGCAGAAACTGTATTTGCCATATTTTACTCTCATCACTAGTTCTTCTGCTGTTATTGCAGGAATAATAGTATCTATCCTATAGCTAAAAGAAAGCACTCAAACAACTTTAAAGAATTTTGCATTTTAAACATTAGCCAATTTAAAAAGCATTAATACGGTGCCCGGGAGGCGCCGTCATCGGATTCACTTGTAGGAATGTAGGCAATTGCACGCAATGTAACCAGCATTCGAATTAAGTTTATCACAAATAGGCTAAATGTTACATAAAGTACATAAAATAAAATAGACCTACAAGAAAACATTTTTATCCATCCCACAGTCTTGCTAGCTGTCACGGATCTGTCTGTTCTCCACCAGTCATGACGCACGCACGCCCCTGGTTTCACCTAGCCACTGATTGAGCACACCTGCACATCATCTGTTCACTCATTAGCCATGCCATAAATACACACACCTCACAGCACTCCAGTGTCCGGTCTCGTTCATGCGAAGAGGACTGCCATAGCTATCACAGCTCTATGCCTACTACTTACCTCCTTGTCTACTTACCTGCAGTGTCTCCTCCCGAGTGTGTTCTCCAGCGATCCCCAGTCAGCTGCTCCTGTGTTCTGTCCCAGTCTGCCATCTTGGTGTGGTGTGTGTTCAGTTCGTGTTCCAAGTTTCCTGTCAAAAGAAGATACTCAAGTTAACACTTCTCCAGATTACCGAAGACCTCCAGGATAACCACTTATCTGTCTCACTCCTTGTTGCTCAACAACGTTATTTGTCAATAAATACCTGTCAATTAATCCATCTCTCTGTCTGAGTCCTACTTCTGTAACAGAAGATCGGACCATCACCGACAGACAAACAGATGAGGAGGCGTCTGATTTTGGTTCCCCGCAAGGGAGGTCCGGGGATCACCAGCCTGCTTCCGCCGCCCACGGCGATGATGATTCCGCCCACGGTGATGATGATGCTGCCGCCCGCGACGATGATGATTCCACCTGCAGTGATGATGATGCTGCCGCCAGCGACGATGATGATTCCGCCTGCGGTGATGATGATGCTGCCGCCCGCCGTCATATTCTATGGCCCCTTTGTCCAGCAGAACTTGAAATTCCTGTGTCAACAAATGTGCTTGTTCTGGTTCCACAGTAGTGAAGACCACACCATTGCAACGAGAAGGATAATGTGTAAACTGTATTCTTTAGCCCTTTTCTACCGTATTTGGGACCCAAGGAAAGATATTTGGCAGCAGTTTCCATCCTACCATACTCTCTGTAAGGAACACTAATTTTGACACTTTGTTTTTCTAGGGGGACGTTACATGTTTGGTGTGCTGAACTTTAACAGGAAACAACTAAACATGTAACATTTCACTGGAGTCCGCTGCCCCCAAAACACTGGAGGTGGCGGAGAGTGGACTGCGAGGTAATCCCCGCCTCCTCACGAGCCTCTTTTTGGCCGCAATGAATTTTTTTTCAGTTTTGACTTATTGGTGCTTTGTGGAACACAATCCACTGCCAACTAATGTAGAATCATAATATACGGTGTAATCATTTCATCCACACACTGAGCTCTCTGTCTGGTCTGATGACGGGCAACAACTACATTAACCTTAGGAATTAAATGTTCTTCCAAAGCAGATATGGCGTCATCATATGTCATACCAGTGTTTTGCAAAGTGTAGAAAATACATTCTCCTTCTATCCCCAGGCATTGTAAAAGAACTGCACACCAGCGATCATCAGTCCAAGAGCCTCCAGACGTATTAATAGCCTGCATGTAGTTTTTGAATATTCTTTTCCATGTGCAGAAGGATATAAGAGGTTCAGCACCTCATGGGAGGAACTGAGCAGGTGTGGGAAAACTCCAATTGTTGTGTTTAGTAGTAGGTAGTTGAGCAGTCACTCTCAGGGATCATAAGTTATGACAAGGAAAGTAGATTACAACAGAATTTCCTTTATTCTTTAACCTATAGATGAACTCATTAACCATGACTACCTGACACTTGAGCATGGTGGGGAAGAAACTTTACAAAAGCTTTTTCGTACCTCTTGCCTCCCAGAACCTACTGACGACAGTATTAATGGAGTCACCCAATATGTCAGAAGCTGACACGGGGACATCAAGAAGGAACAGACATTCCCTGTACTTGACTCGCATGATGTTCAACCACAGATGCATCTCTGTAGTGACCATAGCAGCCATAGAATGGCCAATGGCATAGGTCTGCTTAGTTACATGGAGAGACAGATCTTTGGCCCAGCAAAGTACTGAAAAGTGCTCAAATCTTTCAGCAGGTCAGCCTGGTTTGCCTGCACAAGTGTCATGGTGTGCAGGGCAATACCAGCCTGACCCGCTGCCTAGAACTCTTTCGCCACCAGCGTGGATGTTTACTCTACAGTGCTTGGTGGGGAGCATTGGCTTCTTCAGGGATGATGTGCTTCCAGAAGAGACATAGCCCATGAGTGAGGGCAAAAAGACATGGAATGAATATGGCTTACTTGATTGACAAGTTAACTTGTCATTAAGATTGCTGAAAAGGGGAGAAACTGTCGCTAAGGTCTTTCCCCATAGGCCACCTGACAGAAATCTGTCATCCAGTTTGAGAGCTTGGGAGTCTGGCCACTGCCCAACTCACCACATTGAGTAAGTCCTCAAACGCTTTATCCTTGTGAGAGAAGTGCCTCGAGGTGGCACTCTCGATCTCCATCAAGCAAGAGATGGGGTGTCTTCTGGCCGATCCAAAGAAGTACCTCCACGCAAATTGGTAGTGGCCGCGAGAACCTCCCGATCTGGTAAAAGCACAAGAGAAAGGCAAGGACCTGCCTCTCGCGCCTCTGCCAGATTGATGCACAAATCTCATGATCTTAATGAGGGAGTGGTGGCTCGTTCCTCTATGAAGAAATCAAGCTGCATATGGAGTAGTTTGATGGGTGGGACATCACAGTGCTTACACTCTCCCTTGAATGCGAGGGCAGCATGCTCACACCACAATCACTCAAAGCAAAAGGTAAGTGGGTCATCCTCTGAGATGGGCTTTGAAAAAGTAGGCATGCATCTCTTCACAGAATCCCTCAACATAGCCATGATGTAATATTCTTTTACTTATTTTTTTTCATGAAAACAAATGAAAAACTGCAATGCAGTATGGAGTGCAGAGCATACACTCACACAATATGGTCCCTGAAAACAGTGAAACCAGAAGGTGTGTCCATTTCACATCTATTTATGACCTCTCAGGTGCACACATTTCACTGACTGATGTTATTTAAGTCAAATTCGTGGCGTGCTTGCCATACATGCTTCACAACTGGTCGAACAAAGAATGTTATCATTGTTAATGAAACACAGCATCAAGTGTAGCTTTTGATAGGGAACTGTGCAGATGGAATGGGCACAAGGACATTGTCTTGTGACTGCATTCACAGGCTATTTGAAAGAATTCCAACATCGTTAAAGTGAAACTGTTTCCAAATGCCTTTCTGATTATTGCATCATGATGTGGATGTGGATGAGGATGCAGCTGTGTTGAGTGTGCTGGTGTATGACAGAGAACATCAAACTACAGCTGTATCTGCTCATCTGTGATCTTTCATTTGGGATTAGCTGCTTTCATGATTTTTAACTGTGATTATTGTTTCACGCCTGTGGTACAAGTGTGTGACATTGTGAATGGAGAGGATGTGTGCAGTGAAATACATTAAACAACAGTATAAATGCAACTGGCATTTTGCATGACACTATAAATCCCCTTGCATTAATATAATAATATAGCATCCGAGTTGCTGAATTCTGAATAGGTATTCATATGTAAATGTGGGCAGTGAAACTGTGTTTGAATGTATGGTTGCAACGTCAGCTAAGTTTTAGTAAATAACATGTCTACAGCAAACAATCTGTAGGATATGAACAATGTATATGATTAATTTGCAGTAAAAAAATGCAGTATGAAATTAACACACACATAGGCAATGTCCTCATAAACCACCATCACAATGTAATACCTCTGTCATACCTAGTGTTGCTTTCGTCAACGAAAAATATGACTAAATATCGTCGTCAACAAATCTTTATCACATGAAGGAAACGAGACGCAACGTAAATGCTGGTCATGTGACGATGACTATAATTAAATACATAATGCAATATTGTTGACGAATAAAAACGAGACTAAATGTGGTTTACAAAATAAAAACTATGCTAAAATGTCTCTTCATTTTCGTTGACCAAAACGAGACTATTTGTCTCCGTATAGTGGACTTCAGTGGCGGCCAACAGGTTGAAGGTCCAAACTGCAGTTTCAAAGGGCTCTACATGATCCCAGCCAAGGAATATCTAGTGTAACAATTGGTCATTTTCTTAAAAAAAAACAAAAACAAATATATATATATATATATATATATATATATGTATATATGCGTGTATGTATGTATGCACTTTTTAACCACGAATACTTGTCTTGCACTAGCTCTGCAATGTGTTTGTGTGACAATACGTAATCACGTTGGTAAGGTTGCAGGTGGTTAGTTCTTTGACTGTGTACAAAAAGGTGGGGTAGGGTGAAAATCTCCATCTCATTTTCTCCTCCAACTTCAAAATTGTCCATCATCGTTGTTTTGCCATTTTTTGTAAAGGGAGTTTGACTTTTTTGCGCATTCGATTTATAAGCAATGGGTAGGAGCTCCTGCCTACATCACGTGTGACCTTTCAAAACGTAACTATGTAATGTGTGAGGTCGAGCTCAAGTCAACTCAACTCAGTCATTCAATAGAGCAAAGTTTTCCTTCTAACTATTCTTTCTGTTGACTTTAGGAATTACATTGCTGCTGACTTTATTTTGAGTTGTTTTTTTACCATCTGTCTCATTAAATAATTCTCATGAATGAGTTTGATAAAACACAGTTGTTAAGTGTAGATACTGTCACCATTCTTATGTACAACAGTTCATTTGGATGCAAATATTTTGGTGCTTCCAACAGAACATATAAAATATTTACCTTCCTTTAGCCTGTTGCCTGTACATTCCATTATTAATATGCTTTAATGTTTCCCAGGCAGCCACAATCTCTCTATAAATTACATTCATTTTTTTATTTTTTTTCCTCTAACTGTGAATTTGACTAATGAGCTATATATTAAATACATTGGCAGGCACGCAGATACCTGGAAAACACACACACACACACACACACACATAGCTACATTCATTGTAGAATAGCCAATGCATGACTGCACATGAGTTTGAATCTATAAGAATGTGCTATGTTGCTTGGCAACTGTAGTAGGTTTATTACTTGGAATTGTTTAAAGAGTTTTTTTTTTTTTTCTTTTCTTTTCATATTAAGTTTTAATAGGTTTTACATATTGGTGTCTTGATCATATTTTCTTTGCTACCAAAATGTTAGCACAAAAAAAACAGTATTTATACATTGTCCATGGGAAAGAGCTAACCATGGTTAAAATATGTGAGTTTTCATGTCATACCTTGTAATTTCATATAAAGTTACATGTGTGTAAGTGGGTCTAATGTTCCCACAGACAGGTATTTGTTGGTCAGTTTTAGCAAGATTACTGTATTATGAACAGACAGACACATGTAGCAGGTTTTTCATTTATTTAGCGCTTGGAGTCTCCTCACTTTTTATAATGAGAATATTGAGAAGGTCTCACACTGTGGTGTTAGCAGATGGACTGTGTCTCAGTTACTGATGGATGCTGCTGGGGACGTCCAGTCAAAGACAAGGTGAAGGCGAAAATTACAATCCCCTCAGAACATCCCTGATCTCTGACTGAACTCAACTCCCCAGCGACTGCAGGCGAATGTGAAAATGTCAAGCAGGTGAAAGAAGAAACATTTAGCTGTTAAAATTTCCCACAGAAATCCCTGCAGCTGTCTTCAAAGCACCCGCTTCAACTCACTCTCACACAAACATTCACTGCTGAAATTGTCTTTACCACAGTTTATTCTTATCACTACTGCTTATGCTGTTCAGGAAGAACAATCTATCCTCCAGCTAAAGACAATGTTCTCAGAGTTTTCGCTAATGTTCTGGAAAGATTCTCTCAACATGAACAGAATGTTTTTTGATGTAATGTTTATCTAGATTTTAATAATTTCCAAACAAGCATTTTGTCCATAGTTACTATTTGTTTCAGAACATTCAGAGATCATCCACAATTAATGTTCACATAGTGTTTTCAAAATTCTAAAATAGAATATTCCCTTGACTTTTTTTTTTCTAGCATGGTTCTTTGCGTTGTGAAGTTGTACAGAATGTTCTTCTAGTGGAATTAATAGAATTTTGTTCAGAGTTATCTGGCTTGACCCTCTTGTGTGTGTTTTTTTTTTTTTTTACTTCTCTGGAACAGTGTGAAACTTGGTAAGGGTTTTGGAACTTGCTATGTGGACACACACACACACACACACACACACGCAAAATTGAGGTTAAATGCTTCTGGGGAAAAAGAGCCCGTCGTGGTCAGAAATAGCTGAATTCTAAATGAATGGGAAATGATGGAAATGTTTGGTACTGCACTGAAATAACATTTTACAGAAAGCTGTAAAAACTTTTTTGAGATATCAACCTTAAACTTGAAACTCAACTTCACTAGCTTTGATTTTCTCAAAGTTTTAGAGTAAAACATGCTTTGGAAAATATATATTTCATATAATTTTTTTTTTCTTTTAACATTACAATAAACAATGACATTACAATAAACTTTTTTAGAAATTAGCTTTTTTTCATTTCAGCAATAATCTGTTTTTATTAATCTGCTTTAAATAATTTTCTTTTAAAATATACTAAATGTAAGTCTGTGCTCCAAAGCATTCAAGATATACTACAGTTTAAGTTGGAAATTTCTATAAATTTGGAAAGGTCTATACACAAAAAGTGGTAGTAAATTAATTCTTACTAATATTTTTTTTTATTATTATTTTTTCCTCATGCATCCAACGACTGATTAGATGTCGCAGCTGTGTAAATGTGGCCAGTCAATGTTGCATAGGTGTTTTTGCAGATGAGTTTCAATAATCGTTCACAGGACATCAGCTAGCCGCTCATGCTGGACCGACCATCACTGACATCACTTCAGCAGACCCCTTCACTCAGTGCAGGATTCAGGGGAAATCACTCTCATTTATGGAACATTCCATTAACTGAATTATCTGCGGCTCTGATGAATTGCTCAGCCATAATAATTACATTTGCATAATGTCTTTTCTGGTTCATTTCCGCCCTTACATGCGTTAGTAATTACTGAAGTTCCGGCGTGCCATGAACCTGCTGATATTTTTCCCCACAAAAACTGTACCTTCTTTACGAGTTTGTGGTTTGTGTGATTTGGGGCTTGTATGTTTTATTAAATTACATATTGCCAACTAAAGACGTTGTGGCAAGAAGTGGCAAGTTGAATGCTCTTCCTCACTGCTTTCAAATATTTGCCTTGTGTGTCAGATCCAGATGCATTTATTTCTTTGCATGCATTTGTAAAATAAGTTATATATATATATAATAAGTTATTGCAAAAAAAGACCAGAAAAGAGTATAAAAGTTGCTGTATTTCAAGTCTTCTGAAAACATACAGCATTTTTATGTGTGTAATTAAGGTTTTAATCACTGAAAATGATCCTGCTTCGTTAATGTAGTAAAATCTCATTCAAAAGAAAATGGCATACAGAGTACAACTGGCTGATGGTGGAAATATGCTACAGTCCGTCAGCGGTTGTGGGCGGGGTCTCAAAACTGCTTGATAATTGAGACTGTTTGTTTTTTGGGGGGATTAAGAATTTTTTTTTTTTTTTTAAACCAGTACATAAGACAAAACGTACAGTACTTAGACAATACCAAAAAAACTAAACATTTTGAACAATACCACAAAAACAAAACATGTAGATGTACATGTAGTTATGCAAGGTGTGTGTATGTGTTTTTATTCTCTTTATAAATAATGTATTTTATTATTTTATTTCTCTATTATGCATTTCCTAATTTATATGTAGAACAGCCTCTTTGTGGAAGGTTGGAGCAGAATGTTTATAGAGGAAAAAGGAGGAATTAAAAAAAGTCTCCTCATTTTACTCAGTTTTTAAAGATTCTTATTATTGCCTTCATAGAGCAAACCGTTCGCTGATTGTTTACAGTTTAACTCCCATAATTCACACAAAGCATTATGGGGTGTAGGAAAAAGTTTGATATTCCTGAGTTAAAATGACTTAGGAAATAGTACAATTCTGAGTTTAGCCTGCAGCTAAGCATGCACAACTTGCATGAATGTACTGGGATACTCAGAAAACAGATCATGCACAAAGGTTATGGCAAGCATACCATAGCTTTTACTTTGGGGCGTGGCATACTAACGATTGGCAGAGAGTGCACACTTAAATAAATTATGTCCAGAAACAATGGGGGGAATAAATAAATAAAATCTTCAGTGACATATATCCAACATGCATGTACAGTCTCAGGAACTGGCTATTCTCAAACTCCATTAGGCTCTTCCCATGAGCACCGACCTGGCCGGATCGATCGGTGTGGCCTGTCAGTTTTCATCTGTGTGATTTTTCCAGATGCAAAAAGGTCTCTGGCTTCATTACCCTTTGAGAGTCACTGAGAAGGAAAGAGGCTTACAACCAGCCTTCAGCAAACTGCTAATGGCCTCTGCTTCTGAACTGAGCCTCATTGGACTTTATTCCATCGTGTAATTGTAGAGAGCAACACTGTTCGTCTGCTTTTTCAGTGGCCTTGGTCCTAGAAGTATGATTTTTTCCTAAAATAAATTTTCAGTAGGTTCCAAACCAACCAACTATACCAACAAACTTCGTTTTGAGGCAAAATTATGGTTATTTCTCTGGTCGATCAATCTATTTTTTTCTTTCTTTCTGATGAGTTCAAAATGAATCTGAAATCACACTGACATTAATCATCCACAGAAGCATATTTCCTAAAGTGTGATTGTAATTTTGTCTTCTTGCCTCATTCATTTAATTTGACGACAGCACTGATTACCCCTGATGGATCCTTTTCACAAGAAGAGTTTGGTTAATGGCCTTTGTGTAATTATCTCCTTCTCGTCAAGCTGCCTCTCTTTCCGTATGTCATGGTTTTTGTGTGAAAAGATGCCAGTGTTTGGCACTTCAAAACACATGTACTGTAGTTAAAATAGCAGAGGGGTTGATGGATAACCATATGACATGAGAACGTGACGCTCTGGGTTTGTACTGGAAGATGAGAAAATGAACACCAGTTTGATGAATATAATGATACTTAATTCATGCATATGGGAAACTAAAGACATACAGATTTTATGAATCCATTCAGATTAAAGGTGGAGTAAGTGATTTCTGGAAGCCAATGTTGATATTTGAAATCACCAAAACAAACACACCCCTACTCCAAAAGGGTCTTGCCCCTATTTTGATAGCTCCGCCCCACACATACGTAATCTACACAACCCAGGCAACGATTAGTTCTGTAAAAAAAAAAAAAAAACGATGTGTTTAAAGAGAATAAAAAAGAATATCAAAAAGATCGGTCCTGTCTGTTGTTTATTAATTCAAGCGGTGACATTCTACAATGTTGTCTGTTGACGCTGTATGTAATCATGTCACTGGAATTCGAGTGATCACTGTCCCGACGGGCAGTTAGTCAGGGAACTTACCAGTGACTGAATTTGTGTACATGATCTGCGGATTGATCTGAGATGCACCCCGTGTCTACACTGGATACTGTGCGGCGCGACAAATCTCCGACAGAGAACTGATGACACGTTCTATTTATGACGTACTGACACAAATTTCAAATGATTTTCAACGGTCACTTTATCGCGTCCAGTGTAGGCAGACTTTAGCTGTCGCGGCGCGGCGCGTCTGGTGTAGACACAGTGTTACTCACCTATCGAGAAGAACCAAAGAAACCTCGGCGTCCGATCGCAGGCCTTCTGGTCCTTGAGTTCTCTCCAGCACTGGAACACTGAGCCGATATTTACTCGTGTCCTGCTTCTTGCCTTACCGTTCAGCAGACATTTTCCGCTTTTGTTTTTTATCTGCCATCTCTAACTTTCTGTCGCTTGGCTCGGCTGTTCACTGAACGCTCTCTCTTTCATATCTTGAGTAGACACGCCCCTTACTGCTGATTGGCTACAATTTTGTTTTGGTACTCGGCCCCGACTCAGTTTTCTAAAGTGTTTTTGAAAAAAAACATACCCCACCTTTAATGCTATATTGAATTCATAGAATTAATAAATCAATATTATCAATGAGATTAATTAAGTGTGGTTATTACCATCACATTTATTTAATGCATTTTCTTAATTTGACAGTATAACAGCTGATTTCTGTACTGTATTCAACTCACAGCATTCCATCACTTTACCCATAAAATGTTAATGCTGATTTACATTTAGTCATTTAGCAGATGCTTTTATCCAAAGTGACTTACAAATGAGATAAATATAATGAAATTAAATTTAATTAAATTATTTACATAAATATAGGTAGAAATTAGGAAATGTAGATCAAATATGTATAGGATATATTGTACAATAATATAAGAATACAAATGGAGCCAGAATACAAAAAAAGTTTTTTGGGAATTTTTTTTTGTCAATTCTCACCTCCTATTAATTTCATTCCAAATCCAGAGACTTTTGATAATCTTCAGAACACAAATGAAAATATTTGTAATAATCTATCATATTTTTTTTTTCCATGATTGAAGAAAATGATTAGAGAATCATGTAAATATATTAATTTGCATTTCAAAAATTAACAAAAGTTTCATGGGTTCTGAACAACATTATAAAGCCTCACGAGCTTTAAAAAGTTTAATTGATTTTATAAAAGACTTGTAAAGAGACATTATCACTTTATAGGATTAGAATATATATATATATATATATATATATATATGTATATGTGTGTATATATATATATATATATATATATATAAATATATATATATATATATATATATATATATATATATATATATATGTATATATATTCACATAGAAAAACTGATCAACACACGTACATGGTGCAAAATGGAGGTTAGGAAAGATATAATTATTATTATAAAAGCCAAGTAACATACACAATTTTGAAGAAGACTGAAGTGTCATTTATTTATTTTTTTTTTTAGATTTTTTTAAACATTTGTTGTTGTATTTTATCATTTTGTACAGTGTAGAGTGACAAATAAACATTCTTAATGACTTTTAAAAGGAGAAAACCCTTAATGTGAAAAACTGTCCACTCAAACATGCTTGTATCACATATATCAAACCAATCAAATGTTGGTCTTTTGTTGCAGATTCGTCTGTCATTTAATATAGGACAATTATACAGATGACTGCATGGACAGGGTATGTGATGTCCTCATCTTCAAAAACAATGAATGGCAATATGGCATTATTCAGGGTAAAAGACAATACGACCCTGATGACATTCAGTACAGGTTTCAGGTTTAGTATCTCGATTCTCTACTTGAATCTCATTAATGAAGCGAAACCAGTTGAAATCCAGTGGCTAGAGCAAAACTACCTTCATGTCAGGAAGCTAAATATAGTAGTGACAGATCATGTGGTGCGACTCACAAGCTTTGTCTCCTCTCAAATTAGGTTCAAATGAAATCTGTGCCACCATAAATATATACAAATGATGACATAACGTCGCTCTTAATGTGTTTGATGGCTGCTGCTGGAGAGATTTGCCAGCAGTTTACTCATAGGGTGCTAGTCTAACAGCTATATTTGTAATGGGAAAAGGTCAGTATGTTTTCATAGGATCACTCATTCTTAAAAACCTAAAACACCTCTTTCCAATCTGACCATCTTGCCATTGCAGTCCTTACACCGCGTGTATGGAATTGATGCTTGTTCTTCAGGGAGTGATTCAGGACAAAATCTGCATTAAGAGCCAATTTAGCTGCAGAGTCCCACGTGTCCCGCACCTCTGTATGTTATCAGTGTGAGAGCCGCAGAGTCGCGGCTGGCATGCACTCTGCAAAGATACATTCATATTTCATCCGGCCTGTGGCAAGAGAGGCTATAGATAGCAGACCTCCTCGCTCAAGCAGAGCAGCAGAACAGAAAGAGAGCAGACGCTACCAAAAACACAGCGGCTGGCTCATGTCTACTGTACCGTACTGTATGTCAGCATCATTAAATGATTAAATGTTAAATATGATCATTGCATCTAAAGATGGATGCTTGTTTGTTTTCTTCATCACAATATCACCATGCAGGGTGAATTTTAAATAATTTCATGACTTTGGTTTGAGTGAATGTTGCCATTTTATGTTCTTTTGATCTGTCTATTCATCAAAGAATCCTGAAAAAATTAAATGTATCACAGTTTCCACAAAAACTATGAAGCATAACAACTGTATTCAGCACTGATAATAATCAGAAATGTTTCTTGAGCAGGAAATCAGCATATTAGAATCATTTCTGAAGGGTCATGTGACACTGAAGACTGGAGTAATGATGCTGAAAATTCAGATTTGATCACAGGAATAATTTACATTTTAACATACATTCACATAGAAAACAGTTCCTTTAAATTGTAATTCTATTTTACAATTTTACAGTGTTTGCTGATTTTTGATCAAATAAATGCAGCCTTGGTGAACAGAAGATGATAAAAATCACTGTGTGTGCGTGTGTGTGTGTGTGTGTGTGTGCGTGTGTGTGTGTGTGTTACATTTTTTTAACGTATTTAATTTAGTTGCCCAGGCATCATTTCAATTTTTAATTTTTCTCCATAATATTTATAGTTAATATTTATCTACTATTTTCAGTTAACAATATATATTGTATTACAATAGATCATATTTAACTTTTAAAATATATTACTTATATAGTTTATTTTGGCCTATAGCACATGTAATAAAGATCATCATCTGTTTGAGTCTTCCTCTCTGATTGTTATGTTGCTATAGTTACTGACACTAAGGAGGCCGAAAGTGTTTCCTGATTAGAGTTTATCTGTGCTCTCATTGACAGCCGCTTTGCAGAGCGTTTATGGATTGACTTGGCACAGTGTTGATGGATGTTGATTGTGACAAAGCAGGAGGCAGCAGGCCAGTATCTGCTGCAGCCCTGGAGGAAACACTGCCCGGGGTTTTGTTGGCATGCTACTGGAGACAATCAGTCACAAATTTGATAAAATATCCTTCAAGCTTTTAAAGTATATTTACCCTATGGCGACTGAATTGAAAATGGTGGAGATCGGCTTCGGCTCTGGATTTCTGTGTGTAAATAAATAAATAAATAAATAGATAAATATGCTGAGTAATGAGAATATCAAATTAGTGACACATTACTGTATAATACTTAAATGAATGAACGAATTAATGAATGCATGAATGAATGAATACAATCCCTACAAGAAAGAAAGAAAGAAAGTTCCTAAAACTTTCTTCTTCTTCTTTTCTTTTGATTTTGGGGTGAAATGTGAAATGTTTTTGTGAAATTCCCCCATGGAAATATTTCCATTTTGATATGCACAACATCAGCTATGGTCATTTTTCATGAAGTGTCTCTTTAACAGTATCATTACAGTCTGGGTCGGACCAAGTGAAGTCAATCCATAAATTACCATTATTTTACTGTACATCATTAGCATAAGTATTGTTCTCTGTGTCCTTACTATCCATGTTGAAGGACCTTCACTGTCAAGCTCAAGAAAGGAAAGTGGGACAGAGTGCTGCTATAAAATGGAGCGTTCAGCCATTCATGACCGCAACCTATTACACAAAAATGCATTTAACAAACATCACCTTTTTTTTTTTTTTTTTTTTGCCAGTGTTTGTTTTCAAGGTTTTTTGTAATGTGGAAATTTTGGACTGATCTACACTTAACAGTATACATGCAGGCCAGTAGTGGAGCAGGAATATAATAATGAAGCAAGGCAAGATCAAAAATCTAACTCCTCTTCCAATCAGGACAGGGTGAACCTGGGAGAAAAGAGACAGAGAGAAAACACAACTCCACCAAAACATCCACATAGGCGTGACGGCAGAATAGATTGCCTTGTTTTGAAAACAGTTGTTTGTAGGTCAGGAAACTTTGCCAGGTCACCACTTTCAAGAAATCATATTTTCCCACCTCAGATGCAAAATACGAGGTCCACATTCAGATTATTGTTCCGCAAATTCATTCCGCTGATTCATAATTGATTACTTGGATTTTTACTGTACAACCAAACCCAATAGGGTTACATTATTTCATGTCTGTGATGTTTGGAGTTTATGTACCTGATTTACACTTCCATTTAAAAATCCAGGGTCAGTTTTCAGATTTTTAAATGTCTTTGGTAGAAGTCATTCACCAAGCCTGTATTTATTTATATATATTTGTTTCATTATATACAACTAACCTGAATGAAGGTGATTCAGTAGATTCTTACTAAAGCTGAAATGAAAATGAACAAAGCGAAAAATGATTAACACTGTGAAGGAAAAAAGTGTCTATAAGATGATGGTCCCACTAATGAAAGAGAAAGTGTTTCATCAGGAAAAAGTCCCAGTTGCCTTGTGTTATATTAAACCTGTGATCCTGTAATTGGGCTCTGAATAATGATCATGCGTTAACTTTGAGTTTAGTTTATTATTACTGTTATTCAAGGATCCAATAGAAAGTGTCTCGTTTAACCCAGTTTACTATATTGGACTGAATGCATGGTTGCAGATTTTTCAGTTGTCACAACAAACTGAGGGAAGTTGTCACCCATACAGCTCTTAAACTGATGACCAGATTGTCTCACATACAGCATTATTCATTACAGCCATGCATGATGCATGTACATTCATCACTCATCATTCAACAGTCCACACACACATATGTATATATATATATATATATATATATATATATATATATATATATGTGTGTGTGTGTGTGTGGACTGTTGAATGATGAGATCAATGATCAATGATGACTACAATCAAACACATCCAAGAGTAATTAAAAAAAATGTGCTGATTTAAGGAAAAGAAGTTGACAAAAAGATTGAAAACAATGTTTCATGACAATATGACAATATAGCATAATAAGAGGTTACAAGGCTGCCGATTTTTAACAGAGAACACCAAATTAGGTAAAGGATTTTCAACATAGGATCCCTTTGTTACAGCTATGTCATGTAATGAGTGTATTTTCATTTTTTGTTCTCCCTTGGTGAACAATTGGCCAGTAATTTTTGCCTCTCGCTTGTTCTATCATCATGCTGGGAAGAAGTGCTGTCACTGGACGCTTTCCCTGAGAACCTGCACTCACTGCTTCTCTGAGATTTTCTCAAATTGAATAAATCACTAGGGGAATACACACTGTCGAGCATCAGACTTGTTTTTCAGTATCTCGCCCTCTGTTCTTGCTTCAGAGCGGGACAGCAGAGGAGAGGATAGGTGGATGTAAACACACACAGAGAGAGAGAGATAGAGGGAGGAGAACGGTGTGTTGGGGGTTTGGGAGAGTCTTGCCTCCCTGTAGAGACACTCAACACAAAGAAAGCAATTGAAATGGCTTCCTGGTGGACCTTCATCTCTCCGAGGGCTGTGATTGTTGTTTTATCCACATTATCGTTGTGTTTGACTTTAAACACATTAAAGCCCGAATCCCGTAATGTTTATTGTCCTTTTGTCATTCCATTAACCTTCAGAAGACTAAAATAATGTGGTGTTATTTTCAAGATAATGTTCCTTTGAATTCATAACAAAACATTTTCCAAAGTAGGCATTTCTTCACCTCAAAGAACTAAGGTTTCTTGGTTTTCCATTCTGGTCAATAGGGGATGTGCAGTGATGCCAATATTACCTGTATCTGTTGCTATAAAATAAATAAATAAAAAACATCTGTGAATGTACCTGAGTGCAGCCTGCTTGAGGAGCAAGTGAGACACATAAATAGTGCCTAGTATTTTGACAATTACAGATAATAAAACTATACACAATAAACTAGATGTTTAATATAAAAACTAATGCTGTCAAATGATTAATCGCATCCAAAATAAAAGTTTTTGTTTACATAATATGTGTGTGTGTGTACTGTATATTTATTATGTATTTATAAATACACACAAATGCATGTATATATTTAAGAAATATACGGTATGTTACGTTTATATATTAAATATATTTATATATATTTATATATATATACAGTATGTGTAAATACATGTAAATATTTTCAAAATATATGCTGTAAAAAAACTTTATTTTGGATGTGATTAATCGCGATTAATCGTTTGGCAGCACTAATAAAAACATAACAAAGATAAAATGATAAAACATAACATACAGAAATATGTAGGTCATCAGTGACAATTTTGGTAACAATATATAAAAAATATATGTTGATATACAAATTATTATAAAATATTAATTATTTTTCTTTCTTTCCTTCCGCTATATAGTACTTGTCTTAAAGTCACATATATATATATATATATATATATATATATATATATGATAATACCAATATTACTACTACTACTGATAATAATATAATATATAATAATTAGTGCTGTCCAACAATTAATCGCGAGTAATCGCATCCAAAATCAAAGTTTTTGTTTGCATTATATGTGTGTTTTCTGTGTATTGTGACGAGTCGGCTGCCTCCACCCTTATTGTCATCACCATCCCGTCCCGTATTCGCCGCCCTTCACCAGGCTCCCGACGGGAGTGGGTGTGCGAGAGAGGAGGGGCGCTGAAACAGCCAGGGCTGGCGGCGTGTGATGAGGCGCACCTGATGTGAATAGAGCCTCATCACTGCCGCCGTTTAAATGCCGAGCGCGCCTCTCCTCGGGAGACTTCTTCCCCGTGCATGCACGCTGGTGTCCTCGTGGGTCCAGGAAGGGCGCGTCGAGTAGGAGGACTGCCGCACCCGTTAGACGGCTGACGGGCCAGGATGCTGGGCCGTCGAGTCCCCCAGAAGCTCCGGGGGCCTAGGAGTAGGATGAAGCCGCTGGAGGAAGTCGCCGCCACTCGCTCCCGGACCCGAGAGGGGAGCGCGTGCGGCCACCGGACTCCGCCACTTCCCTGGACCCTTCCTTTCTGAACACTGCCCTCCTTCACAAGCCCCGCAGCACGACGAGGACACCAGATCCCCTGTTTATTTTGGACACTTTTTCCCCTTGGACACTATTTTTGTTGATTTATTGTTTAATAAAAACCTCTCCGAGGCCTGACGCCACGCCCACTGTGTCTGTCGTTTGCTCCTCCCGCCACAGTATATTTATGTATAAATACACACACATACAGTATATATTTAGAAAATATTTACATGTATTTACGTCTATATTTATATTCATATCATTTATATTATAAGCAAATATATTTAATATTGTCACGGGTTGTCAAGGAAGGAGGGCAGCAAATGAAGAAGCATACGTCCAAACAGATTTTACTGAGAATACTGAATCGGTACAACACATAACATAAGCTAATCACCGACAATGGAGAGACTCAAATAAGGAGTATACATACACACATGGTAAATAAGCGAACTAAACAGGAACAGCTGGTCAAGGATTAACTAACCAGAAACCATGACAACTAATTAGAGCTCATAATAGACATGACAGGAACTGAACTAAAACATAATTGTGGCAAATATATAAACATAACATATTTTTCTGAAATATATACATGCACGTGTGTCTATTTATATATGCATAATACATATACACAGCACACACACATATATAATGTAAACAAAAACTTTTATTTTGGATGTGATTAATCGTGATTAATTGTTTGAGAGCACTAATAATAATATATAATAATAAATATAATAAATAATAATAATAATAATAATAATGCACTTCTCAACACACAAGCAACTGAGGACAAAATGGAGTAAAACAAATACTTTAACATGAAGAGATTTACATGAAGACATATCCATCATCATGTGCACATATGAAATATCTAATTTGATTTCCAACTGCATTGTGCTGCCTAAGCCTCATTATACTCTGATGTTTCTCCAGTAAACATGACCCTTCATAATAACACTCCTGACCACAGCAGTTTGTCTGAGTGACTGTCACGCCAGCCGTTTCTCTGTCAGATTACGGGAGCAGAGACGTTCAGAGATCTGCCTCTATCCTCCACGTCTGTCACGTCCACCGACGAGCTCTCAGGAGAGGTGTTTATAGCATGCGTGTCTCTCGCTGTCAATCCGATCGCCTCTTTATTATAGCTCTTATGCTCTTATGAGCGGCTGCCTTACGTAAAGGCAGCTGGACGAGTGATTCTCCAGATTGTAACTGACTTTGACCCTGATGGTGTTTCATTCTGAATTATGGCCGTCTATCGCTTCTTATGTCTTAGTGCTCAGCGAGTAGTCGAGCGGGTAATTGGCATTCTTCTATCTCGTTCTCCTGTGTCACGCGGGACCCATCGTCATATAATAGACACAGTAGTGTACACAACGCTTAAGCTCCAACAAACAGCCCAGGCCTGTCCACGTCCATGCGGTTTTGGTGGATTATCTGAAGGGTTTGCTGGCAACGCTCCACTGAGATCAAGCTCTAGACCTGAACACACTTCTATTGGCTGTGTCCAATTCCTAAAGACACTGTTAACCCACTGTCATGGCTGATAAGGGAGGCAGGGAGATAAGATGAGAGTGAAGGGGAAACAAAGGGTGCAGGGCTTCAGAGGAGCAAATGCATTCGCCTTCAAATGGAGCTTTGGTTACAGTGGTGCAGATCACCGTTTTTATCTGTGATCGCAGAAGTAACTGGCAGGTGCTTATGACAGAAATTATTTTGTAGCAATGGTGACAGGTCAAAATTTTCACATTACTCCACACTTCCTGGACAATCTTCAAATAATTGCATTTAAAAATGTCATCTTCGGCAGCATGGCAGGGGGCCAAAACAAACAAAATCTTGGTGTAGAAAACCACTATTGACTGAAATAATGGTCGATTTGACAGAAACACAGATGAGTCACACTGCAAATAAATTGATTTAAAAACAAATCGAAAGTTTGGTGACAGTGAGATTTGTTTTGTTTTTGTTACTTTTATTCTGCAAGATTCCATTAACTGCCAGTAAAAAGACATGTTAACAAAATATTTATATTTCAAATGAATGCTAAAAAAACAAAAAAACGTACTGTCCGTCAAAGAATCCGGGGGGGGGGGGGGGGGGGGGGCTAATGCATCACAGTTTTCACAAAGGTATGAATGTGTACATCATTCATTAGATTAAATATTAAATATGTTCTATATGAACAAGTAAATGATAGATAGGTTGGGTATTTTTCTTTCTTTCATCTGAAAAGATACATTAAATTGATCAAAAGTGACAGTAAGGGCATATATAATCTCACAAATAAATTTCAAATAAATTTTAAACTTCCTATTTGTGAAACAGTCCTGAAGGATGAAAAATAGAATAAATAAAATATGATAAAACATATAATGATTTTTGAAGGAACATGTGACACTGAAGACTGGAGCAATAATGCTGAAAATGTAGCTTTTCATGACATTACTAAACTACATCCTTACATGTATTCAAAAGAAAGCTGTCCTATTAAATTGTAATACTGCTTTTTTTTTTTTACTATATTTTTTCATCAAATCAATGCAGCCTTGGTGAGCAGAAGAGCTTTCTTTGAAATATGTATTCCTGTGTCCTGTGAATTTCTGCATTATGGAGTTTTGTGGTGGTGCTCAGGTTCCTGCTGCTTGACTTAATAGTTTTCTCTAACATTTATTCCATGTGGTCTTGAACTCCTGTTGCTTGGTGTTTCAGGCTAAGCAGAGCAGATAAAAGATGTATCTTGGCTTATATAAAAAAGCAGGCATGCTCGTACTTCTATATTAAGTTGTTCATCTTCTTGAGAGATCTCTCTTTCAAACCCATGTATACATCTTCCCTCATTTCCCCATAGCTGCAATTATGAAGATAGAGGAGTTAGGGGTTTGCTGCTCTTGCAGACTTCCGTGTATTTTACCACTCATTTTATTTATTTATGCACAAGGTGGCTACAGGAAAAGCATACACATCATTGAGGTGTTTAGCAACGTAAAGGCTGGATTAGATTACATGAATAAAACTGTAGCCATCATACACCTGGCAACGTTGTAAATGATTACAGAGAAGAATCGTCAAAGCTAAACAACTGAGAATCATGCATTAAAGGAGTCATGAAATACAGTTTTAGATTTATGCTTCTCAAGGTTAGTTTATTCCACCGAAAGGCCCAAATTTGTGTGTAAAAAAAAATGTCCATCCTCATTTTCATTCTCTATGAAAAACACAAAATTTTAAGGGGCAATATCTCTTGCACAAACTGAAGTAAATTAAATTAAATTAAAACAAAGCAACCACAAATACTTAATTCCTTAATTTCCATTATAAAGTTTTAAAAGTAGCATTATTACTCATTTTATTATATTGTATTGTATTGTATTGTGTGTGTGTGTGTGTGTGTGTGTATATAGCTCAAGCAAATATTTCTGATCTGATTATGTACTGACTTTATTAGCAACACTCAAATAATGATTGAATTAAATCCAGATTTTACGTTTATTACAAAAGATTAAAAGTAGATTCACTTACCTGTGTTGCCTCCAAGGACAGAATGTCTTTATTGAAAAATAAAATATGTTTTTATAAACCAGCAGCATGTTGAGAATAATTCAGAAAACAGTCAGTTGTGAAACATGAGGAACAAAGGAAAACATTATATTTCATTCACTCAGGCATGCCATTAAAAATTGTTGGGATATTTAGGAAGGCCACTAAATCCACTAAATTTGTTGGTCTTACTCCACATCTTTATCCAGCAGCAGTATGGCTCGTTTGATTGATGGACATTTGTTCAGAACGCTACTTCATAATTGCATACAATGATGACATGTCAAGGGCACGTCAAGGGGAAATTGATAATATAAGTGTTTACAGATAGTATGAGATGTACTGTATAGTTACAGTGTTATGGAAGATGATCAGATATTTTGATTGCACTTTTTAATAGTTCACTTTAGACATTCTACTACAGTAACTCTAAGTATTTCTGTTTATACATCAACTAACTCATTAATTCGCAAGTACATGTCAACTAACTCTCGGTAGAGTATTAGGAGATGGTTAACATTAGTAGAATGAGTCGACGTACTTACAAAGTTACTTATAGTCAGTAGAATGTATGTTGGGGATCATCAAACTAAAGTATAAGCAGACATTATTAGCAGACAGTCTTACTAATACTTTAAAAATAATGACTGCATATTGCATATTACCACAATATTAGATTAAAATATTGTGGTGATCCATAAACAAGTAACAAATTGGATTACTTGTTAATTTATAAAAAGTAATGCATTATGTTACTTTTGTGTTACTTTTTTCACCTGATCTGCGCTTGCTTATTTGTTTTGTAATAAAAGCCAAATGTTATAAAAAGTTTTGCAACTGTAAGCCCTTTCACACCAAAAGTGAAGTTAAGAAGCCTCAGTGAGTGAATAAATAGGAAAACAATGCAACTTGCTTTACATATTTGAAAAAGTAACTCAGATATGTAATTGTAAATTTAAAGTAATGTGTTATTTTACTAGTTACTTGAAAATGTACATAAGGTTGACTCACACAGAGAGTAGCAGTGTTGTTGTCTGGGTTGGTGTAGTCGTGATGTGTGATTAAAAGCACAGAGGAGTCCAGACGATCATGGGGTGCTGGATGTTAAAGTTAAAGGTTAAGTCAGTTAAGAGTTAAGAGTGTGGTTTCTTCAGCTTACTAACTGAATTGGGACAAAATTGCAATGAATCATGTGATTCTGTTTACATGGCTATAGAGCACAGTGTTTTTTTAACAATAACTGATGAACCCTGAAAGATAGACCTGAGGTTGTTAATTTATTGTGCATGCTTATGTTGAACCCATCCTTTCATGTTAATGAACATGTTTAATAGCAAAATTCATGGTAAAAACTACATTACCCACAATACTGTACAGAAAATTCCACCAATCAGAGAGTCACATGATGCCAAAAGAGTTATTTAGCCCACTCACTGCCATTGGCAGAAACTCTCTCAAAATACTTAAGACTTGTTTTGAAACAAATTAAGAAAAAAAATTAAGGAGAAAAACATTTCCGGAAGCAATGCGGGTGATGAACTCTGTTACATAATCAGGAGCTGCAAATATTTTGTCATATTCAACATCATTGTTGTTATTGTTCAGTTTGCATTCCCAAAACTAAAGTTGCATGTCCATTGATCAGTGTTTAGTGTGGTCAATAAGAATTGAGTTGGCTGAACAAATTGTCCTATCTTGGCTGTCCTGAATGATTTTGCAAGTGGACTTTTAAAACAACTGCCAACTAAACCCCCAAATCCCATTTAAACACAAATGACGGGATGGCCCTTGAAAGCCAACAGATTGCATTTATAAGCACCCAATCGATAAACTGTCACAGCACGGGCAAGACGGACACACAGCAAACCATCAGCAAAGAACGATCGGCGTCTGAGGAGCGCAACACACAGCCTCAGACTCCCACCAGAACAAACACGGGCCGTGGACATGAAATATGCATGGAGTAGTTAACCTCCCATGTTGCAGCAGGTACTTCTCAGTCACGGCAGGTCAGGTCTTAAGTGGATCCTGTCCAGCCTCAATTTGTTTGGTTAGCTGTGGCTGGATTAGCCATGAGCACAGTCAAAGACCCAACAGGGAATACTGAGCATTACAACATCTTTACGACGCTTTACTCCCAGTGTTCTTGCTTAGAGTGCAATGGTGACTGTCCAGTTTCACAGTGCCTTGGTTCTGAAAGTATGTTTCCCATTCATTTTCAGAATGGGGATTTCAAACAGTTCTTCAGTAAGTACGTATTTTTAGGCCATAATTCAAACTCAACCATCTCACTCCAATCACATTACAAATTTCAGTCACATTATTTCAGTTTATGAAATACTATAATTTATATAAAATAATATTTATTGAATAATAATATTTAATAAACAAAAACATAATCATAAAAGTTAGTGGACAATCCAGTCAACGGTACAAAGGCAGCGCATCATTGAATTTACATAAACATGAGCTTTTGCCAAAACGATCTTCTCTGGAACATATAAGGGAAAGGGAAGGGAAAGGGAAGTGGTGTGTGGCCAAGTAGGGTGACCCATACTCAGAATTTGTGCTCTGCATTTAGCCCATCCAAGTGTACACACAGTAATGAACATACACCCAGTCTCACATCAGTCGTGGTATTGAGGGTGGAGAGAGTGCTGGTTATTATATATTATATTATATATATTTTGAGAAATATTTCAATACAGTTGTACAGTTGTTTCAGCGCAGCCGTCATCAATTGCAATGCTTCATGGGAATGGTCAGTCACTGATGAGCTATTTTACCATAATTTGCGTTTCAATGGATCTCTTGAAATGAAAAGCATTCTAGTCCTACAGAAGCATCATTTCTTATAATATCGGTGCATATCACATGATTGGTCTCCATCCAAAGATTTCTCTATGGAGAAAATAAATGAGATTTTTTACTTCTGGAGCCTGTTGTGCTTAATTGTAGCACATTTGTGATTCATAGCTGAAACCTCCCAAGAGAAATCTCACTAACTTCAAAAGCCTTTGGAAGTGGAACTTCTACTGTGAAAATGGCCAATGCCAACCTGAACTTTGTATTTGTAGTGTAATAATTTTCTGCTTTATCTTGGTCTGTGGAATGAAGACGTACAACCCTCTTTTGGATTGCCAAATACATAAGAAATGATTCTAAATTAATTTAGGGAAGTTAGCATTTTTACAATATTGTTAGGCCTCAGTGAGAGATTAGTCAAATTAGAGTTCAGCACTATCGACACTGACAGAGCATGTTCAAATTGAATTAAATCGTTTTGTCTTCCGCTGTCTTTGTTGCGGGTCCACTCTGGAGAAAAAATAATTTGACTTAAAGTCTACCACTGTGCTGCACAAATAAAAGAACACATGCGGTTCTCAGCAGAACTGCTGTTAGATGCTTTTCTAAACACTGTTCGAGGCTGTTAAGCGTTCCATTGATTTTGGTTTTGCATCACTTCATTAGCAGGCATGCTGACCATCATTTAGCCACATTCCTCCATCAGCATACTTGATGCCATGGCAACCATCCAACTGCTACACGTAACTCATCCCACACCGTTTCTGCCTTGATCATCAAAGATGCTACACAGCTTTTTGAGATTTTCCTAAACAACAATGGTGTTAATGCTGGACGATAATATACAGTAGTTACAATTTGTGACAATACAAGTAATCAAGCGGTTGACAATCTTACTGCATATCTTCATTCTCTGTAAACTCCAGAGATGGTTGTGCATGAATATCCCAGTAGATAAGCAGTTTCTGAAATACTCAGACCAGCACGTATGGCACCAACAATCGTGCCACATTCAAAATCACTTAAATCAGCTTTCTTCCCCATTCTAATGCTCAGTTTGAACTTCAGCAGATTGTATTGATCACATCTACATGCCTAAATGCAATGAGTTGCTGCCATGTGTTTGGTTGATTAGATATTTGCATTAATGGACAGAAGTTACTTTCAAAACAAGCAGCTTTCTGTTGGTCAATAATGCGAATTTGCTTGACCAACCTGATCCTGTGGCAAAATCTTGCAGGGAAATCCTTCGCCCCCATGGATAATTCACGGTCGTGTGGATTCCTATTGTATCGATTTTGTCCATGAAAAGTTGGTGAACAACAATAAATGTGACTTCATCTTTATGGAGAACCTTTACTTTTACTTTTAGGTTTTCTGGCTGGCTCCAAACTCGTGTAAAATAAAAACAGCAGGAAACTTATTCTGTAGTGCATCGATGAGATGCTTTCACAGCAGGTTTTTTCCACAGCGATCTTATGAACAGTATCCACACATAAGTGTGACACTTACATTAAACAAACAGCTACTAATTAGACAGAATGACACACACTAGTGAAACTCAGCAAAATAAATAACCAGTTGCTCACTACAGGGACCTCAGCCTCATCCATCTGCAAACTTCTCCATCAGGGGGCCTTCAACACAAAGCCACATGATACGGAAAGGAAATCGCCTCTGTCCAGAGCCATTATGCCTCTGCAGAGAGAGTGGCCTTCTACATATCTCAAGTTAATTGAAGTTGTGATGCAGCACTAGCTGTAGGGAGTAGCTATGTGTCTTTGTAGCTGGGAGATAAATTGTTTACGACTTTTTGAGGCATCTCATCCCACTCCATCTCTCTGTTTCACCTCTTCCCACTCCTTGAGCAGACAATAAGAGGGGAAGTTTATTTTTATATATTTTGCCTCTGCTGTGGTGCAAATGGGCCAGAACATGTTGAGATAGGTCAGCGGCGTCCCCTGAGGCACTCTGATTTGCTGCCAGTTGGAAATACAATACAAACATCACAGCGTTGTGGGCATCACACCGCCTGTTCGTTTTTGCTTTGGCCCCCTGTTTGGAAGTACTGTTGATTTCCAAACGGGGGGCCAAAGACATTTACTAAAATCATGCAGTGACCCGCATGCTCCAACACATGCTCTCCATCCGTGCGGAAATTTGATTTTTTATTTATTTAATATTTCTTTGGCAAGCTAATAAAACAGTTTAAGATTTACTTGACATTTGGCCTCACATGGTTTTAGTTAAATTGTCAAAGTAATGGCCTGACTTTGTAGCTCTCTGACCCTGAAATAATGCAAAATATAGGTTTTAAATTTATGGCCAATAGTACTGTATGTGGATGCCCCCTGTTTTATCTAAACACAACTGATTTACAAAATCAAGCATTTAGACTTGCAAGCTCTACGTTTTCAGTAGAATGAGGTGCATTGAAGAGATTAGTCACTTTCGATGTGGCATTGGGAAAAACGTTATATATATATATATATATATATATATATATATATATATATATATGTGTGTGTGTATGTGTGTGTGTGTGTGTGTGTGTGAGAGAGAGAAGTGTGGAAGCTGTTGTAGCACCACATGGTTTTGAAATTAAAAGTTCAACGAAGACACAGTCAAGGTTGTGCACACAACTGGCAAAAGGTAGTAATTCACTGCCATTAAATATATTTTGGGCCTTTTGGACTTTTGTTCAAGGACTTTTTCTGCAGAGCTTTGACTCTACAGGAGGAAACCATCGCACGAGTATTTAACTTGAGCAAACTGCTGAAGAGGAAACTCTCTTCCACCATGGCCGGCACTTTTTCCACATTCTTTATCCTTCTTTCCAAAATGCACATATCAAAGCTCGTCTGTTCATGATAAGAGCAAAGAGGTGATGCGGAGCGATAAGACAGTGGACAGGAAAGGAGAACGTGTTAAAGACAGGATAAATTAAGTTCTAGAGATTGTGCATAACTCATATGCCCTCATTTCTCTTTTAAGGACAAAGCGTTTACTGAGTAAATCATCTCACAGCCCTTATACTCATTTATCTTTTATACACAGGAATAGATAAGCATGACTTCAGCATTTTCGCTCATGTAGTAAATCATGCGCTGCCCTCTAACGCCTTTCAGCAGAAGTGTGTGACTTCCGGTGTCTCACAGGTTTGTGTGTGTTTGTTTCAGCACTGGACCCCGATCAGGAGAGCGTAGAGGCTCTGATGCAGAGGTTTAAGGAGAGTTTCCGGACCAACACCACTATGGAAATAACACACTTCCAGAACGTTACACACAGCTCCTCCACTGGCCGCAAGAGAGGACCAGCTAACACCAGAGGTTTGCAATGCACTGAACCAGTGACTCACTCCAACATCATCTGTTGTTGGTGTTGCTCATGATCAGGAGTGTCCCTTTAAATTTGTGTCCCGTATTTCTGTCAAATGAACCACCGATGCCAATCAGTCATGATTTAATCATTCTTTTGAGTCAGTTCTTTCTTTTCGGTGAACTGGAAGAATATGTTTAAACCACTCTCTCACTGAATCATATAGCCTTCCCCTGGCCACAGGTCTGAGATTAACAGAGGAGGCAAAATGGCACCAAATTGGACAAAAATGCCCCTGCACAATTAAACTAAATCTGTTACAGCTGTCTTCAATAAAGTGAAAATGAAACATATGCATGTACACATTGCACAACCCGAATTAAGGGAAATGTTGGGACGTTTTTTGTTTTTATTTGAAGAAAATGAAAACTAAAAGACTTTCAAAACACATGAGCAAATATTTTATTCACAATAGAACATAGAGAACACAACAAATGTTTAAACGGAGAAATTTTACACTTTTATCCTCTAAACGAGCTCATTTAAAATTTGATGCCTGATACAGGTCTCAAAAAAGTTGGCAGGGGGCCAACAAAGGGCTGAAAAAAAGCACAACATTTTTAAAAGATTCAGCTGGGGGAACATCTAGCAAATAATTTTGTTAATTGACATCAGTTCTGTAACATGATTAGCTATAAAAGGGGAGTCTTAGAGAGGCAGAGTCTCTCAGAAGTAAAGATGGGCAGAGGCTCTCCAATCTGTGAAAGAGTGCGTGAAAAGAATGTGGAATACTTTAAAAACAATGTTCCTCAAAGTCAAATTACAAAGGCTTTGCAAATCTCATAATCTACAGTGGATAACATCATCAAAAGATTCAGAGAAACTGGAGAAATCTCTGTGCGTAAGGGACAAGGCCGAAAACTTTTGTTGGATGCCTGTGGTCTTCGGGCCCTCAGACGACACCGCATCACTCATCGGCATGATTCTGTCATTGACATTACTAAATGGGCCCAGGAATACTTCCAGAAATGACTATCGGTAAACACAATCCGCTGTGCCATCTGCAGATGCCAACTAAATCTCTATCGTGCAAAAAGGAAGCCATATGTGAACATGGTCCAGAAGCACCGTCGTGTCCTGTGGGCCAAAGCTCATTTAAAATGGACTGTTTCAAAGTGGGAAAGTGTTCTATGGTCAGACGAGTCCAAATTTGGCATTCTTGTTGGAAATCACGGACGCCGTGTCCTCCGGGCTAAAGAGGAGGGAGACCTCCCAGCGTGATATTAGCGTTCAGTTCAAAAGCCAGCATCTCTGATGGTATGGGGGTGCATACGTGTATACGGTATGGGCAGTTTCAATGTTTTGGAAGGCACTATGAATGCTGAAATGTATATAAAGGTTTTAGAGTAACATATGCTCCCCATGGTAAACATACCCCCGTCCCAACTATTTTGAGACCAGTAACAGGCATCAAATTTAAAATGAGCTCATTTAGTGGATAATACTGTAAAATTTCTCCATTTAAACATTTGTTATGTTCTCTGTGTTCTATTGTGAATAACATATTGTCTCATGTCATTTGAAAATCTTTGAGTTTTCATTTTATTAAAATTTGAAAAACGTCCCAACATTTCCGGAATTCGGGTTTTACACATATACGTACAATGTACACGTGTATACATTGTTTTCCCCCCAGTTTAACAGATATTTACAAATATTTAACTCAATTAACGCAGCACCATTTTTTCCTGCCATCCTTTGGCTAGAATACACTATATGAACATGCTATCAAGCATGATAGAACACAAATATAACTTAATTCGGTACCAGTGCACTGTACTTCCCCACTGTACTTAACTCAATCATTGCAGCATCCTTTTATTTTTCCAGGCATCCTTTGGCTAGTGTTGCTATAGACTATATGAACACACTATCAAGCATGATAGAACGCAAAATATAACTTAATTTGCTACCGGCGCGCTGTCTGTGAAGCAGCTCTCTGTGTACACAGGCATCCGACACATGCACAAACAGTAATCCACTTCAGTACCGCATTGAGTTTACTTGCACGCTTCAATAAACAAACACACAAAATTATGTCCAAATGCCTGTTTTTAAAAAGTCTTACATGCCAGAAAAGAGTTGGAAGAAAATCAGATGAGTGTCACAACCACATCATGTGCATCATGCTTTAAAAAAAAACAGCACCGCTTTTAAAGGCCTGCTGCAGTCTGTCACTGATGTAAATCAAAGAACAAAAGAAAAAGAGAAATTACTTTTTGCTCTGTTTGCTTCTGATGCTTGAATAAATATTAAACTATATTCAATATATATAGTTTGTTTATACAATTTACAGTTTAAATTAAAAGCTGCTATATTTTTAAAAGCCTAATTCATATGTTACCAAAAAAGGCTTTACTGTAACGTTGAATGGCTAAAATCAAGGAAAAATGCATTTAACAGAGCCATCAGTACCACCAAACTACCAAATTCTTCTGTAAGTGTAATCGCAACAATCGACCGAATGTCTGAATACATGTCATTACCTAACTGGATGATTTTCTCTGTACATATCTGCCGTATGGACATCACCTTGACATAGTCACTACTGAGAAGCTACTCCTACATGTAATGTAGAAATTAATTTATTTATTTTGCATCGACTTGTATGTGATGAACACTATACAAATAATTGTGAATTGAATTGAATTGAATCAGTAGAGCCCCATACCCCCCCCCCCCCCCCCCCCCCCCCCCAAAAAAAAGGGGTTTGGTCACACTTTATTTAAATTTATGCATTTAGCAGACGCTTTTATCCAAAGCGACTTACATTGCATTCAAGTTACAGTTTTTACATTTTAACAACTTTTCCCTAGGAATCGAACCCATGACCTTGGCCTTGCTAGCGCCATGCTCTACTATTTGAGCTACAGGAAAGCTGTATTTCACAATTAATTCACAATTCTCGCAATTAATAAACAATTAACTGCGACTTTTGCATACATAAACTCCTAATGTTCTGCTTATTATTAGTAAGGTTGTTGTTAAGATTAGGATTAGCGATTTAGAATATGGTCATGTAGAATTTGTGCTTTATAAGTACTAATAACCAGCCAATATGCTAATAATAGGCATGTTAATAAGCAAATAGTCAATAGTGAGAACTAGTCCCTATACTAAAGTGTTAATAACAGTTTTATCTCACTATTATTCCATTTCAGGCTTTACAGGGTTAACAAACATGAGCTAAAATGATGTTGCCTTCCTCACTGTATGTGCTGTGAATGTGAAGGAGGAAATACAGAATGAAATAGAGGTGAAAAGTCACACGAGAGGAGTCCTCTATCACTCTGTGACTGGCTCATTATGCTTGCAGATTTGATAATGCTCACCTCTCATGCTCAAAATGCTCTGTGAATCAGCCTGAATGAGTCAAACTAGTGGAAATGGACAAACTATTTACAAAGTAAACCACGTTCAAATCAAAATTAACTTGATCTATGAGTGATCTGGTTTTCAGTGAACACTCAGCTCAGTTCAGTTAAAATTGCGTTTCTCTGTGTGCGACCATCATTAACAGAGAATCTGGTGATTTATGGTTGGAAAAACAGTGTTTTGTAATTTTGTGACTTTGTTTAAAAATATATATATATATTTTAATATACAATCATTATAAATATGATAGTATTGGTTGCTTATTGATAGTATAATGTAATTGGTGTTCCATTAACACTGCGCAAACATCAAAGTTAAATGCACCATGAATTTGAATAGAACTAAAAACCCAACACAGAGGCAACTTTACCTCATCATTTCATAAATTCAGCACACACCACTGACACCCTATAAAGTCAGAGTTTAAAAACATCCCATCCCATTAGCCTCAGTGCTCAGCCACAATTTACCAGCGTCAGTCTCCACCCTGAAATTAAACCTGAGTGAACGCGTTATCTGCCGGGTCGGAGAGCTAAAACAGAGAAGCGTGAAAAGAATCCGTTTTAGCCTTGATTTTTAAACTCCTTACCACTCCAGCTCACTTTCTTGGGCTCCTTGAAATAAAATATTTCCAGGAACTGGAATTACTACCCACAAAAAAAATTGCCTTCAGCACAGATTTTATTTTATTTTAATTTTTTCATTCCCTGCATCCATTGAGGATAACAAACAGGCTAATGCAATGAACTCTGGCGCAGAGCTGGAACTCAATTAAAGCAAGAGGAAGTGAGAGCTCACAGAGCCGCTACGAGTAGATTAGGCCTTTCCAGAAATAAAAAGCCACCAAATGAATCAAACACATGGTCAAAATTACATGAGATGGGGGTCAGTATGATACGTTAATACCGCTGTGCCTGACGCTGCATTCCGTGTGGAGAATTTCTCATTTTTTCTCATGGGTTGTGATTTTGCTTTCAACACAATTTCCGCTCCACATTTGCATGGATTTACAAGCGGGGTTGGTCTCTTAAGTAGATTAAGACTCAGAAAGGTTGAGGGAGGGGAGCTGCTCATGTTTTATGGTCAGAGATACCAGCCTGACATGCATTCAGCTGGTGTAAAAGTTTTTGAAGCTTGTGCAACCTTTCATTCTCATTCAATGAAAGCATATTTTGACTAAGGGCTGTCAAACCCTGAAAAATGATAAAATAGCATCATAAAAGTACAATTAAACACGTGCTTTATTCTGAATTCATACAAAATATAGGTGCTTGTATAGTGAAAATCGTATTGCTCTTCTACAAATTCACGTTTGGTTACATATTGTTTGATATCTTTGAGCCCAATCTATAGTAAGACATCTTGTGATAAATTTCACCTTTTTTAGCATACTTTTAGTAGATTATCTTATTACAGAAATCTTCATTGAAAGATTATACGTGCAAAGTGAACATAATGTTTTCAGACACTAAATTGCACGCTAATTAGAATTACTATAAAAAAACTTTATTTTAAGGTGTCCTTGTTACACATTATGTACTTACTATTATAATAACAATAAATTATGCATAATTAGATGCAAGTAACCCTAAGCCAAACCATAATCCTTACCTTAACCATATAGTAAGTGCATGTAGTTAATTAATATTACTCATTAATTAAATGTATAAATGCAATGTAACAAGGACACCTTAAAATAAAGGGTAACCAAAATGCATTATAGTTTGTTTATAATAAATGCAATTAGCTGAATTTTAAAATGTTTTTGACTCGCTTAAGATGCAAGTACATCTGTTTTTCATAATCGCTACTTCATAATTATTTCTATGATCTTAGAAATACGCTTACAGTGTATTGCTGAATGAATTGACAAGCATTTTAAGATAAACTAAAATATACATTAATGTAATTTCTATTGAAACTTGTTTGTCATGCATTTGAATTTCTAATTACACATATGTACAGCAATGATGCATGAAGTTGCAATTTAGTACATTTGAAATATATTAACTTTTAATATAATATTGAATAACACGTTAGAGTTATAGATCATAATCAAGTGCTTTACATGTTAGCATGTTAGTCAACACATCAAAATAGGTGTACTTATTTAAAACATGACAAAATATTTTTTAAATTAATTATTAAAAAAAAAAGTTGTACTTAAGTATGTCAAGGAACATCACTGAAAGCATCTGTCTTTAAGTACACTTAAATGGTCATCTATTTCATTACTATATTATGTGCAAATACTTTATTTATTTATTATACTAAGTGCATGCAAGTATAATTGAGTCCACTTCTTTTTCACAAGGGTGTGCAAGCTTATAGAGAGCCACATCAGGGTAAGATCTTAAAATTTCCAAGGTAGGGCTGTGCCACATCCAACAATTTTAGAAAACATCCCAATATGATTTAATACTAAAAAGTTAAATAAAAAGTTTAAGAAAAAAAAAGTTTACATAAAACAATTATATTTATGTAAAATGAAAACATTTTAAATCTTAATAATTGTTTTAGCAAGTTCAGGATTAAGTTATTATTATTATTATTATTATTATTTAGCAGTGTCTCTTTTGTGGTAACCGAGAAATCATTCATTTCTGACAAGATTTGAGAACATAGATTGGCTAAATTTTATGTCTTGAACATTTTTATTAGCAATTGGCTAAACTGCTACATAAACCCACCTCCTGTTGGCGATTTCTCGATCTATTGACCTAGCACCCTCTATTGACCAGCTGCCACTGATCATGAACTATTTAAAATTTGGCTATTTTATTGCTTAATTTTAGGAGACTGTTGTACAAGTTGAGTTTGCTGATTTTAATAAGCATCATCAAGCTCAGCGTGAGGTTTCTATTTGTGTGCCCTCAGAGTCAATTAATTACCATTGTGGATCTTTAACGCCATTCAATCAGAGTCATTTTTCAAAACAAGACAAGACGGCGAGAGGATTTTCGGCTGGTGTCAGTATGGTATGCGTTTTGGCAGGCACAGATATGAAGTGTCTCTCTGACAGTGATTAGCTATGCTAACGTGACCCGTGCCACTGCAGGGGAGAACACCATCTGTCCAAAGCCGAGAGGTCTGACACCAGCACTCACACTCCTGACACTAATTATTCACGGCCTCTGTCACAGACTGGAGAAACAAGTTGCTGAAGGAAATTCAGATTGTTATTTGAGTGTCCTAAATATTTGAAGGAATTTTAGATTGATCGTTTTTTAAGGAAACTTTGCTCACAATTAATTTTAAGGTCTAATTCTCACTATTAACTAACTATTAGCTGACTTTTGTCTCGATAAACTCCTAATTTGCTGATAATTAATAAGTGTAATTACTAATTAATTAATAGTAAAGAAATTGTTCAGTTTACTGTAGGTATGTGGGCCTAAAATATGGTCATCCAGTATAAGGCATAAGTACTTTATATGTGAGATGTGAAATGATCTGCCCATAATATCAAAGTCCGGGAACTCGCACAAAACAGATGCCATGCAGCACAACAATAAAATTAATATTGAGAAGGCATCTCCAAAGAGAGCAAACAACACCACCCCCTTGCTCATTTACAACCCTCTTCTTCTCTCTGCCTCTCACTTTTTTCTCCCAAAAATGTTTCACTCAAAGTTCAGTAAGAATATGAATACCACTTATGATGTATCTTGCAAATCTGTTGTTTTTCTCCTTCATGTTTAGTATCGTTCTAAAGGTCTAAAGGTTCTAAAGGTGCCGTTGGTAAAATGGTCTCAATTTCACAGCAGTCCCTTACATTATGAGAAAGATTGAAAACGTTTGTAGATTTGTGTCTACAAATGTCTCACAAAAGAGAGTCCAGGTTCTACATCCGTTACCTCATAGTTCCCAAGAAGGATGGAGGGTTGCATCCCATTTTAGATCTGCCTCAGTTGAACCGCTCAGTCAGCAGACTGAAGTTCAAGATGCTCAAACATGTTGTGTCGCAGATCAGATCCAAGGACTGGTTTGTCACGATCGATCTAAAGGATGCACACTTCCACACCTCCCTCCTTCCCACTCACAGGAAGTCCCTGAGGTTTGCTTTTGGGGGCAAAGCTTACCAATATTGGGTTCTTCCCTTTGGCCTTGCACTCTCACCCCGCACTTTTACATCCATTATTACACCACAGCCATATCACCCTGCAGCCCAAGACCGGTTGCCCATTGAAGCTAAGCAGGGTTGAGCCTGGTCAGTACCTGGATGGGAGACCTCTGGTGAAAACTAGGTTGCTGTTGGAAGAGGTGTTAGTGAGGCCAGCAGGGGGTGCTCACCCTGTGGTCTGTGTGGGCCCCAACGCCCCGGTATAGTGATGGGGACACTATACTGTCAAAAAGCACCGTCTTTCGGATGAGACGTTAAACCGAGGTCCTGACTCTCTGTGGTCATTAAAAATCCCATGGCACTTCTCGTAAAGAGTAGGGGTGTAACCCCAGTGTCCTGGCCAAATTCCCTCTACTGGCCTCTATCATGGCCTCCTAATAATCCCCATACACTTGATTGGCTCTATGACTCTCTCTCCTCTCCACCTGGTGTGTGGTGAGCGCACTGGCGCCGTTGTAGTGTGGCTGCTGTCGCATTATCCAAGTGGATGCTGCACACTGGTGGTGGTTGAGGAGAGACCCCCCCACATGATTGTAAAGTGCTTTGGGTGTACAGCAATACACAATAAAGGGCTATATAAATGCATCATTCATTCATTCATCAATGGTTGATTCTAGCTCAATCGGCGCAACTGGCGATTCGACATCGAGATGTCGTTCTCGCGCACATGAAAGAACTGGGGTTGAGACTGAACGCCAAGAAAAGTGTGCTTTCACCAGAACAGAGAACCACTTATCTAGGCGTGGTGTGGGGTTCGACCACGATGCAGGCACGCATGTCCCCTGCTCGGATCGAGTCGATCCTCACAGCAGTCAAGAGAGTGAAAGAAGGCCAGTCACTCACTGTCAAGCAGTTTCAGAGACTGCTGGGTCTGAGGGCAGTTGCGTCCAACATGATACCCTTTGGCCTGCTGTACAAAAGCCCCCTACAGTGATGGCTCAAGACCAAGGGGTTCTCCCCGAGGGGAAACCCACTCCGCACTTTCAAGGTCACGAGACAATGCATACGTGCCATAGACATGTGGAGGAAACCTTGGTTCTTGTCCCAGGGCCCGGTGCTGGGAGCTCCTTGTCGCTGTGTAACACTAGCGACGGACGTGCCCCTCACCAGTTGGGGAGCGGTCATAAGTGGCCACCCTGCCCGCGGTCTGTGGAGTGGCCGTGATCTGACATGGCATATCAATTGGCTGGAGATGCTGGCCGTGTTTCGAGCACTCAAACACTTCCTACCAGCCCTAAGAGACCACCACTTGTTGGTGCGCACAGACAGCACGTCGGTGGTCTCGTACATAAACCACCAGGGAGGTCTGCGGTCGCGACCCTTGTACAAGCTGGCGCACCAGATCCTTGTGTGGTCCCAGGGCAAACTCCTCTCATTGAGAGCAGAGAGCAGTGCACATTCCTGGGCATCTCAATGTGGGAGCAGACGTTCTGTTGAGGTGGTGAAGCAGATAAGGACAGTGTTTGGAGGCATAGGTGACCTGTTTGTGACTCTGGAGACAGAGCGATGTCTTCTCTGGTTCTCTCTGACTCCTCCAGCTCCTCTGGGACTGGATGCTATGGTGCAGACTTGGCCAAGGCTTCATCTGTATGCTTTTCCCCCTATCGCTCTGCTCCCAGGAGTTCTGGCGAAAATGTGCCGGGACGAGGTCAGTCTAATACTGGTACCCGCCGTTCTGGCCGTGCCGAGTATGTTTCTCGGGCCTGATTTTTCTCCTCGACGGCACTCCACAGGAGATTCCTGCCAGGAGAGATCTCCTCTCACAGGCGTGGTGCACTATTGTCCACCCTCGCCCGGAGCTGTGGAAGCTGTGGGTGTGGCCTCTGAGGAGGCACAGCTCATAGCTTCCGGTCTCTCAACCGAGGTTGCTGAGACCATCCTCCAATCCAGAGCCTGTATGCCCTGAAGTGGAAGCTCTTCACTTCATGGTGCAGAGGTTGCCAGCTCAACCCAGCTAACTACCCGATTGGTACTTATGCTTGAGAGCTTATGCTATGTGGTGGATGAGGATGCTATTCCATAGCCTCGAGTGCTCTGCTCTCCCCCTCTTTGGGATCAAGACTCACACTCAGAAGTTGGCCTTTGGGACGCAGGCCCCGCACACTTTAGCCACTCGTGGCCCTTTTTCTCTCGCCCTCGCTGTGCTCCTGAGGTATACACACAGGGCAGGGACTTGGAAGTCTGGAGGCGTGGGCATCTCGTTCCCATAGCACTTCGACGCAGCTCGAGTTCCTGAAGGGGAACGTCTCAGGTTACGTGTAACCATGGAACGAGACGCTGCGTCTCGGGGCCATACTTCCAGCTTCCCTGCGAGCGGTTGCTTAATTTCCTGAAGCTGATGCCGGTTCCACTTGCTTTTTTGCTTCCTGGCTGATTACGTCACCCGCCCGTGACATCTCGCCCATCCATTGGACAGATTACACATGTGATTCAGAGCGCGGTCACGCTGAAGACATTCCCACAGCGCTTCGACGCAGCGTCTCATTCCATTTTGGGGAACCATGTTTACATGCGTAACCTGAGACGTTATCTTTGGTCGCAAGACTGTGACAACAGCCATCTTTGAACCTCTCTCACTGACACATGACCACCAATTAGGAGCCATGATCACAGAAATCGCCAATCTGAGACAGTTGAAAATTGTGCAGTGTGTTTAGGACTTAAGATAATAAAGGTATAATTTTCAAAACTTGCACCTTGAAACCAGTTTTCAAAAATGTATGTTTCCAGGACCCCAAATGACCATTGTCATGTAAATGAACAGCTAAAATGACTAGGGTTATTCTGCAGGTCCACTGTCCAATAGAGTTCGCGTCTAATTTTAATCAAACACACCTGGTAATTTTCAAGTAATCCTGGAGCTCTTGATTAGCTTGTCCAGGTGTGTTTGATAAGGGTTGATGGAAAGACACCAGCTCTCCATAACTGCCGGAGACAGAGGCTTTGAGATGCTGTCAAAGTTCAAATTAATTTATTTTCATTTGCTGCATGATGTCTAGATGTCTAGCAGAATAATGTATCTTCCCTTTCAGAAAAAGTGGTAGTATACTGTACTTTAAGCTGCAAAGTGAATGTAACAAGCATACTTTATGCAGTACACATATATAAAAAGAACCAATGTGCTGTACTAGTAGTATACTTGTAATTGTGCTTCATTTCAATAATTCTTATGACTGAATTGGCCCACCTTTTAATTTGTAAATATATAATTTTTTGAAGTGTAACAGTAGTAAACTTGAGTATACAACTACTAGGTTTCTTTTCTTTGTTTAGCATTACTTATGCTTATACTAATGAACTTGTGTACGGTTAGTTTTAAAGGATATTCACAGTAAATGGCATAGACAGTTTTAAGTGAACAACATTAGACTTGAGTTAACAGAGTACCAGTGTAATTATGCCAGTTATTTATGCATTAATAAATAAATAAAAAGATTTGAAAATGCTAGTTTTAAAAGAAAATGTTCCTAATAGGTTACACTATCAAGAAGTCAACATGAATACAGCCCAAGTAGACCTAATTATACTTTCTTAAGTGTATCCCAATCAAAATAAGTACGAAGCAAACATACAAAGACTGTCCTGTATACTTTGTAAGAATAGACCAATTATACTTACTGTAAATATAATTTTTAAGTGCAATATATATATGTACAAAAAAGTAGACTGAAAGAATAATGTCTTATTTAAATAGAAGTAGTACATTTAAATTCAATTGTGTGAATTGTGCCACAGAAGCCAGTTCCCTATATAGGTAGTAGAGATCAGCGCAGCTCATATAGAGAGCTTATATATACATATTATTTAGATGGAAGGCTGTTGAATTCAGTGCCACTGTAAAGGGACAAATTAAATATATCACACACTCATTTTTTCCTGTTGCCAGTAAATAGATTCAGTGAAAAATAGGCCCATGATCAAATATGTATTGAGCCAATCTATGTTGTTGACAAAGCACTAGGTTTATAAATATATTTAATAAGTGTCTTTTGCTGTATGTGAACACCACATGACTGCAGTGATATTTCATCTTATAGGATGCTGCTTTATATGCATCACATGTGGTTTTGCTTCCTTTCTAGCAGAAACTGAATTCACAATCTTATTGTGTTGTGCTCTTCCAAAGTATTCTAACTCAAACTTACTAATTTGAATATTTTAAATGAAGAAAAATAAAGATTTGTCAGAAGATTAGAGCTGTGACGTATTTCATTTATGTCCTTACTTTAGCTTTTTACCTTTGCCAGTTACATTAAGGCTTCAAAAATAATAGCAATTAATTTGAGTTGATTTTCTTGATGAACAAAATGTGTAAGAATCATAAGCTTTTGTGTATTTTTGTTACTAATCCAAAAGTAGGCTCTTTCGAATAATGTACCTGAGGTGACATTTCTGCAAAACAAATGTAAGATAAACAAAAGCAAATGTGAGCTAAAATGAATTTGCTGAAGCAACCATGACATTTTATCTCACTTCTATACGTCCCGGAGCTCTTATCATGACTTGTGTTTGACAGTACTTGAATGCAAGCAGGCTGCATCACAAGTGCAATACTGCACTGGGTGCGCTAACAAGCAAGTTTACTACATCAGGAAAGCCACGCATATGCATCTGCTTATGTGATGCAAATGTCAAAATATGTTAGTTTGTAAATCATGCACTACGGTAGAGTAGTTTAAGCTTAAAACAGTATTGTGCACGGAGTCAAACAAAAAAAAATTGTTCTTTATTAGTAGATAATCTGCCCCCGTAATCATAATTTGTCTGAAAGAGAGCATAAATTGTCTGTGTTTTACTGCCATTAGTTTTCATTTCAGCTTGAAACTGCACTGAATTTTATTTATTAATTTTTTTTTTTGGCAAAAATGTAGATAGATGTATGTTTTGCATGAGTCTATCTTGTCCAAAAGCCGAGTTAGCCTACAAAAAAAAAAGTCATCCTTGCAGTATTTTATTTGAGTGTAATTCATGGTGTGTAAGGTCTGTTTTTAGTTTTGGTTCATGTTCTTGTTTTCATGTCTTTTATTTTGAAGTTTCATCATGGTTCCTGTTTGTTTCATGCTTCCCTTGCCCTCATGGATTATGTTTGAATTTTGGAAATCACCATTGTTAATAAACTGCACTTGGGTTCATCACTACGCTCTCCTTCAGTGGACTCTTATGGTGTAATTCCTTTCCACGGCACACTCCTAAATGGCATACCTGAATTTAATATGTATGGTCAGTATTAGCAATACTGCAAACACCACTGATAAAATAAAGATTAATATTCAGCTGTGTAGTCTTGCACCCTGAAAACTCGCTCCAGATGAGATATTAATTTGGTTGTAGTTTTTCATAGATCACTCTTGCAATTTGCTTTGTTCTTCCTTTTTTCTAAGTAATTCTCACTCATTGGCTCGGCTCGCCTCATCTGCATATACCTCTGTGAGCTTCATCTCTGTCGTTCTCTCTCAGCTGTTACGTGGTGTGATCTGCCTCTCAGCCGCTGAGACGCCGTCTGGTTTGATCTGTTCAAATGTCTCTCTCAGGCCCTCTTACACGAGATAGTCATGTGGTTCTCTGCTTGCTCTACTTCTGTGTTAATTGGAACGTTTGAAGCTTATGCATGAAAGTTTGAAGTGTATGTGAGTTTTAGAGGCTGTGAGAGGAGAGGTCGTCACCTTTATTTATATAGCGCTTTTAACAATGTAAATTGTGTACAAGCAACTGCACAATATCAAAAAAGGAAAATAGTGTGTCAATAATGTAAAATTAAAAGATTAAAAAAAAGATTTTCAGTTAAAGGCATTTCATTATGAATTCAGTGGTGATGATGATGTGTAAAGAAAAAGGCAGGTCTTTCAGGCACATTTCAATATTTATTTATTTATTTTTTTTACACAACAATGCACTGTGATTACAGCTCAGAGTGCCAGACAGCTTTTGTATGATCGGTTGATTTAAAGCAGTGTTTGTGCTTAAGTGTGAGTGTGTTTTGTTTTCAGCCCTGAAGGAAGTGAGTGAGATGTCTGTTATTGCTAAACCTCAGTAATACTTTAAAAAATGTTTCTATTTAGAGAACATTCCTGGGGTGAAAATTCTGAGACTTCTAGTGAAAATGCTTGTGTTTTTAAGTTTTAGTGCTATGTCAAGCCACTAGGCTATTTATGTATCTTTTTATTGGCCGTGTGTTTGTGTGTGTGTGTGTGTATGTATGTATGTGTGTATATATATATATATATATATATATATATATATATATATATATATATATATATAAATAAATAAAATTTATTATTAATATCCAGGAAAAAAATATTATAAACATTAATTTAATTATTTATTAAGCATAGAATGGACTGACCCTGTATGCGAATTTGTATGCATAGGTGTTTGTTTGCGTGCATGCACACACACACGCCCACGCTGTACAGATTGCATATGCATGCACAAAAAGCCAAGAGCAATGACTCAACATGCTTCAGCAGGTTTATAATTAGAGTGTCATTCTGGCCCTGGTGGTCCACATGGACCAGGACAAGCATAAGTGCCACCCGCTGGAGTACACATAACACCCTGCAGTTATAAAGCTATCTAAATAAAACAAATAAATTTTGACCAAATTAACTAGAAAAAGAGAAAAATGCATAATACTCCTCTGTTCCTCCTCAACACATTCATTAGTGATGTTTGTAAAGTCAAGCATTGCTATTACTATAGGGTAAATATTAAGAAGTAAAATTAGGGGAAAAACATAAACATAAAAATGTGCTAAACACTGTTTGTGCCACAGTCTTGAGTGACATCTCAAATAATGCAGCTTTTAGAGGAGAGGTGGACTGCTTCTTTTCTAAGCAATCAGACTTATGATTATTATTCAAATGCAGCTTGGCTGTTTGAATGAGCACACAGTCAATTACTATTGAGTGTTAGTCATATATTTGTCAGTGCGTTTTGCAGAGTGCATTTCATGTTTCATCCATTTGTAGAAAAAAAAAAAGAAAGAACAGCCCGGGCCATTAATATTGAGGATGTGCATAAACCAGATGAGTGGTATAGCAGCCGATGGAGGCTGGACTGGCCATAAACATTACACCTGCTCTTTGTGACCCGTCACAAATAGCTCAGCAATGGGCACATATTTTGTGGCATGAAACTCTAGGTGGTGCAGTCCGATAGGTCTAACTCAATCTGACCTAATTACACCATTATCACATGGCACAGCTGATTGGTTCTCTCCTGTATCCGTAGCCAATTAGCTCTCTGTTCAGCATTGAAATATATGACTAGTGTTTGTTGTAGCATTTCACAGCGTGCTTCAGAAACCCTCCACCTTCCCCAGCTCCACCTGTATAGATCTGCTACGAGGTGATTCATGTAGGTTGGGGGGGGGGGGGGGGGGGGGGGGTAATGTATGTTATATTTGCAGCAGCAGTATTTCTTACATGCTCACAGCAGCTTGTTGTGGATGTATTGGCAGCAAGTCTCGGTACTTGCTCTGCCACAGCAGCAGCATAGCAGATCTATTCCGTCAAGACCAAATACATGTACATTACCAAACCAATCCCCCCGAGAGTTGTCATGACAGAACTATGATTCTGGAGCATAAAATGTGTCAGGCTTATTTGTAGACCACTTATGATGACTTCAGTGACCTGGCCATAGCTGGTTGCTTTTATGTTGTTGTCTCAATGTATTCTGAAGATTACACCCTCTCACTGAAGTATCATGAGAGAGAAAATTTGCAATGGCAATATAGTCCCAGCAATTAGCTGATTCCAGTGGGTAAAGGAAGCCACCACAAAGTAGTAGAAGAAATTGGCTTCTGTCAGATCATATTTTGTGCATACTGCTGAAAGAGAAATTTCTAAATTTAATATGTATGTGTATACAACCACACTTCATATCACTCTGCAAGTGCCTTTCTATTTTTCTTAAACAAGTACAAAAAAAAAAAAAAACTGCACAAGAAAAGGATAACCCACATTTATTATTAGTCTATGTAAATGAGTCAACAAAATTAGTTAAAAAAATGTAAATTAGCAAATGTAGCCATCGCCCAAGATGTCATGTTTGTCAATGAATACAATGTAAAAAGTCAAATGCTAAAAACAAATCTTCTCATGGAGAGGGACTGGAAAGGGAGCTCAAAGCAATGGGGCTGATGTTAGAAATTTAACAGCTAGTTGTTCTTACTTGCTCTGCAATTACCCCTTACAAAGTTTGGTGTGTTTTCACTGTAGGGTACAAAGCTATAGCCGTTTCAATGGGAAAAGCTAATGAAATCCAAGATAATTCACATCAAATCACACACAAGATGCATGATGACATTATCTAGATGTGTTGACATTTTTTTCTTTGTCCTCTTTTAAATCTGCAAGATGACAGGGTACTATACAGTAGCAGTAGCAATTTTGTAATTTTCTGCATTAGATATACTTTGCTTTACTAGATCTACTACAGAAAATTAAACTTGAAACACTTTACTGGCAAGCTGATTAAAATAATCAGGTGTATTTAACTGGGAAGAGTTTGAAAATATGTATTGTTGGTGTGCCTCCAGGAACAGGGTTTGTAAATGCTGCTCTAAATCATGCCAGGACATTTAGCTCCAACCTACCAGTCAAACGATTCCAAGGTCTTGTTCCAAATGGCACACTTCATGTCAACTTACAGGCTTTTGGACTTAGAATGGCCACAATGGTGTGTGTGTGTGTGTGTGTGTGTAGGGTGTTCCATTAGTCATTTTAATTTCAGAAAGGTGCTCAGCAGATTTCTACCCAATAGTCAAAGCACATTATGTAACAAACGTTTGGCTTGAAGGAAGACAGCAAAGGCTTAGGGCTCCATTTGTGGCAAGGCCTAATAATTCTGAAGACCTTTATAAACTGGTTCAGGGGTTTTAATTAGGATGGTAGCTAGAATCTGCAGGACGTTGTCCTTACTGGAGCATGATTAGACACCTGACCCCTGGTCAACAACATATCAATCAGATTGTTGCAGTGGTGGGCAACTCTTGCCCTCAAGGTTCGCTGTCCTGCAGAGTTTAGCTCCAAACCTAATCAAGCACACTGCCCGCCTCCAAGTAATCCTGGTTGGATTATTATTATTATTTATTATTTAGTCATTTAGCAGATGCTTTTATCCAAAGCGACTTACAAATGAGGACAACAGAAGCAATCAATTATAGAATTAAAACAACTAAAAACAGATCCAAGAATAAAAGCTAAAACATTATAAATACTACCTGTACACATGTTAAAAATAAATAAATAAAATAAAAATGACAAATGCATATAACAAAATTTCAAAAAGTTACATTAAAATGAAACAAAAAATAAAAAATAAAGTTAAAAACAATTCAAAATATAGCTGCAAGCAGCGATTCCGGGGCCAAGCCCGCGAATGGGCTGTAGCGCGGCGCAGAGCGGGAAGAGCATAAGAAGCTGAAATAGAACGTACATGGAAAAAACAGATAGGTTCAGAAGCACATAAGTTCAAAACTGAACATAAGTTGGGATGAGAACGAACAAACACATGTTTCTAATTCGAGACGAACATGCAAGGAAGATCCAATGTCTGGAACAAAACCAATGTTTGGACCGCTTCTGGCCTCAGAAGCTCTTGCGGCCTGGGCTTGTGCTAACTGGGATTCGAACCCACGACCTAATAGGTTCAGGGCAAGCAGCTTATTAGAGTGCGCCACTCAGTCTCTAAAGGTTTGACAGCCTGCCGAGGAGAGGTTTAGGTGTGAGAATGAGCTGACAAAAAAGTTATTTAGCATTTTAAGCAGCGTAACACAAAGTAAAGTTAATTGTAACACAGTTTATGCTTAATTTGATAGCTGAAGAGTCACATTAAACAGAATGGTAATTGTTCAGCCTGTAACTTAGAAGAATGCTAAGATTACTAATATAAGTCAACAAATTTCAAAATGGCAGACACGTGGTTCAGCCAATCCTGGCAAAATTGACATCCTTATAATTTCTGACTGACTGTTCAAAAGTTATAAGCAAAAATGTGAAGTTTTGGTATCTCATGACCCATAGGTGGCGCTGTTTCCAACTTTGGCATGGACCCTCAGATCATGGGGTTGATGAAGTATACCAAGTTTTGTTTTGATTAATCAATGTTTGGCTGAGATACAGCCTCTGAACCAATTTTGGTCGACCTCATTATGTTCACAACATCATAACTTTTTTTTTCACTAGTACTCAAAACATTCTGTTCAGTTATTTCTGTACGGCTTAGTCCAAAGATCATCTGAGCCAATTTTGGTAAGAATTGAATCAATCATCAAGGAGATCATGATGATTGATCATGGCCAGCTCTACAAGTATGCCAAATTTCATCATTTTCCTATGGTCCCTTCATAGGGCTGCCATAGAGCCCCATGGGCCAAAAATAATAATAATAATAATAATAATAATAAAACATACAGATACAATAGGGGCTATAGATATGTGAAATGGTTCAGAAGATATTGCAATTTATTAACAATTTATTAACAAATTTCAAAATGGCGGACACAGGGTTCAGCCAATCCTGGTAAAATTGACAAATAAATATTAAAGAACAAAAGGTATAAGAGTATAATAATGTTTCTAACATAATATTAAGCCAAACACCTAAAAAACAACTACATATATGTGTATGTACAACCACACACACACACACATTATATATATATATATATATATATATATATACACACACACACACACATTTATAAATTCAATATATATTATTTAATTTCCATTTAGTTTGTTGAAGTATTAAAATAAAATAAAGTTTAATAAAAGAGCTATACAGACATAATTTAACTAAAATTAAAATAAATAACAAATACAAATCAACGACAGTAGTTTATCAGTAATCCTTAAAAATAACACTGCCAAACACACATGCTGAAAAAAACAACTTACTTACATATAGTAAGAAATGGTTATAAAAACTGAAACAGTAGTGAAACAAGTAGTAGGAAAGAGGAGAAATAAAAAGTGATACTTCAGCAGATTATTCCTGTTTTTTTTTTTATTAGGGGTGGGGCTGAACTCTGCAGTGAAGGTCAGTAGACCTCAAGGGCCAGAGTTATCCACCCTTGATTTTTAGGGTTAGGATCAGTGTTTATCCTTTATTTGATAATAAGGTACTTTATTCTATATCCAGAACCAACAAAGTATGCTGATCCAAAATCATTTCCAACTGCATGTAAATCAGTCTCCCATCAATATACTTGTCTGATGTGATGACTATGTTTCTGTAAAGTAGAACTTGTCAATGGATCATTTTATTGGTCCTGGAACTTTCTTGTCAAACAAAGAAAGTCCTAACAATTAATTTTTACAGTAACTTTTAACTACTTATAAAAATCAGGATATCATTAAATTATCAATAAAAATTCCGATCCTGTCAATAAAAATCCCGACCTCCCAAAAACAAAACCCGGAAAAACAAAAACAAAAAAAAAAAAAACAGACATTTAGCGATATGTCTACACCAATGGATTTTGGCTCACGTAGGCTGCCAACACCAGGATATATTAATGCTCCCAACTTGACTTGTGCAGTGACACTGCTACATTGATACTTGCAGTTTGAAAAGGGTTCATCGATGATGGGAAGTAGCTTGCCGGTGTTGTCCTGAGAGTAGCCCTTTGAAAAGTAGTTTTAAGCACAAGTTTGTCCACACTAGGGATCCTGTACTGCTTTTCACTTTGAAGCTGTAGATGTGTGATGTCCATGGTGCTGAATCCGGGCAGAGCATCTTAGCTTGATTTTTTTACTGTGTGAATGCTCCAATTTCTGACCACATAGACTCATTCCCAGATGAAATGAGTTGAGCAGGTGTGACTGTGACTCACTTTGATCCTGTGAAAGAGAGAGGGAGGGATATTACCAGAAAGGTGTGAAGGGAGTCGACAAGCCTGCAGGCAGATGAGAGGTCATTTGACCAGCTGCAATCTGCCCACATCTGGATGAGCATTTTAGTGAGACCACCTGTGGACTAAATATGCTGTTTGGTAGTTGTAGATAGAGCAGATTGTTCTTCACACTAATTAGAAAGAAGAAGAAAGCACAGAGAATGAGGGGGTGGGGTGGGTGAAGGATAACAGTGTGTGAATGATCACACATGCTTGATTTGTATTTCTTGTGTTAGACTCTGTATTTTGTTTAAACTGAGGGTCAACCAATGGACCTTTAGACTGTACATAGTGCAAGGACATAATGTATTATTGCTTTTACAAAACTGTTATAATATGTCATGTAAGCATGATCACCATGCTGTATTGACCAATAATTATCCACTAATTTATAATGTACAAAACGGCTTTACAAATAATGCCTTCAAATTACAATATTCAAAGTACTGGCAGAATGTTGTATAGTACACACACAGAGCAAATTATGCATTTAAAGGCTTTATTTTGCTGTTCATGTAGGTTCAAATGAAGTATCAGCTCGCTAGGTGTTAAGATGCAAGCAGAGGAGGTCATTTTATTCAAAATGACTCCTGGCTGAGGCATTCTCTCCAATAGAAGCCAGTGGTGTGTTTTGATTTTCAACTGCACCGCTGGGTCACCATTTGCTAAGAACCAGCCGCTCCCACTGCCAATGTCTGGATTCGATCGACTGTTGAATGCTGCGAAAATGACAGAACTCAAGCATTCAAAGGAACATAAACACAGACTCCATTGTGTCTCTCAGCACCTCGTATTCGCAAAGATAACTGTCAGAAAAGAAACAAAAACCTTGATTTATGGTTATTTTATTACACAAATCTATATTTTATTATCTGAGGAATCATTGAAACCTTCCCAAAATAAAAATCATATAATGGCCCTGGAATCATTGAATTGCTTTCAGAGTTTTATGACTGTCAGTTACTAAGTGCGCATCCCACTAGAAATAAATCATACGCAGAATTATCCATGACTTCTCTTATGAGAGATATAGGAGCACACTCAAAAAATGATTATTTCATGCAAACATATTGAGGATTAGGAGACAGGAAGTTGATTTATTATGTAATGAGCATATTACGTAATGTTTCCACACAAAAGCAGTATAGTCTACTGAAACATTCAGACAACCATTAAGACAGAACAGCCTATTGTTTTTGTCCAGATACTGTTTTTAAGCTCATTTTAGAGGCTCACCCAGAGGAAGGGCTCAGATTGTATTGTGTCATGAAGTGTTATTTAAAAGGGCCATGTTACCATCAAGCTATAGTAACAATATTGTCCATTATTATAAAGTCACAACAGAACCTGAAAAAAAAAAATTGTTTGTGGCTCACCATGTTAGTGGTCTTATAAGCTGTTTTATAATCACTCTAGTAATACAAGATTGATTTTAATCTCACACACAGTTTGTCTCAGCCTCTCGTTCTGTGGTGAACGCTGTCCATCTGTCCTGCTCTTTTATTAATACGAGCCTTGAAAATAGCCAATAGCAAATAACATGAGAACTCTACAGGCCTCATGACAGAAAGAGGTGTTTATTGACCCACTAGACAAGAGACTTTTTGTTTTATTGAATTAAATTACTTGTTATTTTGAGCTCTGTATGTCCAGTAGATGTCGACTACCACAGTCACTTCTGGCTTTGCTCTGTCTGTCTGTCTGTCGGTCAGTCAGTCGGTCGAAGTTCATCCATCCACAATGCCAAACAAACACCCACGCACCATCCATTCATTCATCTATCCACCCACCCATCAATCCATCCATCATCTATCCACCCACCCAACAAACCAACCAATCACCCAGACATACCCATCATCCGTCCATCTATCCATCCATCTATCCAGCATCCATCCACCCAACCAAACAACCACATACCCACCCAACATCTGTCCATCCATCCATCCATCCATCCACCCAACCAGACAAACACCCACTATCCATACATGCATCCATCCATCCACCAATTCACCAAACCAAACACCCACAAATCCACCCACCATCTGTCCATACATTTATCTATTTTTCCATCCATACATACATTCATTCACCCAACCAAACAAACACCCACCAACCATCCATCCGTCCGTCCATCCAACCAACCATCCACCCGACCAAACAAATACCCACACAGCCACCAATCATCCATCCGTCCATCCATCCATTTGTTCTACAGTATAAATGGTATCCAGTCTTTGTTGCTGGCGCTAGATAATTTCAATCCACAGAAATGTGTTGGATGATTTATGTGCTGAAATTCAATATTCCGGGTTATTCTTTGTCCTTTCTTTTTTCTTTTTTTTTTCTTCTTCTTCTTTCAAATAAACCCATATGAGCAGTAGTAATAAAGGTGAGGTAGGATTAGAGACAAGACTGGCACACAGAGACGACACTGATAGAAATGTGTTCATTTGAGTGATCTGAGTCAAAGATATCTTAAGAGACTTACAAAACTTTGTAATTTGGTTTTTTCTTAATGTCATTTTTGCCAAAGAAATTAAATCTGCAGTGCTTTAAAGCATGTCTACGGGTTTCATTAAAACTGCCTCTGTGTGGTCTGTGGACTGAGAGGTTCCCACAGGCTTTTCTGATGTGTGTTTTGACTGTTTGATCCCGGGGATCAGTCGCCTTAATCTCTTAATCATTCATGGGGAAAATCTATCTGTCTGTCTGTCTGCCTGCACTGGCAGCTCTCTCTTTTTGCCTTTTTGAACAGCAAAGAGCATTGTTAATAACTGCCTTTATTTTATTACACTGAGTCGAGCTAAGCCAGCCCAGTATTTAACAGGCGTCCAGGAGGACCGTTTTAGTGAAATATAAGGAGGAACAACCATAGAAACAGTGAAGATGTTCCTGACAGAAGGAGATACAATGAAACCGCCTGCCAATGCGCTCGTCGCTCCAGGCAATCCAAATCCAGACAACACCATGATGTTTCCCTCTCCAATCAAAAGTCTTTCTCACTGTTAATAGATCTCCATCTGTCTGTATTCTTTTCATTCTGCTCACAATTACACAATTAAAAGGCCAATTCACACCGCACAGACAAACACCAACAAACTAGTCTGTTGGAGTTTGTTGGATCAGTGTGTGTTACCCCTGTTGGCATTGGTTGAGTTTGTTTTCACCCGACTGAATATGCTTATAGATATAGAGTTGGTCGGTGTCTGTTGGTGCAGTGTGAACATGACAGTTATTTTTCATAAGATTCTAAATCCAATGGCCAACTTGAGCCAACTTGTTTGTTGGAGTTAGTTGGTGTTTGTCTGTGCGGTCAATCTCTCTTCTGTTTGAAAGAGACACAAATTAAACGTCTCCAAGCAGAATAAATAGCTGCACTAAGGTGTATTTTGAACAGTTTATTGTTTTTTGTTTGTTTGTTTTTTGTGTAAATTAAATTGATTTCTATAATAAATATCCGTGTTTTTGAGTTGATGGGAAATTATTTAACATTTGTGATTTATATGAAATTACAGCAAATTGGATTTTGTGAAAGAAATGATACATGAAAATAAACAGGAATAAGAAGTAAAGGAGAAGTTTGTTCTGAAAAAGAAAATCCTCAAATCAATGTGAAACGAACCAGGTTACGTATGTAACCCAGGTTCCCTGAAGGGAACGAGAGCTGCGTCGGAAGACGCTATGGGAACGCTCTCAGCGTCATTCCGCTCTGAATATCCTATGTCATCAGTCCAATAGAAGGGCGACGCGTCACGGGCGGGGTGACGTCACGACCAGGAAGTATATAAGCACGTGCGGCGGCGCCCGCGTTAGCTTCATGTCATGAAGCAAGCGCTGGCAGGGATGCCGGAAGTATGGCCTCGAGACGCAGCTCTCGTTCCCTTCAGGGAACCTGGGTTACATACGTAACCTGGTTCGTTCCCTTCCAGGAACGTCGAGCTGCGTCGGAAGACGCTATGGGAACGCTTTGCCCACGCCGCCAGACTGACAAGTCCCTGCCTGATGTCAGGACGAGAGAACAGAGGAGCCTGGAGTGGCTCGAATGTCGAGGTCATAGAACCTGGCGAATGTCAGGGGCGTGGACCACCCAGCAGCGTCGCAGATGTCTTGGACAGAGACGCCTGCCCAAAGGGCCTTGGAGGCCGCCATCCCTCTGGTTGAGTGCGCTCTGACTCCCAACGGATGGGCAAGCCCAGAGGCCTCGTAAGCAATATTGACAGCATCCACAATCCACCTGCTAAGAGTGGGCTTCGTAGCAGGAAGACCCCTCTTAGGCGGACCAAAGCAAACCAGCAGCTGGTCCGACTTCCTCCACAGGGCAGCTCTGTGGATGTATGCACCCAGTGCTCGCACTGGGCACACACAGTGGTGCTTTTCCTGGTCGCGCTCCCTGAAGGGAGGAGGACAGAAGGCCTGAAGCACGACCGGCTGTGGTACGACCGTCGGGACCTTAGGTACATACCCCGCACGGGGATAGAGGAACACTTTGGCCAAACCGGGCGCAAAGTCAATATGAGAAGGGGCCGAAGATAGGGCCTGAAGGTCACCCACCCTCCTCAGAGAGGTGATGGCCAACAGGAAGACGGTCTTGATCGTGAGGAGTCTGTCTGTTATCTCCTCTATAGGCTCAAAAGGCGCCCTACTCAGAGCCTGTAATACCACAGCTAGGTCCCACGTGGGGACCCGTGATCGTACCGGAGGCCTCAGCCTCAGCGCACCGCGGAGGAAACGTGTAACTAGGGGGTGTCTGCCCACTGAGTGGCCACCGATAAGGGCGTGGTACGAAGAGATAGCTGCCACGTAGACCTTAACAATGGAGTGGGTTAACCCTGCGGAGAAACGGGCCTGCAGGAACTCCAGAACTGTACCAACCGGGCAGTTGACTGGGTCAAGCTGGCGATCTCCGCACCAAGAAGTGAAAAGCTTCCACTTCAAGGCGTACAGTTTCCTTGTGGAGGGAGCTCTGGATTGAAGGAGGGTCTCGACAACCTCGGTTGATAGACCGGAAGCTATGAGTTGCGCCCCCTCAGAGGCCATACCCACAGCTTCCATAGCTCCGGCCGGGGGTGCATGATGGCGCCCCCGGCTTGTGAGAGGAGATCTCTCCTGATCGGCACCGGCCACGGGGTGCCGTCGAGAAGAGCAATCAGGTCCGAGAACCATACTCGGCCCGGCCAGAACGGTGCTACTAGCAGTAGACTGACCGCCTCGGCCACGTCTGTACCATAGCATCCAGACCCAGCGGGGCTGGCGGAGCTAGAGAGAACCAGAGGGGACATTGCGCTGACTCTCGAGTGGCGAAGAGGTCCACCTGTGCCTGGCCAAAGACCTTCCAGATCTGCTTCACCACCTCTGGGTGAAGCATCCATTCCCCGGGCCTCAGCCCCTGCCTCGACAGAACGTCTGCTCCCACATTGAGATGCCCAGGGATGTGAATAGCTCTCAAGGATAGGAGCTTGCCCTGGGCCCACACCAGGATCTGGCGCGCCAGCTTGTACAAGGGGCGCGACCTCAGACCTCCTTGGTGGTTGATATAAGAGACTACTGCCGTGCTGTCGGTGCGCACCAGCACATGGCGGTCTCTTAGGTCCGGGAGGAAGTGCTTGAGTGCACGGAACACAGCTAGGATCTCTAGCAGGTTGATATGCCACGTCAGATGGCAACCACTCCACAGACCGCGGGCAGGGTGGCCACTCATGACCGCACCCCAGCCGGTGAGGCATGCGTCCGTCGCTAGCGAGACGCGGCGACACGGAGCTCCCAGCACCGGGCCCTGAACCAAGAACTGAGGATCTCTCCACATGTCTAAGGCACGGACACCACGGCTTGACACTTTGACAGCGCGGAGCGAGTCTCCCCTCAAGGAGACCCCCCTGTTCTTGAGCCACCACTGTAGGGGCCTCATGTACAGCAGGCCAGAAGGAATCACGCTGGACGCTGCTGCCATAAGCCCTAGCAGCCTCTGAAACTGCTTGACAGTGAATGGCTGGCCTTCTCGCACTCTCTTGACTGCCGTGCGGATCGACTCGATCCGAGCAGGGGTCAAACGAGCCTGCATCGTGGTCGAATCCCACACTACGCCTAGATAGGTGGTTCTCTGAACTGGAGAAAGCACACTCTTCTTGGCGTTTAGTCTTAACCCCAACTCTTTCATGTGGGCGAGAACGACATCTCGATGCCGAACCGCCAACTGCTCTGATTGAGCGAGAATCAACCAATCGTCGATATAATTGAGTATGCGGATGCCCTGCAGTCGCAACGGGACCAGTGCCGCATCCACACACTTGGTGAAAGTGCGGGGTGAGAGTGCTAGGCCGAAAGGAAGAACCCGATACTGATACGCTTTGCCCCCGAAAGCGAACCTCAGGAACTTCCTGTGAAAGGGAAGGATGGATATATGGAAATAGGCATCTTTGAGATCTATCGTGACAAACCAGTCCTCGGACCTGATTTGAGACACAATCTGCCTGATAGTGAGCATCTTGAACTTCAGCTTTCTGACTGAGCGGTAGGACGCGCAAATCCAATATGGGCCTCAGCCCCCTTCCTTCTTTGGAACAATGAAGTACCGGCTGTAGAAGCCGGCGTGGACTTCGTGAGGCGGAACCAACTCGATGGCTTCCTTCCTCAGCAAAGTGCCGACCTCTTGTTCCATGACCAGAGCCTGCTCGGGGCGGACCGTGGTCACGCAAACCCCGTTGAACGGCGGAGGTGGCCCATCGAACTGGATGGCGTAACCACTCTCTACCGTCCGCAGGACCCAAAGAGACACGTGTGGCAGGTGCTGCCAGGCTGCAAAACGATCTACTAAGGGAATCAGTCTCTCGAGACTGACCTCTGGTGTTAGAGAAGCGGCCAGACCGCTGTCTCGACGCGGCGTACCGGGACAAGACGCGTAATCTGGCGGCTGGGGCGAGTTTCTCAGGCCCGCTAACGTCACAGGCGGAGTAACCTGAGAGCAACACTCGCTGGGACCTGCTGTGCCCTGGGACTGCAGGGTTGACAGACAAATCCCCGGAGGGCACCGAGGGGAGACGGTCACCGTGTGCCGCGGTGCAAGCCGCTCCACCCCAGTAGGGGTCGCCCTCCGTAGTCCTGGGGCTCGCCCATCAGGACTTCTTCGTCGAGGACCTCTTGGCCGCCAGGACATCCCTCAGGTCTGCCTTCGGCTTCGAGGTCCCCGATACAGAGCGCCGCTGCCCTCGGCTCCGCCGCGGGGGAGCGCGAGAGGCGACGCTCTGTTTCTGCGCAGCCCTGTGTGAGGAGCTGGTATGCGGAGGGGACTGCTCCCGCCCAGCAGCCCCAAGAGTTAGAGAGTGGCGGGGGAGAAACCGCTGAAACGCCTCCGCCTGCTTGCGAGCCTCCTGGAATCTGTTGACAACCGAACTCACGGAGTCGCCAAACAGACCAGAAGGCTGAAGCGGGGCGTCCATGAGGCAGACCCTGTCTTTCTCCTTTATCTCCGACAGGGTCAGCCACAAATACCTCTCCGTCGCCACCATAGCTGCCATGGAGCGGCCGATGGCACGGGCCGACTCCTTGGTGGCGCGGAGGGCAAGATCAGCGGTTCTCCTAAGCTCTGAAATTGGATTGGATTGGATTGGATTCAATTTATTGTCATTGCACATGTAGGTACAAGGCAACGAAATGCAATGAAGAAGAAGAAATACAGCATAACATGAGGAAAGAGAGGAGAAAAAAATTGTCCTCACACTACGCTCCTGAACGAGAGTGCAGTGTGAGAACAGACAAAAACCTCAGCATGGAGCACAGTCAACACAGGAACATAACTTGCATAGTAATCCTAGTTCAGACGAAACAGCCATCCGGCCAGCAGCCATTCAGCGCAAACACACAGACCCGTTATCACCTGACAGGATGAAGCGACGAAGGCGTGGGATGGGGGTAGGGAGGTGTATGAGTGTGTGTATGTGTAAGTTCTTGTGAGTTCGTATGCCTTGAAATCCGTTTCGCCAGCACTCCAAACCAGTCAACTCAGTTCGCAGGTTGTGATGCGACATAGCAATTGCCATGGAAACGACCTTGGACAGAGCACAAGCGCCCGACAATAACAAGGTGTTTTGATGGGGGGAGGGAATGGAAGAAAGAGCGTCTCCCTGCAGTATTCACAGGAGAGTTGATACCAGAGCGGCCTTGCCAAGCCGTTCTGTTGTGGGAAGCCGGAAAGAGATAAGATTGTTTTGTCTTTGGGCGAACAGCTGTCTTCCAGTTTCACAGCTATTCTCATTGTCCATTCTGATCTCCTTGTCCATCAATTTTCCTTTCCAAAGCCGAGAGCCTAGCCGTGATCGAATCCATCTCTGCCTACAGCCTCCATTATGACGGGCAGCCTTGAGAGGTTTTGGATAGCCAGTCCCGTCTCCTTAATTTTCTGATAATTTAGGGCAACGCCTAATCCAAATAGCAGAAACCCAGTTATCATTGTTCCGAATAAGATGATGTCTTCAATGTCCTCCACGGAGAGAGCCGCCAGACACACGACCCGCCATCTCTCCCATGCGTCCATCGTGTAGCCAGCAGCAAACGTCCCAGCGGGACATTCCGGTTCTCCAGATCCCGCTTTCCTAGTCGAGAAGATGGTGTCAATTGCGTTGAGAGACCAGTTGATCAGATCCATAATTTCGGTTTTGTAAATAGTGCAGCGAGAGTCTCTTAAGAAGGACAGGACAATACTAGAGAGCAAGCAGGGAAGTTCAGGAGGGAGGGAGGGAAGAAAAATGCGACCGCCTTCGAACAGAGCCAAACGAGAAGACAGAGCCTGACCTGAAATATCTTCTGGCCTAATATAACCGCCCTCGTCTAACTCTCTCAGCAGTTCGGCCTGGTACGCCTGTAACACTGCCATAGTGTGCAGACACGCACCGGCCTGACCTGCTGCCGCATACCCCCTGCCCACTAAGGATGATGTGGTGCGCAGAGGCTTAGTGGGCAGGGTAGGAGCCTTCAGAGCTGACGCCCCCGCGGGTGACAGATAGCTCGCGAGCGTCTGTTCGACCCGGGGCATCGCTCTGTACCCGCGCACGTCCAGCTCCCGCACATTACCGTAGTAATGAGACGCGGGGACGAACGGGCGGGACGAGAATGGTTTAGCCCACGATCTTGACACCTCGATGTGGAGATCGGGAAAAAACGGGAGGCTCCTACGCAGAGGTGGCTGCCGCGCTCGCAGAAAACACTCATCGAGTAAACTAGCGCGCGGCACAGGAAGTTTCTCGGGGGGCCAACTGATGTCTAGTTTGGCCACTGCCCGTGTAACCACCTCTAAAAGCTCCTCATACTGGGGCGGAGGCGGCGAACCCTCATCGACGCTCGCCGTCCCAACCTCCTCGGAGGAAGAGAGACGAAGCGTCGAGTCCTCATCTCGGGAGGAAGGAACTGCTTCCTCGAGAGACGGGACACCAGATCTGGCGGATACGGGGGGAGATAGGGACATGCCCGTCTCACCCTCGCCAGCCAGATCAGCCTGTGAGCCCCACGAGTGCAGCCGCCGCTCTGCCTCGGCAAAAGCGGGGCCAGCACCGCGTGGGACGCTCACAAAGGCTCTCTCCTCGAAGAGAGCCCTCCGGGTGCGGAGTGTGCGCAGCGAGAGCCGCTCACAATGCGGGCAGTCGGCTCCCTCGAGAGCCGCTGCCGCATGCTCCGCACAGATTATGTGTGTCCTCCCCAGTAATGTAGCGTGGGCAAGGACTAACACACAATCTGAAGCGCGATCTGGAATCGCCCCCTGTCTTGGTCTTGCTTTTAGGCATGTCTAGCTTCAAAAAGGACAGACAACACTAAATAAGACTCACAAACAGAGAATAGGACTGACAACATACAGAGCGCTTGCTGAATGACAGAAAGCTAACGCGGGCGCCGCCGCACGTGCTTATATACTTCCTGGTCGTGACGTCACCCCGCCCGTGACGCGTCGCCCTTCTATTGGACTGATGACATAGGATATTCAGAGCGGAATGACGCTGAGAGCGTTCCCATAGCGTCTTCCGACGCAGCTCGACGTTCCTGGAAGGGAACTCATATGTCATTTGACTGTGTCCAAGATATTTATGGTGATTTTTCACTTAAATTAATTTACATTTAAATTTAAATTTAAATAAACAAGCAAACATAAGCCAATAAATATGAGCCTAGTTTTACAATAATATTTTTTTAGTTTCCATTGTGTAGATTTCTACCTGATTAAAATAGCTTGATTTAGTGATGTTAAATAATATGCATGACTTTAATTAAACAATTTAATTTAGATGTTGCCATTTTTAAGTTACTATTTTATTTTCAGTGTTTTTTTTTTTACAATTGCACTTTTTCTGGTTATTTAATTTTACAAAGTCGATTGTCTTAAAAAAAATGAGGCTTTATTTATTTGTTTGTTTGTTTATCATTTTCAGGTTAAAATATGGTTGTGAAATATTAAATATGACATTGAGATACAAAGTCTGGCAGAATCCTAAACTTATGACATCAAAAGACATTTTTATACATTCTTCACCGAAATGTATATGCTCATTTATATGCTATGCAGTTACACATGTACAATATATCATTTTGAGCAAATCTATGTGTTCATTGTTCTTCTGCAGCAGAGAGAGAATGTGATGCTATGGTTTTGTGAAGTCCTTCAGAGGCTTTTTTTTTTTCTTCTAAGCTGTTCATCATCCGTTTGACGTGTTCTGTGATTGCTCTATACTGTAGTTAGGAAAACGCCTCTCGAGTGCCCTGCACTCCATAAAGCTCTCTGAAGTGTGTGCTCCCAGCATGCAATGCAATCAAGCAAAACCACTCTTTTAATTCCAGACGCTCAATAATCCTACAGGCCTTGAAAGAAAACCTGCTAAAGGGAAACTTCAGGAGCAATTTCTCCTTCATTTCATCACACATGCTAATTTTGTTTTCCCAAACAGAATTTATTTGCTGAATAAACAAGAAAACCTGTTTGTTGAGATGTGAAAGTCAACAGACGTGGCTGTTCTGTAATCTGTTTATTGATGTTAACCTCTCTTGAAATGCCTTTTCTTATTCTTCACTTTTTTTCATCTACATCTCTATTTTCTCATCTGTTTTCTCCATCTTCTAAGACATTGAATTCAATAGCTTTGATCCTGTGTTTCAAGTATGTTTCCTAACGCACACCTAAACTAGCTGGCCTCCTGTCGGAGAAGGAGGTGGATTTGTCTGGTAATTGGGTTTACCGCTCGAGGTCTTTCTTTATTAGCATGTAATTGTGTTTGAGGTCCTGGAGTCACAGGCAGACAGCAGTATTTTATTGCTCAGACCTTGAATAAATCATAACACAGACATGAAGTTCTTCTGTTATTTTATTACACCAACTTTACAGTGATGTATTGAACACATTTAGATGCTTGTGTACAGTGAGATTTATTTATTTATTTTAATTGATGTTTTATTTTTCATTGTATTCATGTTTAAAATTTTTTTTTTTTTCTGCTATGACACATTTAATTTATCAAAATTGACAGTACAGACTTTTATAATGTTACCAAAGATTTCTATTTCAAGTAAATTATGTTTATTTTTAATGTGTAAAATACTTTAAAATGCATTAAAAAAAATCACATTTTAAAATATATTAAAATAGAAAACTGTTACTTTAAATTTTAATAATATTTCACAATAAGTTAATTTATTTTTTTTTTATTTTTTTTACCGTGGTTGCTAATAAAATTTATTAAATAAATTATATTTAAAAAATGGCTTTCTTTTTGCACACAAAACATGTAATTCCACCATAACGTAGACAAACCCGGAAGAGAACTGGCTTAAATGGCTTAAATGGGCAGACGTTTTGATCATCTTAGAACTCAGAACAATTGAAATAAAATTATCTGGTTTCTTAGTAACACACAACAGATGCAATCTTTTTTTCTTCTCTTGACAAAGCAGCAGCCTTAGACAGACTAGCTGCTAACCTGAAAGGAAAATCCTGAAATGTACATTGTGTATTTAATTAGACACATACTGTACAACGTTATGTTGTACATTGACTCCTGTGTTAATAACAGTGTTATTGTTGGATATTTGGATCCTTAAGAAACTGGATCATTAACTTTAATTGAATACCCCTGTTCTGCAAGATAATGATGTTTAACTTAGTCCAAACGTCCCTGTCTCTGTGCTACAACCCAAATTCCGGAAATATTGGAACGTTTTTTTTTTTATTTTAATAAAATGAAAACTTAAAGACTTTCAAATCACATGAGCCAATATTTTATTCACAGTCGAACATAGATAACATAACAAATGTTTAAACTGAGAAATTTTACAATTTTATGCACAAAATGAGCTCATTTCAAATTTGATGCCTGCTACAGGTCTCAAAAAAGTTGGTACCATGTTTACCATGGTGTAGCATCTCCTCTTCTTTTCAAAACAGTTTGAAGATGTCTGGGCATCGAGGTTATGAGTTTCTGGAGTTTTGGTGTTGGAATTTGGTCCCATTCTTGCCTGATATAGGTTTCCAGCTGCTGAAGAGTTTGTGGTCGTCTTTGACATATTTTTTTATTTAATGATGCGCCAACTATTCTCTACGTGAAAGGCAGGCAGGCCAATTCAGCACCCGGACTCTTCTACTACGAAGCCATGCAATTGTAATAGCTGCAGTATTTGGTTTTGCATTGTCCTGCTGAAATACACGTTGTCTGAAGGGAAGCATATGTTGCTCTAAAACCTTTATATACCTTTCAGCATTCATAGTGCCTTCCAAAACATGCAAGCTGCCCATACCGTATGCACTTATGCACCCTCATACCATCAGAGATGCTGGCTTTTGATCCATGATTTCCAACAAGAATGTCAAATTTGGTCTGACCATAGAACACTTTCCTACTTCTAAACAATCCATTTTAAATGTGCTTTGGCCCACAGGACACAATGGCGCTTCTGGACAGTGTTCACATATGGCTTCCTTTTTGCATGATAGAGCTTAATTTGGCATCTGCAGATGGGACAGCGGATTGTGTTTACTGACAGTGGTTTCTAGAAGTATTCCTGGGCCCATTTAGTAATGTTAATGACAGAATCATGCCGATGAGTGATGCAGTGTGGGGGCCCGCAGACCACAGGCATCCAACAAAGGTCTTCGGACTTGTCCCTTATGCACAGAGATATGCTTTTTCGTGCCCGTAACATTACTCTTCCGTATCTATGAGAAAAAAAAAGGTCTTAGCATAGTTGACTGTGGAGAAGACAAGAGTGAGTCGAGTCTCCTTGTATGCTTCATGAGGAGCCTCATTTGTGTCACATAAAGAGTTGGCTTTGGAACAGAGCATTAAAAAAATAATAATAATAAATATATTTTTAAAACCAAGCATCAGGATACTTATTTTTCACCAAAAATTTGCAACATCTTGGGAAGTAGCTTGTTAGTTTTGCTTGGTGTGATTGTTTAATGATTGTGACTGTTAGCTAGAGAGAAAGAATTGTAATCAAAAGAGAAAGAAAGCAAAGCCAGAAGAATAGAAGCCAGAAATATTGGTAAAGACACAAATAAAGTCAATAGATATATATATGAAATCTAGAGGTGCCAATAGATTAAACATTTACATGTATGGATTTGGTGGACATTGCATTCACAAAAAATCTGAATATTTTTTCTCCTTTCTATTTTTTATGCATTTACACTAGAACTGTGCTGAGACAGGCATATAGCAGTTTTAAATAAAGAAATTAAATGCAAATAATCATCTCATATGTCATGTATATGATAAAATGTATATAGGAATTAATACTGAAAATGAAATGTATTGTTGAAACTAACAAAAATAATGTCTGCAGTAAAAAAAAATATGTTTTTGTTACATCAGGCATTACATTGCATGTCTCTCTTTCTCTCTGTGTGTGTGTGTTAAACAGTGGTTTACTGCATAAATTGTCTCTGTCCTTAAATATATACATATTGCTGCAACTGGCTGCAACGCACTCTTCACACTCTTTATTGCGCTGTTATAAATAAGGAAACATATTTGAAGAGCTTCCACTTTTGGATGCAAAATACTGGTCACACTTTACTTTAAGGTTCAGTTTTCACTGTTAACTAACTATTAATACAACTTTGTTTTCCTCAATAAACTCCTAATTTGCTGCTTATTTAAGGTGGTTGTTAAGTTTAGGTATGGGGTTTGATTAAGGGATCTAAAATAAGGTCATGCAGAATAAGGCAGTTACATGTGCTTTGTAAGTACTAATAAACAAATAATATCCTAGTATTATGCATTTTAATAAGCAGCTAGTTAATAGTAAGAATTGGTCCCTAAACTAAAGTACCATCAGTGTCCTGTGCTATTTTTCATATGCATTTGCAATATAAACTTAGATCTATATAAACAATAGTCTCTCATCCTTGTCATATTTCAGTCACAATCCAATGATGACTGTTGATTACGTCATATTTGTTGTTGAATGCCAATAGCCTCATTTCCACTCGTACATCAATTACATCCACATCACTAATCGCAAGATCTTCATTTCCCTAAACATGAGTCAAGTTCACCTCAGCAAACACTCTCTGTTGTTGAATGGGAAGTGTTACACGTGTATAGCTTAATGGCTGGAATTGAATGTCTAATGTTTTAAGGTCCAGATGGCGTCTCTGCGGAGCAGAGCTGTTAGTGATGTGAGATCCGGCTAACAGACAAGAGCTAGTTTCAACATATACTGACAAATCACACCACTTTATGGATGTCACGGCATTCATTAAGCACAGATGAATCATGAAGAATAGTTTCACAATTGCCGTTCTGTTTTATTAGGGTCATTAAATGTTGAAATCCAAGGTGACATTGAATAGTATTTGTCAAAGTACGCATGTAACTGCACAACACTTGTTTGCATATAGAAATATCAGTATCTCTGTGTGGTCCTGTTTAGTCTGTTTAGTTATTTTAGTCTGTTTAGTTCTTTGCTTATAGTTACTTTGTTCAGTCTATGCCAGAGCATGTATCACTACTGGCGTACAACTCATTCTGCACATCTATACACCAGAATATCACAAACAACAAAAACAAGCATACAACACACTGTCTTAGTATTTATACGCTAGTTAAACAATAATAATTTGTAAATTACAGGGACGATGAATGAAGAACTCACTATTTGCACATGGCCTATTTAATTAGTAAACAATACATAGACTACAATCTGTAAACAGATTATGCATTAACTACAAAATAATAGCTTACAAATGATTTATAAATGCATGACATGTTTGTGACAGATGTGTGAGATGACAGAACTGTCTGTGTGTTTTTGTTTGAAGCTGGTGGCGTGTTTGGCCGTCAGGTAGATTCTGGATCAGAAATGGATGATAACACTCAACTCAAGTTCTATACGGAGCACAGGGGCCGTCGCCAAAGCAAAGGTAACTGCCTTCACCTAGCAAATATTTGCTTACATCAGTCATTTTGCACATAAACTACTGCCTAGTCTCATAATGCAAAAAAAAAAAAAAAAAAAAAAAAAACGGTGAAATATGAAAAAGACGTTTTTGACCATTACTTAAAATCTCAGGGGTTCTTTAACCATTGACTTCATAAGCGTTTCATCTGTGGATAATAAAGGTAGTTGGAACCCCTGCCATGAACAAGTGTGAATCACTCTAGACAATATAGACTTTCTTGTTAGTTTTTCTGAAGTCAATAAATGCAGAAAGTGCCGTCTTTTACTCTCATATTAAAAAGAGCTTAAGGCAACTTCCATGAATAGAACACACATAATAGAGCCTGAAAATCTTAAAATGAGTGAGTCTTTTTTTTTTCTATTCAGTAATAGTCAGCCAAAATGTGTTTGTGTGAAGTACGTGTGATTGTTCTGCACACTGCAGTCAAATATAGCACATAACAACCAGACTACACTATGCAAAGAAAACAAGCTGAAATATGCAAAAGTATGCTATGAAAGTCATACATGTAACAGTACAATCATTTACACTGATTGTCATTTGAATACTTCCTAATCAGAAGCCACAGCCAAAGACATCTGTATCTCAAACATGGTCCTGAAATCACAGATTCTTGACAAAAGTCTTTGAAATGAACACAACACATTATAAGAGCAACATTGTTGTGGTGTTTTTCACTTTCAGCAAAGCCTGGTCTAGTTTGGCCACTTAGATGGGAGACACTGATTGACATGCAAAGCAACTGTTGTTAGTTATGCTTTAATAATATTTTCTCATGCTTTAAAGAAGTCCACTTATTTTGATGTGTTGATTTACATGCTGAAGCACATGTAAAGTACTGTACATAATTATATTTTGAACTGTATTGTGTTCTTCAAAATTGCATCTGAAATTATAGTAACACTTTATATTAAGGTGTCCTTGTTACACGTTATATGTACTTACTATTATAAAAACAATCAATTATGCATACTTGCATGCAAGTAACCCTAAACTAAACCCTAATCCTAACCCTAACCATATAGTAAGTACATTTTATGAATACACTGTAACAAAGGCACCTTAAAATAATGTGTAAACAAAATTATTCAGTTGTTATATTTCAAATTTATATTTAAAACTTAAAGGGGTCCCATTATGGTGTTTCACTTTTTGAATTTTAGTCAGTGTCTAGTGTGTATGTTTGGGCATAAAACAAGATTTACAAAGTTATAAATCTCAATGTCCACCCCAAAGGGAGATATTTTGTTTAAAAAAAAAACAGTTTTCAAGAACTACAACGAACGGCTCATTTGTACTACAGTGTTGTTTTCCGGGTGTTGTGATATCACAAAGTGGCCCATTAGAATATCATTAAAATAAGTCCCGCCTATGGAAATTTTAATGGTTGGGGGGAAGGGAGGGGCGAGGTTGTGGTTAGAACACTTGTTTGAATGCATCAGACAAGACGACGTCGAAGAAGAAGTGCTGCTGTAGCGTACATTTTTCGCCATCTCAAAGAAACACTTTTTTTTTTTCACCCCCGTGCCCAAACATCTTTGGTTGGCCTTCCTAAAGCGGATGATGTCAGGAAACAGTGGTTGCAATTTATTTTTAACTCCGGCTCAAATTGATATGGCAATATTAATGCCACCCTTAACTATACCGGATCAGACGGAACTTGCTGCTTTAGCAAGGCAGTACTGAAACACAATCTAAATTGTTCGCCAATCACGAAGCACTGGGACTGTTTTTCGGATGGCGGGGCCTTCATCAAACCTGGAACTAATTGAGCCGTTTGTGCCAGGCTGGGGAGAAAGGTATTGTAATAATATAAATTATGTGAAAATAATGCATTTTTCAAACCACCAAGCATGAGAGCATGTTCAGTAACATTTTACAATAAGGTTGTATTAATTAATGTTAGTTAATGCATTAGTTAACATGAACTAACAATGAATAACTCCACTGTTCAGGATTACTTAATGTTCAGGATTACTTATGTTAATGTTAACTTATACATTTACTAATGCATCTCCTTACATTTAAAGATTAATTAGTTAACGTTGTGGTTAATGCATTAGTTAAAAATGTACATGTATTTATTTTTACAAGGCAACATTTCTAATTTTCAAAATTTCATTTCTAACTTTAAAATTAAAGTGAAAACAGAAAATATAAAAATAAAATCTAATTCAAAATATTGGCATAATCTATAATCAATTATATTGAAATAAAACTCGCTTTAAATAACCGCTATTTAATGCTGAAACTGAGGTTCATGAATGCATGCAGCAGACCACATAACATAAGGAAAATATCAAACAAGGCCAAACTGGAAATGTATTTTTCTGGAATAAAGATCTCTCTATGCAAAGCAGCTCACCGTGTCTGCAAAAGTGGAGAAGGAAAAATCAGTCACTTCCTGTTGTTATTTTATCAGGGCTGAGAGACAAACAACTCCTGGTAGAGATGATTAGCTCAGCATGTAGCATCAGCGTCCTGCAGTCACACTCATCTATCACCAGCTTTCAGAATGGCCGCTGAGAATTTATAACGGTGCACAAAGTGATGCCTCACAAGAGACCAACATCACCGTTCACACTAGCATTACTCTCAGACTCTTTAATCGCACAATGATGAATTTAATACCAAATTCTGCCCGATAAACTGTCACTGCGTTACAAAACCTAGTGAGTTGTGAACCTGTGGTAGCTAGCTTTCAAGACTTCTTTTGCATGCTTTCTTGAACGCTGTTATTAAAAAGTAGGCAGCATTTTCTGAAAGTCATTAACTTTTCCACTCAACCTAGGCTCATTGGAAAACATGTGCCTCTACCTAGAATTTTGCAAAACTCCAAAAAATATTGACCTATTCATACTATTTACAGGAGTTTCCAGCTGAAATAAACATTAGTAGCAATAAAACACCAACTATTTTTTATTCCTTTTCACAGAAATTATGCTTACGTTGCACAATACTATGTTATGAGCTCAAAAAACTTTTATAATAGTGCATGATTTGAAAACGAACACATTTTGATTTTTGTATCACATAAACAGTTCCATACGTTTGGCTTTTCTGATGTCGTAAACTTGCTCAGTAGCGCACCCGGTACAACAATACACTTATGATCTAAAGCACACGAGTATGAGTCCCGTGAAACACGAGTCACATTAAAACAAGAATAAAGACTTGAAGAATCAAGAAATTACAACATGGTTTGCTTCAGCAAATGTGTTTTATCTCAAGTTTGCTTTTGTTAACACCATCAGTTCGGATTTATGTATTTTCAGACATGTTAGAGTATTAACCTTTTAGTGCCACTCAGTGGACATTTTATTTCTGAACTGTCATGATACATACAACAACCAACATAAAACATTGCCAGATTCATGTTTATGTTTTGGAGATAATTAAACACAATTAAACACAATCTCAAATTATGTGCCATGTTTGATGAATTGATATAATGGAAATATTTATTTATTTACTTATTTATTCTACAATTTATTTGCGCTGATAAAGCTGAAAGCTGACCTATAACTACTCTTAAATATTCACAACTAAATCACAGATTCGTAATTAGACTAATTTCCAAAATTCAAGCTTGGTTAGAAATCTTGATTGTTTAATAAATAACAAACAAACACATACTTACTTGTCACTGACTTGACTCGTATGTTTCTTGAAAAAAAAAAAAAAAGGTACACTAACTCACTAAATTTTGGGAACCGTAATGACCTTAACTCTTTCACTGCCAAACATGGAATTTTCCGGGTGTCCGCGTTCTCACTGTTATATGCTCGAAGGCACGATTATGCATCTCCTGAATAAGTCCAGAATGTGCTGATCAAAAACACAGGCGAGGAAGACGCACAAATTAGAGATGTCATATGTAAGCATATGCATATGAAAAATAATGCGATCATCAACAATAAATAGCATAGAAATTAAAATTGCCTATAATGTTACTGAGTGAAATGTCGATTCAGGAAGTAGCAAAGGACTGTGAAAGCTTTGGGGGTGCTGATGGAAGCCATCTACTGCTTCTTTGCTTTGATCATTGTACTGAATATGATCCAGATGTAGTATTAGATAAAAATGTGATTTTCTCTTTTTTTTTTTTTTTTGCTCAAAATTTAGCTTAAATTATGCTTTTTGTTTAAAAGTAGAGGCTCTGTTCTTTATTTAGATGTATTGCATGTTCAGTTATTCATACAACAAAATATTCTGGGGGCCATGAACTTTTTGTGAAAATGCTGATGGTGGCTGGCAACTTTTTTTTTTTTTTTTCAAAAAGACTGGTGGGGAAAGAGTTAGTAACCTTTAATAACTGCAATTCCATTTAATAATACGATAACAACAGTTTAGGGACCAATTCTCACTATTAACTAGTTGCTTATTAGCATGCATATTACTAGCAGTAATAATTTAATGCCTTATTCTCCATGAGCATATTTTATATCCCATGATCCACCCTATTCCTAAATAAGATATTCATAAGCAATAAATCAGTAGTTTATTGAGGCATACATCATAGTTAATAGTTACTAAAGTGTGACTCTAACACTTTAGATTAGGGAATACATATTCACTCTTAACTAAGGGTTTTCCCTCAAACTCCTAATTTGCTGCTTATTAATAGTTAGCAAGGTAAGGTTGTTATGTTTAGGTTTTGGGTTGGGTTAAAGGGTCTAGAATATGGTCTTGCAGAAAAAGGCATTAATATGCAACTAATAAGTACCAATAAACAGCCAATATGCAAGTAATATGCATGCTAATAAGCAACTAGTTAATAGTGAGAATTGGTCCTTAAAATAAAGTAGTAATGCATACAAAATGTACCAAGTTTCCAAGTGTTAATGTGACCTGGATATAACTAAATAAATAATTATATGAATAAATAAGCAAACACAAATAGCCACAAGGCTGGTTAGCATGCACAGTTATTTGTGATGGTAGATACTGTGACTAATATAGATATTGTGACTGCAGGCAGTAAGCATCTTTCTCCTTTGATGGCCTTTCAAATGTTGCCCTGAATGCTGAGAAAAACTATTTTATTTCTAACAGCATATTTATACTGCCTGTTTGTTTTGTAAGGCTCTTAAAAGCACGAGATGGACTTGTTTTGTACTTTTCCTTTTAGTGAAAGGCTTGGGACTGTGATATTATAGTCCTCTTCCCAAGGCAAGCATCACTTTTGTTATTGCTTGTAGTTCTTCCACCCACTTCAGCTGCACCTTTTCCCACACCTTTTGTGCTACAGATGTGAATGAGATCTTAAATCATATAGCTTGTGAGAGCTTTGTTGTTACTTTTCTGAATGATCAGGCTTGCAATTTTTACCAGGAGGATGATAAAAACCCATAGACCTACATTAAACCCAAGTCATATCTACAGACCCAAATATATCATAGAGATTTGGGGCAGACAGAAAATTGTGGCAGTGGGTTTGGCACAGGCGAGCACCACTCATTTATTTATATTCACAGTTATCTTTTTGCAGTAAATTTTCCATTGCAAAACTCAAAGTTAAAAGGTATAAGAAGACGAAATTGTCTAGGAAATTAATTTCACTGAGTTTCAGCCCTTTTCATTGTGGTGGTGTCAGTCTAAATCGATCTGCATCAAAAGCTGCAGTGGTAGAAGTGCTGCAAACTTGCTCACTATCAAATCAGGAGCTCTGAGCAGAAGGGACAGAACAGGGTTCATTATTGATTCCTCAAGGCCACTGTTTGCTCTTCTGAACCGCTATAGCCATGAATTATCCCTCATACTCCATCTGTGCTGATAGCTGAGCTATTTTCAAGAGGATGTTGTGGGTGTGCATTCAAGGACATGCAAACATATATATGTCATGCTCAGAGTTCAGAGAGGATCCATCTCTATGGTTCTGTTGCGTATATTTGTTTTATCGCCAAGCAGTGATTTTCAGTTTGAAAATGGCCATTGATAAACAACTCAGACTGAAGTTATCCTGTGAGTTATTGCATTGCAGACAGACACAGAAAGCGATGTGTATATGTGTACATGTGTTTTTGTGTCTTATCAGTATTTGTCATGTTTTATATGTATGCATGAGCGTTATCAATGCACAGCCAGGAGTTTTGCTGAGCATTGTGTGGAAGATGCTCTCTAGCATGAAGGACACACAAGTGAGAAGCTCTGCTGAGCTTTGTCAAGGACTTGCTCATTCACTTAGGAAAGCCAAGAGAGAGAGAGAGAGTGTGTTTGTCGTGTTTATATGCTGGTGTGTTGGTACATATGCTAATGTGCTCTTAAGTCTTTCACAGTGATTGCGGCCAGTTTCGTGTTTAAAGATGTGTCATTGTAGCCCATTATTTCAGTAACTGTTAAACAACTAAACACTGTAATATAATAAATTATTTATGTATTAGCCATACATATGAATCATTGTTGAATTACTTAACATAATTTGTCAATATGAGGAGATTGAGGGGAAAAAAGTGCCATTTAAATGAATGCTATGCAAACTTGTAAATTAAAAAGTGGATGCATCCTAGATTAGTGGTCAATAAAGATGGGTAATTCAATGGAGATTCTAGAAGTAGTACCCCTAAATAACCTAACCTAAATATGTTGATTTATATAAACCTTACAAACATAAATGCATTAAATTATTTCAACCCTGTCGCAGTTTGTTTGGAATTGATGTACTTAAAATTGAAAATAGGCTACATTAGTAAGTTCTGGTTGTATCATTTGATTTCTTTGTGCATGTCTTGTGATAAATCATACATTGTAATTGGAAGACAATATTGATAAACCATTTCAAAAAGAATCCTGTTAAATGCTTTTGCACCACATCACTTTATTCACAATCAATATTCATGTGTTTTTGGCCAATAAAAAGTTACTATTGGGATTAATTTAGGTTTCTAATTCAGAATTCATCTTATTTTTTTAAAGATCTCTGAAGAGTTCTCGCATATGCATTATTTTGCCAGTGTGCAAGGGTCACCATACTAAAATACTCAGATAATGTTTTATTTTTGTATTTTTTTGTGAACAATTATTTATTTTATTTTATTTAAAGGCAAACTAAAATATAAATAAATAAATAACATAAAGTGATACAAAAACTACAGATCAGAAAGAAGAAACAAAATGACTCAAAAAAAAAAAGAAAAAAAAGAAAAAACACATGCACCGAGTGCACCCTGTGGACATACATAAATTGCAATTTGGGAAAGGCGACACATGCACACAGAAGCGCCCTAAAGGGGACATACCACGTCCATGCAGAAATCCCAAATGGATTATCCGACGACCTGGGCCCCTCGAGGACGATTCGAACATCTCCAAAATCCAACCAGAAAACAAAGTTCACAAGTCACCACTGATATCCTAAGACCAGATAGTTGTTATGGACAATGGTCTGCATGATTGTACGAGGAGAAAAGAGCAAACAACTGAAGCAGAAACAACAGAATTATCAGTTAGGATCAGGGAGAATTACTTTTCAAAAGGGATGTACAGGCAATTCTGTCATCATTATCACCATTTCTGTCTAAAATTAAAATATTTAAATTTCTTCAAACAGTTATCAAAACACCTTTAGTTTTATTGTCAGTCGCAGCAAAAGAGACCACCTCGTAATATTTACTATTGCATCTATGAACATCATCCTTCCACAAATGAGTTTTCTGGATCAAAGCAATGTCTACCTTTTTTCGTCGCAGTAGTTGTAAAAAACTTGTACAATTATGGGGGCCATTTAAACCATTGATATTAAACTTATTATAGTCATTTCAATCATTACTATTAATCAAATAAGTGAACTGAACAAATGAGAGAAAGTTATACCACTGCACATGAATTAACTCAAGTCTGCCTTTAAAAACCCATTAACAAAGAAAACCCACCCCATAAAACGTTTACAGACTGGGGTAAAATCTCCAGGCTACCACCCTCCCCTGTCTTAATCGGTGACATTAACATGACAGCCAGTACAATTCTTTATAACACCGCCATTAGCCCTATTGTAAGAGAACAGAATAACTTCAAATTAACATAAGTGATAAAGTGGGGTTAAAAAAAAAAAAAAAAAAGTATGTATAAGGGAAAGGGAAGTGGTGTGTGGCCAAGTATGGTGACCCATACTCAGAATTTGTGCTCTGTATTTAACCCATCCTAGTGCACACACAGTAGTGAACATACACCCGGAGCAGTGGGCAGCCATTGCTGCGGCGCCCGGGGAGCAGTTGGGGGTTCGGAGCCTTGCTAAAGGGTCTCACCTCAGTCATGGTATTGAGGGTAGAGAGAGTGTTGGTTATCCCCCCCCCCCCCCCCCCCCAGACGGCCAGTGTGTTCGCCGCTCACTTTTTTATGCTCGCTCTCTCTGTTCCCCGATTAAAAAGTCAACCTTAGAGCATATATTCTGGATTGTAGTCATGTGAGAGGCGAATTTGGTGTGCATTGCTGCTAATTCAGCCTTCAAAATGTCCTCAAATCAGTGATCGCCATGTTGTCTTCAATGTCGGACTTGGCCCATTGCAGCTGTTGATTTTGTTTTCTTCTCAATTGGCGAGGATGATGGTGAAAGATAAGCGAGTTTCCGACTGTGTGACATCCCCAGACCAACGTCAAACGAAAAATCTACCCCAAATGTACAAAAAGAAGACGAACAACATAAAAGATGGAAATATACATGGAGCCCAGCTAATGTGCGACTTGGGTCATGAAAATGTCACGTGACCCCATTTTTTGCCATCCCCAATTTTTTGTTTATTTTGCATATTTGTTTACCTGTGTCCATGTCCACCTGTTTCTAAGCCACTTGCTCCATCGTCTGCTTTTTGAAAATATTTTCTGGATCTCCAGTCGCAATGGAGCTAATAATCATAGGCTGTTCTCCGACGGCTACAGTTAGGAACAGATTGTTCTGTAAGAGACGTGAGATACTGTGAATGCACTGTGAAGAACAAGCCAGGTGTGACCTCTCGGAGGAGTGTTGAACATGGCAGAGACAACAAAACAAATACAAGCATCTGTGAGATGTTTGGATGCAATCTACAGAAATCTCAGGTTCTTGAAGTTGCTTGAATAGGAGTTACTTTCACTTTTTATTTCACCCCACCGGGCACTCTATAACACTTAGTCGGGTGTATCTCAGCACAGTTTCCAAGACAACAGTTATTATATATTATTTTTAGGCTAACTCTGATATGTCAGGTAGTGATGAAAATCCATTATCTCTTTCTCTGCACAAAGAAATCAGTCAAGTCTTAACAAGGACTTTTCTAAACTTAGCTAATTGAAGAACAAATAGCTTAGAGAGTTTGTTTGCTTGTGAAGGTCACCAACATGTTCGTAAGGATAATATTTATAGCTTGTTGGGAGCTGGTATTAATTGTTATTTGTTTTTTTTTATTACATTCTGTTCTTTGACTTTAAAGCATCTGATCTTCATTAAAGCTGTCAAATCCTATTTGTCATTTCTCACTAGATGTGGAGGTTTCAGAATTTTAGTTTAACCTCTCCCGCACAGACGAATTGTTCCTATTGGACTTTAAGCTTTTCTTTCTATGTTAAATAAACCTGATCATCATCACAGAGCTTTGAGACATGGGAATAAACACTCTCACTCCCACATCCACTCTACAGGGAGCTCGAGGATTCAATTTATATTCAGGCTGTCCTCAGAAATCATCAGGGGGCTTGTTGCTCCTCGTTTTATTGTAGCATTAGAGCTTCTCGCTGTATTAAGTGATCCAAATTGACCATTCCCTAAGCTCCACCCCTCCTTTGGTTATTGTTGCTCACCCAGGAAACATTATAGAGCATACCATTAGAATGAAGTGGAGAATTCTGAGAACAGCTTGGAAAAGAAAACTGTTATCTGCGGGTTATTTTTTTTATTTATTTATTTATTTTTATATTAGACAGTGGCATGATTACACACTTGATACTGGTTCAGATTCAAGAGGGAAAAAATCACAAGCAACTAAAAAAAATTACAAAATATTTGAAACATTCAGATTAGTGTGAGTTTACATAATTGTTCAAGACACTGAACAGTAAATTACATTTTACAATATATTCAAATAGAGAACAGTTATTTGAAATTGTAATAATATTTTACATTTTTACTGTATTTTTGGTCAAATAAATGCAGTCTTGGTGAGCAAAAGAAACTTATGGGTCTGATAATAGTAGAGGGCAGAAGTTCAGTGAGGGGTCCATGTGATGGTGAATGGGAGAGGTGTGATGTCATATGAAACAGCAGGAATCTGATCTGTATAATCGTGTTCCTCTGTCTGTTCCCACAGGCTGCCCTCAGAGTCCCTTGAGCAAGGCCACGTTAACACTGATCACCGTCTGCACGTGTGTGGTGGCAGTCGTGTACGGCACGCAAACATCCTGTCCTCTCACCGTCAAGGTCACGCTCCACGTTCCTGAACACTTCATCGCCGACGGTGAGCAGTCTATAGACAGCCACAATGTATTATTTTAACACCAATAGGAACCTTTTTTTATTATACGTCCTTTTTACTACATTTAAATAGATTCAGTACAGCTATACAAACAAAATATTAATGATCATTAATTTACCTGATACCAGCTTGGTGAATTTTACACTTTTTTTGTAATCTTTATTGTGATGCATGTAATAGACACTTGTATCTAAAGTGACTTTCATTGTTTCAAAGTATCTTTCCACATTTTATTAATTCATCCATTTAAATTAACATCCTTGCTGTGAGAAGACAACATTATATTTTGCTACTTCGCAACACTTTCAAAGTGAAATGTCTAGTGTGAGACGCTAACAGTGCCTTCAGTCTGAAACAGATTTAAGTCAATCTGGCTATGCTTTATTATGCTGGTTGTTGGTGGCATTTTGAAAATAAAATGTCCGGTGAGTGGTTAACCTATACTTAACCCTTAAATGCACACCTTGGGTCTTTAGCGACCCGGGACATTATTCATATTCAAATAGGCTACCCTCTCCTTCCTTCATTTTTTATATTTTTTTTTGACATCAACTTAGTATCCTCAGTCTATTCATTATAAACAATATAACAAGAAAAAAGTCGATATAAAAGAATGCCTGTTTTCTAATGAAGTTATTGTAAAAAGGGTATAGGGTCGCTAGAGACCCAAGGTGTGCGATGATGTAAGTGTATTTTACCTGCATAACAATATTTAAATATCTGATGACTGAATATGTGCAATTCACCTTTATTCCTCGAGGTGGCACTGTTGGATAGACAATGATGATGTGGATGGGCAGGGAGTTTTTGCACAGAACAGAACCATACCGCCAAACCAAACTTTACGCTAAGTATCTATCATTTTGACGACAGTGGTCTTGACAGAACATATGTTTTACGGGACTCATACCCAAGTGCTACATATTACAAGTTGCAAGTGTAATGCTGTAGCAGGTGCACTACCAAGCAAGTTTACTATGTCAGAAAATCCATATGGAGCTGGTTATGTGATATCAAAATATATTAGTTTACAAATAATACACTATGGTAAAAGTGTTTTGAGCTCATATCATAGTATTGTGCAAGGAACCATGTCAAATTAAGTGTTCAATAAGCACTACACTGTAAACATAATATGTGTGCAAAGGAATACAAGTTGATGTTTTACTACCACTGGTGTTCATTTCAGCTGGAAACCGCAGTGATTTGTACATAAGGGTACATTTTTGGAGTGTTTTTCCAATGATCCTTGTAATTGGATATTGTTGCCAAAAGAAATTGTACAACATGACCATTCTAACCAGCCAAACCCTGACCCTTTTGATTTAGTCACAAATGCCACCCTAAACCTTACCAAACATGTGCATCAAGAACTTGTAGTAGTCACAAATTTGGCACTTGCGAGCACTCTTCTGAAACATTTAAATGTCAATTTGGAAACCCTACCGTCTGACACGTGCATGCAGCAGCTTTTGCAAAACCACAAGGGCACATCAAGTGCACCATTTGGAACAGGGCCTTGGTCCATCCTCATGGGATTTGCATTATAGCTTAAAAAGATGGCAAAATATGGAATTTTTTCCACGCCAATAATTTTACAGCATGTTGTGCCAGAACATTTTTTGTGCACAAAAATGTATAAATAAATAGAATACTTCTAAAGAAATTTCTATTTGATCTTCATATAATCTCATTGCTGTCTAGGAGAAACAAAGGGAGAAAAAAAAATAGGATATTCATGGCTTTTGACACATTTATTGAACCTGCATACTTTGAATTAATCTGATTTAGCTTGGACAGTTTGTCAGTGTATCAGACAGCAACTGAGTGAAAATTCAGCCATGGCCATATGAGTTCATCATATCTGCTTCAAATTATTCAAATTAATTAATGATAAGTTATAATTCTGAAATTCAAAGTCTCTTAAAAAGAAAAAAAGCAAGAGATCTGTACGATCTCACAGCGATCGTGCACAGTGATGAGGGTGAGAGTGAGCAAAGGTCAGAAGACATTCGGGTGCTGAAGAGCATGGAAACCTCCAATTAAAGCCATTTGATGCTGATGCTGCAGTCCAGAGATGCTGGACCATCTGTCAGAGTCGCAGTGGGCTGCTTTAACCCTCAGAGAACAAACATGGCCAAAACCCACACACACATACAGTAGAAAAGCTGTGAGATGATCTGGCTATGATATGTTTCGAATAAATCTGAAATAATCTACATCTGAGTGTTTTGCTGAGAAAAAAAAAAAAAAAAAGATGAGAAGAGGGAAACTGCAGCTGCTTGTATTGGGACGACCTAAATTGCAGATGCCACCTGGGCAGCATACTGCTGCTGTATATGTGCCACATATTATTATCATTGTTCCTTCTATCTGGTTGCTGGGACCTCATTATGAAGGCTATTGTTTTACAGAACTGAGTGATTCATTTTTAAAGACTAAAGTAACACACACACACACACACAGAGAGTGATTTTTATTGAAATGTTACAAAAGAGGTGGTTTTAGGAGATTTTGTCAGGTTTAACACTTCTGGGTACAAATGTGTCCCCAAAATATGGTGAAGTAGGTAACACGCACACACAGACTCACACATATTCATTCCAGGACCCAAAAAGATCTTAATTTGAGAGCATGTTTTCTAGGTGATTTGTCATACATACTCTGGTAGGTTTGCTGAGGGTCATGGGCTCCATCTGTTGTGGGGGTTTTTTAGAAAGATTCAGACAAACTACAATTTTGGATCACTCGTATTAGCCCACACTTTGCATATAGCTCCTGTAATGGTTGTATTATAAGTATCAACTTAAAGCTCTTACATTAGTCTGAGATTTGAAGAGGTCACAGTCGCCAGCATCAGGTTTCTAATTAAACTGTTCGATGACATTAAGCAGCTGAATGTTTCTTTGGGGGTATTCAGAAGGTCAACTGTTTCTTTGAAACCCACAGCCATTATTCAAACTCATTTCAGACATGGTCCACTGGTTTTAGTTGTATATTTAGCTTATGCTATAGCCTTCCTGTTTATGAGGATTTAGGTTTTACATAGAAGTATAATGCATGGTAAATTTTGAGTGCATTCATATGAATTATATACATGGTGTTTAAAAAAACACTCAAACAAACAAAAACTGCATTACATTAACTGCAAGCTCTGCTTATTTTTTTTGCAGTCTTTTGATGGTTTTCAGTTTATGTTGGATGTTCCCGAACTGAATGCCTTATAAAAAATATGACTTTAAAGCAACTAACAAAGTGTAATAAATAATAAAACAAATACTTGTAACGCTGATGCTCTAATAAGCATTTATTTTTTTATTTTTTTTAAATGAACGAATGAATTTTCTCCATTAGCCTGGACACACTTCCTGTTTAGGCCTCACCCATATGATTATCTCTGAATACTAACAAAATATTAACCAGAGGAACTATAATTTCAAAATATAGCTGCGAGCAGTGATGACGGGCCCAAGCCGTCAGCATACGCCACCCCGGTGGCATCGATAAAACGGTGCCCAGTGAGCACACGCATTACAGTAACCCTCTGGCAGTTTGGTTTTAAGGGATACGGCAATTAAAGGGTTAATCCAAACCATCAACTCTGTGAAACACACACACACACAGAACAACATATAAAACTTTAAATTCTGTGAAAATATATTTTTCATTGGTAGTTCATGTTAGTTAATGCATTTACTAATGCTAAAAAATGAGAAATTATTATAGTTACCAAAGGTTTTAATGATTTATAAAGCATTTTTTAATTATTTATTTTTCCATTAACTAACATGAATAATTTTTTCTAACACAAATGAATAAAGTAAAAAATATATCTCATCACACTGCCGTATAGTGAAGTTGAGGCACAATAGCTGCTACGCTGTGTTAAATCCCTGTGTCTCTGCAGCGTTCCTGGGCGTCCCTGAGTGGGTGTCAGTCTGGCAGGCGTCCACACGTCCCGCTCTGCCTCCGCTCTCGGGTTTAAGACAGCAGAGAGGATTATGAAGCAGCAAAGCAATTTAATTTAAGTCACCCTTATCTTTGAGAAGAGCTGAATTCACACATCAGCAGAACAGGACAGGTGTAAACGTCGTCCTGAGAGATGGACACACAAGAGAAGGAGAAACGTATTTAGAAACACTGCTTAATTCTGCTTTGGGGAGAGATCTGGGCTTTGGCAGATATTGAAGAGCATGTCCTGCCATACACATCATCCTTGTTCAGTGTTTGTTCGAAGGACTCATGAACACTGATCTTAGACCTGGGATATGTTTCAAGAGATTTCAAGATGTTTCCACTAAAGTGTATTTTTTTCAATTGTTTTCAATATGAGTGTCACATATATTTAAATAAAACAGCTGTAGCAGCATGAAGAGCATTGTCGAAATGTTGCTCTTCTTGAAGGTCATAAGATAAATCTGTATTTTCAATCATGTCCTTTTTTTTCTGTATTTTTTTTGTATAGGAAGCAGTTTTGTGGTGAGCATGGGCAGTTATCTGGATGTCTCCAACTGGTTAAATCCAGCTAAACTGACCCTGTACTACCAGACCAACACCTCCACCCAGTGGGTGAGAGATTACTGTGGCCAGAGAACGACTGACCCCTGTGAACAGCTCTGTGACCAGGACACTGGTGAGTGAACGAGCACACACACAGACACACATTTGTATGGCCTTCTTTGTGGGGACTTGCCATAGACTTGTATCGTTGTTATACTGACCGAACAATATTTTTCTACCAACTAAACTAAACCTACCCCTCACAGAATTTGTATTTATTTATTTATTTATTTTTTGCATATTTTAATTTTCAGATAAACATAATCTAACAACAATAAGAATGTCAAAAAATCAGGTTTTACCATCCTTTATCCAAATGTCTCCACAATGGAGGATAAACCTGTACCCACTCAGAAAAATACAGTATCGAGACCTGATTGCCACGCTTACGAGGAAACACATTTATTTGCTCGTGACCTTCTGTGGTAATCTGTGGCTCAAGGTCTCAGTCAGGTTGAGTCAGTTTGCAGGGCGCCAGTGTGATAAGCGTGCCGATGCCTGGGGATCAAGGGAATAACACAAGCACGCTGTGACATCTCAGACCCGGGGCTTATGAGCATCACGCTTGACATTTACAGTTATTGTCTAGAATCTGTCTTTGTAGCTGCTCTTTTGCAATACGGTGAGGACCCAGAAACAAATGGTGCTCTTTAGTCTGATGCACAGGGTGAAAGTACAGATATTTGATTGTGATGTAATGATGGATGAATAAACAACATACGTTAAAAGAGTTATTCTTAAAAAGGATAATCTACTCAAAAAGTTAAAATGAAACCAAACAGTTGATGGTAGCCATTGACTTCCATAGTGTGGAGGGAAAAACAAAAGAAACGGTTAGTGGAAGTCAGTGGCTAGTGTCAACTATTTGGTTTAATCGTAATTTCCGATTTGAAATTTAAAGTTCATTATGGTGTACATTTATACTAAATGTAAATTAATATATATATATATATCGAGAGAGAGAGAGAGAGAGAGAGAGAGAGAGAACACTTTTGAAACAATTAAGCACAAGGGAATCACCGTAACAGAGTTATTTTTAACAAAATTGTACTTGAAAACAGCATGTATTAAGTGTGCATGCATACCAGTCTTCCAGTGTGTGTTTATTTCCTGTAAACATGTTTCACATTTGTTTATATATGCTGAAAATCAATTGTTCAATTACTGAAATTAATTTTCTGTGTTAATAAGCAGCATGGAGCAGATGATATCTGTGTTGTTTAACCCACAATACTTCTTTCATTGTTTGGCCTTTGAATGTAATTCCACTTCATCATATAGGTCTGCATTTATTTTTAAACACAGTGAATAATAGAGCTCCTCCATGAAAGCTCCAAACTGGAAGCCAGTGCTGTGTGACCTGACATTTAGATGCATTATCTACCTCTTCTTATTCTCTTTTAACTGGCCTTAAAGAAGAGGAAAATGTCTCTGCACTGTATACGAGTATGAACCTGTATTGGATTGCATCCCTTTTGCTTTTAGCACAATGTTGCATGAGATCACTAATGCATAGTCTATGGTGATGCATGAAGCCACCTCAATAAATACTGAAGATTAGATTCATAAATGTGAAGGTGAATCTGGAAACCAAGAGGAACGGCAATCTGAAAAAAATGCCGCATAAGCTAAGCGATTGTGTGTGGAGGGTAATGTGTTAGGTGAGGAAAAGAGCATTTGAAAGACAGAAAGGAAAAGATGCATAATACTATACTGAATACTATGAATAATGACTATAATGAATACTATGTTATCAAAAGATGCAGATGGTCACAAACAAAGGACAAAAGTTTCTTATTTATTGGGCCACACCTTAGTTTGGGTGCCAGTTCTCTCTATTAACTATTAACTGTTTTTTATGCTGTTTTTTTGCCTCAATAAACAAACTAATTTGCTGCTTATTAATAGTTAGCAAGATATTTGTTAAGTTTATATGGGGTAGGGTTAAGGGATCTAAAATGGTCATGCAGAATAAGGCATTAATATGTGTTTATATGTTCTAATAAACAGCAATATGCTAATAAAATGCATGCTAATAACAAAATAGTTAATAGTGAGACTTTTATTTGTTCTTAATTTATATAGTGAGACTTATTTATGGCTTGCTTTGTCTTTATGGTGTATACAATTTGTATAAATGTAAAAATAAATAAAAATAATTTAAAGCAGTTTATCATAAGGCAGTAACATAACTAAATGCAGAAAAAAAATGAATACTTTAGCACGTTTTATTTGATGACATTTTAAATAATTTTTTAAACATTTTTTAAACTTTTTTCTTAATGATCACTTGTACAGTTCATGGAAATTTTTATATTTATTAAACATGCTTAACAAAAACACAGAAAATGTGTCATTAATATTGATAAAATAAATGAGCCAATTTTTATTTTTAAACAAAGGGTTGGATAAATGAGTCAACTCAACAAAGTGATCTTGAACTGAGTGAACTTGATTAAATTAATCAAACCTGTGAAATTCTATATTTTCTCTTAAAGTCAGAGGTGATTGGGGCTCCCAAGTGAATCCCCTAATATTATCACGACATAACTCATAGTGACCGACAGATAGGGAAGTTCCAACTCCCCACCCAGCTTCTTCCGTTTGAGGCTCTTGCATTATATTATACACTGGTGTGTGTTACGATTGAGCACAAGTAGGAAACAGACAGTGGGTCCAAATGCAGTTTAAGTTCCTTTAATGATAATCCACAGAGATATACGTCCAAAATACATGACAGAACTGAGAAAGGATCACAAGAAATACAGGAGGTAACACTTATCAACAACTCAAAGACAATAGCAATCCAGGGCTTAATATACTGTACACAGACACAGGACCAAACAGGAAATGGAACACAGCTGAACCAGGTAGACCCTAATTAACCACAGCATGATGGGAAATGGAGTCCATGACCAGAACAACACAAAACACAGGAACGCCCTCTAACGCCTCAGAGTGGTGCAAACAACCGGGCGTGACATAACCCCCCCTCTAAAGGCAGATTCCAGACGCCCTACACTATCAAAGTCCAGGAAGGCGGTGGTATAGAGGCGGACACAGGGGGAGGGAAGTAGGGTCAGGACCATGGGGCACAAGAGGCAGAGGCAGAACAGAGGGTGAAGACCACGAATGAGTCCGCTGAACAGCGGGTCGAGACCAGATCAGTACCAGAGATGAAGCTGAGAGAATTAAAGGCAGTGGCCATGGAGAAATCAGCGGATTAGAGGGCAGGGACCAGAGTGAAGCCAGAGGTAGAGCTGATTGAACTGAAGGCGGTGGCCACGGTGGAGTCAGTGGAGCAGAGGGCAAAGACCAAATTGAGGCCAAAGGTAGAGCTGATGAAGCTGATTGACCAGAAGGTGGCGCAGATGAGACAGATGGTGGTCTGGGCGGGGTTGGAGGAGCACATGGGGGTTTAGGTGGATCCGGCTGTATCGGTGGCCAGAGTGAAACGGAGTCTGATTTGGGTTCAGCGACCTGACTTGGTTCTGAAACAGAGTCTCGGACTGGACTTGGCTCAGGATCAGAAACAGGATCAGAGTTCGGATGCCTGATATTTCGGAACACAATTGTGTGAGGCAATATCTACGATTATGCCAAATCATTTCAATGATAGGCTTCTGTTGAGGACTTTGCCCTCTGTTGAGGCAAAGTTGCATGACTTTTTTGAGGAATTTATTTGGTAATTGTGTTTACATCATAGTTTAGATTACTGGATAAAAAAAAAAAAAAAATCTGACTCAATTGAGCATGCATATTTTTTATTTTTTTTTTAAGAATATGTGTGCATCTTGATGTTTCCATCCAACAAATTTGTCATGCAATATCCTAAAACTTAACATAAAAGTAGGTAGATGGAATCATAAGCATTGCTAAAGCACAACTCCCTCATGCCTTCAGTACTCATAATTCCCTATATAAGAGCTTCATTACCACTGAACTTCACTGTGGGAACAAAGCACTTCTCACTGTGCTCTTCACCTATCAATGCCATAGCATTTTAGATGCATTTTAGATTGAGTTTGATTTTTGAGTATGGATTCCCAGAAGTCTATATTTTTGTAAATATGGCATTGTCCTGTTTTTTTTTATTGCAAAAAAAAAATCTCTTATAACTAAATGAAAGCTTAACGCGAAGACTTGATTATTTCAAGTCCATTGTTTTTGAATTTCTTGCTGTATTTTCACCCTTAAAACCATGGTTTGGCTTTCCTCTTATACAACTGTCCTCTTTTGTGAAAAGAATTAAATCTCTTCATGATTCTCTGCCAAGGGGTTCAGTTGTTGTCTGAGAATGATTTAATGGGTAACACTGTGTAACACTTTTAATTGTCAAAAATTACTCCTCTTTAACTGTTTTGGTTAAACATGCTCACTTTAATGTTTAAATATTTTAATATTTAAACATGCTTCAATAATTAAATTATTGAATTTAGAATTATTGCTTAAAAATGTGCTTTATTTTGCACACACACACCAAAAAGTAGTTTTACGTTCTAATTTTCTGGAGGGTGTACTTATTTTTTGCAACATTTTATCACTTTAATAAGGTGGTCTTATTTTCCTGAATGATTTTAATATGCTTCTTTGGTAACTGATCAAGCAGACTTGCTAGAACATTATTTCTCTAAAGAACCCTAATAGTATTCCAAGAGTAATTGCTGAATTTGTCAAATATTACAAAATATGTATGGTGAGTATGGTAAATAGTGCTCAAGAGTGGTACCATTATACTTTTTTAAGTATTTGATGAATAGGAAGTTCAAAGAACAGCATTTAGATCTGTCTGTCCATCCATCCCTATAAACCTTTAAATGGTAGTGCATCAGAGTTTCAGCAAAATACTATTATTAATAATAGTCAGAAATGTTTCTTCAGCAGCCAATCAGCATATTAAAATGATTTCTGAAGGACCATGTGACACTGGAGACTGGGGTAATGATGCTGAAAAATTCAGTTTTGATCAGAGCAATAAATTACATTTTACAGTATATTCATATTCTTCCAAACCTGTTAGATCATTTGTTACCAGTATTTGTTAAAGTTGTTTAAATATCTTGAGCAGTGTTTAAGCAGTAAGTGTTCTGCAGGCTGCAGTGCTTCTCAGATGAATGGCAAAGTGCTCATCCTCACTAGAGAGGTGATGGTGTGACAAGGTCTGCTGTCGAATTTCCAGTGTTGGGGAGTAGTTAACTACAAGTAGCGACGCTACTAACTTAACTACATTTTTCAGTAGCTTGGCAGTAGCTCAGTTGCTTTTTAAACAGTGTAGCTTTTCCAGTAGCTAACTACTTTTTGCAGCAAGTAGCGGTGTAGCGCGAGCAAAAGCTACATTGCGTTTTGTCGAGCCTGCGCGAATCAGCGCGATGCAAGGATATTCTTCTTGTTAGATTACAAACTCATTTTTTGCCATTACCGCCACCTGTTGTTTAATCACGCATCTTGCGGCTAACGGTTCACTGACGTACAGAAGTGGGTTGACACACCCATTATCCATGATGGAGCAAGACGTGGCGGCAGATTTGGAGGATGGAGAAACAACTAACGTTAATTACCCATGGCCTTATTTGTCCAAGTTCTTGTCTCGCAAAGAAACGACAAGTAAAGGTTACACTTTTTGTAACAGATATTTGATATGTTACAAAAGATATTTGAGTGTTGTGTGTAATAAAACAATACTCTTTGAAATCATAATTGTATTGCATTGTTTTAAACACTAAATATTTTACTTAAAACATTCCTCAGACACTTATTCAGTTATTTATAATATACGTTGTTCAAAAAAATCAAAAGTAGTTTCAATGTAGCTAGCTACTTTTTGATAGTAACTTGTAGTGTAGCTAACTACTTTTCCAAAAGGGTAGCTTGACTGTAGTTTAACTACTTTAACTTACGAGTAGCTTGTAGCTTGTCAAACTACAGTTTCAGAGTAGCTTCCCCAACACTGCGAATTTCAAATCGATCCCAGCAGGAATAGAGAGCAGAGTAGAGGTGTGACTGTGGGGGGACTTGAGGAGGTGGAATATCAGTCAGGCTCTCAATGTTCTGGATGAGCTGCAGGGGCTTTGATTGCATATGCTGGGAGGACGGCCAGAAGACAGTTTCAATAGTGCAGACGAGAGCAGGATAGAGTGCAGCTCTCTTTGTTCCATGATGCTTAAAAGATCATTGGTTTGATTTCCAGGGAAGATGCATCATGATAAAACGTAAACAGAATGACGTAGTTCTGCACAGACTGCTCCCAGGATAGTTGATTGACAAGGCCGTCTTACCTTAGACCCGCTGAGAGCTGAGAGCTGTCTGGCATTGTGTCATGCTCCGGTGTAGGGGAAGACAAGAAGCCTCCAATAAAGCGATTGAGGTGTTTGCTGTTGGATGTAGTAATGAATATAGCAGTCGTCATTTACTCCTGACATCTGAGCTGCTGAATACGCAGATGATTAACGTTACTTTCGTTTTTTGGGAATGCGCCAATTCCGATCTGCCTAAATGTGTCTATGTTCGCGCAAATCATTCATGATCCAGCTTTATCTACAGAAGAAGTGATATAAGGTTTATTTTTATTAATCTTTGCAACTTGCCTTTCCTAGTAATGTGCTAGTTAGCCAGTTTCGCGGCTGAAGTTTACAGTCTGCTCGTCAGCCAACGGAAGAGAGGGGCGGGGTCAGCAGACCGCATTAGCATTTAAAGCTACATGGACAAGAATGGCTTGCTGAAAACATTGCTGATTTTGACAGGATAAAATAGGTGTTTTTTACCCTACCATTGAGAAATGTTAACCAAAGTATGTTATAGACTTTTCATTAAGACCCTAAATAATCATATCAACTTGTGGAAAATGGGCATCCGATGGCCGATTTAAATCTTATTAAATAAGGCTGTTATGAAGTTGGTCAAAATCATTCCTTGTTTCAGTCATATCTTTCTATATACAAGTCTATATTTCTATTTATTTTGAGGTTTAAATGTAAAATTGTTGGTCCACACTGTATGTAATTCATAGTTAATTGTTTATCTGTGCACCATTATGACCAGGATGTATTGGCAAGAACAAAAAGATCTAGTTTGGGTTGATCTCACAGGAACAGTAATCAGAACACAGTACAACACTGTAACTGTACAGAAAATATAATCAATATAATGCATTATGATTAAGTCACTATAAGCCATACTGCAATCAATCTTATCTAAGGTTTTTACATAACTATAAAAAAGTAAATATTTCCATATCTCTGAATCTACAGTACATATTACAGTATTATGCTAAATAGATAAAAGCATACTAACTGCAGACTAATCGGCTCTAAGTTCTCAGCCAAAGGGAACAATAATCATACTAATGGCGACTTTCAAACAAAACACTGTTAATATACAACTGTTTGTCCAACAATGCAACGTATATATATATATATATATATATATATATATATATATATATAACACTTTAGAATAGGGAACATTTATTCACTATTAACTGCAACTTTTCCCTCAATAAATTCATAATTTGCTGCTTATTAATAGTTAGTAAGGTAGTTGTTAAGTTTAGGTATTGGGTAGGATTAGGGATGTTGAATAAGGTCAAGTATGTGCTAAATTAGTACTAATAATTGGCTAATATTCTAGTAATATGCATGCTAATAAGCAACTAGTTAAAAGTCCCTAAAATAAACTGTTACCGAAAGTCATCTATTCTATAGGGAATCCTGAAGAAACAATAGTATCACATTTTCCACAAAAACATGAATTATCACAACTCTTTTTTAACATAATAAATGATAATAAATGTTTCTTAAGCAGCAAATCTGCATATTATAATGATTTCTGAAGGATCATGTGACACCGAAGACTGGAGTAATGATGCTGAAAATTCAGCATTGTGTCACAAGAATAAATTACATAATAATAATCATAATCACTCTAGAGAGCATTTGTTTAGACATATGACTCGTTAGTATTTTTCTATTTATAAATCTAGTCTCTCTTGGATTTGTGGTTGAAGATTGCCATACACTTTCACATTACATAACATCATATGTCATATAAAATGTTATACAAGGTTATTAGCTGTTAATTAATCACAGTAAAATTTTCATGATCTCTCCTTGTGATCTGCAGCTGATATATCTGAAATTTTGTTTTAAAATTTTGTTGACCCTTGGTGCACATGGTCCTGTTTTAATAGTCTTATCTCATATGAGACACAGCTTTGATGTCTCTCACATACAAGCTATCTTTATTTATTGCTGCAGATCGGTATGAGTTCCAGGTTGTCAGGCATACAAGGGCCAGAGTGAAAGAAAGCAGTGAGCGCTGATGAGCTGTCATAAACAGGAAGCCAGATATAAATTAATTTCCTGCTGCTGTGATCCTGCAGAAAGCTAGCCAATGGAAGTCAAATGTTTGAGCGGTAGATAAGACAAGGACTGTTGGACAATCAAATTGATGCCACAATATAGTAAATAATGGAGAAAAAACACACACATCATAAAATGGTGCAGTAGAGAATAACATTGCAGGACAAATAAACAAGAACATCTGATACATGTGAATGATGTGAAGAGTAGAAACTGGAACTTAACATTTCTTTAGTTTGGACATTTATAATATCACAAAAGATTTATGTTTCAAATAAATGTTGTCCTTTTGAACTTTCTATTCATTACAAAATGTTGAAAATTGTCATGGTTTCCATTAAAAAAATTTTTTTTAAAAAGCATCACAACTGTTTTCCCGGACATGCCCGCAGTTATGATGATCGTAACAATCAGGGGCTCGTTCGGGATCTGAACCCAGGACCATTCGCACCTTCCAGTTTGAAGCTACAGTCCCACTTTATCTTAGGTGGCCTTAACTACTACGTACTTACATAAAAAAATAAGTTCAATGTACTTACTGTGTTCATATTGTATTGCAAAACACTTTTGCTGCTATTGAGGTGGGATACGGGTAAGGTCAGGGACAGGTTTGGTGGTATGGGTAGGTTTAAGGGTGGGTTAAGGTGTAAGGGATGGGTCAACAGTGTACTTATAAATGTAATTGCAGAAATGAATTACAGATCTAATTGCATGCAGGTATTTTAAAGGTATAAGTACAATTTAAAAACATGTACACAATAAGTACACTGTACCAAATTATTAATTTAAATGTAAGTACATAATGGGGAAGTCGTGGCCTAATAGTTAGAGAGTCGGACTCGTAACCTAAAGGTTGCGAGTTCGAGTCTCAGGTCCAGCAGGAATTGTAGGTGGGGGGAGTGAATGTACAGCGCTCTCTCCACCCTCAATACCACGACTGAGGTGCCCTTGAGCAAGTCACCGAACCCCCAACTGCTCCCCGGGTGCCGCAGCATAAATGTCTGCCCACTGCTCCAGGTGTGTGTTCACGGTGTGTGTGTGTTCACTGCTGTGTATGTGCACTTTGTATGGGTTAAATGCAGAGCACAAATTCCGAGTATGGGTAACCATACTTGGCCACGTCACTTTCACTTTTTTCCCTTAAGTAGTTAAGGCCACTTAATATAAAGTGGGACCGAAGCTGCTAATGAATGTTAATTTTGAAACAGAAATATTACAGACAAATTTTCAATTGCTAGGAGTGAAAAATTAGGCCCCCAGTTGTCCTAAATCTCCATAGTCTAGGGGTGATAATTTCAGTGCTTAGCATCACACCATACATGTTTGATTGCTATGTGGATGAGCAATTCCTCACTGAATTTGAAGTAAACAAAGAGGTGTCTTTATACGCACTTAGAGCTGCTGTGTTCGCGTACCTCGTAGGTCCTGCCGTGACCGCAGCCAGGCTGAGTATTATCAGACGCTTCTCTCCGTGTCGAGCGAGATGGAGAATTGGCTGATAGAAGCCTCTTGTCTTTCCACACACACTGAGTCTGTGAGAGAGCATCCAGTCGGCCGGGCCCAATGCCAGCACAATCTCGGCCCACAACCAGCTTTTGATTAAACCACAAGGTTATCAGCGCTGATTCTCTGCCCTGCTCTCCTCTCTCATGGGCTGCTTCAGAAATATATGTTTTCCTCATGACTTAATAAAAGCTAGCCAAGCCTCTCTTGTATTCATCTGTTATAAATATTCCTCGTTTGCACTCTCTCTCTCTCTCTGTTTCTCTCCTACACAACTAATAGAGGACAAAATGGTTCTGTCATTTCATAGTGTTCAGAGTTTATCAGCCCTATTTTCTCTCTCTCACTACTCTTGTCCATATGTCTCTGTGGGAGTGTAACATGATAAATCTTCTCAAGGTCCATAGGCGGAATTGCTTCCCTCAGAATTGTGTAACACGGGGAAATATTCATCTGAACAACAATATCTCATTCTCCGTGCCCACGTATTGAACCTTGAAATCAGAAAATTGCCCATGTGGCCTTTCATGAGAAACTTTCTAATGAAAGCATCTATTAATCACCAGAGTTCACATATTAAAACGATAAATAGCTGATGATCAGAATCATCCTGGTTGAATATTTTTCATCATCATTTGAAGAGGTCATGAAATGGAGAATATTTGCAGAGTAATATTTACACATATTACTCTGCAATTGAAACAACCGAACATTTCAGAACTCAAAACTAACTCATTAAAATATGGATTATTTATTTATACCCTTCTTAAAAACAAAGATTTGAAATCTGGAGAATCATGATTCTCCTTAAAATGCTCCAAAGGTTTCATTGGTGTATGCAATCATGGAGGCATGTTCTGAACAAATCATGTATATCCATCAATTACAAGAGTGATCCTGCTGTTAGCAAATTAAATACTTTTTTGGTGCAAAAAACGTAATCAACACTTCAAACATTTTTCAGCATTAGTTAATCTTGGCAGCTGTTGTAGTAAAAGTGTAGTAAAAGTTTCAAGGGTGTTCCACATGTCATGCTGATTTCACATGCAAAGATGTTATAGCCAATCATAGCAGTGGGCGTTTCATTGAAGTCTCACAACAGACACGCCCCTTCCAATTCGTTCAATTCAGAGGTTAAATTCAGGTTTAAAAAGGACTGTTTACATATATACTATGACAGTTTTAGATGAAAAAAAACTGCAAAGATATTAAGGAAACATTATAAAATAATGCATTTCATAACTACTATAAAAATTTATTTCATGACCCCTATAAAAACAGGCTGAGAGAAAGAGAAGGCATTGTGCCAGTGTTGTTGGAACATGTAAATAATCCCATGTCAACAGAATCCACACAATCAACGAACACTGATGCAAATGTTAAATATAAGGACGTCAGGAGGTCTTTGTAATGGAACAGAATACTTGAAATAAATTAATCATTCGATCAAAGCATGACTAAATTGTATCATGGCTAAACTATGGCTCTGACAGTTCAGAATCTCAGGTACATATATTAGCAAAGAAGTATTAATCACAATGTCGTTTCTCTCTATAATCCTCTATAATGGCATTTGTAGGAAAGGAAGACACATTTTTTCAGTTGGAAATTGAACCTCAATTAGTTAGAATTATATTTTTAAATATTAAATAAGGAATCTGTTGTTATATTGTTTTTTTATTGTTTTTTTTTTTACATAACAACTTGTTAAATAGTGTCACGAATCTGGTCCATGCTCTCCCTGTCAACCACCACTAGAGGTCACCCGTTCACCACAGTGACTTTTACACTCACAGCACATTGGACTCCATTTCCCACAATCCATTGCACAGATCACAGCTGTCACCATTCACACATCACACACACCTGATCACCATTTTCCAATCACCACCACACACCATATAAGCCTGGGACTTGCTCTTGCTCAGGGCCGAGTATTGTTAGCCCGTCTACCTTACAAAGCGTTTCCCTGTTTTCTGAGTTAGTCTGCCTGTGTCTTGTTTCCTGCCCGTGTTCCTGGATTATTCTCTCTGCCTTGCCCTGTCTGGATATTGTACGCTGATCGTCGACCACGCCTGTTTACTGACCACTCTTCTGTCTTGCCCTCAACATACCTGTTTGCTGGTTATTCGACCCTGCCTGTCTTGACCATGTTTCATAATAAAGCTTTGCACATGGATCCGCACGTCTCACGTCTCATCAGCCCCGTAACAGAATACTCAGCCACAAGAGGATCCAGCAGCTTTTCAAAGGATCAGGAGAATGGTATGGACACAGCATTTCGTCTGTTGCGGTTCAAGCAGGGTACCCGATCATTGGAGGAGTGTATTGAGGAGTTTTTAAGCTTAGCCAAGGACTCAGATCTGCCGGACTGTTTTTTGATTCATCTTTTTGGTGATGGCGTTAATAAACCTCTCAGAGGTACACTCTTTAGAGAGGGTCCGCGTTCGTCACTCGCTGAGTTTATGGACTATGCTTTGCTGTGCGTGGGCTCTTCTTGTACTGTGGGTGTCGCGGAGGAACGCGACACCGCACTCACTCACAAAATGGCGGCAGCAACAGCACCCCTTCACGTCGTCGCTGTCAAGCCAGCGTCTGCTCACGTCGTCGCTGTCAAGCCAGCGTCTGCTCACGTCGTCGCTGTCAAGCCAGCGTCTGCTCACGTCGTCGCTGTCAAGCCAGCGTCTGCTCACGTCGTCGCTGTCAAGCCAGCGTCTGCTCACGTCGTCGCTGCCAAGCCAGAGTCTGCTCACGTCATGCCTGCCAAGCCAGAGTCTGCTCACGTCATGCCTGCCAAGCCAGAGTCTGCTCACGTCATGCCTGCCAAGCCAGAGTCTGCTCACGTCATGCCTGCCAAGCCAGAGTCTGCTCACGTCATGCCTGCCAAGCCAGAGTCTGCTCACGTCATGCCTGCCAAGCCAGAGTCTGCTCACGTCATGCCTGCCAAGCCAGAGTCTGCTCACGTCATGCCTGCCAAGCCAGAGTCTGCTCACGTCTCAGTGCTCCAGCCAGAGTCACACCACGTCTCAGTGCTCCAGCCAGAGTCACTTCACGCCTCAGCTCCTCAGCCAGAGTCTGTTACCACAGATTCAAGGTCAGTCCTTCGAGATCTGATATCCAGTGTGATGGACCCACCACTGATGTCGGTGCGAGTAGCTGGCATTCCCAGGGCCTCAACCTTGGCTGTTACAGAGACTGTTCCCCTGACCTCAGTGCTTCCCGTTATGGCGGTTGCCATTTTGAGTGTGTGGGCTGCACACTGTGCTCCTGAGGCCTCTCCTGTCAACGAGTGTGCTGCTGAGGCCTCTACTGTCCACGAGTCTGCTCCAGTGCCTCCAGAGGTGGCGGCTTCCGCTGCAGAACCTCCCGAAGTGGTGGCACCTACTCCTGAACTTCCTGTCTGCCCTGTCACGGCCACGGAGGCTGTTCCTGACCTCATGGTCTGCCCTGTCACGGCCATGGAGGCCGTTCCTGACGTCACTGTCTACCCTGTCACGGCCACGGAGGCCGTCCCTGAACTCGCTGTTTGCCCTGTCATGGCCACGGAGGCCGTTCCTGTACTCGCTGTCTGCCCTGTCACGGCCACGGAGGCTGTTCCTGAACTCACGGTCTACCCTGTCACGGTCACGGAGGTCGTCCCTGAACTCACTGTCTGTCCTGTCATGGCTAAAGAGGCTGTCTGTGAGCTCACGCCCTGTCCTGTCACGGCCAAAGAGGCCGTCTGTGAGCTCTCGCCCTGTCCTGTCACGGCTAAAGAGGCCGTCTGTGAGCTCTCGCCCTGTCCTGTCACGGCTAAAGAGGCCGTCTGTGAGCTCTCGCCCTGTCCTGTCAAGGCTAAAGAGGCCGTCTGTGAGCTCTCGCCCTGTCCTGTCACGGCTAAAGAGGCCGTCTGTGAGCTCTCGCCCTGTCCTGTCACGGCTAAAGAGGCCATATGTGAGCTCTCACCCTGTCCTGCCACAGCCATAGAGACCGTCCATGAACTCTCGACCTGCTCGGTCACGGCTCCTGTGACCATGGGGACTCTCTCTGTGGTGTCTGTCTCTGTTCTCCCCAGATCCCTGATCCTGTCATGGCTTCCTGACCAGTCCGCTCTGCCGTGGAGATACTCTGCCCTGTCTACGCCACACTGGTGGGCTCCGGCTCCGTCTACTCCGCCGTGGTGGTCAGTTGTCTGGCTCTGGGGGTCTCCTGCTCCGCCCAGGTGGGCTCTGGTCCCGTCCTGCCCTGCAACGAAGACTCTCCCAGTGTTGTCTGTCTCTGCTCTCTCTGTGTTGTCTGTCCTTGTTTTCCCCAGATCCCAGTCTCTGTCATGGGTTCCTGCCCTGTCTGCCTCCCTGTGGTGGTCTTCTGCCCGGGTCTGGTGGTCGTCTGCCCCACCGTGGTGGTCATCTGCTCCGCCGTGGTGGTCCTCTGCTTTGGTCTGGTGGTTATCTGCCCCGCCGTGGTGGTCTTCTGCTCGAGTCTGGTGGTCTTCTGCTCCGCCCTGGTGGGCTCCGGTCCTGTCTGCTCCGCCCTGGTGGGCTCCGGTCCCGTCTACTTCGCCCTGGTGGGCTCCCGTGCTGTCTGCTCCGCCCTGGTGGGCCTCTGCTCTGTCGGTCCTGAACTGGCCTCTGGCTCCGCCCTGGTTTCCTGCTCTGCCGGTTCTGCCTCTGTCCCCGGTCTTCCCACATCCTCAAGGACCTGGCCCTCCGTCCCTCCCCCTGTTCCGCCTCCGCTCCACCGCCCTCCTGGATTGTGTAGGAGCATCTGGAAGCCGCTCCTTGGGGGGGGGCTATGTCACGAATCTGGTCCATGCTCTCCCTGTCAACCACCACTAGAGGTCACCCGTTCACCACAGTGACTTTTACACTCACAGCACATTGGACTCCATTTCCCACAATCCATTGCACAGATCACAGCTGTCACCATTCACACATCACACACACCTGATCACCATTTTCCAATCACCACCACACACCATATAAGCCTGGGACTTGCTCTTGCTCAGGGCCGAGTATTGTTAGCCCGTCTACCTTACAAAGCGTTTCCCTGTTTTCTGAGTTAGTCTGCCTGTGTCTTGTTTCCTGCCCGTGTTCCTGGATTATTCTCTCTGCCTTGCCCTGTCTGGATATTGTACGCTGATCGTCGACCACGCCTGTTTACTGACCACTCTTCTGTCTTGCCCTCAACATACCTGTTTGCTGGTTATTCGACCCTGCCTGTCTTGACCATGTTTCATAATAAAGCTTTGCACATGGATCCGCACGTCTCACGTCTCATCAGCCCCGTAACAAATAGTATATAATAGTTCCCAGAATAAATTTAAATAGTACTACTACTGTTACTACCACTACTACTACTACTACTACTACTAATAATAATAATAACAACACTAAAGCATAACATTCATGCTATTTTGAAGAATATTTGACTTTTGTTTTATAGATATACCATTCAAATGTTTGGGGCTGGTCATTTTGTACTGTTATAACGTAATAACAATGTAATATTAATATGTAATTTAAAGAAATAGTTTAATTTAGCTCAAAGGGAATCATTTATGATTTTATAGGGGTTTGAACAGAATCACTGTTACGGCGATTCACTGAACGAGCCGTATAACAAACTCTGCACTGGATATTAAAAGCCAAAATATAGTGAAAACACTTAAATAGCACAGTAACAAAATCGACAGATTAAGACATTAACTTGTGAGCACTAAACACAAGATACTTCTCTTTTCAATATAAATCAGATTTTATTTATAAAAACCTAAGACATAAACTAATCTAACACATGAACACAAGCATTCACACATTCACACGTTGCAGAAAGAGAGAAAGTAAGGAATGGATGAGTTTAAGAGAATGAAAATGTGAAATCCCAAGTTTACAGCAATATGTTCAATTGCATAGACCTGAACAACCATCAATCACTTATTTAACCCTCGCTTTGAGTTTCTCAATGAGGCTAAAATTTATATTAACGGCACCAATTCAGTTAGAACTTGGAGGCGTTACTTGCTTGCATTGCCTGTGTTAAGGGGTTTCCTTTGTGTCGTCGTTGCAGACAGGGGGTTCCCCGAAGTGTCTGATTGGTTGAGAGTTCAGTAGTCTTTGAAGTGAGGTCTTGGGCGTTGGCTGAGGAGTTGGTCTGGTCAAAGTTTGAAGCGAGTGCAGTCGGAGCTGGACTTTGCAGCAAACTTACATTAGAACACGAAACTCCACGGAAAGAAAAGAAACTAAAGTAAAAGAATAAAAATAAAAGGATGTAACGAGACTAAGTTGTGTTCCTTCTCATTATGGTAGCAGCTGGCACGTGGGCCAGAGCACTCTCAAAGAACAGCGTCAAAACACGGTGGCAAAAGAGGAGAAGGGTTACCAAGAGAGCAAGAGAGTGTTTGATGGAGTCCTGAGTTTTTAAACTCGGCTTTCAGTCCGTCCCATCTGTACGTCTTGACCAATTAGATACTGTCCTTGCTTGAGGTATTGCTTTGTTTCTCCACCCCACTAATACATCGTTGTTATCTGTTCAGTCAGAGGTCCGAACTTTACAAGCTCTTGCAAAGCATACTTTTGAATGTGATTTCTATAACCAGAATATGATACATTTGACAAAGAATTAATTGGAAGAAACATTTAAAGCATGAATCTTCAAACTCATACATACCAAACATGAATGTTAATCCTTCAGCTCTTCAATACTTATTAAAAGCAAGACATACACAATGAGTGATTAAAACAAAGATAGTCAAATGTGTGGGTTATATACATGATATGTAGTTATGCATAGAAACGATTAGTTTCATTAAAAATTTAAAATGAAAGTCTTTTATGTAGTTCCATGGAGAATGAAGGCATGTTCTTTTAGACAAAATAATTTTTGTTTGGTCTGTCTTCTATGTGTGGAGACCTGCCCAAGAGAGTCTGTAGCTCATGATTTTCTATCACAGGTTTACATGTGAACATCAGTCTTGATTACTTGCAACAAATTTGACGGTCTCTTTCCTGAATTGGAATTATCAATAAGTGTTCTTTTGTCTCAATGTTGAAAGCTGTTTTGTGAAAGAGACTTGCTGGTTAGGCTTGCTTCAGCTAGTTGGAGCCAGGAATCCGATGTATGACGTTGTCCTGTTACAGCTTTGAGGCCCCCTCTTTCTGGAATCTCAGCTTCTCAGGTTTCAATGTTCTGATGCATCTTAAATTTTCTTATTCCGTCTCTGATATCTTACACTGTTTTTGAAAGAAATCCCTTCGGCTCATCAAAGGCAGCTTTTATTTGATCAAAAATACAACAAAACAGTATTATTGTTACAGCAAAAACAGTAAATATTATTACAATTTAAAATAACTTTTATATGTGAATATATTGTAAAATGTAATTTATTTCTGTGATCAAACTACATTTTTACACTAGACGCTAAAAACTAGGGTGAGTCAAGGCATTCAGAAACGTTGAGGAAAACACATATTCTATTTATTGTAAGGAGCCCTTGAATGGTACATGTCATTTGTACAGTTTTCTGTTGAACATGAATCCTTCAAAGAGAGTCTCTTAAAACACTTTCAAACTTTGTTCAAAAATAATTAAATGACTTCTCCAAGTTGCATACAAAATCACTTCAGATATAACCTTACACGCCTTAGAAGGACAACCATTTATAGGCAATCTACCTGCACAATAGCTCAAATCATCATTGAGAGCCGTTTGATTGAAACCGCTAAATCAGAATAATTGGCACATCATCTGGAGGACCAGCACTTACTGCGGCAGAAGCATTTTAGTGCATTTGAACCTTCATTTTTAAAGATGGAAAGGCTCATTTTCTGCTGTCTAACAGAAGGGCTGCTCCTGCACTGATTTGATGGTACAGGTATCTGTCATATGCTGATGCGCTCACAGCAAATGAATTATTAAGCACTTGGCTATTAAACTAATTGCTTCTGTTACGTCTGAGTGTGCAGTTTCACTCTAACTGCCAGACATTTTTATTTCTTTCATTTCTTTTTGTTAAGTGGCACTGTTAGGCAACTCATATATGTCTTTGCCTCTGTCTCTTTTTATTACATTTGTAAGAAGAACTATTTTGCATTTTCAGAGTATTGAAGTGCAAGTTAAAATGTTCAAATGTAACCCGGTAGAGAATTTTCTATTGGTTGTTTCATTATTTTCTACATTTTTGTATATGTTAGTATATAAAAAAAAAAAAGAAAAAAAAAAGAAATTGCATATATTTTCTTTCCTTAGCATTTAGTTATTTGTATAATATATAGTTCTAGAGTATTGCTATGGACAGTAGTCATTATTCATACATTTTTGACCGAATGCCATGATTGATTTAGGTATTCCATACAGCTGTGTAATAAATTGCAATAGATTGCTTCTATCGGTCACTACTGTATGTTACTACTACTGTCCATCTTCTATTGCACTTTCTATGTTTGTTCCAGTGCAATAGATGTGCCTAAATGTGCTTGTTTTCATACGAATAAGCTGTGAAATGGGAGCCTTTAAATGGGATGAATATCATTATCATAGTGGGAGTACAGATGGGTGCATATTATTTCTAATATTCAGCTCATGAAATATGAATGTCTGCCTGTGCGGTTTGTAAAATGACTTTTCTCATTGTTTTGTTTCCCCTCCAGCCAGAGCTGGTTTTGAAATTACCCTTCACATTCAAGTGAAGTACTACTGTATCTTATCTGATTTATCTTGCTTTTCAGATTTGGGCTTTATTTTAATTTGAAGAGTATGTTAGTTAGAGTATGTTTTAATTTTCCTATGTCACTTTTATATTTTTGTTTGGTTTGTTTTATGAATCATGAGCTTGTAAACTCTAGGAAACTTCAGAAAGTATCCTGATTTCCATATGCATGAATACAGCAGAATGGGAAACAAATTTTACTGCATGATTTGTTACATTGGCCACTTTTGGTGACAGGAATAAACCAGACCTCAAACAAATATTAAAGTTTCTTCTGGTAATATTAAAGTAACACTAAGGCATGCTGATTATTTTCTCATTGTTGAAATTAATTTGCAAACCTATTTTTAAGTTCTGTTTTTATAGACCTAATGTTCATGTCTAAAAGAGATGTCTAAAAGTTTCTTCACAATATACTGTATATATTTTTAAGAAGAAATATCTGACAATTCTTTCATCATTTATAGTCTCATTTGGAAGCTTGTTTCCACTATGAAAAAAATATATGCATAAAATAAATAAATTATTAAAAGGTAATTGCAACATTTTCACTTTAATCTAACAACTGTGAATTTATACCTTGCAATTTTGGGTTTACTTCTCACAATTCAGGCTTTTCCCCTCATAATTCTATAAACCGGTGCAAAATAACATAAAAAGATGTTAACTCAAAATTGCAAGATATAAACTTGAAAAAAAAAATATTGCATTATTTTGTGGCAAAAACAAGCTTCAGTACTCTCATGTCATTTTAACACGAAGTATTAACACAGTATTTATTTATTTAATTTAATGATATTTAAAATTAATTTATATTTGATTTATTTATAAGTATTTGTCAGTATTTATTTTTTAAATCACACAATGTTGTTTATGCCTCAGTGACTTTCACACCATGCTTGACTCAAACATTATTTTTGTAATTATATATTTACAGTGTGAATAGTCCCAAACATAGACTTTTGATGTTGGTTTGAAATATGACATGGACATACTTCTGTGAGATTCACCCAACAATCCCTTAGTCCCTGAGGAGGTGTATCATTCTCATATCCTCGGCTCCTAGCATCACCTTCTGAGAGCTGAACTGAGTAACTCTGTGATACCTTTCAAGATAAGAACCATCTGATAGTGAAGGTATCGGAGACTAAACCAGCTCTCACATGTCACTCTTCCCACTTTACTTGACTGCATATATGACGAACTGAAAACCTTTTGTCTGGAGCAAATCTGTGTGTGTGCGATAGCACTGGGTGCCACATGGCCATGTAGTTGATTTGCCAGAGGGATAAATGAACATAATCTGTCACTGTGTTGTGCTCTCTGCAGGGGAATGCAGCTGTCTGGAAGGTTATGCCCCTGACCCCGAGCATAAACATCTCTGCGTCCGCGCTGATTGGGGCCGCAATGAAGGGTGAGTGCTGCAAACCACTCTGTCACCGCCTCACAAATAGGCCAGACTAAAAGCCAGGACGGGAGGGAGACGAGCTGGGGGAAGAGAGAGACCGCAACACAGAGAGAGAGATACAATTCATCACCTCACCTCATACCAAGTGTAGTAACTACTCTTCCTGACTCTTACGGTGCATGTTAATGAACTCACTCAAGCAAACAGCTGGTCCAAAAAACGACAGCAGATCTTTCGGCCCAGACATCGATTCCAGTCTGAGACTTAAAAAAAACCTGGGACAGTGTAACACTTGAACATAACAACAGCAGTCATGCCTCCAGAAAATTTGTTAGGTAAAAAGTAATCTAAAAGTAATCAAAGAGTAGTCTGATAGTATTACCTATAATGTGTAATGTAATGGCTATGCTACAAACTGAAATTTCTGTCATGTATGTTGGAATCAGTGGAATCAGCAGCATCATGATGGTCAGTACTGCACCTACAACCACCCAGTTCTCTTTAGTAACCACCTAGCAACACCCTAGAAACACCGTGACATCCTAGCATCCCAATAGACTTACTGTTACTATCATAATTTTTCAGCTAAAACCCTTAGCATTTATACTCACAAAGCCTTTTTGTGTGTTTGTCCCACAGTCCGTGGCCTTACTCAAACTTGGAAAGAGGTTACGACCTTGTCACAGGCGAACAGGCTCCAGAGAAGATTTTCAGGTAAGAACCAGATCTCCCCACCTGTCTGTCCTCTAAAATAATGTCCCATGCTAAACACAACAGTCCCCGGGGTGTCCCAGTCAAGGCAGGGCCTCCCCGCCTGCTGTCAGCTGCCTTCATACTGAACACAGGACTTCACAGATTGCCTGGGGGGCAGCACTGTGGGTTTCCTGGTAGGAGTTACCCTAGGCATGTTCCACCTGAAAGAGGAAGGAGATCTACCGGAGCCCTGGGCTTCTTTCTATTTTAAAGCATTGTCTAGGGCCACTGTGAGTGTTTAGTGTGTCCATATATTCATTTTTCATGTTCTCAAGAAAATGGTGGTGATAGAAAGCGAACGAGGACAGGTCACAAACCGCAGCATGTCACTTTGGATTTCTCTATGTTTCTGTTCTACAGGCATGACTGTCTGAAAAGCTTCTGCCCTTAAAATATCTGCTGTAACTCATCACATGTATTGCAGCAAGCCTGACTGCAGTCTGAATGTTGCATGTTGAACTTTTCTAACCAAGCTCAATGGAAATATTTGACTACATTTCTCAAAAACCTCAAATACAGGTACATTTCACTGCACTGTTCAGATTACACATCCAGAAGAGGCACTATAAGCAAGTACATTTACATAGGCAAGTACATTTTTGTAAAAAGAGCTACTTATTTTGCAGTTTCACAGTGTTAAATATCATGTTCAATTTTCTTTGAAACAATTATATGTGATTTGTTGCAACATTTTATTATGTTGGAAAATGCATGGCAATTCATTTGTTGAAGAAGCCATGCTATTTTAGTTTGCTTCTACAAGTCCTTGATCTCTTTTATTGGACCCAAGCACGTCACATCAAGTGCAATGTTGTTCCGGGTGCGCTTCTGAGCAAGTTCACTTTTCAGGAAATGCATACATGTGAAGGCGGTTATGTGATGCAAACATAAAAAATGCATTAACAGAAGCACAAACGTTGTTGGTGTTTTACTCTCTATTTACTCTTTAGTGCCTCTAGTGTTCATTTGCTGGATGCTGTAGTGAAATGTATGCATGAAACATAGACAGTTACATGTTTCCATTTTTTCCTCTTGAAGTCATTTACACATAAAAGTGAGACGTGTCCTAAACATTTAAAGATGAGAAAGAACTTATGTGTCAATGCTTATGGATGCTGAGCAATTACAATTATCCAGAATAGTCATTATCATATTTATTTGCTTAATTAATTAATAAAATTACTCACACTGTGATATAGGTCTTTGTCATGCGGTCCACCCATCTATTTTCAGCCATTTCAACTAAAATAAATGTGTATTTTACATGGGACAATTAGCTGATGTAATGACTATTTCTCACTTAGATTATCCCTATTAAATTCTGTCTGTCGTTATTTAAACGCGAAGATATATTCCATTATTTTCCTCATTTTCAGACTACGAGCATGAAGCTGTTTTTTTTTCTCCTTTGGATTAAACGCGAAGGCAAAAATAAATGAAATTTATATCATCCCATTCACTCTCTCCTTACTCACCCAAGCTGTCATCACTCTTAACCACCTGACAACTCAAGCCATTTAGTTCAGCTGGCAGCAGTTGACTGATAGTGGAATGAGGAAAGCAATCGATGCCCTCTGAAGTGTCAATTGATGGGCCGAAGCAAGGCCTGGGCTATCGCTGTCTTATTTATGAGTGGAAGTATGCATTGATCCAGAGTAATTCAGATGTGCTTGTCTATATCCAAGGTCAGCTGCTGGCCAGACTCAGACCTGAGCTTTAGTGCGGTGGGGCCCTTGTGTCAGATCACTATTATATATGATAAGAGTGCATGTTATCATACAAATTTAATTCCCAGAATATGGATTCATTGACTAAATTAATATTATATTAGCTCAATTATTTTAGCTCTTCAGTTACCTTGACAAAATAATCATGCTGTTAATAAACAAATCATGAATTAGTCAGCCATAGTTAATATACATGTCACGTATGTGCCAATCGAAGGAAAATAAAGCAATAAGCCCCAAGAAGCTGTGGTTTACAGTGAATTTATAACAGTTAAGGAGTGTTGTTAGACACAATACTGTAATAAATTAATTGTAAACCATGGCTTCTTGGGGCTTACTGATTTTTATAAAACAGTTATTCTATATACATAGCAAGGTTTCATAAAATAAAACAAATCAAACAAAATGTAATGATATTAATAAAAGTATTATTCTTCCGCCAAACAATGTAGTTCCTCAGAAACATGTGGTTGCAACAAAGTAAAAAGCACAGATGCAGTATTTATGCAATGCAATGCAGATATATTGCAGATGCAATATTTATTTATTTAGCTTTATTTTTAGTAGTGGTATTAATTGTAAAAAAACAAAACAAAAAAAATTATCTCAGCTTTATTTTATTCATCAACAATCTGATTTTTAAATAGTTTTAGTTCAAAATAATAAAACTGACACATCCTCTTTGACCCTTACTGTACCTTTAAAACTTCTGTATGTAAATGACTTGTGGTATGATTGGCTAAAACTCTTCACATGCCAAATGAGTTGCAGTGCTCTTTTACAGGTCATGGAGTTGCAGACAGGTTCTGAAATTAAGAGTATGACCACACTCATGTCTTTAATTTTAAAGAATGTGATGAATCCTATTTTCCATTATATGACCACTTCTCCATTATACAATCATTTCTGCAGATTTGCCGTGTATATTTTCATTGTCTTTTTATTATTTAGTTGTTATTATTATTTTACTAAACACCTTTGTTTATGTTACCACACAACTATTGTCAAGTTTGATGGTCTTTATTTGCACATGCTGTGAAATACAAAACTTCTCTCTCAGTCAGTGTGGCTTTCTTGTAATAAGCAGCTGTCTTTATTCCAGTAAGTTCCAGAGGGTCATTGAAATTCAGCTGACACATCACGCTCTTGTATTCATGTCCTTCACGCTGCAGGTCATCCTACAGTCTGGGTCAAGGCCTATGGCTGCCAGTCAGCAAGAGCTTTGTGGTTCCTCCAGTGGAGCTGTCAATCAACCCTATAGCCAGCTGTAAGACGGACGTGTTGGTTACAGAGGACCCTGGAGAAGTGCGGTGAGTTAATCACAGCTCAGCTCAACAAGCCCACCTGTGTGTTTCAGTACATTCTAGACTGAGAATGGACATCAGAACACAAAAATGTGCTGCTGCTGTAACTGATGGGTTGATTGCAATTTATTAAGCCTGGTCTGGATATTTTTTTATATGAGCAGGTTTATTAGAGATATTTAATTACATGTCCTTGACCCAGCCAACATATTGCTATTGCACAAAGTTATATTAGTTTTTTTTGTTGTTGTTTTGTTTTTGTTTTTGGTTTGTTGCTGTTCCCACAAAATCTCCGTATTGACAGATTTTCAAACAGGCTTCCGTTAAAATCTAAAGTGCATGGCTCACATACTTCAGAGTAGGGCTGCAACTAACGATTATTTTGATAATCGATTAGTTGGCCGATTATTCTTTCGATTAATCGATTAATCGGATTAAAAAAATATTGACCAAAAAAAACACTATTCCACATTCTGCCCAATGTCCTTCAAACAAACGTGACAACTGAATGCTATGAAAACATACAGTGCTTAATTTATTAGACCACTTATCATAATAAAGAGAAAACATTTTAGAAATTTGTCAAAAATTTGTTTAAATTTAAAAATTTTATTGTGATTTATTAGACATAATAATAAAAAATGGCCTCATAACAGCTTGCATTCTTGCTGGTATTGTTTATGTACTTTTTGACTGCAATTGGGTATCGCGAAAAAAAATACTCAAATAAAAAATACAAGAAAAAATAAGTGCTCTGGTTTTCTTTCATAGATAACAGCAATAATGATATTATAGCATTAAAAATAGCCTACTACTGTTACTAAAGAGCTTACACATATTGGAGTACTAACCAGTACAGAAAGCCGAAAAATGATTTTGGTTATCACCAATACTGTTACTTTAGAGCAGCAGTGGCACAAACCTTACATAAACACATTGTTAAAAAACTTGCATAAATTTGTTAAGCATTGTAAAAATTGAATATAGTTTAAACCTCTATTAAAAATTAAAATAATAAAGATAATAATAAAGACGAATAAAAACACAAACTCAGTGTTAACCAACAGGTAAGAGTAATGTTCTGCAGGAACTACTTTGATCACAGTCACCTCGTCATTTCTTTATCCTGTAAAAGGCCGTTATGGAGCGTCTCATGTTTATATTCAGACAGACAATTACACGCTGTTATCCCTTTAAAGTTCCTACTCTCATAAAATATTTAAATTTATTTTAAACCTTAAATTAACTTTCAACAACAGATAATTCAGCACAGTGGATATGTTTGCGCTGAAAAGCCTATTAATTGTCTCCCTCTCTACTGTGTTCTGTCCGTCTGACGCGCGTGCGCGCGCCCGCCGCGCCGGCGCTCATTCGGTATTTTAAACTTAACACAGACTGTCAGGACGGACCTTTATGCAAAAATGGAAATGCTCGCGTGAATTTGTGGCATTTATAGATAAGGATATGACCGTAAACTGAACGTTTTTGCGCTGAGGACGCACACGCATCTGTCAAAGCGCCTGACAGGGCAAGCCATTACTCTTATGCATTAACTTAAAGCTTAAAATAAAGAATTATCATGTTTTGGGCAGCTTGGATCACGTGCTTCTCCGGCAGAATCTCATTCTGTTTCCTCCACTATTTTTGGATGCATTTTGTCCATAGAAATGCATTATTCAGTGCCGTAATTTGACTAACCAGCTGAAGTTGGACGTGCACTGTGGGCAGACCCGATTAATCGATAATGGGAATCGTTGTCGATGATTTTCATAATCGATAATAATCGATTTTATCGATTAGTTGTTGCAGCCCTACTTCAGAGTATTTATTTCATTCACTAAGCAACGTTCAGTAACTAGGCCTACACTCTCAGAAATAAATAAATAAATAAATGTCACTGGGCCAGTGATTTATTTGTTCCTTATTCAAGTTTTAAGCTGTAAACACTTTTAAAAGTCCTATTTTACTCAGCTATGAAGGGTGGGTGAAATATCACAGTATTATTATACTGAATATCTGTACTATGTAACGTATGCTGCCTTAATCAAAAATGTTACTGTAATTAATTTTGTCGTTGTGTGATTGTATTTCATAGCGATTTCTGACATTTTGACAGGTAATTGTTTGGATTTACCTGTGAAAACAAACCTCGAAAGAGACAAGAGATTATTTGTCCATTCCAGGCAATTATTAATGGGATATATCGTAAATTAAATCAGGAGAAAAGACCACAAAATGTGCAGTACATGTTGTAATTCTTCATACTATTACAGCGGAAGGTGAACATAAAATTTTAATTTAATGTTTTGCAATTGTTTATTTAACTTTGGTTCTGTATTCTATTGGAATTCACTGGATTGTTTCCTCCAGTACATCTCTGTTCTAAGTAAAATGTTCAGGCAGTTATTAATAGACTTCTCAAAGCCCTTTATCTGACATTACTCTCGCCTCTTCATTTCTGATAGCCCCACAGCTGCTGTTGGCTGAAATGTCCTCAGGGAAACAAGTTATTTACAGTATTACTTTTTCCACAACCAAGCTGTTTTCATCATTATTGCAATCCCAACATATACCAAGCAGTTCTTACAGTGTCAGCATATAATCTAATATGTATCAGGTATAGACTAAGAGCAGGAGTATCATGTACCTATTTATTTGTGTATTTAAGCACCAGTGACAGCCTGAGTATAGTCTAGTGGTATAGTGGTAGTTTCTTTTTAGCCCCATATAATATGACAGTTTGTTGAGTTTCAAAGAAAGATGACAGAATTAACTGGAGTGTGAATTCAGTGTAATGTTCTCAGACACTTAGTTGCATTTTAATTGCAATTAAAAATGTATTGCAGTTAATTTATTGAAATGGAATTAGCTGACATTGAGTGCTTTCTTTTTTCTTTCTTTTTTGTGCTTGCAGACATTTTAAATATAATGTCATAATTACTTAATGCCTTTGAAATATGGTTAAATTGCAATGCCAGAATTTGCTATATTAAATTTAAATCTAATATAAAATAACACACTATATTTAAAATTATACTCTTTCCATGTGCTTTAGTATTTTATTCAACACATCAAAATAAGTGCTCTTCTTTAAATCATGACAAAAGATTATTAAAACCTAATGATTTTTAAATCTACCTTGTATTTTTACATCATTACATTAGGGAAGTCGTGGCCTAATGGTTAGAGAGTCAGACTCGTAATCTCTCCACCCTCAATACCACGACTGAGGTGCCCTTGAGCAAGGCACCGAACCCCCAACTGCTCCCTGGGCGCCGCAGCATAAATGGCTGCCCACAGCTCCAGGTGTGTGTTCACGGTGTGTGTGTGTTCACTGCTGTGTGTGTGCACGTTGGATGGGTTAAATGCAGAGCACGAATTCCGAGTATGGGTTACCATACTTGGCAGTATGTCACTTCACTTCTCAAAGCTCACCTCTTACATTTATTATTATTATTATTATTATTGTTACATTTAAAATTAATATTGTGTTATCTGCAATAACTTTATTCAAATAAGTAAACTACAAATGCACGTTTAATACAATTAAGTTAACTTTTTCAGGGGTCATGATTATATATATATATATATATAAAATCGTAAACATATGCAACACTTGTTCCCATGGTATTACAACATTTAGACAAAAACTATTTTAATCATGCAACTAAATAAATAAATAAATAAAGATCAGGGAGCACAGTCATGGTCATGATGCTTTGGACTAAGAGTGTGAAAGCACAGGCATTAGATCATAAGCATACTTTATACAATTTATATCATCAGGTTACATTTATATTTACATTTAGTCATTTGGCAGACACTTTTATCCAAAGCGACTTACAATTGGGGAATACAAAAAGCGATTCATCTTGAAGAGGCAATCAGACAGAGGAAGTGCTCGTAACACCAAGTCTCAGTCATTGTTCAAATAAGTACAAGCTAGTAAGGGAGGGAGGGAGTGAAGGATAGAGGGAAAGATTAAGGTTTTTTTTTTTTTTGAGTTTAGGATGAAGTCAGGTACTGCCGAAAGAGATGAGTTTTCAGTTGTTGCTTGAAGATTGACAGGGATCCAGCATTCCGGATAGGGGTGGGAAGATTATTCCACCAGCCAGGAATGGTGAACGAGAATGTTCTGGAGAGTGATTTTGAGCCTCTCTGTGATGGTACCACAAGGCGTCGCTCACTAGCAGATCTCAGACTTCTGGAGGGGATGTAGGTTCGTAATAGTGAGTGGAAGTAGGAGGGTGCTGAGCCTGTGGTAGTTCTGTATGCAAGCATCAGTGTCTTGAACTTGATGCGAGCTGCCACTGGTAGCCAATGCAAGGAGATGAAGAGAGGTGTAACATGCACTCTTTTGGGCTCGTTGAAGATCAGTCGTGCCGCTGCATTCTGAATCATTTGTAGAGGTTTGATTGTGTTTGATGGCAGACCAGCCAGAAGAGCATTGCAGTAGTCCAGCCTAGAAACGACAAGGGCCTGGACAAGAAGTTGTGTCAGAAAGGGCCTGATCTTTCTGATGTTGTGTAGTGCAAACCTGCAGGATCGAGCAATCTTTGCAATGTGCTCTTTGAAGGTCAGCTGGTCATCAAAGATTACACCAAGATTTCTGACCGAAGTTGATGGGGTAATCATTGATGAGCCTAACTGAATCGTGAAGTCATGCTGTAGAGTTGGAGTGGCAGGGGAGACAAGAAGCTCTGTCTTTGCCAGGTTGAGCTCTAGGTGATGGTCTTTCATCCATGCCGAGATGTCTGCCAGGCAGCCTGAGATCCGTGCAGCTACGGTAGGGTCATCTGGTTGAAAAGAGAGATAGAGCTGTGTGTCATCGGCGTAGCAGTGATAGGAGAAGCCATGTGCATGTATGATGGGACCCAGCGATGTAGTGTATGTGGAGAAGAGGAGGGGTCCAAGAACAGAACCGATCCCTGAGGAACTCCAGTGACCAGTTGATGTGGTTTGGATACCTCCCCTCCCCAGGCCACAATGAAAGACCTACCAGTGAGATAGGATTCAAACCAGCGAAGTGGAATCCCAGTGATGCCCAGTGATGAGAGGGTAGACAGGAGAATCTGATGATTGACAGTGTCAAAAGCAGCAGAAAGATCCAGCAGATTGAGGACTGATGATTTGGAATCGGCCTTTGCAATTCGCAGGGCTTCAGTGACTGAGAGTAGCGCAGTTTCTGTTGAATTGCCACTCCTGAAACCTGACTGTTTAGCATCCAGTTTGTTGTACTGTGAAAGAAACCGTGAGAGCTGGTTGAAGACAACTCGTTCGAGTGTTTTCCCTACGAATGGAAGGAGAGAGACAGGTCTGTAGTTTTCTAAAAAAGAAGTGTTTAATGTAGGTGTTTTGAGCAGTGGGGTTACCCGAGCCTGCTTGAATGCTGTGGGGAAGATGCCTTTGAGGAGAGATGTGTTGATAATGTATGTTACAATGAATGTTTTTTTTTTCTCCCAGCAGTAAATTTGTTCTTAAAAGCCTGTCAATGAAGGAATTATGTTCTTGGTTGCAAGTACATTACAGAAAATTTAAGCAGTTCTGGCACACTGGAGTATTACCTTTGCCAAATAAGTAAAGCAGTGTGAATGTTGTTTAATCTTGTACTGCAGTTGTACTTTCCATTTTGTGTCCAGAAATGGGATTACGTTTCTTTCATTGAAAACACCTTCTCTCATTTCCCCCTCATACACTTAGTTCATTTCTGAGCTCTGATGATGAATAGCATTCATTAACATTTCAATCTCATCCCAGAATGAGGTGGCCATGTCTCTGGCCTTTGGGAAGTGGGGACAGTGACCTGCAATGGCTTGTGTTTGGCTTCCTCCAGAATGGAAATGAAGCTGGCTTTCCACCAGAAGTGTAAACTTGTGCAGCTCTATGTCTCCTTAAGCTCCAGAGGTTATCAACATCCCCAGTGGAGTGACGCATCAGTAAACACTCCTAATCTCCTTTATGCTACTCACTTAATATAGCTGTCAGCCACAGGAGAGGTCATACAAACCTGTGCAAATAAGGTTTAGGAGACACAGTTGTGTCACTTTCAAAAGGGAAACTCTAGTTTGACAAGATGCAAGCTATTAATAATTTAAAGTAGTTAAGAAACACTTCAAACAAATAGCGAGCTACACTAGAAGCCATTAACAGAATATATACCACATCTATCTATCTATCTATCTATCTATCTATCTATCTATCTATCTATCTATCTATCTATCTGTCTATCTGTCTGTCTGTCTGTCTGTCTGTCTGTCTATCTATCTATCTTAAAAGGGTGGTTGATTGCGATTTCACTTTTTTAACGTTAGTTGCTGTGTAATGTTGCTGTTTGAGCATAAACAATATCTGCAAAGTTACGAAGCTGGAAGTTTAATGCAAACTGATATACCATCTTTTAAAATTATGGCAGTTTAATGCCTACAAAATCGGCTCATAGGGACTACAATGAGTTGCTTCCTGGGTTCGTTACGTCACAAACCCAGATAAACCCTGCCCCCGGGAACACGCAGCAAAGGGGGCATGCTGCGCTGCTTTAAAGAACAGGAAGAGAAAACTAGGGGTGCACGTAAAAATCTGTTTATATATGAATCGCGATTCTGTCTTCTAACTATTCTAATGGATTCACAAGTTTCAAAATCAATGTTCTAAAGCAGCAGTTCTTAATCATGTCCCTCGCATCCCCCTGCTCTGCACACGCTCTGCATATCTCTTTCTCATTCAGATCTTCAGCTAAGCTCCAACATTGAACTGTTCCAATTATATACTTATTTTCACATAGCAATGAGAAGCATTATATATGGACGCACGTGCGGTTTCCGAACTGTATTAAAGCTTTTTTAATCAGGATAAAACCGTATGTTAAAAGCTAACAGAAGCAGTAGCATTTACAAATAATAATGTATCTAAAAGTATGAGACAACAACAAGCAAACATATCATTAAGAGCCGTGCTTGCACAGGTTCTGTGCGATCCTCTTCACTAATAACCTTTGTGTCTCAATCGGGCTCGAACTGATAAGCAATATAGATGACACCATTGTTAACAATACAACCAGAGCACATGCCGCTGAGGTGAGATTGTTAGCCAATCACAACACACTGGGCCAGCTAACCAATCTGAGCCCATCATGTATTTCTGAGGGAGGGGCTTCATAAAACCAGGAAATAATCTGGGCGTTTATCAGAGAAGGGACAGAGCGCTGTAGAATAAAGTTAAATTATGTGAAAAATAATGCTTTTTAAAAACCAAACGAAACATGAACACGTTAGACTGCACCCCATAAACACAATCAAGCCTAGAAAAAAAAAGCAAAAAACAGTCACACACCCTTTTAACATACATTTTTCTGTTGGATAAAACAAGAGAATGGTCTCAATTAACGTGACAGCATTAAACTAGATAAGATATAGGAAGGGGGGAAGTGGTGTGTGGAAAAGTATGGTGACCCATACTCGGAATTTTTAACCCATCCAAGTGTACACAGTAGTGAACATACACCCGGAGCAGTGGGCAGCCATTGCTGCGGCGCCCAGGGAGCAGTTGGGGGTTCGGTGCCTTGTTCAAGGGTCTCACCTCAGTCGTGGTATTGAGGGTGGAGAGAGCGTTGGTTATTCACTCCCCCCACCTACAATCCCTGTCGGACCTGAGACTCGGACCCACGACCTTCGGGTTACTAATCCAACTCTCTGTCCATTAGGCCACGACTGCCCCTAAAATTATATAGTCACACTAAATGCAAAACAAAAACTTTGCAATCAATATTTCACTGTTATTTCACCTTGCTAAAATGCCATGCAGGGGCAACAAACTGTGAATTGTTGAAGCAATAACAAACAGCACATTACCAGTCTAATAGACTTGTTTCTCAAGTATATTAGCTATTTTTATCCCACACAAACATACTGTTTCAAAAGGAGGTACATGAAGCATGAAGGCTTTAAACCTGAGCTCAATAATGAACTTGACACACGTGATTTTAATATTGATACAATTTTTTTATTGTGATATTCTACCATGAATATTCTTCTTCTGACACATGGTATTTAATAAGCTTCTCTCTCTCTCTCTCTCTTGCTCTCTCTCTTGTGCATATTGCATTTCACATGATTTTGTGTCCTGTAGCCTATTATTTCTCTCTAATGTGTGTGTATTCAAAGTGTTTATTGTAAGTGTGGAAAATGCAGCCCTAGTTCAAGACTAAAATTATAACGTTACAGCTTGCATACATTCAGACTTGCTGACTGAAGGTTGTGAATGATTTATTAAGCATAATTAGTACTTAACATCATGGCACGGACAAAATAATAACTTTGATGATGGAAACACCCATTTTATGAGTGATTAGTGGAGTTTCAGAGGAATACATTATATCAGTGTAATGTATCTGGAAAATAATTAGATGCTGCTGCACAGGAGATGTCTGTCACATCACACGCAGCACAATGAATAATGAGCACCTCTTTATTATGCAAATGAGATTCAGTGGGAAGACCCCAACTAAAAACAAAACAGCAAATTCAACTAATGAAATACAAGCAAAATGACTGTACTCTTACTATTATTATATTACTGTTTCAAGTCTTTTCAACTTTTTTATTTATTTATTTTTTTATATAATCTGACACCCACTGTCCTGGATGCTTTTTAAGAAATATTATATATTTGTTCAGTTGCACAAATGAAATAGCATATCATTGTGTTTGTATAATCCATAAATCGATGAAAGAAAAATGAAAACAGGATATGTTAATAAAAAAGTGGTGTTAACTACAAGCAGTTATACAACTATCAAACATTTTGTAAAGTTTACTAAACTTAAAGATACTTATAGGAAAATCTGTGGAGGATCCAAGTTTGTTTTGTTTTGTTCCTTATTGCCCATGTTTTCTCAGTCTCAAGCTACACAAATCCAAGATGGATGTTCTTGGATTTAATCTTGACTTTGTGTGTGTGTGTGTGTGTGTGTGTGTGTGTGTGTGTGTGTAGTTTGGCGGTTGTGGTCGCTGCAGTGGCTGCATCGCTGTGTTGTTAGCTGTTTGCTGAGATTCTCTGTCTGTGACCAATGTGTGTTCACACTCAACACTTGATGCCATCATGTTTATACACAATCTATGCATGAGAGCTATGGGTCATTGTGGGTTGTTTTCTGCAGCAGGAAAAACGTGTCTAGACATGTTATTTTTCCTGTCATGCTCATGCTGTTTGGACCAATGGAGAGTGTATATTGTGATTGTTGCTATACTGTATTATTCTGTATGTCTATTCATTTTTTTTTTTTTTTTTTGGTGTGATCTTCAACTCTTGCAAATTGTTAGCTAATTTTAGGACATGTGTAAATACATTTTCATTCATTAGAAAAAGTGAAAGTGAAATCATTAGAAGTGAATCGGTTGAGTGAATGATCCAATTACTCATTATTAAAGACAGTTGCTTACTGGTGTAGCAAAACAGCTTGTGGGAAAGATCACTGATAAATCACCACCTGTCTACTACTTTATTAACGTATATTTAGCATTGGCTAGCAGACCTTTAACACAAAAACACACAATGACAGTGACAACCAAAACCAAGATATGAGCTCTCAGTTACACTTTATTTTAAGGTGTCCTTGTTACAGTGTAATTATACAATTTAGTACTGAGTAATATTAATTAAATACATGTACTTACTATATAGTTAGGGATAGTTAGTAAGGATTAGGGTTTGGCTTAGAGTTACTTGCATGCAATTATGCACAATTAATTGTTATTATAATAATAAGTACATCTAACGTGTAACAAGGAGACCTTAACATAAAATGTTACCGAGGTCTCAGTATCACCAAATAACTAAAAGTGACAAAACCAACATAAATTAAAGCAGTAAAGTGTCAAAGAATAATCAATAATCTGCATAATGTATGCATATCACAGTGCATTGCTGAGATATGAAGTACTTACCACTTTATGGCTGTTCTAATTGTGTTTAATACACTTTTAGATGGCAGAACTATTTGTGATGTTTTTTTTAATAAAGACTATCTCCCATAGTTCATCGCCAAGGGAAGCATAGGAAAATAAATGCATGATTTAAAGGTTAAAATGAAATATATTACATTTACATTTAATGGATAATGAATAAAAGCTGAGACTCAGAATTTCAGCAAAGCATTTGCCAAACTGTGTTAAAGTGAATATGATTGCATTATAGGCTTAAACCCAATGGATCTGTCCCAAAAACTTTGTTAATTTCTAGCCTGTGTAGTTACCAGCCAAGAATATTAGCAAATGTGAGAATCTTGGCATTTAAAGCTCAGACGGTGATCGATTGTGTGCTGTTTGTGTGCCGTCTGGAGGAATGAAGTTTGAAGAAATAGATCACGGGATGAAGGGCATTTTGTCAAAAACATGCTGGTGTGTTTTCATAATTTTAATTAATCCAGTTACTTTTAAAGGTCGATGATTAGATGCTAAGACAGTCATCACTATAATGGCTCATATTTAGGGTTAGTGAACAAAGCCCTAAACCTAGCCCAAACCTGAGTAAATGATAAGAGAATTTTCAAATTTGGGTAAATGATTCCTATAAATTATGCTTCTTCCTTTTTTTTTCTGGCATGATAAAACGGCCATCAAAATCCCATAGAGTTGAGCCATATGTACCATTTAATGAATATGAGCTGAATTTCAGTGTAAATTGGTTTTAGTGACCTACATCAGAGCTATGTCGAGAGCTTTGTAATATAAAATGACGACTTTGCTCATTTCAGCCCTTTGTGATATGCAATAAGTCTTTCAGATCAATACTCATCTGCAATAGGCCCATGACAAAGCACTGAATTATTATATTACCACAAACCTATCTACTGGAATCTCCATTGTCGCTGTGATTCATACATCCCGAACTTCAATCGCTGAAAGTCTGGCACAGGTTTAAGGTGACTCATAGATTTTTACTGCGCTGTTTATAGAAGCTGATCCTGCATGAGTTAGACGGTGCTTTTGAGGGATTCAAGCTGTCTAAGGTCATGTTTTCCCCAGACGTTTACAAGCAGCCGTGCCATTAGCGTAGTGGTGAGTCCGGCACATATGTGGACTCCACAGGTCCACTTCAGTCCACCCTGAAGCTGCACTATCCCAAACACTCCATAAATCCCCCGATCAATTCCACTCCAGGCATCTCCAGCTGTGCTCAAAGCCCATTGTTCGGTCAATAAGAAACTGTCAAATAAGCTGAGAGGGCAAGCGACAGCCATGGCACTTTTGATGAATGGTGCATTCGATGCAAGCAACAAACTGAAAATTACCACAAGCTAATGTCCTCCACACAGTGCAGATCATTCATCCTGTCATACTTCATATGGAGTGCCAAACATATAGCCACTTTCAGTATGCTAAATTGTAACTTCATCATACAAATATATTTAAATACAACAGAAATGACATTAAAGTATATTTTAGTTTACCATAAATGTTTAGCAGTACATTCAGCACACTAACTATATTTCAAAGACAATAGAAGTAATTATGAAATTACATATAAAGATATACTGATCTCATACTTCAATATGTCTAAAAATACAATCTAAAGTTCAGATAATTGCATTTAATATAAATGTAAACTGTTATATAATTTAATTGCAATTAACATGCAGTTAACTGTCTGAAAACATTATAATCTCGTTATTCTGACTACTTTTCTCATAATTAAGAGGTAAAATCAATTTTGAGTATAAAGTCAAAATTGCAGGATATAACTATTTCAAGTTTATATCTGGCGATGCTGACTGTTTTTCTTGAATTTACAAGTTCATATCTCACAATCCTTACTTTTTTCTCAGATTTGTGAAATGTAAGCTTGCAATTGCAAGAAAAAAAGTCTGAATTGTGAGATAAAATAGTCACAGTTATTTATTTGTTTTTAATTTTTTTTCCTTGTTCAGTGGCGGAAACAGGTTTCCATATGGTTCTGCGGGCTTTGTAGGCATTCTTAAACTGATAGTAGCAGTGATCCAGTGTATTTGATCCTCTAATTGGACAGGATACATGTTGATGAAAGTTCAGCATGACCTGCCTGAGGCTAGCTTTGTTAAAGTCTCTGACCGGTCCGCACAGCGTCGATCTGTCCCGGACAAGCCTAAACAAACTATCAGCAATGGGGGACATTGCATTGCTATTGATGTTCATGGCTTTGCGAACCTACATCGGCATCCAAACACGGCGAATCAAACGTGTTAGCGTTTAGCTGCTATTTCAAATATGGCGGTCCAAGTTTCTGTTCGTCTTGTTGATCACGGTAACCCCGCCCCCAGCCCCTGACGCAAGCGGTTCTACCTTCTAGCCCAGCAATGTTGTGGTGCTACTTACGAACCGCTTTTCCTGGTTCGGAGCTGGTGCTTTGGGTGTCGAAAAACAAAGAACCGGTTTGGAACTAGGCTCTGGCTCCGAACCAGCACTGGAAGTGATTTGGTGGAAAAGAGGTAACAGTCCCTTATGTCCCGTTGGAAACTAATTCTGGCTCTAAGATCGTCCATCTTATTCTCCAAGGATTGGACATTTGCGAGCAGAATGCTCGGAAGAGGAGGATTGTGAGCCCTTTTCCTGAGTCTGTCTCAAATCCCAGCGCGTTTCCCGCTGTGTTTCTTGTTCCGTCGCCTCAGGGGGTTATTGTTTATCTCCGCGTTCCAAAGAATCTCCAGAGGCCACGATGGATTCGTGGATAAAGTGTCCTGGAACATGTTAGTGTAGCGGTTTCCAATGTCCAAAAGTGTTTCTATGTTATAGGTGATCAGTGCCGACGTGAAATGTGTAAAAAGAGAAGGTAAAAGTAAGTAAAAAAGCAAATTAAAGCAAAATCTGAGCGGAGCGACATGGAACACAGCGGCGCCATCTTATGTATTTATATATAATGAGAATAACCCTCTTGTTTATTGTCTTAATTATGCAGGTCTCAGCATAACCCCCTAAATGTGGATGCTGACTGCATGTCTCCTGTAATATTTGTGTAATGATTCATACCTTCCATAGGGGATAAGGTAAGCGTGATGAACCTGCCTTGTGTAGACTTGCCTCATTTGTCATGCACGTTAAGTATCTCAATTAAAAGCAGCAGGCTTTGCTAGAGTTCCCTCACAGAGTGCAATCTGTGATGAAGCGCAACATATTTATGAATTACAGGCAGAGCCACATTCATCAACTTCAGAGCAAAAGTTGGATAATCATGGGCAAGCACAATGTTGCCATCCAACAGAGGTGATTCATTTCTGTGTAGGAAAGACAGAGACAGGCGAGAGAGATTAATGATGACAACAGTAGTGTCACTCTGTGCAACTCAATGCTGTTATTTGTACTTTGGTAGCTGAATTTGGTATCTGCATTGGGACAAAATACAATACTGCTAGATAAGACAGAATGGTAATGGGACTTTTGGAGTCACACTGGTTAGTCAGTTTGTTTTGCCAATATTTGTTGCTTTAGGCCTGTGTAATTGCATGAATTTACTTAACATCGTCTCATCCCAACTTGTCACATATTGACGCTTGGTTTTTGCGTCGCTTTTTGGCGCTCAAGATACCCCTTTAGCGTCACTTTTGGACGTGAAGGGAATGTAATTTTTTTTAAATAGGAAACACTTAGCGTATATTAATCATATTTAAATAAATTATGCCAGTACTTGCATCTGCCTCCTATATCTTGCGTTTTCTTCACAGATGTTAGGTTTAGGGGCAGGGGTTGGGTAAGTCATATAAATAAAACTATTTTGACTGTTTACATTGAAAAATCACACCCCTACATATATGCAATAATGGCAACCTTATTATGACGATAAAATTCCCAGTATCGCGTTAGCATATCGACGCCGAAAACTTACGCTAAAGGGGTACCTTCCCTTCACGTCGAAAAGTGATGCTAAAGGGGTAACTTGAGCGTCAAAAAGCGACGCCAAAACCAAAGCGTCAATATGTGACGACTTGGGATCTAACTTACCAGTGATAACATTTAAATTGTACTTTCTTGGGATACATGGGTTATACTGACAGGTATACAAAAATGTATTTTTGTTATTTTGTATTATACTTTGTTATTTTGAGATATACTTAATAAAAGTGTAATTAACCATTCTAAGTACACCAAAAAAAAGGAAACCTAAAATATGTGCTTCATGTGGTAACATATCAATTAACTTAATAATTAACTTAATTAACTTAAATAACTTTTATTATTGAAATCAGAAATGTTATTTTTACATTACTGAATAAATTTGAGTCTACTTTGTTTAAACAACAAAACTAAATTGTAGGGTAAGATCAGGTAGCAATAGTATACTACCGTTTTTTTCATTCTTTTTTTCTGTAATTACACAAATTGTAAATAAAGCAAAACCACATTCATAGGCATAAACGCTTTATGAGTTCATTAAGCATGTTACAAAGAAACTATTTGTTGAAGTGTTCACAGACTAGCCAAAGCTTTTGTGAACCACTAACTGCGAACTAACCACGTGTGGGTCTGGGGCCGACAGAAACTGTGAAAGACTGAAACATGTTTGTTTTTGTGCCATTTATGGAAACGCAAGCAGCATGAATCTGGCATTGACTACTGAATTTTGATTTCTCACACTCAGTGCTGCACTGAGGTCAGTCATGTACATACGGTAAACAATAACATGACAACTCATCTTCTGGATGACCAACAGATTTGTAACAGTTTGTAATTATGTACTTTGAAAACAGCAACAAAAAATAAAAAAGTGACTGTAAAGGTTGCAAACATTTTAGTGCACAATAAGTGCAAAATACTAAAAAGTACTCAACCTCAGACCATCCTAAATGTAGATGAGTTTTTTACTTCATCAGATTTGGAGAAATATAGCATTACATGACTTGCTCACCAATGTATCCTCTGCAGTGAATGGGTGCCGTCAGAATGAGGGTCCAAACAGCTGATAAAAACATCACAATAATCCACAAATAATCCACACCACTCCAGTCCATCCATTAACCAAAAGTTTTGTTTGTTTGTTTGTTTTTTGTATTAAACAAATCCATCAGTGTCGTGTTTTTGATTTAGGACCATTGCTTCCACTAAAAATACAAGTCCATAATACATGTCCATATGGCCGTATTTTGGCCAGAAATTAAAGTTTTTAAGTTAAAAACAGGTTTGTGATGGGTGATGATGATGATGGGTTTGTTTCTTACAAACACAGCTTTTGGCTTTACAACCTGTTAACTGATAGACGGGAGTCGTGTGGATTACTTGTGGACAACTGTGATGTTTTTTTTTGTTTTTTTTATCAGCTGTTTGGATTCTGATGGCACCCATTTATTTATTGCAGAGCATCCATTGGTGAGCAAGTGATGCTACATTTCTCCAAAATCTGTTCCCATGAAGAAACAAACTCATCTACATTAGAGGTTGCATTAGACGTTAATATTGTCCGTCATTTTGACGGACAGGGTCATAAAATTTCCATCATAATCTATTATTAACCATCATTTTAATTGTCATATTTTAATTATAATAACACATTTAATTTCTTACATTTTTGTTCACATTTTCATTTTTAATTATTAATTTTTAATCTTCACTACAAGCATATAGGCTTATTCATATTTATTTTTTTTATGGAGAGAACAGATGAACAGAGACTGTGCACCACTTTTCATGATCAAAACCACACCATGACAGCGGAGGCAACTAAAAACAAAAAATATGCTAGGGTTGGGTAAAACAAAAAACAATTTATTGATTTTAATAAATTCTCATCTTTATGAACCAATATTGATTCTTAAATCCCAATCGATGTTGTTTTCTGTTGATGAATGAACAGTACATAGTGCGCCTATCCAATAAATGGCAATATGCTAAGCTTTGTGCTTTGTTACTTTTGAAATGAAACAGTCTCAGATTTCAAATTCTGTCCTTTTTATTAGGAAATTCAAGCAAATGCCATTTTGACGCTCTTTAATGTGGCATGATAGAACGCTGTAGACACCTCAGATCAAGCGAAGTTGCAGCATGTGAACTAATCATCTCTTTCGCTTTATTACTTGCTTGTGTGTAATCACACGCATAGCTAAAGACTCGTGACAGTTTTATTTTTGTTCTGGATCTGATGATCCCATGTTCTGCACCCACACTGGAGCGCACTCGCCACCAACTGGACAGGGGTAGGAATTACAGTTATAAATTACAATAGATCACTATCAGTATAATCTGTCAAAGTAACGGACAGCTTTCAGATTTTCTGTCAGTGACGGAAAATTTTCAGTTAACGCGACTTCTGAGCTTGGATGGCCTGACTATAAGTACATTTAAATTTTTTGTGTGAACTACTCCTGTAAAGTGACGTTGTTACAGTGTAATTACACATTTACTACACACTATGCCATGTAATGCGTTAAAATAAAGTGTTTGCACTTTAAACCTTAAGCAAAACACTAGCATTTTTTTGAGGATCTGTACTATTAACTAAAAAAATCTGCCATCTGAAAACAACCTCTGCATTTTCGTCCTTCAAGATTTCCCTTACATTCGCAGGTCTTGATGCAAAGGTGTTGGGGGGCATCTGGATACAATGTTTCTTTAACCTTTATGTTGTTGTTTCTGCAGTACACAAATTCTGTTTTCAGGAAATTCAACTGAGATGAATGTGAAATGCCTTTTCAAACTATTACTGTATAATATCAGCCCTCATGCTCTCTGAACAGCTGTGTATTGTTTTGTTGCCTACTGTAGAGTTTTTACTTGCTTCCAACTCCCTTACTGTTTTTTTTAACCCAGCCATCTGCGAGAGGCAGAGCATTTGCATGCTCTAACCCGTTATTTTCCCCCTCCACCCACCTGCATATCTCTCTGCGTCTTTGTCCTCCCCGTCTGGGACTCGTTTCCCTGTGTTGTCGCATTTGGCAAACAGGGCTGATGTTCAGAGCTCTGTGTGCAACTCAAGCAGATGCAGGGGCAGCCGAGAGCTGCCAAAGTTGAGCAGCAAGTTTTTGTTCACTTGGAAGGGTGTTGATTTGCACAATGCACAAATGCATGGCAATGTTATCATAGTGCAGACAGGGTTTTAAAAGATCTTTAAAAGTCTGAATTCAACCTGCAGCAAATTAAACAGAACATAAATGCTTGAACTGATAAAGTCATGGCATTAAATGCTGCATGCATTGCAAAAAACAAAACAAAACAAAAAAAAAGTATTAGTATTTTTTATTTGTTTTCCAATAAATAATTGTAAACATCCTTAAGAATGGTGTATGATTACACTAGTTTAGAGACTAATTCTCACTATTAACTTTTGGTTATTAGTATGCATACTACTAGCATATTGGCTATTATTTGTACTTATAAAGCACATATCAATGTCTTATTCTGCCTGACCATATTTTAGATCCCTTAATCTGACCCCATACCTAAACTTAACAACTACCTTATTATCTATTAATAAGAATATATATATATATTTTTTTTTACATAATATATGTGTGTGTGCTGTATATATTTATTATGTATATATAAATACAAACACATGCATGTATATATTTAAGAAAAAATATGTAATGTTTATATATTAAATATATATATATATATATATATATATATATATATATATATATATATATGTAAGGTCTGTTTTGCGTTTTGTTTCATGTTCTTGTTTTCATGTCTTTTATTTTGAAGATTAGTCTCAGTTCCTGTTTGTGTCATGCTTCCCTTGCCCTCGTGTCTTCATGCTATTGGTTCCCTTGTTCAATGTGTCATGTTCTGATTGGTTGTCCAGGTCATGTGTCTTGTTTTCCATTGGTTTGTTCTTGTCATGTGACCCTCTCTGTTTGCTTAAGTAGCCATGTCCTTGCCTTTGTTTCTTGTCGTGTATTGCTGTTGTAACCTGCTGTCGGTGAGTCTAGTTTGTCCATGCCAAGTCAAGTCAATTCTCAGATTATGTTTGTATTTTGGATTTCACGTTTGTAAATAAACTGCACTTGGGTTGGCCGCGAACGGTAGCGGGCTAGAATTCCCCGCAAACGGCAGGCTTGGGTTGGCCATGAACGGCGGCGGGCTTGGGGAATCTCCGACTCGGGATCGAAGACTCTCCAGACACCGGATGACCGTCTCCTTCCATTTAAGGTTGGAAGTGTCTGGGAACTTCGTACGATGGTGTAATGTTATCTCGAGCCGGAACAGGGTCTTGAGGAATTGGTCCTCCAGGGCACTGGACAGGACGAGCGGCACGAATGCCCTGGCAAAATTCAGCGGGTCCGGATGTGCATGGGCCAGGGCAATAAACCTTGCTCGGTCATCCATCCTGTCTTTGTTCTTGGATTCTGTTAAGTGTATGGAATGAGTGCACGACGAGGAGTAGGAGAAATGGAGATATTTAATAAGAACTAACATACAATATACCAATTTAACATTAATCCAAGACAAAGACTGAGGGAGAACTGAGGACTTATAAAGGGATCGACCAAACAAGGAAACAAGATAATTAATTAAACACAGGTGATGAGAATGAACGATGATTAACTAATGACAGGGAACTAGAACAGGAAAAACCAAATAAGGGCAAAAGGGAAACTAAACAGAAACCAAACCGTGACAAACATATATTATGTAAACAAAAACTTTTATTTTGGATGTGATTAATCGCGATTGATTATTTGACAGCACTAGTTTATAGTAAGAATTGGACCTCAAACTAAAGTGTGACCAGATACACTGCCCTCCAAAAGTTTGGAAACGCCCTACAAAAGTGGGGTTTTGTTCAATATTGGCATGAATCCTTTTTAATTTGTGATAATTTTGCACTGATAAGGGACAACACAAACTACGAAAACATATTTTATTACATAAGCAGTTTATACATAGAGAAAACGTACATTTTCGATTCATCAAAATATCCACCATTAGCAGCTATTACAGCTCTGCATAGTCTGGGAATCCGAGCTGTCAGTTTATTCAAACATTGACTTGATACTGTATATTACTCCAAGCCTCCTGATAGACTGCCCAAAGATGATTCACACTGGTTGGACACTTCTTACGGACATCACGGTCCAGTTCCTCCCATAATAGCTCAATTGGGTTGAGGTCGGGTGATTGGGGAGACCATTCCATGATGCTCCATGACATGATGCCAGCTGACTGTTTCCTCTCCAAATAGGATTTGCACAGCTTGCAAGTGTGCTTGGGGTCATTGTCTTGTTGGAAGGTTTAGGAAGGTTGGGGTGTTTCCAAATTTTTGGAGGGCAGTGTAAATTTACTTGAGGTGCAACATGAAGATATTGTTTTCTGATCAAATAAAATTTAGTTTACATTAAAACAAGAACATTCTGTCAATATGTTATGAAAAAGTTTTGCCCTTTGAATTCAGTTGTTTTCCCTAATTCCACCAGCTGATATTTGTTCTTGATGTTTGTTCTTATATACTCACTTAATTTTGATTTGTTTAATCAGAAAAAAGACTGATTTCATTTTACTTCTCAAGTAAATGTATCTTGATTTAAGAATAAGTCATTTTAGTAATTTTCAGTCATTTTCACTGGAAAAAAAGACATATGCTGTAGTGAAGTAAAGTTTCTCAAATTAAAAATGCTCTGATACTTGAAATTGTACTTAAATACTAATACTAATACAAGACATTTACATTCAAGAAAACATATTGGCATAACGTGTTCCATTCAGTTTATTACTCAAATTTTATTTGCTTGGTATTAAAAAGGGTATTTAAAAAGTCTTAAATTTAACCCCATAAAACATGCTGAAACCCTGTAAGGAGAAATTCAGAAATGTATGAGAGAACCTGTGCTGGAGAATATTAAGGGTTAACGGATATGCATTAAAGATGCACATCTACACGTGTACGTATATTAAGAAGTCAAAGAGTAATGGGCTTGAATTTGCATTGTTAAAGATGGTGGATTTGTTGTAAAAGTCCTGCTCTTATGAGGCTTTGAGAGGATGAATTTAAAGCTGGAACTTCTGAGAGAGGGTTTTAATGCGCTGACAGTGTCATGTGTTTTAACATAACCGCTGTACTGTCAACACACTAAAACCTTCTCTGAGAACTTCCTCCCTTTAAAGCAAGTCCTGTTTATGAGCTACTATAGAAAGCCTGCAGAAGGATATAAATTGGTGCTGTAATTTTATAATGCGCTGACAGTGTCATGTGTTTTAACATAACCGCTGTACTGTGAGCACACTAAAACCTTCTCTGAGAACTTCCTTCCTTTAAAGCAAGTCCTGTTTATGAGCTACTATAGAAAGGCTGCAGAAGGATATACATTGGTGCTGTATTTTATAATGGCATCTGTCAAACTTGTAATTAAATGTTTAACAGAAGCCAGAGAAAACTATTGCAAGATGTTCCATATGTCTAGGTCTTGACACAGGTACACGAGCTGAAATGTTTCACTTCCATTGTGTGTTGAAATGTCAAGGCACCCCAGCAATACTTTTGTGAGGCAAAAGATTTGTGTGATTTAGAGACCCAAGAGAGACAAGGTCTTCTTCCATTCAGAGATGCTTTTATGCTTTATTCTGCAAACCTCAAAGAAGTCTAGTGTGTCATTGCAGCAAAGCATACTGGATAATACCCACACAGCAAGATCTTGCTGAATGGGTCAATTTGCACTTGCAGCACTCAACATGTAAATGTGATAATGTTTGGTAGTTGCTTTCAGAAAATGAAGGAAATAATCACGTAAGCTTTTTGAGTCCCATTAGCACCATAGCTTTTGAATGTAACAAGCTGAAATGAAAGGAATGAAAATTAATGACTTTGAGAAGGACACACAGAATGTGGTGAAAGAGCGATTTCAAGGACAGGATTGTTTTGCGATCTGAATCATTTCTTACGGCAAGTTATACAATCAAGACATTTTTATTTATTTATATATATACAGGTCCTTCTCAAAAAATTAGCATATTGTGATAAAGTTCATTATTTTCTGTAATGTACTGATAAACATTAGACTTTCATATATTTTAGATTCATTACAACACAACTGAAGTAGTTCAAGCCTTTTGTTGTTTTAATATTGATGATTTTGGCATACAGCTCATGAAAACCCAAAATTCCTATCTCAAACAATTAGCATATCATGAAAAGGTTCTCTAAACGAGCTATTAACCTAATCATCTGAATCAACTAATTAACTCTAAACACCTGCAAAAGATTCCTGAGGCTTTTAAAAACTCCCAGCCTGGTTCATTACTCAAAACCGCAATCATGGGTAAGACTGCCGACCTGACTGCTGTCCAGAAGGCCATCATTGACACCCTCAAGCAAGAGGGTAAGACACAGAAACAAATTTATGAACGAATAGGCTGTTCCCAGAGTGCTGTATCAAGGCACCTCAGTGGGAAGTCTGTGGGAAGGAAAAAGTGTGGCAGAAAACGCAGCACAACGAGAAGAGGTGACCGGACCCTGAGGAAGATTGTGGAGAAGGACCGATTCCAGACCTTGGGGGACCTGCGGAAGCAGCGGACTGAGTCTGGAGTAGAAACATCCAGAAAATCTAAGGGTTAAGCCGGGAAACCGGAAATGCTGTAGGTGACGTCAGACGCTGGAGACTTGGCAGAAAAACTGAATGAACAGCGAGGACAACGAGGAAAATTTGGAAACTCTTCAGGAATACATCGACTGGTGCTTCGACGTTATAGTCATGAAGAAAAACCAAAATGCATGTTCCCCAGCCAAAAGCGAGACGCCGTCTTCCAAAAGAAGTCGCCCGACAGACTCGCCTGAAACAACATCGCCGACAGGTAAAAGCTTTACCGACATCCTGGATTCAATCGACAAGCGGTTATCCAGCTTCGACGCGAGGTTGTCCCTGGTCGAGATCCTGCACCGTGAATTCAAATCCCTGAGGGAATCACTGGAATTCAGCCAGCAGCAGGTGGAAACACTTGCTGCTGAAAACGCATCACTACGGGACTCGGTCAAGTCTCTAACTGAGAATGTGACCCGTATAAGTGAAGAAAATAAAAAAATAAAAGAGACTATTATCGATCTCCAGGCCCGTAGCATGAGAGATAACCTGGTGTTTTCGGGCATCTCGGAATCTGCCGAAGAGGACGTAGAAACTACGGTTAAAACCTTTATCAAGACATACCTGAAGCTTCCGGAAGACACCGTGGAAAACATCTGCTTCGAAAGAGTCCATCGGATGGGAGCGAAGAAACCTGGAGCCCCGAGGCCGCGTCCTATTGTGGCCAAATTTGGATACTTCGAGCAGGTGAAGAGTCGCGGCAGGGAGCTGAAAGGAACCGACTTCAGCGTAAACGACCAGTTCCCCAAAGAAATCCTGGAGCGACGCAAAATTCTGTTCCCAATCCGACGCAGTCTTATCCAAAAGGGCTCCCGAGCTGTCATCGCCGTGGACCGGCTCTACGTGGACGGGCAGCTCTACCGTAACCTCAGTACCACTCCGTGGTTATATTAACACCACTCCAGATAAGAATCCGTTATATTTTTCTTTTTTTTTCTTTCCTCTTTCCTCGCTTGTTCTTCCATTTACCTCTAACTATTTATGTCAATTCGCTAATTTAATATGATATCATAACAAACACGATACCGTCAGTCTCCGCAGCGTTTAAATGTTGTTGCAATGTTTTTGTTTCTTTCAAGTTTTTACTTGCATCCCTCTCTGCTTGCTTCTTTGTATATCTTTCTTACTTCTAACTCCTTTCACTGCACCGATCACCTGCTTTACTACACATACACACACACAACACCCTATATCACACATCTGCACGGCACGACCATGTACATATACATTCAGCGTCAACGCAACCACTCCGACCTTACAGCGCACACAGACATGAAGGACATACTCGCATACAAGCGCGTACGCCCGCTCATATCTTATTCATTTGAGCATCACACGCAGCGAACAGCATTAGCTACACACACACATCTATGGGCGCACTGAGGTTTGTCACATGGAATGTGAATGGAGCTGGCTCCAGAGAAAAGAGGTTAAAAATATTTAGCCAGCTTAAAAAACTACAGGCAGACGTTGTTTTATTACAAGAGACTCATAGATCTGCCACAGCTACAGATCAACTTAAAACAACTGAGTTTCCTAATGTGTTCTCAGCCTGCTATAACTCTAGGCAAAGGGGGGTAGCAATTTTAATACATAAAAATGTTAATTTCACAGTACTCAACACAGTTATAGATCCAGAAGGTAGATTTCTAATCATTAAATTATCTATATTTGACAAAAAGTTATGTATTGTTAGTATATATGGTCCAAATGTTGATGACCCCTCTTTTTTTCACGGTTTTTTTACCGCACTCTCTGAACACCTAGATTGTGCATTTGTTCTTGGGGGAGACCTCAACTTTGGACTAAATAAAGAAATGGACAGGCTGAGTACAGCTGGAACTCAGCGCAATTGGGAATCCACAAATATAGTTAAACAGTACATGAGCGACTATGGACTTTGCGATGCATGGCGTTCTTTTCACCCCAACCGTAGGGAATATACTTTCTTCTCACATGTCCATCACTCTTACTCTCGTCTGGATTATTTCCTAGTCAGCAGCTCTCTGCTGAGTGACATTTCAGACACAGAGATAAACCCTATAGCTGTCAGCGATCATGCTGCTGTTTCTTTAACTCTAGTAAATAAGAAGGCCACTCCACCAAGTAATAACTGGAGATTCAATACATCATTGCTTAAAGACGATGATTTTATTAAATATTTTAAAGAAGAGTGGGCTTTATATTTAGACTATAATGACCTGCCTGGAACATCAGCATCTGTTCTCTGGGAAGCAGGCAAAGCTGTGATGAGAGGTAGAATAATCTCATTCTCATCGCATAAAAAGAAAAGAGAAAATAAATATATTCAGGAATTAGAAGAAACTATAAAAACTTTAGAAGAAGCCTACGTATCCTCCCAGGAACAGGAAATGCTGAAAAAAATACGTAAAGCAAAACTAGAATTAAATGAAATTATTAATAAAAAAACCCAATTCTTAGCACAAAGACTTCGCTGGCAAGAATTTGAATATGGTAACAAATCAGGTCAATTCCTAGCGAACCAGTTAAAAATAAATAAAGAAAAAACAACTATATGTGCTGTTAAAGATTTAACTGGGGATACAGTATATGACCCTGAAAGAATAAACAACACTTTCAGGGACTTTTACAAATCTTTATATTCTCCACAGATAAACCCATCTAAAGACGAAATTGACCAATTTCTTGACAATATAACTCTTCCGAAATTATCAGAAAATCAAGCGATAACATTGGATTCTCCACTGACATCAGATGAACTTCAGGAAGCCTTGAACAGTATGCCCAATAAAAAGGCTCCAGGTCCAGATGGCTTTCCAGCAGAATTCTATAAAGAATTCTGGGTAATTCTGTCACCAACATTCTACAGAATGTTGCAGGAAACCAAGGAAAATGGTAGACTTCCACCAAATATGAATTCTGCCAACATTAGTCTCTTGCTAAAACCAGGCAAAGACCCTGTATTGCCTACCAGCTATCGTCCAATATCCCTTATTAATGTGGACACTAAAATAATCTGCAAAGCTATCTCAAAAAGAATAGAGAAGATAACCCCTCTCATAATTCATTCCGACCAAACTGGTTTCATAAAAGGGAGGCACTCCTCAACAAATACACATAGGTTACTTAACTTGATAGACTATTCATGCAATAGAAACCTTCAAATTACAATATTGTCTCTAGATGCAGAAAAAGCTTTTGATAGGGTTAACTGGAATTTTCTATTTGCAACTTTACACAAATTTGGTTTTGGAAACTCTTTCATAAACTGGTTAAAAATATTATATAACTCTCCAACAGCATGTGTCAGGACAAATGGCCAAACATCCTCTAGCTTCTATCTTAAGAGGGGCACCAGGCAGGGATGCCCCCTCTCCCCCTCACTGTTTGCAGTTTTTATTGAACCACTAGCAGCAGCAATTAGACAGGCTACAGTGATTAAAGGCATTAAATGCAAGAATGTAGAACATAAAGTTAGTCTTTACGCAGATGATGTGTTACTTTTTCTTCAGCATTCACAAACCACTCTCTCTGAGGTAATTACATTAATAAACTCTTTCTCAAGAGTCTCAGATTATTCAATAAACTGGTTAAAATCAACAGTTCTTCCAATTAATTGCTCCTTCCAGAATTCCTCCACTCCACTGCAATCTGGAAATATTAAATATTTAGGTATTAATGTTTCTCCTAGGCTGACAGATTTGATTAAATTAAACCACATCCCACTTTTAAAGACGGTAGAAGATGATCTAACCAGATGGAAGTCTCTACCCATATCACTCATGGGAAGAGTCGCCTCAATAAAAATGATGGTTTTGCCAAGAATTAATTATTTATTTGCAATGATCCCGAGCAAACCATCACCTGACTGGTTTAGATCTCTGGACTCCTCCATCTCTAAATTCCTTTGGAAAGGTAAACCCCCGCGTATTAGCTTAAAAACGCTACAAAAGACCAAGGATAAAGGAGGACTAGATCTACCTAACTTTCACCACTATTTCTTAGCCAACAGGCTTCAACACATTTCAGGGTGGTTAAAACACACCCTCTTAGATGAGCCTTGGCTAGATGTAGAACAGGCATTATGCAATAATATAGAGATTTCGGATCTGCCATTCATTAGCTTGATCATCAAACGACACGTATGCTTCAAAAGCATCAGTATCAGCTCTTCTCTGACAGCATGGTGGGAGTTTCTAAAAATGACTGAGTCTTCACTAATCCCATGCAAACGTACCCCCATCTGGAACAATCCTGACATATTACTAAACAATAATATGATGAACCTCACAGATTGGAGTTGTAAAGGTATTAACTACCTGGAACATATATTAGAAGGGACAGACTTTATTCCCTTTGACAAATTAGTTAAACAATATGGGATTAACAAAAACAGATTTTTAGAATATCAACAAATTAAATCTATTGTAAAAGGGAAATATAAATCTAATCATATCAAATTACAAATACCACCAAGTGTGGCAGATTTTCTTAATCTCAAAACCCCCAAATTAATGTCTAAAATATACAGGACACTTTCCAAAATAGATGAATCAGTATCACTTCCTATTGCAAAATGGGAGGCAGATCTAGCAGTAAACTGGGACCATAATTTCTGGTCTCAGATATGTTTAAAAACCTTTGAACTGATTAGAAATCCTGGTTTACAATTAATACAATACAAAATCCTGCATAGAGTGCACTACACAGGTCATCGGATGTTCAGGATGGGTCTTACAGCTTCTAACAACTGCTCACACTGTCAAGGCAATACACCTGACAATTACATCCACGCTCTATGGTTCTGTCCACCTGTTCAGAGGTACTGGTACAGGATTTGTGAAGATTTATCAAAGTGTCTTAAATGCTCTATTCCAGCCTCTCCTTCAGTCTGCTTGTTGGGCGACCTAGATGGTGTCACTACAGAAGGTAACACAATCCACATGGCTTTCACTGCCCTATGCATTGCTAAGAAGACTGTCCTCATGAACTGGAAAAATAAAAATAATCTTAATATCAACCAATATAGAAATTATTTGTGGGATTATATTAGTCTTGACACAGCTTCTGCTGCCACATTAGATCAATCTCTCTGGACTCCTTTGATCAGCTCCATCACCTAGTGTGAGTGGGGGTCCTGATTCTGTCCGGCTGTGGTTTTTGCTGTTGGGGTGGCCATATGGGCTTGGGGCATTTGGGAGTTCCCTGGGGGTGGGTTTCTTGGGGGGTTCGGCGCTGGGGCTGCGATCTTGGCCTGGATGGGGTATTGGTGACTCTTGGGTGCTGTTTTTCTGGCGGCTGCATGCGGCGCTACTGGGGATGCCTGTGCCGGCGGACGTAGGTTGCCGGCCTGGCGGCTGCACTATTCCAGGGTTGGTCCGGGGGGGGCTTGGGGTTCTGGGGGCGCTCTGCCTCCCGGTTGGGGTTACGGCTGGGCCTGGGGGGCTTGGGTCCTGGTTGGTGTGCCGCCGGGAGCATGGGTTGGTGCATGCGCTTGGGCCCGGCCCTGGTGTGGGGGTCTTCGATGCATCGGTGCCTCCGCGGGGGGGATCCAATAGAGGCAGGGAAAACGGGCCTAACCTGGGTGTCTTATTGTCTTATGTAGTCTGGGAGTTGAATGAGTGATGGGGTGGGGTAGTTTTTCCTCTGCTGTGGGGTCTGGTGGGCCGCCCCGGGCTGCCATGGGCCCTGGTCTGGATGGGCCTGGGCCCCCCGCCCTGGGCAGATTTGGGGTAACGGGGGTGCCTATGGGGGTCAGCGGGGGAGCTGGCTCCGAAGGGGGGGGTATTTTGCCCCCTCTGATGCTTTCCTCCCCATCCCTAAGGCTTCACTTCTCCCGCTCCATCACACCAACACATAGGTAGGGTTTTGAGGTGCGGGTGTGTCGCTGGGATGCGGGGGAGGTGGTACTCCTCTGTCTCCTCGTGGCCACCTGCATCTCAATCACACATTACAGCTTAGACATTCTCATTACTTACTGTCACATGACACATACATATAGGGCCTTGGGGGTGGGCACACTGAATGGCATCCGGAGGGCGGTCTGTTCATTCAGCCTTCCCTCTGGTGCCAGTGCCCACTTCTCAATTTTAAGTTGCACATAGACATTGAGGGCTCTAGGGAGGGGACGAGCTGACACAAGCTTGTGGAGGGTGCCCCTCCCCTGTTTTAAAGCACCCCTGTTTTAAAGCACCTTAGAACAACACACACCAACACTACATTTGAGCGGGTGAGGTGAAGCATGGGGTCTCTTTTTTTTTTTTTTTTTTATCTCACACCCCTGTTCTCTGTTCTCTGTCCGGGGCCGGGGGCTGCGAGGATGAGCTGGCCGCCCGGTCGGGGTCTGGGCTGGTGGGCTGGTCTTCTCTGCTGCTGCGGGGACCGGGGTGGTCTTCCTGTCCCCACGCCAGAGCGAAGGGGGTTCAGCTCCGGGATCGGGCGCTGATTACCCCTCTGGGGGTGGTGGTGCCTGGATCTAGGAGTATAGAGTGCATATAGGGAGTGTGAGTGTGGGTACCATGTCCATTTTTGTGTGTCTACATGTGGGGCGAGGGTGAGAATATTCGTTGCGTGCATGAGGGTGGGAACGTATGCTTGTGTATATGTGTGCTTGTTCGTCTACGTCTATGTGTCAGGTCGGGCCTTAGACTCCACCTCACTCATCATCTCAGTCGACCCCCACCCCACCACCATGCCCTGCTGGTGGAGGATGCCGCCGGTGCATTGGTGGTTTCTCGCGCCGGGGCAGGATGCTCGGGTGAGCGCTGGCCCACTCTCGGCGGTCGCTTGGCGGGGCCTGGCCCTACTGGCCTTGCTGGGCCCCGGTTGGGGGGTGGGGGGCCCTTGGATCTCCGGGCCCAGGGCTCGGTCTGCCCTGGTGTGGTCGGCTGCCGGCGGAGCCTGCGGGCTTGCCGCCACGGCACCCTGGGGTGTCTACACTGTGGCTGTCGGATGTCCCACCTTCGGGCTCTCCTCTGCCCTTTTCTGGGTGGGGGCCGCAGTTGTCCCTGCGGTGGTTCCCCTGGGGGTCCCGTGCCCTGGGGGGCCTCCGGATGTTTGGGGCCTGGGTCTCTTCCATGCCTGCTTCATGCCTTGCGGGATGGGGCTGTTGTTCCCCACACACACACTATTAAACATTTACATGGAGGAACCTTATGAACACAAGCGCGCTCACACACACAGGTGTACACTCAAGCATTCACATTGGTGTAAAAACGGGTGCTCACAGACACACATTGTTCTGATCTGCTGTTGCTTCAAAACTTATTTTGTAATATTAGTTATGCGTGTTGCTCAATAACATTTAACATTTAGAATTTATTGTGATTCATACAGATGTTGGTTGTTGCTGCAGTTTCTCTGATGTTGTGTCTTCTGTTGTGTCTTCTGTTGTTTTCTCTTTTTGTCAGCAGGTATCGAAGCAAATTGTCTGTTTTTTTTTTTTGTTGTTTTGTTTTTTCCTCTCTCTCTCTATCCCCCATTCTTTTTTTTTTCCTCTCTCTCTCTCCCCCTTCTCTGTTGACTTTATCCACAATTTTTTTTTTTTTTTTTTTTGTTTTCTAATTCCTTTTTTTTTTTTTTTTTTTTTTTTTTTTTTATTATTATTATTTTTATTATTATCATTATAATTATAATAATTATTTTTTTATTATTATTATTATTATTATTATTTTTTTTTTTTTTTTTTTTTTTTTCTCTCTCTTGTTTTCTCTGTCCCCTGGTCTTGTCGGTCATAGTATGGTTAAATAAAAGGGTATATAAAATTGAATTAATTAATTAATTAAAAAAAAAAAAAAATAAAAATAAAAAAGGCTGTGAATGATGATAGCATAACTACACATACGTACTGTCATGTGTTATCTGTGTTACTGACAGGCCAAAGAAAAAAAAAAAAAAAAAAAAAAAAAAAAAGAAACATCCAGAGCCACCGTGTACAGGCGTGTGCAGGAAATGGGCTACAGGTGCCGCATTCCCCAGGTCAAGCCACTTTTGAACCAGAAACAGCGGCAGAAGCGCCTGACCTGGGCTACAGAGAAGCAGCACTGGACTGTTGCTCAGTGGTCCAAAGTACTTTTTTCGGATGAAAGCAAATTTTGCATGTCATTCGGAAATCAAGGTGCCAGAGTCTGGAGGAAGACTGGGGAGAGGGAAATGCCAAAATGCCTGAAGTCCAGTGTCAAGTACCCACAGTCAGTGATGCTGGTGTTGGTCCACTGTGTTTTATCAAGGGCAGGGTCAATGCAGATAGCTATCAGGAGATTTTGGAGCACTTCATGCTTCCATCTACTGAAAAGCTTTATGGAGATGAAGATTTCATTTTTCAGCACGACCTGGCACCTGCTCACAGTGCCAAAACCACTGGTAAATGGTTTACTGACCATGGTATTACTGTGCTCAATTGGCCTGCCAACTCTCCTGACCTGAACCCCATAGAGAATCTGTGGGATATTGTGAAGAGAAAGTTGAGAGACGCAAGACCCGACACTCTGGATGAGCTTAAGGCCGCTATCGAAGCATCCTGGGCCTCCATAACACCTCAGCAGTGCCACAGGCTGATTGCCTCCATGCCACGCCGCATTTAAGCAGTCATTTCTGCAAAAGGATTCCCGACCAAGTATTGAGTGCATAACTGAACATAATTATTTGAAGGTTGACTTTTTTTGTATTAAAAACACTTTTCTTTTATTGGTCGGATGAAATATGCTAATTTTTTGAGATAGGAATTTTGGGTTTTCATGAGCTGTATGCCAAAATCATCAATATTAAAACAATAAAAGGCTTGAACTACTTCCGTTGTGTTGTAATGAATCTAAAATATATGAAAGTCTAATGTTTATCAGTACATTACAGAAAATAATGAACTTTATCACAATATGCTAATTTTTTGAGAAGGACCTGTGTATATATATATATATATATATCTCTTCATGTGGTTGTCTTGATTTTTTTTATGTTACACCAGCAGACGCCACAGCACCCAAATCACCACTGACTTTGGAAACTTCACACTGGACTTCAGCTTGGATTCTGTGCCTCTCCAGTCTTCCTCCAGACCTTGATTTCCAAATGAAATGCAAAATTTACTTTTATCTGAAAAGAGGACTTTGGACCACTGAGCAACAGTTCAGGGCTGTGTTTCCCGAAATCTTCTTAATGCTATGTCGTTCTTAAGTTGTACCTTAAGCTGTACCTTATTGTTAATACGTATTTCCCAAAACATTCTTAAGTACACCTTCTGTAAGTCATTCTTTCGTAAGGTTGGTCTGGACCACTCTTAGCTATACCTTAGCGCTGTCACAGTTCATTCCACTAGTGGCCACCACTGTGCAAAAAGCTTCTTCACATTTCAGTCCATACGATTGTAATTCTGTGACAAGACAAAGTACATAACCACATAAATATTACAAATCTAAAGTTGTAATACACCCAGTGTTCAATTGCAAAACCCAGTGTTTTAATGCAAAAAATAAAATATCATAACACTGATGGTTGTTAGTTTTTCCATTATAATATACAAAGGCACATCAGCTGGCAAACCATTAGGAAGCACATAATTAGGAGTCTACTTAAAGGGAATGAATGTGTTGGGGAGTTTGGTAAAACTATATGGCAGGGATACAGCGAATAGTTGTCCTAAATCAAAGACGGCTGCATCCGCGGAGCCAGTAAGTGTATGTGCACTATTTCATAAAAGAAAACTTTAGTCCCCTGGCTTCCATGTCAGAAGATAAAATGCTACAAAAAGGTTGCCTGCCACGGGAGCAAATTCAGCCGCTTTTACATCTTGTTGGTCTAACTTTGGCAAGACAAACTCGACAGAGCTACCCCCCAAGCCCCAAATTCAGCTGCTGGCGGCTCTCCGTTTTTATTCTGTTGGGAGTTTTCTGGAGGTGGTTGGGGATGGATATGGGCTGAGTAAGACCTCGGTGTGGCGGTGTGTTCATTCAGTCACAAACATCCTGCTCGTCACACCACCGTTTATATGTGTATGCCTTTAACCAGGCACGAAGTGATGGAGGCACATTAAGGCTTCCATGCCATTGCGGGTGTCCCGCGAATAATTGGCCTTGTGGACGGGACACTTGTCCTCATCGCCACCCCATCAGCGCGCGACCAGGCCTTCATAATACACATAAACATGATAATATAAATGACCCTTTCAAAAGCAAGCGAAGCCTGTCACAATCCCTGTTCCGTCTCCTGTGTTATGCTGTGGACTCTTATTTTGAAGTGGTTCTCTGCCCGTTGTCTCTGTCTTCACTTTCTGAGTTTATTTTCTGTTTCTTTAGTCTGCTTGTTTGTTCCCATAGTTACCCTCGTGTGTTCCTATGGCAACTGCCCACGCCCCCTTGTTATCTCGTTGAGCTTATCTGTCTGTGTGTACTTAAACAGCTTGGTTTTCACTTGTGGGGCTGGTCGTTGTTGATGCTTCCTATGTTGTTCCCTGGATGTTCTTGGTTCCTGCCAGATGGATTATCTGAGTGTTTTGTATCTTCTCAATTAAAGTTGTGTGTGCCAGTGGATTCTCTCTCTGCCTCATCTCTTCGTAACAAAGCCAAACAGCCAGTTAATATAGCTGGTTAAGGCAGAATAACCTACTTTTGGCTGGGAGGTTGCGGTTTGCACACTTGCAAAATTATACATACATATACTGTATATATATATTGGAGTTGTTTTCTTTATTTGCAGGTGTTTTCTCTATTTGCAGCGCGTTGAGCTATCTCGGTCACCGTATTTTGCACCTTTTCCTACCCAATTTCTTCCTTCCAGTCAACTTTGCATTCAATATGCTTTGATAGAGCACTCTGTGAACAGCCAACCCTTTCAGTAATGACCTTCTGTGATGTACCCTGGAAGGTGTCAATGATTGTCTTCTGGACCATTGCCAAGTCAACTGTCTTCCCTATTATTGTGGTTTCAAAGAACAAGAGATACCCGGAATTTATACCATAGGGATGGTCATTTAATGAAACACAAATGTAAATATTAGAATATTTTGAGATACTGGATTTTTGACTTTCTCGAGCCGTAAGCTATAATCATCAAAATGTAATGAATCTAGAATATATGAAAGGTTCACTTTTTGAAATAAGTTACAAAAAAATAACTTTTTCACGATATTGTAATTTTTTGAGATGCAGCTATATGCAATAAATACAAAGCAAATGTATAATTGAAGTATTTAATACAATGTGTCCATTCATTCATTCATTCATTCATTCATTCACTTATCGCATTCCTAATTGGATAGCATGAATACAAAAATAGGAAAATGAGCCTAGAGTATGTAAGTATATATATATATATATATATATATATATATATATATATGCGTATTGATTGAATGATTATCAAATAAACTGATTAATGAGAATAATATCAATTTTTACATTTTCCTATACAGTATATTTATTTTTTTAAGTGGAATCCATTGAGTTTCAAATTGAATAAATTTGCATTACAAGAAATGTATTAAGATATAACAATAAATATAATATTGCTATACAGAACATTAATATTATTATATTATTCATGGTTTTCTCTACTTTAGGAGAATAAAATACCCAAATAGATGTAGATTTATGCATGCATTTATTTGAAATAAAAGGGTGTGGCATTGCAGTTGGGTGAATTATGTTCAGCTTGACATTGAAAACAGATTGAACATCCCTCATCATCTGCAAGCAGATCTCAACCGCTGCCTGAGGAGAGTAAATAAGCTTGTGTCCCATTAAAGAGCAAATGCAGCATAGGCAGAGCTAAATACCATCCTGCTCACAGACATACGGCAAAGGATGCATCACGATTAGTGTTGCACGCTGGCCAGAGTTGCTTATTGAGTGGTTTTTAACAGCATAGGAGTTCATTAGTCTTACGCCGACAAGGAGAATGAGTCAAACAGTCAGCGGCGTACCTGCTTCACCGCTGATATCACACTCACCCCATATGACTCCTAACGAATGACCTACACTTAGAAACCATTTTCTCCTTGTGTAAAGTTGTATGGGAGATGCAGCTTTCACTACATTAAAAATTGTGTTATAGACCAATTTGTTACACTGTTGTGCAGCTTACACAGATTTTTTTTTACAGATTGACTCAAGGTTTTCATTTTTTTATTTTTTTTTTTAAGTTTAATTCCTTAGTTGGTTTGAGGTGAGAATGTCTGATTTGACATGGATGGATGGATGGATGATTGCAGCAACTTGCAACATGTAACTGCATTGCAAATGTTCCCTTTGCATAACATAACATAATATAACACAAAATAAAAATTATAATAAAAATAAAATCAAATAATGAAGTGTGTACCTACTATCTGCAATATTTAGGAAGCACACAGGTCAGACCATTTGCAAGAAAAGAAATTATTCCAAAAATGTGGTGTAGATAAATGAAAAAAAAAAAAAAAATCTAAAATAATAATAATAATAATAATAATAGTTAAGAATAATTCACATTGCAAAATCTTGCATTGATCTACAAAGCTGACAGATAGATAAATATTTTCTGTAAAAAAGCAGCTGCTTTTTGGCATTTCACATTTATTCAGTAGTTCTGATGCTTGGAACTTGAATACCATATTCTAAATATAAGGTGTGCTTTGCTTATATGTAGAGTTATGCATAGTCAGTCACTCATTATAACTGACAGAACATTTAGACACATATTCTATTTGAGTCTGTTCTTGTTATGATGCAAAAATAGCACAATGTGTTTCCCTTTTCCAGAGTGACATTAAGTTGAGGCATTTGTTCAATGAAGTAAATTGATTTGAGCATTTTGACTGATGAATTTCAAGTGATTGTTTAAGCCTTTACAGCTATTTCCAGTGAATAGATTATCCAGCATTCAGATCCCTAGAGAAACACTAGCCGTATTCTTTGATCTTGCACCAATGAAACCAAAGCGAGGCTCATTACACACACACACACATCAAATATAACCTCATGCTGTTGAGCTGTCGGCATCCTTCTGCTTTAATCCATCTATTACAGAAACTCTGGTTTTGTCCCAAACTCATAAAATGCCAACCGGTTTTGAACAGTGGTGGTCAGAGGTCAAGTTCTTATATTGATTTAGTTGAAGTAGAGGTATAAATTCAATGAAAAATGCTCCCACGTCCCACGACACTCTGAGTGTCTCTGAGTTTTTCCACGACAGTTTTCTGCTAATGAGGGTAACTGCCTGTTAGTCTGCAGGAGATTTTTTTCAGTCTGTCTGTTCATTGCACTATACATACTGGTCTTTTTTTTTTAATGTTTCATATATGAGAAGGTACCATTGAGAGGTATTTATTTATTACGTGTTTTAGCGGGTGTATTGTGTGCAGCAAAGCAGGTAGTTTTGCGAGCAGCTTGTAGTCATATACTGGATAGATTGCAACTTTAGAGTTGGACATTTTCCATTCCTCAGCGCGGCTTGAACAGCTGCGGATGAAAGCAGTTTTCCGTAGAGAGAAATTGTCTTAGACAATCTGTGGCAGACACCATCTGAGACGTTAAACACTGCATTGTTTGACTACAAAGACGCTGCAGATGTAGAAATCTGCAACATCATCTGTTTTTGCTGTGTAGTTCACGTGCTTCTCTTATCCTTCGGTTTAGTGGTTTATTGTTGGAGTTGAATGCATGCACAGTTAGTTTCAATTTAGTGAACTCAGTTTGGAATAAATGTTAAAATTGTACATATGGTTTGGAATATAAGAGTTGATTTGTGTAGTTGAATGTCTAATATTACTGACAGTGCTGTGATGACTCTAAATTGGCGTCATTCAAATTCAGAAAAAAACAATCAAATTATTATTATTATTTAAATACGTTCACACATTTCATCTTTGTTTTCATTGAAGTTCTCTTTATTTTATCATGTGCATTAGAACTGGTGTGTTTTGGTTGGTGGGTTGATTGGTTAGTTGCTTGGTTAAACGGTTAGTCGTTGTTGTTTAGTTAGTTTTTTATAAACTATTTAGTTTTTATTAATATTTTGAATTAGCTTTTATTTGTATATTTTTCAGTTTTTAGATTAAGTTTTTGTAAATTGTTTTCATGATTTATAATTTAATATATATATATACTGTGTATATACTATACTGCCAAAAGTATTGGGTCACCCCCCCCTTCTAATGAACATGTTTGACTCCTTTAGTAATTTCTATGAGTACAAATCTTAATGTTTAAGCATATAATGATATTCTAGGCAATTGCATGCTTCTAATTTTATAGCAACAGTCAGGACCCTTTTCTATTCTAACATGACAGTGGTTCAAAAAGACATGATTGATTGAGTCAGTGTGGAAGAACTTGACTGGTCTGCAGAAAGCCAAGTCCTAATCCCAGCTGAACACCTCTGGTGTGACTTTAAATGCAGACCTTGAGCCAAAAACTCATCACCAAACACCAATGACTTGTACATAAGTGTACTGTCATTTTAGACACGTCCAGAACTGTTGCAACAGAGATGGAAATACAATTTTTAAATACATGAATTATGTTTCCATCTTTGTTGCCACAGTTTTGTTAGTGCCTTTTTCTGTTCTAAAGAAGGGGGTGTCCCAACACTTCTGTCCTTATAGTGTCTATACAAGTCACTGGTGTTTGGTGATGAGTTTTTGGCTCAAGGTCTGCATTTAAAGTCACACCAGAGGTGTTCAGCTGGGATCAGGACTTGGCTTTCTGCAGACCAGTCAAGTTCTTCCACACTGACTCAATCAATCATGTCTTTTTGAACCGTGCCTTGTACACAGAGGCACTGTCATGTTAGAATAGAAAAGGGTCCTGTCCAAACTGTTGCTATAAAATAAGAAGCACACAATTCCATAGAATATCATTATATGCTTAAACATTAAGATTTGTACTCATAGAAATTACTAAAGTAGTCAAACATGTTCATTAGAAGGGGGTGACCCAATACTTTTGGCAATATAGTGTGTATATATATATACAGTATAAGTTTATATTTTCCCTTTTAATCTATCTATCTATCTATCTATCTATCTATCTATCTATCTATCTATCTATCTATCTATCTGCATTTTTAGATGTAGTAATTTTAGTGCTTATTAAATTTTATTTCATATTTATTTCAATTAACACAATATTTTAAATCATTTCAGCTTTAGTTAACAGATGAGGCGGTTTTCTTTTTAGATAGTACAGCAGGTTGGTTCCTTGGTCACATGGTGATTTGTGTGTAATTGCAGTTAAAGTGCTAGAGGATAAAAATCTAGGTATTCTGACAGAACCAATTTTTCCTTTTCATTATATTTGTAATTTATCAGAGGAAAGTCGTGGTCCAGAAGAACAGAAGAGCCGGAGGAGGGCCGTATGTATGATTAGACTGGGAGAGCCACTCACCACGACACCCGCAGTTTAATAGAGGAGCATCATTACTTCTTCATTAAGTCTGAAATGCGGATTACATCTGAACAGTGATTAAACAGAATGGGCCAGAATGGGGGAAGAACTGTTAGAGTGAAACATAAGAGGAGAGAATATGAGGTGTGGAATAGACAGTGACAGACACGTGGCTTGAATTACACATGATTTTATTTTTATTCTACTCTACGGTCCACGAAAGACAACATGCAGTACACAAAATCATGTATTCAAGCAGTCTGTGCACCAATTAAAATAAAGCACTAAACTAAAAGCAAAGTAAACTAAAGTTGCACTAAAAGTGAGCCAATTTACTTCTGCAATATAAATATTTTATAACACAGTTAGTTGATAATTCCATGCGTTTGATATTGTATGCATTTACTTCTCTGTGAGAAAAAATAAAATAAATTAATAAATACATATTTATTACATGTTTATATATAAATTAATAAAATACAATAATACATATTTTCTGGTAGAGTTGTAGAAATGGATTTATTTTTGTTTTATTGTGTGATATTTTAAATCATTCAGTACAGATATGGTAACCTAACCTTTCAGATTTTAATTAGTGAAAAAGTGACCTGATATGAGAACAGATATGTGAAACAGAACGGTTATTATTTTTTTGTTCCATTTGTTCTCAGAATAAAATTTTCTATGTGTGATACTGTAGTTCATTTTGAGCGACTGCTCTCATTTTGAACTCTTCGAGTATAATGAGTTTTTAATTAAACTCTCAATGCCTCTTCATGTCTACTTTGACAGACACACAACTACGTTCAAAGACAGAGAACACTTGACCGTTTTTAGAATCTCGTGATTATAACCCACAAATTAAACTCCTTTCTTCACATTTGATTCTCGTTGATGACATTTTCATTCCAGATTAGTTTTTTTTGTCTTTGCATGTGTCACTTTACCTGGATCAGAAATGGGTGCACAGTGGTGACAATTATATTCTTTATAAATCTACTTATTTTTTTTCCCTAAGAAAACTGTAATGAGAATTTAAATAACCCTGCAATCTTTTAATTTGATGATAAGCTAAACCGTGGCTACTTAAAATGCTAAACTTGTAGCATTTATGCACTTATTTTCACTCCAGTCGTCTTGGTATTTTCATAAAGATATAAATGAGTGGTAAAGTGTTGTATGTTCAAACCCTACGTGGCTGATAAATGACTGTTTCAGTTTTGTGATTTACATCACGTGGGTTTTGTTTCAGCTGTGTTGTCTTTTGGGGTTTGCACTGTATTGCTTCTTTCAGCTTTAGGTTGTTGATTGTGATCATGGAACTATCCGCTCATGTGAACAGTGTCTTGACTGCACTAATGTTTACAATGGAAAGTAGTAGCCGTGCGGCGATTTACCACATTTAGAAACTTTTAATGTGTAAGACGTTTGTGGTGAGGAAGCTTACAGTCAGTGTTTGGGGTAACGCATTAATCAGATTACTTCTTTGAAGTAACATGTAAAGTAATGCAATACTTGATTACTTTTACTTTGATTACAAGCGAGTGCGGAAACGGTACTGTGCTCGCAGCGCGTTCTCAATTGCACCCACAAAGGTGTCGGAGCACCCTATAGCCTGAGACTTTATGACCTGAAGTGTGTCAAAAATGTGAAAAAGAGGTGAGAGAAAATATGATGCTTTTCAGATCCGCTGCACGTTCAGCAGCGGTAGCTCTTAAAGAAATAACAGCCAAAATAACCTAATAACCAGCTGCTGTGATGTCTATTAATCATATGACAAAAACAAGAGCAAAAAAATAACTTTTATAGCTTTAAGGATTCATCAATATTTAATTTAGTATTTAGTGTTTGATCATTTCAATATCTGTATATTTCTGCTGAAGGGCACAGGTAAATATGACATTTATTATAATGGGTTTATGTGAAGAATGATTTAAGTTCACTTAAATTAGAAGTTATTTTGTTAAAAGTCTAATATTTGTATCTCTCAATTATACTGTAATGTTGAATGGCTGTAGTCAATAGGTAAATACTGCTGTGTGTGTCGGGGGGGGGGGGGGGGTCAATTTGATAGAGAAATCAGTATTGGTGATACAGTATTCAGTGATACTGGCCTTCAGTCATAAAAAAGAAGATGCCATTAAACAAATGTTAAAAAAATATACCATCTTTATGTTGTTTGTACAATAATTTGAGGATCGAATGTGAAATTATTGCAATATAAAAGAATATTTAAAAATGGTCCCACTTTATATTAGGTGGCGTTAACTACTATGTACGTACATCGTAAAATAAGTACAATGTACTTATTGTGGTCATCGTGTATTGTAAAACACTTTTGCTGCGTATATGGGTGGGATACGGGTAAGGTCAGGGACAGGTTTGGTGGTAAGGGTAGGTTTAAGGGTGGGTTAAGCTGTAAGGGATGGGTCAACGGTGTAATTATAAATGTAATTACAGAAATTAGTTACAGATGTAACTACATGCAGGTAATTTAAAAATATAAGTACAATGTAAAAACATGTATGTACACAATAAGCACATTGTACCAAATTATTCATTTAAATATAAGTACATAGTAGTTAAGGCCACTTAACATAAAGTTTTAATGTTAGTTGGGATTAATCATGATTAATCGCAATTCATTTCAGAAAAATGTGTGATTAATGTTTTTTTTTTTTCGATTGACAGCACTAAAATAAACAAGTCCAACCCAGGTGACAAAAGGTAATTCAAAAGTAATGTAATGCATAATTTTTCATAAGAAGTAATGCAATTAGGGATTTTTTTGTGTAATACATTACTTTTATTACTTTTTATTTTTCTTACTTTTCTGAGCATACACTCATAATTTATGGGACGAACATTTAAGTTAAAAAGTACATATACCTTCAACTATGCTCTCATATGAGAGGCATACATCCTCAATACCAAAAGCCATTCAAATGTTTGTCTTGAATTAACTCTAAAAGTTAATGGATTACTGGCACTGATATTGCAGACCTTTCCATCTCTGTATGTGTCAAAGTGAGGCCACACAATGTCTGAATACCCATTAGCCCAGCCTGTGACCCTCATCAACCCCATTCACCAGCGCCCTGTGGAAATGCCACTCTCATACAGAATAAATTACTGGCAAATCAACTCCATAACATTCAGACTGTAATAACAGTTGAAAACTCTCATCCCCTGCACAACCTGTGCGCATCATAAAAGAGAACAAAGGAAAACAATTTTGTGTCAAAAAATTAAGGTTGAAATAAACTCAGATGTCAAATGACAATCAGCCTTACTAGCAAAAGAAAACTGTACGGTCTTGCTTGTTTTGCATACACATGGCTGTTTAATGTTTAAAAATATTATAGTGACAATTAAATGCATATGCACTTAATTAATATTGTATGCATTTACTTCTCTGTGAGAAAAATAAATAAATTAATAAATACGTATTTATTATATGTTTATATATAAATTAATAAAATACAATAATACATATTTTCTGGTAGAGTAAATGGATACCAGAAGTAGAGTAGAAATGGATTTCTTTTTGTTCTATTGTGTGATATTTTAAATCATTCAGTACAGATATGGTAACCTAACCTTTCAGATTTTAATTAGTGAAAAAGTGACGCTTGGTACCTTCACGGTCAAAAAATGACCATGGAAAGAAAATTGCTCAGATAAATTGTAGAAATATTGCAGTGTCATAAAATCCCCACAAAATTCTAAATAATAATGAACAAAAATGTAATACATTGATTTTACTGAACCAAAAGGTACATGTCAAAGCTTTGGTCAAAGATGTACCCAAAAATGAATTAATTTTAACGAAAAAAAAGCTCATATAAATTGTACAAATACTTCATAGAATCATCAATATATTAAATTATACAGAAGATGAGTCAGGAAGGTCTAATTCGTCTGATGTTGTAAAGCACTATCTGATTTGAGATATGAACAGTGAAGATAAGCTGGTTGCCAATCAGCAAACAAAAGCACTTTTATTTATTGCCATGGAAAATAAGAAAAAAGCAGAAGGACTTATCTTAAATGTCTAGTTTGTTTAGCAGTATCGATTAGCGCCTCTTTTGAGAAACTCTGCCTTAAGGAGACACACTTCTTTGAGTAAATCTCAACGTAATTAAATACGCTCTCACAACAGTGATGGGTTGCCAGAAACTGGTGATTAATATTAATATTTATTATTATTATTAGATAAGCAATCTGCAGAATTATTATAAAATATGAACTAATCCTGTTTTTGTAAGTAGAAAGTCTTTTTCTTCTTCTTCTTGTCCTCAATACAATGTAGATGCATCAAAATAATTGGTTTGAAATTAGGGAGGTATACCATATTCACCAATAGGAAATCTAATCACTATAATGATGCCTTTATGTGTCATGGGAACAAAGAGACGGATTCAGTTGCGGATGCTAAACAAACAGTTTATTTAGATGAGTCACACACAGAAAGGAGTCCACGGCAGCGAAACTCCCAGACGGCAGATCTCCGTAGCGCAGGGCTGCAGCGGACGGCACTAAGGAGTGGAACGCAGGAAAATCCAGAAGTCAGCGAAGAATCCCGAAACCGGAGCCAGCGGAGCACACAGGAACGTGAGGACAAACACCAAGGATCTGACAACACAAGGCGAGGTTAGCACAGCTGATATAGAGCCGCAAACGAGCCACACCTGGATGATTAGCTCGTTACGGTAATCAGGTACGCTCATACACACACACGCACACAACCGTACAAAGCCCGGATGAGACCGTGATCCCATGAACCGTGACAGTACCCCTCCTCCTAAGAGCGCCTCCTGGCGTTCTCTGCCGATCTTACCTGTTGATTGTAATCATCAATCAGTGAGTGATCCAATATGTCCCTGGCAGGAACCCAACTTCTCTCCTCCGGACCGTAACCTTCCCAGTCCACCAAGTACTGGAATCCGCGTCCCCTTCGTCTCGAGTCCAGAATACGATTAACCGAATAGGTGGGTTCCCCATCTACGAGACGCGGCGGTGGGGGAACCGGGGTGGGCGGATTAAGTAGTGAATGAAACACCGGTTTGATTTTGGAAACATGGAACACGGGATGAATTCTCCGGTACGCCGGAGGAAGTTTAAGGCGGACTGCCACTGGGTTAAGGATCTTAGTGACAGCAAAAGGGCCAATAAATTTGGGAGCAAGTTTATTACACACGGGGCGGAGAGGAATGTTCTTAGTAGAAAGCCACACTTTTTGACCAACGACGTAGACGGGAGGCCTCGACCGGTGGCGATCGGCCTTGGCCTTGGTGCGAGCTCCCACCCGGAGAAGAGCCTCACGGGCTCTTTTCCAGGTGCGATGACACCTCTGGACGAAGGCGTGAGCCGAAGGGACAGCGACTTCAGATTCCAGACTGGGAAAAATAGGTGGCTGGTAACCTAAGCTACACTCGAACGGTGAAAGGCCCGTAGACGACACTGGTAACGAGTTATGAGCGTACTCAACCCACGAGAGTTGCTGGCTCCAGGAAGTGGGATTCTGTGTGACTAAACACCGCAATACTCTCTCGAGATCCTGGTTAGCCCGCTCCGTCTGACCGTTGGTCTGAGGGTGAAAACCCGAAGACAGACTAACACTCGCCCCCAGCAGACGACAAAACTCTCTCCAAAATTTGGATACAAACTGGGGCCCTCTGTCAGAGACCACGTCTACCGGGAGGCCATGAACACGAAAGACGTGATCTATGACGGTCACCGCTGTCTCCTTGGCAGAGGGTAATTTGGGCAAGGGGATGAAATGAGCCGCCTTCGAGAACCGATCAACTACGGTCAAAACAACCGTATTGCCCTGGGAGGGCGGGAGGGCAGTAACGAAATCGAGTGCGATGTGTGACCAGGGTCTCGAAGGGACGAACAGCGGTTGGAGTAGCCCCTCTGGTGGGCGATTGGAAGTCTTACCCCGAGCACAGACCGAGCAGGCCAAAACAAAATCTCGGATGTCGCGGGCCATGGCAGGCCACCAGAACCGCTGCCTAACAAGAAAATTGGTGCGACCAATTCCTGGATGGCAAGCCACATTAGAGCAATGACCCCACCTGATAACGTCGGACCGAACTCTCTCCGGCACAAACAACCGGCTCGTTGGGCAACCGGGAGGAGGCGTTACCCCTTCTAAGGCTTTCCGAACCTTCGACTCGATCTCCCAAGTGAGTGTGGAGATAATAAGTCTCTCAGGTATAACACACTCGGGAGAGGACGGGCGTTCCGAATGATCAAAAATGCGTGACAGCGCGTCGGGTTTGGTGTTCTTAGACCCCGGTCGATACGAAAGGTTGAACTCGAAACGACCGAAAAATAATGCCCAACGAGCCTGCCTGGAGTTGAGGCGTTTGGCGGTTTTGATATACTCAAGGTTCTTATGATCGGTCCAGACGATAAAAGGGACCCCCGACCCTTCTAACCAGTGACGCCACTCCTCCAAAGCCAGCTTAACCGCCAGCAACTCTCTGTTACCAATGTCGTAATTACATTCGGCGGAGGATAATCGATGAGAGAAAAACGCGCAGGGATGAACCTTGTCGTCCGAGGCAGCACGCTGAGATAACACCGCACCTACCCCCACCTCCGACGCGTCGACCTCCACCACGAATTGACGTGCGGGATCAGGGGCAACGAGGATGGGAGCCGAAACGAAGCGGCTCTTGAGGTTGGAGAATGCGGCCTCCGCCGCACTCGACCACCTGAACGTCAACCTGGTGGAGGTCAAGGCAGTCAGAGGAGCGGCTAGTTGGCTGAAATTGCGAATAAAACGCCGGTAGAAATTGGCGAACCCCAGAAACCTCTGCAGGGCCTTACGGGAATCAGGGGTTGGCCAATCCACCACAGCCTTAACCTTATCGGGATCCATGCGTATCCCCTCGGACGAGATGATGTAACCCAAAAACGGAACTGACTGTGCATGAAACGCGCACTTCTCCGCCTTGACAAAAAGCCCATTCTCGAGCAGCCTTTGGAGCACCCGCCTGACGTGCTGAACATGTTCCTGGAGAGAAGAAGAAAAAATCAATATGTCATCCAGGTAGACATATATGAACTGATCGACCATGTCTCTCAGCACGTCATTGACGAGTGCCTGGAAGACCGCGGGGGAGTTGGATAGCCCAAAAGGCATAACCAGATATTCAAAATGCCCCCTGGGGGTATTAAAAGCGGTCTTCCATTCATCTCCTTCTCTTATACGGACCAAATGATAAGCATTACGCAGATCCAATTTGGTAAAGTAGGAGGCTCCCTGCAACCGCTCGAAAGCTGAAGACATCAACGGCAAAGGATAGGTATTCTTTACCGTGATGTTGTTCAAGCCTCGGTAGTCAATGCACGGTCGCAAGGAGCCATCCTTCTTCGCGACGAAAAAAAATCCTGCCCCAGCTGGAGAAGAAGAAGGACGAATGAACTTGGCTGCCAGAGAATCAGAAATGTATTTCTCCATGGCCCCCCTTTCAGGAACCGAAAGTGAGTATAATCTGCCCTTAGGCGGAGACGTACCTGGAACTAGGTCTATCGCACAGTCATAGGGACGGTGAGGAGGAAGAGAAGCAGCCCTGGACTTACTGAACACCTCCTTCAGGGCGTGGTACTCTGCGGGCACGTTTGACAGGTTCACCGCCTCATCCTGCAACAGAGAACAAGACACAGAGGAACAGGCAGACACTAGACAAGACGCATAACATGACTCGCTCCAAGCAGACACAGAATTCTGGCCCCAATCGATCCGGGGGTTGTGTTTAGCGAGCCAAGGATGGCCCAACACGACGGGTGCTAAAGGAGAGTCAGTGAGAAAAAATATAATCCTTTCGGTATGGTTGCCAGAGGTGATGAGAGTAATGAGATTAGTGGAGTGAGTAACAGGAGGCAGTGATTGTCCGTTGAGTGCCCTAACAAAAATCCTGTGGTCGAGAGTGACGATGGGAATGTGCAGCTGTTTGGCAAAAGAAAAATCCAAAAAATTACCTTCAGCACCAGAGTCCAATAAAGCCGTGCACTCCTGACTACTGGCCGCCCACTGCAATCTAACCGGGAGGAGAGTATTAGCCGAGGTCTTGTTCAGAGAGATACCACCCGACAGCAACCTCAGATCTGCGGTCGGGCTTGCCCTTTTACGGGACACTCGGCTAGGAAGTGTCCAGCAGTTCCGCAATATAAACATAGACCCCGCCTTCTCCGACGCTCTCTCTCCTCCCGGGAAAGCCGAGCTCTCCCCACCTGCATGGGTTCGTCTCCTGACGAATGACTGATCGCATCATCGGTGTGGGTAAGAGAATACTCAGAAGATGTGAAATCCCGAGAATGACGACTTCGCTGACCCCTCTGCTGGAGGCGTGAGTCTACACGCAGTGCCAGGTCTATGAGTCCGTCCAAATCCGGAGGTAAATCTAACATGAATATTTCTCTTTGGATGCGATCAGCCAACCCATGCAGAAACATGTTCCACTGCGCTCTCTCGTTCCATCTGCTCTCTGCTGCTAGAGTCCGAAACTCGATGGAATAGCAGGAGACGGTCCCCTCTCCTTGCTGGAGGTCAGCTAATTTCCTAGCTGCCTCACGGCCTGTCGCGGCGCGATCGAAGACCCGTCTCATCTCCTCCTTGAGGTCGTTGAAGGAAGAGCAGCAGAGATGTTGATTTTCCCACACCGCCGTTCCCCACAACGCTGCTTTACCAGTCAGCAACGTTAACACCAGAGCCACCCTGGCCTCCTCAGTGGCAAATCTCAAAGGCTGGAGGGAAAAAAACATAGAGCATTTGGTCAAAAAGGCTCTGCAGAGACCTGGTTCTCCTCCGTACATCTCTGGTGTGGGCAGTCTGGGCTCGTGCTGATACGCGTTGCCTGTTGGAATCAGGGGAACGCTCGGTGGGGGTGGCGCAGCGGGTGCTCTTAGATGTTGTACTTGGGAGGTGAGCTCGGACACCTGCGCTACGAGAGCTTGCACGGCACGTCCGGTTGCCAGCATCTGTTCGTCCTGTCGGTTCATCCGAGCGTTGCTGGAGTCGAGGAACCCCTGCAGGGTTGAGGCATCTGCTGAATCCATGAAGGTATGGTCAGATCCTTCTGTCACGGGAACAAGGAGACGGATTCAGTTGCGGATGCTAAACAAACAGTTTATTTAGATGAGTCACACACAGAAAGGAGTCCACGGCAGCGAAACTCCCAGACGGCAGATCTCCGTAGCGCAGGGCTGCAGCGGACGGCACTAAGGAGTGGAACGCAGGAAAATCCAGAAGTCAGCGAAGAATCCCGAAACCGGAGCCAGCGGAGCACACAGGAACGTGAGGACAAACACCAAGGATCTGACAACACAAGGCGAGGTTAGCACAGCTGATATAGAGCCGCAAACGAGCCACACCTGGATGATTAGCTCGTTACGGTAATCAGGTACGCTCATACACACACACGCACACAACCGTACAAAGCCCGGATGAGACCGTGATCCCATGAACCGTGACATTATGTGTACGAAAAAACATTATTTTAAGTAAACAAACGTAGTATTTAGTTTGCTGTTTGCAAGCATTTTCTTAACACTAACGTAATAAGAGGCAAGTAACATAATGTTCTCCTTTTTTTGCAAAAAAAAAAAAAAGCTCAATATTTATTTAGTTAGTAGTCAATATTTATTTATTCTTAGGAACATTTCCTATGCCATTGTTGGCATTTCTCTGTAAAGCTGCTTTGGGATCATTTGTATTGTGAAAGGCGCTATGCAAATAAACATGAGTTGAGTGTCATTCTTCCTTGAATAACTCAGCGATCCTGGAGAGACTATTTTGACTATTTATGATTGATTATTATACTCAGGGGGAGGTTTAGGATCAGGAATTGGTAAATTATACACCACTGGTGTTGATTGCTCTGGCAATAATAATTTTCACTTGACATTATACGAAGGCTTTGATTCATTAGCAGACCTCAGGCACATGCTGAATCAAAAACACCTCGACTACAATACACAGCCATGAAGATGGCTTTCCAAACAAACAACACACTGTAGACAAGGAGACATTCATTTCCAGTCTTTCAGTGGCTGTGTGGAGTTATCTACTTCTGTGGATGCTGTATTTTGCATCCGATTTGCGCTACTGTGAAATACTTCCTTGCAACTATTTGATCATATGTGATTTATTCTAATCAAAGCATCAGGTAATTTCTTTCAAGCCTTATTCTGAAAAGCAGCTGGTTAGTTAATGAAGTCCGAAAACATTTAATACTTACATTGTAAATCACTGTAGCCTTGTTCATTTGTATTTCCCGGTCACACTTTATATTAGGTGGCCTTAACTACTATGTACTTACATCAGAAAATAAGTACAATGTACTTATTGTGGTCATAATGTATTTTAAAACACTTTTGCTGCTATTGAGGTGGGATACGGGTAAGGTTAAGGACAGGTTTGGTGGTATGTGTAGGTTTAAGGGTGGGTTAAGGTGTGAGGGATGGGTCAACAGTGTAATTATAAATGTAACTACAGAAATTAATTACAGATGTAATTACAAATAGGTATTTTTAAAAATATAAGTACAATGTAAAAACATGTATGTACACAATAAGTGCATTGTATCAAATGATTAATTTCAATGTAAGTACACAGTAGTTAAGGCCACCTAATATAAAGTGGGACCTTATTTTTTTGTATATATAAACTGAACTATGTTGGTGTAGGATTTATTTTGAACAATGTACACTCAGAAATTGCTAGCAAATTTTACAAATAATTACAAAAAAGAAACAGAAAGTAACACAATGTATTAAACATACAATTTTGAAATAGAAAGACTAAAATACAAAACATTTGCAAAACATAATCCAATAATCTTTGTATTCGGTATTTGATGTACTTTGCAATTATTTGTAAGCAAACTTAAAAAAATTGCTTCAAAGAAATGACAAGTAACATATTGAATTAAACATGGCATTTTGAAGTAGAAAACTAAAATAGTGTTTCTTGTAAAAACTGCAATCTTTGTTTTATATACAGCATTTGTAAGTGTTGGATTGTTTAAAATAATATTGACTCAGAAATTGCTAGCAAATTTGACAAATAATTAAATATAAATAATTGAAACTGCAATTGATGCATTGAATTATACAAAGTAGAATGTCTGAAATAGTGTTTTTGTATGTTGTAAATGTTGTTAATGTTGTAAAATCTACTCCAGTATTTTTGTGTTATTTACAGTTTCAAAAAAGCATTTTTTTATTTACTTTTTTTTTTATGATTTAATTATTTTACATTGAGGATAAAATGCTTGCAATGTCATGTTTGTTATGCAAACAGACAAAATTGAGTTATTGCTTATTGCAATTAAAAACTCCAGATGCTAAAGGCTTTCACTGTCTCCACCTATGGAAAAAAAAAAAAAGTTATTGCAGCTGCCGCTGAAGTTCAATATAGCAATATTTAATGTGATTAAAGGATTACATCTATCAGCAGATTTTGAAACACGTTATCTTTTCCTTGTAGTGAATGGCTACTGTCCGGCTAATTGTTTTTTTTTTTTTGTGCCTTTCTCAACTTTTCGACATTCTCGTCACAGCTTTGCAGTGCAGTTTTGGTTTATGTGTGGGGAGATGTACTGAGGTGAGCTCCAGGTAGCTGAAACTCTAGCCGGGTGTATGTGACCCTCGACCCTGTCACTCTCAGCCGCCCACTTTTCAGGAAGGGGCTGCAGCTCTGCCCCGCCGGCGTCCATCAATAATTCAGACTTCACATTAATTACAAAATGGCTCTGCAGAGCTCTGCTCTCCGCATGCGGTACGGGCTTATAGTCATCCATCACCCCTTTCAACCCACTCACATAAAGCTCACATTTCTCCTGAGGTCCAGACGACGGGAAAAAGCAATTCTTTCATTTCTACAGGTCTCTCGGCAGGTGTTTATTTGAGCTCGTGTGCATTAGAATGCAATCTGTATTGTTGTGATGTTGCCGCTCACCAGCTGTCAGAGACGAATTCAATTAAGACATCACAGGAACAGGGTGGGTGAGAATGATTAAAACTGTCAATAGCGGGCACAGTTATGAAATGCCACAGCAATATCATCCTCCTATGCATCACAAGACAAATGGCTTTCATCTAGTGCCACTGCGGCCTCTGATTGAATAAGCAAAATTTCAAAGGAATTATACTGATAATAATATTTCACCTGTTTCAAATCCACTCCTATAGAGGCGGCAATACAAAAATGTTTCATCAATTTTAGATCTCACAGAAGACTTGTAATTAGCTCCCAGCAGCATAAATGCCTCGCATTTGAAATATCTCTTCTGTTGGAGTTAGGGGCTAGACATTATTCTCATTATCATTATTATTATGATTTGATTATTTCCAGTAACATCATTTGCCAGTGACTCCAAATAAAATAAAAAATAAATAAATTCCCGGTCGCACAACAACAACAACAACAATAATAATAATAATAGTAATAATAATAATAATTATTATTATTAGTAGTAGTAGTAGTAGTATTCAGTGATTGTATTTAGGGTTATTAGTTAACAAAAAATAAATAAATATATAAAAAAAGAACAGCTAGTTTCCGAAGCAACATTTCTAATTTTCATTTAGTCGAGCTTTATGAACTAAAATGTAATAAACCTATAACTGAAAAAAAAAAATACATAAAAGGTATAGACATATTTAAAAACAACAAAAATTATTTAAACTGTAACTGAAATTAACATGAGAGCAAAAAAAATGTAATATAATTCATAATATTAACAAAACTATAAACTATAAATTATAATAGTATCTCAATGATGCTAAAATAACACTGTATATAGTTTTACATTGGCTATCACTGTAAAATATTGTTTGTACTGATCTATTAATTAAAAGCAGTAAAACTCTATCAAATGCATTACCTTAATATAAAAAAGTTAAGTATAAAATTAATTTTCAGTATAATATTAATTATAGGGATTTTATTTTGCAAGAATAATGTTACAAATTACTAAAATTCAACCAATAAATAAATAAATAAATAAATAAATAAAAATAAAAAAGGATGCCCTGCATCAGTAATGTAAAATATGGAAATGTGTTGAGTAACCCTTGTAATTGTTTCATATGAAATGGCATAGTGATTAGCAATAATGCCTTAAACAGTCATTATTTAATTCATGGACCTGTATATTTTTGTTGAAAGAGCTGTAATTGCTTGTTAGTGCTGGTGTCCGTCACAGCCACAGCTGTAATGCTACAGTGTGTTTGTCTGCAGAGCTTGTTAGGCTGACATGTAATGCGAGCAGGCAGGCTGTGGGCAATGCCAGTGCCCTTGCCATGGGAAATCATGTTCTATCTTGTTAGGGGAAGTTTGGACGCTTTGGCCTGTGAGGACCGCTAATAATCACCCCAGTGACTGTCACGGCTGCAGACGTCCACCTGCTCCACACAGCCAGCCAGAAATGCACTTATTATATACGCACATGTGCCACTGTGGCCAGCTGAAAACATACATTATCACACACAGTGCTGATCCTACACTTCTGGGGGCCCTACGCAAAACTTTTCCTGGGGGGGGGCGAGGGGGGTTGCGATTTATGTATAAATGAAACGCTTTTGTCCATGTTCGCTCTGTCTCGAATCATGCTCACTGAAAGCACTTAAGAACCGGTGTCTCTTCCGCGGCTCGGTACGATTTTAACTTCTATATATTGCGTATAGGGAGGATCGGCTCTGATCACACACATGATCACCTAACATCATATGTCAATGAATCTCATGAAAACATATCCAGGTCACATTGATTTCATCCGAAAAGAAAGAAAAAAATGGGACATGACTTCCATGACAAAGTACATTTTCCCTCCAAATTTGTATTATGTGTGCATTAATGTTTTTAAGGAAAAAAAAAGTGTACAAAGCTGTCACTGAGTCAGGTACAAAAGCTAAAAACTACATCCTTGTACCTCATTGATGCCTTAATGGTACATATTAGTTTACCTAAATTGTACAAGTTAATATTTTTTTAGAGTATATAATGTTAATTTTAGTATAAATATTCACATTCATTTTAAGGTACAATTCTCACTACTGACTAACTGTTAACTACAACTTTTACCTCAATTAGATCCTAATTTGCTGCTTATTAATATTCAGTAAGGTGCACTCTAAAAAATGCCATATTTTTTGTTTATTTGTTTGTTTCTTTTTTTACCCAAATGCTGGGTTCAGCCTATTGGGTCATTTTATTGGGTAGTTTTTGAAAAAAACATTTTGCACTCTAAAAAATGCTGGGTTATTATTATTATTATTATTATTGTTTGTTTGTTTGTTTGTTTACGCAAATGCTGGGATCAGCTTGTTGGGTCATTGTATTGGGTAGTTTTTAAATATTTTTACCTAGGTGCTGGGTAGTTTTTTTTTTTTTTTGCACTCTAAAAAAATGCTGGATTATTATTATTTTTTTTTATTATTTTTATTTTTATTTTTTTACGCAAATGCTGGGTTCAGCTTGTTGGGTCAGGTTTATTGGGATATTTTACATATTTTCTTACCCAGGTGCTGGGTAGTTTTTCTGTAATTAAGCTATTGCATCAGTTTTAATGCTGGGTTATTTTTCTCTACCCAACCACTGGGTTGAGCCTGTCTAAGGACAAAACGTACTCGGTTACTAACGTAACCTCGGTTCCCTTAGATACAGGAACGAGTACTGCGTCGCTAAACGCTATGGGGAAAACTCCTTTTTCTCCATGGACTGAAGACTTTTTCAATCATGCAGTGTGACTGCACGGCCATTGGTTCGTGCAGTAAATAAAAACAAACCAATGGCTTGTCAGCTGCGCTACAGTGCAAAGCCCGCCAGAGCCCACCAGAAAGAGCGTGGCTCTTCTCCATAGGAAATCAGGCCAATTCAACTGAAGCAACGACCTGAGTCGTACAGCTGAATGGCATGGCATGGTACGCAGTACTCGTTCCCGTATCTAAGGGAACCAAGGTTACGTTAGTAACTGAGTACGTTCCCTGTCAATACTTCACTCGTACTGCGTCGCTAGACGCTATGGGGAACAAATACAATCCCGCCATGCCATGAAGAGAAACGTAGCACAAACGTAGTTTTTGGGTGAACTATCCCTTTAAAGGAAAACTTCACTTTTTTTGGAAATAGGCTCATTTTACAACTCCCCTAGAGTTAAACAGTTGAGTTTTACCGTTTTTGAATCCATTCAGCCGATCTCCGTGTCTGGCGGTAGCACTTTTAGCTTAGCTTAGCATAGATCATTGAATCGGATTAGACCATTAGCATTTGGTCATCAAAAATGACCAAAGAATTTCTATAATTTTCCTATTTAAAGCTTGACTCTTCTGTAGTTAAGGCTAAGGACTCAGCTGCTCAGATTGAGTTGGACAGGTCAGTCCACCAGGAGGGAACATTTAATTTAAAAGTCCGTGAAAGTGATTTTGTGCCTCTTTGGGATGGCACAATAAAGTAACGTTTACTTGCAGAATGTAAGTCTGAAGTCTGCACATAAGTCTGAAGTAATGAATTTAGGTAAAAGGGTGCAGAGATAACTAGTACTGAGATTAGAGAACATATTTTAGCATCAATTTAAATTAAACTCAGTTTTATAACGAATAAAACCCATTAATGTTATGCAAGGCAAAAAGTGTGACCATCGTGCGAAATGACAGCTGCTGACGCAGCTGACATCTCTTGCTTATGTTGTGTTGTGTATAAAATAATATAATTTACACCACATTACAGACTATATAAATGAAATAAAATGTATACACATCTTTATTTCCCGGAAAGAGTGCACCAAATCGGCAGTGGCAGCGCTGAGAACCACTCTCTCCTGTAGGATGCAAAAAGCCTGTTCTCTGACTGTAACTCAGCAGCTGTGTTGTTTCATCGGAGACAGGCTCAACCCAGCAGTTAGGTAGAAAAAAAATAACCCAGCACCTGGGTAAAGAAAATAAAATTACCCAACAAGCTGAACCCAGCATTCAAAAAAAAAAAAAAAAAAAAACGCACCTGTGTAAAATATTAAAAACAACCCAATTAAATGACCCAAAGGGCTGAACCCAGCATTTCGGTAAAAAAAAATAACCCAGCATTTTTTAGCATAGTAAAATATCTAAACTCGAGGGAAAACACAGCAAGTCTATGCCATTTAAGTATAAATAATACCTTTAAATACAGTAAGTGCTTAACATCTTTAAAATGGTATATAAAATATTGTAATTTATTATTATATATTATTATACAGTGTAATTTATTTTTCTTAAAGTGTAGTTTATTATTTTCCTCACCATTTCATTAAAGTGAATTAGTTGCAAGTAGATTATTCTTGGATGTGTAATTAAAATAATGTTAATTTCAGTTGAAATGGCTAAAAACAATCAAAGCTAATTAGCATTACTGAGATTCATTGGGGGACTTTCAGCTCCTTTCATTCTTTGCATGACTGGAAGAGAGATTTTTTTTTTGCATAATTGCAATCCATTGTAGCAAAATAGTTGGGATTTGAAATCATCTCAATGATTTGGATTTTTTTGTTCACTATAAAGATGTATTCAGGTACACCTTGTTTTGACAATAGGTGATAAGTGAGTCACTGAAACATTCGCTCTACTAATTTGTAAAAAAACGACATAACTGCTTGGTAGCTCATTGTTTTATTATCTCATTGCAATTTGTGTTTCTACAAATGTATTAATAAATAAATAAATAACAATGCATTTACCTGTATGCATCTATTTTGTTTTGTAAATTGAATTTCTTCTCATTTCATAGTTTAAAATAGAGTTTGTCTAATAAATTTTTTTTTTTATTATTTATAAATTTTTTATGATTTTCACAATCACAATATATTTCTGCAGATGTTTGCCAGCTGTCATGGCAACAGCAAAGCACACAATATTTCTGCGACCTTATGTTTTCAGCTCCATCCTCATTGGAAAAATAATGACGGATAGTGACAAATTATATGTTTGTCTCTGCCACAAAACAGACACCTGTTTCAATTGTGTCGTGCTCGCAGAGTAAACACTGTTGTGCAAAGGACAGAGGATGACATTTTGGGTGTCAGCTGAAGGTGCTGCTCATTTTGTCTTCATGCCGAAGTCAGTTATTTTAGCACTGCATGTTCTACTGGTCTAATTAGTATTTATTAGTTCAAACTGAAAATGTATACTGTACATCCTTCTTTTTTAATGTCGGACAACATACTCATTCATGTTTCAATTAATGTGTCACAGTAACTGATACATATTAGAATCAGAATCAGAATCTTTATTGTCTTTATTTATACATTCAGTGTTCATTGAATATTGCAACAGCCCTGGGATATGTGCTGTTTTTCCACCTCACGCAGACTCATCTCCCCCTTTGATGAGCCCAACCACTGCCGTGTCGTCCGCAAACTTCACGATGGAGTTACTTGGGTGGGTGGGGGTGCAGTCATATGTTTATAGAATATACAATAGGGGACTTAACACACATCCCTGCGGAGAGCTGGTGTTCTGGTGAAAGGTGGGGCCCCACTTTCCACTCTGTGGACAATCACTGAGGAAATCCTTAATCCAGAGGCAGGTGGAGTATGGAAGACCAATATAGACTTCCATAGAAACTGTTTTTTTTTTTTTTTTAAACTTTCGAGCTGCTGCAGTGCAATCTCTATGAGTTCCGGGAGGGCTAGCACTAGCGTGTTTTCATCATTATATGTAACCTTAACTTATCCAGCGATTGGTGGGAAAAAAAACATACCTCTCTTAATTAAATTCAATTCAAGTATATTTGTATAGCGCTTTTCACGATACAAATCATTGCAAAGCAGCTTTACAGGAAATTAATATTTCTACAATATATTTAGTAGCAGCTTATCAGTGGTGACTATGTCAAGTTGATGTACATATGGCAGAAATGTACAGTAAAAATCAGTTCACGAGTTCACACTTACATAATCAAACTGAGTAAAGGTTAAGCGTATTTGGCGTGCTGTCCAGAGAGAGGGCTCCGAGCTCGGCAAGACTTCCGAGCCCGGGGCTCGGCCCGGCCTCAAAGTGCTCCCCCAAAAGCGATTAGAACAGGACAGCAGCCAGATACGCGTGTTTATGACCCCCCCAAAAAAGCAAAGCTTAATGTTAGAGGGGTGCTGGATGTCATTTAGTGTTGTGGTTGTATCTTAGAAAATAGGCTCTGCTGTGGCATCTGCAATAGAATGTGGCTTCTGCTGAAGCTGGCTCTGCTTCAGCATCTGAAAGAGAATGTGGCTTCTGCGGAAGCGGGCTGTGCAGCGGCATCTGAAAGAGAATGTGGCTTCTGCAGAAGCGAGCTCTGCTGCAGCATCTGAAAGAGAATGTGGCTTCTGCGGGGGCAGGCTGTGCAGCGGCATCTGAAAGAGAATGTGGCTTCTGCGGAAGCGGGCTGTGCAGCGGCATCTGAAAGAGAATGTGGCTTCTGCGGAAGTGAGTTCTGCTGCAGCATCTGAAAGAGAATGTGGCTTCTGCGGGGGCAGGCTCTGCTGCAGCATCTGCAATAGAATGTGGTTTCTGCTGAAGCTGGCTCTGCTTCAGCATCTGAAAGAGAATCTGGCTTCTGCGGAAGCGGGCTGTGCAGCGGCATCTAAAAGAGAATGTGACTTCTACGGAAGCGAGCTCTGCTGCGATATCTGAAATAGAATGAGGCTTCTGCGGAAGCGGGCTCTGTTGCAGCATCTGAAAGAGAACGAGGCTTCTGCGGAAGAGTGCTCTGCTGTGACATCTAAAAGAGAATGTGTCTTCTGTGGAAGCTTACTCTGCTGTGGCAGTAGGAAAATACAGATGGAAGCTCCTGTGGGAGCAGTCATTGCTATGGCAGAGGGATAAATCTGAAAAGCTCCTGCAGGAGTGAGGTGCTGCTGAGATGTAAGCGGGGTATACTGGGGTTACTGGGGGTGGCTGATGAGGTTTTGATGGGCTTCCATGATGTGGGAGCAGTCCGATCTGATGTAGCTCTTAAAGGCTTCAGACGACCAGCAACCGAGCGTTTGTATCTGCTCTTAGGAAAGACCTTTTTGAGCTGCTGTGGTGGCTGCGCCTATTCTGAAAGAATGGCTGGAAAAATGATTCGCTGAGATACCAGAAATGAGCAGCACGGTCTTGAGATGTTTTTGGAACCAGAAACGAGTTACGGGGCGGTTAGAGTCGTCTGTGAATAGAGGGTCGGATGGGGATTTAGACTGTGATTTCCTGAGCTGAAGGAAGGCCAGGAGGGCTTGGTATCGGTATAGGTGTATAGTATAGGTGATTGGAGGTTAAAAATGTAAATAAAGTGGCCTTTCTTTCTCTGAAAAAATGACATTGCTTCGTCGTCCAGCATCTTTAACTTAATAATAATTATAATTATAATTATAAATATTATAAATAATAAATAATTATGTTTATTTGAAATGTTTCAAGTCTTAATATTTCTCCTTTTGTTAAACTTGTATAAATCATACCGGAATGTATGCTAAAATTGTTGTCCACCAGCCACCATTTCTTTTCAAAGACAAAATCGTAAATATATTCCGAACTTAATATAAAATATTTTTGAACATAACCTGTTTTGTATGTTAATGATATTTAATTGTATTTCTCTCCTGTGTTTGTATTTTAGGGAAGAGGCTATCATGTCCACATATTTTGAGACGGTGGACGATCTGCTCGCATCGTTTGGTCCAGTGAGGGATTGCTCTAAAGACAACGGTGGATGCCGTAAAAACTTCAAGTGTGTTTCAGACAGAAGGATGGACTCGACTGGCTGCATGGTGAGTTGCCATGATCACATATCATCTAACATCGGCCTCATAACCAGCCTGTTTGATGACTTACTGGGGTCAAACTATCAGAACACGACACAAATGAAGGCTGAGTCATACTGGTATCCTTCACCGAGACTCTCAAGCTCTCATTCCACGAGAACAGCATTCTGGCAAATACGTCTCATTACAGGCAGATAAGTTTGTCTCGTGTTACATGTGCAGATTAAAAGGAAGGAAATGAGAACAAGGAAATGCGGTTAATGGCTTTTTTGGGGGTGCGATGTGCTCATAAAGCAAGGAAATTGATGAGCTCACAGCACTCTGAGCTGATGGATGAATCAATCATACACAGCACGATGGGCCTTGATCAGTCACACATTTATTAGGAATAAAAGGCTGACACTGATCTTGCAGTCTGATCAGCTGCATTGCTTTAAAAGAATAGTTCACCCCAAAATGAAAATGCCCTTATCTTTCATTAACGCTCGAGTCGTTAAGAAGCCATTTCTTCTACGGAACATAAAAGGTCACATTTTGAAGAATGTCCTAATCACTCTTTTCTTTTGTAATGAAACATAAGACTGTCAAGTATCAGATTTGCCATAAAAATGATTGGTTCTTTTGTCATCATGGGTGTCAAAAAGAAAAAAGAACTGTGAAAAATAAACTAAAAAGTAGCGAAGAAGAAGTATGCTAATTGGATTGAATGTGTAGCCTACTTGTAGTGTACTACAACAAAGGCTCGTTTGGACTACAAAGCTGTTTTCCTGTATTTTTGATATCGACTTTAAGGTCCTTCTTTTTGCATACAAGGCATTGCATAATTCTTACCCGGATTATATTTGTGATCTCATCAAGCCATATACAGCCTCTAAGTCTTTAAGATCTAGTGATCAGTTACTTTTATCTGTCCCTCGTTCACATTGTAAAACAAAAGGTGATCGAGCTTTCTCAGTAGTGGCCCCAAAGCTGTGGAACAGTCTACCTTTGAACATCAGAGCTTCTCCATCATTGGATGCTTTTAAATCTAGCTTAAAGACTTATCTACTTTGAATTGTTAATTGGTGTTTTATGAAATGACATTTCAATTGTTTTTGATACATCTTGTTTTATTTTCTGTTGTCTCCCCTTCCTTTCTCTTTTAATTGAAGTTATTTTAATTGTAAAGCACTTTGGATCAACTACAGTTGTGTTAAACTTGTGCTCTATAAATAAAATTTGCCTTGCCTTGCCTTCACAAAAATAAATCCCGCCTATGGAAATTCGAACGTTTGGCGGGTGGGGAGAACCGCTTGGTTGAGCACTGCACCTTTCATAATCGCAATATTATCACAATATTTCTGATGGAAACTTGCTGTTTTGGCAAGGGGCAGGACAGTACTGAAATGCCGTCTAAGCTGTTCGCCAATCACAACGCACTGGGACAGCTAACCAATCACATCATATATATATATATATATATATATATATATAAACTGTACTCACAGATAATGTACTGTTAATAAAAGGTCACTTATGTGTACTTAAAGGAATTGTTCACCCAAAAATTATAATTACCCTCTTGTCGTTCGGCTCCTGTGTCAGCAGCACCACATGCGTATGTGGTACTGTCGTGAACACGCATTACAGACTGACACGGAAAAGAAGAAATTGTTGAATAAAGTTGTTATTTTTGTTTTCTTTGCACAAAAAAAGTATTCTCGTAGCTTCATAAAATTAAGGTTGAACTCCTGATGTCACATGGACTATTTTAACGATGTCCTTACAACCTTTCTGGGCTTTGAATGTGGTAGTTCCCTTGCTGTCTATTCAGGGTCTGAAAGCACTTGGTTTTCATCAAAAATTTCTTAATTTGTGTTCTGAAGATGAATGAAGGTCTTACGGCAACACGAGGGTGAATAATTAATCACAGAATTTTCATTTTTGGGTGAACTATCCTTTATTATATGTTTATTAACACACTTAAGTAAATTTTTTTTAAAAGTGCACTTTATAATAAAGCAAAAAGAGTTTTACGTTCCATTTTAATCCTTTTCAAGAAGTACTCATATTTGACATGTTGACTAACATATACAGCACATATAAAGTACTTGATTATACACTGCCCTCCAAAAGTTTGGAAACACCCCTGGCAAAGTGTGGTTTTGGACTATATCAGCATAAATCCTTATCATTTTTTGGTGCAAATGCATTAAAGTAACGTGACATTATCATTGAAGGCCAGCAATAAAGCATAATAATGGCAATATATACATGTCAAAGTCAGACATGTCCCTTTGCCAGCTGTGATGCCTGGTTACTGGTTTAAACGTGGCCCAGGTTTTTAAAAGATTTTTGGGTCAGCACACCTTAATACTATAGCTTCAACAATTGATTGCCAATTCAAAGTCAATGTCTGAATAAACTGACAGCTCGGATGCCCAGATTATGCAGAGCTGTAATAGCTGCCAATGGTGGATAACTGTTTATGTAATAAAATATGTTTTCTTAGTTTGTGTTGTCCCTTCTCAGTGCAAAACTATCACAAATTAAAAAGGATTCATGTCAATATTGTCCAAAACCACACTTTTCTAGGGTGTTTCCAAACTTTTGGAGGGCAGTGTATATTATATATTAACTGTATTGTTTGATATTACATTTAAAGTGAATCCTTTATTTCTTCAAGTATATTATTTTAAAGTGTATTATTTCACTAATAAGTACTCGTTGCTAAAGTTCTTTTTCCCAAGGGGCAATACATCTAAAGCCCTGTTTACACCTGTTGGTCAATCTGACCACGAGTGTAAAAAAAATAAATAAATAAAAAGGAAATGGTGCCCAGAACGTGTGAACTTCATTCATAAATCCACATGTGCATTCATTCAAAAGCGTCCACGACATTCCTGCTGACAATAATTACAGGTAATGTACAGTAAGATGGATATCCATACTTAGACAGTCGCTGAAATCAGGAGCGTCATCTTGGTTTACCCTGACCTGAAATAACCTAAAAGTGACATAAAGGGCTTCAGGGAAAAACTGTCCTGGTGACAGTCTTTTCATGAGACTTCCATCATGTACCATTGGAGAATCAGGTTAAGAGATAATGGCAAGGATGTGACAAGTCCAAGGTGATTCGGTACGGCCTGTTTGAGCCTCTCAGGGTGATGGTAGGTGACAGCCGCTGATCATTGCAGCAGAGCGGTTCACCCGCTGTATGCTGGTCATGGAGCAGGAGGCAGAAGGAAACCAGACTGTGATGAATGAGGCTCTCCATGATGGATCTGTAAAAGTGAAGCAGGATGATGGAGCGTTTTCTGTTTCCTCAGAAAGAGCTTTCTCTGTCTGGCTTTCCAGATCATGGCAGTGATGTTGTACTCTTGTGTGAGGTTATTATGTTCTTGAATGATTTCTTTCCAGAAGGAGGGGTGATGTTGGCTCTTTTACAGTCTATCCTCAACAAATTCTTGGCAGAACACCAGTCAGTCATCTGGACTTCGTCTCAGTCATCTCTATATATCAGTGGTCTATCCGTAGCCTCGCCATTGGTGGTGTACATTCATTAATATACAGTAGCTACATTTACATGCACCAAGTTTTGTTCTGAATAGATATATGCACATGTTAACAGTGCAAAATGTTCATATAAACAGAACATTCAGAATCTGAAATCAGATTGGATTACGATTTATGAAATTAGTGCGTGTAAACATACTTAGTGAAGTACAGAGAGAGGGACAGAACACAGTATTAAGGAGGGACACCAATGTTTGTGATCTTGGTTTGCTTATGCCTAAACAATTTTCTCTCTGTCCATTAGAAAATCAAATTGGCAGACGGAAGAGGAAGTCAGTTTATGATCGAGACACTTTGGGATTAATTTTTTCTGTCTCCTTTGACCTCTTGTGATCAGATTTCATAGAGACCCATAAAGACCCCATGTCCTATTGATATTAGTAAATTCAGATCGTGTGTATAAATGTGCTCTTACCAAATGGACTGGAGAGGACTTCCTTGAAAGTTTGCCATTCCTTTTGCATTATTCATTGTTGGCTTTTAGCAAACCTTTATTATTTTAAACAAATTAATATCAAACATTATCCCCCTTCTTCTATCTGTGTTTCTGTATATAAAGTACACATAGGTAATGTACTGGAGAGCTGTACGTTGAGCAGATTTAGTTGTCTTTTGCATTCAGTCTCAGACTAAGAGCCAGATTTACTAAACAGGGCAAATTAGCATAATTAGCAATTCCATAAAAGTGCAGATGAAAGTAGAAAGTTCTGTGTTTGAATGTTTTTATGGTTGTTTTGTCTTTTATTATTATTATGCATTATTTTGTAGTGGTTTTATTATTGCTTGCTTTGCACAGCACGGTTCATTACTTACTTTCAAAAATCTTCAGATGATGAAAGGAATGTTTATCATCTTCAAAGTAATTCATTTTATTTGTCATGTCTTCCTTTGATCAATGTGCGAAAAGAAAAAAAAAATCACTATACCTGCACACTAATGTCACATATCGTTCTGAGCATTCATGCGATTGTAATTTTGCAGCAAACAGCTGAGAAGATTGAAAGGATGTTGGTTTTATTTATTTATTTATTTTTACCATCATCTGTGATGGATTTTGAATTCGGGTGGCCATTATAGAATTGTGGCATGACAAGAGCATTTGTAAAGGCACTGACATCATTTGTAATCTTGCCAAGCATTGTCTTATAAAAACACTGCATGTCCTAAAACAATCAGCGGTGCACTTTTAGGGCATTTGCAGTGATCGCTACCTAATCCTTTTAAGTGTTCACTTCACCTCTATTACTGAGAGTGTGGAGAAATGGCAGAGGAAGGGAAAGCGCTTTAAAGTTCCTCATGTCACCAATGCTGAGGAGGGTGAAACACAGGGAGACTCCATCCGGAGTGGTATCGTGACCTCGGCCCAAGTAAAGAGATCCAGAAATTAATCCACTTCAGCCACCAGTTACAACGAAATTGTATAGCTTTACCCGAGTGTTAAGCTTGAGATCGGAGTGATATACTTAAAGACACGTACTGAATGTGAATGCAGTTTTATTTCCCAGATTTAACAATCATCAGTCAATGTGTTTGCATCTGCATCTTAACATAAATAACATAACATAAATTTCTTTGCAGTTATTTATCAGAATGTTCAAATGACTACTAACTAGATTAAGTCACAACTTGGCTTTAAGTAATTTAGCACGGAATTAAAATCCCATCTAACAAAAATAAAATAGAGCTGGAAGCAGCAATTATGAGCCAAGCGCAGCATCAGAATAACAATTGAACATACAGCATTTCTGTAAACGATTTTAGATGTAAAGTAGAATTATAAAACAAATGCTTTTAACATTTGACCAATTGTGTGTTGCAATTGTGTTTTGGAGTTGCATTTCAAATCTTGCAAAAACTATAAATGTAAATGAGTAGCTGCAAATGAGAGATATATGATGCTAGTAATGTAGACAAAAACTAATTTGATTGCAGATCACTTTTTATGCATTTCCACTGAAATATTATTTAGATTGGAAAATGATGGACAAGCTTTAAAAAATGTCCAGTGAATGTAAGACTGTTGCAGTAGAATGCCATGATGACAATTCTGAAATGTACTATATAGTACTTATTAGAAAAATGTGAAGAACCTAGAAGATGTCTCAGAAACGCTAAATTTTATAGTAAAAGGGAGTGTTATTATGGATTATGGGCTTGCATATTGGCCGGAAGTACTGTTTGAAGTTAAAAACGTCTTGATGATGGATTTTTTTCTTACAAACACACAGCTTTTCTCTTCTCAGGATGTTAATTGATGGACTGGAGTGGTGTGGTTTACTTGTGGATCATTGTGATGTTTTTAATAACCTATTTGGACTCTCATTCTGACGGCTCCCATTCAGTGCAGAGGATCCACTGATGAGCAAGTGACGGAATGCTACATTTCTTCAAACCTTTCTGTGAAGAAGCAAACTCATCTGCATCTTGAATGGTTGGCATCATTTACTCACCCTCATGTTGTATCAAACCCATATCAAAGGTGGTTTTTAAAGTACATTATTTAGATTTTTACATTGCTCAAAGAACAAAACCGAAAGACGTACATAGAACAGTGGCCTTACATTGAACAAGTGAGTAATTGCATTTTGAACCAAATGTCCGATTGTAGTAAGAAGTTATGATGGCATGTCAAAACAAGTGTTTAAATACATTATATATTAATATAGAAATGCAATATGCATAAAAAGCTGTTCAGTTCCGTCCTCTGGAGCAAAGCGGGTGGTGAATGATGATGATTCATGCTCCTCACCTCAAGTTTGATAATCCACTTCAGCGTTTCTCCTAGAGTGGGCGGTCAGACACAGATGAGATCTGACTCTGTAACAACAGCTAGCGTTCACATGCAGGTTGTTTGGGAAAGCTTTATTAGACTTTCTGTTGTAGCTACTGGCATTTTTTGACATTTTTCAACAAGTGCAAACTGCTCCGACAACATAATTTGAATGGTGAAATACATTATTTATTTTGGAAGGAAAGTTTTCAGCAAGGACCTCTCGGAATGAAATATACATGAAGAACAACTAATAAGATTGTCCGAGTTTATTCCATGCTGAGTTGTGAAGGCTGAGCTGTTGCCAGTGGGTGATCTTGTTAAAATTGTCAACTTGGAAAGTGCCCGCTCTCCAGTCGCCAGAAATTTCTCCTTTGGATTCATTTGTTGCTTCTTTCTTCTTATTCCTGTGATGAAAGCTGAATTTTCAGAATCATTTCTCCAGTCTTCAGTGTCAGATGATCCTTCAGAAATCATTCTAATATGCTGATTTGTTTCTCAAGAAGCATCTTAATTATTTAAAATAAATCTTAATATAATAAAATAAAATTATTACATTTATTAATTATTAAAGATCACGTAAAAATAACAGTATAGCTACTGGACTAATAAAAGACAAAATACTGTACAGCCTAAAATTCAGCCCAATTTACTGTGATGATTTGATGGAAGTTTCTGTATACAGTTTATCCTTATTTTGAATTACGCATTGCATTGTGTTGTGTTTTAGGGTTGAAAGAAATGTTCATAAACTTAACAGAAAAGGCTCTGGTAATTTTCTGCTATTATTCTTTTTCTGCAGTATTTTTCTTACAGTGTAGACAGAAAAATATACTGTAATTCCGTGCTACATTTTCACTCAGCCAAAGGCAGAATATTTTATTTATTTATTTATTTTTACCTTTCAGGCTTTTTGTGTTGTTTTACATGTTAAAAAGTCCATGCTGGTTTGATTTTCATAAAATTCCTCTGTAAAGCATCAAGACGACATTTATTCAAACGTAGGGAACTTTTCCTTCCATATGTCAGTTGTATTTATTTTTTGAAGGCAGGTTTTCTTTCATGTATCTTTATCTCTACTGCAAATGAAACAGCTTGTGTGTGTCCATCATTTGAATATCCTCCCTGGAGTTCAAGCCAGGTGTGTCTAAACCATTATACTGTGGCGATGACTCCCTCCTGTGCCATTAGCATAGAGAGAGAAGATGCTTCCAAACCTTTGAAGGATGAAAAGAACTGAGAACGCTGGAGAATGATGAGGTGACGTGTTGGACGACACAGAGAGATGGCTGAATTTTGAACAGAGCAGAAGGACTGGACATGGAGGAAAGGGGAAATGAAGAGTGAAACCAGATGAAAAGCGAGAAGAAATGATATATGCTCAATGAGAGCAGAAAATAATGAGACAAAAAAAAAAGCAGAACACATGTGAAATCATTATTCTGAAGGACTTTTTTACAGGGACTGTTCTGCAGGCTGTGATTTTTTTACAGAATTTTGTAGATCTTAAAAAAAGCTGTGCAGCAGGGTTCGTTTGCCAAGTGCCAAATGAGAGTAAAAATTGCCTTTGGCAAATAATTGGAGTGACTCGCCAGTTGGCCGGAAACTTAATAAGGAAATGCAACATAATACATGGTTTAGGTGATGTAACTGATGCAAATCAGGATAAATAAACTATCTAAAAGAGGGGGAAAAATGACATTGTTGACATCCTTTATGATGTGTGTGACTTAAATCTTAATTTATTATCATACACTAGTGTAAGAAAGAAATTAACACTTATATTCAGCAATGCATTAAATAGTGACAGTAAAGACATTTATAATGTCACAAAATATTTCTATATCAAATAAATGTTATCCTTTTTTTCTGTTCCAAATATCACATGTAGTTTTTCTTTCCATGTCAGAGTCTTACAAACTAGGGATATTATGTACAATGTGTTAAGTATAAAGTCATGACTACTCATTTAAGCTGCTTAGGAGTGGGTGATATGATTTTATATGCATCACTTAAAATAAAATGTAGCGAAAATTGGCTTCTTCAAGGAAACAGATTTGGAGAAATGTACATTCCATTAGTATCCTCTGCAGTGAATGGGTGCCATCAGATTGTGAGTCCAAACAGCTGATAAAAAACATCACAATTATCCACAAGACTCCAGTCCATCAATCAACATCTTGTGAAGCCAAAAGCTGTGTGTTTGTAAGAAACAAATCCACCATTAAGACGTTTTTAACTTTAAACTGTCACTTCTTGCCAAAATATGGGTCTAAACCATAAGAATGCTTCATCTTGTGTAAAGGTCCCCTGTTGTAGTCTCACTTTAAAATCGACCTATGCTGTTCTTTGAAGAAGCTAGACAGCTAGCTAACAAATACACACAAAGCAGTTTATTCTTTCCAGAATGTTTACTTCTGTGATTGCTCATTTCCTTTTCATTTGTAAAAAAGCATTATCTTTCTCTAATGCATAGACTGTTTGTGGGCTGAACTGAAATCGTTGCTGCACACTGACTATTGCAGAACTAAATAAACACTGAGTATACGAAGAATAATAAAACTGCAATATTGAAAATGGTCTGTATGTGGCAACTATATGCCATGACCAGATAAAAGGCAGAACACCACCCACATAACCCATAAGATTTTTTTAAAAAGGTGCTGTATGTAGGATTAACTAGGTATTGCAGTCCAAATTCAAAATATTGGAGAGGGTTTTTTTCACCCGGCCCCTCCTCCTCAGACTTGACACACACCAGGTTGCCAGATTAATGACACCAACAGGAATGAGTGCACATGACGATGAATCAAATGAAATACGCTGTGTTTTCTGCCAACTGACAACCCGGGTGCCGAAATGCAATTGGTTAATCTGGCAGTGGGCGGGTTTCACAATCCAAAACAATGACTGACATTCCGGCCCGGAACGCACATTTTCAAAGGAGAATAACTGACTGTAGCATTGTTTTTCAGATAAACAAGTATGATAACTTGGCATGTTTCTTAAATATCTGCAAACATATTATGTTATTTTTTATTCTTTAGTAGAGTCTTAAAAACTTACATACAGCACCTTTAACTCATTTAAGACTGTGTTTATGAGGTCACTCGCCAAAATGGGCATCTTGACCTATTTTTGTGTGTTTTTGTCCACTGAAGCACAAAAGTGAACTCAACGCGGCACTGGTGCACTGTCTGAAGCATTTCTGTGCATGTATTTTTTTGTGTGTGTATTCTACGTGCTATTTATACACAGAAACTGACTTTGGCATGCATACAATATGCACGTGCTTGATATACTACAATACACAGTTTTTGCGTTCATTTGATACGCACTTTGTTGGCGTGCATATAATACATATTTTGGCCTACTTATAATACTCCCCTACCCCACACCCATAAACCTACCAATTCCGTATCATATGCACTCCAAAGCCCATTGTTGCGTATAAATAGTACGCCAAATAAAAGAATAAATGTGTGCCATTGAAACACACTTTCATAAGATTGGTTTATGTTCACAGAGAGTTGCTTCCCAGACAGCACGATGGTACCGAATTAACTTCACTTTTGCATATTATCATGCTTGATAGCGTACTCATATAGTCTATTGTAATGCTAGTTAAAGAATGCCAGGAAAAATAAATGAATGAAGCATGGTGGGATCTAGAAATCCTCTCACATCAAAATCCACCCACATATTTGTTTTGGAAAACATTGACCACCAATTATTTTGCTTTCAGGGCATTTTAATGCTTTGGAACATAAAGTAGGATTCATTTCTCTCAGGGCTTAATCAAAGACAGACCCTTGTACTTCACTCTTGATTTGCAGCCGTCCTGCACTAGATCAAAATTTTGTTCTGTTTTCCCTGTTTTGGCTCCATCTGATAAGGTAAAGTTGAGATCTGAATGCCAGGAACAAAGAAACTGGCATGTCAGCTAGGCATTAAACCACTGAAAGGAAGTCTAAACTCACAGCAGCATTCACAATCGGAAGCGCTGTGCACAATATGAGATATTCCACAAAAGGCTGCCATTTCAATTTCCGCTCCTTTAATAGTTTAATGAATGCAAGTCCCACAATATTATGCACAGCAGATATCATCTCCTATCTGAGACTAGAAGCCAATGGGGACAAAATAACAAAACAGCCTTTAGAGTCATTTTCCTTCCCGCAATCTTTTGCTGTCTCTTTGTGGGGTTTTTCTCATTAATTGCCTTTAACGTTTTCAGAAACGTGTCGAATGAGTTTCTAGTCCTTTTGATTGGCATGGGAGAGGATTTTTCTTTTCCTTTATGTGTAGTCACCATTTGGTAGTTTGTGAAGCTCCATGAAAGAGGAGCAGCAGGTCATGCACCAACTTATGAAACAGACATATTTGGTATCATTTGATGTCTGTGCAACTCTTGAAAAGCTCCAGCAGCCATTGACCCACAGGTCAAACATCACTCCAAAACAGCTTTATTAGGTCACACATGTAATTCTTACGCTTAATAATGAGGGACACGCATTCATTAAGATGAAGGCAGACGCTTAATTGCACAGTGTCTGATTAAAACCTGGAGGTCATTAGATTGACTAATGAGAGTAAACACAGAGGCGTCAGATTGGGCCACGGAGGTTTCTGTGCTCCCTCATTTCTCTCATCTCTGTTGTCTGCTCTGATGGAGATCACGTCTACGTGTCTTTTACAGGCTACCATTGAACGTTTTACATTGCGCTTTAGGAAAGTGCTGTAATTCTTTAGACTTTTTTATGGGTTCTCTTAATCACTGTATTGATGGCGCTCTGTGAATGACTCATCGATTAGACTAATATAGTGTTTGTCTCAGTGAGTTCATGTGCTGTCTTTGTTCTTTACACCTCCTTGAGTTCTGTTTCCAGCAGACTTTCTCTGTTTCAGTTGCTCTGTGAAACCATATTTAATTGCTTCTGTATATTTATTTCTTCATGACTATAGCCTGCATTGATTCAAGTTGTTGTTGTTTTTCCTCCCCTCAAATACACAACTAATTGTAGTAAATTAAATATAATTATTATAGAATAAAAAAAAAAGAAAATAATTGTTAACTTCAACTATATATTCATAATGGTGAACTATTTGTTACTATTTATTTTATTTTTAAAGGGGTCATATGACATTGCTAAAAATAACATTATTTTGTGTATTTGGTGTAATGCAATGTGTTTGCATGGTTCGTGGTTCAAAAAACACATTATTTTACACATACTGTGCATTATTGTTGCTCCTCTATGCTCCGCCTTTCTGAAACGCGTACATTTTTACAAAGCTCATCGTTCTGAGAAGCGCGGCGCGCTCTGATTGGCCAGCTATCCAGTGCATTGGGATTGGTTGAATACCTCAAGCCTGAAACGGAAATGTTACGCCCCTCACCGTATTGTGATGGCCTTTCCCAGCGAGACGAGACGAAAAGAATAAAACCCATTACAAACGAGGCATTTGTTGCATCCAGTGGGGACATAATTACTGATTATAATGACTTATACTGTCTTTTTATGTGTCGCGTTGCATTGCACTGCGTAAACATTACCATGTCTGCATTTGTGATCGGAGAAACGACAAACAACATGCACTACTCTACACTGCTCAAAACTTACGTTTGAATCGTCAGTAGCAGAAATGTACTTACAGGCTATGAGTCAGAAGCATCAGACTGTCCTTGCAAAGTTGGAATTGCCCCACAAGCAAGGCTACTCTCCTGCCCGGTTCAGGAAATAGTCCTCCGTAAATTGCGCCTCACACACTCTAATATTTGGGTTGAACTGTTCTGGAACAGTGTTGTAAATACAATGCTTTGTAAAAAAAAAAAAAAAAAAAAAATCCTTTTTTTTTGTTTTTTTTCAATCACATAGATAGCAACACTTTTTATGGTGCTATAAATTTTGCATATTATAATATTATATTATATTATGTGCATAATATCCAATAAAGTATATAGAATGCAATGTCAAACATTGTACTTTAGTTCATTGTCTCCATATAAAACTATCCCATAGTTGGAAGCCATTGCTATTCAGCAGTGTGATATGGTTTATTTTCTTGCTTTATTGCAAAGAATGATCTAACCTGTGATTATTTTTTTCACAGAAAAATTTAGGATACAGTATTTAAAATGAAAAAATGACACATATAGCGAAGTCCTAGTAATTTATTTGCAGGGTATAATTAACTAACTAACTAAATAACTAAATAAATAGGAAAACATCTAATTAAGCAGTAATATATGTGACCCTGTCTGTTTTCTATATAAAATAATCCTACATATTGTAAAGAACAATCTGTGAAAATATAACTGTTGCTAAGAGTGTCCCCTCTTCAGTGATATATATGACCCATTTATGGGAATATTCATAAATTTTTGTAAAACAAGTCTATTTATTATGATAAAGCAGTGAAACGATTGGGGGGACCAAAAGAGCTTTATTGTAGCAAGTCACTTCACTGAAATGATTTGTATAACTTTTGCAACTTAAATAGTAAAATTATGGTAACACTTTAGAATAGGGAACACTTATTCACTATTAACTACGACTTTTCCCTTAATAAATTTCTAATTTGATGCTTATTAATAGTTAGTAAGGTAGTTGTTAAGTTTAGGTATTGGGTAGAATTAAGGATATAGAATAAAATCATGTAGAATAAGGCATTAACATGTGCTTAATTACAACTAATAAATGGCTAATATGCTAGTAATATGCATGCTAATATGCAACTAATTAAGAGACCCTAAAATAAAGTGTTACCAAAATGGCCATATAAAATATCAGTAGATAATCTCATTCTGGGCTATTGTGCAACATATGGAGTAAATCTGGGAAAAAAATAGTTGTGTATATATTTATTACAAATAAACAGAGTATTTTTAAAATAATTAGATTGTTCAGTCAAGAGCAGTGAGTTATTACCACATTTATTTTATTGTTTGATTAATATTAACAACACAGACACCATCAACAGGTTTACAATAATAATAATACACAGATCTAATATACTGTTACACAACACATCAGACGTTTTTCCCCAGATCTTTTTTGTAGCTTATTGCGATTAATAGCTATTTTAACCTCAAGCAAGTCCTGCTCTTTATATTTATAAAGAAATTAAACCAAATCATCAAATGCAAATACTTTGTCTCCGAAGGACATACAAAACTTTTATTATAAATAATTTATTTTTATTTATTTTATTTATATTTATTAACTTTTTAATTAATTTGTCACATATAGCTGGAAGCAGCACTGTATGTACTTGTTACAAGAGCTGGGCTGTTTTAGTGAAAGAAGATGTATAACCAGAATGACAGCAGGTTTTGAGCTGAAATGTCATGAGTTTGCTGCTTTGAACTCAGATTTTTAAAAATGCAGCACCCTGTGCTTGTGGGAGAATGTTAGAGATCCCTGCATGTGTGAAAGCCTGACGCATCCATAAACAACACTCTGGTGAATATTGTATTGCAGACACGGGACTGATGCTGTCCTGTGACTCTGATCCTTTCTCAGGACAGTATGAAGAGTATCTCAGTCTATATTATCAAATGTGTGTTATATGATCCAGTGCACTCACCCTGCTGACCCACTTCCAATATGCCATTAAAATAACTAAAGCACCATAACACTGCAAAAATCCCTGCGCACCCACCCTTGAAAATAAAGAAAAAATAAAAACTGTGTGTTTTCCTGATGTGCTTTGAAGCACTGCTCTTTTATTTCTTGCATGATGTTGTTGTTGCTTTCTTTGAATTCATCCAATCTAAGGCCTTTAGTCTTGAGGTTTAGTCTAGTCTTTAGTCTAGCGGCTCTCTGGGACTGACACTATGTGCTCAATGAAATCACATATGAACTCAGAGTGGCTCTGCCATATGGACTAATTATTTAAATATAAATACAGATATTTATAATTTGATAATCATATACATCATGTCTCGATTCATTTTGCAGCTCAGACAAGCAAACGCACTGTTCAAGAACTGCATGAAAGAAAGTCTGCAATGCTTTTTTTTTCTTCCTGCATTTGAAAGTATGAATATGTCAATCAATCAGTCAGTCAGTCAGTCAGTCAGTCAATCAATCAATATTTAAGAAGTTTGAAATACCTTAATATGTTTTCACATTCAAATAGTCAATGTTTTGAAAACTACTTACTGTGAATTACTGTGAAGTAATACAGTAATATAAAGAATATGGGCTAATAATAATAATAATTAGTAGTAGTTGTAGCAGTAGTAGTATATTTATTTATTTATTATTCATGACATAAATCATCCTGTCTCCTGAGCAACACTACAGACCCCTTTCATCCTCTCATGTAGCACTTCAAGATAATAAACTGTGATGGTAACGCCGCCAGACTACAATTGTCATTTCAGTTGTTGATAAGATCATCTGCGTGTTTGCTACACACATCCATATATTCATATGAAAACTGTGTGGTCATAAATGCTAAGCTCAAAGCGTCACGTCTGCATTATCTCATCATTAGCAGATGGACACCACATATGTTATCTTTGCACATATTCCCAGCTCCCGCGGGATATACATGTGATACATATGTAATGAATGTGAAGCTTGTCGAGTGCTGATGTTGACTGTCAACTTATTCCAGTATCTCTTTCATTGGCTATCTATCTGCATCAGCATCCTTTAACACCAAACCACTCTCACAGCGATGATTCTTCAGCATAACAGATCAGGGAGCCCCCGAGCAAAGAGTAAACACAACAAGATGTACATCAAACATAAACTGCTTATAAAGAAATAGAGTTTAGCTTGTGACAGCCTTAGAGGAAGAGCATGCATCCAAACGCATCCACAGTCATCTACAACTTGCTGTCCTTTAAGGTCCTGATGCACTTCAAGTCAAATCGAAGAACGAACTGGTGTGATGACATTTAGAACAAAATCAGGGCTAAACAAGGTTTGTTTGAAACAGATAACCAAAGTGGAGTTTCTAGAAAAACTGCTGGTGAACACCTCCAATCTACCGTTGGTCTGTGGCAGATATATGATACTGTTAGTCATAAAACTGCCTTATTTGATGTGGAAATCTTCTCAGGTTCATTTGTGGCCCTGGGAAACAACAGTCTGTAGCAATAGCCAAAAATACACTTTTTATTTTATGCCAAGAATCATTAGGAAATGAAGTTAAAACTTAATTTTTGACTAGTAATATGCATTGCATGTTTACATGAGAAATGCTAAGCAGGTATAGTGATCAGCTTATTCTAAAATGCTACAAATAGCATAATTCTGCTTCATTTAAGGATTGAAATCCACATTAGATCGAAATCAACACTGAATGGTGGTTTACGGTGAGATTTTAGTAAATACTTATTATATTACTTACGTATTAATCTCATAAATTGAGCACAAAAATCCCAAACAGAGCATAACAATCCCAAAGACTTACACTGAAGGAGAGACCTGAGCCACATCAGTGGCCATGAACACACTGTTAAGTCTCACGAGTGACAACCGAATTTAATTGGGAGGCAATCTTCTAAATTATCGTTTTGTGTGTGTATGGAACATTCTGCCGTCTCACACTTCTGCCTGTGATTTTTGATCAATGTAATATTACACTGACCAAAGCCTCATTATGTTCTGCGATGTTAACTAAACCACTGCTGACAGAGCCATTGTGTTTTGTTTATGTTTGAAAAAAACAACACTTGACAAGGGTTGCCATGTCCACATTGTCACAGATCGGCCAGGCTCCCAAACCAGCCAATCATAACGAACACCATCATCTGAGTTCTAATGGAGCACACCTGCACGTCATCTGAACTTCATCACTCCACACTATAAAACCACACACCTCACTGCACTCAGACATCTGGTCTCGTTCCTACGAAGTGGACTCCTATATGCTATCACAGCAGTTTACCTGTCACTTACCTGCCTGTCTATTTACTTCTTGGGATCCCTCCAGCGTTGTGTGTATCCATCTCCTGGTTCCAGTTTCAGCTTACGATTTCCTGTCTAGAAAGTAATCATCCAACAGCGAGGTGTGTGGTCCTCTCAGCATCCACAAGTTCCTGTCGAGACAATTCAGTCCAGTCATCCTATCATCTCATCCTAAAAAGTATATTTGCATGTTCTACTTACCATCTCATCCTCCGTTGATTGCTCAGCTGTAAATCAACACCACTGCTTTGAACTAATCCTTTGTGTGAAGTCTGCTTCCATAACACGCATATTATAGGAGATGTTTATCAAGCATCAGATAGGCAGATGCAGGTAGAGATATTTTAGTATGTGGAATACTTCCAAGATAACACATCTGGAATTGAGTTTATTATAGGCTTGTTCTTATTTACCAACGTAATAATACAACAACCAAAGACTCGTTATGCACAACAGTTTTAAATAAACCATCATCAACAGAGCTATAGTGTTTTGTTCATGTTTGTAACGAGCATGCTCTTAAAGGGTTGCCATATTATTATAAGCGCCACTTATTAAGCATCTTTTGGGCTTGTTGTTTGGGCTCGGCTCATATATTAATCGAGGCTGTGGTGTTAATAATGTAGACAGATGCAGGTCACAATATCTGCCTCGTATCCATAACACATTTGGATTTGATATTATTATGGGCATTTTTTAAGGAAGATCTGGCAACGCTGAGTCAATGTACCCTGTGATTTCTTGTGCTGCCACTACAAAAAAGACAACTCTTGTTAAGCTCGGGTCTGTATACACAGCATATAATTTGTGTAAATACGGTTGTCACTACCTGAATTTTTCGGGAGTCAGTTCGGTTGTAGAATGTGGTGGTCAATCCTGAACTGTGTGTACAGAACAGCATCAAGCACTAAAAGGTGGGCAATGAGACTATTGACCTGGTCATGTAATTTGACAGCATAGAATACCCTAGCAACCACAAGACAACACCGTGACAAGCACCCACAATGTGCTACTTTTGCACAAGCAAGTAAATATAACAGTCCAGCTTGACTTTGTCTTGTTTCAGAATATGTGGGCCGGTCAGTTTGACATGTCTGTTTAATGGGTGTCTTATTGAGGTGGTGGATCTTTTCCTGAATTCTATGGCGCTGCCTTGGCAACCCTCATTAACACCCTTTCCTTCCTGAGAAACTGCTTTGTTCATCACATAATAACTCCCCACTGAGAACACAGTACAGTACATGTGGTCTCAAAAGTTTTAATGGTTACCTGGTAACAGAAAGTCAAGCCCAGCATGCAGATGATGATCTCTGTGTCCCTCTCTCTCATCCCAAATCATTCACAGTGCCCAGAAGGACTGAGGCCCATGAAGGATGGTTCAGGCTGCTATGATTACTCTCTGGGAACTGATTGTACGGACGGCTTCAATGGAGGCTGTGAACAGCTGTGTCTTCAGCAGTTGGTTCCTCTTCCTGATAACCCAACATCCAGCAATGTGCTCATGTTCTGCGGGTGAGAGAAAACACACATGCATGAATGTGAATGCAAGGACATAAAGAGCACATACGTCCATCCAGAGAGTGGGTACATTATTACTTTCCCATGAAATATATGCACATATATTAAATTCTCATACAGTATATGAAATAAGTATCAAATGACGTAAAAACATATATGAAACCTATCAGGAAAAAAAAATAATAATAATAATAATATACACTATATTGCCAAAAGTATTGGATCACCCCCTGTTTGACTACTTTAGTTATTTCTATGAGTACAAATCTTAATGTTTAAGCATATAATGATATTCTACGGAATTTTGCGCTTCTAATTTTATAGCAACAGTTTGGACAGGACCCTTTTCTATTCTAACATGACAGTGCCTCTGTGTATAAGACACGGTTCAAAAAGACATGATTGATTCAGTCAGTGTGGAAGAACTTGACTGGTCTGCAGAAAGCCAAGTCCTGATCCCAGCTGAACACCTCTGGTGTGACTTTAAATGCAGACCTTGAGCCAAAAACTCATCACCAAACACCAATGACTTGTATAGACACTATAAGGACAAAAGTGTTGGGACACCCACTTCTTTAGAACAGAAAAAGGCACTAACAAAACTGTGGCAACAAAGATGGAAACATAATTCATGTATTTCCATCTCTGTTGCAACAGTTCTGGATGTGTCTAAAATGACAGTACACTTATGTACAAGTCATTGGTGTTTGGTGATGAGTTTTTGGCTCAAGGTCTGCATTTAAAGTCACACCAGAGGTGTTCAGCTGGGATCAGGACTTGGCTTTCTGCAGACCAGTCAAGTTCTTCCACACTGACTCAATCAATCATGTCTTTTTGAATCGTGCCTTCTACACAGAGGCACTGTCATGTTAGAATAGAAAAGGGTCCTGTCCAAACTGTTGCTATAAAATTAGAAGCACACAATTCCGTAGAATATCATTATATGCTTAAATGTTAAGGTTTGTACTTATAGAAATTACTAAAGTAGTCAAACATGTTCATGAGAAGGGGGTGACCCAATACTTTTGGCAATATAATGTATATTAGTGCTGACAAATGATTAATCGTGATTAATTGCATCCAAAATAAAAGTCTGTTTATATTATATGTGTATGTGCTGTGCATATTTATTATGTACAGTATATATAAATACACACATAGTATAGTATTTATTTTGAAAATATTTGTGTTTATACATTTATACATTTATATTATTATGTGTTATATGATATATAAATATATGTAATATATAAACATAGCATATTTTTCTTAAATATATATATGCACGTGCTTGTATTTATATATACACAATAAATATACACAGTATACACACATATATTATGTACACAAAAACTTTTATTTTGGATGTGATTAATCATGATTAATCCTTTGGCAGTACAATATATATGCACTTTTTAAAAAATGAAGTTATCTGTTTTTGCAAATAAACTCTTCATATAAACCCAGAGAGTGTGCATATTTAAAATTATATATTGCCTTTACTTTAAAATATATGGCAATATCATTCATAATAGGACAATATATGTCATATATTACATTTCTGCATGGGAGTATGAAAAAAGTCATTTAAATATATTGTATTCTTAATTATACTTAATTGTTAATTATTATTGTTGAAACGAGTTGTGCTGTTAAATATATAAAGAATTAGAATGATTTCTGAAGGATCATGTGACACTGAACTGAGGACTGGAGTAATGATGCTAAAAAGTCAGCTTTGATCACCGGAATAAATTACATTTTAAAATAAATTTAACTGTTATTTTACATGAAAATAATATTTCATAATATTACTGCTTTTACTGTATTTTTAATCTAGTAAAAACAGCCTTGGTTAGAAAAAGAGACTATTTTATAAACCTTACTCAACAAGCATGCTTGTTTCAGTTATGCAAATTTATATGTGAATAAAAAACAAAAGAACAAACATCTTTGTGGTTGGATCTATTAGTTCCCTTTCAGGAACTCGAGCTGTGTCGAGATGCTTTGGGAATGCCTTCAACGTGACCACGCTCTGAATCACGTGTGTAATCAGTCCAATGGATGGGCGAGACGTCACAAGCGGGTTGACGTAGAGACCAGAGAGCTTAAAAGCACGTGCGTGGATACAGCGGCAGCTTCTGTCATTCAGAGAAACGCTCTGTGTGTGTCAGTTCTATTTATTGTTGTCTGTCCCAGTACAAGCATAAGCCATATCAAAGGCGAAAGACAAGCATATAACGGCGAGAGCAGACACAATTTTAGACGAGTGGGGATACACACAGTTTATGTGTTGCTTGTTTGGGAGCGGAGCTCTTACAGTCAGCTCTTGAAGGGGCTGATTGTGTTTCTGCCCGCTGCAAATGCTCCAATTCCGTTGGGCACGCTTCGAGGAGTGTGTCCGTGTTTGTGAAATTTGCGGTCCCGGTCCCACTGCTGCAGAGGCATGGTGGTGATTGAGATCGCGGGGATCACACATGGATGTAGCAGACGGGTTGGAGACGGGCTCGCCTTTTCTCCGCCTTTTTTCCCTAGATCTAGCGCTCTCTCTCTCTCTGGGTTCGGAAGCTCCCGCTGCGGTCTCTTCCCCCTCTGAGTGAGAGCTTGCTGCTGTAGCTATCTTTCTCCGAGGAGATTGATGTGGTTTGCATATGACAGACTGCATTTTTAGATCGCTTGTTCACCCTGCCCTCACAAAAATAAGAGGTGGGGACCCACGCAAGTTGTTTAATGTGGATTTTTAACTCTGCTTCCCCTGGCGTTTTCTTCTTGAGGGAAGAAAGCCTTATGCAATGTAGAATCGGGTGGCTTGCGCGATGCCAAGGCAACATTACAGTCATTCATGATTCTTTATATTGTATTGTGTATCTGGATTTCTGAGGGTGGCTCCCTCTGGGGAAGAGTGGTGTATACCTCATCATATGATGCCCATCTCTCCTCAGTGCCCTCAGGGGATCAGTCTGTCAACCCTGCTACCCACAGTGTTTCAGGGCACAGCAGTCTCCAGCGAGCGCTTCTTTTAGCTTCCACCCGGAAACGTAGCGGTCCTCCGCTTCAGAACACCGAGCTAGCTGCTCTAAGTACACCAGAGGCCAGTCTCGAGAGACTAATTTCCTTAGAAGACTATTTGGCAGCGTGGAAACTTCGGCCAAGTGTGTCTCAATGGGTCCTGCACACTGTAGAAAGAGGCTACCAAATCCAGTAAAACAGTTTTCCTCCACCTCATTTCAACAGGGTCATCCCCACTCTGGTGGATCCCGAGCAGGCTCTGGTAATGGAACAAGGAGTAAACACTCTCTTGAGGAAGGAGGCCATCGAATTGGCCTCTCCTCGCGACAGAGAGTCCGGATTCAACAGCCGGTAGTTCATCGTTCCAAAGATGGATGGAGGGTTGCGTCCCATTTTAGATTTGCTTCAAATGAACCGCTCAGTCATGCGGCTGAAGTTCAGCATGCTCACTATCTAACAAGTTGTGTCTTAGATCAGGTCCGAGGACTGGTTTGTCATGATAGATCTAAAAGACGCATACTTCCATGTCTCCATCCTTCCCAAACACAGTAAGTTCCTGGGGTTTGCTTTTGGGGGAGAAGCTTGCCAATATCGGGTTCTTCCGTTCGGCCTTGCACTCTCACCCCGAACTTTCATGAAGTGTGTCGATGCTGCTCTGGCTCTACTGCGATTCCAGGGCATCTGCATACTCAATTAAATCTACGATTGGTTGATATTAGCTCAATCGGAGCAGATGGCGGTTCGACATTGAGATGTTGTTCTCGACCACGATGCAGGCACCGCTGTCTCCTGCTCGGATCGAGTCGATCCTCACTTCAGTCGCGAGAATCAGAGAAGGCTGGTCACTCACTGTCAAGCAGTTTCAAAAACTGCTCGGTCTGATGGTAGCTCCATCCAACTTGATAGTTTTTCACCTGCTGTACATGACAGTGGTGCCTCAAGACCAAGGGGTTTTCCCTGAGGGGAAATCCGATTCACATTCTCAAGGTCACGTGGCGATGCTTTCGTGCCTTAGACATGTGGAGGAAGAGCCCCTGGGGGATGGAGGCTCCACCCCGAGGTGGTGGAGCTCATCTGGAAACAGACTTGGCCGAGGCTTCGTCAGTACTCTTCCCCCTGGGCTCCCGGGCATTCTGGTGAGAATGAGCCGGATGGGTAGCTCCGGTCTGTCCGGGCTGAGTATGTTTCTCGGACCTGATTTCAGATGCCTCTTCATGGAGATTTCTGTCAGGAGGGGCCTTCCTCCCACACAGAGTTTTGGAACTGTGGATGTGGCCCCTGAGGGGGCACAGCTCATAAGTTCCGGTCTCTCAACCGAGGTTGCTGAGACCGTTCTAAAGTCCAGAGCTCCCTCCATGAGGAAACTGTACTCCACTTCTTGATGCGGCAACCGCCAGCTCGACCCAGTTAATTGCCCAGTTTGTTCAGTGCTGGAGTTCTTGCAGGTACAGTTCTCCGCAGGGTTATTCCACTCCACCTTGAAGGTTTCAGTGGTGGCCCTAGCTTTTTAAAACTCCCCTCTCAAAGGTCAGTCTTTCGGAAGAGACCCACTAGTTATATGTTTCCTCCACGGTGCGCTGAGGCATCCGGCCAGGAGAAGCTTATGCTAAGTGTTGGGTCGGGATGCTATCCATAACCTTGAGTCCTCTGATCTCCCCTCTCCCTCAGGGGTCAATGTTCTCTCCTCCAGAAGTTGGCCTTCAGGACGCTGCGGAATGTCCACTCTGTTTACTTTCAGATTCTATACCTGTAATTTTCGCCACTCCTGGCTCCTTTTCTCTCGCCTTAGCTGTGCTCTTCCACACTAGGCAGGGACATGCAAGTCTGGCGGCGTGGGCATACTCGTTCCCAAAGCGTATAGGTGCAGCTCGAGTCCCTGAAGGGTAATCCCTCAAGGTTACGTATGTAACCGTAGTTCCCAGAGGGAACGAGACGCTGCGTCTCCTGCCATACTTCCAGCATCCCTGCGAACACTTCCCTCATTCTACCAGAAGCTGCTGCTGTATACACCGCACATGGTTTTAAGCTCTCTGGTCTCTGCATCACCCCGCCCGTGACGTCTTGCCCATCCACTGGATAAAAGGCATTCCCAAAGCATCTCGACGCAACGTCTCATTCCCTCTGGGAACTAGGTTTATATACGAAACATTTTTTTTTTTATGTTTTTGTTTGTTTGTTTGTTTGTTTTTTGTTCTAATCTTGTCCCTGTCTATCTTTTTTTTCTAAAAGTTGTCAGTTACATGACAGAATTCAACTGATACTGTATGAGTCTGTATTGTATTGATCTAAATTTCAACATCCATTTAAATATTTTCACTTAACTACCATTTTATCATCCGAAAGTAAACACAACACTGCCACTGTGTGTGTTTGTGTGTGTGTGTGATCAGGTGTGTGCAGGAATACAAGCTTGCCGCTGATGGCCGCTCCTGTCTTCTTCTGGCTGATCACTGTGAAGGGCCAAAGTGTCCAAAACAAGATTCACGCTTCAACGACACACTCTTCAGCGAGATGCTCCGCGGGTACAATAACAAAACTCAACAGGTGATCCTGGGACAAGTTTTTCAGATGACCTTCAGGTGAGTTTTTTGGAGCATGCTTTGTTTTTGGGTTGTTTGGGAAAGTTGTTCTATAAAAGATTGTTGTATTTTGAGTGCAACAGTCAGGCTCTAGAAGTGCATTTACAGAAATAAGACTAATATATATAGAGACTTAAATTAGACTTATATATAGAAAAATAAGACATATATACTTATATATAAGACTAAGATATATATATATATATATATATATATTAGGGCTGTCAACAGTAACACGTTAACACATACATTTTAACGTGTTAATATTTTGTTAGCGCAAATTAATCGTTTGATAAGGTTTGACCCCAAATTCTTGCCATCATCGCAGCACGGAAGGTAATCATTGCCTGAGTGAGTGTGTGTGTGTGAGAGAGAGAGAGAGAGAGAAAGAGATTAGTGCTAGGAAAATACTAGGATTTAGCCACATCGCTTCAATCCCAGTACACATTTACCAACTATTATCAAAAGTATTTCTAAATAAATACAACAAAACATTTTCTTGTGACCTTACATGAAGTATTACGATAAAATGCATAATGAAGAATAATTGGACCTGTTCTGAGGGTGCATTAGAGCTAATATTACTTTTTAGATTAATCCCATACGTTAACGTGTTAACGTTGACAGCCCTAATATATATATATATATATATATGTATATAAACATTAAAATAATAGCATATCCTTATTAAAGTATATTCAAGAAATGGAATTTCAGCAGATTGCCATCACCATTGTTCAATCAATCAATCAATCAGTCAATCAGTCAACCAACTAATCAACCAACCAATCAATTTGTGAATATTGTAGATATTGATCTGACTGTAATTTCTAGTTCCTGTTGTTTCTGATGTCGGACATTATTAGTCAGAAAGGACAGATCAGATGGAAATTAGAAATTAGTTAATTTCCTTAGCCTTCACAATGCATTTAAACATGTTTCTGTGTCTTGTACTTTTATGCACCAAATGGTTTGGTAAAATTCAAAGAAAGGGGAAAATACTGCACTTATTTCCAGCAAGAATACAATCTTCTTCACAGGCTGAAGGACAGCCATGGATTACAATTTTTTTTCAGAAGGGCTCTGTCATGATTTGTAGTGGTCTTTATGTTCTGTTGTGTTCTGGCTTTTTGAAGGCAACAAAAGAATGTTTGAGCCGAGCGTGTGTGCGGACCAGAAGTGTGTTTCAACATGTTTTTTTTTTTTTTTTTTTTTCATCTCCTACCCCCTTTTTAAAGGCAAAGTGAATGAGGACACGATTATAACTCACTTCACAGCCCTGTTGATGAACAAGTTTTTGTGCGAAAGTATTCTCCGCAAATCATTATAGTGAAAAATGCTGTAAAGTTACATTTGAAAATCAACAAATATAGATAATATTTTTGGGTAACACTTTACGATAAGATTTCATTCGTCAGCATTAGTGAACTACATTAATTAACATGAACTAACAATAAACAATACTTCTATAGCATCTATCAAGCTTAGTTACTGTTAATTTTGTACTGTTATGTTTTTTATATAATTTGCCACAAAAACGTGCACACACACACAAACAAACACATATTTATATAGAAATGCACAGCTGAAGTTTTGAAGGTATTACGAATCGCTTTGCCAAATGATTTCAGTTATTTCAAAATTCCTCAGCTACAATAGCAAAAGAACTAAAAATCCACAATGACACTGACCAAGCAAATAAATATAGTAAACAATAGGATAAAAACGACAAATAATTTCCACAAAACTATGTTTTATTATGTATGGAAAACACATACTGGCTCTTTCCCTCTCTCTCCCTTATAAACACATGTATGCTCTGTTTTCAAGTTAATAGAAGAAGCCTCCTGGAGAAAGCCGTGTAGCTGAAACACGTCTACATTTTTAACTGTTTTAATGGCTTAGTAATTAAAGGCTTTTTATTTTTACTCTACAAGTGCCTGATAATATTTCATGTTCTCTGTTTTCAAGTTTGTCCTTGCTTTCAATAATGATGAACTACATTGTCTCCATTTGTGGTTGTAGTAGCCTATACATGTCTGTCAATATCTCAGGCCTTTGTTTGACCCTCATTACACTTTTTTTTTCCTGTTCTCTTGAGGGGTTTAGCAGATGCTTTGATATGTAGATGCAGCTCTTTACTAACTACAAACCCAACAGAAGGGCGATGTGGCTCAGAACTGATGTGGCCTGAAGGGCTACAGATGCTTTCAATCACATTTTGCTCATGATAATAATGTTCATCAAACATTGTGCCTCATATTAGTGATATTATCCAGCTTCGGCCATACGCATCCATGGAAACAGTTTGTGGAAATTAGTCAGTGGCAGAGTGCCAGTAATGATATAACAAACAACATTCAGGCAATTTTTATTTGTGGAGAATAGAATATGATTTCTGATGATGTTTGCTTTTGGCATATTAGGGAAAGGGTTGTTTTGTTTGACTTAATATCAAAAGTGAGTTTCCATTTAAAAAATTCAAAAAATGGTGCACACTTATGGTGGACACTGCTGGATTTGGTGTTCGATTTGCACGTTTCCATTTTAAAATACTTTGTCAGTGATGTGCCGAGTCAGACAATTGTATTTACACTGCAATAATCTAGCATAAAAATCTAGCTTTTGTAGGTACGTACACTTTTAGGATGAAATCTATGTGGAGTTTTATAAATGAGACCCCAGCTTATTGAATTTATTATGAATTTAAGCTATAATACAGTTTTATTTAATTGCAATTACGTGCAACTAAGTGTCTGAACACATTACATTCAGTTCACACTTAAGTTTATCTTTTAAAGCATGATATTTCTCTTTTTAAAAGTAAGTGTACTTCTTTTTCCGATTTTGTACTCGTTGAGCCTCTGCTTACTGCATGATTTCACTGTATGTAAAAGACAATGAAATTGTGTATAAAAGAGATGTGGGAACATTCTTAAAAGAAATGTTCTCCTTTAAATGCTTTTATGTGAGTGTGCATGTTGGTGAAGCATCTGAGACTGGCCTTCATGGGTAGATGCTCTGACAGCGAGTGCATTCCTTTCCCAGCATGCCTTTCTCTTCAAGTTCCTCAGAGATCTGCATCAGGATGGCCATAGTCAGTGCCGCCACAGCAACTAATAGATATCGACATGCCAATCTGAGAAAAGAGGCTCAGAGTCGCCTCCTGACCCACATGAGCACAGCGTTTCCTTTAAAAGACATTCAGTGTGGCAGGAAATATGAAGACCATCCATCAGAGATGACTGTTTTTTGTTTTTTTTTCGAGAGGGATAGCAATAATATTATGAAAGAGAAAGACTGCATCCAAATACGCATACTGTTCTACAAAACATTATAAAAAAAGAGATTGAATGTCAAGCTGAAATATCTGATTTGAAATTTAATGGACACAAATCAAAGATAAAATGATTCATTACAACGTAGATTGCGATTGTAAGCAAACTACAATCTGCTTTGCTTGTAGCTTAAGTAACAACGCTTAATAAATGCATTGTTTTCATGCACAAATAACATAAAGCAGTTTTGGTGGACACACAAATACAGCCGCTGTTGTATAAGCCATATTGCAAAATCCTCACTGGTTAACACATTTCTTTTGTCACTCAACCCAGTATTCCCTTGTAAAAAAGAAGTTCACTTTAGCATATGAAGTGTACTTATAATAAGTATACTTTAGCATATAAAGTGTACTTTTAATAAGTATACTTAAGCATATAAAGTGTACTTTTTATGCAAATAATGCGCTTTAAAAGTACAAAGTGTACTTATAAAAAATGTACTTTACCATATAAAGTGCACTTATTATGCAAATAATGTACTTTAAAGGGTTAGAGCACCCCAAAATGAAAATGATGTCATTAATTACTCACCCTAATGTCGTTCCAAGCCCGTAAGACCTTCGTTCATCTTCGGAACACAAATTAAGATATTTTTGATGAACTCTGAGAGCTATCTGATCCTCCATAGACAGCAACGCAACTGAAATGTTCCCAGGTCCAGAAACGCAGTAAATACATTGATAAAACAGTCCATGTGACATCAGTGGCTCAACTTCAGTTTTACAACTCTACGAGAATACTTTTTGTGCAAAGAAAACAAAAATAACAGTTTACTCAACCATTATTCTGCCCCGAGTTACGCCGTCCGCCATTTTAGAGAATATCGCAATGCATACGCACGCTTTTGTCTAAGCGTAAACAACGCTTATTACGAAGATTTTGTTCATTTTGTTACAAAGCAAGTGATGGAAGGCCACATTTCTCCAAATCTGATGAAAACTCTACATCTTGGATGGCCTAGGGGCAGTAACCTGTAAGCAAATTTTCATTTTTGGGTGAACTATTCCTTTTCATGTAAAATGCATGTAGAATGCAAAATAATCAGTTTTAAAGTTCTACAATGCAGAGAGTGATCTTGTAGAAAGGACCTAAAGAAATCAGCTCGTGTCTGTAGACCTACCAGACAATGTCAATGTTAAAGCAGTAATGCTCCACAGAGACATGCACGTCTCTTATCAAATTATAGGAAGTGCCAGTCAGTGTCAGTTATTGGAATTAAGGACAGTCCAAGTACTGTAGATTGTAGCTTTAACTCAACCTTCAAAAAGAATGTAAACATTAAAATACAATACAGTGTCCTTATTCGGGTTCCCTTTGTGCTTTACTACAATTTGATTGCGTATGTACAACCATAGAGTGCTCAAACAAGACAATAGCAGAGAATCTAATACATTTTAATTTCACCGTGGTTAAAAGTGAATACATCGCACCTCCACCTGTGTCTGTGAGCCACTGACTGTTTGGCAAATCAATCCATTTACCTGGAAATGAACTCTGTCACTTTTGAACTCTATTTTCACTTTTTGCAAACATATCGTCCTAACCGGTAGCAGGTCACATTGAGACTGCCCTTGTCTGCAGACTTTCAGTATAATCACCGCAAGAAAGACCTTCTCAAAAAGAGAAAGTTAATCCTACGGCCAGTGCCAATTATTTCCTGGAAGCACCATGATTTTTTCCAGACCATAGCGAGTTTGAGGACAGATGCAGCATCCTGTAATGTGATGTAATGGGTCTACTTTTACCTGATGTAGGGGCAGTTTTACCCATGCTGGCCTGGAGGGAGAGATGTCCTGTGGATGGATAAGCACAGATGCTTTAGCGTTGCGGAGTGTGTTTACCTGAGGACTAATCCAGTTCTTTCTAGAGCTGTGGAAAATGGAGTTTATTTTATAGTAGCCTAAATATTCCCAACAATATACCCTATGAATAAATAATAAAGAAAGAAACAAAGAAACAATATTATGGTACAATATATTTACATTCTGGAAAATAAAGCTTTTTGGTATACACATTAGATTAAAGGGTTACTCCACCCCAAAATGAAAGTTTTGTCAATAATCACTTAAAATGTTGTTCCAAACCCGTAAAAGCTTAGTTTGTCTTTAGAACACAATTTAAGATATTTTGGATGAAAACTGGGAGGCTTGTGACTGTCCCATTGACTGCCAAGTAAATACTGTAACACTGTCAAGGCCCAGAAAAGTATGAAAGACATAGTCAAAATAGTCCATCTACGGAGCCCCTAAGTACGGAGACCCTAAGAGCTCATGGTGGTGGAAAGATTTCGGGGTGGGTGAAAAAAATTTGGGGTGGGAGGAAAAAATATTTTTCAAATCTTTTGCGTTCCCTCGCAAAGCAAACATCTTTGCATTACGTTTTCTTTAACAGGTTACAAAATTTGTTGGAGCTATATGGGCGCTCAGTTTTTCCTGTTGTAAAATACATTTGACCAAAATCTCATTTTATAAAAAAGATTAAATGCTACTTTATGCACAAGCAATTTAAGTGCATTGGCTATGACTAGATAGCAAATGCTAGCCCTCTCTCTCCGGTCCCACACATCTCAGACCTCAAATACATAAAATATGAGCCTTCATAGACATTGTGTTTTTTGCGCAAAGAAAACCCTGACCTGTACTGACTCAAACAACAAGATCTTTATTTACCCTTGAAGGACTTCATTCAGCTGTGGAACTTCAGTTCATTCAGTCCAGATGGTGTTATGAGATTTTATCGACAGTTTGAGTGGATCCAACAAGATTTAGTCACAAACTCTTTTTAATACCTCTCACTGGATAAATATTCATATTAAATATAAAGCAGGCAGACAAACGTAAAGAGTGACCAATAGCATTGATTTATTGAAGAAGAAAAGAAAAAAAAAACGCCACCAAAAAAAGGGCACTTCGGAGTGTAAGGGAAAAAGGGCATGTGCTCTGCAGATTGAGCCCTTACCTGTGCACGTGCCTGATGAATCGGAACTGGGTAAACAGTGTCTATATATAGTGGTATATATAGTGGAATAGGTTGTATCAATGACACCTATTGTATTTCAGTTTACAGCAGAAGTTGTGACATCAGTGGATCAATCATAATTTTACTCTCCAAAATGGTGCCTGGGTGATGCAGAGGAGAAGAATTGTTGAATAAAGTTGTTGTTTTTGTTTTGGTAGTGCACAAAAAGTATTCTTGGCTTCGTAGAATTATGGTTGAACCATTGATGTCACATGGACTATTTCGACGATGTCCTTACTCTGTTTCTGGGTCTGGAAGCATTTCAGTTATGATGCTGTATATGCAAGGTCAGAGAGCTTTTTGATTTCATCAAAAATATCTTAATTTGTATTCCAAAGATGAGCGAAGGTCATACGGGTTTGGAACAACATGAGTGTGAGTAATTAATAACAGAATTAAAATTTTTGGGTAAACTATATCCCTTTAATTGTAAAGCCTATTTGTGCAGAATTTGTATCACCAACAGGTATATAGATTGTTGTTAGCCAGGCAAAATAAGAGAAAATGCCTGAGCCTCCAGGAAGCTCTAAATCTGTCATGGCTCTGGAAGAGAGATGAGGCGAGGACTCAAGTGCAGGAGAATGGTGGGTCCTTTAATAATAAAATGAAACAAAAACTGAACAAAAACCACCCTGAGGGGGAAAAACAGGCAGGTAGGCAGAGATTGCAAACACACACACACACACGACGTCAAACATCTGACATAAAACAACGTAACAGCACAGGACTGCAGACACCGGGAGAATAAATTGGGAGGCAAACGACGAGGACACAGGTGAAGTCACTGAAACAATAATGAGATAACAAGGAGGGCGGGGTCAGACAATAGACAGGAGAGCACATGGCACAAACCACAAACAACAAGCCATGTGCTCAAAAAAAAACAGTGACATCTGATGGCCAATCAGGGCACACCAGCAGGACCGTGACACAACCCCCTCTTTAAGGAGCAGATTCCAGATGCTCCACACACTAAAACTGAAATCAAAATGTCTAGGAGGGAGGTGGGCCAGAGGCGGATCAGGGGGAGGGATGGTGGGCCAGGCCCATGTAGCGGCAGAGGGCCTGGAGAGACCTCTGTGCCAGGGTACCAGGGTGGTGCCGGCAAAGCAGGAGGCCAAGGCGGGGAAGGCAGAGCAGGAGGATTGTGAGAAGACACTGCCACTGCCTCAGGAGCCTTGTGTGCGGACAATGCCGCCTTGAGGAAATCGTAAGCGGGCACAGCCACCCCAGGAGCCCCGTGAGCGGACACCGCTGCCCTCAGAGCCCCGCGAGCGCACACCACCGCCTTGGGAGGAACGTGGGCGAACACCGCCGCCTTGGAGGAACTGTGAGCGGGCACCGCCGCCCTCGGGAGGAACGTGGGTAGACACCGCCACCTCGGGAGGATCGTGAGCGGGCACTGCCGCCTCGGGAGGAATGTGAGCGGGCACCGCCGCCTCGGGAGGAATGCGGGCAGACACCGCCGCCTCGGGACGATTGTGTGCGGGCACCGCCACCTCGGGAGAATCGTGAGCAGGCACCGCCTCCTCGGGAGAATCGTGAGCGGGCACCGCCGCCTCGGGAGAATCGTGAGCAGGCACCGCCGCCTCGGGAGAATCGTGAGCGGGCACTGCCGCCTCGGGAGGATCGTGAGCGGGCATTGCCGCCTCGGGAGGATCGTGAGTGGGCATTGCCGCCTCGGGAGGATCGTGAGCGGGCACCGCCGCCTCGGGAGGAACGTGGGCAGACACCGCCGCCTCGGGAGAATCGTGAGCAGGCACCGCCGCCTCGGGAGAATCGTGAGTGGGCACTGCCACCTCAGGAGGATTGTGAGCGGGCACTGCCGTCTTGGGAGCAACGTGAGCGGGCTATATATATATCAACTAATTTTGACATTTATTTCACTGGTTAAAAATAAACTTTGTATTAACATTGTTTTTTTTTTTTTTTTTTTTTTTTTTGTCACACATTAAAGAAGTAGGCCACACCTGTTTTGATGTTGACTAACATACTAAAGCATGTCTTTACAAAAAAAAAAAAAAAAAACACGATTATAATTTTAACTGTAGTTTGATATTTGATATTATCTATACAGTAGATGCACTAAACTGCAACTTCATTATTACAAATGTATAATTACAAATATATTTAAATACATGACATACAAGATTCAATAGAAATGGCACAAGTATATTTTAGTTTACCATAAATGCTTGTCATTTATGACAAGTGCATTCAGCAGCACACTGTCATCATATTTTAAACACAGTAGAAGTAATTATGAAATAGCATATACAGATGTCCTTATTCTATTATAAAATATCTGCCTGCTAATATAACACACAATATTTGATTCATTCATTCACAGATTCATATTGACTTTGCATGAAAACAGCATCTTAAAAGCAGAAAGAGAAAATACCATGGCTAAATTTCACCCGTACATCTCACTCATTTTTACTGATCAAGCTGTACAAACACACAGACATCCAAACACTTGAGCAGCGTGTGCATTAGGCTGCCCGACCTGGAAAACTCATGTTTTGATGCCTTCTGAATGTGACACGGGGGTTAGTGTTCAGAAGTCACTTCAACCAAGCTTTATATACACATTCATTTGAAGTTCCAGGTTGCGTAACTTCCAGGTCTTCTCTTCTCATAACATCTAATTTCTTACAATATACCTGTCCGAAAGCTTTTATTGTGAGTGGTTGGGTCTCTGCTGAGGCCGTAGAAACTCAAAAGTCGACTAAGCAGTGACCCCTTTTGGTGAGACGAAGTAAAAAATGTTTCATGTAACTAAACAGGCACAGCGACAGTGACAGGAACATGTCAGGCCGTCGGTGCTTTATATCCTTGTTAACTCACAATTCATTATTTAATGACGTGTTTACAAGCTAAAGTGCTGGAGTGCTGCACGCGGCGCGACGCTGTAATATTTTATAGGCTGGCTGACACATGCTGGTGTGAGGAGCAAGCGGCCGCTGTCCCTCTGTCCCGCTCCACTGCCCTCCATCTGTGAATGAATGGTCAGATGAAGAGGAAGGAGGAGACAGAGGCAGTCAGGAGAGAAGAGAAAAATAAGAGAAGGGAGAAGAGGTGAAAGAAAGATGATTTAAAATCTTTACTGATTTATAACGTAAACATAAGAATAACTTTTATATTGTTGGAAATATGAACAAGATGAACACTTACTAGGCTGAAGCAACTTATGTTTACTTTATCCATACATCAATTTTTAGAAAAAAAAATAAAAAGTTCAAGTGTATCAGATGAGATTCATAGGGCTTTTGAGGAACATTTATTTGTTTATCTTTCAAACATCATTGTATTGCATGATATGTTTTAAAATGTTGATTGTACAATTGTAAATAAAGTTGATGTTTAACACTTTGTTGAATAAATATTAAATGATTTGCGTTTAATGTAAAACCAAAATTGTCCAGTTATTTCAATAGTCCCACTACAGCTTTTAGTGCTGCTAAGAAATGCAGAGTGTAATAAAAACTGAAAATGTGAAATACAATTTTGAAAAGTGAAAATAAACTGTGATAATTGACAATTCTGAATCTCCTCAAAGACTTCAACATCAAAATAATCAATCAATTAGTCAATCAATAAGCTCCAAATGGCCAACCAAAATGGTATTTATTTATTTTAAATACTGGTCAATGAATAAAACTAAACCTAAATAGTTCTGAAAACTATACGGTACGTACATTTATGGTTCATAAAATGGTTTATGATAATCAAATTAGGCAAATTGTGCAAATACATTAAATTTGTAATTTCCCCATAGTCTACATACAGTCTTTTAATTTTTATTTATTTATTTATTTATTTTTTAGTAACTGAATCAATGAAAGCTTCAGTAACTCTCAAGCTTCAAATTGATTTTGGGAAATAAGTGCAGGCAACTTCAAAGCAAGATCATGTTGTACAGTGCAGGAATATACTCTTCATGTGTGTACAGCATTGTAAAACTGATACAGAGCACTACAAGAGAACATAAGTGTGCATATGTGACAGCTTTCTCATGTGACAGATGGCCCTGAAAATACCATGAAAAAATGCCATGCCATTGAATGCTAATTATTATATTAACATTTTCTGTCTGTGAAGCTGAGACAGAAAAAAAGTCACCCAGTATGCTTTTATTACACAATCCTCTCCATAGCATTTCTGAGAATAGCAGACTGTTTATTGATCAAACTGTACATACAAACTCATTTGATATTACACATAAGTATATCAAACACTAGCTGTTAGACATTATACAAGGTACTGTATACATGAATGTGAGGGTGATAGTTCAAGCATTTGGCTTCATGCCTGGATTCAACACAATGCCCAAGTGTCTTTAGATGTGGTCTGGAAAGTGAATAATGTATAAACCTTAAAGACACTGTTCTACACGTTCTAAATTTAGACTATGAAAATAAGTTCCCCAACAGGGTTTTGTGTGCGCAAATCTCTGTAAAGCTGTATCGTGTATTGTGAAACGCACTAAACAAATAAATTTGACTTGTCTTAAATATTTTATTGGCTAGAACACATTAGAATTATGCATAATTACAGGAAAGTAACCCTAAACCAAACCCTAACCCTAACCGTGTTAATTAATATTACTCAGTACTTAAATGTATAATTACACTGTAACAATGACACCTTAAAATGGAGTGTATTCGAAACATTGTACAAGAAAATACTGTTTACATTTGTCTACTTCAAAATGTCATATTTAATTCAAAGTGTTGCCTGCCGTTTCTTTGTATGTGGAAACTCACCTTACAAAACCCTGCACTGTTCTGCCACTCGTCTGTAATTGAGAATGAATTCAATTCATAAATTCATCTCACGTATCAGTCGCTGTCAAACTGACTGAACAGCAGTCAGTCATGGATTGTTTCTCAGTGTTTTCATTTGAGAAGCCACTATAGAGATTTTAAAACAAACCCCAGCCATTAAAGCCCAGTGCATAATCAGCATATAATCTGTTTACATTCTCATTCCATTATGCCTCGATAAACAGCAGATTCAAAGCTTCCACACTCTGTAAACAGAGTGCTTTTGTCTGAGCGGCATATAAATTACTGCTCTCGCCTCCAATGTAACTAATAACTCTATCATTTGTAATTCAGTGCAGATTTTTTTTCCCCCCTTCTTTTCTTTATGAAGATGATAAAGTGTTGAGTCTGCAGTGCCTGGCTGCTTAGTTGTGCTCCAGGGTGACATTGCTGCTTTATCAATGTTGCCAGCACTCTCTCATTACATATGCATTTAAACAATAGATATTAAAACTATCAAGATTATTACTCACATGCTCATCCTCATAAATCTCTGTTTTAAGGACTTACTTTAAGCCTGAAGAAGTACTCTCAAGGGCTGAATGAGACAGATGCAACAGAACAGGCAGATATTGTGTGTTTTAAAGGGATAGTTTACCCCAAAATAAAAATTCTGTTATTAATTACTCACCCTCATGTTGTTCCAAACCCGTAAGACCTTCATTCATCCTTTTTTTTTTTTTTTTTAATGAAATCTGAGAGCTCTCAGACCCTGCAGAGACAGCAACGCAACTGCAATGTTCCCAGTCCCAGAAATGTAGCAAGGATCAGGGGTGTGTTTTTTTTTTGTTTTTTTTGGGGGGGGGGGTGTTTAGTGCCCCCCCCTGTCAACAAGCTTGGCTCCCGTAAATTTGGAATCATATCACAGCAAACAATTTTGGGTTAAATGCACTGTTTTTATTTATATAATATATATATATATATATATATATATATATATATATATATATATATATATATATATATATATATATACATATATATATACTGTACATATATCATTATTATTATTATATTAAATTGTATTATATTATATTATCCACATATAAAACGTAAACAACTGGATGTGCTTTTACAGACAAACAAACACACACACACACAAACACACACAAATTACAGTAAAAATACACAATTTGTAGCCATGAAATTACAGAACAGTAATGTATATCCTCCTGAGACCCCCCCCCCCCCCCCCCCAAAAAAAAAGTTTTGTGAATTTATGTCATTAAATTGTTTAGACCATAAGAAAAAAATTAAAAAATAACATTTTTGAAAAATTATATTTTATTCATTTTTTTTTTTTTTATGTCCTCTGTAGAGGACACTGGGACACAGTTTTTCTAAAAATAAAATGGCATGAATAGACATCAAAGGCAAAAACAATGGGATTTTTTTTTTTAAATCACCTATTAATTTTAGGTTTCAGGATTTTTTATATTAAACTTTGTTTAAGGATGATTCTCAACCATGTTATAAAATATATAACAAAATGATTTGATATACCATTTTGTTTTATGCAATATGTGTGTAAAAATTTCCATAAACTGGTTTTCCCATTAAACCACAAGGTGTCTATACACTGTATCTAATTTGCATATTAATGTGTTGCTGTTGGGACAGCATGTTGAAAAAAAGAATTGTCATAATGGGAGTAATAATTGGCCAGATTTTCATAATACTATCTAATATTTCATAAGACAATTGATAAATAATACATTTTCCTATTCAATTGTTATGTCTCCCAAAATGCACAATAAACATTCTTTTAGTCCTGGTGTCCTCTACAGTGGACATGAATGAAATTATGTCCTGTTTCATAACAGGAAGCCATATTTGAATTTGAAAACTCATAACATTTTCCTGAGATTTTGCCTTATGACAAACAATTTGAAAATGATTCAGATTTAAATGACAATTACAAAATATAATCATATTTCCATAAGGATGTAACATTGTTCACTAAATTAAATTTAGCCATCTTTAAAGACCTAGGAGAGGGAGTGGTCATGGTCAAACTTCCAAACATTTAATATCACTATAAAGCCCTGAATGTGCTCTGTACAGGACATCCAGACTTACAACTGTGACATGTGAGGTCTCAGAGAAATTCACTAAAATGGAATGGCCATAGCTGGGTCTCAGGAGGATATCTTGCCCTGAGATTGTGTTGTTAGGCACAGGTTTCTCCTGCAACTACTTCCTGGCTTTATCTATACTGTTTCTTTTGAGATCTGCATGTGCACACATGCAATATTTGAATTGTTAGTTGTATGAATTATGTGACAGTATGACAAAACTGACTTTGAGTCGGTCAATGAAACCCTTTTTCCCCCTCAATTTTTAATGGTGTCAGCAAATGTGTTAATTTTAATGTGCTACCGAGAAGCATACTGGCTTCTCAAGTTGGAAAAATATAGCCCTATAAAGCAATAGTGAATAAAGCCAATAAAATCTCCACACTGTTATTTTAAAAAATTGACACGCCCTGAGGAGGAAGCCCATCTGTTCTGTGCAGCAGCCTGAGGCTCTCAGATGAGCTCAAACACTTCATTCACGACTTGTCTCTGACAATATTGCAGACCAACCGGATATGTTCCTGCCAATAATTGGCTGTCAAAGCGATAAAAGGACATGTTGTTTCTTCAGCTCCAGTCAGACTGTGAGTGGTGCACGTATGCGACTATTTGGTCTCTGCATGTGAGGAACGTTCACACATGGACTCATCGTGAGATAATGTTATAAAACAGAAGCTGCACAGACTGTGACAGCTGCTAATGGAAAAAAAAAAAAAAAAAAACTCAGTTCAACTGTGGGATTCAATTTTTGTTCCACAATAAAGAGATGAAATGTCAGGTAAAATATGAAATGTGTCTATATATTATGACACATTGTATTACTATTTATTATTACACTTTATTATGCAATGTAGACAATTTTAGTCATTTGTAGATGCTTTTCACAGTCACACTGTTGTTGTACCATCTATTCACCGATCCAGGCTCACTGGAAAAACGTGCCTGTGGCAACATTTCTACAAAACATTATTACATCACATCTTGTGCAATTTTTCCAACATTTTCAAAATCAAATGTCCAGTGAGTGCAAATTTGAGATAAAAAAAGCAAATGTGAGATTAAAAAAAATACATTTACTGAAGTGTTTTTTTTAGCTCCTTTAAGTTAAGGGAATTTTTTTAAATATGTTTAGCATTTTCCACATATCTCACACAAGTTCGGGACTGTATTTTGTTGATAAACATAATGTACCCCCATTGACAAACCATTGCAACTTGAAAAATTTATAATTTTACCATCTTAAAGTGAAGGTTTATGCAATTAAATTAATATATATATATATATATATATATATATATATATATATATATATACAGTGCTATGCATAAGTTTAGGCACCCATGCTAAAGTTGACTAAAAAGAGGAATAAAAAATAATCTTTTGGAAATTGAACTTAATGCCTTAATTTAAAAAATTGGGAAAAATCCAACCTTTAAGGACACCAATTTTCTTTGTGAATGAATAATGTATCGTAAAAAAATAAATGTTCTTCCTTAAAATACAGGGTGCATAAGTTTGGGCACCCCTATGTTAAATTCCCATAGAGGCAGGCAGATTTTTATTTTTAAAGGCCAGTTACTTCATGGATCCAGGATATTATGCATCCTTATAAAGTTCCCTTGGCTTTTCGAATTAAAATAGTCCCACATCATCACATAGCCTTCACCATACCTAGAGATTGGCATGGTTTTATTTCAGTTAGCCTAATAGCTGGTTTGATTTGCATTGAGAGGTGATCTTATGGAAAGTACTCCATGCCAATCTCTAGGTATGGTGAAGGCTATGTGATGATGTGGGGCTATTTTAATTCCAAAAGCCAAGGGAACTTTATCAGGATGCATAGTATAGTAATCTTTATTTATCGCTTTTGTATTGTGTAACTCCCACTGCAGCTCAAAATACAAGAGTGATTCCTGTTGTAGCGCAGTATTAGAATATATGTCAATATAGCCAGAGAATGCTTCAGGAGCAGGGATGATTCATTTGTCTCAATTTTCTCGTGATTTTTCTCATCATGTGTTAGCGGGAGGCGAGCCCGCGAGGTGGGCAGATTCACAAATGTGTCTTTATTTAGTGGAGGAGTGAGTTACACTGGATTGTATGCGGAAAAACAACCAAAATTAGGAATATCAGCTAATTGACTACAGGTCAGTACAGGAATTACATTAGGTGCACAAAACTTTTTTTCTTGTGTGAATGAACGGAATTGCATGATCCAGGCAAACAAACAACAGTATAAAAAGAAAACGGTAAAAAGTTAAGTTACAAAGTTTGTTTATACACCTAAAATACTATAAATATCTCTGTAAGATGAAAAGTTAAGTTTGCATTTCACTTACTGTACGTTTTCTTTTCATTGTTGGTCTAGATTTGTATTTAAAGTTTATATTGAAGTCAACCGAGTCTCTTCTGAATGAAGTGTCAGTCGAGCAGGCAACTCAGAACAAATGATGGCATCTGAAATTGTCCAGATATGAAATGTTCATGCTTATAACAATCTCTACACATCATTGCATTTCATTGCACAATGCAGTATGTGTGTTTGAAGAATGCATGTCTAGTTTGTCATAAAGCCTAATGTTAGTTTCCTAATATTGAACAAGCATGCATTCGTCATTTCAATAACAACTATTTACCTTGATTGAAAACAGCCATATTCTGAACCGGAAGATGGTTAGAAACTGAGAAAAAGGTCTGAAAACACTGGTGGTGCCTCTGTTGATTTGTGCAGATGAAGTCATCCCTCTAGTGGTAGATATGAGCATGGACACCATCAGAGAATTGAAAAATTAGTACATAATGTTTGTAAGAGTCTGCAGCAACATATATTGTTTTCTTGCATTAATAGATCTCTTCCATCAGAAGTTATCAATGTTAATTAATCAGCTGACTATACACTGCCCTCCAAAAGTTTAGAAAAGTGGGGTTTTGGTCGACATTGGCATGAATCCTTTTTAATTTGTGGTAATTTTGGACGGATAAGGGACAACACAAACTACAAAAACATATTTTATTAAATAAACAGTTTATACATAGAGAAAACTTAAATTCTCGATTCATCAAAATATCCACCATTACAGCTCTGCATAATCTGGTTATCCGAGCTGTCAGTTTATTCATTGACTTTGAATTGGCAATCAATTGTTGAAGGTGTGTAAAGGTGTGCTGACCCAAAAATCTTTTAAAAACCAAAAGTTTAAACCACTAAGCAGGCGTCACAGCTGGCAAAGGGGCATGTCTGACTTTGACATGTATATATATTGCCATTATTATGTTTTATTGCTGTCCTTCAATGATAATGTCAAGTTACTTGAATGTATTTGCACCAAAAAATTATAAGGATTTATGCTGATATCATCCAAAACCACACTTTGCTGTGTTTCCAAACTTTTGGAGGGCAATGTATGTACAGGGAAAACTGGATTCTTCAGCAAGGAAGGGGCGTGTTTTGATGGCAACCTTACATTCTTGTGAATTTATCAAGACTCATATACTGTGTGTACATGGACACCAGCTCATTCTGCTGCTCATTCTGGTCACGAACACACAAAGCAACAAATCATAGCTTTTTTTGTTTTGTTTTGTTTTTTTCAACAACAAAAAAAGCCAAATGTGAAATATATATATATATATATATATATATATATATATATATATTGTTTTTAAAATTGCACATATTTCACTGTTATTACTACAGGCATTAGGTGTTTTACATTACAGTCCTTATCCTTTTTATGTATGGTGGGAAACCTGTTTATTACACACATTTTTTTACTTAGAAATGAGCATAGGTTGAATATGTATGACAGTATAAACAATATTAATTGCAGTATATATGTAAATATATAAACACTCCAAGTTTGTAATTTGCAGAATACAGTTTTCCGTTTATTAGATTAGTATTGGCAGGTTTCTGGTTGTTGCAAAGCTGCATGTTTCTTCCAGGACTCTCAGACTTGTAGACAGTTGTTTTCCTTATATAATTTCTGCTGGACAGCTCACAATTAGAACAGCAAATCCACTGCAGGCCAAACTGTGCAACAGCCCGTTGTATTGCAAACCTGGAGAAGGATGTTCTAATGAAGACCCTTGAGTCCTGAATATAACATGTATTACAGACACACATATTTTTGTTGTGTTACGTTTGAGCAGTACCTGGCTGCATCAACAAATACACTGTCTGCTGGACTTGATATTGAGAAATATACCACTCCACAGCCTCACAGGACTGACACTTTAGTTATTTCCCATGTGGGTGATTTATTTATTATATATCCTAATGGTTTAAAACAACATATTTTACTTGTTTTTTATTTGGTGTAAAAATAGCATGTCTTCATGAGATCAACCCATTGCATTTTCTCCGCTCTTCAAAGTCAAATCATTGTACCTTACTCATTACTAAAAGCACCATAGACATTGACAATCTCCCCCCAGTAATCAAATTTGTCCAAGTTGTCTCTACCAAAATTTTATATTCTTGATGCTGTTCTGCTGCACTCCATTATGCACCACTGTGTGTGTTATAAGAAAGACAAAAACAGCACATGTTAATGTCAATATGGTTGAGATGGACAATCAAATCAAAGAAAAAGGCTTTGCTATTCACCAGTGTGTCACTTCAAAATAGCTATCGCACTACTTTTTTCCTCCTTTAAGGAATAGTTCATCCAAAAATGAAAATGACGTTAATGTTTTGTGAAGCCAAAAGCTGTGTGTTTGTAAGATACAAATCCATCATTGTGTTTTTTTTTACTTCAAACCATTGCTTTCAGCTAAACGAGTCCATAATGACAAAAGTGAAAAAGTCATCTTGTCTGAATCAGGAGAGAAATATACACAGATCAAACATAGTACAAACCCACATGGCCCTGTGTGAAAAAGTGTTTGCCCAGCCGACCAAAATTACCCCAAGAGCGCAGCGACGACTCTTCTGCCCTCGGTTGAGTGTGTGGCTACTCAGCCTATGCAGTGAGCTAAACAGTAAGAGAAGGTGGTTCCAGGAATAACAGGACACAGTTTTCTTCTTAGTGTCTTTACTGAAGACCTCTCTTTTTTGATTGTAAAACTGTGAACATACAAGCAAATGTAATTAAAAATACATTATTTAACGAACCAAGACTCATAGCTGTGAATTTAAATACTGGAAGTTACCAGAGTTCAAGATATAAGAATCACAACATTACATCTTTAAATGATACAGTTTGCCACCATGTGGTTGCAGAATATACTGCAGTTTTTCAGAGCACAGATTCACAGGCAATTCAAAATACTATTCAACATATCAGTAGGAATATAACAGGTCGACTCTTTTCCTCTAGATTTAGCAGAACATGAACTCAGCAAGCCTTAATCAAAGCTACACAGTAAACGAAAGCTACTAGTTTACTTTTGACGACCTGTATGTACAACCTGACGACCTAAGTTGAGTAAAAGTAGTGTTCACATTGACTTATAAGATATTGTACAACCACCTACTAAACAGAAGCTATCAACATTAGCTTGACTTAGATAACAAACAACCTTTTGCTTGAAAGAGTTAAAATGACCTCTTAAGTACCAAAAAATTACTAAACATAAAGAAAAACAAAATTAGCAGCTAATAACTTACAGATTATGGTATGTCAAAGCTTCCCAAAGATAAGGGGACTGAGAAGAGGGAAGAATGTCAACACCTGACCTCCGGACATTTTCTCACACCGCGTGTAACTAACTTTTCCTGCAGCGTCAGCACATCACCACCGAGCGCCGAGAAGAACACGCGTTATAATCCATGAAGAAGAACCCAAAAGAAACACTAAAAGGGAATACTGACCCCAAGTGGGAAAATAAAGAAATGCACCAGCGAACTAATACAATACTATAGGACATAGAGGGACAGAATACTCCCCGCCTGACATCAGTAGAATGTCATCCATAACTAGCATGCAACTACAGACAAAATACAATGAAACAAGTACCTGATTCTAAGTACTGTCTTTAGACACCAATAACACAACCTCACTTATAGGTCTTGTGTAGTATCGGAGTTCCCCCTTGCGGAAAATCTTAACCTCTATTTTCCTGACAAGTCCATCCTCACTCGGAAAGACTTTGGTGATGAGTCCAAGTGGCCAGTTGTTCCTATGTTCAAGTGCCTCCTTTAGCAGAACAACATCTCCTGTTTGCAAATTTGGTTTAACTGTTTTCCATTTGCGGCGGTTCTGAAGTCCTGAGATGAATTCCTTTTGCCATCGGCTCCAGAAAACATTTGCAAGGTATTGCACGCGCCTCCATTGCGCTCTGAAAAGATCCCTGCTCTCAAACTGACCTGGTGGGACTGGTGGGGTTGCAACTTTTTGTGTGAGTAGCATGGCAGGGGTAAGAATGGCTGGATTTTCTGGATCTGTAGAAACTGCCGTGAGCGGACGAGCATTTACTATTGCAGTGACTTCAGCCATTAATGTCACTAATATCTCATGGGTAAGTTTTGCATTTCTATGTTCTAGGAGCATTGCATCGAGGATTTTGCGTGTGACCCCAATCATGCGCTCCCAGGAGCCACCCATATGTGATGCATGTGGGGGGTTAAAATGCCATTTGCAGCCAGAGTCTTTGAGAAAGCTGTGAAGTTTGCTGTTGTGACAGCCCTGTTTGTCTATTTGCAGTTCTTTACAGGCGCTCACAAAATTTGTCCCACAATCGGATCTAAGAAGTTTGACTGTACCCCTGATGGCGAAGAAACGACGCAGGGCATTGATGAACGACGACGTGTCCATCGATTCTATAATCTCAATGTGGATGGCGCGTGTGCTCATACATGAGAATATGACTCCCCATCGCTTAGCATCCGATTGTCCACCACGCGTTTTTCTGACTGTGACAGGCCAGGGGCCGAACACATCAAGGCCTACATGTGTAAAAGGAGGGTCCGTGGACAACCTGTCTTCAGGTAGCTCAGCCATGATCTGTTCCTGTTGTCTGCCCCTTAGTTTGCGGCAAGTGACGCAGTTGAATATCACTCTGCTTATTGCTCTTTTACCACCCACAATCCAAAAACCTGCAGTCCTGACTGCCCCTTCAGTAAAATGTCTGCCCTGGTGGCATACTTTCTTATGGAAGTGTTCTATAATGAGCTGGGCGAGGTGGTGCTTTCCAGGGATGAGTATGGGATTTGTTTCGTCCGATGTCAACTGTGCACGTTTTAGTCTCCCGCCCACTCTGAGGATTCCATTTTTGTCGACAATAGGGCTCAGTTTACTGAGTGGGCTTGAGTTTTTTAGGGGGACACCTTTCTCAACTTGTCTTATGTCCTCAGCGTAAACTTCTCTTTGAACAGTGTGGATGATGGTGTTCTTGGCTTGGTTGAGTTGTTTTTCAGCTAGATGTTCATTACAGCTGTGCCAGCCATGACAGGAGCCCTCTATGTTCGGCTTAAATGACAGGGCAATGTGTTGGAGTTTGGATATAGCTTTAAGTAGTACATTCCAACTCGAAAACCTTTCAAATCTGACACTACTGAGTCTATCCTCTGAGAGAGAGGTGGCACAAGTAGTGACCTCCGGTCGCAGTTCATTGTCAGTCTCTGGGTCTACAAGATCAAACAACTCTGCCTGTGCTTGACTTTCTCCTGAATTGGAAAGGAAAGCGGGTCCACTGATCCATGTGGAGTTAGAGAGCTGCTCAGCGGGTAGTGCTCGTGTGGCGTGATCAGCAGGATTTAAATGAGTGGGCACGTAATGCCATTGGTGAGCTTGTGTGAAGCGCCTAATACGTTCCACTCGGTTATGCACATAAACATGAAAGCGTCTCTTTTTGTTAAAGATGTAACCGAGCACTACCTTGGAGTCTGAGTAGAAGTTCACCTGCTCGACAGCGATGTCCAGCTCCTCCAGGACTAACTCGGCCACCTCCACAGCCAGGACTGCTGCGCAAAGTTCAAGCCTAGGTACGGTGATGTCTGGTTTAGGGGAAAGCCGTGCTTTGCCGAGAAGGAAACCCACTTCACTGTGTCCATCTCTATCTGTGAGTTTGAGGTAAGCGACAGCGCCCACTGCCTTAGTGGAGGCATCACAAAAAACATGGATCTCCTTAGTTAGAGCTGCAGATAGTGGTATTGAGGTGTACATTCTGGGGATTTCAAGTTGTTGTAGATATTTGAGGGAGTCTTTCCATTGTTGCCACTGTTGTAATTTGTCTTTAGGCAGTTCGGTATCCCATTTACAAATGTCAGTGGAAATGCCTCTCATTATGGCCCTGCCTTCTACAATGACTGGGACAGCAAAGCCAAGCGGGTCGTACACACTATTAATGACTGACAGCACTCCTCGTTTAGTGAAGGGCTTTTCATTGACTGTTACCTGAAACTTGAACAGGTCTGAGGACAGATCCCAGCCCAAGCCTAAGCTGCGCTGCATAGGTGGGGTAGTCTGCCAGAGGTCAAGGCCCTGCATGTCCGTTGCAAGGTCCTCACTTGGGAAAGCACTTGTGATGATAGGACAGTTGGACGAGATTTTGTGCAAGCGTATATTACACTGAGCCAGCATCTTCTGAGCTCTACAGAGAATGTCGATGGCCTCATCTGCGGAAGAGAATGATTTCAGTCCATCGTCTACATAAAAGTGACGCTCAATGAACTCCCTTGCATCACTGCCGTATTCCCCCTCTCCCTCCATAGCTGACCGTTTCAGTCCATAGATAGCCACTGAAGGGGAGGGGCAGTTCCCAAATACATGTACTCTCATCCTAAATTCCTGCACTTCCCCATCCAGATCATGGTTTTTGAACCACAAGAAGCGAAGGTAGTTGCGGTGGTCCTCTCTGACCAGAAAGTTGTGGAACATTTGCTCCACGTCTGCCATGACTGCGTATGGGTCAGACCTGAAACGCATCAAAACTCCCACAAGAGTGTTATTGAGATCCGGCCCTTTTAGTAGCACGTCATTGAGAGAAACATTACTACATTGAGCACTCGAATCGAAGACTACCCTAATTTTCTCTGGCTTTTGATGGTGGTAAACTCCAAAACTTGGGAGATACCAGCATTCTTGGTCTGGAGTAAGAGCAGGAGCTGGTTCGGCGTGGCCCTTACTGAAGATTTTATCCAAAAACTCAACATAATGCTCCCTCATTTTAGGTTTCCTTTTCAACGTTTTGCGGAGCGACATTAAGCGACTGAGGGCCTGGTCCCTGTTGTTGGGCAAACGCTGCCTGGGGGTGCGGAACGGGAGAGGAGCTACCCAATTGTTCGCATCATCCTTTGCAAAGTCTTTGTGCATAATGTCCAAGAACAAAGCATCATCTGCTGAAAGTGCCACTTTGTCATCGTCTGCTGTTTGCTGGAAAATGTGTCTGCCCAATTCAGCTTGTGTCTTAAGTGTATGACAGCTTTCTGTGTATTTGTCTTTGATATGGATTTTGTTCTCACAGGGCCTGAGGAAGGTAGGGCGGCCGTTGTCAAGAATGTTTGTCTTATAAGTGTTCACTGTGGGTTTGTGGGCACCTGAGAGGCAGACATCGCCTATAACTACCCATCCCAGATCAAGGCGTTGAGCATAAGGGGCACTGTTTGGGCCATTCACCTGACTGCGGACCTTGTGAGCTTCGATGATGTCCCTGCCTAAGAGGAGGAGGATTTTTGCTGATGGGTCCAGAGGAGGAATCTGCGAAGCGATTGTCTGTAGATGAGGGTGAGCCGATGCAGCCTCAGAGGTGGGAATCTCGTCCCTGTTATCTGGAATCTGATCACATTCTGTTAGTATGGGCAGCAGCATGGACACTTTTCCATTTACATCCTCAATCACAAAGTCACTAGCTCTGCGCCCTCCGATCTCTGATAAACCAGCGCATGTTTTCATGGTGTATGGGAGTATGGTACCTTTTACATTAAACATGTCAAAGAAGGCAGACCTGGCTAAGGACGAATTGCTTTGGTCATCTAACATGGCGTACATCCTCCTTTTCTTTTCGGGGAATGTGCGGGGATACACGTTGACTAAGCAAATCTTAGAGCAGGATTTACCTTTGAGGCCTTGGCCACACACTTCTGTACAACTGGTTGTAGTTACAGTGCTTGGGGAATCGGACTCCCCGCCGTGGCTCTGAGGCAGAGGGTTAGAGTCTTTAGGTGTCCACGGAGGTGGACCAGCATGCATGGCGGACACGTGCACATCACTATTACATTCTGAGCATTGGATAATGGCTTTACAGTCTCTAGCTCTGTGACTTGTGGAAGAACAACACTTATAACAAATAGCGTGTTCTTTGAGGATACCTTTTCTTTCGTCCAGTGTTTTAGCCCTAAATCCCCTGCATTTAGCGAGTGAATGGGGCTTGTGGTGAATAGGACACTGCTTGTCCGGATTGAGAACGGATGTTTGAGCTGTGCTGTTTGTTTGACTGATATCTATTTTGTTCACTGCAACAGGAACTCTGTATCTGGTTGGTTTTACTAGAGTTTTGTCAACTCTTGGAGCTACTATGTTTGAACTTTGTAACATAAAGCTAGGGTCTGTTTTCATTTCAGCATAGTCATTTACAAACTGAACAAAATATGAGAAAGGTGGGTAAACTGCACCATTGTCTCGTTTATATTTTGTCCCTTGTTTCACCCATGACTCCTGGAGTCCGTAAGGGAGCTTTTCAACTATCGGGTTTATCCCCCTTGGGGTATCGAGAAAGCTAAGGCCTGGCAGATAATTTTCACTTTGAGCATACTCTAACTCTAGCAGAAGATCTGCAAGCTCCTGCAGCAGGTGAGCGTCCTTATTGGATATCCTTGGAAAAGTCTGTAAGCGTTGGAAGAGTGATGCCTCGACTACCTCTGGAGAGCCGTAACTCTTGTCTAGACGCTGCCACAAACGTTGGAGGCCTGCTTGTGGGTTGTTCACATGGACCGCCCTGATCCTCAGAGCATGTTGAAGTGACTCCCCGCTGAGCCACTTGGTTAGAAGGTCAAGCTCTTCGCTGGGCTTGAGGTTGAGGCCGTCTATGGCGTTGCAGAAGATGGACTTCCAGGACAAGTAGGACTCAGGACGATTGTCGAAAACCTTGAATCCCGTTGTCAGCAGATCACGGCGTGCTAGGTAGGCTGCTAGATGCGACAGTTCCGTCTGAGGAGTCGCTGAAGGTCTAGGCTGGGGTGAAATGTCCATTTTTATGTATGTAGGAGGGGACTTCAGCTGCTCCCTGTCTACAAAATCAGTGAGATGTTCACCTGGAGAGGAAGCGACTGGTTTTTGGCTCTGTTGTAGATAGTGAGAGTCGTTATGACTGACCAGTTGTCCTGTGTCAGGCTTTTCTTCTTTCACTTCCGAACTGAAGTTGGTGAATTCAGCATTCACGTAGTCTCGAGCACGTCTGATGGAAGGAGGCGTCCTAGGGGAGATGCCTTGCTCAGTGAGGTCGATGGCGTGGTGCTCCTCGTCGGCTGCCGCTTCCAGGACATGAGCTGCAGCAAGCGCTGCTTCAGCCTCACCCTCCTTTTTCAGAGCGTTTAGCGTTGCCTCGATGTGTGCCTTCTCAACCTCCATGTCGATCTGGCGTTTGGCATACTGTGCTCTGCTGCGGGCGGCTTCTGCGTCTGCTCGGGCTCGTGCTGCAGCTTGGCTGGTAGACGAACAGCGTGAAGAACGTGAGTAGCACTCCGACCGGGCCACCATCTGGGACATAGGCGGTGTAGCTTCAGGCTGAGACATCTTGGGTGCTTGATAAGTAGATAATCTTTTTACTCTTCTGCCCTCGGTTGAGTGTGTGGCTACTCAGCCTATGCAGTGAGCTAAACAGTAAGAGAAGGTGGTTCCAGGAATAACAGGACACAGTTTTCTTCTTAGTGTCTTTACTGAAGACCTCTCTTTTTTGATTGTAAAACTGTGAACATACAAGCAAATGTAATTAAAAATACATTATTTAACGAACCAAGACTCATAGCTGTGAATTTAAATACTGGAAGTTACCAGAGTTCAAGATATAAGAATCACAACATTACATCTTTAAATGATACAGTTTGCCACCATGTGGTTGCAGAATATACTGCAGTTTTTCAGAGCACAGATTCACAGGCAATTCAAAATACTATTCAACATATCAGTAGGAATATAACAGGTCGACTCTTTTCCTCTAGATTTAGCAGAACATGAACTCAGCAAGCCTTAATCAAAGCTACACAGTAAACGAAAGCTACTAGTTTACTTTTGACGACCTGTATGTACAACCTGACGACCTAAGTTGAGTAAAAGTAGTGTTCACATTGACTTATAAGATATTGTACAACCACCTACTAAACAGAAGCTATCAACATTAGCTTGACTTAGATAACAAACAACCTTTTGCTTGAAAGAGTTAAAATGACCTCTTAAGTACCAAAAAATTACTAAACATAAAGAAAAACAAAATTAGCAGCTAATAACTTACAGATTATGGTATGTCAAAGCTTCCCAAAGATAAGGGGACTGAGAAGAGGGAAGAATGTCAACACCTGACCTCCGGACATTTTCTCACACCGCGTGTAACTAACTTTTCCTGCAGCGTCAGCACATCACCACCGAGCGCCGAGAAGAACACGCGTTATAATCCATGAAGAAGAACCCAAAAGAAACACTAAAAGGGAATACTGACCCCAAGTGGGAAAATAAAGAAATGCACCAGCGAACTAATACAATACTATAGGACATAGAGGGACAGAATAACGACTCATCCAAGAGGTCACAAAAGACCCCACAACAACATCTAAAGAACTGCAGGCCTCACTTGCCTCAGTTAAGGTCAGTGTTCATGACTCCACCATAAGAAAGAGACTGGGCAAAAATGGCCTGCATGGCAGAGTTCCAAGACGAAAACCGCTGCTGAGCAAAAAGAACATAAAGGCTCATTTCAGTTTTGCCAGAAAACATCTTGATGATCCCCAAGACTTTTGGGAAAATGCTCTGTGGACTGACGAGACAAAAGTTGAACTTTTTGGAAGGTGTGTGTCCCATTACATCTGGCGTAAAAGTAACACAGCATTTCAGAAAAAGAACATCATATCAACAGTGAAATATGGTGGTGGTAGTGTGATGGTCTGGGGCTGTTTAGCTGCTTCAGGACCTGGAAGACTTGCTGTGATAAATGGAACCATGAATTCAGCTGTCTACCAAAAAATCCTGAAGGACAATGTCTGGCCATCTGTTCGTGATCTCGAGCTGAAGCGAACTTGAGTTCTGCAGCAAGACAATGATCCAAAACACACCAGCAAATCCACCTCTGAATGGCTGAAGAAAAACAAAATGATGTTTTATTAACAAGGTTCGGGAGGAGCATGATCATATGATCAGTCTGGCCCAGGTGCTGCTCCTCAGCTAATCACCTTAACAAGCACATCAGGTGTTTATATACAGCCAACTCACCTCTGTTCTATGACAGTTTTCCAGCATACCACCTCCACCCCAACTCCACACTCATATCTAATTTCATCCCATTCTTGGGATGAGGTAGTTCTCTGGAGCTCTCGGAGCCCTTTCTCCTGACAGCATGCCAAATATGCTTACTAATTGCTCAATCATATTATATGTTAGAGCGAACTCGTGAAATTAAGACTTTGGAGTGGCCTAGTCAAGGCGGTTCGTGCTCGAAAACCCTCCAATGTGGCTGAATTACAACAATTCTGCCAAGATGAGTGGGCCAAAATTCCTCCACAGCGCTGTAACAGACTCATTGCAAGTTATCGCAAATGCTTGATTGCAGTTGTTGCTGCTAAGGGTGGCCCAACCAGTTATTAGGTTTAGGGGGTAAGCTCTTTTTCACACAGGGCCATGTGGGTTTGGATTTTGTTTTCCCTTCATAATAAAAAACTTCATTCAAAAACTGCATGTTGTGTTTACTTGTGTTATCTTTGATTAATATTTAAATTTGTTTAATGATCTGAAACATTAAAGTGTGACAATCATGCAAAAAAATAAAAAATCAGGAAGGGGGCCAACACTTTTTCACACCACTGTATATATGACTGTTCACACTTAAAAATAAAGGTGTTTAAACGGTTCTTCACAGCAATGCCACAGAAGAACAATTTTTGGTTCCACAAAGAACCATTGAGTTAAAGGGTTTTTTTAAGAACCATCTCTTTCTTACCTTTTTATGTTCTGAAGAACCTTCTTTCACCACAAATCTTTTTGTGAAATCAAACATTAAAGGTTCTTTATGGAATCATTTAGACAAAAAAAAAAAGGTTAATCTATGGCATCGTGAAGCACCTTTATTTTTAAGTGTTGGCGTCTCAGGTTTACAAGCATCTCAGGTGTTTTAAAGCCTATTTGTCAGAGTGAAGAACGGAGGAAATCACTGCACTATATTCCTACATGATTAGTTATATTCCTACATGATTAGTTCCAGTTCATCTTAATTGTTTGACAGTAATGCGACTCTAATGAGAATCACAAACAAAACACACAAAAAAAGTAATGAAAATATTTTTTGATGAAAAAACAAATCCTATTGGTCTAAAAGATGCGTTTTTATTTTATTTGTTTTTTCTGCATCTTTGGTTCTGAATAACATTATAAATTGACTTAAACATAATAAACAATAAAATTACTGAAATTAGCTGTCATTTATTGTTTAGTCCAAATAAAGTGAGCAGATTAGAGACTTTGCCTGCTCAGTGAAAGCTGTCGATCTGCACCAGAATTAGAAGCACCGGGCTCCACTTAGTGTGAATAAAATAATTAATCACAAGGCTTACTCTGGCGACAAGGACAGAGTCTTATTTAGGAGAAAAATCCATACTCTCCAACTTTTATTTGTGAACATCCTTTAGGGTGACTGGCTCTCTGCGGGTCAGACTCAGGGTGATTTAATTCAGTAATCAATGGATTTATGTGAGAGCGAGTGAGTAATCCTCATACTGCGGCCTGTCTCTCTCTCTCTCTCTCTCTCTCTCTCTCTCTGTTCTGCCCTTGAGCTTCTGTTCCGCTCTTCCAGTAAAGCGTGTCCTGATTGTCTCCAACTGACTATTGTGGTTTAGACTCTATTCTAATGAAAAACATATTGAAAGGCAAAAAAAAAAAAAAAAGAATGAATGAAACCGAATGAGATAGACAGAGAGAGAAAGAGATCAAATATAGTTGTAGGTCATCTTAAAAATAGTGTGACATCATCAGGTCAGTTTGCATTGCTGAGACTCTATAAATATATCTTTACTCATGAAAAAATTGCCAATTGACTAATTATTCTAGAGTCGAGGGAAAATGATATATGATATAATGTCAAAGGCAGAAAAATAAGTCAATTTCATGCTTTTAAAGAAAGAAAAAAAAACACAATTGTTTTACATTTTAACATTACGTGGAGTAACAATTAATCAGTATTTAATTAGTTTCATGTGTGAAGGATTCCTGAACTATTGATTGTAATAGGTAAAAGATCAAAGATGGACAGCAGATGCAGCTGTTTGCTTTAAAAGCCAACTGTTATGATTATGCTACATTTAGAAAGTCAAGAAAAATAATGTAAAGTGACTCATTTGAACTCTATTCCTTGTTGAAAAATCCAGCACATGCTGGTTAGGTATGTTTTGAAGGATGACTGCTGGTTTGAGCTGGTTTAAGCTGGCCCTTAGCTGGTCATGAGCTGGTTTAAGCTGGTCCTGAGCAGGAGCTAGTTGCTTAGGACCAGCTTAGGGCCAGCTCATCCCAGCAGCCATGCTTCAAAACATACCTAACCAGCATGCTGTTTTTTTTTTTTTTCAACAGGGTTGATTGAGGTCTTGCACTTTTCTTGGACTCTCAGTAGAACAAGTCAGTCATTTGTTGTCCAAATCAAGTCAGAACATTTGCTGGAATAATTTATGATCAAACTGAAGTTTACACATTTCATCCCGGAAACTCTTTGGGAAAATAACATCATGCTTGGAATAAGGATCGTGACTTTATTAGTGAGTTCAGTGAGATTCAGATAAATTTTTTTTTAAAAAGAATAATAAAATAAAAAAAGAAGAACAACACCGGTGCAGTGGAGTGAAACAAAACACAGGATTCTCAAGATGCATTTTGAAAATCTGAGCAGCTTTTAACTTCACAGCATTTTAATTGAATTGATCACAAGTGGACCATGCCAAATGCAGGTGTAATCTGAGTTTAAAACATGTTGTGCTTGTCTGCTTTCTAGCACTTCCAGAGGTAGTCGAAAATATATTTTCTGTTATTTTATTTATTGCCAAACCCTATTTTTTTTTGGGCTCTTAAGTTTTCTGGATCCAAACCAAAACCAGTTAATATGACTCAGTCGCTTTCTCCATTTTGTTGTTCTTAGATGGGTTTGATTAGCTACATTCACATGTAGCACTACTTACAGGTATCACAATGGTGGTCTTACACAGCCTGAAAACCTCATGAAATACCTCCAGAACTACTACAAATTAAGTGAGATAAATTTGTATATTCCCTTTCCTTTTCAAACCCCTTTTGGTCTGATATGAACACGTTTTTCAAATCTTCAATATTTGTCTCTTCAGTATTTGGTTTTGCATGTAAGAAAGTGATGCTTTTAGAGTGAAGTGCTTGGATTCTGTGCATCATTTCACAATTTCTTTTAGAGAAACGTCTGTGCGGCTCATCCATGAATAAGTCAATCACTGTATATGTGTGTCTTCTTAGAGGTTTCCTTGTCACCCAAGTTCTCTTGATGTGCGTCAGCTAAGGAAGTAATTATGGATCCAACTGCTGCTCAGGATCTGCTCTCTTTTTTCCAAACTGACTTGGCATTTTACATTTATTCTACCTTTTTCCACGTCCTCAAAACGACTCATTCCTGTATGTCAAGCAATGCTTCAACAAGATTCACAGCTCTTGCTACGTCCAATGAAGGCAAATGAAGCATGAATTTAGAAATGTAGAAGTAATTTGTTGAAGGTTACTAGAAGACCAATGAAAGCTTGATTAGGTAGTGCTAGTAAGCCTTGTTTTTCTACTGAAAATCTCCACAGTCTCATAAATATGATGAAGTCTGTCAGATGGCGAAGGAATTAACTTATCCATTAAGGGGCAATATTTTGCCTCCTTTTCCCTTTTTTTATATAATTGCTAAAATGCATATGTGTTATCTTTTATGTTGAATACTTAAAGGGATTGTTCACCCAAAAATGAAAATGTGATGTTTATCTGCTTACCCCCAGCCCCAGGGCATCCAAGATGTAGGTGAATTTGCTTCTTCAGTTGAACGCAAACAAATATTTTTAACTCAAACCATTGCAGTCTGCCCGTCATATAATGGCAGTCAATGGGACCCACGGCTTTGAGAGTTAAAAAAAACATACACAGACAAAATCAAATTAAACCCTACCGCTCGTGACAATACATTTAGGTCTTAAGACACGAAACAATCGGTCTGTGCAAGAAACTGAACAGTATTTATATCATTTGGATCAGAGGTAAAAAATTATATAAATACTGTTCAGTTTCTTGCACAGACCGATTGTTTCGTTTGTGTTCTACTGAAGAAATAAAGTCACCTACATCTTGGATGCCCTGGGGGTAAGCAGATAAACATCAAAGTTTCTTTTTTTGGGTGAACTATCCCTTTAAATTTAACCAAATACCTCAATCAATCAGAATACTATATACAGTTACCAATAAGATTGTATTAATATCAGCAAAAGCCATCTTTACAATGCAAAGGTAGAAAAGAAGCTGCAACTGACATGGCATTTTTTGTGTATTTACAGTCAGTTTAATACTGCTCAAAGAAGGTATAGTTACACTTTATCTTGACAGTCAATTTTAGACATTCTATAGGTAAATTTGTAACTACATGTCAACTAACTCGCAACTAACGTACTTGGAAAGTTACTTATAGTCACGATTGCTAGTTTACATGTAGTTGCAACGTTACTTGTGTGTGTATATGTGTATTCATACAACAAATGCATAATTGTAAATAGTCTACATAAAGTATTTAAATGATAAAATGTATGTCAAAAATTATTGTAAATTATTAAGGTCCTTGCACACTGAGTCCAAAATTTCCGTATGCGTTTTTTCTTTTCTTTTCGTATTCGTCATCCTTTCCTATCAAAATGCTTGCATACGGATGTGAAAATGCAGAAAATTGAACCTGATCCGGTTTTTATTTTTTAATGACGGACAAAAGTTTTGGAGGCAGTGTGTAAACGTCATTGACACAACGTGAGGTCGTATTATTTCTTAACGTGCAGAAATTTTGGATGAGAATTTCAGACTCAGTGTGCAGTGACCTTTACTCTTGGTATTACTTTAATAACAAGGTTCACAAAGCTGTACATGTACATTGTACATGTCCTTCTGAATTTCAAGCCACCTTTGGTGTACATGTGAGAATATGAAAGCGTAAAGCCTCAGAAGAACAGCTAAGAATCTTTAGTCTAAAGAAACTTGCTCCAATTTCCTTAGATATGTGGTTTCATTAACTGAACATTTCACTTTATTTAACCTCTTTTATGATTTCAGTCTGTACCATTTCTGTCAAAAACATCAATATTTAATTCTGAATCCCACTGCTAGTATATATCAAAAACCCATTTACTTGCAAAATAGCAATGAAGTTATATTTGTTGTTTGCTGCCTCAGATTCTTTATAACCACCCTGAGAAATATTGTGTGTGGCTCTCAACAGAAGCACAAATAGTCCTCGAGCTATACATTGTCCTTATGCCAAGAATAATATAAGTTTTCTTCCTGTCGCCTGTTTGTGTCTTGGGCAAAGTTTTGTTATGAGGCCGGACTGGTGCCTCATTTCTGGTTTGAGAAATGTCTGGGAAGAAGCATAAAAAAATGGGAATCAATTGTGCATTCAGATGCACTTTATGGCCCTGCATTATCATAATGACAAAAAATTAGCAACAGGTTTTTGAAAACATCTGTAAGTAATGTTACATCAATAATGAAAACAGACAGTACCATCAGTAGAAGTGCTATCAGCTCCTGAAGGTTGATGAGCTGATGAGTTTCCATCTAACCATTTTACTATTAGAAAATAATTCATGGAAACACAGAAAATGAGTGATACTGAAATAAGTACCAGTAAATCATTCATTCATTCATTCATTCTCAGAATTTTACTAATAGATCAAACGTTATGAGCGATCTTGAGATGAGTCCCTGTAGTCCAGCCTGAATCTAATAGATTCGGGGAGTTGACAGTTGATTTTTTTTTTTTTTTCATACAAAATGTAGTTGTTTGAAATATTATGAAATTTTGATAAAATGTTATTTAATTTTCTAATAAAAGAAGATTTTTCTGATCTGCACAACATAACTGAAATGTATGTATGTAAGTATGTGTGTGTGTGTGTGTGTGTGTGTGTGTGTGTGTGTGAATTGCGGGGACTTTCCATAGAATTCTATTACTTTTATACTGACCACATAATATTTTCTCTCCCCTAAACCTACCCCTTACAGAAAACCTGTTTGCGTTGTTACACTTTCAGATAAACATAATTTACTATTTCAATTTTTTTTTCCTCTCGTGGGGACCACAGGCCGGTAAATAAATGTAAAAATAATTCAGAATTTACTATCCTTGTGGGGACATTCGGTCCCCACAGTGTAGCATAAACAAGTACCCACATGTGTGTGTGTGTGTGTGCGGATACACACAAATACATTTCAACTGTGTTTTGTGTAGATCAGAAAAACTTAAGGTTTTAAAGTGAAGTGCCATATACTGAAAACGTTAAAAACCCAGATTTATATAATCCATAACATTCAGCAAAAGTTATAGATTATAATATCTGAAACTGTATCATTCAGCAAAAGAGCTGAAAGACAGCCAAAATGGACAATTTAACAAAAAATAGACAACTTTCTGGCTCTCTGTTCTTTCTCCCAGCTCTTCTAAAGCATTAGGGAAATGTTAATTTTTCTAATGACAATGAACTTTTCAAAAATAAATAAATTAGTGAGTGATAAGAGTGTGAATGGTAGGGGCTCACCAGGGGCCAATCAGTTTTCAGGAGGGCCAGTGACTCTGCATTTTACAGTGGCTTTGGAATTTCTGAATCTGTTTTGAGAATTATTCAATAAAATCCTTTTACAGACTGACGCTAATGAAAGTTTTGTTTGCTATTGATGTTTCATATTGAGAAAGCTCAATTAAAGAGATGAAGTGTTTGAAGAGGGATTTTAATTGGTGGCTAATTACACTTCATTAGATTGCCAAGAACATGGAAATCCCAGCACAATCACAAGACACTTTTCAAAACGACTCTCAGTTATACGAGCTGAGTATATATAATATAACTACAATAAGACACGCAGAGACATTGTTTAAATACCATTACAGGAGGATAATAATAGGCTGGAATTTACTCATTTACTCAGCTGCCATTTTAATTTGAATCAACGATAAGTAGTTTTTATCTGCTGTTTCTCCTTTTTTATCACTTCTTTCACACACACACACACACACACACACACAATCTGCTATTCTCCAGTAAAATGCTCTCTAGAATGAGAACACTTCTTCTTCCAACAGTTAGTTGTAAATCATAGTTGTGTCTTAAAAAGGCATGCTATTAAAAATATAGAAGAGCTGTTCTATATATTCCATGCCAACTTGATGCTTTAATAAGAAATATGTATCATCATTCCAAACTCAAATTCAATACAACTATCTAACATCTATCTGATGTGTTATCCTCATTTATATTTGAATTTCAGGGATAATAACTTCATCAAGGATTTTCCGCAGCTGGCTGACGGGTTAATGGTGATTCCTCTGCCGGTGGAGGAGCAGTGCCGAGGAGTTCTGTCAGAGCCTCTGCCCAACCTGCAGCTGCTTTCAGGTGAATCTTACATACATGGTACAACAAGGACAACCGGGAGAAATGTCACTTTTGATTTTATTTTCCTCCAAACCACTAGATGGCACAAAAACTCTCAGCAGCACTTTCCCTAAACAGCATTTCATTATATACATTGCAATTTGGCTTAAATGTGAAGTGGGTTCAGCTCTAATTTGAAAAGGCAATGTTCTTGTTAATGATTTTCAGTTTTGTTCAAGTTAATTTAAATAAATAAATAACTGAAGACTATATGGAAGTGTGGTATTTGAGGTAAGAATTTGCCCTGATGTTGGTGCTAAAGGCACAATAATAAACATCATAATTAATAACTGGTTAGATTCAGATGGTTAATATAATTTATTAAATTGGGTGTCCACCTCAGTCATTATGTTTAAAGGGAACCCATCTTATTTTAACATATTATATGATTTAATAAAATGTCATACTTATAGTTACTACTGTAAAGCTATATTATTATGGGATCTCCTTCAAAGCAGAATTTTATTATGTTTCTGTATTTTTGAAATGAACAAGTATATTCATTAAAAAAAGGCTAAACACTGTTTTGAACAAGTATTAAATTAAATATTATGCAAAACATTACTTCAGTATTTGTATTGATACTAAAAGGCACCCATACATATGATTTTCAAAGCAAAGAAATCCCCCTTTAATTATACACTACAGAAATAATGAAAAGTGCATTTTTCTTAAGGTGTGCATTTAGTGAACTGTCATCTCATTTTCTCTTGTCCTCTGAGGGTTTTTGCTTTAAAGGCATCCTATTTACACTTTCACAGTCTTTTCCCTCAGGTCCACTTATAATGTTAGAAGCTAGTTAGTTTTTATAAACAATGTTTGAGATGCAATTATTAACAGAAGATATCTGTGACGCCTTGTGATTGAATTAGGCCTACTGATTCGTGCAGGGTTGGCACAAGTATGTCTAGATATTATGAAGATGGATTTTATAAAAACAAACAAGCCTCATGTATGTGATTAATTATATGAATCTAAAATAGACAGTTTGAGTCCTGGCTTCTAGTTTGTTGTCATTTATTCAACACTGATTTGCACAGAATGGGAAAAGAGCTCAGAAACACAGATGTGACAGTGGTGGGAGATACGTGGGCAAGGTTTATTTTGTCCTTCTCTCACACGCTTTACAATTTCACTAGGTTCAAAAGAACAAGAAAAGGCCTGTTTTTCATGATAAATCCCCTTTAAAATAGAACATGACATGAGGAACTGACAGTAATCGTAGCATCAGCTCAGTGGACGGCCGCCCTCCGTCTCAATGACTCAGAGACAGAGAAACCAGCAGAGCAGAAAGCATTCATTTCTCCCTCTTATCGCTTTTGATCACAGTTCCAATTCAGAGCTGTCTTTTCATTTATTTGTTTTCACTCGGTTCTTTCTAATGTGGACTCCACACAAATGTGGGCTCCAATGACAAGTGGCTAATTCAATAACAGCTTGTATTTTTTCCAGGAGTGAGAGTGGAGAGTTGTTAACACTGATTACAGCTCTCAGTTTTTGCTGCAGCAGTTCAAATGAGATTTAAACCATTAGTGCATCTGTCAGCATGAAAAGAAAGAAGCATGATATGGCTGATGTGATGTTTTGAGCGGGTTGCTATCATCTCATTCCGTACAAATAAGCAGATAAGCAGAACTTGATTTTGAAAACAGGCAGGGCTTGGCGCCAAAGGCTTTGTTACCTATAGGTCCAAAGTGCTCTGTAACACAGAAGATGAGAACTACAGTAACTAATTCATTTTAAATACAGTTAGTTGAACTTTAGTAGAACTCTTTTGTTTTGTTTTTTGACCCACTTAAGTAGGACTTAAGTACAACTTTATACTCTATGTAATTTCATTATTACATCGGTTGTCCTCGCTGAATGTATAGTGACAAGCATTTACAGTAAACTAAAATATGCTTTAATGTAATTTGTAATGAAACTTGGATGTCATGTTTTTAAACTATTTACTGTAAATTTATAGAATTTCTGATTACAAATTTGTGATGAAGAAGTTACAATTTAATACACATTAAGGACTGTGCAAGTTTTTTTATCTGTGAAACAAAAGTTAAATGTGTTCAGAAAAGTTATCATTGTTTTAGTGACAATGACATCAATTATAAACCAAGTATGAAAAATGTCCAGACTTTTCATGTTATAAGATTTTTAACCAAAATTAAATTTGTGCCAAGTGGGCGTTTTACCCCACCTATGGGGCAAAATGCCCCCCAGTCTGACAAAGTAATTTGCTTTAAACTTTTACAGCAGCTTTAGCTTAAAATTAAAAATAATAATAATAATAATATACTCAATAATTATGAATTAAAAAATTATAATAGCCTATTTGAAAAACAAAAATTGTTAGCTGATGCTAACTTGAGGTCATTTTTAAATATAAAGTCCAAATATTTTTAGTCAACCAACTATTTAGAATACATTTGATGGAAAAACAAAGAATGTGATGTTCAGAACAATAACTATAATTGTCCATTGCCCCCTGGGGGCGTTTTACCCCACAGACTATGTTTGAGGGAGAAAAAAAAATGTCATTCTGAAAATATAATTATATTTTTATTAAATAACACATACCTACAGGCCCTACTGTTAACATATCATATATAACTGTGATGTTCTACAAAACAACAAGCTTTAAAACACTTTTTTTCTTACTGTTGAAAATTAAATCATTTACTGTGAAATCCATTTTTTTCTCCAATACATCACATCGTGAAAACTTCTACATCACTCTTGTCAACGTAGTCCATATTTACAATAAAAATGTATCTTGACATTATCTTTTTATTTTGGGAAAAAAAAATTGGGCGGGCGTTTTCCCCCACACTACCCTAAATGTAATGTCAAATAACACACTGCGTGCGGTGTGTTAATCATCACATCAAAATAAGTGTACATTCTTTTCCTTTCTTTTTCTTTTAATAGACAGAAAAGTAGTGAATACACAATTCGTCAAGGATAAGAAAGTTTAAAAAACGTGTTTCCATAACTCCACTCCTAACAGGTATACTGGCATTGCATTATTAATACAAAGATTACAGTAAAATTCCACATTTACGAAAAATTTACAATCAAAAATAACCACGTATGTAATACAGATTAATCACCAAAACCTACTTAAGCCAACTTTTAGCTTTTAAACTAAATCTAACCATATTTGAAATACCTTTAGTATCCAGAGGTAACTTGCTCTACACTTAAGACCTATGACCATACATGGTTTTAAAACAACAATGCAATATCCTTAAGACTTTGCTTACTGTTATAACAATCTTGCTCAATTACCCTAGAGAAAAGTGCATTAAAATATGAAGGTGCACTATTATTGATAATCTTATGTACCATCTTTAACACTTTAAACCACAACAAAAGATGATTCAAATTTGATTTAAAATATACTTTAAAATACAACTTTTAATTTGACATAAAATGCACTTTTTTTAAAGTATGTTAACAATCAGTCATGAAAATGTCTCTCTTTAAATATACTTAAGTAATCTTTTATTTCATTTAATATTACATTATCCACAAGTACATTTTTAAATATACTTTTAAAATTTGAAGCATGCTACAAGTGCCCATTCAATGCAGTCAAGAACACTTATTTTTTTCCCGAAAAAGGACTCAGTGGAGGATTCCACTGATATTTTTTTTATTTGGGCCAATAAGCACCTCCTTGAGAAAGACCTCTTTGTGTCTCATGGGAAGATTAATGTCTGAAATGTAGCTATTAATAAAGTTGCAGAAGTAGGGCATTAATGCGTGTCTGTGTTACAGGAGATGCTCAGTTCAGTGAAGCCACAGGATACCCCATGATGCAACAGTGGAAAGTGCGGAGTAACCTGTATAGAGTGAAACTCAGTGCCATCACCCTGTCCACAGGTACCACGAGAAACACACATACAAACCCATGAATACTCCGTGTGTGCTTGTTCAGCACATTTATATTTCAAAACAAAAATTATATTTAAGGGTTAATTTGCTCAAAAAGTGAAGCTTTGTCTTTCCAACCCTCATGTCTTTCCAAACTCATATGATTTTTAACTTGAAAAATTTGATTTTAAAAAATGTTCACATTTTGTTTTTATATATATACACATTTTACAGTATATGGGAGGAGAAATTACATACTATACGTGGTCAATAATTCATAAAGGTCCAGCTTTGAAGGTGTTAGCAAGTTTTTTTTTGTACCAAATATATATACAGTCGTGGTCAGAATTATTGGCACCCTTGGCAAATATGATCAAAGTAGGCTCTGAAAATAAACCTGCATTACTAATCTTTTTGATCTTTTATTTAAAGGTCCCATGACATGCTGTTTTTTTGGATGCTTTTATATAGGCCAAGTGGTCATGCAAGCCATGATGTCTCTCTCGAAAAAAAATATTGCGCTCACCTCGCACGGGCGTACCTCATTTTCTCGTGAACAGAGAGAACAGTGTCTCAAAACAGAGAAAGGGGAGGTAACCTTTCCCCGTATGACGACATAAGGGGAAGATTCCAGATCGGGCCATATGAGCTTTCATTTTCTCAAAGGCGAAGCAGGATACCCAGGGCTCGGTTTACACCTATCGCCATTTCTAGCCACTGGGGGACCATAGTCAGGCTAAGGGAATTCATATTAATGTAAAAAAAAAACTCATAATAAAGCCATGGGACCTTTAAAAAATAAAATAAATAAAAAAAAAAAAAAATCACAAAAACTAACTTTTCTAAAACAAAAGTATATAATTAATAAATTTATTCATTTTCAAAAAAGGGTAATTTTCAAAAAGGAATAATGTAGCAGAATTTTAGCAGAAATGCACGTAAATTTGTGAACTACTGTGATAGGAATGGTTACACTAATAAACACACATATATTCAACCTGACTTTGTGTTCTTCACACAATATTCAACTCAAGATAATATTGTACAATAACAAACATTCATTTGGATCCTTAATAGTGTTAAACTATTACAAATGCACTTAAATTATAGTACGTGTTTATAAGAGTAGTTACTGGCATTGGCAAAAAGAAAAGAAAAGGCGCCGTCTAAACTTTTAATACAAGATAATAATTAAAAAAAAAAGTAAATAAAGAAATGTTAAATAAATAGATCTGTAAAGGTCCAACAAAGAAATATATTTTTTCTATTACTTGGCTGATGAAAAGTTACTATATATTTCTTCATCTGCTTTAATCCATGTTTAACCATCTGCTTTTAAAAGTAATAAGTATACAATCTAGGGAAGGAGAACTGGTCAGAAAGAAAAAAGAAAGAAAGAAAGAAAGACAGACACTAGTAGCACATTTCGAAAGTCAATGGGACAAAGAATGGAAAAAGGGACATTTTTCAAATATATTAAGAAATAAAGTCATACAGGTTTGGAACAACATGGGAATGAATAAATTATATAATATATATTTATATACATATCTTTTTGTGTGTGTGTGTGTGTGGCGGGGGTGGGGGTTTAAGGCTTTTAATTTTGGTGAGCACAACAGGTAGGTTACAGAAATCAAAATCCCATTCATTTTTATAACTGATAGTTAAAAAAAAGAAAAAAAGTAACCTAGTTCATGTCTTATCCGTCTTATTTTTCAACAGGGAACTATTTTCTATGAACGTGTGGGAGCTTCATTAGTTGTTATAGGTAAATAAAAGGATAATGCTATTTGTGCTACAAGGTGTGTGGTTAATAAAAAAAAAAAAATATATATATATATATATATATATATATAAAAAGTTGGATAGATTTTCATTCAAAATGAATGGGAAAATACTTGCCACTAAAACAGGGAGAAGGCACTATATCACTGCATGTCAGAGTACTGGAAATGTAGGCATAAAAAAAGTTTCACTGGCCTCTTAAAAGGCCTGGTGACAAACAAGAAATATTTGACAACCATAAATCAAAGATTTTCTCAACATGGAAAATTAATTGTTTCTGTATGTGTGGTGGTGCTTTGGTCAGATTTCTCAAAGGTGCTGAAATCCCTGACAGCAGACAGCACACGGGATGAGTTGCTTGCGTTTATTCGGCAGTACGGCAGTCATTACATCTCTGAGGCGCTGTATGGTTCTGAACTCACCTGCAACATCTACTTTCCCAGCAAGAAGTCCCAGCAACAGCTCTGGCTCCAGTACCAGAAAGGTAAGACTGAGGTGAGGGTTTGAGGAGAAGGGAATTCTCCACAACAATATAAATAGACAAATAAAACAATTATTTCACAGGGTTTGTGTATTTAAGTCCCTGCTGTGTATCAGATATCGCACCTGTGGGTTCTAGAAATGTGAAAAAAAATATTCACTCATACTGTATGAACAAGGTATGATCATAAAGTATTTTTAATCTGTGAGTCAGCACCCACCTCTGATATAGCAAATAGAAATTCAGAAGGCCTACAGCAGTGGTTCTCAATGCTGGCCCTCAAGGGTCACTCAAAGGTCACTCACCTGCCTGTAACTTTCAAGTAATCCCGAAGACCTTGATTATTGTTCAGGTGTGTTTGATTATGGTTGGAGCTAAACTCTGCAGGAAATGGACCTTGAGGACCAGAGTTGAGAACCCCAAGATCAATACTGTTTCTCCAGCGGCAATAAATCAGGACAGTGGTCCCTGCCTACACACTTTCATAGAGGCCCCCAAACTTAGAATCTCCTTAATCAAACACACCCGTTTCAGGTCATCTACTCATTAGTAGAGACTTCAAGACCTGAAATGGGTGTGCCATGCAAAGAATACTTAAAAAAATGTGCAGTGTTGGGGGGCTCCGGTAATATGGTTGGGAATCTCTGAACCAGGATCCTTTTTCCAGGAGGTCTACCTTCCTGCAGACTTCAGTTGCAAACTGCTCCAACACATCTGCCTGTTATTTTCAAGTAACCCTGAATTCCCTGATTAGCTGCTTCAGGTGTGTTTGATTAGGGTTGGAACTGAAAACTGCAGGAGTGTTGCTCTCCAGGAGCTGGATTAGCTACCCCTGCAATTATTGTTAATTGAGACAAAAAATAAATTGTCCCAACATTTTTCTTTGATTCTTCCTTTGAAATACAGCAGGTAATTCCTAGTTCTCCAGTCACCAAAGAGGTCTTTACACAGGCAGGGGCAATGGCCCCTTTTCCCTAATCCAGTGGTTCCCAAACCTGTCCTGGAGGCCCGCACCTTTTGTATGTCTCCCTTATCTAACACACCTCATGCAACTCATTAGCTCGTTAGTCGAGACTGCAAGAACTAAATTGGAAGTGTCTGATTAGGGAGACATAAAAAATGTGCCGGGCAGGGGGTCCTCCAGGACAGGTTTGGGAACCACTGCTCTAATACTTTGATGCATATGAAATGTTATACAGCAGGGGTAGGCAATGTCGGTCCTGGAGTGGTGATGTCCTGCAGAGTTTAGCTCCAACCCTGAAAAAAACTCTACAGGACGGCGGCACTCCAAGACCGACGTTGCCTACCCCTGTTATACAGAATTGTTTCCCGACTCTGTTCCTGGGGGCACATCAGAAGTACACATTTTGGATGTCTCCCCGGTCTGACTGGGAAGAGTTTGAAAATGTGTACTGTGAGTGTGCCTTCAGGGGCCTGTACCATGAAGCCTGTTTCAGTTTAGTTTACACCAATCCTGGGTTTTAGGTACAATGAAAGTGGCTTGGCTTTTAGCTGCGTTCATTGCCATAGTAACTTACACTGCACAGCTAACCTGCTCAGGGGCAGGTTATGTTCTGGGTTAGAGATCTCAAACTGAACTTGGACCAATCAGATGTGAGCAAAGTGACATGTCTGACACAAAAAAAGTCACTCCCCCAGTTTCTCTTCCTACAAATTAAAGCTCACTATGAAGTACCTTAAAAAAAGAAGTAATTACAATTTACATATGATTTATATAATTATATGATTTATATTATTATTACTCCATTACATACAAGCACTTTTAGTTTAACAATTATTATTAAGCATTTATTTTAAATGATTATTAATATATACAGATCATATGTAATATAAATAAGTGGAAGGATCAATAGATAACACTTTAAAAATGGCTACATGTGACCTTACATGTTTGAGTCTCTATCGCTATATTATGAACTATATAAACTAACTTCACAAGTTTCACTTGTGACTGCACTGATAGAGCGAGATCATTTCCTTTATTTGTCCAATTTCATGGACAAGTACTTCAGTGGAAATGCGTTTAAATTCCTCATATTCTTTAATCTCTTAACCTTTAACAAAAGAGTTTTGAATCTCGCTAGCTCTCTTGCGAGAAGTGAATCACACTTGCTCTGTGTTGTGATTGGCTGTTCGCTGCTGATGTCACACATTCATGTGCACGCGCTCCATTAACTCAGGATCAAGCCCGAGTTGACACATAAAATTGATGATCAGCTTCATGGTACCAACAAAGCCAGATTGGAGTGGTTTGGTTTTGTCAAATCAAAACTTATTCTATAACTCTGAATTTGTTCATCTACCATCATGGTACAGGCCCCTGGAACAGGCTAGGGAAACAGCAATAATCAACGTCATTATTTTCTGCTGTTCAAAAATTGTACTGTGAAGAAAAAAAGTTGAAACACTTTTAAATTATTTTGTGGAGGAAATTTGCACAACCCTGGTTGCAAGAAACAAAACTATTTATAAAAATTAAAGAGAAAGCGGTTTAGAGATATTGCTCTAGATCAGGGCTGGGCAAATTGGGTCTTGGAGGACCACTGTCCTGAAGAGTTTAGTTCCAACCCTAATCAACACACCTGTTTGTTTGCTCAGTTTTTTTTTTTTTTTTTGTAGCTGAGAGTTGATAAACTGTTTAGCTTTGGGTAAAATGCAGCACTTATCACTGTCACTTTTTACCCAGCTGTCCAATCAATGGAGGAGGGGCAGGACAAATACTACACCAACCAATCATCCTACTTGTACAACAACTCAACAACAATAGAGAAGTTAATGTTGCTGGTTACTGCATTTTTATATTCAGTAATATTCTTCAAAATGAGATACCAGTAATACGTTACTGCCGTGGATATTCCTTATCATAGCAACCAAACCGTCTTAGCTGGAAAAACGCTGTGCCATCAAAGTATTCTCAATCGCCACCAGCTGGCCGTTTTCAGAAGAGCACCTGCCATTTTTTCAGCTGGCTAAAAATGCTTTGGTGGACGCACAATATTGGATATTTATTGTTAGGCATATGTCCTATTAGTCTTTTTTGCATTTATGCAATATACTTGAGCCAAACCTGAAAAAGTAGACCGGAATATTCCACTGCGTTCCCGGACACACAATTTGCATAGTGTAATTCATAGGCGGGGATTATGCTAATTGTGAATGAGCGTGCATGATTGCCCTTGATTGGAATTCATTAATCTGAATTAATTCATCCATGTTTAACCATCAAATCGGAAGTTTACGAAGCGTTTGTGAATCCGGAGGTGAGTTTTTGGGAAGGTCCGTTTTACGACCAACTTACTCAGAATTTACTCCTATATTTACAAATGTTTCACGAATGAGGCCCATTGTCTTTACAGCTCATGCAATTTACTTGTACAGTGAGACTTGGTATTCACAGTGTACACAGTGTATGCCTGGCAACTATAATTGTTTTTTTGCTCATAGAATGGGTGTAAAAATGTCATCAAGATGGGGGCAGGTCTGTCATATTTGGTGATGTAATAAGATAATTAAAGGTCCAAAAATTCCAAAAATCATACTCAGACCAGATCAGACTCTCAGACTGTATTAAGTTATGGTGACCCATATTTTAGGTTTACAGAGGTTTTAAGTTAGTATTTTGGCATTTTCTGTGAAGGTTACGCTTACTAAGAGGGTTATTGCATAACCAGTACTTTACACACTTTTTATTGTGGTCTGGGAGCACATGACATATACTCAAGGTGGTCTGTGAGATAAGAGGCCTACATCTTCTTAGCCTGTACTGCTGCCCCTTACTTCTATGTGCTGCATGTCACACAACAAGGATTGCAGGTATTCCAAAAGGGAAGAACCTGCCATCCAGAGACACTTGGCTCTTTGAATGAGACAATCTTTGATCCAGGACAAGACTACTAGAGCTGATGTTGCTGTGGCAGGAAAGGCTCAGGAAAGGACACCTCTCCAGGAAAATTTGACAGATCTGCCTGTGAGGCATTCACATGGAACCACTGAAGCGTAATTGTTGTCATGCCTGGAAAACTAGACAGGAGGACCTGGTGAATCTCTGTTTTGAAGACAGGTCTAGTAGAGACTTACTGGTTGTTATCGGGTAGGTTGTTGTGTGAAAGAAAAGCAAAGAGGGAGGAGAGAGACTGGTCTATAGTTTTCAACTGCTGTAGGGTTGTTGGGGTTACACAAGCCTGATAGAATGTGGTGATGTTACCAGTATTAAAGCATGTGTTGAAGATGTGTTGAAGCAATATCCTATAGAACAGTGCTTCTCAAACCTCTCCTGCCCTGCATCCCAATGTTCATACTATCCATCCTAAATAGAATGTGAGATTACAATAAGTGTGTCCCAAAGCATAGTATGTTGAAAAGAGTATGCCAAAAGTCCCAGGATGGTCTACGATTTCAGGTCGATTTTTGAAGTGTGGATCCGTGCACACTCTAATGGCTAAAATTGCCCACAATCCATTGTGCTTTGGCAACGGATTCAGTCCAGAACTACAAACACGAATAAAACGTGTTAGAAAAACTAAAAATGTGGAGGATACGCGCGATCGACTGTTAGGTAGAGAGGTTTAAAAAAAAAAAGGGGTTTGAGTTTCAAATAATCAACATTTAACCTGGTAAAAAATATTTATTTATTGTTATCCGTATTATATTTCATCTGCAACAGCAATGTGAACTTTTATAAACATCCATTTGGCCGTTAATTTTTAAATGCATCATTATGCAGAAAATATGAGCAGAGTTCTACGCATGAAAGACCCGCGATTGGCAGATGAATGAGCTACTTCTTTTCTCTCCGATACGGTAGGAAGTTAAATGAAATTAAATGTGGAGGATGTTACCTGTGACAAGATGATTGACAGGCCAGTTTAAAGTGAGAGGGTGCGGTCCATTAAAGACACAGGTGTGTGTCGTGATAGTATGTCCCAAAACTTGCCTACTCTTCTACAACACACTCAAAAGTATGTACTTTTTCTTCACCAAAAGAGTACATATTTAAGGGTGTAATATAAGTAGGCACATTGGGATGCAGCACTGGAGATCATCCACCACTTTACATTTTGGATGTCTCCTTCATGTAACACACCTGGTTCAAATGATTAGCTGATTAGTCGTGACTGCAAGACAGAAATCCCAAAATGTTGGGCCTGAAAGACAGAGAAATTCCAAACTGTAATGTAGTGGGGGTCTCCACAGGACTGGATTGGGATGTACTGCTATAGACGATGGGGAGGAGAGATGCCCAATCCTGCTCCTGGATGGGTCACTGTCCTGCCAAATTTAGCTCTAATCTTAAATAAACACACGTGATACAGCCAGTTCAGGTGTAACCCTTCCGGTTCCAATTGACTTGCCCCAACCAAGATTGGAATTGGCGTTTCTGGCATGGTAGGTGGGTGTGCTAACAAGGACACAGTCTCTAGTGTCGTTAGTGTGGCACCTGAGATCAGTGTGGCGAGGATTATCTCCACAGCTCTTACTAGCTGACCTCTGTTACAAAGGAATACTAGAAACTTTAAGGCAGGTTGGAGTTAAACTCTGCAAATTGTTGGTCCTCCAGAAGCAAGTTATGGACACATCTGAGCTCTTTAACTCTAATAATGACAAATTAAAATTTTATTTGTCATTATTTACTCACGTTTTCCCAAACCTGTACTAATTTATTTCTTGTGCTGAGCACAATAAAGGATATTTTAAAGAATGCGTGTGGGTAACTAAACAGTTGCTGGTCTCCACTGACTTTGATTTAAGGAAAAAAGTTAAATAAAATAAACAAATACTAAGTCACTGGGAACCAGCAACTGTTTGGTTACCCACATTCTTCAAAATAACATTTAAACTGAATGAGTTTATTTGCTGAACATAAAAGCGAGTAAATTATTGTATAAACATAAAACACTATGACAGAACTAACAGACAGATGACAATTTACATTTTTGGGTGAACTATTCATTTAATTAATAAACCAAAAAAAATAAAAAATCACTCGCTACTCTCGACTGAAAAACTTTTATATAGTTGCTTTAATAGGAATCAAACTATATAGTGTTTTATTTTTAGATTTGTTCATTCAATTTCTTGAATGCACCTGCTGAATACACCTACTGTACCCGAAAACAAAGCACTGTTTTTTTTTGTATGTGTATTTGTAATGTGCATCTTTGTTCTTATTTTATAATAACAAAGATCAAAATAATGACAGATTTTTATCTTCACCCACTTTGGCCTAAATATCAACCATTCTTATATATATATTTTGTTACCTTGAAAGGCTTTGTCTTTATAGCAGGCAAATTAGTTTAACTGTAATGCTCAGACAACTTGCAAAATAGTAAAACCAACATGACAAAGAATCGTGATAATTAAAAAAAAACAACAACAAAATGTGATATGACATTTTTGCCATATCTCCCACCCCTGCTTCAAGGTTGAATTTAGTCAGGGTCTCACTTTTAGATCAGTTATCAACAACACATTAACAAACACATAAACTGATCTAAACTTTATTATGACTACAGTTACGTATTGATGAAATAATATATAGCAGTTGGCCTAGTAATGGATTATTACTACTTGTATTTTATATCAATAGCACTGAGGCAAAGTTCTTTAATACAGTTTCAGTCAGGAAAATGATAAATTGAAAAATAATTGAAAACAACAATTATTGAAAACAACAGACAATCTCAGATGTTGTTTTTATTGCACGCAGTTGGTCATGAACAATACAGACACGAATTTGGGACTCATTTCACTGACACCAACATCAATGATTGAACATGATTATGCTTAGATCTTATTAAAGTAATATTTCAATTCAGAATCTCCTGCCATTGAACCCTGACGAAAGCACAGTAGTGAGAAAATACTCAATGTTTAGGCCCTTTGACCTAAAGCATGATGGACAAATGTTAAGTTACTTGTGCATGTCATGAACAAGTGACATCACATAATACTTTGACAACCAATAACAAAAGGGAGGGAAAAAAAATATCACCCATAATGGTCTTGTATTAATGGTCATTGTGTACAGTAGGACAAAAATATATATTGCATTGAGGATCCAGCTTTGTGCATTTGCTAAAAGTAAAAATAAGCAACAAAAGACATGGGCCACGTTATTCATATCTTGCTTTGTGCATCCATGATGATGCTAATGCTTACTACATTTTTTAATAGCAATGATTCCTCTAGCAATGTTTCAGTCATGCTGAGTTGGTTAGCATATTGAGTTTTTCGAGATAATTGCATACTGCTGTGTTTTCTGAAAAAAGGTAAATGTATTGATGCTTGTAACTAATTAGAAATCAAATTGTCAAGCAAGGTGATGGCAATATATACTGGCATAAACTTATTTACTTCTATGCATTTTATTACATATATGAGATATTAAGTGAGAGGCATTAAAAAAACAAAACAAAAAAAGAGCACAATTCCTAACACAAGCCAAAAATACATTATTAAAGGCGGCCATAGATGAACCTCTGGGAAACAGCCATACAAGTAGAACAAATTGTCAAGAAGAGGCGAATAAAAGGTGCTTGTTACATTACTTCCATTTTCATTGTCTTTCCTCTTGCATTTCAACAGAATTTGTGTGAGCAAAGTTTTATTTTTATTTAAGGTTAAAGCTAGATTAATTTAACTATTTAATTCTGCCCGCTGTGTACAGGCATACATTAAAGTAGTCTTTAAAAGTCCTAACATGGACAGGCAACTCAATAATTGTCCTTATCTAAAGGCATGACACAGTGCACATTACCAGTATCTCTGGATCTCTTTTGCAGGGAGCGTGCATTTGTTATAAGGCCAATGCAGGTTGTCTGCATGTGTTGGTAATGTACAAATGCATTTTTAAAACTTAAGGCCAGAAACGTACTTTTCACAACTGCACAGATGCAAATTCATGGTCAGCGCACTTCCAAATTGTGATATTTCACATGCAGTCTTGTGTTGTTTGGCAATAACAAACCTCAGTGCTCAAGAAGTTGACAGTTACCTTCAAATGTATGTGCCATTTAACTTAAGTTTTAACATAATACACAATGTTATGACATTGACAGTAGTCGAGTACCTAATTAAGAAAACTGGAAAGACGTTTGCACTAGCATCCACTACATTATCCTCTGCAAGCCAAAGAATGCAATGCACACTTGTGTTGTGTTATGAATTGTGATCATAAATTTCCGTTCTAATCTATTTGTGATTATTTTTATAGCCATAATCTGCTCCAGAACACATTTGAACCTACAGGCCCATATCATAACCAGAATTTTAAGACACAGATTTCAACGCTATCTAAAGCTTTCAAGCAGGAGAGTTTTAAGATCCAGCTCTTTGATACAAGGACACTTCAATGCAAAACATAATATTATATATGATTTTAATATAGTCTGTAAATTGTCGAGTCATTTCCCTGCTTCAGTCAAACTATTGCAGTTATAGGCTCTGATTATAGGCTAGTAAATATCTCCCGAATTTAACATTCCTTTGGTTCCTGCATCAAAGTAATGCTATCACAAACTGGAATACACTATAAACCAATTCATAGTAAATAATTAACAATAACAGACAATTTAATTGAGATCATTTAATTATCATCTTATCTGTTGTAGTAACAATTACTTTTTTCACGCTTATTGTTCTTTAGTGTAACTACATTTCAATACATGGAAGATTCATACTGTTACATAAATCAGAAGGTCCTTTAGTGACAGGTTTCAGGTATGAAGGGGCACTTTAATAGTAAGGGCATTATGGGAACTCATTACAACAATTACACATGAATATGACACTCACAGAAGTGTTTTGAGTCTGCACGTTTCACATTTTCCACAGCAATCCTTCAAGGAATATCCTGGATTCAGTACAAGTTAAGCTCAATCAACAACACTTGTGGCATGATGTTTATTACCACCAAAAATAGACATCATTACTTTAATGCAAAAATCTGTGTTAAAGTGAGTCATTTAGACAATGCAGGTGGATGGGGCCAATCTGCAAATGTTAAAACTGAAAACAGAAAAAACAGTTTAAAAAGAAAATTAAAATGCAACAAAAACTAACAAAACAAAAAGAAAGCGCTAGTGTTAACAAGAATGTAGTGTCAAACCCCCCCCCAAAAAACCTATCTAATAGGAATGTGCAGAATCTATCTCAAGGATTGGGATCCAGGCCAACTGAGTATATTTTAACTGATCTGTATCTGCTATACTAAGCCCTGATCTTTATTTTATGTCAGCTGTCATGTCAGCTGTCATCTGCCGGTGTTGTGCCGTAGGTGCCTGTATGTACCTTCCAGAAGGATTGCCAACCGAAATTAAGAGGGAAATGCTCAAATGTGTGCAAGGTGCAAGAACCAACGAGGTCTGTTCTAGCACCTCACGCACATATTCGAGCTTCCGTGTTTAACATATTTGATGTGCACTTTAGTAACAAATCACGTGAAAGTAATTTACTTACCATTTACTTCTATCTGTAGTCTCTGAAAAACTCTGAAAAAGCTTCTGTCCCTGACAACTCCCTGTGCATATGTACAAATTGAATTGATTTTAATAACTTCATAACTAGGCTATAATGTGCATGAAGTGTGCATCAAACACTAGGAAAATACAAGTATCGGATCGGGACTCGGTATCGGCAGATAGTCAATATTCCACGCCTCAGATTGGATCGAATCGGACTTCCCTACTTTCTAACGTTTATCTGTCTAAAGTTATTTCCAATGTCATGTTGTTGCCATAAAAACAAAAAGCCTAAACTGACTGTAAAAATGCAGCTGAAATTACAAATTTTAACATAAGAATGCTAAGTGGTTTTACATTCTCTTAAATTCTCTTAATGGCTCTTACATTCTGAAAAAAATGGCCTCATTTACATAATTGCCTCACCATAACCTTTACTTATTTCTTACTTTTTTTTATTAGAGTTGTTTTGTAACTATCAACATTATGCCACAAATGCTGTTGATTGAGCCTTACTTGTACTCAAAGAGGAATATACCTTTAATATAATTTATACAGCAACTACAAAAAAGATATTCTCAGTAACTCAAAACACTACCTTAATGCCTGTACAGCAGCACAGAAAACCCATAAATAGCATATGAGAACTGACTTGCACACGTAAAGAACAACATTGTCAGTTATTGCCATCAGTTGTGCTATATTTCGAAATCCATTTGCCCAAAGCATCCATAATAATACCCATAAGCCATCATCCAGTTGCTCCATGGCAGTGGTGAAAGGTTGCGGCTTAGCTGCCTGATCCCAGCCACTGCAAGCCACAGGTCAGAAATCACTGAGAAGCAAACGCATTTGTAATGAAGCCATTGAATTAAAGTTACTAGTCTTATAAATTGCCCACACAGCAGTCTTAACATGTAGAGGAACGTCTCCTTTGCAAGTAAGTGTAGACCTTCACGCAGTGGTCCCAGCAATCCAAGACAAGCAGTTGTCCCTTTTGGGTAACAGCTACCCCTACAGGGCAGGTTAGGCCCTCCTGAATGAGAATATTATAGCCGCCTTCTTTAGGAAACTGCAATATCTCCTTACGGCCGCTGTCTGTCACGATCAGGTCCCCGTTGGAGTCAACACACATGCCGGTAATGCAACGAAAGTCCTCGGTCTCTGAAAAGAAGTGACTGAGTTGCTTTCCCAACTGGCCATCCATGCCCACCGAGCCAATTGAGAAACCCCCTTCAAGGTGGTGTTCATTGTGTTTATTCTCGATGTTTAGACCCAAGCCCTGTGTGAAGTAGACTGTACCTGAGGAGTCACAAGTTACAAATTTGGGCCTGACAGCCGAACATAAGCGGTTGTAATTCACAACCCCTACGTTACGATCCACGGCCAGGCACCACAGCTTTCCCCCCTCAACATCTGACACAACAAACTGGCCCGAAGGCATGGCCGCGATTCCCCATGGCTTGATGAGCTGGTTCTTGTGACAAGCAATGCAGTGGCCATCGGTAGTGTAAACCTTCACAGAGTTGTCATAGTTATCAGTGACACCGATGAGGCCCTGAGCAGTGATTGCAATGGAGAGTGGGATGAGGTTGGGCAGGTCAGCACCTAGGAAGCTCAAGACAAAGTTGTCGATGCTGCTCGGGTTGCGCCGTATCTCCCTTTGGAAGCCCTTGCGGTTGAAGATCTGGATGCGGTAGTTCCCTCGGTCGGCCACGAGCACCTCACCCTGCAGCGTGACACAAATGCTTACTGGCAAGTTGAACATGCCCGGCAGATTGCCCTTGCAGCCCATCTTTTTCACAAACTGACAGAGTTGCCCACCAGAAGCTCCTGGAGAAGGTCCACCTCCGTCGACAGACTTGGACTTGAAGCTACCGGGAGAAGCGCAAACAGCCTCTTCGACTGTTGTTTCCATGTCAATATCACGGTAAATGTCCAAAGGGGTGGCAACAGAAGTGGCGAAATCGAGTCTGTCTTCTTCCTCGGCATTGACAGTACAGGGTTTTGTGGTCAGCTGCCCAACGTCCAAGACTTTCGAACACCCTGTTTTAACAAATTCAGGGTCTTGTAGTTTAAGAATGATGGGCAGATTGGTTTTTAAGTCCAACTCTTCTTCTTCATTGTTGCTCCCTTCCTCCAGTAGAGCAATATCTGTCTGCTTGATCCTCATGGTTAGATAGTCACATCTAGACACCACCTGCACTTCAGCGATATTGAGCAGGTACGTTTGCTCCTCCAGAATCTGGGAATTGAGTTTCTCTATTTCGGCCAAGGAGGTGGCGAAGGCACGGCGTGAACGGCCAAGTTCCTCCTGGAGCCGCAACTCAGCCTTGGCGTATTCCTGCTGCACAGCCTTGTACTTCAGTCTGAGTGATTTTGTCACATTGTCGATAGCTGCCTTTTTCTTCTGAATGTTTCCCATTGCCTCCCGCAAGTTCGAAAGCTTCCCACTGATGTCTTTCCGGTGCTGTTCAGCAGCCATACGAATAGCCTGTACAACGTGACCCTGATGCTGGTGACCCTCATTTTTACAAATATCACACAACACAATGCTGCAGTCACTGCAGTACTGCCGGGGTAGGCGGTTTTTACAAGACTTGCACATGAGACCCATGGTTGAGCCACATGAACTTGCACAGTCGATGATCTTCAACACGGTGAGATTGTCAGGCAGTTGGGAAATACTGCTCATACGAGACACCTTGCTGCAGAAGGGACAGCGCACGCCATTTATCGTGCTGGCGAGGAGTTTCTCAAGGCACTGGCGACACACGGAGTGACCACACTGCAGCAGTTTGGGTCGAAGCTGATCCTGGTCGTAGGTTTCCAGACAAATGGGACATTCCAGCACCTCCCGAACCAAATCTGGATCTAAAGACGTTGGTGTGGCCATGGTGCCTACAGGGGAGGAGAAAGGTCATGTCTGTGTTTGATGTGTATTACAGCAAGTTATAAAACTACAAAAAAATAACAAAAAAAAGAAGCTAAAACGTCATATTTGTTATCGGTCGAAATTGTGAAAAGGCCTATTTTGCAGTTTGCATATAATGTGCATCAAAAATGCTAAGAGCACTTGGTCCATTTTAATGTCCCCACTCGCATATATTGAAACATTTTTGTGGACAGATGTTAAATGCATTTCACTTGATTGGTGGTGATATGCAGATTTAATGGAGATGCAAGGTGCAATTGAAGAAATTAAGGCATGTTAGTAATGTAAAATATTATACATATAAGAAGTAGTAGTATTCTTGATAGCACTACAAAAACAAAACATTGGGTCCACCGTACTATTCACAGGTACAGTGTAGACATTAAGAGACCAGAAGTGATCACTTGCTAGTTTCAAGTTCTTGTTGAACATGCAAGCTGTTGTTTCTTTCAATTTTGTTTTGATGCAAATTGAGATATTACATTTTTATTTTTTTTACAAATGTGACCCTGGAGCACAAAAACAGTCCCAAGTCACTGGGGTATATTTGTAGCAATAGCCAAAAATACATTATATGGGTTAAACATTTTTAGATTTTTCTTTTATGCCAAAAATCATTGGGACATTAAGTAAAGATCATGTTCCATAAATACATTTTGTAAATGTCCTACTGTAAATATTAAAACTTGATTTTTGATTAGTAATATGCATAGCTAAGAACTTCACTTGGACAAATTTAAAGGCGATTTTCTCAATATTTAGATTTTTTTGCACCCTCAGACTCCAGATTTTCAAATAGTTGTATCTCGGCCAAATATTGTCCGATCATAACAAACCAATTTCGAAAAATTGACCCTTACGACTGGTTTTGTGATCCAGGGTCACAATGTATTTAAAAAAAAAAAATCAAACATCCCCAAATAGTCTTTTTTTTTTCATCATTATCATCATCATATTAATATTTTAATGACCGATATTGGCATAATGCTTTTATATATGTTATAGAATTCAATAATGCCAAATAAGATGTATGAACTCAAATTATAAATAAAATTGCTCTTACACAACATTTAAGCAAAATTGCTAAATAAAACACACACACACACACACACACACACACACACACACACACACACACACACACACAGCAGCAGCAGCCTGTCTTGTGTTTGTTTTGGTAGCCAAATGGCTAACAAACTCACCATCATGTTTTTGGATCACGCATTGGCATTTCTTATACCAGTTCAATGCGTGTATTATTTACAGCCCCACTACTGCAGCTCATCTGATTGTATGTTGTTATATATCTAATCAGCTGATTTACAGGCCCAGAGCTTCAAAACACTGCGATCTGAGCCACGCCATTCTTTTCTAATGCATGCACGGCATCCAAAATGAAAACACGGACATAAGTGCATGCTAAGAACGTTCACGCATGTTTCCTTATATCGGTTGTTGCATGATTTCCTACCTTAAGTTCAACAGTAGCTTTTCCTTGCTGTGACGGAGCGCGTGTCTCTCAGCGGGTGCGCGCGACATTGCGGAGGTGACGTCATAACGGCAGATGAATCCCGCCCCCGGTGAGATTTCGTTGGCTGCGGCGGAAGTCACTGATGTGCGCTGGAACGAATCACGACGAGCGGCCGCTGTTGTCGTGCGTGATGCGCAAAGCTCTTTCAGTGGCACGTGTTTAGACTGCTGCTGCTGCTGCTGGAAACACATGGGTGGATCGGAAACACACGAGAACCCCTGCGAATAATCTCTATTATTAAGAATGTAAAGACCGAAGTATGATCAGAAAAAAATGGTTCGCAGATATTCATTGTTGATATAAATAAACTGGGACTAAGAGTTTAAATAAAACATATATTAGGCCTATATTATACTATAGCATAGCAAGAAATTGTCAGAGAATGGCAATGATTTTATGAAAGACTACGAAATATGAAAAAATATATTTAGACGTGACATAAAATGTTTGAATCATTATTTATTACAATTTCAAATAGATACATGAAAGAAGGGAAATTAATGTATAATCATGTTCGCTATATTTCAATATAAAATGTAACTATAATAATTTACCGCTAGATGGCATGAGGTATCTGTCCTTTTAAACTTGAGTAATATTAAATAGCAGTACTGCAACACTAAAGAGTGATGACTATATTATTATTTACATAAGTTCATGATATTTCGAATGGTAACAAATGATATTCAGCTCATCAAGAAAGTTTTGCAAATATGGTGCTGCCATTTCAAAATAAAAGGAAAGAATGGGAACCAAGTCATTAAACAATGCGTTTGGAGAAGTGTCTGCATATTAGAACAATCAAGTAGTAGTAATTGTGCATTTTGTAGTCATTAATTTAATACTGATATAATTTGAATCATAATTATCAATCAAACAATCAAAATAATTAGACACTTTTCAGCTGTAGTCTCAGTTTATATAAATATCACTTAAGACATCTTTTAATTTTTGAAATAGCCTATATTCTTTAGCATTTCTCCATACTAGATAAAGACGGTACACATACCGGTTGCCAGATAATTTACTATATAGGGAAATAGCAGTAATTATTGTAAACAATAAACTTTCCAATACGGGTCTACATGAGCCCTATTTAGAGATGATATAGCATCTGTAACATGAACTTTATAGAGGCCAAATCAAAGGAAGTAAACTACCCATCCATCCACTAGATGGTGTATATGAAAACGGAAACAGTGGAAAAAGACCATCCACTTTGAAAATGAAGAACTGAGACTTATGTATTCCCTCTCAAAACTGCTTGTTAGTAAGTACTAAATAAACGCCATTGTGTGAATTAATGTCACTTATAATTAAGGGATTGTAATTTTTTTATTTATTTTTTGCTGAGTCATATACAGCATTCAGCATATCACATTGGTTCGTGGCCAAAATGAACATCGTTTGAACAATGTGCAATTTCACTATTAAACTAATAAATAAAGTATTATCAAAATAAATACAATTGTAGGCTACATAAATTGATTAAAAGGTAAATTAATACATAAAATGATAAGTAAATACTTAATATTTTATAATCATAACTTTAATGCAGCTTAATGCAGCCCTTTGGAAACGCGTCTGTCTCTGGCTCAGCTCCAGCCAGCGAAAACAGATTTGAATTCAGCAGCTGATGATATGATGCGCTAAACGATATAATCACGCTGGTGTGAGTATCAAATATAGAAAATATAATTCGGCCAATTTATATATATAATATAATTTATTTATTTTTATTTTTGGAAGCTGCATTCAAAATCCACTTGGCTCAAAAATCTGCGGGGGTCACTTTGAATGAGCATGACGCCTCTGATGGTAATTACACCTTTTAGGTATAAAATATTAAGCTGTCGCCAGGGGCTGGTGATGAGGTCGCTAGTGGGCGTTCTCTCTACTGGTTGCCTTGACAGCAAATTACGAGAAGCGTCTAGCTGCAGCCTACAAGATCTAGGGGGCGTTGTTGGATCCCGATCCAACTCCTCCCACCTTACATATACCTAAACCAAAGTCTCTTTTAAGGGTATTCTATAGTCTTGGCCTAAACCCACCCCATCTCCACCCCTAAATGTGGCTCCAACCATGCCCCCTGGATGTTGTGGACTGCAGCTAGCCCTACTTGCAAATTACCGCTACATACAAACATGTTTGAGGCAAAATACTAAATATAATTTAAATATGAATTAAGTCAGTACATACAAACAAAAATGAATGAGAAACAGAGCCTACTTTTTTCCCATTGAGTATGTATGGAATCCCGGGTTATCTGTAATCACGTTTCACACTGCTCGTACTATACCTGGGGTTAACTGTTAACCCTCTACCGCACACATTATGATAGACCTATAAAAAAATATTTGACTTTTTCTTTTCTTGGAATGGCTTAACTTGAAGTGCTAAATATTATTTTAAGGTACTTTATGAAATGTTGCCATACAGCAACAACATACAATAGTGGATCTACAAACCCGATTCCAAAAAAGTTGGGACATTCTCCATTCTCCAAACATTTTCCAACATAACAATGCCAGATACACATGCTGACACATACTGCATCAATTACAACATCATGGCTGCGTAGAAGGAGGATACTGGATACATTGCAGGTACTGAAATAGCCAGCCTGCAGTCCAGATCTTTCACCCATAGAAAACATTTGGTGCATCATAAAGAGGAAGATGCGACAAAGAAGACCTAAGACAGTTGAGCAACTAGAAGCCTGTATTAGACGAGAATGGGACAACATTCCTATTCCTAAACTTGAGCAACTTGTCTCCTGAGTCCCCAGACGTTTGCAGACTGTTATAAAAAGAAGAGGGGATGCCACACAGTGGTAAACATGGCCTTGTCCCAACTTTTTTGAGATGTGTTGATGCCATGGAATTTAAAATAAACTTATTTTTCCCTTAAAATGATACATTTTCTCAGTTTAAACATTTGATATGTCATCTATGTTGTATTCTGAATAAAATATTGAAATTTGAAACTTCCACATCATTGCAATCTGTTTTTATTCACAATTTGTACAGTGTCCCAACTTTTTTGGAATCGGGTTTGTAACTTAGAATAAGTGTAAGTTTACTTATAGTTAATATTGTTCCTCAGAAATGTTTGAGGTGATTCAGCTGGCGTTATTATAAGCTTTAACACAGTACTTAAAACCTTACATACTTTCCAACAACTTCTGCTTTTATTTATTCCATTCTTTTTATCTGAATAATGCTTTATATTCTTTGAATTTCATGAATATTATTTAAATTTCAAATTCATACAGTTTAAACAAATATAATACTGAATATCATGCATCATAAAACACTGACATAAAATCAAAAACACTGCAGTTCATGAAAATTCAACATTACGCAATCTTATGAGAGGAAGATTATGAACTCGAGGCTTGAGAATGTTCTCTTAAAGAGACAGTGGCAAGGAAATGAACACAAAGTGTATGTTGCCATATGGCTACACCATGTAGTAGAGGGTTAATCCTCGGTATTCATTAACAGTCGTTTCACACTGTACATTCCTAAACCCTGGGTTAACGTTCTTATTTGCATATTTGCGGTGTCACCGTCACTGATTGAACGAACAGTAGGCAACCTGTTTACACGTCTTTCCAGTTATTAAAAAAAAAGTCGCCGCGTAGGTCTTTAGCCGTTTTAAGCTTCATGAGACGCACAAAGGTAAGAAAACAAAGACTAAAATACAAAACCGAAGAAAACACGGCGCAAAATATGCTAATATTTCTTGGAATTACTTTTAAGTGAATAATACCATCTACGCGTTTCCTGTTACTGACGTGACTTGAGCCTCACTGCTCAATTTCTGATTGGCTGTCTGTTACCAAGCGTCCAGCAGCAACAAACAAATACCGCTCCATTTCACACTGAACAAACTTCAGCTCCGTAGCAGGGTTTCATAAACCCGGGTAAAAAGCAGTGCTAACACCGCTTTCAAATTACAGGTGTGTGTGTGTTTTTACCGAGGGTTAAAAGCGGTGTTTAGAACGATGATAACCCGGGGTTAAACGCAGTGTGAAAGCCCTTTTCTGTATAATGAAAGTTTATTTTTTTATTTTTTATTATTATAAGTAGCCTAACTTACAATGTTTTTAATATTCACATTAAATATAAAGTCAGTCGTATTAAAAATATGTTATGGCATGACACCCATATCTGTTATTTCAGTAAACAGCAGGTTTTATGCATAGGTTAATAGACTATATGTCTCTTAACTATGCATAGATATTTATATTAGGCTACTTTGACCATCATAATCTAGGTGACAATCGAGATATTGCATGATATAGTTAATGCATTTGGGAATGTTTTGAATAAAAAGGAAAAAATAAATAAAACATAAGTGCTATTGTGGCTGCTGTGTGTCACATGACAAACCCCCACCCCCCTCTGCCCTCTCGTGCCCCCTCACAAACAATGAGTGCATGATGCCCCTGATTGCCATAATCAATGAATAGTCTAGGCTATGTAAATGTTTGATTGCACCATGCACTGTAGGCCTATGTATCATAGGATATGTAGTTAATTCCGTCAGTTAAGAATTTATTTACCCAGTCTTGTCTTTTTTGAGAAGAAAAAGCAGATGGCATAGGTTTAAAAAAAATGGTTAAAACTCACACCAGCATAGAGGGTGAACACACATGACGAGAATTTGTTCAGCCAGATGTTTTTCCTTTGCCTACTGGAGAAACATTTCAAACGGCGCTGCTTCATCTCAAAATGATTAAGCGCGCTGCAGGAAATGAATCATTTAAAAAGCATACTGTAGGCTGGTACCAATTACTCTAGCCGTGTCATATTCTCTTTCGCCGTGTCCTCTATGTGTGGTGAGAACAGTGCAAACACTGGCGACGGGCTCTGGTTGGTACCTCCCCGTGTTGTTGCAGACACAACGGCCTCGGATTGTTTGGTCTCCCCGCGCGCCTCCTCTTCCTCAAAGTGTTTGCCTGTCATGCTAAAATCCAGCATAATGACTCATGTCATTGCCAAACACAGTGGACGGGAATGTTCACGGAAATCGGCTTTGGAGCGCAGAGAAACAGCCGTTATTGTTCAGAGTCGCACATCTGTTTAGCCATCACACGGACGTCTCAGCACTCAATTAATATCCTTCCTCACGTAATCGCATTGTTTTGTGTCTGCCAAGGGTTCTGTGCACGAACACTGCAAACCAACACGAAAACCAACCCGTGTGTGTTCATAGCAGACACAATTCATCACCTTCAACTATTTCCTTCATGATAGCTGACATGTGCAACCACACGAACCCTTGTGAAAAAGTATGTGCTCTTTAAAGAGTAGCTACTTACTGAGATAATATGCTACTTTAAAACAATATACTTAAGTGCAAACTGAATGTAATGTTCCCAGACACTTAATTGCATGTTAATTGCAATTAAATTGAAAGTTATTATAGTTTACGTTTATATTGAAATGCAATTAGGCCTAACTGAACTTTGCAATTTCTGAAGTTGCAATTTGGTACATGTAAAATATTTTAACTTTAGATTTAATATCAAACACACTAGTTAAAATTATAAAAGTGCACATGTGCTCTAGTATGTTAGTCAACACATCAAAGATAATTATTTAACGACAAAAGATTATTAAAACACAATGATTTAAAATATACCAGTAAAACGTTTAATTATTATGGTGAACTTTAAAAAAAGTGTACTTAAGTGTGTTATGAAACATTCATGAAAGTGTCATACTTTACTTTAGTATACTTTTAAAATTTGAAGCAGGCCCACATTACAAGTACTCATTCAATATATGTGCACTTCTTGTGGGTATTGTTAGGAGTCTGTTTGGTTTTGTCCTAGTTTTCATTGTGTTTTCAGTTGGCCTGTTCCCCTGTGACCTAGTTTTCCTTAGTTTCCTGATTGTCATTCTGTTCACCTGTGTATAATTAACGCACCTGTTGCTTTATTTGCACCACTTCTTAAACCATCAATTCTCCCGTAGTCTTCGTCCGTTCTCTGTTATGTTTGGTTGTTTCCCTTCGCCATTCTGCCTGTGTTTGAAGTTTGTTCATTATACGAAGAGCGTTTTGAACTGCATCTCCTGTCTCCTTCTGCCTTCCTACGACACACCATGACGGGTATAGATGATGGTATCATTAAAATGAATACCAATAAAATTAAATTAAATAATGATGTAAGGATCAGTGATGTTATTTATTTTATTTAGTCATTTGCAGACGCTTTTATCCAAAGCGACTTACAAATGAGGACATAAGAAGCAATTAAAACCAACAAAAGAGCAACAACGTGCAAGTGCTATTACAAGTCTCAGTTAGCCTAACGCAGTACAGATAAATATTATTATCATTAATTTTATTAATTTTTTTTTTGAATAAAAAGTCATAGATCAAATAAAATTAGAATAGAGAGTGCTAGAGTTAGAGGGTCAAGTAAAGATAGAACAGATGAGTTTTTAGCCGTTTCTTGAAGATGGGTAAGGATTCGGCTACTCGGATTGAATTGGGCAGGTCATTCCACCAGATGGGAACAGTTAATGAAAAAGTCAGTGAAAGTGTTTTTGTGTGTCTTTGGGATGGTACAATAATGCGTCGTTCACTTGAAGAACACAAGCTTCTAGAGGGCATATAAGTCTGAATTAATGAATTTAGGTAAAGGGGTGCAGAGCCAGTGGTGGTTCTGTAGGCAAACATTAATGCCTTGAATTTAATGCGAGCAGCTATTGGTAGCCAGTACAAATTGATGAACAGAGGCGTGACGTGCGTTCTTTTCGGCTCATTAAAGATTAATCTTGCAGCGGCATTTTGGATTAATTGTAGAGGTTTAATAGAATTGGCTGGAAGACCTGCCAAGAGAGCATTGCAATAGTCAAGTCTGGACAGAACAAGAGCCTGAACAAGGAGTTGTGTTGCATGTTCCGAGAGAAAAGGCCTGATCTTCTTAATATTGTATAATGCAAATCTGCAGGACCGGGCAGTTTTAGCAATGCGGTCGGAGAAATTTAGCTTATCATCAATCACAACTCCAAGGTTTCTGGCTGTTTTTGAAGGAGTTATGGTAGATGAGCCTAACTGGAAGGTGAGATTGTGATGAAGCGATGGGTTAGCTGAAACTAAAAGCAGTTCTGTCTTAGCTAGGTTGAGTTGAAGGTGATGGTCCATCATCCAGCAAGAAATGTCTGTTAGACACGCTGAGATGCGAGCAGCTATCGTCGGATCATCAGGATGGAATGAGAGGTAGAGTTGAGTGTCATCAGCATAGCAGTGATATGAAAAGCCATGTTTCTGAATGACAGAACCTAGTGATGCCATGATGTTATGCTTATTTTATTGTGTCCAGCTCTAGACTCTGTTTGTTTATGCAAAAATTTTTAAAAACATTAAACAAAAAATTAAAATTTTTCAAATCGGTCATTAAAATATTTAAAAAATACTGACCAAAATAATTTGCACAAATAATGTGCAGAAAGCAATTCTGTTGTAATGATATCACAAAAAGTGGTATTTTTGTGTATTAGGTAAAAAGGTATTAGATAATTTGACCATTTTATGGCATAGTCAGGTTAGTTCAGGACAGTTTGTCACTATATTTCAGTAGAAATGACATTAAGAATATATTTTTTTATTTTAACATAAATGCTTGTCAGTATATTCAGTACTTTATCCATATTTCAAATACAACAGACGTAATCATGAAATTGCGTATAAAGATGTACTTAAGTGTACTTAAGTTTATTCTGTATAAGTAACTTTTTTGTGTGCTAAAGTATACGTTTTCACATTCATTCAAGGTGTAAGGAAACTATTAATTAAAACTTTTGTTGAAATTGGTATAAAAGTCTTTCAGAACTGTTTGAAACCAACATGAATAGAAGATAGCATTTCCAAGAACTAAATTTTTCGTATTCATCTCTCTTAATCACAATTTTCACACCCTTTTCATAAAAGTACTGCTTCAGTTCCTGTGTTGATAGGCTCATTCCTATTAATAACTTTGCTTAGATCTGATCCATGATGTGAGGTACAGATCTCTGTTATAAGACATGGTGTTCCAGTGATGTCATTCTGTCTCTCACCTTCACAGAAGTCACAGACCAGGGTGGCCGGCGGGACTTGAAAGCGCTGCCATTCATCAGCTACCTGTCGGGCCTGCTGAAGACTCAGCTGCTTTCTGATGACCTGGTGGCCGGTGTGGAGATCCGGTGCCAGGAGAAGGGCAGCTGCCCGGTCGCCTGTCACCTGTGCAGACAAGCAGGTCGTGAGACACCCAGCCCGACGCCAGTGCTCTTGGAAGTCAGCCGCATAGTGCCCCTGTACAGCCTGGTGCAGGATAACGTTACTAAAGAGGTAAATGAGGGATGCATTTGATCAAGTCTTTGACTCTTTTAAAGAAAGGTTCATACAAGAATCAAAGGGTTTTCCAGTCTGTTAGTTTTGAATTCTGAAGTTTTGCTGATTTGCTGCTAAAGAAACAACTGGAACTCTTTTGTAACCTTATATATGTCTTTACTGTCACGTCATTATTGATCAACATTGCGTGCTTGCTGACTAAAAGTATAAACCCCATAGTTTTGAACGCTAGTGTATGCACTATAAACCCAGAAACCAATGCACTGATCTGAAGAATATATGGAAACATTGTAATTATCAAGGAATTTGAAGAAGAAAAGTCAATAGGAAGTATGAAATATTTTACAGGAAATGTTTAGCTGCACTGAGCTGTACTTTTTAAGTCTTACATTCTCTCAAGAATTTCATACAGTGGTTTTAAAAAAAAGTATGGTGACAAATTCTCACTATAAGCTAACAATTAATTATGTCTTTTGTCTCAATAAACTCCTAATTTGCTGCTTATTATTAGCTAGTTGTTAAGTTTAGGTATGGGGTTTAAGTGGTATTAATATGCCAGTAATATGCATGTTAATAAGCAACTAGTTAATAGTGAAAATTGATCCCTAAACTAAAGTGTTACCGAAAAGGTTTCTTTGCTGGAACTAAGGTGCTGCAAAGGACCATTAAAGATCCTTTTAATGGCATTGATAAGGTGTGTGTGAAGTTTCATGTGCTTTGAGAACTTACAGTACTTCTTATGCTCAATTAACAATATTGCCATAATCTAATAAAAAAATAAATAAACATTTCAACTTATGTATATGATATTGAATCAACATGACATTTGATCCTTAAATTCATTTGAATTAGAACTAAATTATGTATAGAGAGGTTTGTTCAGCTCACATGTGGAAGGTATAAACATGAGTTCCACAGAAATTGTTTCTTGTTGGATGTTGGCAGTGGATTCAGTCTCCTTTCGGGTAAATAAATGACATATTCTGCTGCTCCAGATGCACCAGTAGATGGCAGGAGTGATTTTCATTATGATGAAGCAGGGTTTTTCTGTCTGAAAGGATGTTACGAACTGGGATAACTGAACTTAGAGAAAATGCAGCATAAACAATTATATACTAATATCGTAATAAAAGAATAATAACAATGTTAACAATATTTAAACCACCGTTTCTTGGCTGAACTGCGTGATCAAAAAATATCCTCTGTCCTTAAATGAGGAGATTGCATTAGTAGCTGCTGCACCTACTGAGTCACCGGCGTAATGAGGATATTAAATTTAGTGTTGGAGCAGATTTGCGAGAGGTTTCTTTTCTGCATCATCCCTCATACTGTTGACGTCTAGAAAGGCAAGATGGCATTAACCAGTGTCTGTTGTTCAGCAGCATCAAAAGACTCAAGAGTGACTCACTTACCAAATGGCCTGCTTTGGCCCGGTGCGTACCTGACGGACAAGCGCTCTGGGGATCAGACCTGCTCCATAACACTGATTCCCCCAGCAGGCAGCTAAGTTACAAACGTGTGTGTGTGTGTGTATAGATCTCGCTAATAACAGGAGCGTCAACAATGACGAAAGGCTCTCAATCGATAGCAGACGGTCCCTAGCGGGCATCTGTCGATTGGTAAACAAACAGGAGAGAAAAACGCAGCCGAGTCGACTGGGAAGGGCTCAGAGTAGAGTTTATAGCATCCTCAGAAGATACTGCGAAATTATGAGGATGATATTGATGTCATCGACTCTGGGGACAAGCCAAGACTCCTTGTGGTCACAGCCTCCTGTCAATTAGTGTAACAGACACAAAAGACTTACAGAGACAATGCTGTCATCTTCACCTGAAACCAAAATGACGCCTCTTCCAACAGAGATGAGAGCACTTTATGATTAGGACATGATGGAGAAAAAGTTGATGAGCCGGACTAGCTTTGGTATATTGAGAACCGAACATTGATGTTCCTGAGTAATTCGTCCTTTTATTTATTTATTTATTTTTTCTAGTCTTAATACTTTTATAAAGCAAGTTTTAACATCAGCTTTAAGATAATACAGCTTGTTTTTGATGCAACCATTAAAGCTTTACATCAGTCAGTTTGCATAGGGAAAATAATATGGATGGAGTTTATGAGTTTGAGAATGTATTTTAACCTTAAGTTTTTCCCATACCCAACTGATTTTGATGTAGCCGTCAGAAGGTTTAAGGAATTAAGTTAAAGCAAAAAGAGCAATACAATGTATACTGTATTCTGTGTCCCTTTTGCCTGATTGAGCTGCTTTGTCAGTCTCTTTCTAATGGAAATATGGTTATGATATGAAATGATCTGTCCATTTCCTTAAAAACACTGTACCGGAAAACAAGTCTGAAAAGGATAAAAAGCGAAATTCACAGAGCTTCTCATGTGACAGTTTTGATCTTATTTTCATCATGGTTCCCCCCTTCGCAATCCAGCTACACATGCTTGCACATACACACTCATTACACTGTTCTTTATATATTTGTGCAAGTAGGAAACTCATCAGTCATTTTAAGATTAAGGAGGAACTCTTTGGACACAGAGAAGAGAAGAAACATTCATCCCAGCCGTTTTCTCATACATCTGGCAATACGTTTCTAATGTATCTCTAATCTGCAGTCAAACGTATCTTTAAAGTTGATATGAAATGGAAATTCATGTAATTTTTTATCAAAATGTCATAGCTGGGTTTTCCAGTTAAAACTTTGGCCTTCTCTCTAGTGACATATATGCCAGGCGTCTCCAATAATTTAGTCTGCGTAAACCCATTGATCCACAAAAGACTGCAAGCGTGCCGTACAATGCTCACTCTGCAAAATCCAATTAACAGCCGATGCATAGAACTGAATCCTGCCCTACATTTTTTTTTCTTATTCAATAAGCTTCCACACTCAGATATATGTAACTATATAGAGGAAAATGTCTGTCGATACTTATGTTTCATTCCAACTTTATTCTGAATCATACTTTATGCAATAAACCGAATGCAGACACTTCCCCTGCATTTTTTGCAATTTGGAATGCACTGCATCCTTAATTAATTTCTGACACAAGCATGTGTTGCATATTCAGCATTGCCACAAGGGGCACTAAAAAGTCTAAGCTCAAACATTCACCTCTATTTTTCTGGTCTTATGTGCATGTTTCATATGCACATTCAAGATCTTCCAATACTCTGTTTTGAAGGTCAGCATTTGTTGACAAATACGCTAAAGTTGGCAAGAAATCAAAATTCGATGCATTTTTGAAGGAATTTTGTAGATCTTATTTTGAATTCAGAAGAAAAGATCTGTGGCTACGTCCGCAAAATTGCAACCTTAACCCTTTGTTATGGAAGCCCATTTCTACCACAGAGTGAATGAATGAATGAATAAATAAATAAATAGAGATAATTGTGAGTTTTTCTTGCAATTCTGAGCCATGAACTCACAATTCTTAGAAGAAAAGTTAGAATTGTGAGAGATAAACTTCGCAATACAATTTTTTTATCCGGTGGAGGAAAAAAAAAAAAAAAAAAACAGAATTGAGAAATATAAACCCAGACTTATGAAAAAAAGAAGTCAGAATTCTGAGTTTATAGAATTGCAAGAAATTTTAATTCTGTGGTGGAGGGGGAAAAAAATACAGAATTTATGTAAACTTGAAATTTTAAGGAAAAATTCTGAATTTTTACATCTTAATTTTATATCAGTTTATATCTTGCTATGTGATAGAATTGCAAGAAAGGAGTCTAAATTTTAAGATAAAAAATGATGTTTTTATTTTTATCATGTGGTAGAAACAAGCTTAATTTTTCATTGTTGAAAAATGTAGATGAAGATTTTGTAGATGATACATTTTTATCATTAAATTTAACTCTGGTTAAAGTAATGAGATGTTACAGTAAAATAGCACTGACAGATATAAATGAGGTCATGTTTAACCATCAATCTGAATCGATGGAGGCTTGGAAAACAAAGTATTCAGTCACTACAGCGAAACAGCAAAAGTTTTTCTTGCTTGCAAACGGTCTGGCATCATACTAACTCTCACTGCCAAGCACCTTTTATTTGCCCTCCAAGTTTTGCTGACACCTTTGCTTAAAGTTCTGCCTTTTTTGAGTTGCTCTGCAAAACTTCCTAAAAGCAATTCCCTGAAAATCAGCTCAACAGGTGGAGTGTTATATTGTGTGTGTGTTGAAGATAGCCTTCGCTGTAATTGAGTATATAGCTTATTACTGAAATAAAACTGCTCAGCTAGGGAATCTCCAAAGGTATGCCACCAATCCGATCAATCTATACAAACTCCGCTTTACAAAGAAAATGATGGATACTGCCCTTACAGTTTGTACTTAACCCAAGGCAAGATGCTGACAGAAATCTATTTTCCAGGGAATGCTGGATTTTGCAAGCCATTTAAGTGGATAGAGTAAGCAAATCGAATCAGCTTATAGACACCCTTTAGCCAGTTTGCTGCTTTTCAACGATGTGCATTTTTATTTGCATTCTTCGTGTCCCCTTGTGAACCCTGGATCCAATCGAAGTCATAGCTCTCTTCCTGGAAGATGGTTATAGGTGTTCCTAGAAACAGGGACATTTCCTTCTCTACATTAGGCCAAATGATCGGAATGACCTGTTTGCTGAGGTTTTGGGTCATCGGATGAATCAATTCCTCGGGCCAGCTGGCTTATGTTTGCACATATCAGATGCTGATTTGGGACAGTAATAGGGTGAGGTCAGATGAGTTACAACAGATAATAGCATTTAGACATCATGATTGCCCCGCATCTTATCATTGGGAAAGGGTTTCTCTGAGGTCTTAGAGAGCTAAGAGGTTCTGTGGAACTCAGGGGTCATCAATGGTTTCAAAAAAGAAAGCAAACATCTGTCGTAAACAGTTTCCTTAAAGGTGCATTTGTTTACTGTTTACATTTATAGTGTTCAACCAACTTCAAGTCTTTGCATATTGTGACTCAATTTGCCAGCACAAGTCAAAGTGTGAACATTATATCTGAAAATTAATACCATTTAATATAATAGATTTGTTATTAATTTTAACCTATTATATACCAAATGAGAGGGCTCCCTGCATAGTTTACAGTTTGGTTAGGAGAGTTTTTTTTTTTTTTTTCTCTCTCCTTAAGAAAACAAGACTATCAGTATCTGCAGATATAATTTTTGAATAACTGCCTATTGCATCGGCTGAGAAATTTAGTATTGGTGCATCTGTAATAAATAAACTTGACGTGACAAATTGCACAGCTTGAACAAACATATCCTTATCACTATGATCAGGTACTTTCTTAACTGCTGTTTTCTCAACACTGTCATTTTTGTTTTGGTTTTTAAGTGTTTTTTTTTAAAGGACAGTGTGCAGCACATTTTGACATATTCATGCAAACTTAATTTGCAGCAGCATGGACAGTTTCAGGAAGTTTGTTTACAGTAAACCGCTGCTTAGGTATTTTAAACTTATTTTTAGTGGATAACAAAAAAGAACTTCACTGCCAGTATATCAGGGTCTTTAGGGATCCCCTTCGTACACCCTTTCTGTCTGACCGCCATTAGATCTCCCTTCATTACACATACACACAGACAGAGACATAAAAACACAAATCCCTAATTACCCTCCCTGTTTACTCAGTTGAAACTGGCTTAGGTTACTCTGCATACATAAACATAGCCATAATCGGTTTGTCTATTTTTCACATGTGCAGTTGAGCAGTCAAGCGTGCTTTTTCTAGGAAACCGCTGGTGGTAAATGTGTGTGCACGTTTGCGGCTCTCTGTTTGTCCATGAGCGGGGCTGCACTCATCAGCATTGATATTTCATGTTTTCTGATCATCTGTTTCCCATTTGCAGAAACTTTTTTTACAACCCTTTTCGCAATTCCCGAATGCCATTCTAATGGGCATATTTGTTAAACCTTCAATTTTCTTTCTTTCAAGCGGTACTTCCATAGCATTGGCTGGGAATGCATGATTCAACATGAAGAACAGCTCCTTCACATAGACCCTTGGATTCATAGCCAACACGCACCCCAAAATGTGCCCTTCCTTCACCTCCAAATACATTAACTAGTTTTATATGCCACACTTCTGTGGGTTTGTCAAACATCGTTTTACTGCCAATGCCTTATGTTTCGGTGTAAAAGATTTCTCATTTAATCAATGGTTTCTCTCCAGGGGCATTCCTTACTTAAAGGTTACTACCAGCATATTGTCTTGTGCATTAAAATAAATGCCATTTCTTTGCTTAGTATGTTTGTCTTGTTTTCCCAGGACAAATACCTAGAAATTCTTAAATCAAGATGCATTAAATAAACCTAATTCAAAGGATAACTTTGAAAACAAGATCATCTTTCTTACCCAGCTGAAATATGTTTTCTTCTAGGCATAAAGTCACATCATTTAGATTCAGCTTCTCAGAAAATAAGACTTAATACTTAAGTAAATGTAAAGTATCTTGCATGTTTAGATGTTTATACTGGAGAAAAAGACATACTACAGTGGAAAAAAAAATTTCTTAGTATTTTTAACAAAATTATCTTCATTTAACAGTGTTTATATATTTGTAATGGGAAAACAGGAAAAAAATACTAAGTATGTTTGATTTTTATTTATTATATATATATATATATATATATATACACAGAACAAAATTATAAACGCAACACTTTTGTTTTTTGCCCCCATTTTTCATGAGCTGAAAGATATTTCTCTATGTACACAAAAGGCCTATTTCTCTCAAATATTGTTCACAAATCTGTCTAAATCTGTGTAAGTGAGCACTTCTTTGCCGAGATAATCCATCCACCTCACAGGTGTGGCATATCAAGATGCTGATTAGACAGCATGATTATTGCACAGGTGTGTCTTTGGCTGGCCACAATAAAAGGCCACTCTAAAATGTGCAGTTTTATCACACAGCACAATGCCACAGATGTCGCAAGTTTTGAGGGAGCGTGCAGTTGGTATGCTGACTGCAGGGATGTCCACCAGAGCTGTTGCCCGTGAATTGAATGTTCATTTCTCTACCATAAGCCATCTCCAAAGGCATTTCAGAGAATTTGGCAGTACATCCAACCGGCCTCACAACCGCAGACCACGTGTAACCACACCAGCCCAGGACCTCCACATCCAGCATCTTCACCTCCAAGATCGTCTCAAACCAGCCACCCAGACAGCTGCTGCAACAATCGGTTTGCATAGCCAAAGAATTTCTGCACAAACTGTCAGAAACCATCTCAGGGAAGCTCATCTGCATGCTCATCGTCCTCATCAGGGTCTCGAACTGACTGCAGTTCATCATCGTAACTGACTTGAGTGGACAAATGCTCACATTGCGTCTGGCACTTTGGAGAGGTGTTCTCTTCACGGATGAATCCCGCTTTTCACTGTACAGGGCAGATGGCAGACAGCGTGTATGGTGTCGTGTGGGTGAGCGGTTTGCTGATGTCAACATTGTGGATCGAATGGCCCATGGTGGCGGTGGGGTTATGGTGTGGGCTGGTGTATGTTATGGACAACGAACATGGGTGCATTTTATTGATGGCATTTTGAATGCACCGAGATACCGTGACGAGATCCTGAGGCCCATTGTTGTGCCATTCAACCACGACCATCACCTCATGTTGCAGCATGATAATGCATGGCCCCATGTTGCAAGGATCTGTACACAATTCCTGGAAGCTGAAAACATCCCATCTTTTTCTAAAAGCTCAACAAACTTCACATGCCTTTTTGCTGTAAAATCTTTACAGATTAAATAAACATGAGAATAAACATGAGAATTGTGCCCTAACTCCAAACTCAGCTCAAGGAGTCTCCTGAAGGAGCCCTATTTGTGTGGTTCAATGAGCAGATGCTGCCTATGTATAGTGTTTCAAATAAGAGCTCATTTCAGTTGGGATTCTGCCTACTGAAAGGGGCAGTCATGGCCTAATGGACAGAGAGTTTGACTTGTCACCCAAAGGTCGTGGGTTTGAGTCTCAGGTCCAGCAGGGATTGTAGGTGGGGGGAGTGAATAACCAACACTCTCTCCGCCCTCAATACCATGACTGAGGTGAGACCCTTGAGCAAGGCACCGAACCCCCAACTGCTCCCCGGGCACTGCAGCAATGGCTGCCCACTGCTCCGGGTGTATGTTCACTACTGTGTGTACACTTGGATGGGTTAAATGCAGAGCACAAATTCTGAGTATGGGTCACCATGCTTGGCCACACACTACTTCCCTTTCCTTTCTTGCATGGCCAGCATACTCACCGGTCATGTCATGTTTGGGATACTCTGGATCGGCGTATATGACAGCGTGTTCCAGTTCCTGCCAATATCCTTTGCACAGCCATTGAAGAGGAGTGGACAACCTGATCAACTCTATGCGAAGGAGATGTGTTGCACTGCATGAGGAAAATGGTGGTCACACCAGATACTGACTGGTTTTCAGATACCCGCCCCCCAATACAGTAAAACTGCACATTTTAGAGTGGCCTTTTATTGTGGCCAGCCTAAGGCCCACCTGTGCAATAATCATGCTGTCTAATCAGCATCTTAATTTGCCACACCTGTGAGGTGGATGGATTACCTCGGCAAAGGAAAAGTGCTCACTAACACAGATTTAGACAGATTTGTCAACAATATTTGAGAGAAATAGGCCTTTTGTGTACATAGAAAAAGTCTTAGATCTTTGAGTTCAGCTCATGAAAAATGGGGGCAAAAACAAATGTGTTGCGTTTATAATTTCGTTCAGCATATATACACTATATTGCCAAAAGTATTGGGTCACCCCCCTTCTAATGAACGTTTGACTACTTTAGTCATTTCTATGAGTACAAATCTTAATGTTAAAGCATATAATGATATTCTACGGAATTGTGTGCTTCTAATTTTTATAGCAACAGTTTGGACAGGACCCTTTTCTATTCTAACATGACAGTGCCTCTGTGTATAAGGCAAGGTTCAAAAAGACATGATTGATTCAATCAGTGTGGAAGAACTTGACTGGTCTGTAGAAAGCCAATTGCTGATCCCAGTTGAACACCTCTGGTGTCAATTTAAATGCAGACCTTGAGCCAAAAACTCACCACCAAACACCAATGAGTTGTATACTATACACTATAAGGACAAACGTGTTGGGACACCCCATTCTTTAGAAAAGAAAAAGGCACTAACAAAACTGTGGCAACAAAGATGGAAACATAATTCATGTATTTAAAAATTGTATTTCCATCTCTGTTGCAACAGTTTTGGACGTGTCTAAAATTACAATACCCTTATGTACAAGTCATTGGTGTTTGGTGATGAGTTTTTGGCTCAAGGTCTGCATTTAAAGTCACACCAGAGGTGTTCAGCTGGGATCAGGACTTGGCTTTCTGCCGACCAGTCAAGTTCTTCCACACTGACTCAATCAATCATGTCTTTTTGAACCGTGCCTTGTACACAGAGGCACTGTCATGTTAGAATAGAAAAGGGTCCTGTCCAAACTGTTGCTATAAAATAAGAAGCACACAATTCCCTAGAATATAATTATATGCTTCAACATTAAGATTTATACTCATAGAAATTACTAAAGGAATCAAACATGTTCATGAGAAGGGGGTGACCCAATAATTTTGGGAATATTGTGTGTGTGTATATATATATATATATATATATATACACATAATAGTTTTTTTTGTTTTTTTGCAGTGTATGTCAGCTATTCTACTACATCTTAGCAGTAAAATGCTAGTTCCCTATCTGTCGGTCACTACGAGTTATGTCGTGACGACATTAGGGGATTTACTTGAGAGCCCCGACTGCCTCTGATAAGAGAAAACGCCAATGAAATTTGGCTAGTGGATTTTGCATACCTGAGCCACTCCCCGTGCATACGGGTATAAAAGGGCGACAGGTGCATCAACTCATCAGATTTTTGCTTCGGAGCCGAGTGGATGAGAAATCTTCAAAACAGATCAGATCTCCACAAAGCCGTCTGCCTCGAAGTTTGTTCCTGGGTGGCGTTACGGTGCAGACAGCGGTGTCCCTGCAGCAGCGATTCCCCTGGGCACTTCACCTGAAAGAGCAAATTTCTAAAACACTGGGCGGTTCGCGTCTTTTTAAAGATGCCGTTCCGTCCGTGTTCTCTTGGTTGCGGTCGCTTCCTGTCCTCGGATGACGGTCACGAGCGTTGTCTTCAGTGTCTGGGCATCCAGCACGCTGAAGATGCGTTTGTGGATGAGTCATGCGCCTGTTGTGGGCGTATGAACATGGCAACGCTGCGTTCTCGCCTTTCCTTTCTGAAAGGATTGGCACCCTCTGCCGCCACCCGTCCCGGTCTCTCTGGCTCGAGCAGAGGACCGCCGGCTGGCGCTCTGGGAGATCTGAGGGTGACGGTAAGAGCTTCTCCGCCGGGCACGTCCCCGCGGACCTCTTACTCCTCCCGCAGCGCTTGTTCCGTCCGGTTCCCGAGTGATTTCGCTGGTTCGCCTCACGGGGCCGCCAGCATTTCATTCGGTGCGCCGCCCGAGGATCAGATGTCGATCGCGGCATCGGGGGATGGGCTTTCGTCCTCTGAGGATGAACGATCGGCGGGGCTGCCCCCCTCGGGTGTTGTCGCCACTGCCGATCCGGACCCAGAGCTGACGGCCATGCTTGCCCGGGCAGCCGTGAGTATCGGGCTGGAGGTCAACAGACCGCCCAGTCCCGAGCCCTCGCGGCTGGATGATTGGTTCATCGGCGCAAAACGCGACCAGCGGCCGCACTTTGCCCCGGTGCCTTTCTTCCCGGAGGTGCATGAGGAGCTGACGAAGTCGTGGACGGCCCCTTTCTCGGCCAGAAGCCGCTCGTCTCCCTCCTCCGTCCTCACTACCCTCGATGGCGGGGCGGCCAGGGGGTACGTGGATATTCCCCAGGTGGAGAGAGCGGTTGCGGTGCACCTGTGCCCGCAAAACGCCGCCACCTGGAGGAATCGTCCGCGTCTCCCGTCCAAAGCCTGTAAGCTGACGGCCGCACTCGCCGCCAAGGCCTACAGCGCTGCGGGCCAGGCCGCCTCTGCCCTGCATGCCATGGCCATCCTGCAAGTTCACCAGGCCAAGGCACTAAAACAAATGCACGAGGGTAGTCCCGACCCGGGGTTGATGCAGGAGCTGCGCACGGCGACTGACTTCGCTCTCCGGGCGACGAAAGTCACGGCGCGGTCCCTCGGGAAGGCGATGTCCACGTTAGTGGTCCAAGAGCGCCATCTCTGGCTCAATCTGGCCGAGATGAAGGACGTCGACAAAGTACGCTTTCTCGACGCCTCCATCTCCCAGACGGGGCTATTTGGCGACACTGTCGAGGGTTTTGCCCAGCAATTCTCGGCAGTACAAAAGCAGACGGAGGCAATTCAGCACATCCTCCCTAAACGGCGGGATGCTCCAGCTGCCACCGCTGGCCCAAGGGCCAGGCCCCAGTCTGCTGGTCGCCGTGGGCGCCCTCCTGCGTCCTCCAGAGCTGCTCCGCCCCGTGCTGAGTCGTCACCTAGGCCGGTGCGTCGAGCCTCTCGCAGGAGTGCGGCGCCCCCTGCGCCTCAGCCGGCCGCCAAGTCCTCCAGGAAGACGACAAAGCGGCCCTGACGCGCACAACCCGGAGATGGAGGAATTTGCTCTTTCCCAGGAGACGACGAGGCTAGCGTCGCTCCTTCCCCCGGAGGAGGGCCGGGTGGAGAATCCTGTGTTTTCTTTTCTTTCTGTTCCGCCACTGGCTCAAGGGCCAGTGGTACCCACATTGTCAAAGAAAGAGCAATTTCCCTTCCCTCCGGGTTCCCAGGTCTGCGGGCTGACAGTGTGCGACGCAATGCCTCCTCACTCTCACCCGAGACCCATATTGCCAGTGGCCAAGAGAGTGCGGTCTGGGGACGCGATGCCTCCCCGCGCACCTCTAGCCAGTCCCCCCGGGGACTTAGGGAGTTTTGTGGGGATGAGTCAGAACGCACTGCCTTCTGTTCCATCCAACCTTATTCCCCCTCGCTGCACCACTGCGGGCACGTCGATTGGGCCTTTGGTGCCGCTTGCACGGTATCTGGGGGCGTGGCTTGCGCTACCCAGCCCGTCTCGCTGGCTCATTCGCACAGTTCGACTCGGCTATGCGATTCAGTTCGCCAGGCGGCCGCCCAGGTTCAGCGGCATCCTCGAGACTTCGGTGGCAGTCCGAGATGCACCTGTCCTGCGCGAGGAGATTGCTGTCCTTCTGGCAAAGGGTGCAATCGAGCCGGTCCCTCCAGCCGAGATGAGGCAGGGGTTTTTACAGCCCCTACTTCATCGTGCCCAAGAAAGGCGGTGGCCTTCGGCCAATCCTGGACCTGCGAGTCTTGAGTCGGGCCCTACACAAGCTCCCGTTCAAGATGTTGACGCAGATGAGTTCACTCCGTGGATTGGTTTGCAGCGATCGACCTGAAGGACGCTTACTCTCATGTCTCGATTCGCCCTCGACACAGGCCGTTCCTACGGTTTGCGTTCGAGGGGCGGGCATGGCAGTACAGGGTCCTCCCCTTCGGGCTCTCCCTGTCTCCCCGTGCCTTCACGAAGGTGGCGGAGGGCGCCCTTGCCCCGTTACGGGAAGTGGGCGTCAGGATCCTCAACTATCTCGATGATTGGCTCATCCTGGCCCGATCGCGAGAACAGTTGGGTGGTCACAGGGACCTGGTGCTCCGGCACCTCAGCCAGTTGGGGCTTCGGGTCAACTGGGAAAAGAGCAAGCTCTCCCCTGTGCAGAGAATCTCTTTTCTCGGTGTGGAGTTAGACTCTGTGAGTATGATGGCACGTCTCTCGGACGAGCGTGCCCAATCAGTGCTGAACTGCCTGAGTTCCTTCAGAGGCAGGACAGTGGTTCCGCTGAAACAGTTTCAGCAGCTCCTGGGGCATATGGCATCCGTAGCCGCAGTCACGCCGCTCGGGTTGCTTCATATGAGACCACTTCAGCACTGGTTACACTCACGGGTCCCGAGATGGGCATGGCGCCGCGGGACACGTCGTGTCACCATCACGCTATCGTGTCGCCGCTCTTTCAGCCCCTGGTCGGACCTTGCCTTCCTACGGGCCGGGGTGCCCTTAGGACAAGTGTCCCGGCATGTTGTTGTCACAACAGATGCCTCCAGCATGGGCTGGGGCGCTATATGCAACGGGCAGGCAGCCTCGGGGCTCTGGATGGGGCCTCGACTGCTTTGGCTCTTCAACTGCCTAGAGCTGTTGGCAGTGCATCTGGCCTTAAAGCAGTTCCGGCCACTGCTCCTAGGCCAGCACGTGTTGGTCCGCACGGACAACACTGCGGCTGTTTCGTACATCAACCGGCAGGGAGGTCTACGATCACGCCGCATGTCACAGCTCGCCCGCCATCTCCTCCTCTGTAGTCAGTCACAGCTCAAATCGCTGCGCGCCGTCCACATTCCGGGGGAGCTCAATCGTGCAGCCGACGCGCTCTCACGACAGCTCACTTCCCCGGAGAATGGCGACTCCATCCCGAGACGATCCGGCTGATTTGGAGTCGATTCGGGGAAGCTCAGGTAGACCTGTTTGCTTCCCGCAAGTCCTCCCACTGCCAGCTGTATTCCCCCTGGCCGAGGCCCCCCCCCGGCACGGACCTGGCACACAGCTGGCCTCGGGCTCTGCGCAAGTATGCGTTTCCCCCAGTGAGCCTGATCGCACAGACACTGTGCAAGGTCAGGGAGGACGAGGAGCAGGTCTTGTTGGTTGCGCCATATTGGCCCACCCGGACCTGATTTCCGGAACTCACCCTCCTCGCGACAGCCCCTCCCTGGCGCATCCCTCTGAGGAAGGACCTTCTTTCTCAGGGGCTCGGCACCATACGGCACCCGCGTCCGGCTCTGTGGAACCGCCATGTGCGGCTCCTGGATGGGACGCGGCAGACTTGAGTGGCCTGCCACAGGCTGAAGTGGAGTCTGTTCGCGGACTGGTGTTCTTCTCGGCGGGAGGACCCCCGAAGATGCACGATTGGAGTGGTGCTTTCTTTCCTGCAAGAGAGGTTGGAGCGCGGGCTGTCGCCCTCCACCTTGAAAGTGTACGTGGCTGCTATTGCGGCCCATCACGATGCAGTGGACGGCCGGTCCCTGGGGAAGCACGATCTCATCGTGAGGTTCCTGAGGGGTGCCAGAAGGTTAAATCCTCCTAGGCCACCCCTGATGCCCTCCTGGGATCTCTCTATTGTCCTGGCTGGACTTCAGAGAGGTCCCTTTGAGCCGCTGGACTCAGTCGAGCTGAAATTCCTGTCGGCCAAGACAGCGCTCCTGACCGCGCTCACTTCCATCAAGAGGGTCGGGGACCTTCAAGCATTTTCGGTAAGCGAAGAGTGCCTTGTGTTTGGGCCGGCCTACTCTCACGTTGTCCTGAGACCCCGGCCTGGATACGTGCCTAAGGTTCCCACCACGCCTTTCCGCGATCAGGTGGTGAACCTGCAAGCACTGCCCTCGGAGGAGGCAGACCCAGCCTTGGCGTTGCTGTGTCCCGTAAGAGCGCTGCGCATATACGTGGACCGCACCCGGAGCTTCAGAAGCTCTGAGCAGCTCTTTGTCTGCCACGGAGGTCAGCAGAAAGGGAAGGCTGTCTCCAAGCAGAGGTTGGCCCACTGGATAGTGGATGCCATCGCCTTGACGTACCAATCCCAAGGCGAGCCGTGCCCCCTCGGGGTGAGGGCTCACTCCACACGGAGTGTTGCCTCCTCCTATGCGCTGGCGCACGGCGCCTCTTTGGCAGACATCTGTAGACCTGCGGGCTGGGCGACACCGAACACCTTCGCGAGATTTTACAGTCTCCGCGTTGAGCCAGTCTCTTCCCGTGTGTTGGGTAACAGGTAAGTGGCGGGAAGAGTTGGCCGGTGTCACGCTTGCTGCGCCATTCCCCCTTACCCGGGGATACGAGCGCCTATTCTCTCCTCCAGTTAGTTCCCCGGACGGCGAACCCTGGTGGAGTTCCTCCAGCACCCCCGGCAGTCAGGCTGGGCGGAGCAGTCTGACGCCAGGCCCAGTACCGGTGTTAGCTTGCCCGGGTCTCCGGTCAGCCCCTGTACTCGGCTAGGTGCCCGTGTGGCCTGATTCCCTTCGGGTGATCCCACATGTGTATTCATCCACGGTACGGTTTCCCTCACGGTAAACCCGTGTCTTCCCTTTGACAGAGCTCTGTCAGACCCTGCTGGCAGCCTTCCTCCCTTCTCCTAGGTAGGATCTGCCCCAGGGTCCAGGCGTATGTAGCACTGCCCCAGGCTTGGGCCAGTCCATACCAGTGTCTCCACACGTTACCTCCCTTCGGGCAGGGTGTGGCCTCCGTAGCGCCCTTCTCCGGAAGGCTCGCTTCCCCGTCGTTACTGCCGGGCTGTAGCAACAAACAGGAAAGACTTGAAGCAGTCTTTCATAGAAGGTCGAAATCCCTTCCGATTTCTGGGGAAAGGAACAGCGGCTTGGCTATCTCCAGCAGCAATGTACTCAGTGGTCCCTGCGGGCACCAAGGTTAGCGAATTTGCGCTGGGGCGACGGGAAGGATGCGACCTTCGCATCGCATTTGTCTGTCACGCGCTAGCTTGTCAACATCTGCATGCCACAAGGTCGTGACGGGGTTCAGGTTGTGGCGCTTTCCATAGACCCCTAATGTCGTCACGACATAACTCGTAGTGACCGACAGATAGGGAACGTCTCGGTTACGTACGTAACCCTCGTTCCCTGATGGAGGGAACGGAGACGTTATGTCCCCATGCCACAATCTTGAACCATCGCTGGTTGCCAGGGACACGTTCTCGGCTCCTCAGCGGAAAACCTGATGAGTGGATGCACCTGTCGCCCTTTTATACCCGTATGCACGGGGAGTGGCTCAGGTATGCAAAATCCACTAGCCAAATTTCATTGGCGTTTTCTCTTATCAGAGGCAGTCGGGGCTCTCAAGTAAATCCCCTAATGTCGTCACGACATAACGTCTCCGTTCCCTCCATCAGGGAACGAGGGTTACGTACGTAACCGAGACGTTATATTACTTTAATTATTTTAACTGGTTTTAATGTTTTGGTTCATGTCCATTAGTCCACGTCCAAAAAAGGAGTACCTTTAATTCATAAAGTTCTGTGGATGATCCCAGTGCTTATCTCATGGTTACAGAATATATAAACCATTTTTGTAGAGTATCCAGTAAAAACAACTGTATTGTAATATATGAAGTGTTTCTGTGATTTAGGTCATGCCGCCCACCCCACACTCGCACCTCTCCATTCACTCTCTGTTTTGACTTCCACGACTCTGTGCTTCTGCCAGGCATCTCTCATGCAAGTCATTATACCGCAATGGATTGCAGTCTTTCCCCTCCATCTCTCTGCCGCTGTAATAACTTCTCATTCATCAATGCCGTTTAAAGCGAGTTGCCTGTGCGTAAATAAAGGGTGAGGTCTGGCAGCCAGAGACCGGCTGATGCTATCAGAGAGATGGGTGGCTTCCTCATCACTGTCTGCTGCTGCCTGTAAGGAAGGCTTAACTTTCTGACTGCTGTTCTTCTGCTCCACTTTAAAAATATCCTTTTGAATTATTGGTAAAAAAAAGAACAAAAAAAGTGCCTTGTGGTCTTAAATTCTCAAAACATTAAACATATCCCTTGACTGTATGGAATCAAAGTCTGAAGCTAAAAAATTGGAGTCTATGACAAACATACACTACAAGGTTTTCTATGAAATCTGTCAACTCAAATCTGCAGTCTGGCTCTGACCCTCTGCAACTAGTGTCGACTTCTCCAGACTGTAAATCAGGGCAAAAGTCGTGTAATGTCAACTGCAGCAAGCAAATTATTTGCTCGTGCTCGATCTCATACTTGCTTTCATGCACACGTTACATACAAGTGACTGAATGTGATTCAGTGGCTCAATATACTCACAGCGAAGCTCTTTTACATTCTCCGTTCTTTGCTTGCAAAAGAAGTTGAAAATTCCATCAATATACTGTTAGCAAACATCTAGAAACTGTCGACGCTGATGAAAGCAATGTTTAGAATAATATTTACATCTATGATCCACACTTTCTTCTCAATAACAAAATAAATACAGCAAATAATGACAGCGGTGAGAAAACAGCAGTTAAGAAAGCATCTAATCATAGCAATGTATTATAATAGTTTATAATAGTTTTATGTCTTTATAATAGTTATATACCTTTTATAACTTTATAATTTTTTTTAACTATAACTTTATAATAGTTTTATGTCAATTATTAATAAGCATGCACCTTTGAGAAAACAGAGTTAAACAATCCTTGGTTTTCAACTGCCCTATATTATCTTATTCAAGAGCGTGATGTAGCGTGGGCTAAGGCCAGACAAACACATTTAGACTCTGACTGGCTACATTTTAGGCAGCTTCGGAACAAATGTACAGTAGCGATTAGAAATTCTAAATCCGACTACTTTCTTGATAAAACTAAATTAAATCTGACAAATCCTAGGAAGTTGTGGAAGAATATTAAATTTCTAACCGGTACCAAAACATATACAGAGCTTCCCCCTTGTATATTGACAGACTCTACTAAAATTACAGATAAAAAGCAAATGCTTAATAGTTTTAACAGTCACTTTATTGCATCAGGGCCTTTATTTCCAATAAGTAATGATGTGATTTCTGATTTAGAATTTCTTGAAGCTGAACGTAATTTATGGACATTTGTTTTCCAACAAATTACTCTCTCTGATGTTTTTTCAACTTTAAAAGAATTAAACGTGAGTAAATCGCCAGGTCCTGATCATATTGTCCCTCTGTTTTTAAAACTAGCGGCTGATTTTATTGACCCATCTTTTTAATCTCTCATTAATAACTAATACAATTCCTAGAATTTGGAAATCACCATTTGTTATTCCTCTGTCAAAAGGGGGTGATCTTTCTTCAATGGATAATTACAGACCTATTTCGAAGCTCTGTATTCTTTCAAACATTTTGGAAAATCTAGTTAATAAACAGTTGACAGTATTAAAATGATTATAACATATTGTCTAGTAATCAGTCTGGTTTCCGTAAAGGACACAGTACTACTACAGCCACCTTAAAAGTTTTAAATGACATCGTGGAGTTCTTAGATAATAAACAACATTGTGCATGTCTTTTTATTGACTTATCAAAGGCCTTCGATACTGTGGATCACAACATATTATTAGATGGGTAGGACTATCAGAACATGTTATTTTATGGTTCACTGCTTATTTAAAGGGTAGAGCCCAATGTGTCCAGGTGGAAGGTGTTCAGTCAGATCTTTTGGAGGTTGTCAAGGGAGTTCCACAGGGATCTGTGTTGGGACCATTATTATTCAGTATATATACATATATATATATGTATATATATATATATATATATATATATATATATATATATATATATATATATATATATAAATTGCCTTGATTTTAATATTGATAAAGCAAGGTTCCATTTCTACGCAGATGATACTATTGTATACTGTTCAGCTCCCTCTAAGAATCAATCAGTTACTGCATTACAGTCTGATATTATCCAAAACAGGTTTTGTGCTTTAAAGTTGGTTTTAAGTGTTTAAACTAAATGTATGCTATTTTCAAATTCTAGAACTTCTTTAGAGAATTCTATTGTTCTTCAGACTTCTCAGGGGAGCCAAGTTACCTCAGTGTCAGGGTACAAATATCTGGGTATTATCATTGATAACAAATTACGTTTTGGTTCACACATTAAGTATCTGAGTAAAAAAATTAAAGAAGTTAGGTTTTTTTTTTTTAGAAATAAGTCATGTTTCAAGGTGAAAATTAGTGTCTGCTACATTTCTACCGATTATCGATTATGGGGATGATAGTTATTATCTTTCTTCCTTGGATGCTTTGTGCCACGGTGCTCTGAGATTTATAACTGATTGTAAATTTATAACACATCACTGTGAATTATATGACAGAGCTGCATGGCCTTCTTCGAAGGAAATTCGAGAGGAGGAGGAAAATGCACTGGCATTTGTTGATATATAAGGCAATTTTGGGTCATTTGCCAAATTATCTATGTTGTTTTATACAAAGGACTTTGTTTGGAAATCATTCATTACGTTCTCAATGAAATTATAATCTCTGTGTGCCCTTTGTCAGAACTGATCTTGGTAAAACCTCTTTTAAATATGCTGCCGCCTCCGATTGGAACCTTCTCCGAAAGGAGATGAAGTTAAAAAACTTATGTCTTATAATTATTTTAAGTCCTTACCATGTAATCTAGAGAGCAACTTAACAGTGTGTAATTGTTTTTAACTGGTTATATGTTGGTTTGTAATGTTTGTTGTAACTGTTGTTTATTTGTATATGCAAACTCGGCTGCCTATCTTGGCCAGGACACTCCTGGAAAATAGATTTTAATCTCAGTGAGTCTTTTTCCTGTATGTGGATACTGTTTGTACCAGATCCTGTCGACAAATGAAGAAATTGAAGTTATGAGAGTTTGATTATAAAGCATACTTGAGACTATAGACCTGGGGTCTCCAACCTTTTTGTGTGATTATTATATCTGAAAATAAATAGCATTGAATATAATAGTGTTGTTGTTAATTTTAACCTCTAATGTACCGAATGAGAGGGTTGCCTGTATAGTTTACAGCAGTGGTTTTCAAACCTGTCCTGCCCATTTTGTATGTCTCCCTTATCAGACACACCTGATTCAACTCATCAGCTCATTAGTAGAGACTGCAAGACCTGAATTGGGTATGTCTGACAAGAGAGACATACAAAATGTGCAGGGCAGGGGTGCTTGCTGGACAGGTTTGAAACCCACTGGTTTACAGCATTAGTTGGAAGAGTTTATTTTTTTTCCTTAAGAAAACCAAACTATCGGTATCAGCAGATATCATTCTGAATAATGAGCTACGAGCATCAGTTGGTGCAGTTCTAATAATAAATACTAATTATATATTGATCATTAATGTTTGTTCATAGCATTAACTAATGTTAAGAGATACAACTCAAAGTATTAGTAATCTGAAACCTTGTAGCCAATCAGAGGTTCCACGTAAAAACTAACAAAGAACTATACTAATACAGAATTTATTAATCTTCATTACAAACAGACTCTTATTGTAAAGTTTTCATATAATCTAAACAGTGATTCTTAAATATGACCATCTTTAAATATCTACACAAAGGCCATAGCATTGAAATTACATACTCTCACACTTTATTTGCTACTATTTGATGATCAGTATTGGGGATAATGCATTACAAGTAAAACAAGTTATGTAATCAATTACTTTTTCAAGTAGCTAGTAAAGTAACACATTAATGTTTAATTTATAAGAAAATATCTGAGTTACCTTTTCAAATAAGTAATAGCATTTACTTTGTTTTCTCATTTATTGACTGACAGCTCTCCTGTCCCCATGTTGAGAGAAATCTGGAGTAAGTACGTTGGAGTAAGGAGGCATTGTGTGCACTGTGTAAACATGACGCTTATTGTAGTTCTAGTCTAATTGTGAACATGCATTTACTCATCTCACAACAACAGCTTTAGTATTTCTCAAAATGAATAAAAGCAGTGAAATGCAAACCTGCAGTAAAAGTAAGACTTTTCTTAATCCAGAATGAAAGCACAGCTGAAAGCTTTGTTTAAACCATGCCCTCTGCCGTACAGGCATGAATTTGCATTTCCTTCAGGATGAGGCTTTTACATTTGCCAAAAACAGAACTTTTTATATCAAAATCAAACAAGCAAGCCCAGCTCAGATGAGAAAACGAAACACAGAAGTAATTCAATACATTACTTTCCATAAAAAAGTAACTAAGTGATGTCATTAGTTACTTTTTTAGAGAGTTACAGAGTATTGTAAAGCATTACTTTTAAGTAACTTTTCCCAATGCTGTTGATTATTTAATCAAAATAACAAAATATGGCCGTCACACACCAGATGAGAAGCCCAGCATTGCGACTAGGACAACTCACCGGTATCACACATCGGATGTGTCGCGTCCAATTCAACCGGTGGTTCAAAACAGTTAACCTAATCACCAAACAGGCAAAAGTTCACTTCAACCAGTCGACCTCTAGTTGGAGAGACGGCTTTAGAATGAGTCACAACTTCTTGTCTCACTGCATGCCATCCCTCAGCTGTGTCTCAGTTGCCCCCTCCTTCTCTGTCCCACACTTGTCTTATTATTGCCCCAGAGACCGAGTCTCTTGACATTCACACGTGGGCTGACCTTTTTTGTTACCGCTTCCAATTAAATCTTGACAGGTTCTTGTCTATACAAAGCGCTCTGAGATTGCCTTAGCCTGCGTAACTTCACAGAGTTACACCACTTTTTGAGTGGAGGTGGCAGAGCGTGGTGTTGGCGACTCCTGGTGACTCATCGAGTACAGCGGAAGGACGTTTGCTCGTGGAGATAATTGTGTTTCTCTCACCTGTGCCACTTATTTTGCAGGCCTTCAAAAGTGCCACGATGAGCTCATACTGGTGTGCGGGGAAGGGTGATGTCATCGAGAACTGGTGCCGCTGTGACCTGACGGCACTTGGCAAAGACGGGCTTCCCAACTGCAGCCCCCTGCGGCGGCCCATGTAAGTTACCCTCACCGGGTGTCCTGAAAGCACCTTTATGCAATACTTGATTCATTTCATCACTTTTTGGCAGAATGTTAGGCATCCTAGACTTTGGTAAGACAAATGATGCTGCCTCATCTTCACTGCCAAATTGTGAGGCAGTATTTCATCAAGGCAATTGTTTGGTGACTCAGTATGTCATTACATTACATGCTGAGTCACATAATGAAAAATGTACATAAAAGTTGTACAAAAACAGCTTTTCGAAGTGTAAGAGGGAACTACACTACTGTGTGTGTGTGTGTGTGTTTGTTTGAAATAAATCTTTTCTGCTCACCGCAGCTGAATTTATTTGATCAAAAATAAAAAACCAGTAACATTGTGAAATATTATTACAATTTAAAATAACTTTTCTATGCAAATATATGTTCAAATGTAATTTATTTCTGTGATCAAAGTTGCATTTTCAGCATCATTACTCCAGTCTTCAGTATCCCATGATCCTTCAGAAATCATTCTGGTGCCAATAGCTAAACTGTGATACATTTTATTTTTCAGGATTCACAGATGAATAGAAAGTGCACTGTAAAAAATCAAAAGTTGAGAAAACTTAAAAGTTTAAGGCAACCAGCTTCAGCAGATGTTTGAGTTTTCTCAATTTGATAATCTCCTACAAAAACAAGTTGAGAATACTCAATAATCTGCCAAAGCTGGTTGCCTTAAAGGGTTAGTTCACTCCAAAATTAAAATTCTGTCATTAATTACTCACCCTCATGTTGTTCAGTTTTATGCAAAGCTACGAGGATACTTTTTGTGCCCAAAGAAAACAAAAATAACAATTTATGTGACAATTTTTCTCCCCCTAGTTATGTCTTATGCCATTTTGGAGAGTAGCCAAGAACGTAATCAGCATTGTTTACGTTCGGGGGGAAAAGCACGCACATGAATGCAATCGGCATAATCAGCGTTGTTTACACTTAGGGGAAAGCGTGCATATTGTGGCGGGAGGAGCAAACGACAGACACAGTGGGCGTGGCGTCAGGCCTCGGAGAGGTTTTTATTAAACAATAAATATCAAAAATAGTGTCCAAGGGGAAAAAGTGTCCAAAATAAACAGGGGATCTGGTGTCCTCGTCGTGCTGCGGGGCTTGTGAAGGAGGGCAGTGTTCAGAAAGGAAGGGTTCAGGGAAGGGGCGGAGTCCGGTGGCCGCACGCGCTCCCCTCTCGGGTCCGGGAGCGAGTGGCGGTGGCTTCTTCCAGCGGCGACATCCTACTCCTAGGCCCCCGGAGCTTCTGGGGGAATCGACGGCCCGGCATCCTGGCCCGTCAGCCGTCTAACGGGTGCGGCAGTCCTCCTACTCGACGCGCCCTTCCTGGACCCACGAGGACACTAGCGTGCATGCACGGGGACGAGACCGGTCTCCCAAGGAGAGGCGTGCTCGGCATTTAAACGGCGGCGGTGATGAGGCTCTATTCACATCAGGTGCGCCTCATCACACGCCGCCATCCCTGGCTGTTTCAGCGCCCCTCCTCTCACACACCCACTCCCGGCGGGAGCCTGGTGAAGGGCGGCGAATACGGGATGGGGTGGTGATGATGATAAGGGGGGAGGCAGCCGACTCGTCACAATATGCATTGAGAATCCCTCCAAAATGGCGGACGACAGTAACTCGTAGGAGAAAAATTGAAAGAAGTCATTATTATTGTTTTCTTTGCACACAAAAAGTATTCTCGTAGCTTAGCAAAATTGAAGTTGAGCCACTGATGTTATATGGACTGTTTTACCGATGTCCTTACTTTGTTTCTAAACCTGGGGATATTGCAGTTGTGTTGCTGTCAATGGGAGGGTAAGAGAGCTCTCAGATTCCATCAAAAATATCTTGATTTGTGTTCTGAAGATTAACGTAGGTCTTACGGGTTTGGAACGACATGAGGGCGAGAAATTAATCAACAAATAGAAAAGGTTGTAGCGCCAAACACTCGTCCGAAAGTCCAGTAGACCACTAAGATACGGTGCATAGATAAAAAAAATATATATATTTTTATTTGTCTATTAACCGGTGAGAAATTAATTACATAATTTTCATTTTGGGGTGAATTAACCCTTTAAACTTTTAAGTTTACTCAACTTTTGATTTTTTTACAGTGTAGATGAATAGAAAGTGTTTTTTTTTATTTTATTTTAATTTATTTTTACTGTGACTTTTCACTTTATCACTCTAATGTATGGAAGCCCGTTTCCCCCACTGAATAAAAAAATTAAAAAAGGTTATTGCGACTTTTTATCTCACAGTTCTGAGTTTATATCTCAGAATCGCGACTTTATGTCTCGCAGTTGCTTATGAGAAAAAAAGTCAGAATTGTGAGATAAAAAGTCACAATAACCTTTTTTATTTTTTATTCAGTGGCGGAAACGGGCTTCTATATTAATGTGTCCATCCTGAATAAAAATAAATAAATAAATACAATTAAGGATTTAGACAGTCCTCTTTTGTGAATGAAATAAACATCAAATTTAATTTTGTTACGAACTGGCCGCAAGATCCAAACTGATCACAGAAAAGAGCACAGATTTTGCAGCCATATTTGTGTCATTGTCTGAAATGAGGGCAGAGAGCTTGTGCAAAAAGATTGCGATTCATTTTTAGTGAATTCCCTAAGGTATTTTAACAATACGGTTTAAAATACGGTTGCCTTTGCTTCAGAGTCACGTCTGTGATGCCTTAAAATGCCCCCTGCAAGGCAAATCAGTGGGTTTTGGAAAGGAGCCATTCTGTCAAACCGTACTAACATGCACATAATTTTGTTTTTTTAATTTTCAAAGATTGAGACTGGCTCCACACCTGGAACCCTCCAGTACGATGGTGGCTCTGGAATGGATTGATGTTGAACCTCTGATCGGCTACAAGGTTTCAGATTACATCATTCAACATAAGCGAGTCGAGGACCCGTCAGAGGCGGAAATCTACACAGGTAAGCACAACTCACAGGCTTATGAAAATACATTACAGATACAATACATTACATATTACAGAGAAGAGCACCTGCTTCACTCAACTGTGAATAAAATCTGTACAAAAACAGCTTTTTATAATATAAAGGGGAACTATATTACTGGTCAAAAGTTTGAAATAATTTAGATTTTTTAAGGGGTCATGAATTGCCTCTCTTTTTTTATCATTTCATTTTATCATTCATTTATCTTTTTCTTTTTTTTGTGTTAATTTATCAAGATTTTTACATAAAAAACGACAATTTAGATTTAATCGGCTTCTGTCCTGTTTTAAACCCCCCTCTTCAGAACTCTCTGAATAGGCATGGCGGATTGTAGACTCTGAAGTAAACCCTCACTGCTATGATTGGCTAATAGTTGTGTGTGTTTGACACTCTACATCCTTCACAGATGGATGCTGCTGTGATTTAGGTAAAAACTGCATAAATACTCATATGTGAGTAAAGAAAATCATTATAATATGCTAATTTGCTGCTCAACAAAAAAAAGGTTACTGCTTAATCACTGCTTAATATTTGTTTAACAACCATGATACATTTCTGTTCAAAATTTTGGTTTAAGTAAAAAAAAAAAAAATAGATAAATAAATAAAAATAAATAAAAAAAAGGGTCTCTGATCACAGCTTTGCATTACAGGAATTTAAAGGATATTTAAATAGAAAATAATCATTTAAAATTGTTAAAATAGTTACAGTATAACAATATTACTATTTTAATTTCTACCGTATTTTGCATTTTTTTATGTTTCTTTTGAAAAACATTAAAAAAAACTATATTCTAAATGTTTAACGGGTAGGATATGTCATTGTATTGATGTGAATAATGTATTTAATTTTCTGGCATTATGTTTTTCTGCTCAACCTAACAGATTAATATGCATAAATGGAGGATTTATTTGTTTTTCTTAATTTTCACTATTTCTTTCGGCTTAATGGACCTTGTCCAATCTTACAAGATGCTTCCAATAATTTAGATGTGTTTGTACCATTCTTACATCTGTGATCAACTTATAAATCTAATTTCCCAATGCTGGGAAACTGCAGTTCATTCGGGGCTCCACGATGATGTTATCCTCGTAGCCTGCAGTCAGAGTCTGAATACATAACTGATTGTCTTGTTGATCTGGTCAAATCTCGTTAAGCTTCCATGGCACTACGATTTCAGGGTTACAGGAGCAGAGGGAGATAAAGATGAGGGCTGGGAGATGGGTTACTAACAGCCTGTGTGACTGGCAGTGACCTGCACCCGTCTGTCCATGTCACAGCTTGTGAGTCAGTTTGGGTGACAGGAACCTAATAAAAGAGGAGAGACGAAATGTTAAGGTTGAAAAGGTGGGTTTAGTCATCACAACCAATCCATTCAGCAGAAGGAGGAGTGCTGATGAGTGAAAGCAGGAGATGAAGATGATTCTTGGCAGGGGGACAGATGGTGTGACGTCTTTGATTCTGATCGACAGACCTTCATCAGTTACAGACACTGACCGCAGGATTACACCCTCCAGCGGCCTGAAACGCTGACCTGAGATCAGCTGGTCGTCTCGTGTTGTGTTGGTCATGAGGCTGATTTTGCATGTAGTTCAACTGCTTGTTCCAAAGCAGAGTTTGATTATTGCATTGTAATATTTCAGTGTGATCCGTGTGTTCAAACATTTGGCAAGTAACAAGCTGGGAGAAAACGATACCAGCATCACCTTGATGTTCCAAGTGCTGTGCAAAAAATAAATAAATAAAAAGAAACAATAACAAAACATACAAGCAATAGCAGAACACAATTTACAGATATATGCATATTAAAGTGCAAAAGACATTGAAATATAAAGCCTGCATGGTCTGCTTGTCTCTGTGACTGAGCGCTGCAAGTTTTTCAAAGGTCTTCATGACAACGTCAAAATAAAAGTTTAACTTGTAAAAAATTGACAAAAATGTTACTCTCGTGCAGCAGAATGCACTTCTCAAAAGCACACTAGTATTGTTATTATAACTGTTTATATAATTGTGTGTGTATGTGTGTATATACAATTAAGGGTGCCGTAAGGGGGTGGAAGTTAGGACGATTCTAAGGGCCCGATGATGGAGGTTAAAACGCGGAACGCCCCACCTGGATCGCGATTTCTAATGAGGGGGACAACCTTAGAAAGAAAACCACTTTCACACTAAATTAACCAAACTATGAAAGCACCGCTCCAATAACTCCAGTATGAAAGCCCTTAAGAAAACCCTGTGATGACAACATGCTTATTTTCTATCCTGTGATTATCAAAGGTGAAAGACACGCTGACAGGGGTTCTTTTCTCTGAGATTCAAACATCTTTTGGATCACGTATCACATTCTGTAAAATTTGAGACCAAAATACACTCTTTGTTTTACAACAAAGGGATCAACTGTTACGATATGAAATGAGAGGATTTGTGGAATTATAAGAGACATTTGGAAATTCTTCAAGGAGGAAATGGAAAAAAGAAAACGCAGTGTCAGCAAGGATAAATTATTTAATAATTAAACAAATAGTCATCTATCTTAATACAAATTTCTGGTGTTTTGAATTTGAATTCAAGAAAGGGGATTTAAGTGACTTTGAATGTGGAATGGTTGTTGGTGCCAGACGGGCTGGTCTGAGTATTTCAAAAACTGCTGATCTACTGGGATTTCCATGCACAACCATCGTTAGGGTTTACAGAGACTAGTCCGAAAGAGAGAAAATATACAGTGAGCGGCAGTTGTGTGGACGAAAATGCCTTGTTGATGTCAGAGGTCAGAGGAGAATGGACAGACTGGTTAGAGATGATAGAAAGGCAACAGTAACTCAAATAACCACTTGTTACAACCAAGGTATGCAGAATACCATCTCTGAACGCACAACACGTCAAAACCCTGAAGCAGATGGGCTACAGCAGCAGAAGACCACACCGGGTGTCGCTCCTGTCAGCTAAGAACAGGAAATGGAGGCTACAATTCGCACAGGCTCACCAAAATTGGACAATAGAAGATTGGAAAAACGTTGCCTGGTCTGATGAGTCTCGATTTCTGCTGCGACATTCAGATGGTAGTGTCAGAATTTGGCGTAAAGAACTTGAAAGCACGGATCCATCCTGCCTTGTCTCAATGGTTCAGGCTGCTGGTGGTGGTGTAATGGTGTGGGGGATATTTTCTTGGCACACTTTGGGCCCCTTAATACCAATTGAGCATTGTTTAAACGCCACAGCCTACCTGTGTATTGTTGCTGACCATGTCCATCCCTTTATGACTACAGTGTACCCATCTTCTGATGGCTACTTCCAGCAGGATAATGCACCATGTCACAAAGCTCAAATCGTCTCAGATTGGTTTCTTCAATATGACAATGAGTTCACTTTACTCAAATGGCCTCCACAGTCACCAGATCTCAATCCAATAGAGCACCTTTGGGATGTGGTGGAACGGGAGATTCGCATCATGGATGTGCAGCCGACAAATCTGCAGCAACTGCGTGATGCTATCATGTCAATATGGACCAAAATCTCTGAGGAATGTTTCCAACACAGGGGGTCCAACCCAGTACTAGCAAGGTGTACCTAATACAGTGGCCAGTGAGTGCATATTTAGTTATGTTTTGTTTTGTGTTGTTTTACTTTACTTTACTTCGTCTTCCTGCCAACCAAATTTGAGATCCTTTTCTTTTTTTTTTTATGATTTGTTCAAATATGCTGGACTAACTCTCCCAAAGTTTAACAAAGAGTTAAATGTGTAAATATTTTACTGGAGATTCATGACTTTGACTAAGTTCTGATCTTAAGTGAATCAGTACATGTCTGAATGCTTTCTTAAACTGATGTTTAGATCGCAATATTTACATTTTGCCACGACAACTATACAGTTAAAAAGCGAAAACAAAAAAAAAATAATATTTAATCCAAAAACCCCCTTGTCTCTTTCTGGCTCCTTAGATGAACTCATGTTGTAATAAATAATAAAAAAAAATAATCACAACCAACCATTGTGTTTACCTTAAGCAGTTGACTCACTGCCCACAAATATGTTTTAAATTTGCTAATTTAACTAAATTAAATGTTTAGCTTTGTGCTCACCAATGCTGGGAAGCCAGAATGTTCTTGTCTTGCCATCTATAAACAACTTTATTACATGCTGTTTGCCTCACAATTTTGTACACATAAAATCAGATTCTCGGCAACAATGTGTCACCACGCGTTACCATTAGGTTAACATCCTGAGCCTGGCTGACACATATTCGCACAGCAGGATGAGGAAGGTTTTACATGTTCAACACTGCGAGCCAATTCTAATAGGTTTAGACAAGACCTTGACTCGCTTTCTGTACTTTTACTGTCTCCACTTTAACTTTTTTTTTATTTGCATTGGGAAAAAAGAAGGATTTAGGAGGGACAGAACGTTGCCTTTATTTTATATTGATCCCTGAAATAGGGTCAACAGTATGTTTCTTGCATGGACCCTTCATTTTTTGGCACCAGAGTTGTGTGGTAAATTGTTTTGATGGCTCTTTTTATTTGGCTGTTGCAGAAGAACTCAGTTTGTAGTGTTTATTTTTGTGCTTTTTGGAGTTGCAAGTAATGCAAGTAAAACACTGTTCTAAAAGTCAGAATGAATCCACCATGAACACAGTCAAAACATTAGACAATCCAAAATCAACTTTTTAGTACATCATTAAGGAGAAAAAAAACACCAAATATTCCTTGTGCACAAAGTTACAGTCCAATTTCAACAGATTGACATAACAAAATATTAATAGTAAATAAAAAAGGACATTTCCCAGGATGTGAAGTATAAATGTGGCAGAATAACAGCTCAATACGAAGACACAGTATTCAAAGAAATATATCATCAAAACAAAAAGAGAGAGGTGGGGGGGGGGGGGGGGGGGGGTCTTACTTGAGAATTTTGATTAAGAGTTTTCTGTAATGGAGCATCACTTGCATCAGATAATGGAATGAAGTGGCCAAGCACGTACCTAACATCTTCATATGATGATTTATGAAATTTAACATAAATCCCCCATTCTCGAAAATAAGTTTTGTTGTGTAGAAATGTGAACACAGGGTTCGGAAACATGGTGAAACCATATCTAGTTTAACAGATCAGTCATCTAACAGGAAAGGCTGGATGAATGGGACTTTTCTTCAGTATTGTGAACATGTTGGTTGGAATGCCATTGCCTTTTTGACAAGGAAAGCATTGAATTCTTGCCACATAGAGAGAATTGTTGTAAACATCTAGATGGCATCCGTTTGCTGAATCACTGGCACAGTCAAGGATTTGAGTAGTGCTGGAGGAACCAAGTGAGATGTTTCATGGATATAGCTATCTGTTAGCTCTGACCTTGTCATATTTAACGGAGATTGCATGAAGCCAAACCTTTTCAAAATCACATTTTGGAAATGGAACCAACATAAAAGGACTTGCCCTGCTGTGCAGCTGACATTTCTCTCTCTCTCTCATCTGATTCCTTCATTTCCTGCCACATTCATCCATTTGATTTTGTGCCAACTGCTTTAAAAGTTTCCTGAAGCATTTGTATATGGTGGACGATAACCAAAAAGAGCATACAGACATATGATGTAATGCATTTGCTGTTCTTTTCTAACATTTCATTGCTCAGCAGTTTCTCTGTTTACATATGTGTTTGGCTTCACTCTCAGACTTTTGTTTGTAGACTTATCTTTGTATCTTGGCAAATCTGAGAAGAATGAGACATTGTTGAGATCTCTTCTGAAACTCTCCATTCGCTCTCTATTTAATCTTATTGATGTCTAGGGGAAATGGCCGAGATGTCAGGAAGATCTAGGCCTAATTCCTGAATCGTTTGTGATGATGACTGTTTAGAGAATTGGTTACTGTAATGAATTCAGCTCATGTGATCCTCAAAGTTTTGGGCAGAATACTATAATACCTTACATGTTTTTAGTGGCTGTTGTTGTGGTTGTTCTTGTTTGGTCACACTCTTGTCTAGGGCAGTGGTTTTCAAACCCGTCCTGCAAGCACCCCTGTCCTGCACATTTTGTATGTCTCCCTTATCAGATACACCCAATTCAGGTCTTGCAGTCTCTACTAACGAGCTGATGAGTTGAATCAGGTGTGTCTGATAAGGTGTGTCTGGTGCTTGCAGGACAGGTTTGAAAACCACTGGGCAACACATTCTCACTCCTAACTCAGCACATTTTGATGCTTGGTCAGGACCCTTTGACGTCACTTTTTTGACGTGCAGGGTCCTCCATTGCTTTAAATAAGAATCCCTTGGTGGCAATATGCTGGCGCAAAAGGCATTGAGAATTTTATCATCATGATTAAATAATATATTGGGTAATAAAATTGCATATATGTTGGGGTGTGATTTTTTTTTTTATTTTTTTTATTTGTTTGATTTGTGAGAGGAATAGATCGCAGTCTCCGTCCACCGTTAGCTCATCCTGTGTTCTGCAGTTTGTGTGCAAATTCAAAAAATGGCACCAGTTGAAGCCTTGCATCAGCATTGGTTGTGAGATGCTATTGGCTCTTGTGTATCTCATGACGATTGCATCATGCTACAGGACTATCTTTTTGAAAGAGATGTGAGCGCTTTAATGGAGCGGGATCATTTTCAGTGATTAAAACGTTTTACTCTCTTCGCATAAAGATAACATATGGCTTCAGAAGACTTGGAATGCAACAAAACTTGTTTGTAATGCTTTTATACTGCTTGTCTATGGTCAGTTTTTGCAATAAATACCTGTGACTATTTGCTTTTTACGTGTTTTATATTGTTCAGAAGTGGATAGGTTTAGGGTGGGGGTGGGGTTAGGTGCTCCAATGTATGCATGTGTGTGTGTGTGTGTGTGTGTGTGTGTGTGTGTGTGTGTGTATGTATATAGTTTTAAAAACATTGATTTATGAAGGATGCTAAACACATTCAGCATATGTAAGATATGCATGATGAATACTGACACAGGACATAACATTTTTGCATTTCTTTTTGAAAATTTCACTGCTCAGTGATTGCTCTTTCATAGCTCAGGAGACTTACTTCAAATCTTAGTTCCTTCTTTCTTAAGATTCCTTAAAGATGATCTTTGAAACAGTAAAGAGCTATAAAATGATGCGTGCATAGCATAGCTTGGATTATGGGAGATATTCATAGTGAGATTCTTGGACTTTTGATTGCAGGCACTGGTATCTTGGTAAATTTGAGCACAATATGAGTCAATGTTGAGATCTCTTATGAAATGAGACAAGTGAGATTGCTTAAAAGCCTCCATTTGCTCTCTATTTTGATGATCTCTTTGCTGTCTAGTAGAAACAGCTGAGATATCAGGGAGATCTCATTTCTGAATTTCTTATGATAATGATTGTTTAGGAAATTATCCCTTTGGGTGATGCAGTTACCACAATGAAATCAGGTCAAGTGGTTTCTCTTTCATAAGTCAGGAGACCTTTCATTATGATTCCTTAGGGAACGACTGAGATATCAATGATTTTGTGATTCAAATTCATCTGCGATTCATTTGGGATAATGATTGGCAAATCTGAGCACAATATGAGGCATTGTTGAGAACTCTTATGAAACTATAAAGGAGACATGAGCAAAAGTCTCCATTTGCTCTCTACTTAATCTCATTGCTGTCTAGGAGAACGGGAAGATCTCCTTCCTGAATAATTAATGTTTAGACAATCGTATGTTGTCAAATGAAGCTCACAATTTAAGGCGGGATACTATAACGTCTCATTTTTTTTAGTGGCAGCTTTTGCGATTATTCTTTTGGTGATCATTTTCATATTTGCTACCAACTCCAGTGCTTTAACACAGCTGCAATTCCGAAGTTTCATGCATAATGACGTAACGCACTTGTCTCATATAGACTGGCGACGGCGCTTCGTGCTGCAGCGGGATTTCGCAGTTGCAAGACCACTCATGTTGGTCTGAGTTTCTTAATTTGGGTGAGCTGGCGTTCCTGTTCAACCGGCAGACTGGAGGAAGCACGCTTCTTCCAAATCTGCTAATTAACGATGAGAAGGGTGTCAGAGTGTGAGTATCTCTCACTGTTCCTCGCCGCGGACACATAATGGGAGTCTGCAGGATGGGTGGGGGGAAATGCGGAGGGAACCAGCTACCACATGCCAATGATGTCATCTCACAGTTCCACTGTCAGACAGCACGCTGTAGGACATTCGATCTTTGATTCTCATCTCCATTTCAGCCTCCCGTCACAGCAGGTTTCTTATCGGGAATCCGTCACTGTCCGACACCTCGTGCTCCCTGTCTCCCTCGGCGAGGGTCGAGCCTCCGCGGAGGGCTATCCTTTTGTTTGCATAACAATTCCGACGTCGCCTTTGAGCAGAGCGCCGTCCCAGAATGCCGATGCTAGTCGATAAGCCAGCTTGTCTGAAGCGAGATTCAATTAAAAGGAGATAAAAGGGTGTCCTTCAGGATGAGTGGAGATAACGAATTGGAGAGCCTCAGCTGACTTGCTTTGTTTGCTTAATTAAGGATGACCTCATCGCTAAAAATGGCCCCCGCTTCCCCTGGCGTCATGAGCGGAGCCATCAGCAGATTGGAGTATAGGCAGCAAGCCAAGTCTGGCTTCTTTATTCAGCCCACACACATTCGCCTGCTCATACTCGCAAAACACCCACGGTAATGCAAAGGTGAGGCTGAATGCATTTTGATGCAGTTTCACAAGGCACAGATAATTAACCTGTCACACAAATTAACACATGAACAGTCGTATCCAATTCTTGAAAATTTTTTATTGTCATTTAGTCTGTTAGGCCAAACAAAGGTTGACGTCATCTTTGGTCTTCTTACAGTTGGTTGTCAAATGAAGTCACTGTGTTTGGTACCTGAATTCAGGAGAGCTGATGCCACAGTGATATGATGACTGATCATGTGGTGGCCAATTAGCTCATCTGGCATTTAGGTCTAAAAGTGCAGGGGTTCTAAAGGGCAAACACTATCAGACCAATTTAATCCACGTGACTACATGGACTTTTCTCTCATTATCTAGTTATAGAATGCTGTTTGCTAGAGCAGAGCTTCCCAAAGTGTCAGCTGCAGGTATTGCAGGAGGGCATGGCCTATGCTAAATCATTCAAATTGCAATGATGTCTTGTTTGATTTGTTTTTTTTGATTGTTTTTTTTTTCCTCATAATATCACTTTGAAATATATCAATACTAACATTTTATTTTCATTATAGTGAGGTGAGATACCTTTCTTATTTCTAATTATATTGCATTAGCTATTTATAACAATTTAACAATGAGTCATAAAACCCGGAAACGAGTTGTATTTTTGAACTAACAGGTCCATCGTCCAGAAGTTTTTTTTTTTTTTTTTTTTCTTTTTTTTAAATGTCTGATACAAGGTCTGTGTTTAACACAAGCTCAAGATATTTTTCATGATTTATTATTTATTCATTTATTTATTATAAAGATTTATTTATGGCATTTTCACCTGTATTAGGATAGGACAGATCAGAACTGACAGGAAGCAAAGTGGGAGAGAGATGCTGCCCACAAGGCTAATGACGCTGACATTTCACAATTTATTTTATGACATAAAATACATCAGTAAAACCCTCTAAAAATATGTATGAATTTTTTTGAAAAAGGTGGTTGCTCACAAGTAGCCAAATGGGGACTGCTGGGGACATTAAACATTGAATACGTTTACATGTGCACGAATAATGTGATTATTTCCAGTCATCAGAGTAAGGATTTAATCGCATTATGATGTTTACATGTCAAGAGCAAAGCTCCTCACTCCCGTTTACATGCAATTTCCATTATTCTTATTATTCGCTAAGAATTGTGTTTTTTTTTTTTACTGCCATTATTCACATACCCAACTGCACAGCAAATGACAGACTCAGAAAGAGCAGATGTGTTACTGGCCGCTGTTTTAATTTATTTACGTCTAATGCGATGGTTGTATTCCATGCTTTTTCGGTGCCATAGAAATATGATGGCAATTTGTTTGCCTACGCTGCCGTCGTGTTCTACTCGCTGTTTCTGGATAAGGATAAGGAACAGAGATTGGTGGCAGCTAATTGTGTTTTCCCCAGAAATGCGATGCTTTCTTCCCCTCCATCGTTTCTAACGTCTAATTACAGATGTGTGTCACGTCATTCATGTACGTCACAAGCACATACGCACTTTTGGTCAGAATGGCAATACTGCAATTAAGGTGTTTTCATGCCTGTATATTTCGATTAAAATCGGCGTACACCACTTATGTTAATACGATTATGCTTGTGGCAATTATGAGCTTAATCGTGTTATTTAAATGTAAGTATTCCGTTTACATGTAGGTAAATTTTAATCGCAATATTGGCAAAATCTCATTATAATCGCATTAAGAGGGTGCATGTAAACGTACTCACTGTCACGTCAAACAGGGAAACTCCTTAGTTGCTAGTCACTTTCACAGCCTTGTTGATTTTATAATTGCACCTTTGCAAACTTTGGCTAACTCAAACTTTCCAAATGTGGAAAGACTGGTCAAGTCATGGTGTAGACTGTTTGTTTGTAGCCTACATTTATCTTTTTACTTCTGGTGATTGTTTTTAGGCTTCAAAATATTTGTGTAAATTTGAACAAAACCTGTACGAATCAAACTTTTGTTGGTCACAGAACTTATCTTCTGCAATAATCCAAAAGTCAATGGAAAAAAAACAAAACAAAAAAATACACCCTTATTACTGATGCACGGGCCCCAGTAAAATATTACTGATAAATCCTTATGTATCAACAAAAATGACTGTATACTGACATGAGAATAATTTTCTCTGATAATATTTTAGTGATCAGTTTGTGTGTTTTCTATCAGCTTTTTAGAATCAGAACTAGAAGAATCCCAGATTTGTGAATGGATATTTACCTACAATCCATGAGAAACAAAACTTGCAGAAGTCTTCTGTCATTTCTCAAAGATGAAGCAGCTCTGTATTGCTTATGAATGACTCTGTACTGCAGGTACAGATGAGTTTTATATATTCAAATCAAACCAAAAATAGAATACAATACAATACAATAAAATATGGCGTTTTTTGTTTGGCTTCTGTACCCCAGACCTGATAAAAAGGCTAGGAACGCCCCCAGCATCAACTTAGCCAAAAATCACATTTCTGATTGCGTCACTTGCATACTGTATATCTTTCGAATATCCTTAAATCTCTACCAAGACAATGATTCTGATGCCATTTAGCACAGTTTATCTACTGTACATGGAAAGGGAGTTTCAGTCCTTGTGGCCTTGAATGCAAAATACAGAAACATGAGCGTTGAGCACTGAATCTGATCTCTGACATAAATTAACATAGTCAGACATCAAATCTTTAAGGGGCCAATCACACCGAATGAAGGGTGCTTTTGCTGACTTTTGCTTACGTCTCTGACTATGCTCTGGTTCTATGATAGAGTTTACACCAAAGCTTATACAAGCTGGCTCTCATTTATTTGAAGAGAAGGGTCTCTACATTAATGAAAGCTAAACTTGTTTTGCATTGTTTTGTCCTGACTTGTCTAGCCTTGTGTTGTTTTATCTTGTTTTGTTTAATGACTTTCACAGAGCCTTTTCTTTGCAGGGTTATTCTCTTTTATTTTTAAGGATGAAGTACAAGAATGGGACACATTTATTTTCAAGGTTTCTTCTCGTTCCTCTCCAGTAAGCGTTTAATCAATGCTTCTGTATTAAACGCACTGGCTCAAATCTCATGGTTAGGGCCATTATACAGACTGTCTCGCTACTAATAAATTGAATAGACATAGTGATGTCAGCTTAGCAAATGACCCTTTAAAATGCAGAGCTGTGATTTTCTCTCTTTCTCTCTCTCTCTCTCTCCCTTTATATATAACAGTCTCTTGGACATAAAAAGGGCATCCTGCACTTTCTGACTTTATCAGACTTGTTTCTAATTAGCAGGTTGACTAATGGACTCCAAATATTTATTACCCTTTCAGAAATATAGTTTATCAGACTGTTGATTTTACAGTATGCAGACACGGATATAATTGTAATAATGAAGAGAAATTCATAAGTGCTGTCCTAGATAATCATTACAACATGAAATCAGGATTGTGTGGCTTAATGTGTAAGACTCTTTATAAAGTAGATTATATGGCTTCGTAAATACCATCATAATTTCTCAAGTATTTACTTAGATTTACATTTAATTCATTGCATACAATTTTCACCAAAAGTACAAATTTTAAGTGAATTTCCTGTATGATTTAGAATCCATATATTCAATATTTTAAAAACAAAAATTGTCATATGCATACATTTATGTATATACTGTATGCATGCATGTTTATATGTTCTATTAATCTAGTCTTGATGTTAAAGAATACTATCTGCCCAATGCACTTTTAACAGAAAGCTTTATTTAAAGCTGCAGTACCTAACTTTTTTGGTTGAAAATTATCCAAAATCAATTTTTGCGCAAGTACACAAACCAGCGTTCAAAACCATCTCCTTACCTTTAGCCCAATTCACAACGGTAAAGAGTCCTGGTTATTAGGCTATATCACATGTGAGGATGCTGCAGGTGGCGGATCATTAATACCCTTATCTCATAGCTATAGCAGCTGGAATAATTACATGTATTATTTTGATGGTGGATTGTAATCCAGAAAGGTCAATGCGACAATCATCAGTGAATACTGGAGATTGACCCATAGTCACCAGTAGTCAACAGGTAACACTAATACTGTACATGCTAAATACATATTTATGGTTTGATATGATAGGGGCCAAGAGATCATTAGATAAAATCATCATTGGCAGCACAATATATTGTAATACTTTTTTTTCCCTCGGTTGGTCAGAACAAAAGTGGCTGAGATGTTATTAACTTGTTAAAATTACATTTTCCGGTGAAAATTCTTATTTGGGTAATACTTCCAAGATGTAGAATCTATAATTCTGAAGTACTGTGAATATCCATACCAGTGCGGTGACTGACAGCTACACATATTCCTTAAAACATTAGATTCATCCGCACTGAAAAGCCATGCCAATACACAACCCACATAAAGATGACGATTCTGCAAGTAACTGCATTTCCAGGTTTCAAACAGAGATGCTGACAAAGAGGCAAATACAACCCGAATTCCGGAAGTGTTGGGACGCTTTATAAATTTGAATAAAATGAACACTAAAAGAATTTAAAATCAAATGAGCCAATATTTTATTTACAATAGAACATAGGTAATATAACAAATGTTTAAACTGTGAAATTTTAAAACTGTATGTACAAAATGAGCTCATTTCAAATGTAATGCCTGCTACAGGTCTCAAAATAGTTGGGATGGGGGTATGTTTACCATGGTGTAGCATCTCGTCTTCTTTTCAAAACAGTTTGAAGATGTCTGGTCATCGAGGTTATGAGTTTCTGGAATTTTGGTGTTGGAATTTGGTCCCATTCTTGCCTGATATAGGTTTCCAGCTGCTGAAGAGTTTGTGGTTGTCTTTGACGTATTTTACGTTTAATGATGTGCCAAATGTTCTCTATAGGTGAAAGATCTGGACTGCAGGCAGGCCAATTCAACACCCGGCACTTCTGGACCATATTCACATACGACTTATTATGTTTACTGACAGTGGTTTCTGGAAGTATTCCGGGGCCCATTTAGTAATGTCAATGACAGAATCACCCAACATTTATAGAATTCGGGTTGTAAAATATGCCTTGCATGCCTCATAACACAAATCTCCTGTGGCCTGTTATATGAAGCTAGCTGAACAAACTCAGAGTTTTAGAGTAGATTTAGAGTTGACAAAACCAAACAAATCCAACCTGATTTAGATCAGGTCCATCAGGCTCACAAAGCTTAATATAAATGTTCTCTGGCAACGCAGAGTACAGGCTTTGTGCAACAGGCCTCTGGAAGTTCCCATCAAATGGAGTTAACCAGGTTGAACTGATGCTAGAAAGAGTGGTGGCAGTTTAACAAGATTATAGCATGCAACTTTGACAACTCATAAAATGCTGTTTTTGTGCACTGTAGCACAGTGTTTGTGTTCAGACAGTGATTTATGGTTGATCTGCAGTGCAGCCCCCTGTAGACATTGTGACATATTATCTGATTGCTTGTGCTCTTTGGAAAGCTATAAGACAAGCACCACTATTGCCATTGCACATAGGTTTAAGCACAATACTATCAATAGTATGTCCATCTATGCTTGCTACTACATTTGGCATCTGCAAAATATTTTTGCTTTTTTTTTTTTTTTACTTTTATGCCTTTTGCAAATGCTTTTCATCGTCAAGTCAAGTCACCTTTATTTATATAGCGCTTTTAACAATACAGATTGTGTAGTAGCTTTGCTGTATCAAATAGAAAAATAGTGTGTCAATAATTTAAAAGGACAATAGTAAACACTCAATTTGCAGTTAAAGGCAGTTCATCATTGTTTTTAGTGATGTCATCGTCCAGCTCATTTCTGTTTAAATAGTATCTGTGCAATCAACTCGACGATATCACTGGAAATTATTTGTGACGTTTGTTCTTGTACTCTATCGCATACCTTGTCAGTGCCCTGCGCTTGCTTAGCCCTTTGTTATGATAAACAGTAAAGTGTGTTTAAGCGCTAGCAAAAGACAGTGTAAAGAAATACTCTTTGAGAGAAGCAGTCAATCAGCGGAAGTTAAAAGCAGATAGTAGGTGTATTTATTTATTGTCTCATTAGTGTTTAGCTAGTTGTCGTTGCTAGGAAACGCTTGTTTTGTTTACTGTGTTGAGACGTGCTGAAGTTGCGTTTGGTCTCATACTCTATCACATACCTTGTCAGTGTTGTGTGCTTACATAGCCCTTTGTTGTGATAAACAGTAAAGTGTAGCTGAATTCAATTTCCGCTTTGTCAAACGGGTATAAAAAGGTGAGTATACCGTGGCAGACCTCATGTGAAGCCCTCCTCGTTTGAAGACTGAAGAGTGTAAAGACCCTACCGTGCGACTCCACCGGGTAGGGACACGGCAAGGAACATAAGTATCGCTTTTGATTCATTCTCTTTTCTACACCTTGCTTCGCTTCTGTTTCCATTTTTATGACCAACTCTTACTATGTGTTTCCATATCCCTACTGTTAGTACCACTCGCAAACGACGCATCACACACTACAGGCAGCGCAATCCTAACAACCTGCACACTTTGCCTATGTCTGCTAATACATTACTTTCTTCTTCTATTGCTCTCTGGAATTGTCAGTCTGTAGTAAACAAAGCACATTTCATTACACCTATTTCTAGTCATTCAAGAATAAACCTCATGGCCCTGACAGAGACGTGGATCAAACCAGAGGACACTGCTACTCCTGCAGCACTCTCCAATAATTTATCATTTTCCCACACTCCCTGTCTGACTGGAAGAGAGGTCTGCTTATCTCTCATGATTGGAAATGCATTCCTTTACCTTCTCTGGGTATTAACAGCTCCTTTGAATCACATTCAGTCACTATTACCCACCCTTTTATAATCCATTTTTTAGTTGTTGATCAACCCCCAGGACCACAAGGTAACTTCTTGGATGAATTAGATGTGCTGCTCTCCAACTTTCCTGAGGATGGTACTCCCCTAGTTATGCTTGGAGACTTCAACATCCACATAGATAAACCTCAGGCTGCAGACTTCCACACTCTGCTTGCCGTTTGATCTCAAGAGAGTGTTAACTACGGCTACTCACAAATCAGGTAACCAACTGGACCTTATTTACACACGACACTGCTCCACTGATCATGTGCTGGTTGCTCCACTGCACACCGTGGATCACTTCATGCTCACTCTTAACCTCAACATGGTTCCTGACACAACACATACCCCTCCACATGTCATCTTTCGACGTAACCTACACTCACTCTCACCCTCAAGGCTATCTGCTATGGTTTCATCATCACTTCCTCCCACTAAACAGTTAGCATCTCTTGATGCTAACAGTGCTACTAATACTTTCTGCTCCACTCTTACATCTTGTTTAGACACTGTCTGCCCCTTGTCTTCCAGGCCAGCCCGTACCACCCCTTCTGCCCCTTGGCTGTCTGATGTTCTCCGTGAACATTGTTCTAAGCTCAGGGCTGCTAAAACGTTGTGGCGCAAATAAAAAAATCCTACTGACCTTAATGTGTATCAGTCACTCCTCTCTTCCTTCTATGCTAATGTCTCCACTGCAAAATTAACAATTCATCTAACTCTCGCAGGTTCTTTAAAACATTTTCCTCCCTCCTTTGTCCTCCTCCCCCCACTCATTAATCAACTCTAACAGCTGACGACTTTGCCATGTTCTTCACTGATAAAATTAAAACCATCAGTGGACAATTTTACACACCACAATCTGACAAGCACATCTTACCAGCAAACATACACTCGTTCACATCCTTCTCTTTATTCTCTGAGGCAGAAGTCTCCAAACTCATCCTTTCTAATCATTCTACTACTTGTCCTCTTGATCCTATTCCATCTCATCTCCTTCAAACCATTTCTTTACTTTACTTTTACTTTTGTCATTTAGCAGACGCTTTTGTCCAAAGCGACATACAAATAAGAAAAAGTAACTAAAACTAAAAGTTACAACTCTATAAATACTATATACACACATATTTAAGAAAATAAAGAAATTGAATAAAATTGTAATATAAATTTTATTTATATTACACTGTTTACACATTTAGGAGCATGTAACCCAACCCCTGCCCCTAAACTTACCATTCATCAATAAAACACAAGATACAACAGGCAGATACAACTACCATCATAATTTATTCAAAAAGTATTACTATTCCAAGTCCGAGGCAAAATGATTGATTTGTGAGAGGAATAGATGCATCCTCCATAAAGCTCATCATATGTGCAAATTCAAAAAAATGCCGCCAGAAGAAGCCTTATGTCAGCCTTGGTTGTGAAATGCTATTGTCTCGTGACCGATTGCGTCATGCTATGGGATAGGAGTATTTTTTTAATGAGATGGAGCGGAATCATTTTCAGCTATGAAAACCTTATGTTTTACTCTCTTCTTCACATAAAGACATTGTATGGCTTCAGAAGGAGTTGGAATGCAACACGACTTGTTTATAATGGTTTTATACTGCTTGTTTATGGTCAATACCTGTGACTGCACTTATATTTGCCTATTACATGTTTTACATTGTTCAGAAGTGGGTAGGTTTAGGGTAGGGGTGGGGTTAGGTGCTCCATTGAAAGTAAATTTACATAAAATTATTTATTTTATTCTTTTTTTTACAAATGCATCCAAACCTTTAAATTTAAGACAAACAACTGAAAACAATGGAGGACCTTGCACGTCGAAAAGTGACGCCAAAGAGGTCCTGACCAAGCGTCAATATGACGAGCTGGGAGTGAGAACATGTTCTGAAAATATAATATCATGAATACAATGGAATCAACCGATTTACTCCATGAAGGATTCGTAAACATTAGTTTGTCTATAAAGTTGTGTATATGGAACTCATTTATGGTTAGATGCTCTCAGTACATCAATATTGTACGTTTTAGTGTCTATGAAAGCTCACACAAATGGACATGTGGTTGAACATATTTTATTTTAAATGCACACAAATACTCAGGAGATCACACTGGAAAAAAAGATTGAAAATTAGCCTAAAAACGTACTTTGTGTATCGTTTCCATTGCACTGTGAACTTTCTTTACCTAGCCAGCGGAAAACGTATGGAGCAGCCCATATCTAAAATGTGCTGTTGTGCTTCTATTATTCTTGTCTGCTCTTCTGAATGCAGTTGGACATTTCTGAACTTGCACTGATCTCGAGTGAGTGTAAAACCAGCAAATGTCAGTGGACATCAATGAGACAAAGAGCATTGCTTCAGGAGATGAACGAAAGGGCTGAACACTGTACCAGCTTCATTGAGAACAAACGACCTGTTTTGCAGTCCCAGCTATTGTTTTGGCCACTCTGTTGTTGCAGAAACAAATGAAGGACTCATATCCACTTTGATGCAAGTTTTTTGACCGGAGTTGTTTGCACAACTCCGGTCAAAGTGATTCCTTCGAATCTAAAAAAAAAAAAAATAACCACATAATTATGATTGCAGTTTGGTTTTTACTTTTATTAGCTTGCATACATGCTCTCTAAAAAATTCTGGGTTAAAAAACACCCAACGTGGGTTATTTGGAAACCCAGCGCTGGGTAAATATTGGACAGAACATATGCTGGGTTATTTTGACCCAGCTGGTTGGGTTAAACGTTTTTACCCACCATGCTGGGTTGTTTAATTTATTGTTTAAAAATTATTATATTGCTGGCTTAAAATTGGCTGGAAATTAAAAATCACACACAATTACTATAGGCAACAGCAATAATCAAAAGATGAACATTTAGTATTAGTAAGCAAGAACACCCATGGACAAAATACAAGACAAATTTAATTTATTTGGGTGAATTCAGCATAGTTTACAATATTACATACATTCGTTTAACAAACATTTTAGAAATAAAAAAGCCATATAAAAGTAGCATTTTAATTTAAGTTTATTCATCCTTTCTCAGTAATCGATTTCTACTGAAATAGTGCTAATTTGCATGCCAGTGTGCCGCCGAAGAGGTGAAGGGCTGCTGTTCGCGGGGGAACTGCGAAATTTAGATTGCGGCCTCGCGTTTCACTTGTAGCTGAGAGATGGCGTAACTGACTCCAAAACTTGCCCAAAAACAAACTATAGCTACTCTGAGAACATATTTTAACATCAAATTAAATTACACTCCGTATTATAACGAATAAAATCCAAAGCAAAGGCGTTTCCAGTGCGAAACAATGGCAGATAACACAGCTGACTTACATCTCGTCCTTATGTTGTGTTGTGTAAAATAATATAATTTACACCACATTAAAGACTTTATAAATGAAATAAAATGTATACAAACCTTTATTTCCCCGAAAGAGTGCACCAAATTGGTGGCGCTGAGAACCGCTCTCTCCTGTGGACTTAAAAGAAAAAAAGCCTGTGCTCTCAGCAGCTGCGTTGTTGAGAAGTTTCACCGGATACAAGCTCAACCCAGCAGCTTGGTAGAAAAAAATAATCCAGTGTTAAAATAACCCAATAAAATGACCCAACAAGTTTAACCTAGCGTTTGGGTTAACAAATAAAATAAATAACCCAGCACCTGGGTAAAAATATTAAAAAAAATAACCCAATAAGATGACCCAACAGGCTGAACCCAGCATTTGGGTTTAAAAAAAAAAAAAAAACAGCATTTTTTATAGTGTGGCATAGCAGAGTAATTCAGCATTATGGTGTCATACAAAACACTGCAAAGCTTTTACAGCAGGAGGAAGATGCATGAGCCCAGATGATGGCTTGAATAACTCCCATCATGGGCCGGCATGGATAAATAAGAAAAACACTTGTCCTAGCCTCTCTCCTTCAGTTCAGCATTATTTGCTTCCTCCCTGCCTTCTTGAGCAAGAGGTCACCTAACATCTGCGACAAGGTTTTAATCACTGTGTTAACTCAACATCACGCAATATGTTTCTCCAGTAATAAAATGTCTCTGTTAATCTCAACCGGCTGTTCACAGTTCCTGTATATATCGACAGAGCTGTCTGATAGGTACAAGGCACTTAAAAGAATCCTGGGAGGATCGCAGGTACTCCCTGATGCTGTGGAGAGACCTCACTTGCTATAACGGTGCAGTTCACACCTTTCTTTTCATTGTGCATTTCTTCTGACCTCCATCTTTTTCGGATCCAAACCAACTGAGGTTGGCACTACCATTGTACTTTTTACATTGTGAAGCACACAAAGTTTGCATAACCAATGTTGCAATTATGTTTGCATTGGTTTTGTTAGGAAACACCCAGAAAAACTGTCAAACTGTAATTCCTCAGCATGAGTCTTGAGTCAACTGTTTTGCTCAGACCACATTTCTACCCTCAAGGCCTGAAATCAACTAAACTCTTACTAGTTTTAACACAGCTCATAACTTAAAGTTTAAAATAAAGAGTATCTATTTTACTTAATACTGAAGACACAGATGCTCTAAAAAAGGGTTTTAAATCCTTGGTTTATAATATCATGTGTTAAGCATCAACGACTGCTTGTGACAGTTTTTTCACAGTTATGAGTCTCTCAGTTGGGTGGATCCCACTGTGGTTGAACCCAAATGTCTAGTTAATGCAAAACAACCAAAGAATTTCTAGTTTCAAGTGTTTGTCAAGACCAGTGTGCCAGCAAAGTATGGCAATAGACTATGAACTGTCATTGAGATCAGAATTGTAAGACATAAACCTGTTTTGTGAGGTATAAACTCATATTTCTGAGGAGGAAAAAGTCTAAACTTCATGAGATGTTCATTTAAAATTGTGAGATGATAAACTCTGAATTCTGATAAAAAGTTAAAATCTAAATTGTGAGAAATGCTGTAAGAAATGTGCATTATAAACTTATAAACTGTGCATTTTTTAATATAAAAACAAAATTGTCCCACAAGTCTTAATTGTGAGACTTGAGCTTAAAATTTTATGATATAAACTTAGAATTTTAAGAAATATAGTCAGAACTTAGCCTTCGCAGGGAACTTGATTGACAGGCGATCTGACCTTTGATAATACCGAATCTGCCATTTTTGTCCGACAAACAATCCAAACAGGAGAGTAGATTAACGTTAGTGGACTTCAACTTGAAAAAATGGTGCGTATTGACATCTTTCTGCAGTTGAAAAAAAGATACCTTCTGATGTTCATTTATGTTTATTGCATGCTAAAACTAGTAAAGAGGAAGAGATGATCAGTTCATGTGCTGTTTAAACTGAGGTACTACAGCGATCTGTCACGACACAGTAAAGCTTTAAATCTAAAAATTTGTAAAGCTGAGTGTAACAAAGTTCATAGATTCGGGAAGAAGGAGGCGGGAACCGGCAAACATTTAACGATTTAATAACAAAATAAACAAACGTAAAAGTACAGCGGCAGCCCCTCACGGACGACTGCCGCACACAAAACATAAAATAATATCCAGGCCTGGTCCTCTCTCGTCCTCCACTGTCGTCACTCCTCCTTTTATCCTTCCGGAGCTCCTCCGTGGGACTCGAGACCGGTGAGTGTCGCAGGTGTCGCTCATTATCATTAACTCCACCGGCCTCGCTCTGTTCCCACGGCTCTCGGCCCCGCCCCACTCACCACATACCCCCATCGCCCCTCGCAGGCCGGGGGGTACCCTCGAGACTGCGCTCTACTCCCCCCCCCCCCCTCCTTCCTGGGGGGGACCCGTCAGGGCGGCCGCGGCGTACCTGGGGGTATGGACAGACGAGGCTAGAGAAAAGGAGACGGAAGGATGAGGAGTGACCGAGACGAGAGAGGAGAAAAAAAAATTCGGTCCGGTTCCCGGACACACTGCTGGTTGGTCCTCAACCAGCTGAGAGGCTCTCACTCGCGGTGCCATGCGATGGTACTGGACCTCTTTGGTGGACGGCTCGACGCTCCGCCTCCTGGCGGACGGCGATGGCTCCTCCGGTCGAGGGCAGCCGGCAGCGAGTCCCCCATTCCCTGCTCCTCCCCATCATGGCGGATGGCAGCAGGCTACGGCCACTCGGCGAATGGCGCCGACTCCTCCGCTCCCTCTCGGACGGCAGCCCCCCTCCTCGACCCAGGAGCACGGCCGCGAGTCTTCCGTCCCACCTGATGTTCCATCGCTCCAGCACCACCGTCGCCTCGGGCAGCCAGCGGCCGTCCCCGCTACTCCCTGCTGCCCGATCTCCTCAGCACCGCGATCCCCCTCAGCAGCGAGGGCTCTCTGACAGCGTGTCCCTCCTTCCTCCCGGGTTTCGCCACCAATGTAACAAAGTTCATAGATTCGGGAAGAAGGAGGCGGGAACCGGCAAACATTTAACGATTTAATAACAAAATAAACAAACGTAAAAGTACAGCGGCAGCCCCTCACGGACGACTGCCGCACACAAAACATAAAATAATATCCAGGCCTGGTCCTCTCTCGTCCTCCACTGTCGTCACTCCTCCTTTTATCCTTCCGGAGCTCCTCCGTGGGACTCGAGACCGGTGAGTGTCGCAGGTGTCGCTCATTATCATTAACTCCACCGGCCTCGCTCTGTTCCCACGGCTCTCGGCCCCGCCCCACTCACCACACTGAGACTTTGTTTGATGCCTAACGTAACCTGCTCTGTCTTGTCTGTTGGCGCATTGTCAGTGTCCTCTTTGCTCCGCGATATATTTTTTTACTGCGTGGGAACATGATGTGTGGCATCCTTGTCGTACATAGCAACAGTAACGAAGGGGGTCAATTGTGAAATAAAAAGTGTAGCTTTATTTATTTATTTATTTACAGTGTTGGAATTTGCCTTCTCTACAAATAACCTGGCTGCAAAGTAGACCAGACTTGGTGACAAAGTTTGTGTAAAAAACACCATATTTTCAATAATGAGACCATATATACCTCTTGTAACAAATTATCAGTCATGCTGATTTCATTTAGTTTGATTTTCGCTGACTTTTAATTTGTTTCTATTCAAGTTTCTTTATGCTTTGTTACATTTCCTACCAATATTTAGTTGCTATGGTTACTGAGTTGAGTGTATCATTCTCTCCAGGTTTGTATTATTCATTTACCTTGTTGGATTTGTGTATTTAAGTTCCCCTTGTCCGATCTTGTCGGTGTAATAGATGTGTTTGGTTTGCCTTCTCTGTTTGGATAATTTTTAGTGAAGATTATTGAAGAACCTTATCTTCTTTGTGTGCTTTTAACAACCAAGTTGTGACACCTCTTCTGGTTTTGTTAATTGCTGTTGCATACTGTCAGTTTACATTTTATTTGTCTCTTTTGCCATCTTGATTTGGAATTGACAAAGAGTTTGTATCAACCCCTAAACTTGCTTGACAGCTACGATTACCTCACTAGTTTATCTCTAAAATAAAACCTGTTCCTTGAGATTTTCAGTGTTGAGACATTCCAACCAGCTCTCGCTGACACATCACTGATTTACTTTGAATATACAACTGAAACACACAGACACTTCATATTTTGCATGTCTATTATGTGTACTTTACTGGCAGTTCTCACAGCCCCATGATAAAGCTGTGCCTCCTCTGCTATTAATGAATGAAAGCAGACAGCTAGCATGGACATGGTGTTCCTGCCTGCAGATCCCCGGCAATGAGAGAGTGTTAACCAATAGGGGTTAGCTGAGGTAATGTCTGTCCTGCCAGGCTGTTCTTTAGCACAGCTGGGGTATTGGTATGGCTATTGCCAATTTCAGTGTGGCAAAATAAGGGACAAGGGACTTTTTTTCTTATTTGTCCTTATATTTGAGGGCAAACTCTTATATTAAATGGGCGGACATGAGCATTGGCATTATGTTAATTAGCACAAAAATAAATATACTTAAATATTTCAAACCTTACAATCTAAACCAATTCTCATCAGCAAAGATGCACTGGTGTAGAGAGTGCCAGTATTTTCTACATAATAATTCATGTGTATTTAAATGTGTCTCTAAAGACATTCTGATCAGCTCTTATCGTAGTTTGAGTAGTTTAGACAAATTATAATGTTGGCTAACACCATGTTGATAATTGCAGCTCACTTTAAACACTCTGAAAAATATACCCAAACATACAATGCACTGCAGTTTTCTGAAATAAACACTAGAGGCAGTGAAACACCAACAACTTGTATTCCTTTTTATGCCTTTCCACATAAATGTTTTGTACAGATCTCAAAACATTTACCATAGTGCATGATTTGAAAACTAATACATTTTGAGATTTGTATCTCATAACCAGCTCCGTATGTTTGGCTTGTCTGATGCAGTAAACATGCTTAGTAGCGGCGACTTGCTATATAACTCGGCCCAAAGCGCCATTTTATCGGAATCTTCTCCTTCAGCGACGAGACCATCTCTTCGCTGACTCTACAAGAAGCCGAAGAAGAAAGCTAGAAAGCTTACCTGCTTTACGCTGCTCTTCACTGCTCCCACCGTTGAATCTAGTCATCGGCAGTGGACGATTTCCCCTGCGGCCATCCGGAGAGGATAAGAGCAACTTTCTGACCAAATTCCAAGCACGTTGTTGCAAATGTGTAGCTTATGCAGGGATCCCCTGCATGACGCTGACGGGCATGACGAGTGCATCGCATGTCTGGATGCAGAGGCTGCACTCACCGGGGCTTTGTGTTGCTCGCCTTCGCTCGCGGATTGCCTTTTTTCACGAGGGCGATCCTCCCTGCTCCATTCCCCCGTTTCCTCTCAGGAAGGAACAGCGGAAGTTCTCTCTCAGGTACGAGCGGTGCTGCGTCGGCCTAGCGCCCGTGTGCTCCACTCTCCCTGCAGAGCCTCACAGTGTGCTTCAAACGGAAGGAGCAGCGCCCCTTGTCAGATGCGAGTGGCCTGGTTTCCTTCGGCGCGTCGGAGGTGGAAGAGATAGCCGTTGACAAAACTATGTCCTTGACGGCATCTGACGCTGACGAGTGGGTGTGTTCCGGCGAAGAGGAAAAGGAGAGGGTTAATTCTCGCGGACGCTGGAATCCCCTCAAAGACAGCTCGCAGTTACTCCCTACTCCTTCGAATGCCTCTGAGAGGTTGAGGTATTGTAACAGAGCACGTCCTGTCATTTCAGTGTGTGCCTCAAACTACCGCTGTGATAGTGGACCCACATACAATAAAGAGCAAATTTCCTCTCCCTACACTCACACATGTCAGTTCTTCCCCTGTCGGCGACAAACTGTCATTAATAAACCCTCTCGTGCATGTCTTTTCTCCCCCTTCGGGCAGCGAACAGTCATTACTAAAGGCAAAATCACTCACGAGGGCAGCTCGCCTTGAAAATATCCACAAATGTAATTTCTTCCCCTGCGGGCGGCGATATGTCATTAATAAAAATAGAACCTCTCGCCTCCCGGCTATTGGCATGGAAGGCCATCCCAGGTGTATCGAGTTGGGTTCTAGAGACCATAGAACGAGGCTACTCACTCCAGTTTGCTCGCAGGCCACCTGCATTCTGCAACGTGGTGCAAACCTTCGTGCAGGACAACGAATCTCACATTCTCCGATCCGAGATACGCACAATGGTTGCAAAGGGTGCTGTGAAAACGGTCCCCTTAGCGGACAGCGAGTCAGGCTTTTACAGCTGCTACTTTCTCGTTCCCAAAAAAGACGGTGGGCTCAGACCGATCCTCGGTCTCAGACATCTGAATCGAGCCCTCATGCGACAGCTCTTCAGAATGTTAATGCTGAAGCAGATCCTCGCGCAAATTCGGCACGAGGACTGGCTCCTGTCTGTGGATCTGAAAGATGCTTACTTTCACAGGTCGACCTCTTTGCCTCCGAAGACAACTGTCACTGCCCAACCTATTTTTCGAAACAGTCGGATGCTCTGGCCCATGATTGGCCCAACCCCTGCCTGTACGCATTCCCTCCGATCACCCTGTTACCTCAGGTTATCAGGCGGATCAGAGAAATTAAGTGCTCTCTCCTTCTCGTGGCCCCCCTCTGGAGGAAACAAGTCAGGTTCCCAGAGATGATCCAGCTGCTGACAGCAGCACCGTGGTCCATTCCACTGAAGAGAGATCTTCTCCCACAAGCGCAAGGCAAGATTTGGCATCCCCAGCCAGAACGATTTGGCATCCCGCTCGACGGGAGTTGCCAATACCATTTTAGGGCTAGAGCTCCGTCTACATGGCATCTCTATGCTCTTAAGTGGTCAGACTTCAGCGACTGGTGTTCAGCACGTAACCAGGATCCGGTTTCATGTAACATGTCCCATGTGCTTATTTTTATACAAGAGTTGCTGGATAAGGGGCGCACCCCTGCTACGCTTAATGTTCATGTGGCAGCTATCGTGGCGAATCATTCTCCCGAGGCAGGCCAGACTATTGGCAGAAATCAGTTGGTTGTTAAGCTCCTTAGAGGCGCTCGGTGATTAAATCCTCCTCTCCCTAAGACTGTGCCGACATGGGACTTATCCATAGTTCTCGGGACCCTCAAGGGCCCTCCATTTGAGCCGCTTCAAACAGCTGGCTTAAGGGTCATGACACTCAGAACTGCTCTAATCTTGGCCCTAGCGTCGGTCAACCAAGTGGGTGACTTGCAAGCCCTATCTATCAGTGCTTCCTGTCTTGAGTTCGGTCCCAATGACCGTAAGGTAATTTTCCGGTCGCGCAGAGGCTATGTACCAAAAGTGCTCACAACTCCATTCAGAGCCCAGGTTATCTCCCTTCTAGCACTCCCCGCATCAGACGGTGAGCAGGGACCTAACTTGCTATGCCCAGTCCAGGCAATGCGAGTGTACTTTGAGCGTTCTAAGTCATTTAGACAGTCCGAACAGCTCTTTGTGTGCTTTGGAGGCCGCTCTAAGGGGCTGCCGTTCACAAAGCAAAGGCTATCCCATTGGATAGTAGAGGCTATCGCCCTGGCCTATACCTCAGTGGGCGTACAGTGCCCTATAGGTGTAATGGCCCACTCCACGAGAGGAATGGCCTCTTCCTGGGCATGGTCCAACGGAATCTCTATTGGGGAGATTTGTGCGGCCGCCGGATGGTCGTCGCCGTCGACCTTTATTAGATTCTACAGTTTGGACGTCCCTGCCCTGCAGGCACGGGTGTTATCAGCTTAGTCCTCTTTCTCCCTTCGGGTGGACGAGGCTTATGATAAGCAGACCCTAGATATTTCTCGGGTCTCTTATAGCTTGGACTCATGGGGCCCACTCTGAGTGTGTCTGAGCTGAGCTAACAGAGCAGGCTTAGTTCTGCTTCTACTTATAGCACGGCACGACTGGATGCGCTCCCCATTAGCAGTCGTCAATGAAATTTCATGATGCAACGGGAGTTCCCTTTCGATAGGGAACGCTCCGGTTACTCACGTAACCTCGGTTTCCTGAGATAAGGGAATGAGCATTGCGTAACTGGCCATTCTATAGCTGCACGCGAATCGATGGCTGTCGCTTCAGTCGTTGATTCTGATAAAATGGCGCTTCGGGCCGACTTGTATAGCAACCCCCACCCCCCCCCCCCCCCCCCCCCAACTTTGGTGGAATCAAGCGCCATTGGTTTGGGCAGTACACAAACGTTAACCAATCTGGCTTCAGTAAAAGAGTAAACAGGAGTTTCCCCATTAGCAGTCGTCAATGAAATTTGACGACGTAACGCTCGTTCCCTTATGTCAGGGAACCAAGGTTACGTGAATAACTGGAGCGTTTTCTCTCTTTTTTTATCTCCCATTTGCTTTTATTAACAGTATTAGATAGGTTTAGATTAGCGGTTATGTTAATTTACACATTAGAGCATTAAGATTTTATTGGGTCGACAATATCAGGGGTCACAGAAAATGTCAAAGCATACATAACATAATTTATCACAATCAGGAGTTCATAAGAAAAAGCAAAATTGCAGTGTTGGGGAGTTTTTTTTTTTGTTTTGTTTTTTTTACATGGGTTTGGCCCGAAATAGTGCATGTTTGTTTTTTTTATTTACATTTTTTTCTTTAACTTTCATTATTCATATTTCATTATTTCATATATCACTGTAGATTTGGAAGTTTACGGTTTTGCTAACCTTCCTAAAACCTATCCAAGAATTGCATAAGGCAATTTGCATCCAATTATTTCACAAAGAGCTAAATGAGTGAGTAAGCACTCTTCTTTCCCCTAAAGGGTGCATATTAGCACCTTAGCAGTATGTACCCGTACAGTAATAATATGTACTCCTACGGTATTATTATAAACCCTTTATGGTTAAAGATGTATAATGGTGTCTTTTTGAGGGTGTTGTACCCCAAAAGGTACACTTTTTGCACATTTTGTTCTAAGAGTACATGGAGTAAGGTTTGTGTCAACCTCCCTGATACCATCCCACCTTAAAGTGCCTGCACTGCTCCGTATGAACATACAAACATTCGGAAACATGCAACTCATGCAACTTTGATGTCCACACGCACAAGCCCAAGGGATCCGTTGCACTGTGTGCAGTGAACGGAAGAGTGGCAGCATAGGTTTATATGCTGAACACGTGCACCGTAGACCTGGGCTTTACATTGAGATTCTGACACTGTCAAACCCAAAGTCAGATCTCCAAGCGCAGACTGCAGATTCTCAGTCTGGATGGTAATCGCTCCACTGTGGCTGATCATTTTGGACACGCACGTAGATTTCCTTTCTGGGGCTTGTTGACTTCTTTTTACTGGTTTTTCCCTTTAGGATTGCTCGAGTATGTGATAATTACTAGCAACCCCCCCGAAAAAGCCCCACGGGTGGCCGCTTTCCTTCTTCCCAGTCACGAACTTGACTATTGATTTATTCTGATTATCAAAACATACAAAGATAGCATTTTGAGCCAAACCTCATGCAGAAACATCAAACAGATTTTTCTTCCCCCTGCCTTCTGCCGTACCTATCAAAGCCTCTTATTTCCCTTCACTTTTTCACATTCTCTTGGCTTAAAGCTGTCAGGGGGCCTGCGAAATCTGGCTCCACTCGTGCATTCCTCTCATTTTTGTGTCAATGTGAGGGAAATGGACCGAGAGCCAGGCAGCGTAATATAGATAGTCAATCTTAAGCACTTCTTGACCTCTTGTCACTGCTAATAGTGTGAAGAAACAAACTAAACAGGTCTCACGCGGTTCCTGGAGGATGCAAGAAAACCCGCTAGCTTGTTCTCCGGCAGCTTTATTTATTTTCGAGAAAGACCACTTTAAAAGTGTCATTTAGCTAATTGAGGCCCGTGAAACAGGGGAGACGCTTCCGTGTGCTTATGGCATCGCTATATAACACTTTCAATACAATTAACGTTTAATGCAAAACAGGTCGCCTCTTCTGGGTGCACGGGTTCAAGCAAACGGAACAACTGCAGATATGTTCCATAAATTCTTCCCATATAATTCAGGCCAGGGCCACACATACGGTAAAATCATAACAGCTCGTGTTTACGTAATTCAAGAACCTCAAGACAGAAGGCCATACTTTCATGTTGTCGTTATTTTTGTGTTTTTTTTTCGCTAACCAAAAATATGTACATGTCCAGTGTGATTCTGCTAGATTTATAGATTTGTAAAATAATCGCAGTTGCAAGACTGCAGTTGTAATTGAATGTAGTAGGCACCGCATGATTATGTATCGTATGACTCTGTATTTATGTTAATGTAAATGTAATATATTAATGTTATTATATTTATTTTATTTATTTTTATTAATTTTAGCAAAAAACTAATTTTCTTAAAAAATTAAATTAAAATTTTTTTTCTTCTTAAAGTCGACATAGTTTTAGTAAGTTTTTTTTAGCACTTTAACTTAAACCTAAATGAAATGAGAAATGTTGCCTTAACTGTTAGCTGAAATAAAATGTTTTCTTTTTTCAGTTAATCTTCATTTAGTTTCAAGTAATGATTTTTCAAAATGTAACATTTATTTATTTATTTGTTTGTTTTTTTGAAAGCCGTAACAGGAAATGGACTATTGTAATGACTATAAATGTACTATAATTACTATGTTCAGATGAGTGCATGTGTTGGGTCTTCCTTCCTCTTACCAATTAATATTTTAATTTATTTTTTTTATTTTATTTATTTTGTCATTTTAACTTCTGATACACTCCAAAAATGTACCTCTACGTTCAATTCAATGCAACTTTTATTCCATTCCACATAAATTATAATTAAGGGGCAAATTATCGATTAAGACTTATTTTCAAGTGGTTTCTTGAAGCTCAAAACACTTTTACCATAGTACATGGTTTGTAAACTAATACATTTTGACATTTGCATCTCATAACCTGTTCCGTTACATATGGCTTTTCTGATGAAGTAAACTTGTTCTGTAATACATCCTCACTCAGCTACAAGTCCAATTAAACAAAAGTCAATACTAGAGAGCTCAAAAATTTGACCAAGATAAATGGCATGGTTGCTTTAGCAGATGTGTTTTCATCACATGTTTTTGTTATCACTGTTGGTTAGGTTTAGTATAGGCGGTATGTTATTATTAAACACGATATAGAGCTTTATTGTTTTAGCGCGATTTAGCTTACCACACATTGCAATTTGAACTGCTGTATTAATTAATTTTATAAATATAGAAAAATGTTGCTTATAATATGATTAATCAAATAAAAATTAATTAATGATTAATTAAAAAATCAACAAATTTATTGATGATCCAAGTAATTTTTAGTTGCAGCAGCAGTTTCCTGTCATCACGGCCTCATACAAGGTCACCCCTTTTAGCGTATGGCACACTGGAATATTTAATCTGCTTTGTTTTGATGGTTAACTTCCAGGGAGGCATAGGAGAAACATTGTATCATAAGCAGCGTGGGCCTCTTGGATGAGAGGAACATATGCACACATTTAAGGGTATTCCATCATTGGGATTATTCAACATGGACCTTTTGCGGTCATAAGTGGAGTTACCATTCCATTGTTTTCCATTTCATGAATGTCAAGTTTCAAAATATACAGAACTTCTTGAGACGTGGGGGCCACAAAGTGAAAGCAAAGGGTTTTGAGACCTTATAAAAAGACATCTTGGCTTGGGCACTCTTGAGGTGTTGGAATGTGAGCGGGAAGCTTCCCTTATATACAATGTGCTTTCTGGGAAAGTGGCTAAATCATTCGTTCGTTCAATCCCCCCTTTCTAGACCTCCCCTCTGTTGCCCATTTTTTTACTGTTCCCTTGGGACGCACAACCCAGAAACGTTCTGCCTTTTTGATATGTATTTTGGAACGTGTTAAAAACTGATGTGAGCTTACGATGCATGTTCGTCTAGCTCCAGAGTTGCTAAAATTGGAGGTGTCATATGTTGTTTTGGCTGCTTGCTTTTTTCTTGTCTGCTTTGCCTCTTAGGTTGTGCTGTGTATATATTTTTTTGTTTGTTAACTTGCTATATGCAGGGAATAAATTAGCCTCACTTTTTTATGATTTTATTTATTCCGTAGAGCGCACAAACAAAAGTTCTCATTTTATAAAATGAAACTAAATGGTGGCAATAGCTTTCAAGTAAAAATCACTTAAAAGTGTTTGTCTTTAGGACTACTTTTATTATGTTTTGTTGTCCTTTTTCTAATAGGGTTGTGCAATATGTATCGTTTATGGTAATATTGTAATTGCTGTCTTAATGATGTATGCACTGAAATGATAGACATGTACCAATCAAAAACATGCCTTGAAATTGCACACTTTCACAGATTTTTGAAAGTAAAAAAAACAAAAACAAAGTAAATGTTAACTGAAATAAAATAGCATAAAATGTAAACTTATTTCATTTCGGGTATTTGTCAAGGCATAATTTCTCATTTTCTTTTAGCTTTAGTACTTGAAGTACTAAAATAACTAAAACTGAAATTAAAATGTACTTAGTTGGCTAGTTGGTGAATCGTCATACTCTTCATTTCTGTGTTTCTCAGGAGAGGTTCTGAGCCTCATGGACGATCTTTTCTCGGGTCTGGGTTCCTCGTGTGTAGTAGCGGGACGCAGAAGTGGAGAACATCCTCACAGTGTGATCTACTCTGTCATTTTCAAGTGCCTGGAGCCCGACAGCCTTTATAAGTAAGAGCCACAGCAAACATGGATGTTTATTTAAAGAAAAAAAAAAAGATTGAAAAAGTCCTATATAATCAACTCTTCTTTTCAGTGAGATCTTCTAAAACCTTTTAATAGTGTGAATATAATCTTAGCTAAAAGGGGTTTTTAAGCACAACATGCAACAAAGTAAAAAACCTGATAATATTCATTGTCATGAATATCTTGTCATTACATGAAAAAGTGTTTCATTTTTTATTAATTTTTTTATGTTAAAATGTTTATTGCTGTCCCAACTTAAAGAAATAGTAATTTACTAAATAAAAAAAAAGAATTTACTCAAGCCATTAGGCCATCCAAGAGAGAGATTTTTATTTATTTATTTATTTTTTAATCAGAACAGATTTGGAGAAATGTAGCATTCCATCACTTGTTCACCAGTGGATCCATTTGGAATGTTTTGGACTGTTTTCTCTTTGGAAACGTGCTTGATCTGTGCATATTTCTCTCCTGATTCAGACTTTTTCACTGGATAAAGAAATATAATGGACTCTGTCTATTTTGCAAGAAAAGCAACAGTTTGAAGTTAAAAACATCATAATGGTGCATTTGTTTCTTACAAACATGCAGCTTTTGGCTTCATAAGATGTTAATTGATGGACTGGAGTTGCATGGATTACTTGTGGATGTAACACTTTATTTTAATGAACCAGTTCTCACTATGAAGTTGCATATTAGAAGCATATTGGCTGTTTATTACTTATAAAGCACATATTATTGCCTTATTCTGCATGACCATATATTAGATCCCTTAACCCAGTGGTTCCCAACCTGGGGGGCGCGGGAGCAGATATACTTTGAGGTAGGGCTTGGCAATAAAACGATAACTATAACTATAGTGATATAATTTCCTTGATAAAACAAGTTCGATAAATATTCAATTTAATGTTTATGTGGCAAAAGTGGAATAAAACAGAGCTACTCATTTGAACCGTGCCACATGGACCATATCCGCTCGGTTCAAACAGCGGCGCAACGCAGAGCAAGCTGACTAGAGCAGATGTGTTTACTCACCAATCACGCAACCACTAAATAGCTCTATGAGATCCAGTGAGAATTTCAGCGAAGAACACAAATGACTGGTATAAACTAGTCAGTTGATATCAGTCAACTAATATAAACTAGTTTAAATCCAGACAAACAGCAGAAAAACACTGTGTGCAACGATACAGTCAGAACCATGGATTTACTGTAGTAAAATTAACTGCACCATGGTATTGTGGCAGAAATGTGGGGTATTTATATCAAATGTGTTATATTAATGCACATGTATTAAATGTATTAAAGGAGTAATGAAATGTAATTAATAAAACTCAAACAGTCAGAAAAATTACATTTCACCAAATAAAAAAGGAGATTGTTGCTATTTTTACAGATGTTACTGATTTTGATAATGAACATAAATTTACATCTGCATCCTAACTCAAACTATTACTGTCAGCTCAATGTCAAATGTGCATTTCTAAGAGACAAAAAAAAAAATATTGCAGAAAAAAAATATATGTGCAATAATAATATATTTTTTTGTCTCTTAGAAATGCACATTTGACATTAATATATATATATATATATATATATATATATATATATATATATATATATATATACATATACAGTGGTGTGAAAAAGTGTTGGCCCCCTTCCCTGATTTTTTTTGTTTTGCATGTTTGTCACACTTTAATGTTTCAGCTCATCAAACAAATTTAAATATTAATCAAAGATAACACAAGTAAACACAACATACAGTTTTTAAATGAACGTTTTTTTATGAAGGGAAAACAAAATCCAAACCCACATGGCCCTGTGTGAAAAAGTGCCCCCCCCCCCCCCTTTTTTAAACAAATTATTTAAATAGGACCTGCCTGACAATGTGAAGTAGACCAAAAGATCCTCAAAAGCTACACATCATGTTGAGATCCAAAGAAATTCAGGAACAAATGAGAAAGAAAGTAATTGAGATCTATCAGTCTGGAAAAGGTTATAAAGCCATTTCTAAAGCTTTGGGACTCCAGCGAACCACAGTGAGAGCCATTATCCACAAATGGTGAAAACATGGAACAGTGGTGAACCTTCCCAGGAGTGGCCGGCCAACCAAAATTACCCCAAGAGCGCAGCGACGACTCATCCAAGAGGTCACAAAAGACCCCACAACAACATCTAAAGAACTGTGTAAAGTTCAGTGTTCATGACTCCACCATAAGAAAGAGACTGGGCAAAAATGGCCTGCATGGCAGAGTTCCAAGACGAAAACCGCTGCTGAGCAAAAAGAACATAAAGGCTCGTCTCAGTTTTACCAGAACACATCTTGATGATCCCCAAGACTTTTGGGAAAATACTCTGTGGACTGATGAGACAAAAGTTGAACTTTTTGGAAGGTGTGCATCCCATTACATCTGGCGTAAAAGTAATAAGTAAGCATTTCAGAAAAAGAACATCATACCAACAGTAAAATATGGTGGTGGTAGTGTGATGGTCTGGGGCTGTTTAGCTGCTTCAGGACCTGGAAGACTTGCTGTGATAAATGGAACCATGAATTCAGCTGTCTACCAAAAAATCCTGAAGGACAATGTCCAGCCATCTGTTTGTGACCTCAAGCTGAAGCGAACTTGGGTTCTGCAGCAGGACAATGATCCAAAACACACCAGCAAATCCACCTCTGAATGGCTGAAGAAAAACAAAATGAAGACTTTGGAGTGGCCTAGTCAAAGTCCTGACCTGAATCCTATAGAGATGATGTGGCATAACCTTAAAAAGGCGGTTCATGCTCGAAAACCCTCCAATGTGGCTGAATTACAACAATTCTGCCAAGATCAGTGGGCCAAAATTCCTCCACAGCGCTGTAACAGACTCACTGCATGTTATCACAAACACTTGATTGCAGTTGTTGTTGCTAAGGGTGGCCCAACCAGTTATTAGGTTTAGGGGGCAAGCTCTTTTTTTCACACAGGGCCATGTGGGTTTGGATTTTCTTTTCCCTTCATAATAAAAAACTTAATTAAAAAACTGCATGTTGTGTTTACTTGTGTTATCTTTGATTAATATTTAAATTTGTTTGATGATCTGAAACATTAAAGTGTGGCATTAAAGGGCTCAGATTACTATATGTGTACGTAGGGGGGGGCACATGAAAAAAGGTTGGGAACCACTGCCTTAACCCTACGCCATACCTAAACTTTACAACTACTTAGTAAGTATTGTATTAATAAGCAACAAATTGGGAGTTTATTGAGTGAAAACTATTAATAGTGAACATGTGTTCCCTAATCTAAAGTGTTACCCTTGTGAATTATGTTGATGTTTTTTTATCAGCTGTTTGGACTGGACTGTCATTCCAATGGAACCCATCCGTTGCAGAGGATCCATTGGTGAACAAATGATGGAATGCATTTCTTCGAATTTGTTCAGATGAAGAAACAAACTCATCTAAGTCTGCATATGAAAATTAGCTGAAAATGTACTCGCCTTCAGGCCATCCAAGATGTAGATGGACAAACACAGATAATCATAAGCACGGCTCATTCGTGAGATCTGGTCTGTATAAACAGTGTTTATTGAGTTTGATCCGGTTTTAAGGATGGCACACTTGGCGTTGCTTGAGGATCCTGCTTTAAAGAGAGTCATACATTTGCTGAGAGTGACGAAACACTCTAAAGATGTTTTGGGTGTGCTCTATGCAAATTATTAACGTCGGGCACTCTGACACTCATTTATAATACTCCACTTTATCATTATTACAACAAGGTTAAGAACTAAACCATGTATGTGATTTAGGGTTCATTCATTCATTGTGAGAAGTCCAGTGCATTTAAAGGATCCACGTACAGTAACTATCAGTTATTATTAGATTACTTTCTTCTGATTATATTCTGCCATTCATTTTTTCTTTAATTTGTGATGAAGCTTTAATTCAATGTTGCAGTAAAGAATTTCTGTACAGGGTTGCTTTAAGTAGACCTATGCAAATGCTACTGCTGGTGTGACTACATCGATTCGGTATGTTCTAATTCAATAAGAAAGGTAAAATTGTTAGTTTAGTTAACATATAATGGTTTAACAATATCTTCCCATTTTCATCATAAGCAAGTGTGACTCGACAAAAATATTTGCTTTGGTGGTGTGACATTGTTGTGCCACATCCTGTTTTTGGTGCTCATTCAAGGTAGATATTTTATTTGTTTGGAATATGGCTGTCTCTTTGTCTCCCTTTTCATGGAGAAGGACTGCAGCTGAGTCTTATTAACATCTATGCATTGTGGACTCAATGGCACCAAGTTTAGCAGTGAAGAATGACAAGATCACACTGAATCAGTCTGATTTGATAAGATCACCCATCTTGTTAAGTTCTCCTTTATTTTTCTTTCCGTAAATCAAAACTCACACCAGAAGAACTAGCTGATGATGTTGATTGTCCTCCCATTGTTTTAGGGGAGGTCAGGTTTGGTCTCGCGAGTCCCTGTAAGACTGAAATCTGTCATCCAGCTTCGAACATTTAGGGGTCTCATGCTCCTGCAGCCAGTCCAGCTTTAATCTGTTGACTGACCGAGTCACCACCTCAAGTAACTTCTCATATGTTTTATCCTCGCACGAGGAGCCCTCAGATGTGGTGCTGTTGATCTCCATCTCCGCAGAGATGAAGTGTCCTCCACCCATTCTGAAAGGCGCTCTTCAGAAGCAGGTGTGAGGACCTCCCGATCCAGCAAGAGCACAAGACAAAGGGGCTGACCAGTCTCATGTGCCTCAGCTAGATCGACACATGACCCCCATGATCTTAACGAGGGAGTGATGGCTCGCTCATCTTTGAAGAAAGCAAGCTGTGCGCAAAGCACTTTGATGGGCAAAATGTTGCAGTGCTCTCATTCTCTCTTGAGCCCAAGAGCAGCATACTCATCCCCCAAACACTCAAAGCAAAACTTATGCGGGTCATCCTCTGAGATGAGCCTCGAACAAGGAGGCACAAATCTCTTAGCGAACTCCCTCGATATAGTCATGTAAGTAAATAATTATTTTCACCCCCCCGGGGTTGAAACCCGCACCAGTGCGGTCGGTCTCGTATTTTCTTTATGACTGCGAAAAGAACTAAAAATACTCTGTCAGATTTGATCGTACAGATAAGAATAAGGTATCATTTGAAACTGCAAAACTACTTTTATTTGTGTGCAGTCATAATAACAACAAAACAATGTGCTTTTGTAAAATAAAGAAAATAAACAGGGTATTCTCTGCCATCTCAGTCTGTCACCTCTCTTCACAGACACGTAAATAAAACATGAATCTCTGCAAATATTCGCCTCAAAGACATGAGAAATATATATATATATATATATATATATATAGAGAGAGAGAGAGAGAGAGAGAGAGATAGAAAGCTTGAAATGTCTAATTTTAAATGAAGTCATGCCCAAAACAAATATTCTCTGTTAAAGTAATCTGTATGAAACCAAAGCGATGTCTAGTTTTTCCTGTCTCAACTCAACCTGTCTCTAATGCAGTCACGCCCATGAGCCAATCGTGCTTTTCAGATTCTAAACATCCATGTGAAACGTGTGCACATGTAAACGCCCACGTCATCCGTAAACAAATGTGAACGAGTTCATCGAATGCAACTCTATGAAGTAATATTGCCATACTAGCCTTTACCTTCTGCTCTAGAGTCTTGTTTTGTGTTAAACATGGCAGAAAAACAGTATTAAGTAGGGATAACTTCAGGCTCGCGCAATGGGCGTGGCTAAAGGTGCGACTCATCGACGCACACCATGCTAATCGACGTATTTTCATAATCGACTAATCGCTGCAGCCATATATTATTGTGACATAACTTGTACAAATTTCACAAGTTAGACTTTTCCCAAACTATAATTTCTGACTACATGCATGAAATCAAGTGAAACATTTTGAAATATGTGTCATTTCATAGTCTAAATGTCTCACAGTGCCGGGATGTTTGTTGAATGTTTTATAACATATAAAACCACAAGATATAAAAGTAGTGTGAGTGTTAAGACTATGAATGAATGTTTGGCACAAAGGTGTGTTACTGTTCAAGTCTCAGTGTTCAGATCATTGTTCAATCATGTGTCCTTGACCTTCACTGTGTATATTTTTATTATACTGTATTGCAAATAAAATACAAATAATAATCAAAAAACACATTATTTTACTATCCTCACACTCTTTCTTACCTGCCTCAATCACATTCATATTGATGGCCCATTATGGGAGGCCCTTTGTCTCTCAGGTGTGAATCACTAAATGAAGAGTTAATTTGCAAAAACTCCTTTTATTTTATTTTACTCAGAAATCAGGTTTTTTTTTATTGCGCATTCCAATTAATATCAATCAAACTGCAGTTGGGTTGTTTTGATTAAGTAATAATAACTTAAACAAATACAGGTAATTTACAAAATTAATGTTCATTGAAAGTGTTTTTTTTTTACATATTGAAAGTTTGTTTTATAGCAAAAGCAGATAACTCCAACAGTATTTTGTTTTCTTTTTTTGGCAAAAGCATATAACTCATTTGCCAAATAACTAATTTCATGTTTCAGTTGAAAAAAACACTCATTTAATCTTACTTAATGTAATCTTCTCAGATGACAATGTAGATGCCTGACAAACGTTGTTGTTGTGATCATAAACTGTATGGATGTGATTCCACGCAATACACAGAGCTTTTCCCTCACCATTGTAACATGCTGCTTTTGTAAGGCTCTGTGAAAACGTTTCGGCTTTAATTGAACTTTTTCACCCTGAAGAAGATATCACACGCTCATCAAGTTCATCAAAATTATCCATCCTCGATCACTTTTAGTCAGATTTGATGAAACTCATCTCAGATAACACGTCTTTTCAAAGTGAAAGTAGCCTCATCACCTGATTTGCTAAAATGGACTTATCGGCTTCTGTTCAAAAACAACAAGGGCACCTGTCGGCCTCTGCGGTAAAACATGAACTCGCAATGCCTTGAAAGTGGACAATACCAGCTTTTTTGACAAAACGTGTTTAGGGGTCAGATCATGCTGTATGTGAAGAATAATGCATGGCAATCAGGTCTTTTTTTTTTAAGTGGCGTTTATTGTTTTTTTCAAATAAACTCTTCAAATATTCATGGTCATTGTCACGCCCTCGCATAAGGGCATTCTATCACAAAACATGTTTTACAAATGTTAAATCAATATATTGTTTTCTGTGAACGAGTGAACAGGATCATTTTCACATCATTTGCATAAACATCAACATGCATAAACATTGCTTCTCCAGGGCCCCAAAACACCCTGAGACCCCAGAGGGTTAAAGGAATGACGGACTGCAATGCAGCACGGAGCAAAACTCTCTCACACACACAATACGGTCTTTGAAGACAAAGAAACCTGATGATGTGTCCGTTTCATGTCTATTTATGACCCCTCAGGTGCACATAAAAAATTCTTCATGAATACGGGCTCTGATCTTTTATGCACTTATTGTGACAGAGATACCAAGATACACACAGTATTTTATAATTTTCTTAATCTTAATCACAGCCTGAAACACTGCTTGTCAGAGTCAGAGCTTTTGCCAGACTTTGCCATTATATGATTGCAACAGGACATACAACAATAAATATGACGTGACACACATAGAGCGCTTACTGAACAACAGAAGCTGCCGCTGTCTCCACCGCACATGCTCTTATACTTCCTGGTCACTACATCATTCCCACCAGTGAGGTCACCCAGGATTCCCTCCGACGGATTACACCTGTTTCAGAGCGTGGGAACACAGGGACGTTCCCAAAGCATTTCTCGACGCAGCGCAAGTTCCCGAAGGGGAAATTCAATTTTTTCTGTTCAATATTTAATGCCATGACGTTATGAATTTAAGACTTTTAACTCCTATATTTGTGGATGGTCGACTTAAGACTTTACAAACTGCAGAAATCATGTCTTGATAGCAACATTGTTTAAGGCTGCACTGATGCTGCTTTTTATTTGCACAGAACCAAAGCAGCCAAACCAGTAAATATGATGAAGCAAGCTACTTTTGTTATAGTCGTCTGTGTTTCTGGAAAGATGCTCACGTTTTGGTTTCGGTGTCTCAACAACTCCACCTCACATCTCTGTCCTTCAGTATGACCTCAGTTTACACAAAGTTTTGCGTCTAACTGACGCCAAATTGGGTCATGTGTAGTTCATTTCATCAGATGATAACAGTACTGATGATTTTGTGCTGCATTTCTCTGGCTTTCTGACATTTGTAGTATGCAGAGTCATAACTCAACTCTTTTTACAAGAGTCATGTTTGCATGGTTTATTGGGCTATTACTCAATTTCTCATTTTGTGCAATTTTAAGTGCATACAATTTCTGTTAGTAAGGTCAATTTTGGCGTTTAGTCATCACTAAAGCAGCCTAACAAACAGAAAAAGTTTTCAAAACAAGTTATGTTCTAAAAATTATTAACAATTAACCTAAATGAACAGCATAGCATTGTTGAATAACGGGAGAAAGTTAGTGGTGAAACTTTGAGAACAGACCCTGAAAGAACAATCCTTTGAGGGCAGAATAAATCATGGTCACTGACACAGCGAAGCATGATAAACCTGGTATGACCCATAACGTGGCGTGAATTATGAGATGCCTGAATTATGCATATGCTCTCTGAGGTTCAGGGTCCAAATCTCTGTTTAGCCGTAGACTTACTCGATGTAAGGCCAAAGCAATTCATAAACTATATTTTTGGTACATCCATCTTCTGCCATTATCTCCTTAACCACATTTGATTGCTGTTCTGGTATATTTCACAGTTTGAGGGAACTGTTAAAAACAAACAGAGGGAAATATGTGTTATTTTAGCCACTAACGCTCTGGAAGGCAACCCATTATGATACTATGACAAGATCTTTAAATGCTTCCTGATTTCTTTTTCCTAAATGGTTGATATTAAGATTAGCATACCAATAAGGAACACTGTAAACATTTTACTTCCAAAAGTGTTTTCTTAAATGTGTTTGTGCTTCAGAAATGCCACGTTTGGACCAAAAATCCAACAAGATCTAGAGCATCAAACATCCCAGATGCATATTTTCAAGCACAAAACAAACTCGTAAATGCCATATGCCCTATAGCAGGGATAAGGTAGAGCTTCATTGTGAAAGTATTATCTTGGAGTTAATCATTTTTGGTGGAAAACATATAAGAAAAGCTTTATAGACTGACTGAAAACCTTCCATGGAATTGATAATGTAATGTTAAACGTCATCAATATAACCCTCTGTTACACTGATCTTGGTGTAATCTTTGATGACCAGCTGACCTTCAAAGAGCACATTGCAAAGACTGCTCGTTCCTGCAGGTTTGCACTACACAACATCAGAAAGATCAGGCCCTTTCTGACAAAGCATGCTGCGCAACTTCTTGTCCAGGCCCTGGTTGTTTCTAGACTGGACTACTGCAATGCTCTTCTGGCTGGTATGCCATCAAACGCAATCAAACCTCTACAAATGATTCAGAATGCAGCGGCACGACTGATCTTCAACGAGCCCAAAAGAGCGCATGTTACACCTCTCTTCATCTCTTTGCACTGGCTACCAGTGGCAGCTCGCATCCAGTTCAAGTCACTGATGCTTGCGTACAGAACTACCACAGGCTCTGCACCCTCCTACTTCCACTCACTATTACGAACCTACATCCCCTCCAGAAGTTTGAGATCTGCTAGTGAGCGACGCCTTGTGGTACCATCACAGAGAGGCTCAAAATCACTCTCCAGAACATTCTCGTTCACCATTCCTGGCTGGTGGAATAATCTTCCCACCCCTATCCGGAACGCCGGATCTCTGGCAACCTTCAAGCAACAACTGAAAACTCATCTCTTTTGGCAGTACTTGACTTCCTCCTAAAAAAAAAAATTTAAAAAAAAAAAAAATCTTTCCCTCTATCTTTCTCTCCACCTACTAGTTTGTACTTATTTGAACAATGACTGAGACTTGGTGTTACGAGCACTTCCTCTGTCTGACTACCTCTTCAAGATGAATCGCTTTTTGTATTCCCCAATTGTAAGTCGCTTTGGATAAAAGCGTCTGCCAAATGACTAAATGTAAATGTGTAAATGTTTCCAGATCCATTATCATCCTCAAATTGCTACTGTTCAAGTCAAACATCACTATTACTAAACTGCTCAAACGTATAGCTCCTGATTAGGTGTGTTGTAGTTGTTGTTTTAACAATGTGTGAGCTGACATTGAGCATGCCACTCACTTTGAAAAAAACAAACAAACAAAAACACATATTGAGTCCAAAAGAATTCACTGCATGATGACCCTAGTGAAAAAATAAATATAATAAAATTAAAATTTAATTATTTAAAAATATTTATTTTATGCCAAGTATACTACAAGAACATTTAGATATTTATGTACTTAATAAAATACCTTGCAGTTGAACTTTTAGTATACTAAACTGGTATGCTTAAAGTCTGCTAAATTGAAACAGCTAATTTTGTATATAATGCACATGTTATATACTGCTAAAGTAGAAATCAATATAATATAGAACTAAAGTATATTTGGTTGTGCTAAAGTGCAAGTATTGCAAGTATACTTTAGGTACACTTTAGATATCTTGCTTTTTTAAAGACTGATATTATTCAAATATCATACAATCCTCATCGATAAAGATATTAAAACATATTTTAGGCTTAATATTAAGAAATGTGCATTGTGCATAAGTGATATAGCCTATTCCAAATAAAGTTAAAGTCCAAATAAAGGAACGTCAGCTTCATCAACTGTGAATGTAAAAGAGAAAGTTCAGAATTTATATGCTCCAAGTGTCAAGCAGTGATTGGCCAGAGCTAATAGTCATGCATGAATGATGTAGCATTAGACTCTTCCTGGTAGAACTTTCACTGTCACTTTCATTTCTAAAAACAAAGTTGGATCAGAACATTAGTGTGTCTCAGAGCAACACTGTTGTGTTTCGTTCCCAAATGAATCTGTTTTTGAACAAATCATTTGAGTCAGAGTTTCAATGATCGTTTCGTAAAGACAGTAATTTCTCAGCCATTTGGAATTTTTTGAATGAATGATTCAGTGATTCACTCATTAGGGCAGGGACACGATGCCATGAACTGGCAGATGTAGTGTCATATTTATTTATCTATTACAGGCATAAACCAGCCAAGGTACCAGCACAAAAACACACTCAACAAAATATGAATTATCATACCATTTAAAAAAAAATGTATTTAGTATTTATCACACATCCCTCCTCCCAATATGCTAAAAATTCACTCAAAACCAGTGTTGGGGGTAATGCATTACAAATAGTGCAAGTTACATAGTCAGATTACTTTTTTCAAGTAACTAGTGAACACATTACTTTTTATTTTAATTTACAAATAAGTAATGCCAGTTACTTAGATTTCCTATTCATTAACTGACAGCTCTCCTGTACCCATGTTGAGAGAAATCAGAAGTAAGTGCATTAAATTAAGGAGGCATTGTATGCACCAGTGTTGGGGAAAGTTACTTTTAAAAGTAATGTATTACAATATTAATTTACTCCCTAAAAAAGTAACAAATTACGTTACTTAGTTACTTTTTGCAATACTTTTTGAATCTGGGTAGGGCTTGCTTGTTTGTTTTTAATATAAAAAGTTTGATTTTTGGCAAACGTAAAAGCCCGTTCACACCAAAAGTGAAATGAATACGCCTCAGGCTGAAGGAAAAGTACATTTATGTCTGTACAGTAGAATGCTGAAGAAGAAAGTTCAGCACACTTCAGCAATAAATAAACCTAAAGAAGCACAAATGTTTATCTAGAGTCATTTTTGCTTATTGTGATTTGGATCATCGAAGGTCAGCAGCAAAGACATTGGTTAATAAAATGGGATTAAATACATAAAGGATATTTGTGTTAACATTTACTGTGATTATTGCAGGTTTGCGTCATATTCCGAATACTGTTTGTTGTTGTTGTTGATGTTGTTTGTTTGTTTTTTGCAAGTGAGATGAATTAATGCTGTCAAACAATAAATGGGAAAAAAACTGGTGTTACTTATTTGAAAAAGTAACTTAGATATTGTCTTCTAAATTCAAAGTAATGCATTACTTTACTAGTTACTTTAAAAAAGTAATCTGATTATGTAACTCACGTTACTTGTAATGCGTTACCCACAACACTGGTGTAAGTCTAGAGTAAATGTGAACATTAATTTACTCATCTCACTTAAACAAAAACAGATTCATTATACCTTAAAATGAATAAAAAGTTAAATGCAAACTCAGAATGATGCAAACAATAATTTAATGTTAAATGTATTTGTATTTAATGCATTTAATCCCATTTTATTACCAAGGTCTATCCTGATGACCTTCAATGATCCAATTCAACCATATGAATAAGCAAAAATTACTTGAGTTAACATTGCATTTGTGTTTCATTGCTTAAGTAAGAGTGTTGAGCTTTCTTCTCCTATGTCTTATTCTTCTGCAATTCAGAATGGCAAGGTTAGTTGAAAGGTTAGTTACTTTTTAGGGAGTAACAGACTATTGTAATGCATTACTTTTAAAAGTAACTTTCCCCAACACTACTCAAAACATTGCACAACAATGCCTTGACCACCACTAACAACACAATTACTGTATAACAAAGCACAAGTACCACTCATATTTTCTTCAGAAAACCTTTTTCTTCTCACTTTACATCTCAGTTTGTTCTAAACAAATATGAGAATAAATTATGAGCAAATGCCGAAATTTGCTGAAGTCAGTGGAAAACAGCTATATTTGTCTCAGTCAGTCTGACATTTGCCAAAAAAATTACTAATTTAATGGTAATTTAATTTAACGATAGGTGCCAGAAATCAAAACAGCCATGAGCTGTGAAAAGCCAAACATACAGGAGTAACTAAAGATTGGTGAAGCTGAAGTGAGAAAAATGAGAGATGCACAGCTTGTCAGCCAGGCAGGGGAAAATAGAGAAAGAGAGCGAGGAATCGTTCCTGGGGGGCGAAGGGGAATGTGTTTTGCCGGCGTGTTTTGACATTCCCAGCGATGAGCCAGACCACTTAGCCTTTGTTCTCCTGGGTGATCTTTATCATTGCCAATTGTTTGCAAAGTTCCTCAAACTTGGAGTTGGATTGAAATGGCATGTGACATCCAGAGAGAGAAGCAAAGATAATAAACATGCAGAATTGTAAAAAAAAAAAAAAAAAAAAAAAAAACTAAGAAAACAACATCAGAAAAATGGCATTTGAAAGTCCAAAGAGTTCCTCTCGCTTTATTGGCTTTGATGGTTCCATGAAGAACCTTTAACATCTATTCAAACTTTTCATTCCACAAAAGGTTATTTATAGTGAAAAGGTTCTTTAGAATATTAAAACGCTCTTCACGTTGAGAAAAACTAAGATTCTTTTAAGAACTGCCCATTAACAGATTCCTTGGGGAACCAAAAAATGGTTCTTTTATGGCATCGTTATGAAAACTTGTTTTTGGAACTTTTATTTTCATGAGCATAAATGACTTGAGAGCTAATTCAGTACAATGTATAATGATGCTTATTTTCTGTAGAGCTTCTTTCTGTTCATCTGAAATTATGAATTTAAAAATTGTTGAATTGGTCAAACATAGTTTTAAGAAATGCTAAAAATTTGCCCAGAACCAGCATCACCAACACTATAGCCACTGTATAGCAAAGCACTGTTTTGCACAAGCAATCTTCTTCTTCAGAACATGTCAAAGTCTCATTCTCTCTGTAATTATTGTGACATCTCAGTTTTCTGGGATGAACTGTTCACTGAAAGGTTCTTTTGGGAATCAAAAATGCTGCTTCTGTGGCATCACTGTGAAAACCTCCTTTTGGAACCTTAAGAGTGTAAGAGTAAGAGGGAGATAATTCAGAGCATGTAAACACAAAAAGTACGTTTGGCATCTTTGCAACACTTTAAATGACCCAAAACAGCAACTATTCCAGAGTTCCCAGTCTGAAGTCCTTAAACCAAACAACAAATTGTCTGATTAAAAAAAAAAAAAAAACACTCTACTGGGCGACCGCGCAACCACATAATTTAAACAACGTGATTGTTCGAGCCAGTGTTGTTCCAATGAGATTGGCAGCGGATGGTAGCCAGCCTGCATTTGAGGCGATGTCTTTTGGTGAGGTTTAGCAAAGGAATGCCACACTCCTTCGATGAATAACAAGATCAGGCAAACTATGCAAGCCATGTATAAACAGACCGTATTACAAACAAAACAATCAGCTGGTGGTTATTGAAATATGGATTTCCAAACAAAGGAAGAGTCAAAGTGTCAAAACCGTGCCGTGTAAAGAAACGTCTCCTTGGAAGTAAGGAAAAGACATTTCTGGCATCCTTCCATTGTCTTATGGGTAGTCAGAGAGCATATCCATTTCATGGGATTCATCAGATTCATTTGATGGCAGCGCTACTTGTTATAAAACAAAGCTGGAATGAAGAAATGTCTGCTCTGACTGGCAAATTGGGGTTGGATGCATGCAATGTTGGTTTACGGTATGACTGCACAACAGCATTTCTCGTAATGAAAGAATTTAATAATTCTTCAAAATGTGCTTTTCGATTTAATCTAATACTGGCACGCTGCATATAAACTTGGATCTAATCTACTTAGTTTGTGGTTATAGTAAACTTGACGTACCATACAGCTGTATCAAGATTTAGAGCTATACTCTACGGAGGTTATTAGCAACATTTAACTACCTTTATTATTTAAGCCATGAAGTATGAGAGGCTACTGTGAATATAGTCATCACAAATGGCCATCATTTTTGTTGCTCCTTCACATATTTTGTGTCATAGCTGTTACTACATAGCCAAAAGCATGTGGATACCCCTTTCTAATTAATGGGTTTGGGTAATTGCGTGATTTCCAAAATTGTGATTTCCAAAATTGAATTCCGGAAATGTTGGGACGTTTTTTAAATTTGAATAAAATGAAAACTAAAAGACTTTCAAATCACATGAGCCAATATTTTATTCACAATATAAGATAGAGAACATAACAAATGTTTAAACTGAGAAATGTTACACTTTTATCCACTAAATGAGTTCATTACAATCACTTTCGGTGTGCTTTAAATGCTTATTACTTTTGAACAATAGGTGGCACTGACACCAAATTGGTCTGGTGTGATCAATGTTGGGTGACAATGACACATATAATATACAAAGCTTTGCAAAGATACAGCTTCAAATTAAGTTTGGCATCACACTATTAAATTCATTGTTGCGGTTAACGAAAACAGTTTTGCCTATCAAGGTGAAAGTGCACCAGAGCACAAATGTGCACCTTTGGTCTAGTAGGAGTTCAAAGAAGTAGGTAGTATCTATGTTCTCGGCATGACTAGTAAGACCAGCCTTATGACAGTAGTTAAAATTAATCAAAATGTATTAGTATTCATTAAGATTTCAATTCTCACCACAAGGTGGAGCTGTTCTTCTTGGAGTACCTTTAGGGCATGATGATGATGATGACAAATTTTGAGTTTCGTAGCAATTTGCCAATGTTTGCCAACAAAATGGTCGACATGGGGAAATTGGGTGTTGTTCGAATCAATATGTTGCACCAAAACTAAAGAGGGCAGTCTTCTGATTTTTGGCCTAACCATTCAGATTATTTATTTATTTATTCATTGATTTTTTTTTTTTTTTGCTTAAAACTTTTTTAACCATTTTTAGCATATCATCGCCACTAGGTGGCGCTGTGCAGAAACTGTGCAATAGTTGTCATGTATGGAGCGAAGTTTGTGCCAATATTTATCAAACAAATCCAGTGTTTTGCAAATAAACACAATTGTTTTGAATGTTGAACAATTGTATCAAATATATATGTATATTCTATATCCCGCGATCCAACAGAGGATAAGAGGTACGAAGAATGGATCAGTTTTTATAGGGAAAGACTGCCTAGTTAAATGTTTAGCCATGTCACTCCTGATTTTTGAACTAATCAATCATGTTAACAACTTTACAGCACTTGTTGTGATTTTCACTGACATTGTAGTAGGGTCGCTTTGTGAAAACATCTAAATGGTTAATTATAGCGATAGTAAGACAGAAACTCACCTGTTCCCTACTCATATTGGTCTGAAAAGGTAAAGAGGTGTTTCAGGTCTCGGGAGACTAGCGTAAATTGACCAACAGCGCCATCTGCTGTTTTTGGAAAAGAAAGTTGCTCAATTGCACATGTGAGAAAATCAGCCCGCATGCGTGTGAGAAAATCAGCCTGCATGCATTTGTGAGAAAATCAAGCCAAGTTTCCTCATAAAAAGGCAAATGAGTCTCACAGTTGTAACACACAATAAATATATTTGTCCATACCTCTGCATTTTCTCTCAAAGAGTTTTGTATTTGAAAATCACTTTGCGTTTGTTTGAAAGTCGAGTTTTTCTTTGCAAAGCAGATTGTGTTTATTTGCAAAACACTGGATTTGTTTGATAAATATTGGCACAAAATTCGCTCCATAGTCATGACACACACCACCTTTGGTCTGAATACAGTCTAGGAGGAGTTAAGGAGCTAAGCAATCAGAGCAAAAAAGAATTAGCATAAACGTGAGTGCAACTTTGGACAGCTGATGGTGCTAGAGGGATTAAATTAGAGACTGTGGTTAATGTTCAGACCAGGGGTACCCAATCATGTTCCAGCAGAAAGTTCACCTTCAACCCTGATCAAACATAACTGAACCAACTAATTAAGATCTTCAGGAACACTTAATAATTCCAGACAGGTGTGTTTGATCAGGTTTGGATATGAACTCTGCAGGAAGGTACCTGTAGATCTCCAGGACCAGGGTTGGGCACCCCTGGTTCAGACTGTCCTCCATCTATGTACCAAATTCCATAACTTTTCTAAAGAAGAAGAATAATAGATCAAATTGGTGCCTACACACCTTTGGTGCTTGGCCCCTAATCATAATATATTAGCATATAAACATAAGTCTACATTTTTCTGAGTGATGTGTTCTGCTGTGCATTTAATGCCGAAGATGGCCATGGATGTGCACTGGTATGTTGTAATAATCTTCATGTTTGAAAAACCTGCTCACAGAGGCACCTCTAATGCACAGAGCAATTCAAAGATTTGGCTACAGCTCTTAAGGTGGTCATCATCAAGAACTAGTGTTTTAAGAGCCACTAAAAACGTACAAACATGACGTGACAATTGCACTGGAGTAAAGCCCTAAACACACCGCACGATTTTCGGCTGTCCTTGACGAAAGAATGTCTTCGTGAAGCAATCGCGGCGATTTCTGATTTGCCATGACTGTTTCACGGTGCCAATCTTTCGTCTGGGACAGCCGAAAATCGTGCAGTGTTTTTAGGACTTTAGACGATATTTCATACTTTTTTCCCCCCTGTCACATGTGGAAAGAGCAAAGTAGCAAATGAGTAATCTATGAGCTCAATAATATTTAGGCCTGGCTTCAACCTATACATTTGGTGTGTATGTCCCTGCACAGCATCCGTACACTGTAAAAAAAATTCCGTAAAATTTACGGTAAAAAACTGGCAGCTGGGGTTGCCAGATTTCTACTGTAAAAATACGGTAGCAACGTTTTAGGTTTTACTGTTTTAACTTAAATTTACAGTTAAACACAATTTCTTTAACTGATATAATATTAATATACAAACCTATTAAAGTACTGAAATCTGTTTTGTTCCTTTGAAAAACACTGATAACCACCAAATGCAGGTGATGAGAAAGTCACATGATGAGCCAAAGCCCATCACAAGCAACTTTTAAACAATAGAATATAGAAGGTGCACAGTGTCATTCACACAAGCACTAAACACCATCATGGTGAGACTCATTAAACTGAAATATGCTATAAACATTCATTTAACAACATTAGATGTAACATACAACCCTAATAAACATAACTGATAAGAAAAAACTAAGAAGAAACATAGTTATTTCAAAGAAAAAACGTCAAATTCAAACAGAATTTGAAATGGAACGCAGGGAATTCTGGGAACGTCAGTTTACGGTTTTTCCCTGTAAATTTTACAGGAACTTTCCGTTAACCATGTAACAGGTTTTTACCGTAGCATTTTCACAGTTTTTTACCGTTAAAATCACAATCATTTTTTACAGTGTAGAGGCCATATATATATTTTTTTTTTATAATTTTTTTTCTTAGTTTCCATGCCATACATGTTTAAATATATGGCATTTAATTATATCTTATCAATAGTACCTCATGAATAAGTGTAAAAAATTTACATTTTAATAAAAATGTGTGCACTTAATATTATTCTTAAATTTATAACTATGGCTGAGCCAAACTGTGTTTTTATAGAGCCAGACAAAGTTTGAATCCATCTTTTTCTAATCCCATTCTTCTCCCTTTTTTTCATGTATCAGCTTAGAAAAACATTTACTTAAAAAAACAAAGCATCCATAAGTGAAAATAAGGTCTTTGAGGTAATAGGCCTAGGGTAATTAAATGTGGTGTCCTTGTGTTTTTGGATGGGCCGGCAACAGTGTTAATTTTGACAGCAAATTTTGATTTAGTTTTAGTCATAGTCTTTTGACTAAAATACCATTTAGTTTTAGTCATAGTTTAGTAATTTGAATTGTTTTTAGTTTTAGTCGACTAAATCTACAGTAAATTTAGTCGACTGAAATCTAATGGGTTTAGTTACAGTGCATTTATTAAGCATTTCTCAAAAATTTTCAAAATCATTATATAGGTTTGATATTAAGGTTTACGTTTACTGTTTACGTTCACTTAAGATGTAATTGACTGTGTTTATGTGAATGCTCGTCAAAACGGACAATTCGACATCATTTTATGTGTAATTCTCTGTTCATGTGACGTGAGACACGCTTTCTGTGTGTGTATGCTTCAGTGTCTGCGGTCAGAAAACCAGACCGAATCGAGTTCTCTCTTGCGTCATCAGATTTAACCATATGTCTGCTCTTCTCTTACTCCCACATATTGACATTTTTTAATGTTTTATGAGACGGGCAGCAAGTGTATTTTAGCTTATGTCCTGCCGGTTCATATTTATGCATCTAACCTCCTAACTATGCAATACAGAACTATGTTCTGAATGAATCTCTTCCCAAATCATCCCTCCCTAACATTTTCTTCTCATTTTTATTCGTTAACGAATATGTCAATAGATTTTCGTCATAGTTTTTGTCATTCAAAAAGAGTTTTTGTTCATCATCGTCTCGTTGTCGGTGAAAAAAATGTTGTTAACGACAATTATGACAAATTATTCGTCAACGAAATTAACACTGGCTGGTAGTTTAAATATGGTTCAGGAAATGTGTTGGGGTGTGGAAACAACAACAAGGGATAGAAACAAGCAAAGTCCAAAGAAGACAGCATTTACTTATGATTTTAATAAATATACACAGAATAATTTACTATTGCATTATTAGTGTATTATGTTACCTACTGCAATCAGCTGAGGTGCAAATAGTATCTTCCACTATTTACACTAGGGGCCAGATTTACTAACAGCTTGCACCAGCGCAAACGGTCTTTTGGCATTAAAAGAGTACTGTCAGGATTTACTAAAGACGCTGTCAGTCCTGTGTCTTGTTTTCCCCTCCTCTCGTGTCTCTATTTGACCTTCCTCGTTCCTGTGATCATTAGTTAATTAGTCCCGAGCCCCGTTTGATTAGTCCTCACCTGTTCCTTGTTTTCCCCATGTTTATAAGCCCTGTGTTTCCCTGCCTCTGTGTCCGGTCTGATCATCGTCTATGTTCGTCTCTCCCCAAGCTCCTCGTATTTTGATGTGAAATTCAATAAAGGATTGAATTGAGAATCTCCGTGTCTCCTCGCTCCTTATGTCCCGAGAGGGTTCTGACAGACGTGCAGTAAAGAATTAGCGCTAAAAAGGCATGGACACAGATATTTTTGTGCCTGACCTTATTGGATATTACAAAATGTATGGGAAGAATGAATCATGCAACGCGCTTTAGTAACATTTGCACTCGTCAAATTACTGGTATTTACCCCATTATTTAACACACTCATCAAATTACTGGAATTTGAGCCATATATTTGTTATTTTGCTTTGAACACAACCAACTAAACCAACAATATTTAAATCTCTTTCTTGCCTTTCAATGCTCGGTTGTTTGCCTGAGGCACTGTGGCATTGAAACACAGACCACACTATAAATACAATATAGTTAGATCTAAAATCTGATGGATCACTCGTATCATCGTTTTTGTTGTTGTTGTTGTCTTATTGCCAAACCTCTGAATCTTGCTCTATGGAACAACACTACAGCATTAAAGACATAATAGTATGATTTCCTGTAAAGCTGCTTAGAAACAAGCCTTATACAAATAAATCTGACTTCACTTTGATTATTTACACTTAGTGCAAAGAAAATATTATTTTCTAAACTTCGTGCAAATAGCCTCTGCCTAATAATAATAATAACTAGACAGAGCCTGTTATACTACACATAGACAGTCAAACATAGGGATCGGTCTCCTCAATGACCCGAGTGTTCATGCCAGCTGATGGTGGGCCATTTCTCCCTGTGATTAGCAGCGGAGCCAGGGCTGTTTAGTGCACGTTGTGCTGGGTGGTCTAAGAAAATGCTGAGCAGCAGCTTTAATGTGTTTTGTATTTGCCAAACGGAACTCCGTCATTAGAGGAAGTGGGAGTCCCATTTAAGCTGCTATTAGATGTAATGGCTGTTTTTTTTTTCTTGTCGTGCATGCAATTTTCCTAACATAACAGAATCCACTGGAATCCCTGCACTCCTGCCTGTAAGTTTTTTGTGGTCTTAGGCTCATAAAAAAGAACTCCAGAAACACTCTTTCAGGGACACCTTTCGGTTTTAATGGTTTTGTCGCATGACGTCATGTTTATGTTGCCTAAACCCATTTTGTTTTTCAGTTACAAAGGAACTCAAAAGCAGAGACTAGGACACACATTGAAACAGACTTTTTCTTACATCCACCCTTTCCTCTGTTCTAGGTTCACTCTGTATGCTGTGGACAGCCGTGGTAGTCGGTCGGATGCGAGTTTTGTGACTGTCCGCACGTCATGTCCGATGGTGGATGACAGCAAAGCAGAAGGTACATTGCCATTCTCCTTCACTCCATTCACACGTGTGAATGAACAGACTGAGAGGCGCGCCAGTGAAATGTCATCTTCACACCCATCTGAGGTGGCAGCTCTTCATGTCCTGCCTGTTTACGATTACGTCATCCATAGCGGCTAGACCATTTTACTCGGATAGAATTCACAGGTCTGGCAGCAGTATGAATCACAGGGAAGTACAGCACTCAAAATCCACGTCAAAGTAAAAGTAAGATTACAGAAAGTTGACTCAAAGGAAAGGAAAAGTGGGACTTACCATACAAGTCACATAATGTGATGTGATAAGAAACAAAAAACATGACAAACATTAAAACATGTTAGGAAATCTGATCTTTGGTTCTCATTCTCTTGTGAAAAAGAAGTGTGCACTTACAGTGTACTTTAAATCCTAAAAGTAGACGAAAAAGAAAAAGAAAAACAAAAAACAGGCAGTCATTTGTCAGCCATTAAATATGAGAGAAAACATCTGAAAAGACCAGATTTTCTTAGAAAGCTTGTTCTTTGAAAACAGACCGTTCAGATTTCAAATGTCAGATCTACTTTCTCCTCAAACAGAGATCGCAGACAAAGTGTACAACCTCTATAATGGCTACACCAGCGGAAAGGAGCAACAGACGGCCTACAACACCCTGATGGAGATTTCACCTCCACTGCTGTATCGTGTACAGCATCACTACAATTCCCACTACGAGAAGTTTGGAGACTTTGTGTGGAGGAGTGAGGATGAGCTTGGCCCCAGGTGAGGAAGACAATGACCAAACAAAGCAATGCTCATGAGGATAACACTGCAGTACTTTGTCAGTCATTTGCTTTCTTTATTTCACACCTTATTCAGGCTAGGACACCGGCAAAGGATAGAAGTATCGCTTTTTATTTTTATTTTATTTAATTTTTTTTTCCTTTATATGTTTACTATTGAAATGTTGTTGTTGTATGCATTTGTCAATTTTATTTAATTTCTGTATTTTCTTAAATTGGTGTGTATAGAGTATTTACAGAGTGTTAACTTTTAGTTTTAGTTACTTTTTCTTATGTGTAAGTCGCTTTGGATAAACGCGTCTGCTAAATGACTAAAAGTAAAAGTAAAGTAAAATTCCAAAAATAAGTTTGGTACTGTAGGATTTAAATGATAATCCAATAGATATGGTTACAAAACTGAATATACCTTCCACCCTTGAATCATGAAGCCATCATGATACACTATATGGACAAATATATTGGGATACATGACCATTACATCAACAGGGACTTTAATGACATTCATTTTAAATACATATACATAAATATGGAATTGGTCCACCCATTTTTAACCCCTGAAAAACAGCCCCATACCATCATCCCTCCTACACCAAACTTTGGCAAAATGCAGTCAGACAGGTAACGTTCTCCTAGTGTCCACCATACCCGGACTTGACCATCAGACTGCCAAACAGAGAAGCGTGATTTATCACTTCAAAGAACAGGTTTCCAGTGCTTCAGAGTCCAGTATCCTTTTGCTTTACTCCACTTCATCCCACGCTTGGCATTGTACTTGGTGCTGTGAGGCTTGCATGCAGTTGCTTGGCCATGGAAAACAATTCTATGAAGCTTCTGCCTGCTGATATTAATGTTAGTGGAAGTTTGGAAATCTTCAGCTATGGAATCAGCGGAGCGCTAGGCTGGCAAATTTTACCCACCATGCATTTTAGCACTCGGTGACCCACTCTGTAATTTTACGTGCTCTTCCATTTCATGGCTGAGCTGCTGCTATTTCTAAAGTGTTATTTTCAAATAATACCACTTACACTTCACATTATTGTATAGTACCATACTTGAATTCACTGAGCTCTTCAGAACAACCTTTTTTTTCCACAAGTGTTTGTAAATACAGACTGCATGGTCTGATTGAAACACCTGAATTCGATAATTAAGATGTTGTCCCAATGCTTTTGTCCATATTGTGTAAATTGCTTTCAAAACCAACTGGAGCGAGAAAACAAAAACAAAACATGTACACTGTTTACACTTTCATCCAGTTAACAGATTTTTTTTTTTTAACCCAATCAAGTAGGACTTCAGTACATCTTTAAATGTAAATTCATAATTACTTCTATTGTCTTTGAAATACTGTTGGAAGGCCACTTAAGGCGGGGACACACCAAGGCCAACGGCGAGCAACTGTCAGGCTAGTTTGTTTGGTGTGTTCCACTCATCAGGCTCACGTCGGCGACAGTTTGCCCGATTCAACATGTTAAATCGGCGTCGGGGCTGTCGACGAGAGGGAGAACTCTGATTGGACGTTCAATTTAGCAAACGAGTCAGTGCCTGAGAATTACAGCGAAAGTGATGAAAATGAGCACGAAAATGAACGCGGTAAAGACAGAAGGCTGTTTAAATGTTATGTGATCTTTCCCAATCATTCTAATATGCGAATGTTTTTATAACAACATGAGTGCTTAAAATTATTAAAGTTATCAACATTATTAATATTCAAAATGGTAAGCAAGCGCTGATTTATTTACTCTTTGTTTATCTGCGTTTATCTCGTATATCTTTGTTTCGGTTTCTCCTTTTGAATGACGAATATATACTATTGATAGCTGCTGATATAGACCGTTAATTCCTCTCACGCATGCGCAGAATGCACATGTTAGTTTGCCGTCGGCTGTAGTCTGTGCGGTGTGTTCGAGCGCAGGTTTTTGGTCCGATGCGAGGCAACAACACAGTCGGCTTTCGTCGCCGCTAATTCTTTGAAGTCGGCTTGGTGTGTCCCGGCCTTTACTGTGATGTATTGTTAATATACATTCATACATATTTAAGTGTTGCTTGAGAATATGAAGGTTTTTGTTTATGAACAGCCTCTATATTTTAGGCATAACACAAAGAGGAAGTGTGCACAGACCCTTCCACTGGCCCCTGGTTTGGCTCTGCTTGGCTGGGGCTATCAGAAGGTTGCCATCCTAAACTCTCTGTGAATGTTTGTGTAATCTACTTTCTGGCAGAACTAGCAGGGAAATGAAACAGAGACCACCAATTACAGTTCATTTTCCCTTTTTGGAAGGAACTAGTAATCTTTATGAATATCAACACAGGCTTTGCATTAGGATTAAATAGCATATTTTTGGAGCAGTAAGTAATTTTTGTTCTAAAACAGGGCATGTGTTTCATGAAAATTCTTTCAAAACAACTTTGGATCATATTGTGAGCTTGAAGATAAAAAGGAAATGTAATTGTAGAGCTGACACAATTTTGTACTGGATGTGTGCACTGTGTAGTTTTATACTTTTTACCTTTTTTCTTTTTTAATAAACCCTTTCATTACAAGAAATAATATATATATATATATATATATATATATATATATATATATATAAACTATGAGCATTTTTTCAAAGGAAAAAAGAGAAAAATAGGCTAATGATCAAGTCAAGATGACTTTTTACTGAAAAGACATTGAAAAGAAATCTATAAAGAAAAAAAATTCCTGACACGTTAAAAACAAGTTCACATCCCATTTATTACCCCCCATTCTGCAAAACCAACATATCAGTGTTGCGCAACCTGAGTAACAGATTTTAAGTTTTGCAGAAATGTAGGCAGTGTCATGTATTTGCACCTCAGTACACAGCACACTTTTATCGTCCACACTAACAGATCTCTTTCTGGTCGCAACAGGAAGGCCCATTTGATCCTGAGACGAATGGATCGGATCAGTCTGTTCTGTCGCTCGCTGCTCCGCAGTGGCTTCATCCAAAGCCGAACAGAGAGTGTGCCGTACATGCTGTGTCGCAGTGATGACACGAGACCGGGAGGCACTTTATGGCACAGTTCACTTCACGAAACCCGGCTCACCTGCCTGGAGAAAATCATATCAGTTCAACGCAACATATACGGAAAGTCAAAATTACAATGAGACAGGAGATGCTTGGACTCGACCTTCTCTCTTTATGGTCTCCAGCTTGGCTGTTCTTTTTCTAAATCCAAATGACTTTTTGAGACTGTGAGAGGAGATTTTGTTGTTCCTTTCTCTTGTTGTTGTTTTTTTCTTTTCCAAATACAGAGAGCCTTGGATAGGAAAAATGTATTATTAATATTACTATTATTATTTTTCTTTTGTTTCTCTTTTAAGGACATCAGTTTTGGTCAAAAGACTGAACTACTGAAGGACTATTTACGAATGTAAGAATTTCACTGCATGGTGCTGCAGAACTCCAAACCAGGTTCCCTGATACTCATTTTGCAAACATATCTCTTGGAATACCTAGCCAAGCAAGACGAGGACATGATCTCTCGGTGGTTTTCCTTCTTTTCTATTCAACCCTTTTTGACATCAATTCTATTAATCTTTTTTATAGTTTTGCCACAGTTAATTGAGGAAACTATCTAAGAATATTGTCAGGGTAAAAGTAAATGCTTTTGAGAACAAGTATAGTCCTGTCACGCATATAATCTTCAGCCAAAAGAATGTTCCTTTACAGTGTCCAAAGAAATGAAAGGGGGTATTGCTGGCCAATGAAACCAATAGATTTCATCAAAATGAATAATCTAATGTATTTGGCAAAGGATTGTGGTACAAAAGAATGCATTGTGCAGAAACCTTCTGTAAATGATTGTCTGGGAACAAAGTGTCATTGGGATGGAACAAACGGTAAGAACTTAGCCTCAACACATTTTCAGTAAGTAAGTTACTATATTCCATGCTATATTCATTGTGATAGTTAAATATGCTATTGTAAATACAATAGTAAATGCATTATGTAATAAGTGAATATTAATTTTTTGTGTGTGTGGGTGGAGGGGGTCTATTAAATATGTATATAGAATCTCAAGACGTTTTCTCTGTTTTATCTGAAAATATGTGAAGAATCAATTAAAGTTAGGAAACTCCTGTTATACTACATCTCTGGCAATTTCTATATTATAGAATGCTGTTGTGCTCATCACACACCTGTTGCAAAACTGTAAGATGCTAAGCATTTACAAAAGTAAGTCAAAATAAGTTGGGGTTAGGGTTATAGGGCTTAGGGTAATTCTTGGTCTGCAATATTGTCTATATATTTCCCTATCGGTAAGCCCCTCCCCTCAAACGCAGAATAGCCAATGGCAGCCAAGTATCAGTAGCACGGGGAGCGTAACTCGGACATCTTTAGGTTCAGCGCCATAGAGAAACATTGGAAGATCCGAAGCTCACATCGATTTTAAGGGGTTTATGATTAAAAAATAGAAAAACGATGTGTCTGGGGTACTTGTAACACTGATTCCAGGTATCCTGAGAGCATAGGCAATATATGTTATTCTATTTCCTAAACCCAAACAGAACAGCGCAAAATGTCCCTAAGCATTCAACCCCAATCCCAATGAAGATGAAAACGTTAATTTTCTTGTTGTCATACTCTCATTAAGTTACAATTTTCATCTGCTCAAGCAGAACATTAATGTCATCTTGCATTTCAGCAAGGTATCTTTGGCTAAAACTAGCTAACGTTAAAGTTAGGGAGTCCGTGCTAACGTACAAACCTAAATAGCGAACTGTTCTCGCGTCTTGTACAGTATAGGGCAAAACACATAAACGAACGTCTACATTTCACTGTCTCTTCATATTAAACTGGTTAAATGTATATTAATATAAGCTTACCCTGCAGTACATGAACAATGTTGATCCGGAATTTTTTCATCTGCAGTCGTGACTGCCACAATATGAGGCTTCTCCTGCTTGCATTGTGATCTGTAAACCCTCAGATCCAAATTAATACCCACAACATTTATTTTAAAAACTTTTATACATTTCCTCCAAAACATGGTGGTCCTTCTGTGTCCAAAATGTATCAAAAAGATATAGGGACAAGGTTTTCACTGACAGCTGTCATTGTAAGACAGTTAGCAACTCCTTTTGTTTGTCCGAGTTTGCAACTGTAACTAAGGGGGCGGGGCTTACCGATAGGTCAATTGTTAGTTCTCCATGGATTTTTGGTCTGAGTACAGTACTTGGGGAAAACAATAGTGCTGAAGGAACTCTGAAACCAAATGGACTCAGCATACATAGCGTTGTGTTTCTCCTGAATTCCTCACACTAATCCATTTGACTTATATTGAACAAAAGTAACTTAGCATGCAAAATATAATGCTGAATATTAGTCCCCCATATTCATGTAGTGGAATTACTATTCAGTTATGAGCAAGCATGGGACAGGAAAACTTTATGGTTTTAGTTAACACTGCAACCTCTTTCTTTGTACAAACCTCACAAGTTTGTGGCTGGGAGATCCACATCCATCAAAGAGGCCAACGTGAGACTCTTAAATTCAGTAACTAGATGCGAAGAGGCATTCGGTTTAAGAACTGTCACAGCAATGAGGTAAGCAGTGTTGTGATTTTTCAGATTACTTTAGCATGTTCCTCCCAAACCTTTGATGGGAACTCTATTTGTTTCATGATTTCATTTCAGTATGCCTCCAGTATTATGTACTGTTCTAAACTTAATTTGAAGCAGTCTTTGTCCATTAACTTCTGTTGCAGCATCAATGCAAATGTGGATTTAATTTTGCATCCTGTTTGTCTTTGCAATAAATGTTGAGTAATCTCATAAATTGAAAACCTTAAACTTTCACAAGATTAATGTAGATTAAAAAATCCTACCTTTTAGAACACATTGACATTCAGGGATTTTCTAACATAAAAGGGTTATTTTGCTAAAGCCAATGTTGACATTTGAAATCACCAAAACAAACACGCCCCTACCCCAAAAGGGTCTCGCCCCTATTTTGATAGATCTGCCCCACATATACGTAGCCTACGCAACCCAGGCAACAATTAGTTCTGTGAAACATAAGCAGCTTTTCCATCGAAATTACCTGGAACAATATGGCCCAGGAACTTTTTTTTCCCCCAGACATGTTGCTGTCTGTGTTTCCATCACGGTCTAAACTACCGAGAAGATTAGGCAAATAGTCTGGTGACTTAAGATTAGGTCTGTGCATGTTTCTCAATACCAAGTACGCAAATTTCGGACTTGCATCCTCGGTAGTTCGGACTTCACGAGTTAGACAACCGGTAATTCTGCAAAGAGCAGCGTACTTGATAACTTCAGTCAGTTCGCCTTGGCTGCTGCAATCTTCTTCACTGTATTTACAGACGAAATATATCAAACACCACTGCCTCTTTTTGTTTTCATTTAAACATATTAATAGCCGCAGAAATGTAGTTCAGGGAACGTACATTGCAATGAAACAAAATATTATATTAAACATTGCCTGTTTTCATTTTAACATATTAATAGAAAAATAGAATAAAGACCAACGATTACCTGTGAGATTTATCCAAAACGAAGTATATCTTATGTTTAACCACTACAGAGACATCAGAGCCAGCGGCAAATGTCAGAAGGACTAGCTCCTCTGTTCGATGAGCACTGAGCGCCCGGTGATCGAGTGGAGCTCACGTCTCCGAAATCGAGAAGCGTCTCGCTGCAGCCTACAAGATCCAGGGGGCGTGGTTGGATCCACATCCAACTCCTCCCACCTGCCTATACATAAACCTACCCATCTCCACCCCCTGATCCCTAAACCCACCCCTAAACCTACCAATCTCCACCCCCTAGATGTGGATCCAACCACGCCCCCTGGATGTTGTGGACTGCAGCGAGCCCTACTTGCCGAAATCGGCAAAGCACATTTTTAAATAGACGCTGTTTTTATAAATAAACCGCAGATTTGAGTTTTAAACAACTACATTCTCACCTGAAATACACGTGTCCAGTGTAGGCAGGCTTTAGCTGTTGCGTTGCGCCGCATCTGGTGTAGACACGGTGTTACTCACCTATCGGGAAGAAACAAAGCAACCTCGGCTTTCGATCGCAGACCTTCTGCTCCTTGAGTTCTCTCCAGCGCTGGAAAGCTGATCCGATATTTACACGGGTCCTACTTCTTGCCTTATCATTCCGCAGACGTTTTCCTCTTTTGTTTTTTATACGCCATCTCTATCTTTCTGAGACGCTCGGCTCGGCTGTTCACTGAATGCTCTCTCCTCCATATCATGAGTAGACACGCCCCTTTCTGCTGATTGGCTACAAGTTTGTTTTGGTACTCGGTCCCGACGCAGTTTTCTAAAACGTTTTTGAAAAATCATTTACCCTGCCCTTAATAGAATAAACACACACACACATACATACATGTGTGTATATATATATAGTTTGTTTCTCATTATGAAGCATCTGGGGGACCATAACAATGATATCAGTGTTCCTGATTGGAGTTATTTCTGTTGTGGATTAAAAAATTGTATCACATATAGCTGGTAATTTATATTCAATCAAGTAAATGAGAAAAATCAAGTATATACTTGATTAGTGATGGGCTGGTTAGCCCTTATCTAAAGGAATCGATCACGTTGGAAGTCTAAAGGAGTCAGTTTTAGGCTAAAAGCATCAGTGTGGCTTCTCTCACTGAACAACACTTAGATCGTGGTTCAGTGAGAGCCCTCTCTCCACCAGCCATCCATTGTGCATTACACTGGTTCCATATATTGTATATTGTACCTCTTCTTGCAGGTGTTGACTGTTGAGTCCACAAGAAGGTGGCCCCATGTTGTTTGCTTGGGCTGAACAGAGGACCCTAGAATCCCAACCCTGGGCAAGGTCTTCCTCTCTTTTCTAAATCGTATCATAGGGGACAATGTTGGATCACTCTTAATCTGGCCTCTCACAGTCCCTTATGGCGCTTTTCCACTGCATGGTACAGCACGGTATGGTTCAGTACAGCTCACTTTTGGGGGATTTTCCACTGGGAACAGTACCTGGTACCTGGTACTTTTTTTAGTTCCACCTCGGCCGAGTTTCCAAGCGAGCTGTACCATTACCAAAACATGATGTATAAACTCTGCTGATCACTGATTGGCTGGAGAAAATCGTCAGTGCCTGCGTCATTGAACTTTCGGCACGAGACCCGCTAGATTTAAATCAGCACAGCCAGCAAAGGATCAAATGCAACTGTTTTGAATGGGCGCACCTTTTTTAACAACCAAAAGTTTCGTTGTCTGTTGAGGAAGTACAGATGATCCTCTCATTGATAGCTGAGGAGCGGATCCAGCAAGAGTGTGATGGAGCGACGCGGAATTAAAACGTTTTTCAGGAGTCATGGCAGTAGAGGCGGCGCAACAATAATGACACGTGAATAATCCCACCCACTCTAAAGCGGTACTAAACAGCAGTGGAAACGCAAACCGAGCCGAACTGAGCCGTGCCGTTCTGAACCATGTCGAGCCGAGTAGTACCACGCAGTGGAAAAGCGCCATTAGTAGAGTGTTTCTAAACTCTGTTCCTGGAGGCACGGCAGCAATACAGCTTTTTTTTTTTTTTTACTTTTCCTTATCAAACACCCCTGAATCAACTCATCAGCTCATTAGTAGAGACTCGAAAACATGAAATAGATGGGTCAGATTGGGGAGAGATCCAAAATGTGTACTGTTGTTGTACCTCTAGGAGCAGAGTTGGGACACGCTGCTTAGTAGTTCAGTCTTTTAAGCAATTTGCTTAGGGATCTCCTACTACAGTGGTGTCCAAACTTGGTCCTGGAGGGCCACCGTCCTTCAGAGTTTAGCTCCAGCTTGCCCCAACATACTTTCTTGGAAGTTTCTAGCATGCCCAGTAAGACCTTGATTAGCTGGTCCAGGTGCGTTTAATTGGGGTTGATGCTAAACTCTACAGGACAGTGGCCCTCCAGGACAGAGTTTGGAGACGTCGCAGAGGCACTAAAACCCTCCACTTTGTTACGATGGTACTCCAAGGAGGGTTTGGATATTCATGGATATTATTTAGAAATAATTTCAGGATGCATTAAAGGAATGGATGGTACCCAGTTTGAGAGCTATTTGTGGAAGATTCTGACCTTCAGCATTTATTATGCTAAGTAAGACCTGCTAATTACATTACTTTTTTACGGAAAGTAGTGTGTTTCATTACTTTTGAGTTACTTTTTAAATATGAGCAGGGCTTGATTGTTTTTAATACAAGAAGTTCTAATTATAGCAAATGTAAAAGCCCCTTCACACCAAAAAGTGTAATGAATAAACCTCAGGCTGAAGGAAAAGTAAATTCACGCCTGTAAAGTAGAACGCAGGAGAAGAAGGTTCAATGCTCTTCAGCAATAAAAAAACAATGAAGCACAATTGTTAGTTTAACTAAAGTCATTTTTGCTTATTAGTATGGTTGAACTGGATCATCAAAGGTCAGCAGCAAATACATTGGTTAATAAAATGGGATTAGATACATTTGTGTTAACATATTTAATTATTGCAGGTTTGCGTCATATTCTGAGTTTGCATTTCATTGTTTTAATTCATTTTGATGAATAGTACATTTTTTTTTTTTTTTATATATTTTCTTGTAAATTAAAATGTAATGCGTTACTTTACTAGTTACTTGGAAAAAAGTAATATTACGAAACTCGCGTTACTTGTAATGCGTTACCTCCAACGCTGCACAAGAGTCTGTTATAGTAAAGGAGGGCCATTAATAAGCATCGAGTTGATGTGGCTTTCAACTAGTACTGAAGAGAGATGCAGTCATATACAGATGACATACAAGCAATTACTTCGCCTGTAAGTAATTTTGGATGAAGAAAAAAAAAGCTAAATGAATAAATGCTCACAAGGATGTGGGAATGCACTGGATTGCTGTTGTTCCATTAGAGACAAAACCTGATGAAACCTGAATTTATTATATCAGTATCCACCACAAAAACTGAATCCAAACCCAAAATGCTGGAATGGTCAAAAAGTAGACGACACCCCGGTGCTTTATTTATACACACAAAATGGAAAAATAATGTTACTCCTTCAGCATTTTATTTTATGTATTTTTTTTTTAATTGATACATCAGGTATGCTATAATCTAAAGCACCAAAGTATACAAACAACAGTAAAACTATGCAACTACGCAAAAGAAAAATGCAAGATTCAATTTGTTAACATTAGTACATTATACAACAATGTTTATTAATCTAGGATAATGTTAATTAATAAATATAGTACTATTCATTGCTAATTCTTGTTGGTTCATAATACTAATTTATACTACTGTAAATGTTAAAAATGTATTAGTATACATAGAAATTAATATAAACCTAGATTAATATATTCTGTTAAACTATGAATGATTTGTTTTCATGTTAGCTATTGCATTGTGAACTAATGTTAAATTAATGAAATCTTACTGTAAAGTTTTACCAAGAAAGACAAGCATGTCACAGAATATATGTAAGGAAATTTGGCATGTGCCAAAAAATGCATCTCTTTTCTTGAATCGAGAGATCAGATGGACCGACTGACCAGTTGAAACAGTGAATAAATTCAAAACTACATTTCTGCTGGAAGGAAGACATCAACTCTATACACTTGAGGAATCCCCTCAACTGGAAACAGTTATATATTATACGTATGAATCAAGCGGAGGTCAGAATTTTGCTTAGAATTTATTAGCAATGTGAAGAGCAGACATGGCCAGCATCACCAAACACAAATGGGTTTTAATAACAGGCACAAAGATGTCCGTTTCAAGAGAATTTAGAACACTGAATCAAATTAAAGGACACTTTAAATCCAACTCTTGATGCTGATGTAACTGCAATGCTGATGACCATGGTGAATTTCTCAAATAACTTTCATAAACATATTGTGTTTAATGAAACTCTTTAAATATACAAGGCATTTTACTGGTACACGTTTTCACATCACTATTTACAACCGGCCAAGACATTCATATTAACCTGTAATAAAGCTCTTGATACAATTCCGTTACATTTGTCCACCATCTGACCAACATTTCAAATAAATATAATTTGACTTTGAGGACTCCCAATAGTGAGCACTAGTCAGGGAAGAAACTCTGACTCATCGAACACTGATGTTTTGCTGTGCCCGTCCATATTTTGACACCTGGACAAATATATTGGTAGGCCAAAAACAGCAATGTGTTTTCTTCACCTGTCCAATGCTGATGCATGTGAGCTCTGAATTTCATGGATTTTAAGACACATTCAAAATGTTTGGTACAAACTGGGAAGAAGTTTATGAATTTCATTTTTAAAACTGTGATTTCTCCTATTGCAAGATCACATTCTCCTCTCGTGGGGACTGCCATAGAATGAACGCACGGTATTAACAAACAATTACATACATATATTACATTATTATAACATTTAGTTACAATCATGTCCCAACTGCATTAATGGCAGTGTTCCCATGGCATGGAAAACTGTGAGGTGTGACTTAATGACATTCTGTCATTGAATGGCAATTTATATAGAGAGAGATATAGAGATATTTGGATTTGTTCTTCAACTGGAGCAATGGATAAAATAATAAACAGAAAATAAAAATAATATAAGAGCCCCAATAATCAAATTTTACACTTATAAGACCATTGTACAAATAACTTACATAAACAATAAAAAATATAACTTACAAAAGTATAACACTCTCAATAAATAGTTCTACTATGTACACTATTATATGTTGCTAATAGACGCAAATCACTAACATACGAAAATATGGAAGCAGCAAACATTACAGGCATGAGGTACAGCAAGAAATCCTATGGTGCTTACAGTAGTGTGTCAAACAGCTCAATGGCAACTTCATTTAACAAGCCAACAAACACTCTTCAGACCTGTATGCTTCGAGGGATTACTGATGTCTAAAATAAAGCAAAAAGGTTGAGTATTTGGCGCAATTGCACTCAGAACTGGTTCTGGCGTTTTGGATTGCTGATTTGCACATAGTGATGGAGAAACATATAATAAGTCTGAGAAGAGTGATTCAAAAAGGAAACATTAGGCAGTTAACCGGTACATTTCTGCAGCATTGCAGAAATCAAACAAACAAAAAAGCATTGGCTGACAGGCCTGCCAATCACAAAGCCTGTCAGGAAATTGGCAAGTTACTTGATGTTCGTGCTAAATTGGCGAAATGGTTGCTGATCAGTTTTGCTGTCCATCTTGGCAATAAATGCTGACTAATGTTATCTTGAGTACAGTTACATAATTTCAGGTAATAGTAACTTAATACACTTGTTCTCCCAAGAATATATAGCAAACAAAATCTTTATACATTATTATTATTATTATTAGAATTCTTGTACTCTCGTGCTTCATATAGTTTTTTTTTCTTTTTCTCCCTTTGAGTGTTATAGTTCCTTCATAATAATAATAATAATACATCCTTCAATCTAACTCACAAGATTGCTAATTAATAACTAAAAAAATCAACAACAGCCGAACAAACATACATATATACATACATATAATGACCCATTTAAAGTCTTAATTTTCACACTTTCTGGAACATAAATATTAAAGCCAGTTTTCCATGATCCCTAAGGTTTGTTCAGACAGGGCATGTCAATCCAATAACATGTTTCCACATGTCACACTGCTCTGCTGTTCATGACTAAACCAGACGTGAAGCAAGTGGAACCACAATAATCATCAGTAATCACAGAGGCATATGATAATATCATACAGTAAAAGGAAAACCAAACATTACTAATTTCACCACAAACACATATTCCCTCCCAAATTGTCCTGCCTCACAATAGCAGCGATTTTAGAAGTTTTAACTTTCGTTTGACGGGCTACCGAAAAAAGTGCAGCAACTGAGGTCATTAATACAAATACTGGTACATAAGATTATTTTTTAGTCCTTTTTTTTAATTGTATCCTTTCTTCAGAAATATAAATGACTGTACTTGTGACACTACAAGCACAATTAAAAGAAAATTTTGACTTCGGCATCTGATCATGAAGTCTTTATGCCACATACATGAGGACTCAACACTAAATAAAAGAAAGAAAACAAAAAACACACGATATGGTTGTCTGAGTTTCTTCCAGATGTTGTTTCTTTTTTTCCTTAATCATGAATGGCATAGTTACTACACTTTAACTACCATATATCTACAATTGCACAAAGTGATGCCCATTATTAAATCATCAGGCAAAATAATCTTTAATGCTTTAGCATGTTTCCCATGCCAATAAAACAGCTGATGTTCAAGGAGCCATTTTCCTTAGCCTTAGCCCGATCGCACTAAATTCAAGGAGAAGAAGACAAACCTTATCTGAAATGTTTTGGGAACCATTTTTCTGCATAAGCGGGAATTTTTGCACCTTTTTTCAAGGAACAGCCAATATAAGGGGACATCACTATAGACCAAGGGCGTTAAATTCAGCTCTTCCAAAAGCGATTAACTACAATCCTGATTAAACACACCTGAACCAGTCAGTCAAGGTCTTTAGGCAGGTGTTTTGGAATAGGGCTGCAACTACAGTCTTCAGGATGATGGCACTCCAGAAGCAGGTTTGACACACCTGATACAGAGAGTCAAACCTGGAGATTCAGACATTAGTGAGAAACTAGTTAAAACATTTTTAAGGCCATAAGGGGAAGAGGTTTGCTTGACGAAGTTCACAGTTGGTAGCCAAATATTTCACAAAAGAACAAACAAATTAAACATATTTAGAGGCTGCTTATGTTCAATTTTGTATGCATTAAAGGAATAGTTCCCCCCAAATTGAAAATTTGCTGAAATGTTATTCACCCTTAGGCCATGCATATGGGTTTGTGTCTTCATCGAAACAGACTTGGAGAAATATAGCATTCCATCATTTGCTCACCAATGGATCCTCTGCAGTGAATGGGTGCCGTCAGAATGAGAGTCCAAAGAGCTGATAAAAACATCACAATAATCCACATGACAGTCCAACAATTACCATCTTGTGATGGTAAAAAGCTGCGTGCTTGTAAACAAATCCATCATTAAGACGTTTTAACTTTCTACCATTGCTTCTGGTTAAAACAAGTCCATAATCCATAAATGGCTGCCTGTATCAGTCCATTAATCACAATAGTGCTTCCTCCAGTGAAAAGTCCATCACCTGTTGTGATGGGAAAATACACCCACATTTTAATGTTGTTTTGGACTTTTTCAGTTGTAAACAGTGCTTAATCTGTGCACATTTCTCACCTTATTCAGACCAGATGATTTTTGTATTTGTTTTTTTTTTTTAGCAAAGACATATGTTTTATATTTTAGATGAAACCAACGGTTTGAAGTCAAAAACGTCTTAATAATGAGTTGTTATTCACTACACAAATGTTATTTGATGGACTGGAGTGGTGTGGTTTACTTGTGGATTGTTGTGATGTTTTTATCTGCTGTTTGGCTCTCATTCTGGAGGCACCCATTCAGTGCAGAGCAGTGCCGTATCTACCATTGAGGACACCGAGGTCATGTCCTCGGTATTCTTTCGCGGAATTTCAAATTAGTCAATCCAGCAGTGATGATCAATGCCAAACACAGAACCCGGTCCGTGTCCGAATCCATATATGTCGTCTGTATTTTCTCCCAATTAAATTCACATTCTCCGTCTAATCTCTCAGGTGAAATCTCCGCCTCTATCTGTCTTTGCAGGCAGCGGCACTTGACGTCACGTTACCTAGGCTACAGATTCAGAGAGGCGGGAAAGCCGTATGTTTTTTCACGTAAGCTCAGTACATCGATCGTAGTGTGGTCTTGAGCGAAATGCAGACATGAAGAGGAACTTGCATCAAACTAAATTAAGTTTTAAAAAGCCAACAACAGAAGGGCAGGGAAAGAGTAGGAGAGAAGGTGAGCCTGTGTGTGTCAGTGGCAGACTGTTCAGCACTGTCAAGCGCTAAGTTTCATTTGTCATTAGAATCCACTGATCTATAATAGAGAACTGGATAGCTCATGACGTCATAAAAGTGAAGCCACCGCACCGGGGGGGGGGGGGGGGGGGTTAGAAAAAATGACCTCGGTATTTGAAAAATCCTGGCTATGGCCCTGGTGCAGAGGATCCACTGGTAAGCAAGTGATGGAATGCTACATTTCTTCCAATCTGATGAAGAAACAAACTCATCTACATCTTGGATGGCCTGAGGGTGAGTAAATTGTCAGCACATTTTCATTTTTCGCTAAACTATCCCAGTAATAATCATTAAAGTGATTTTCATTTTCTCTCTTTTTCTCTCTGATTTTGAAATCTGATTACGATTTTGCATATATAAAGCAATTCCGATGAAGCTTTTCTTATTTGTTTTTGGCAAAAACACATACAAGTGGTTAAAAAGTTGGCACATGTGCAGAAAGTTCCCTTTGAAATATTTTTGACTGGCAGAAGATTCACTGAGATTAAAAAGAGTGTAAGTGTCTCCATTTGTCCTCATCATTCATATTACATAATCATGGTCAATTTAATAATGCAAAGCACTGCAGAAGTACCACAGCAGTAGTCCATAGTACTCATGCAGTCTTCTGAAGCTGATGGGTTTGTGTGAGGAACAGACCAAAGGTTAATCTTTTTTTAGTTGCTGGAAATTTTCCCCTCCATCAGAGCTCACAAATACCTTCCATGTTTGCGGTCAGACTGAAATATGCCACCTTTGGACGTCACACTACGCTTTGATGTCATTGGTTCTCATGTGTGTTGAAACCAGAGAGTGGAGAATGACATGCGAGATCTGCAGCAGACGGAAAGAGTTTCTGTGAATATTCACTTTAATTTCATCTCTTCATCACACAAGACCTGTATGGCTTCAGAAGACTCATATGGAATACTTTCTTTTTTTTAACTGAACTGTCATTTATTTTGGAAATGGGGTGCTTATTTTATGGGGGAAAAAATTTAGGACGAGTACTGTAAATGGTAGAATCTTCAGATTTTGGGTGAATAAGCATTTACATTAACTAAAAGGTTTATGACAATGCATACATTGCTACATTCAGGAATTTGTGTCTATTTTGCATTCGGACCAGACGAGTTCCAATTCAGCACTGGCCTGGAGCTGTAGTGGGAGGTCTTCGGTCATGGATGTTTATATTGATCAGAGGTAAGTATTAAGGCAGACTGATGACACACTAAATCGTGGCCTGCATATTCCTGTTGTCTGTTGTTTGACTAATTAGCAGCAATCATAGCAGCAACAACAGCAGCCATGCTAAAGAAACCAATTAATTCTCACCGTATTTATGCACGGATCTATCGGTGTGCATTTTAAAGAAACCTCGATTCGCAATTATTTCATAACAGAGCATTAATAGTGTGCGACGAAACCTGCAGCTCTTCCCCATTGCACATTTATATTTGATAGATTTGTATCATTTCAGGAACATTAAAATAATCACTGATTAGTCTTTAAAAACAACCCACGATCATGCGATTGCTGTCCAGCTAACCGTACGCTCCTTGTTTTGGGACCCAGTCTGCTTCTGTAGGGACACACGACACGGGTGAGGGCAGAAATGCCATGCATCACCTTCCTCCTTCGACTGAGGTCACATCCAAGACAAACTAAAACAAATAAAGTCCCCTAAATGATTTTGAGAGTGTGTTTCTTCTTTTTCTGACTTTGGTCTAATAAGTATGTTCCCTTTAGATTACTTGCTTTAATTTTTTAAAGGGGTTGTGAGTGATCTACAGATGGCATACACAAACCAGCTTTGGTCCTTTGTGGGGTCTTGACATTGGGATCCTTTTCCAAACATAGTGTAAGAGATAACAGGTAGACTCAGACTTGGAAATGGAAATGATGAACAGCTATAAGAGGAGAGGTACAATTGTGAAGCAGCAGCATTTCTGGGAAGAAGATCTCATCCTGTCCCAGTCTGCGCACCGGCTTGGTGGAGCGTGTTAACCAAGTGAGTGCAAGTGCTCTCCCTTTCGGTTCTCCAAGGCGTTGGGGTCCCGGCAAGCGCACTCTCTTCGAATGTCACAAGACATGGGGAACGGAATCACCTTGAAGGAGAAAAGAAGCACATGTTAAAACATACAAACCAAAAGGTTCAGAGTAGACTCTTAAAATAAAGATGCCAGAAGGGGTTTTCACAGTGATGCCATTGAAACAGGGGTGTCCAGTTTCTTGAAGGCCACTGACTTGCTCTGAGTTCAGCTTCAACCCTAATTAAAAACACATGAATCAGCTAATTAAGGCCTTCAGACTTACTAGAATCTTCCTGGCAAGTGTGTTGGAGCTGGTTGAAGCTAAACTGGTTGAAGCTAAACTAATGCAGCATACTGGCTCTCCAGACACCCGTTTCATAAAACAACCATTTTTAGTTCCCCAAAGAACTGTCCAATGAACATTTCTTAATAGAATGATGCTATTTTTTCTTCATGTGAAGAGCATTTTAATAATCTGAAGAACTTTTTTACACTATTTGTGGGATGGAAAGGTTCATGGATGTTATAGGCTCTGGAACTATCCATGCCAACAAATCTCCTTTATTTTTAAGAGTGTAATGACAGCTTGCATCATTGGTCAAGACGTCTGGACTTGGCACTGACTTGAAAAATTGATGAGCCCCTTGGAGGGATTGAAAATAGAATTTGAATGTTGTTTGGCATTTGACGTCACAATTGAATGTTGGCAGTGCGTCACTGACACCAGCTGCTGCATTGCGGCCTCCCTCGGGACAGGCCTCAGCTGCTTTTCTGGATAAAATGCATCTCCAGTCGCTCAAAACTAGGACCATATGTGCAGTTCACATTTGCGCATTCACGGAACCATTTGTCTTAGCCTCAGCGGCTGAACAGACTGATTTGTTCATGACATGAATTCATATGCAAATTTATCTTGGTGCACAACAAAGTGGACTTTCTAATTCATAGCATCGATTATGGAGTAATATCCTGCCTTTTTGTACCTAAAAACAGATGAGGGTTTGAGTCAAGGCCAAAGTGGAGGCACTTCAGTATGAAATCTGGCTGAAATCAGGTTGATTCCCTTGAACATTGCAGACATTTTTCACGTTCATAATGCGAGTAGGCAATTAAACTTTAAACAGTTTAAAATATAAACAGAATATTGTGATTAAGTTAATGTGATTAGGCTTATAATTAGAGTAACGATAATTGCAGTAAGGTACGTTGCAGAAGTACTGCTATAATACAAATTATCTTAAACCTTCTTTTAATGAAAAACAGTCCACCACAGCGTACAAAATAATTGCCCTGGCTAGATGAACACTGAAACTAATATTGCAATAATATTTAATTAAACTGCGGTCATCTTCACTACATTCGACACCTGGAAAATGGTGCTGTTTGCATTTTTATGAAACAAAAGAGCGAGTCTGTAGTGTGATACGAGATACTTAAAACTATCAGCGGTTTCAGTTACCTGGAGGAGTGGACTGATATACAATTTTTAATTGGACGACAGTGAATATTAGAATATTGTAATCAGAAATAAATTATTCCAGAGAGCTGCATAATGTACTATTTTAAATCAGAGACAACATCTACATTTTAGGCATGTTACTCAATTAAAATAACTAAATAAATGAACAAACAAAAACAACTGATACAGTGGTTTAATCATATAATTTAATTAATATTAAGAAGAGTTTTTTTTGTCTTGTTTTTTTAGAAAAATAAATAAATAATAACATCTCTAAAGCAAGACAGATTTACTTAATCTTTAAACTAGTATCCAGATCATACAACTACTTTTCAAAGAATATGTCTTGGATTAAATTTAGGCACAAAATCTGTTATTAATTTAGTATTATTTACATACTCTCATAATATCAATTCATATTTTTAATAAGCTTTTTTTATATTTTCAGTTGTATTTTAACTAATTAGTTTACTTTTTGTTTCAATAATGTTATGCTTCTGTATTTTTATATTCCTATATACCTTTCATTCATTCATTTATATATTTATGTACTTTACATTTATTTCAGCTTGTTCAAAAGGCAGCATTTCTCTTTTAAAGTATGCAGTTTTCATCTAATATTTATATTTTATTCATTTATAATGATTTCATTATTAATGGCAACAAACCTAGGCTTATTCTCCCACACAGTTTGCGCTTCTAAAACAAATGTAAGGATATTTAGATATGTTGCTTGCTGGCTGATGAAGAAGAAACTTTTTGTAGTGTGAGAGTGCAGTTCTCCAGAAGGAAATAACGTATTACGGAGTAATTAAAACATTGAGCAACACTAAGTTTTTCCAGAGCCACTTACCTGTGAAGCTTTTACAAGCATGAACCGGACACATTTCAAAACCAGCCGTCATTGCCCTGCATGGCATTTCCTGTCCAACCTTATGCCTTCCCTCTCGTCTGAACACATTAATATTTCTGGCTTTTGCTAACCTTGCTGAAAAAAAAAAAAGATCTCCCTACGGTGGTTTACTGACCAGGCTGTTTTTTCCATCCTGACCAGCTAACAAGTGCCCCCTCTAAAACCATCAAACAGACCAACCTAACCAGCTCTTTAAGACTGGGGTGGCAACTAAGCCTGCTTGTTTTCAGCAGGCAATTGTTATCGACCTCCCCATGAAGGTGCACACTTCCATGTTTTCCTCTAGTACAGTTCTTGTTTGAAAGACTGGTAAATTTTCACAGTTCAAGTTCTTGCACATCTCCTTATCTCACCATCGGACTAAGATGTGGGTGGCAAATTTGACATGGTTTCCTCTGCCCTTGACCCTTAGGGTGGCCAAACCAGCTGCCACATCTGGGGCCCATCGATGGTGGCTGGGAATGTCAGCATGGGGCAGAGGCCAGTCCAGAACACACACACACACTTTCCCTGACAGACCATGTACGTCACAGCACACGACCCCCCAGCTCTGCAGAGTGCATGCATGTATCAGATTGCAGTTGAAGGGAAATAGTATCAGGGGGCTGGGGGTCGGGGCATAGTGCTTCAAAACTCAACACAGCATACTGTTTGAGAAGTTGTTTTAAGATTATTTCTCTATAAAATTGGAAACAAGAGTTTCATTTGGTTTGCACTACAAACTCAAGTTGAGTACACTCAAAGACTTCACATATATTCACAAAGTAATTTCTAGCAATGGTAGAAACAATATTTACAACATTAAGAGCCATATTTACTAAACAGGGCAAATTAGCGTGAGCGCACAATCCCATAAAAGCACCGATGGGGTAGGAAAGTTCTGTGCTTGACCTACTGTCAGTGCACACATTACATAAGACAGACACAGCCAGATAATTTCCAAGATGACCAACACAATCTACCAAGAGCAGCACAAATTAATGTCGGGTTTAAGACATGCTTTTTTGGGTGGTAAAAAAAATGGCACAGTTACCAGTAAATTGACTACTGCAAACCTTATGAGATCATGTTGCATTTCACTTAAATACTCTTCTCCCATACGTTTTGCACCTGAAAGGGACAATCCTACAAATGCATATGCAATAATGTCAGCCACAAAAAAAATAACTGTGTCCATGCTTTTTCAGCACTAATATTTCACTGTGTGTCTTTAGTACATCTTGACAGTAGTTTTTTTTTTAATACCAAAATAGAGTTTTAGTTGGCCCTGTATATACCTAAAATCACTGCAAATTCTAAATTACAACAATTTACAAATCCCATCAGCTAAATGCTTTAGACTCACAGGTTTTCAAACCTGCATAAATGTAAACAATATCACAGTGTAATGTCCCAGGTCTGGTCCTCTCTAGCCTTTCAATGGTTGCCAGGTCTGCAAAACAAAACCATCCCAATTACTTATTAAATCCAGTCTAAAACTAGCCCAATCACGTGTTTACCGCAACTGAAATTGTTTCAGAGAGATAGCTTTAACCCACAGCAACAGTGTAAAAATAGCCCAATTCCACACTAAAACTGCTGACTTGGCAACACTGACTGTCATTACTCCTCCTTTTATTCTTCTGAAGCTCCTCCATGTGACTCCACACCGGTACTGTATATAACTTGACTGCATGTAAATGGTTGTATATATGGGTTGTGTCAATTTAAAAAGAAAATAAAAGGGCTCACTCGGTACTTTCTTGGGCAATACACTGTAGAACAGTGGTTTTCAAACGTTTGAAAACCACTGTTCTACAATGTATTACCCAAGAAAGTACTGAGCGATATAAAGTAATGACATGGACTTGAGTTAAGGTTAGGTTTCAGTCATTACCTAGTTATTACCTAGTTATTGCTATTACTGCAGTGATGACATAGTATGTACATTTACAAAAAACTAAACAAAGTGCTACCATATTAAGCAGCAGTCTTTTAAATATGAATAGTCATGTTTATAAAATGCTGCTTTCTCTACTTTTCAGATCATTCTTATGCCCCTGCAATTAACTGATCAGTGGCCACATATTCTTTATTAATGTTATAATTAAGTTGCTGCATACCTTGTAAAATAGACTTTAGTAATAAAAATAGTTTATTCTGATTATTAATATTGCATGCTTTCCTTCAGCCCAAACTGCATTCGTGTGCTCAGGCCATTAAACCTGTGGAAAGTGGAGTCATGGGAGGCACAGCCTTCAGTCTCAGCCTCGATAAGGGAAACCTTGTTGTGAAAGTCTCGAAAAACTCTCTCGCCCTCATTTTTTGCTGCAGAAACAGCAATCTTGCCCCAATCTTGCACGGTTGGCACTTCATTGCTATTTTTCCCTAAAACAGCCAAGATTAAAGAAAATAATTTGGAAAACTGAAAAGCTCATTTGGAGATGTGGTTTCATAGCCATAAACTTTTGCAGGGCAAAACCAACATGCGTTGATAATTACGTCTTATAAAAACGTAAGAGAAACACATTTGCTACTGCCACAATTGCGGGTCGGCCCCCGGAGGAGTTCCCCCCTTCCATTTATTACCTTGGCACGGTATTGGGCGTTGAGAATGCTAACAAGAGCCTACTGAATTCGAGTTGTCCCTCAGATTTCTTAAAAGGCCACTGAGACTCTGAATTTCGTGGTTTGATTATTTTAATGACACTGGTTGTTTAAATGTAAGGGGTGTATTTTAAATGTAAGGGATGTATTTTACATACAGAAGGGTCTAAAGACTCCAATGAACATCTGGAATCTGCTCATTTAAACCTAGAGATCAACAGAAAACTTTAGGACTTGGAAAAAAAAAGAATGTGAAGATTTTAATAAACCAAACCATTTATACAATACGAGTCAATTTGTAAAAAAAAATAAACATTTGAAACTTTCTAAAAAATTCTAATGGGTTACACTTCTAAATTCTAGACTTCATGTATTCAGTTTAAAAACTGAACAGTAAACATAGTAATATACAAACGGCAAGGTCAATGGCTTCATAGCTTTTTAGTCTTGTTAGGTTGTTTAAGGTCATTTGTTCAATAAAAGGTTTAGTTCTATTTTGTGATCCAAAACAATTTCTTTCAAATTAGACTATAAAACTGCAGGCCCTTTCTACTTATTCTCATTAAAGCTTTAAACAGAATATTGCGGAAGAAAAACAACATACTGTATCCATATTTACCTAGTCGTTCTGAATTTTTCTTCTCGTCAAATACAATAAGTATGCTAACATTTCCTTAACAGTTCTTGACTTTTTGAAGTCACTAGCATTTGCAACTTCTAGATCTGAAGCGACGCGTAACTGATGGTCCAAAAACAAATGGCTGTAGGGACTTTTTTTGTTTGTTTTATGGAGAAGAATTAGATTTCTACACCTGTGTACACATGATTTAACAATCACAGTTAAGTGTCTAGTGTTTGCGGATAAAAGGAAACTATATTGCACTGCATATCACAACAACAGCCAAAAAAAGCATGACAAGCTATGTGCCAAAGTTTGATTGCTATGGGATTTGTTGAAATCTCTAACCCTCCATATGATCAAAAGTCATCAGTGAGGTTAAACTGATCAGCTAACCAGTTTAGCCTTTCTACATCACTAAACTTGTGAGCTTAAAACTGACTAAATCCTCTGCCAGAAAGGAATTTCTTGTAAAGAAAACCAAAGGATCTCTCTTTCTTTGCCCTAATATGCCCACTGGCCTCTTTCCTCATGCCAACAGCTTGTAGTGATTAGTAAAGCATCCTGCGGTGACCTGAGATGCAGTTTGACTCGCACCTTCAAAGTCCCTGACAGGAATAATACACAGCCAGTCATCCAGAACGTCTTAATATGCAAACATTTCAGAGAACATGACGAGAGCCGGGATAAAGCGAGCACGACAGGGTGCGATAAGGAAGGGAAACAAACACACCAGCAGCAGGGAAGTGCCTTGGTTTCCTTTGCCTTGGGGTCATCATGGCTAACTAGAGGATCACCCAAAGAGGGACTGACCTCACTGCAGGCATTGCTGACAACAAGAACATGACCAAGTGTCTTGCTGAGTCAACGATAACACATAAGATAAAATAATTGTTCTGAATTTGTCTTTTTTTAAATGTCCTTTTGTATGTTTATGTTGTGTGTGCGTTCACTGCTGTGTTTGTGCACTTTGGATGGGTTAAATGCAGAGCACAAATTCTGAGTATGGGTCACTATACTTGGCCACGTCACTTTCACTTAAATAAAAATTTAGATTTGGGATTTTGAATTGATTCATGGCATAATTAACTACAGCCATATATATTTTTGAACCAATGGGTTTGAAATGATATAAGTTTGACCATGTTAGTACAGTTTCGTAGTGATGCCAAGTCTGATTCATTTCAACTGTTTCTTTCGGACAGTTAGATTCAATGAACCGGTTTAAAAAAAAAAAAATCAGTTCCTTATATCAAACAATGATATGACATTTATTTTTTAGTATCATATCAATGAAATGTTCAAATAAAGTTATTTGTGTAAATGCTTATAGCTGATTATTGCCATTCATTCACTTAAGTTAATGATATCTGTGGATACGGTTTAATTCGCTGATCTTTCATGACAGATACGACTGATAAATATTGAGTAGTCTACATGGCTATGGTTCAGTTTGAGTCAGATATGACTGAAAAGCTGACTTTTAACTTTGCATTTCAACTCTCTGACTGCCTACAACGAATATCATCAAGTTAAGCTGAGCCTAAATTACAACAACTTTAGCCTAAATATTCATAATATTTTTGTTTTTAATGAAAGAAAAAGAAAAAGAAAAAGAAAAGAAAAAAAGAAAATGTGAATTTATATTTTTGTCTGAAACAAAGCTAAAGTCAGTGAAGCAAAGCAAGGCAACATTTGTATCCACTTTGAAGAAACAGGACCAAGCAAAGCAAAATGCAAACTAATGTATTTTCAGGCACAAGAGGATCCATATTCAATTTTAGACAGCACCTACAAGAAAAAAAAAAAAAAAAAAACACCCAACTTACTCAAGCAAGGCAACCCAATCCAGATAACTCACTCCCAGTCTATGGTGACACTGCTGGGACTGCAGCCTCAGTCCAACCTATACCCAGATCTGTAGCACGGACAAATGTGCAAAGCAGCTAACAACAGTCTCCGACTCTGTCAAACAGAGCAAAATGGATGAAAAGCTTGTAAAAAATGATTGCTCTTGATTTGCAACCCTTCTCCATTGTTAAGGACTTACTGATGATAAAATTATTGCATGTTTATCTGATAATGCAAGCAATATTAAAGCTGCAGTTCAGAAGGTGCCCACACTATAAACCTGATTGTGAGGGAGGGTTTAAAACACATTCAGGAGTTGTGGCAAAGGTAAAAACTATTGTTACACACTTTCACAGGAGCACTACTGCACTAGGAGCAACTCAGGGACAGATGGGCCTTGAAGAGTTTAAGCTCAACAGGATGCAGTAACAAGATGGAACTATACCTTTTACATGCTGCAGTTTGGCAGCAAAAAGATGCCATTATTGCCACACTTGCCCTTGTCAGCGCCAGCTTGCTAATGCTGAACCCTGATGAGTGGGAGATTGTGAACAATACCTGCAAAATACTAAAGCCTTTTGAAAAGGTTACAGCTCAGTGCAGAAATGTTTGTGTATTTTAAAATAATATAAGATTTGCATTATTTATTATTATTATTAATCTGATTCATGAGCTATTGTAATCATTATCTGTCAAAGAAAAATATAACAGTTCTTCTAAATACAATAAGACTATATGCAATTTATGTATGGTTGTGTTTGCTTCTAAACGTCAGGTATGTGGCAGCATCTAAAGCCATTCTAATTGCAAGGGGACTGCAGAAAGAATTTAATTCTTATGCTTGTTGGCATCCTGTTTGACTCAAGGTTTAAGCAGAATGGCTTTCACGATCTAGCAGCAGCAGATGAGGCCTGCAAGAATATTACTGCAGCTTCACCACTCAATGCTAACAGCCAGGTGAATGAACCTCATGCTGAGAGTACTAGGCTTACTATTACCTCTTCATAGCAACATTCTGTCTGGGGCAGCTTTGATGAGAGGGTAACTAATTCATTCACTGTCAGGAATGACACATCAGAAGCAATGGCAGGAATAAGGAATTGCTTGGCAGGGCCTCTGATTCCAAGGAGTGACGATCTACTCACTTGATGGAAAGCATGACAAGTGGTTTATGAAAGTTTAACGGACATTATGAAGAGAAGATTGTGTATAGTTGCAAACTCTGTGCCTGCAGAGAGAATATTTCTTAAACTGGGCAAATTATTTCAGAGAGCAGGAACAAGCTGAAACCCAAAAAAGTCAGACAGCTTGTTTTCCCTAATGCAAACCTTCCCCAAAACCAGGACAAATGTAATTGCCCATATGCAGTGTATTAAGCACCTTTTGTTTTTCAACTTTTTTCAATTTGGTTTATGCTGTTTATGAATGGCACTTTTGAATTCCATAGAATTTTTCTTTGTTGTATTTAAAACATTAAAATTAAGCTTTTTTTATCTATGGAATTTATTTCACTGAAAATGTATGCAAATATCTCCAAACTAGTTACTAATTTGTGGTTACCATGGTTTCACTAAAATAACCATGGTTTTTGTAGTAGTAGTAGTAGTAGTAGTAAAACCATCGCTTCCAGACTAGCAGAGTATTATAAATTCACTCATCAGACTCCTTGGTAATCCTCTGCTAATTTCGACAGTTGGTTGAACCAGCTCATTCTGACGAAGTAGTTAGATATGCTACTTTTGATGTGCGTCTTGCGTAATCAACCCGAAACTAAAGTTGCATTCAGCTCAATTTTGTGAACAGGCTCAACTGGTTAATTTCCGAGAACTGGCTCAAATGAGCAATTCTTTCAAGAATCGAGCATCACTACAGTTTTGGGAAAGAGCTGCAAGTACCTAGTTTTTTTATTTTTTTCATTGATGCATACTACTGTGGTTAAGTATCAGTTTGTTGTATGTGAAAAACTCAGAGCAGTTCCAGCATCTAGACATACATAACTGTAAATTAACTCAACTTAGTGTAATTCCTGACTGTTTTTGGTAGTTATCTTCCTCTAAGCTCCGCTGTCACAAAAATGATTCACTTTTGACAGGACATAATGAAGCCGTGTTTACTGAAATCAAGTGACTTTGGAAGTTTGATGCACTCTCCAAATCACTTAAAACTAAATGAATGACTAACGAAGGTTTCGAAGCTTCATGAAGCAGTGTTTCAAAAGCACCAATCTGCTATTGTACTATAGATTTCCAACACTGAGGAATATTGGTCTTCCTGTTTTCAGTTGCTTTTAAACATTTCAGCTGATTTTTCCTTACAGCCCTCAATAAATCCTCATCTGTTCTTGAGGTAAATGAAAATCAGGTGGTGAGGTCACAAAAGTTCTTTGCTGGGATGACTAGGAGCACATTTAAGGGGGACAACAAACAGTCACATACTATCTCAAGTGATTATCTCCTCAAAATACTCCAGGAATGGCGCAGAGAAGTTAAGTGCAGTTTGAAATCAGAGGCTCATAACAAAGCAGGCCGCTGCTTATCTGTGCATTAATGCGTGAACTCCATTTATCTACACTTGTGTTTGCAGGCATGACTAGGAAATGTATGAATGAGTTTGGGAATTTGAACAGATGAAGATAAAGTGGTGCACATTGGGAAGAAAATGGATGTGGCGATACTCCTGGATTCAACAGTCAGATGACCTACAGTAGAACTCATCCAACTCCAGCAATCCATCAATCTCAAAATGATTAGTTCTTTCAGAGTCATTTTCTACAGCTCTTCCCTAAGCCCTGGATATTTCCAGAGATAGGATGTTTTGCAAATACTGCTGATGCATTTGCTTCAAGGACTGCCAGGACAGTCAACATGGCTCGGGATGTCGAGTGTTTCTTGTATCAGTTGCTGCTCGGGAGCCAACTTTCCCAACATTAGACATAGACTCAATCTTCTCTTGAGTACAAAAAACTGTTTTTCAACAGTCATGAGTGGACATTTTGCCTTTCATGTTTCCAAAGTCTAAACTTGCCACTGGATTGTCTAAAATGAAGAATATTTAGAATAAAGCACAAGATATCAGTTTCTCAAATAACTGTCTAACAAGACATTGTGGAAAGTCCACTATGTACATTAAATCAGGATTGACTAACTGAAGACTATCTTTAGATGCATCAAGTAAACCGATACTGTTACGAAGCAATGCACGCAACCAAAAAACTCTAGCTCATCAAAAGATGACTTTATTTCGTCCAATCCCTCTGTCGCTGGTCTGCCAACTGTGTGACATAGTATCAGGAGGAAGGAGGCACCAGCAATCTGGCTTATGGCTGCAGAACAATTTAACCTTCTATCAACACTGGCACATGGTCAACTCCAGCTAAGATCTATGTCTGCTCAATGACGTAGGCTGCACATTGTGAAATTCCCAAAAAGCATCCTCTTGTAGACTGAATTCAGTGAATCATCACCATTCATACACTCACGCTCTCAGAGTATGCCAACTATTTAAGACAATGACAGTGCAAGACAAGGAGAGAAAGCAGTGAAAGCCAAGAGACAGCTCAGAGCTGCCTGGAAAAGAAAAGTAACGCTAAGTCTGCTAAATAACCTCATGGGCACAGGATGCATGGGCACACGAGGTGATCCAGCACAAAAGAGAAATTACCCTGGATGAGGAGTGAATTTGAAAGTAAAGATAGCAATAACTGAAAAGCCTACCATTTTTTTCTCACATAAAACATCAAACATGTTTTGAATGGCTCTTAACTGTTAACATTTCACATTTTTAGTGTGGAAAATGCACTTCAGTGTCAGCAACATTTTTTCCTGCAAGGGAACATAGAAGACACCCTGCACCATGAACAATGCAGTTAGAAGGCTTTTTAAATCCATAGATCACCAACGTTTACCGTGGATTTACTGTATTTACAGTATTAATATTATAACTGTTTTTTTTTATATTCATGTATATTAACATTAATTTACCAAAAAAAGAAAAAAAGAAAAGAAAAGAAAAAAAAATGTGATTTTTGTGAAATAAATATTTACTCTAAATTAACATGATTTCCTGATACGAATTTCTAATTTTGGCTGTTGTCTGTCACCTGCTAGAAACTACAAGTGAGGAAGGATGCCATGCAAACTAACTAAACGGTCCCACTTTATATTAGGTGGCCTTAACTACAATGTACTTACATTGAAATTAATCATTTGGTACGATGCACTTATTGTGTGCATACATGTTCTTACATTGTACTTATATTTTTAAAAATGCCTATATGTAGTTACATCTAAAACTAATTTCTGTAATTACATTTATAATTACACTTTTAACCCATCCCTTACACCTTAACCCACCCTTAAACCTACCCATACCACCAAACCTGTCCCTAACCTTACCCGTATCCCACCTCAATAGCAGCAATAGTGTGTTGCAATACAATATGAGCACAATAAGTACATTGTACTTATTTTTTTATTTAAGTACATAGTAGTTAATGCCACCTAATATAAAGTGTGACCAACTAAACTGATCATGTTTTTTTTAGTTTTTTACAAATGGTTTAGGAGCAGGTTTATCTGAAATAGATGATACCATAGACAAGTGTAGAATAAATTAATTTAACTGTAAAACAGTCCATGACTGAGTGTGCAAATAACAGAAAAAAAAAGTAGAACATGGGAATGTGGAAAAGTGTATCAAACAAAACACTGAATAGCTTTTAAAATGCCACAAATCTGGCAGACATGGGCAAATCCAGGGATTAGTTTCTCAGAAGCGGTCATCGTAACAACCTGATATTTTGTAAACACAACATTGTTTCCACAGGCATACTGATAAATACATGTGTATCCCAAATCCAAGAAATTACGTAAAGGCAGCCAATCAGATTAGAGCTTGCCAGAAAGCATTTGCCATTCTTGTGTGCAGATTCAGAATGTCAGTGTTAACATCTAGCATCTCATGCTTTTCAGTGACTTTTCATCTCTAAATTTAGTCAATCCTGGCAAGGTTGTGAAGTTAGGCACCCATATTGGACACATTAAATGTATAAATGAAATATTGCAGACGTGTACTGTACCTTCTTAGTCTTGACAGTGGAATGGCAGCAGTCGCCTCCATCGTAGTTACAGTAGGCTCTGTTGTTGATGGCGTCACAGTAATTGTCACCCATGAAAGGCTAAGACAAACAAAGAGAGAAACATGAAAAATTAAGATATAATGATCTACTGTATGTGATGAACATAAAAAGAACCCAAATATTTCCAGTGCTTAGAGTCATGGCTTATGTGTCATGGGTTTGAGTTACTCAAGGCATGATGGGTCAACTTCTTCAACACCCACCATTTTGAATAAAAAAGTGTTTGTTTGTACTATTAAAATACTTGAGTATTAAAAAATGTTAATTATTGAATCTACAAAGTATGTATAAATGTCTTTGATTAATGTATGTTGATTATGGTAATAGTAGGGTAGTAGCGTGTTTCAAAAAAACAGTGAGGAAGAAAAAATGTACAGTCCATTTTATGGATTGTGTTATATATCATTCAGCCAAAACATAATAGTGTTCTGTATGACTTGATAAACCTGTAATTTTTGGGCCAACACTTCTTTTAATGCAGTACATCCTATTGAGGACACTGCCCTTAAATAAATATAAAATATGTTTTATAGGCTTTCATAGTAAAGCATAGCTAAAATTAAGTTGTGATCAAAATATTCTGTTAATCAACAGCATGCAGACATATTTGTAATATTCACAATCCACTGTATTAACAAGATCACACAAGCGCTTTACAAGATCACATACTTGTCCTAATCTGTGCATGTATTTATTAATGATAATAGTCTAGTATCAGATCATTTCTCTTTATAATAACAATATTATTATTAATAATAAAAAGTTTCCCAGTTTGGATTTGCTTAGATAGTACTTCACAGGCTAGTATGCAAGACCATTTCTGCCCCATAAGAATGAATGAATAAATACATAATTCAATCAATCAATTAATCATGCTTTGGTAAATCATAATTATGACAAGTCATGATTATGACATAAAAAGTTGAAATAATGGAATAATAATTAAATGTTTTATATAAAATTCTGAGATACTTTGTCTTATAATTATGTGATAAAAAGGCAAAATTATGACATAGCAAGTCATAATTATAACAAAGTAGACATTCTGTGAAAAAAATATATAATTATGACAAAAAAATCTAAATTATGAGACAGGCAAAATGACAAAGTCATAATTATGAGACAAAACTTAAGTCAATTACAAGATAAACAGAATGATACTAGGTCAAAATTACGGGATTAAAAACGTTATTAAGATATTAAATCAAGATTATGAAATAATGTCAAAATTATGAGACTTCGCCTTACTCATAACTATGGCTCTCTCACACTTTTGACTTTTTATTTTATAATTATGATTTACCAAAACATTATTATCATTATTATTATGTATTTTTGTTTGTGTGGCAGAAATTGGCAAACTGAAAGTTTTTACTGGCAGATTCCTTCTTATCAAACAAGAAAGAGCATGTATTGTTTAGGTGAGAATTTCTTAAATATTTGTAGATAAGCCAGTCTGTAGTACAAACAGATTGCACCAAGTGACAGGTATCGACAAGCACAGAGGGGGAAACAGAAAGACAGGAGTCACAGGAGACAGGATTGAACATCACAGTCACTTGTACAAGTACTGACTTTAGTGTAGACTTCCTCTACATCTTCATCTTCATAAATCTTCTTGGGCCTCTGCAAATGGAGGTCAAGGCAAGAGTGTCGCCAATGAGGGAGGGAAGACACAGGATAGAGAGCCATTTGAGAGGATATGGACAGGTGTCCAGATGTCTTACCTCACATCCTTTTATGCAGTGCAGGACTTCCGGATGGGGGTACCACTTCAGGACCATGGTGCAGACTATGTGCTGAAAAGAGGAATGAAAGAGGTTTTCAAAAAGATAATAAGAATGTGCAATTTTGGTGCACCATTGCCATCACAAAGTCAACATCAATCCCTGTGCTTGTATCTGAAAATTGATTAAAAAAAATTCCACACAGTTACTGTAAATGCTCTGTTCCCTCCACATGCCAACCACAGAAAGAGCCAAAACAGGAATGTTTATCTTCCCTTCTTGTCTTTGCCGATTCAAAAAAAACTAAAAAAAAAACAGAACCCATCCAAATTCAACATCTTGTGAAATGTTACCAGTTTCAAAACATGTATAATTGTGTGAGCACATAAGTTACAACTGTTTCCAGCATGTTCGTCATCCAGTTAAGGAGAAATATTATAGTTGTACAGACAGAGACGACTTCAAGGGTCCAGTAAGGCTGACATGAGACCGGCTGAAAGTAAAGGACTGTCCGACCTTACACATTCCCTGTCCCTGTAATACACACACACACAAATCACCTGCCTCTTCTCACGCCGTACCCACTACTGCAAACTAAGGTATTTCTCATTTCATGTCAGTCAGCAAATCGATGCAAAAAAACAGAGAAAAATAATGGTATTGAACGAGAACGAACAGAAAACAATGAAGCATTTCAGACAGCTGAGTTCACTATTAGGCTAATAAATAAGCTGCACGAGTATAGTGGATATTGTAGATTTTACAAGCCAATGGGATAAATGCACAGTACTGCTGTAAGTACTGGCATACGGAACACTTTACATATAAGGATTTAGTCAAGAGGAAACCCTATTTATTGTAATTTCAATTTATTGAAAATGCACATTTCAATCTTATAATAATTTAATAACTTATAGTAATTCTCCAGTGCACTTTATTCTTTTTTTAGTTGTCTTTCATTGCAACAACTAACTTCCTCCTTGTGGAAAAAGTAGTACACTTTAGCATACTAAAAATAATACTTATTATGGCAATAATAGCTATTCTTTAAATTACAATATTTGTGTTAACTGATTCTAATGTTTTCAGGCTCTTAACTGCAATCTAATTGCAACTAAATGCAAATGTTTTTATAGTTTAGAGTGTTTTAGGCCCTTTTAATTAAGACCTAAGTAGACCTTTATATGCAATTTCATAATTACATATACTTTCTTTGAAATAATGTACTGCTGAATGTGTATTTTGTATGGTAAAATTCCATGTAATTTATTTTTAAACTTGTACATATTTTAATATATTTGTAATTACATATTTATAATGATGAAGTTGAAATTTAGTACATTAAAATTTCTAAACTTTAAATGTAATAGTGATTAAAGGGATAGTTCACCCAAAAATGAAAAGTTGATGTTTATCTGCTTACCCCCAAGGCATCCAAGATGTAGGTGACTTTGTTTCTTCAGTAGAACACAAACAAACATGTAAAACTGAAACCGTTGCAGTCTGTCAGTCATAATGGCAGCCAATGGGACCCATGGCTTTGAGAGTTAAAAACAAACAAACTAACAAAAAAAACATACACAGTCAAAACCCAATTAAACGATACATTGAGGTCTTATGACGCATCACGCGCCGGCTGTTGTGAACGCACTCAGGACAGTTGGACATTGTGGTGGATCAGAAGTAAAAAAATATATATAACTACTGATTGTTTTGTGTCTTAAGTCCTCAATGTATCTTCACGAGTCGCAGGGTTTAATTTGGTTTTGTCTGTGTTTTTTTTACACTCAAAGCTGTGGATCCCATTGACTGTGTCACGTTGCACAAACGAGGAGGATACAGGAACACGCAGACGAGGATGTAAACTCAAATAACAGTCTTTAATGATTCCAAACAAGGCAGGGCAAGTCAAGGCAAGGCTGACACAGACAGGAACACCGGGGAGTAACGAGTAGACGAGACGACACGAAACTGAACAGGCAGGACTATAAATACACAGGATAATCATAGATAATGAGACAAACACAGCTGCACAATAATTAACTAATGATCACAATAAACAAGGACAGGAAACGCAATGAAGGCCCATAAACATTTTTAACCCCACCGATCAAATCACCTGACTACATTCTTTTTTGAATGACCAACGTTTCATGATCCAATCAATTCTGCCCAATATATATTTGGTAAACATCTCATTTCGCTTGGAAACATGTCAGAATGCAGAAGGAACAAAAAAGGCTTTTCACCATCTATGAATAAAAGCTTTAACAGAACTGTCCCAGACTGACCGGTCTCGTTGTATTTTCATCATTTAATGGGGAAACCTACAGTAACATACAGATTAAGTCACTCTGAGGTAACTTGAGCTTGAGTGGTGAATAATGGTGAAGTTCATGTATAAATCCTTACAGGGGTTTGAAGCAACAATATTTTGGCTACCAGCCAAAAATACAGTGATGAGCCCAAGACACCTGTTAGCCTAAGTGACCTCACACCAATAAAATTCAGATCGCTTCATTTCCCTCAGACTAGCATGCCATTATCATCTGAATGAGCCAATATCAAATTAGATGTCCACACTTGTTTCTCCCAAAGCACTCTCCCATAGCGCCCGAGATCACATTTAGCTCTCAGGCCTTTTAATAAAGGTTTGGTTTATTAATTAGAGGTTAATATTAGTACTGCGGACCCGGCATGAACAATCGACGCTGACATCACGTAAAGGCCACGGTCTGCCCAGGCAGCCTAATGCATCATCAATGTGCGCAGTCATTTTGCTGATGTCAGGGAAGCTAATAAGTGAGAAAATAAGAGGAGCTCCTTAGTAGGTCAGTGGTGAAACCTGAAATAAATTGCTCTCGAGGGCCGATTCGTCACAATAACTGATTCACGAGGCGAATGGCCCAACTCAGCAGGAAATATAACACAAAGAACCAAAAAATGCATTCAGTGAGAATGGGGAATGAAGAATTGTACGGCCACCAAAGCTACAGTCAGCTTGCAACAGCGTTGTGCAGCCGCCAGCTTGCTTTTCCACTTCCACACCTTGGCTGGTGTTGATTTATAGGATGTTCTCGCTGCACTGGCCAACAAACTCAGCCCGACTATTAACATTAGCACAGGTGTCGATCAGGGCAGCCCTGGGTCCTGGAGTTACGGGATGGATCATGGCCTTGTGTGGCAGGCAGAAAGGAACAGGTGCTGTGGAATTCAAACAGCATCGACTGACACAGGGTGGCTAGTGCTGAGAGAACAGTTATTGATCTCACCTCAGCCAACCCCCCTGGAACATTTCAGCCACATCGATTTGGACTCCTCTTCCCCTCACACTCTGTCTCCAGACTCGAATTACCACCCAGGGAAGATCATATCAATTACACAAATCAATCAGAAACGTGTTGTTTCATTTCTCTGCCGAAAACCACCTGACTTGATGCCCATCTAAACACAACAGGCGTGGGGGGTGTTGTTCAATTCGAGCACAGTGAGTTTGTTTCCAACTTTCTAGCATCTTCGATCAATCCTGAAATTCGCTTATCTTAAAGGGATAGTTCATGCAAACTGAAAAGACTGTTGTTTACTCACCCTCATGTCCTTTTAAAACCATAATCTTCAAAACAGAATTTAAGGCAGTGTTTCTGTCCAAGCATTAAAAGTTCACATAACCAAAATTTAGAAAGGTCATAAACGCACTGTACAAAAAATCTGAATCGCATGGTTTAATCCAAGTCTTGTGAAGAGATACTATAAATTTTTGTGATGAACAAATTTAATTTAGGCTGTTCACACATAAACTTGAGTGTAAGTGAAACTGATGGCACGAAAAGTAAGTTACTAATGCAGAACTTTAGAATGCAATGATAATTATTGTAAATAAAAATCAAATTTAGACTGTCAGTTGTTTGTGAACTAAATCTGCCAACCCAGGTTCATAGGAAATACATGTTTGTGGTGAAGTTTCTGCAACACAGATAGTGAGTTTGGCTAAAACATGCATTCAACACATGACCGTAGCACGTTTTTATTTTGTTGTTTCTGGTACATATTGGGGTGGTTCAAAATTCAAATGTCGGGGAGTCTTGCTAAAAGGTCAATGTCTAAACTTTTAGTGTTAACGAATGCAAAAAGTGATATAAACATTCGCTGATACAATGCATACCATGAGATTTTAACTTCTCCAAACACTGATGATACATACCGGAGCACTTCACCTCACAAGTGCAACGCCATATCATGTGAGCTATCGAGCAAAACTACTGTGTTAGAAATCCTATACATATTATATAAACCGATGTCTCATATCTTTTCAAGACTTGTATTAAAACAACTTGATTCAGATGGATTCATTTTATGACACCTTTATAACCTTTTTGCAATACAAGTTTTGGTTACCTTTCAGAGGAGGGACAGAAAACTCTCATTTGTGTTTTTAATATGATCCAAAGTCATATGGGTTTGGAACAACATAAGGGTTAGTAAATGGTGACAGAATCTTCATTTTTGGGTGAACTTCCCCTAGTATACACTACACCGCTTTTGTCCAGATTTACAGGAGTTGACGCTAGTTGTTGAAAATCTGAGCCAGTCTGTAGACAGTATTGGGCAGTCGGAGTTAAAGGTGGGGTATGTAATTTTTAAAAAACGTTTTAGAAAACTGAGTAGGGGCTGAGTACCAAAACAAACTTGTAGCCAATCAGCAGTAAGGGGAGTGTCTACTCATGATATGGAGGAGAGAGCGTTCAGTGAACAGCCGAGCTGAGCGACAGAAAGATAGAGATGACGGATAAAAAACAAAAGAGGAAAAAATCTGCATAAGGCAAGAAGTATATTTCAATCTCATTTGTCTCCTATCAATGTGTTTTGCTGTGCTTGGAACAACTTGAAAGTCTGGTAGTGTGTCGTTTACTGTATGATGATGTTTTGCTTTGTGTATAATACTGTAAATAGTGTTGTGAAATGCCTAGTTCTTTCATGAAAGTCTAGATGGCGCAGGCTGATGGGTCTTAACATAACTGATGATATTCACAGCGTTACCACTTTAAAAGCATATTGCCCACTGTTTGCTGTTTTCATATGGCCACTGGCTGGTGGTGAGGCCGGGTGCGAGGGCCCTTTCATCGCTGCTTGCAGCTTTAATTTTATATGTTATTTGTGCAGCAGCAGTATATCTTGAATACTCACAGCATCATATCACCATATGCATTAGCAGTAGCAAGTTCCTGTACTTGCTTGCAGCAGCAGCACTAGCAATAATCTACAACTACAGAAAAAACCAACAGCAGCAGCAGCATAGCAGATCTATTCTGCAAAAGACCACATACATTAACATTGTTACTGTTTCCCATACATTGATTTATTTATCAATATCAAAACTGACTGCCAAAAATAGATTTTCCCAAGGGCTTTGATTTCATTTAATAAACATGAGAACTGCACATTTCAAAATCGAAACCCGGTGCCGGTGTTTTTGATTTCTGAAGGAAACCGACTGTCTTCAGAAAATTTTGAATGTCATTTTCATTTCATCTTGCATGTACTGCCTGATAAAGCAGCGTTTGTGAGCTGAGCGCTGCTTTATGTACAGCGCTACCGGGGAAACCTCTATCTCTCCCGCTCTAAGCGCCTCCTGCTGGCATAGAAATTTGCATATATATGCTGCTACAAATAGAGTCCAAGTCTATGGGAAACACTGTTGTCATATCTACTACTATGCTAAAATCTTCCAGGAGTTGTCATGACAGAAATGTGATCACATTTTAAAAGTTGTGTAGTGTTTTCCAGCCAGTAAATGAGCATGCAATGATCCAAGATTACATGTTTCAGCCTGCAGTGGAGCCTGACAGGTGTTCGGCAAAACTGCCATCATAACACTCCCAGTCAAACCCAGCGGTCACGGCTAAAACATTGCAATACTTCTGACAGGTAAATTTATATAAAGCTTTTCTGTTAATGCCTGTAATAGGGTCATTGTTGAAATTATAGTGATTACAGATGGCTTTTTAACTTTTATGACTTGGCCTCAGCCTCGTTGCGGTTCAGATGAGTTGAGAGATTACTGTAATCATACCCTGTTTTACCAATGCCAGGTAATTGGGAAAGCCATGCATGCCTGAGCCTGCGGCTAATGAACAGTAATTGGAAGACTGCGACATTCAATGCTACAAAGTTACAACCGCTGCATGTGTTCACTGATCAGAGACAGAAGTTAACGTCAGAAGTTCATGATGAAAAATTTACATGGAAAATTTAATGCTGAACGTTTATTGGTGCCCTAACAGTTTCATTACTACTTTTCTTTATCACTATTATTTTGGATTTACATAATACAAAGTAATGTTTCAAATACTAATTAATGCTTTTCCTCTTAAGGCAGTTGCTGGCCTGAGCAGTGAGTGCAATGGATAACAATTCACATGAAATCCATTGTGTACTGGATAAATTAATAAATATAAATACTAAGCAGAAGAATAGTTATTACAACACAGTCTCATGGCAATTCGTAATTATTTCTTTATAATTATCGTAATTAATAATTAATAATTATCATCGTAATTATAGGACAAAAACCTGCATACCGACTGGCAGTTGTCACATTTATTTCTTTTGAAAAGACACTGAATGTGGTGAATTTGGATTTAATAACTGACATTTTAGAGGTGAATTCCTCTAAAGACAGTGCTTCTCATTGACCCTAAAGTCTTGAGCCTTGACACTGATGAATGATACTGATGAATCACCAGGCGCAATCCAATATCTGCTGTCTGAGGAGTGTCACCTCAAACTTTCAGTCACTCTCAGGATGTGGCGTCCCGGTGCAACATTCCCTGCCAGCAAGCTAAAACACTGAGACTGAAAAACACAAACCTTGACTTTGGGAGGGTTCATCCAGTGATGTTTCATAATGCTGCTGGCCGTCATGTTGTTCGGCAGAATGACCACATCATTGTTACTGTCCCTGCAGGACAACTCGCACTCCTCTCCTGAGAAACACAGACAGAGGAAATAAGTTAATCTCTAAGGCCATTACAGACAACGACACTTCAGTGAAGTTTAATGGGAACTTCCTCCAGGATAAACATTTTAAGGTCTTAACATCATAGCACATCTTCTGATGAAGTTTTTGTAAATTTTTAAGCAATGTGTCTAATACATTACTGTGACAGTATAGTGTTTATAATAGTTTGCAGCATCAGTTTCCAGCATCATGTCACATTTTACTGCAAAATTACAAAAAAAATATTTTTGCATAGAAACAATTAAGCCTGTTTTAAGAACCATAGGGATTTGCATTATACAGTACATGACAGTGCAAATAATCATTATAATATGTCAATACTATCATTTAGATTTTAGTAAAAACACTAATATTGTTTAATATTGTGAAATAATTACAATTCAAAGTAGCTGTTGTGTATCTGAAAATGTTACTGTGATGCAAAGCTGGATTTTCAGCATCATTACTCTAGTGTTCAGTTTCACATGATCCTTCAAAAATAATTATAATATGCTGATTTGCTGCTCAAAAAATATTTCTTATTATCAGTGATAAAAAACATACTCGGTTACTATCGTAACCTCGGTCCCTGAGATATGGGAATGAGTACTGCTTCGTAAGATGCTTGTATGGCTTCGCCACCGCATCTCAGATTTCTTTGAATGAAGTGACTGAGGCGTGCAGCTCATAGCACGGCCAGGAACGCAGTACTCATTCCCATATCTCAGGGAACCGAGGTTACGATAGTAACCGAGTACATTCCCTTTCGATATTTCACTCGTACTGTGTCATAAGACGCTTGTATGGGAACCAGTACAATCACTCCGTGCTATGATGGGGAATGACTCAAACCATGACTCACGTGGGAGTAAGACCCAGGGGAGTTAATAAAATACACCAAGCACAGGCTGAGCCATCAGGGTCATCCGTGGCCTGGGTGTCGTCCTGTATAGTTGATACTTGGTGTCTATATAATATGGACCATCCATTTTCCGAAATGGACATCCCGCTGGACCATGCCCAGGAAGATGCAATGCCTATAGTGGAATGGGCTCTGACTCCAATGGGGCACTGCAAGCCCAAGGAGGAGTATGCTAGGGTGATAGCATCCACTAACCACCTGGAAATTCTTTGCTTTGTAACAGTGCGACCTTTAGCGTGGTTACCGAAGCTGACAAAAAGCTGTTCTGATCTCCTGTATGAGGCAGAACGCTCGAGGTATACCCTCAGGGCCCTGACGGGGCAGAGCAGGGACAATTCCTGATTATCCGTCGAGGGGGAAAGCGCTATGACCTGGGCTTGGAAAGGAGTGGAGAGCACCTTAGGTAAATAGGGTTATTAGCTTTGGTTTCAGGACGACCTTGGAGTCGTTAGGACCGAATTCTAGGCAAGCAGGGTTGACGGAAAGGGCCTGTAGGTCTCCCACTCACTTAACCGACGCCATCGCTAACAGCAGGGTGGTTTTAAATGAGAGTGATCTGAGGCTCGTGGATTGCAATGGTTCAAACGGGCGGCCTTTCATGGTCCTTAGTACGGTTGGTAAGTCCCAAGGTGGAACTGTACGAGGACGTGGGGGGTTAATTATCCTGGCGCCTCGTATAAACTGGACCACTGCACTATTCCTGCCCACTGATCAGCCAGCGATAGGGGCATGGAAAGCCGCTATGGCTGCTGCCTATACTTTGATGGTGGATGAGGAAAGCTGTTTATCCAGCTTCTCCTGCAGGAACAAAAGAACCACTGATATATCAGAGGTAACCGGATCTATGTCACGGTCTTGGCACCAATCCAAGAAAATAGATCATTTCAGAGCATAGAGGTGTCTGGTAGACGGGGCTCTAGCTTCTGCCATAGTGTTTAACACATGCTCTGAGAGGTCGAGAGGCTCCCGTTGAGCAGCCACACATGCAGGGCCCATAACTCGGGCCATGGATGCCACAGCGTGCCGTTCTTCTGACTCCTCTTTGGACCATAGACCGAAAGTTGGTTTGTCCTCGCACAGTGCTCCCCAACCCTTGTTGGAAGTATCTGTCATGACAACCTTCCTTCTGTGCGCCGTGTCTAAGATCACACCCTGCTTCAGCCAGAGGGGGTCCCTCCAACGGCTCAGGGCTGATACACAGGCCCGAGTCACCGTTATATGATGGCGACCGTGATGCCAAGCCACAGATGGAACCCTGGCTGCCAGCCAGAGCTGGATGGGCCGCATGTGAAGCAGGCCCAACTGAAGTACTGGCGAAGCTGTTGCCATAAGGCCCAACATTTTTTGCTCCTCGTCCGTTTGGGTCTGGCGTTGTGTGAAGAGGACGGCGGCAAGAGGGTGAGGTCAGTCGCCGAGCCCGATTACTCCTCCGCGTTCGAAGCCGCCAGAGAAAAGCTGTCATCCATGTCACGATCAGGTTGAGTGAAGAGGACCGGCGAATCCTCTCTCTGTGGTGACGGCGAGGCACGCGGGCACTGAGCCGACGTGAACTCGCTCGTCTCCGGCCGCTCGAATCCTCTGCCCCGCTGTTTCTTCCTCACAGGTCCCTGGGAGGAAGGGAATGGGAGGGTGCGAGGGGCAGAGTCGCTTTCTGAAAAGAAAGCAATCCACGAGTGCAGAGAGGCGAGACTGAAGAGGCAAAACTTAGTTTCATTGCGTAATTGAAAAGGCTTCAGTTGAAGAGGAAAAAATTTGTTTTTCCCATACAAACGTCTTACGACGCAGTACGAGTGAAATATTGAAAGGGAATAGCTGTGCTGCTTCATATTTTTGTGAAAAACATGATAATTTTTTTTCAGAATGGATTTTTTCATGTATTTGATGAATGGAAAGACAATCATGTATTTCAAATAACATTTTGTAACATTATAAATGCATTTACGTTCACGTTGATCAATTTAATGAATCCTTGCTAAAGTATTCATTTAACTGTAAAAAAAAAAACAGTGACTCAAACTTTTGAATGATAGCATTTCATTCTCTCTTTCTTTCTTTCTTTCTTTCTTTCTTTCTTTCTTTCTTTCTTTCTTTCTTTCTTTCTTTCTTTTTCTTTCTTTCTTTCTTTCTTTCTTTCTTTCTTTCTTTCTTTTTCTTTCTTTCTTTCTTTCTTTCTTTCTTGTATTCTATTCCCAAAATGTAATAAAAATCAGTAGTTCTCAACCGAAGAAAAGGGTTACAACCACTAGTATAAACAATTCCATTATGAATTTATGAAACATTATAGATCCATAGGAACTGTTCTGATGATATACAGTCATGCAGGAAGAGTTCACACCTATGCCGTGGCCTTTCTTGCAGTTGACGCGGATACTGGGATGCAGGTTCTGAGGTAGAGAGCATTGACCCTTCAGCTGAGGGCATAAGCGGAAGCTTCCGGTCCAGTTCCCGTCCTTTCTGCAGCGGATGACATTGGTGCCGAGCCCCTGTGTAGACGTCACAGCATTCACTACAACACTCTAAACTCACAGCCAGTGGAAAGAACAGATAAAGTCATGCATGCTTACTGCAGTATCTATAAATACCAAATTAAAGAGTTATTTGTTTTGTCACGATTTACACTAGGTCAGGTCTTTATACAATGCAGATTGTTTCAAAGCAGCTTCACAGTAATAAACAAGAAAATAACAGTACTAATGCAATGGAATAAATATTATTTCAGCTGTAAAGAAGCTGTAAAAAAAAAACACCTAGAGTTCAAAAGACTGGGGTCTGTAAGATTTTTAAAAGTTTTGGAAAAAAAGTGTCTTCTGCTCACAAAGGCTGTGTTTGTTTAATAAACAAAAAATAATAAAAAATAGTACTACTATGAAATTTTATTACAATTTAAAATAACTGATTTATTTTGGTCACTTTATATTAGGTGGCCTTAACTACTATGTACTTGCATCAAAGAATATATATACAATGAACTTGTATTGCAAAACACTTTTGCTGCTATTGAGGTGGGATATGGGTAAGGTTAGGGACAGATTAGGGTGGTATGGGTAGGTTTAAGGGTGGGTTAAGGTGTAAGGGATGGGTCAAAAGAGTAATTATAAATTGAATTAGAGAAATTAATTACAGATGTAACTACATATAGGTATTTTTAAAAATATAAGTACAATGTAAAAACATGTATGTACACAATAAGTTCATTTTATCAAATGATTAATTAAATGCAAGTACATAGTAGTTAAGGCCACCTAATATAAAGTGGGACCTTTCTTTTTTAAAATACATTGAAAAAAATTACTTTCTGTTATGCAAAGCTGAATTTTCAGCATGATTACTCCAGTCTTCAGTGTCCCTTGATCCTTCAGAAATCCTTCTAATATTCTGATTTGCTGCTCAAATATTAGCATTAACATATTAAAATAGAATAGACATAGAAATATTTAGCTACATTATAAATGTCTTTACTGTTACTGTACTGTTTTGATCAATTCAGTGCAACCTTAACCATAATCTTTACTAATATTCTAATAAGAGTTAGTTTACATGTACTTGCAGAGTTATTAATAGTTGGTCAAATGTCTAAAGGAGAATATCAAAAGTAACCTGTTTGCATGGTGGTTGTCTCAATGTGTTGTTGGCCCTGTTGCAGTGGATCCAGCAGGTACTGTCAAATTTGAAGCCGTCTGTGCACTGGTACATGCCATAGAAGACGGATGGAGGAGGTGGACAAGTGACCGGCTCACAAGAGCCCTCTAACCAGCGGCCGTCTTCTGTGCACTGACGCTTGAAGGCTCTCCTGCACATACACAGATGTGTCAGATGCTGTAACATCATTCATGTAATACATCACGTTGATGATAAAAGACGACTCCATTTTCATAAGTGGAGTTTAACCATGCAAAACATGCTGTGTGGTTGTTGTGTTTTGTGGATGATATGTATGTTTGCACACCTCTTTGGCTTGTTGGCCACATGGTATCCCGGTTTGCATTTGTATTTGCAGAGGGTGCCCACTTTAAGACCAGTCTCATTGCAGCGTTTGGTCTGAAGCACGGCGTTGGGCAAGGGAGGAGGCACGGGACAGCGGAGCTCACACAAAGCCTCCGGGAACGACCACAGACCATCCTCCATACAGGTCAGAGTGTTATTTGTGCCTTCAAATGTACGACAGACAAAACAAATCAAATAAACACACATAAATGAAAAAATAAATAAATAATTTTCTTCACCAAGGATGCATTAAATTGATCAAGTGATAGTAAAGGCATTTATAATGTAACAAAAAAAAAAAAAAACTGTAATGTTGTTGTAAATATAAACTTAAAAGTAAATGTTGTTGTACTTTCTATTTATCAAAGAATCCTGAAATTAAAATGTATCACTGTTTCCACAAAAATGAAAAAGCAGCACAAATGTTTTCGACATTCATAATAATCAGAAATGTTTCTTGTGCAGCAAATCAGCATATTAGAATGATTTCTGAAGGATCATGTGACACTGAAGAATGGAGTAATGATAACATCACATGAATAAATTATATTTTAAATTCTATTCAGACAGAAAAGCTATTTTAATTTTTAAATATATATATTTTTTAAATATTACAGTAATTTTACGGTACAGTCTTCATACGATTAAGACTTCTTTCAAAAACATTGTTTAACTTTTAAACAATAGTGTGTATGTGTGTATATCACAATGTGATTTTCTTTCTCAGTATAACTGTCTTGTTCCCTGTCGATACTACACTCGTACTGCGTCGCTAGACGCTATGGGGAAAAACTCCTTTTTCTCCGAGGACTGAAGACTTTTTCAATCACGCAGTGTGACTGCACGGCCATTGGTTCGTGCGGTAATAAAAAATGAACCAATGGCTCGTCAGTGGAACTGCACGAGCCTATGGCGGCAAAGCCCGCCAGAGCCCGCCAGAAGGGGCGGGGTCATCTGGCTATATAAGCGGGCGCTTCGCCATAGGAAAACAGATCAATTCTCCTTCAGCGACGACGATCATCCCTTCGCTGACACTCGAGACTGGAAGACGCTCGCCGTAGAAACGCCTCGCTGCGGATAGAAGCTGCCTTTTACTCTGCACCCTCTCGCTGCTCTGCCTGCTCTTCGAGCCGCTCCAGCGACCTGTGCAGATGCCAGCCTCGTCCCCTGCGGCCATCCGGTGAGTCTAAAATCAAATTTCTCTGAAAAGAGCAAATTTCAAGCGACGTCGTTGCAAATGTCGCACTGCGAGTGTGGCTCGTGCAGGGGATTCTGCACGATGCAGAAGGGCAGTGAGCGCTTCGCCTCTGTGGGCAACGCCCACACAGACTGCGCGTTCATTGAGACGGAATGCTCAGTCGAGTATGAGTCTCGCTCTTCTCCACTCGCTGGCCTTCTAGCAAGGCAGCTCCGCTCTTCCGTTTCCTCTCTCTCAGCAAGCTCGGAGAATGAAACGATAGGGCCACGGGGCTAAATAACCGGTTTTGAGTGATCCCACGCCGGCTCAAGAGCCCGCGTGCTCACTCTTACCGCAGCGCTCTGTTCCGCCAGTGTTATTACACGTGAGAATCACCGCCCCTCGTTACATGAGCGGCTATATCCTCTTGGGCGGACCGGAGTAGAAAGCTATCTTTGACAGCTTTGTGTGTGTGCGTGTGAGTCGCTAAAGCTGCTCCCTCACAAACAGACTGCTTTCGTCGAAAGCCGCCCCTGATTCGCTCACTATAAGGCGCCACTGCCTTCCCCGCTTTCATGTTCCTCTTCTCCCAGACAGCTCGGAGGAAGGAACACTTAACTCGCGGAGCGGAGCGATCAGGCTTGAGTGATTGCACGTCAGTTTATCTCGTGTGCTCACTTTAATCTGCCGGAGTGTGTTAAACACGCTAGGATCAGCGCTCCTCATCGCACTGAGTGGCACAATCCATTTATACAGATCTTACAATACTGCGCTGGTTGGCCCCGCCTTCCCCGCTCTCACTCTCTGTAAACTGAGAGATCGCGGGGCTGAGCGGGCAGGCTCGAGTGATTTTTTGCGCGCTGGCATAGCCCCGCCTGTTTCACTCTGCACACAGCGCTTTGATCTGCCGGTGTGTTTGCACTAAGGATTAGCGCCTCTCGCAGCTCTTTGATCTGCTCGTGCTATTTTCACTATTAAGCTGTCCTTGCTGCGCTCGCGGTTGTACTACTTCAACGAAGTTGGCCCCGCCTCCCCTGCTCTCGTATTTCTCCCCTCCCAGTTACCTCGGAGAAGAAATATCAAATCGCGGGTTTGAGCGTTCAAGCTTGAGTGAATTTACGCTGGCCAAAGCCCCGTGTTTCACTCTCCATACAGCTTTGATCTGACAGCTGACAGTCTGTGTCTTGCCCTGCCTCCCCTCGTCCGCTACGAACGGATCTGATGGGATGCGTGCATCAGTTTTTGATCTGCCAGGGTGTTAACACACAAGGATCATCAGCACCCCTCTTCTAATGAGTGGTTTGATCTTTTTAGGCAGATTGATAGAAAGGGCTGTCATTATGATTATCTCTGTCAGGTTCAGACTCTAGACCCTGCCCACGGGGGAGTTAACTGCTCTCTTGATGGAAGCATTGAGTCTAGCGCCGCGAAACGGCCTCTGTCACGCCTCTGAACACCCCGTTTAGCTCGGTGTGTCGACGGCAATGTGTTTGTGTACATACTGTTGTGAACTGGGCCCATTTATATAGCGCCCACACAGCCGATCACTTCTATAGTGAGGAAAAATAAAACGCAAACATTTTCAAAGGAATAATTTTCTCTTGTCAGGTGTGTCGAGTCCCCACACGGCGACTCGCCACCCAAAATGGCCTCTGTCACGCCTCTGAACACCCCGTTTAGCTCGGTGTGTCGACGGCAATGTGTTTGTGTACATACTGTTGTGAACTGGGCCCATTTATATAGCGCCCACACAGCCGATCACTACTATAGTGAGGAAAGATAAAACGCAAACATTCTCAAAGGAATAATTTTCTCTTAACAGGTGTGTCGAGTCCCCACACGGCGACTCGCCACCCAAATTAATTCCAACACCCTTGCCACACGGGCCGAGGCCTGGCAGGCCATCCCCGGAGTGTCACAGTGGGTTCTGGGGATTATAGAAAGAGGTTATACGCTTCAATTCGCTCGAGGACCCCCCGCGGTACAGCAACAGGGTCCCCACCTTAGTGCGAAGCAGCAACGCTCACGTTCTGCGAGCCGAGGTGGAGAAATTGCTGGTGAAAGGAGCTATAGAAATAGTTTCCCCAGCTCAGAGTGAATCAGGCTTCTACAGCCGTTATTTCCTCGTCCCCAAAAAGGATGGCGGCCTCCGGCCCATCCTCGATCTCAGACGTCTGAACCGCGCCCTCATGAGACGGCCATTCAGAATGACTACATTGAAGCAGATTCTCTCGCTAATTCGCCCAGAGGACTGGTTCTTTTTGCTGGATCTGAAATACGCTTATTTTCACATCCAGATAGCCCCCCATCACAGACGATTCTTGAAATTCGCCTTCGAGGGTGTGGCTTATCAATACACGGTCCTGCCCTTCGGGCTGGCTCTAGCTCCCCGCACTTTTACGAAGTGCATAGACACGGCTCTCTCCCCTCTGAAACAGATGGGAATCCATGTCCTGAATTACCTCGACGACTGGCTCATTCTGGCACAGTCAGAGGCAGAGCTGGTAGCACACAGGTCCCTCCTCCTCAAGTGGAGAACTTGGGACTCAGGATCAATTTAGCCAAGAGCTCCCTGTCCCCCAGCCAACGAACTTCGTTCCTGGGGACAGTTTTCGACTCCGCCCGCATGAAGGCGAAAGTCGCGCCAGATCGCGTTCTGGCCATACGGCAGCTCGCGGCTTCCTTCAAGATTGGAGCCTCCTACCCACTCAAATCGTTTCAAAGAATGCTGGGCCTCATGGCCTCCGCATCGCCAGTTCTTCGGTTGGGCCTTCTCAAGATGAGACCCCTTCAGTACTGGCTGAAACCTCTAATTCCGCCTCATGCGTGGCGTCATGGACGCATTCGTGTCAGGGTGAACCGGGCCTGCGTGTCAGCCCTGGTCCCCTGGAGGAACCTACAATGGTTCGAACAAGGCGTGACAATGGGTTTGGTTTACAGAAGGAAGGTTGTTACAACAGATACTTCCAACACTAGTTGGGGAGCTCTGTGCAACGGCAAACCGACCTTCGGCTCCTGGACGAACGCAGAAGGACAAATGCACATCAACTGCCTCGAAATGGAAGCAGTATGTAGAGCTCTTCAGTTCTTCCTGCCAGTCCTGAAGGGTCACCACGTGCTAGTCCGCTCGGACAGCATGACGGTGGTGTCGTACATAAATCGCCAGGGTAGGCTCACCTCGAAACGCCTTTTCGAGATGGCAGAGCGCCTCTTACTATGGGCACATCTCAACCTGCGTTCACTGAGAGCAGCTCATGTGCCCGGCATTCTGAACCAAGGAGCAGACATGCTCTCTCGGAACAATGTCCCCTCAGAAGAGTGGATGCTCCACCAACAGACGGTTCAAGAAATCTGGCGAATCTTTGGCAGGGCAGAGGTCGACCTCTTCGCCTCCAAAGACAACTCTCACTGCCAGATTTATTTTTCGAAGAGCAAGGACGCGTTGGCCCACGAATGGCCCAACCTCCTTCTTTACGCTTTTCCCCCGATCGCTCTGATTCCTCAGGTAATCAGGCGGATCAGGGAATGCAAGCACAAAGTGCTTCTAGTGGCCCCACTCTGGAAGAACCAGCTTTGGATCCCGGAGTTATCGCAGCTGCTAATAGCGGCTCTGTGGCCTATTCCCCTGAGGCGAGACCTCCTCTCCCAGGCGAACAGAACGATCTGGCACCCCCAGCCCAAGCTGTGGGACCTGCATCTATGGGCACTCGATGGGACTCAGTAGATCTCCCCGAGAATGTCATGAACACCATTGAACAGGCTAGAGCCCCGTCCACGAGACGCCTCTATGCCTCTAAATGGTCGGTTTTCTCCGCCTGGTGTCAAGCCCGCGGTAAAAACCCGACAACATGTGACATATCAGTGATATTGTCATATCTACAGGAGCTGCTGGATAAGGGCCGCGCCCCTTCCACGCTCAAAGTCTACATGGCAGCTATAGCAGCCCCTCACGCTCCTATAGCCGGACAGTCGGTGGGCCGGAACAACCTGGTTGTCCGTTTTCTGAAGGGATCTCGGAGGCTCAATCCGCCCCGACCCCTCACAGTCCCTGCATGGGACCTGCCCACGGTCCTGAGAGCCCTTAAGGGCCCTCCTTTTGAGCCACTACAATCTGCAAGCTTAAAAACACTGTCGCTCAAAACCGCTCTGCTACTGGCGCTAGCATCGGTAAAGCGAGTAGGTGACTTGCAGGCTCTCTCTATAAACCCTGCCTGTCTTGAGTTTGGGCCTAACGACTCTAAGGTCGTCCTAAAACCAAAACACGGCTATGTTCCTAAGGCGCTCTACACTCCGTTTAGAGCCCAGGTTATTACGCTCTCTGCGCTCCCCTCTTCTGAGGAGGACCAAGAGCTCAACCTTCTCTGCCCAGTCAGGGCATTGAGAATATACATCGAGCGTTCCACGCCATTTAGGCAGACGGAACAACTCTTTGTCTGCTTTGGCGGCCGCACCAAAGGGTCTCCGGTCACAAAGCACAGAATATCTCGATGGTTAGTTGACGCTATCGCACTAGCATACTCCTCCCTGGGCCTCCAGAGCCCCATTGGAGTGAGAGCTCATTCCACAAGAGGCGTGGCCTCTTCTTGGGCGTGGTCTAGTGGTGTGTCTATGGCAGACATTTGTGCGGCGGCCGGCTGGGCCTCGCCGTCCACATTTGCCAGGTTCTATAGCTTGGATGTCCCGGCCTTACAGGCTAGGGTTCTCTCTGCTTAGATGGCACACACCTGTCTTAAAGCGGTCCCCTCAGGCATTGCCTGATTCTCCAAGAACGCTCTTGGCCCCATTCCTGGTGCTGAGGCTGTACTTATGACCGTTGAAACGATTTCTAGGCTGGACTGACCTCTGAAGAGTTCGGTCCTCATGCCTCCTGCAGGATGCTTCCTGCTCATAATTGGTCCCTCTGAGCCTTACTGCTCAAGGCCGGTTTTACGGTTGTCGTTTCTCTTCATGGCATGGCGGGATTGTATTTGTTCCCCATAGCGTCTAGCGACGCAGTACGAGTGTAGTATCGACAGGGAACGTACTCGGTTACTAACGTAACCTCGGTTCCCTTAGATACGGGAACGAGTACTGCGTACTATGCCATGCCATGCAGCTGCACGACTCAGGTCGTCGCTTCAGTCGAATTGGCCTGTTTTCCTATGGCGAAGCGCCCGCTTATATAGCCAGATGACCCCGCCCCTTCTGGCGGGCTCTGGCGGGCTTTGCCGCCATAGGCTCGTGCAGTTCCACTGACGAGCCATTGGTTCATTTTGTATTACCGCACGAACCAATGGCCGTGCAGTCACACTGCGTGATTGAAAAAGTCTTCAGTCCTCGGAGAAAAAGGAGTTTTTCCCCATAGCGTCTAGCGACGCAGTACTCGTTCCCGTATCTAAGGGAACCGAGGTTACGTTAGTAACCGAGTACGTTTTACAGTACAAATATCTAAACATTCTTAAATCGAGATACATTTACTTTGAAAGCAAAGATATTAAGTCTTGTTTTCTCAAAAATTTTACATTAAAATAAAAACTTAACATTACAAATGAGAAAATATTTACTGACAGCCAAGTCATCGCTTCTGTTAAAATGTATAAAAATGCATTAGACTGCATTAGTATTAGACTGCGAATAGTTAACATTTATGTGAAGAATAAAAAAAGTGTTATAAAATGAATAGCTCCTGTAAATTCTGATTGGATGACCGCACAATCTGCCAAGACCCTCGATGACCTATTTTACCAGGTAATCTTATTGTTCTCTTTACCACATCAAAGTTCAGTTTGAGTTTTTCCAATGTTTCTCACCCACGAGCTGTGCAGGCTCCTTGCACTGGAACGTGCTCTTCTTGCCGTAGGTGGTGCCTTCTGGGAAATCAAAGTGGGCAGGGTGCACATGGTACTTATCTGGAAGCCCACAGTCAACTGGCTCACACGATACTTGCTTGTTCCATTTCCTATCAGCACAGGTGATGGTCACGGTTGAGTCCATCTACAGAGAAAAGACGTCAGATTTCCAATGAGTTCAGTGCTGCTGACCACGAAGTACACAAGGCTGATACCACAGTAAAGAATACACGTGTTCCTCTTATGGGCCTGAAAGCAGCACTACTATCTAGTGCTTTAATATTTTGCACGAGGAATGAAGTGCCATTTAGTCGTGACTCGTGCATCGTGAAAAAGTCCCAGAATGCCCTTTGCAAGTGATCCTTCTGATCACAGATAGAAATAATTCATACTTATTTACTCTGAAATGTTCTGGCAGCAACAATCATCCAAAAATGACATTTGAATTCTATATAACCATTATATTATATATTAAAATCATATTTGATATGCACATTTTTTTTTCTAAAAGCTCAACATGATAAAACTTCACATAGCTTTTTGCTGTAAAATTTTTACAGATTAAGTAAACATGAGGAAAAAGCATGAGAATTGTGCCCTAACACCAAACTCAGCTCAAGGAGTCTCCTGAAGGAGCCCTATTTGTGTGGTTCAATGAGCAGATGCTGCATATGTATAGTGTTTCAAATAAGAGCTCATTTCAGTTAGGATGCAGTCGTGGCCTAATGGATAGAGTGTTGGACTTGTAACCCGAAGGTCGTGGGTTCGAGATTCAGGTCCGGCAGGGATTGTAGGTGGGGGAGTGAATATCCAACACTCTCTCCACCCTCAATACCACGACTGAGGTGCCACCGAATTGAGCAAGACACCGAACCCCCAACTGCTCCCCGGGTGCCGCAGCACTGCCTGCCCACTGCTCCGGGTGTATGTTCATTACTGTGTGTACACTTGCATGGGTTAAATGCAGAGCACAAATTCTGAGTATGGGTCACCATACTTGGCAACACACCACTTCCCCTTTTCCCCTTACTGTGTGTAGGAGCTAGAGAGTACAATCCAAAGGCGAAACATATTCATCTTTCTTTAAAGATCCACATGATGCACAGTGTTTTGATAAGAAGATGTGTGTAGTTTGGACACCGCTGTGCAAAGAAAGTTGGCACATTCTCCTGACCAAAAACTCTGTTATTCCAAAAATGCCCAGAAACGGCCTGACATCTGGTTACAGTGCCTGAAACATCTCTGACCCAGGATTTTGTCGTTATGCCTCATCTCGCAATTTAACCGCATAATGTGATTTTTAAAGTCCTAATCTGGTTTGGTTCAGACGTCTAAATAAATAAATAGTTCCTGGTAGCTTTTCTTTTTGTAAAGAAGCACTGTGAAAGGAAATTATGACAAAGGAAACAAAAAGCTGATCAAATTAATCTTCTAGCCATAATTTTGATTAGGTGATTTAGGTGATAATCCTATATATAAACATAAAATATAATATCTGTAAATGGAAGACCCGTTTGATCATGTGTACACTGTAATAAATATTTTTTGAAGATTTTTGGAGTAAATTCTTCAAGAAAATGCTATTTCAGTCTATCTACTTCAAAATTTCTTGTTTAATCCAATTTGTTACTTGATGTTTCATCGTAATTATTTGTGAGATTTACTAGCAATTTCTAAATGAAAACTGTTTCAAAGTTCACACTTTTTTTTCGTATAACAGAACTTCTACCTTCAGCATAAAGTGTGTGGTTTGTAAAAGAGGACTATAACATTAGATACACACATTATTGATAAGCTCAGGCAGATAATCTTTCTCTCTCATATACTTCAACCTTTTCTTTGACTATTTGATACACCACAACAATATCTTCTTACCCAGCCATTACTCACTTTCGTATTTCTCTGTATAAAACATATGCTTTCCATATGCTAAACTCAATCAATATGTTTAGAATTTCTGCACAGAATTCCCGAAAGTGACTGAACTAAGAGTGAGTGCTGAATTACAATAAATTATCACATCAGACAAGGTCATTAGGGTCTTTCGCACTGCTTTAGTTCCAGAACTAAAAGTACAGTACTAAAGTACTGGGACGATTTTGCGCAAACTATTTCCCAGTACCATTTAAAGGGTTGCATTCGCACCGACAGTGGGTACTAAGAAGTGACGTAAGCCGGTCGATAGCGACGTCATTTGCACGCGGCGCTCAACAACACAAACTAAGAACAACGTTAACAACAGGAGGATGGAGGATGCTGTGATCGGAGCTGTTTTTTTGTTGTCTCTCACGGGTTTCACAATAATGGACATGGCATTTCGACGTATACATCAAGCGATTGAAAGAAAGGAAAGGAGGACTAGAATCTCCAACGACAATTTGCAGTGTTACATTTCATTGAGGCTGGTAGAAGCACAAATCACACAAAGCACAATCAATCTTTGCAAGCACAACTTATTATAGTAACCCTAACCCTAACCTAACATGCATGCATTTAGTAGCCAAACAGTTTCGCTTATTGACTCATACTGACACACACACACACACAATAACAAAGATACAGACAATCTTATAACAAACACATTTACAATACTGGGTTTCTGCTAATAAACGCCCGGTTGGAGACAGATGAAGAAAAATATTTTTTTGTGTGGATGGTGAGTTTCTTTCTTTAATACAAATTTATAGCTGAGTGGTTCACCTCATTTGGGCTACAAGCCTAATTAAACACAGCCGACTTACTGAAATACACACAAGCTTGTGTTTAAATGCATCACTATACCAAACACTAATACACATATTTTGATATTAAAGAGTTAATTCACTCAACAAAAAAAAAAAAGTTGTCATGTCCTTCCAAAACCATCAGACTTCAAGGTTTGTTCTTGTGCATCAAGCAAGTACGGTTGAGCTTCTCTTTACCATATGAGTGTCCCTGGACCACAAAACCAGTCTTAAGTCGCAGGGGTATATTTGTAGCAATAGCCAAAAATACATTGTATGGGCCAAAATTATTGATTTTTCTTTTATGCCAAAAATCATTAGGACATTAAGTAAAGATCATGTTCCATGAAGATATTTTGTAAATTTCCTACTGTAAATATATTAAAACTTAATTTTTGATTAGTAATATGCATTGCTAAGAACTTAATTTGGACAACTTTAAAGGCCATTTTCTCAATATTTAGATTTTTTTGCACCCTCAGATTCCAGTTTTTCAAATAGTTGCATCTCAGCCAAATTTTGTCCTATCCTAACAAACCATACATTGATGGAAAGCTTATTTATTCAGCTTTCAGATTATGTATAAATCTCAATTTTGAAAAATTGACCCTTATGACTGGTTTTGTGGCCCAGGGTCACATATTTGATGTGCACTATGTGTACTGAATAGTGTTTGCATGTGAATAAAAGTCTAAAATAACTCAGTTAATCACATTAAAGTGTGTCTTTGGTGTATCTGATGTGCACGTTCCCCTTCAGATTTTTGAGCCAAGTGGATTTTGAATGCAGCTTCCAAAAGGCAAAAAATAGCCGAATAATATTTTTTTATATATATATTTGATACAATCACACCGGTGTGATTAGATCATGCAGTGCGTCACATCACCAGCTGCTAAATTCAAATCTGTCACAGAGCCAGAATCAGATGCGTTTTTACAGTGCTGCACATTATAACCAATCACACACAATTTTGTTGAGCTTATGAATGCAATGACCAATCAGAAGCATCCAGATGAGGCATCGATGAAAATCCGTTGTTTTGTTGAATCGTTCGTTTTCATGCATGAAAGTCTTGGTTTCATGAACTTGCAATGGAAATAATACAGAAAATATGTTCATTTGTGTTCTGAAGACTACTGTAAGTCTTATGGTGTTTGGAATGATATCTGCTTTAAAAAAAATTAAATTCAAAAGGTTTCGTAGCAATGGCAAATTGTCACGGTTTGGTTTCTGTTTAGTTCCTGTTTGTCCTTATTTGGTCAGTTTCCTGTCATTAGTTAATCATTGTTTATTCCATTCACCTGCCTTGTATTAATCATCTTGTTTCCTCATTAGTTTGTGTTCTTTCTAAGCCTTGAGTTCAGTAGTCGTCTTCGTTGTGTCTTAAAGTTATGTTTCTGCTGTTTATTCTGTTGTTGAATACGTTTGCACGATTAAAGAACCAGATTATTCTGAATCCCTCGTCTTCCTGGCTTCTACTTCAGCATTGCGTAACACAAATAAAAAAATAATAATAATAAAATAAAAGATATTTTCCTAAAAAAACAGTTTTTCTTCGTCTGAACAGCATTTTAATAATCTGAAAAACTTTTTTATAAAGAACCTTTGTAAAATGGAAAGCTTGCATGGATGTTAAAGATTCTCTATGGAACCATCAAAGCCAATAAAGAACCTTTATTTTATGATGACAACATTTAACTTTTTTGATTAACTATACCTTTAAGGATAGAACCATACTCCAGGTAAGTTGGAACATTCTGATGTGAATACTTAAGCTTGATGAGGCGCCACGTAGGATTTAAATCAAACTTCGCTTATCAATACATACATAAAACACGTGCATATACACCTATAAATTACTCACATATACATGTATGCTATTGGATTTTCAAAATACACATATGAAATACATGTGCACACTAATATGAAATCCATACCAATACATATGTTAGTAATGAATGCATATACACTTGTGAATAACTTGCGTAAACATATAAACTTGACAATGCGTCAAGTTTATATGTACAAACAGACAAATTGTCAAAATGATGAGATGCATTTAATCGAGTAGAAGAGCAGCAGTTTGACTGGATTTCACATTGGTTATTCATTAAACATCTGAGAATATTGTTTGCTTGAGGAAAACAAACAAGGACACACACACAAGTGGAGGGAACAGATAGTTTTGAAGATAGCACCATCTAAAGCAGATTTCCTGGAAGCCTCATGACACAACTGAAACGAGTGCACTTTCTAATGAAGCTCAACAAGATGCAACTTGACACCATTGTCTTTGCTCCCATGCTGATGCCACAGAAACATGCTGTTCTGACATATCTATTGCATGACCTCTTCATAAATGCTGTTGAGATGATGAATGAAGAGATCAAACGCGAGGGTGTGATCAGATCACTCTGGGCGCTGTATGATCAATCTATTACATCACTGCAACGACGACCGATGAAACCCAAAGGGCAAATATCAAGAGAAACACAAAGTTCCTCTGGAATATAAGCTTGTTTGCAGTGGCAAGGCAACCCCTTTGAATGAGAGCTGGCAATCTGAAGTCCATACAGAATCACCATGTGCAGATTTCTGCAGAATTACAATTCAATTGGAATCTCTACCCAATTGCAATAACAGCGTAAATCTCTCAGCTCATTTAAACTGATTTTACTATTAAGTTTGTTATGTAAATTATCCTGTATGGGTCTGGGTATGTCTGGGCATGTTTAACTTCATGCAAATACAACAAGTAGCCAACAGGAATGAAGTCAATGAAACACAAGAAAGAATCTTTGGTAACACTTTCTATGAAGCCTGTATTTATAATACATTATAAGGGTATTCTTAAGGCATTATAATGAATGCATAATACATTATAAAAAAACCTTATAATGCCTTATGCTATATAAGGCTATATTGCATAATGCTATAACCTTATAATGCATTATCCTATATATATATATATATATATATATATATATATATATATATATATATATATATATATATATATATATATATATCCCTGATCATCAGCTGATTTTGAACAATCGGCCAAAGTGAAATAAATTGCTTTCATCGGCCGATACTGATTGTTGGCCGATACATTGATGCATCTCAACTAGAAAGTGTTACAACAGATACACCCAGAATATGAACAACATGCTAAACTGCACATTAAGATCATTGTCAGCATGCTATTTAGCATGTTGCGTTCATATTTTGCTTGCCTGTATACAGTATGCATCATCTATAAGGTTTATACTGAGTTTGATCTTTTAATATCACTCTATGGCACATTATGCATCTTTAACTTTAAGCATTGTAGAACACCCTGCTGTTTTAGTGATTGAAATACAGTGGCAGCTACTGTTTACGGATTGCGAGTGCCTAAAACTTGCAGATATACAGTATAGCTACAACAATAGCACAAAGCAAAATTACTGCAACTAAAATTAAACTTAATAAAATGAAATTGAAAATATAAAAATATTATTTATTAATACTTTTTAATTATAAATAAATAATATTACAATAATACTAATGTACGCCCCCCTTGCATTGTTCTACCTGCGATACGAATGGCATAGTGATTCTTATTCAGTGAACGACCAGCTTTAGATCCAACATAATCTTTCTTGTTTGGCCCATATTGGTGCATACCTGGCTCTTGATGATGTCATCGTCCCGGTGGATTTGTAGGACATAGCCGCTGTTGCACGTGACAGAGCAGCGCGCTCCGTTGAAGTAGCCGCTGTCGCTGCACTGCACCTCTGCATTCCGGATCAGCGGCTCTTGGCAATCAATGGCTTCACAGGAGTAATGAACACAACTGAAAACAGAAAGATTGAGAGAAAGTGAGTAGGTGATACGTGACAATATATTATTGTTGCAATTAACACATTAATGCAGGGGTTATCAACAAACCTCCAAAATGACATGATTTTATTTTTTTATTCTAATAGAAAAGGCAGATTAATAACATTATCATAAACCACAGACACTGAGTCAGTGGTTGAACTTCAATTTAAATCAATGAGACAAACTGGCAAACCTTGAGCTCTGGAAATCCTGAGGGGGACATTTATTTTTACTTACTGGAATAAAACAGTTCAGCTTTATAAAAAAACTGCTTTGGTACCTATTCATGAAACCACAGATATTTAGCACACTTACAGTAAAAGACTATGTGCATTTTAAACGGATTCCTTCAGATGTTTTCAAACACTTACAAATCACTTCATTGTTATTGTTCAATATCTGTCTTTCAAAAGGGGGAAAAACATGTTTGATAGGAAACTGAGAGGATTGTGGGGGAGTTTTGGTGTCTGATGTCTACACTTCTCGTTGTTACATAAAGAGTAATTCATGTGGCCAGTTGAACAATTCTAGACAAATTGAGAGCTAAACACTATGCTGAGAAAAACAAAAAGCCAGTGGGAAGGAAAAATAAATCTCTGCTGGAGTCAGTTTGTAAATGCAGAGTTGGCATTTTTCAACTCTTAGCTGACCAAGTAAAATCCTGGCAGATCTGGCGGTGGTCAGAGGGGCACACATGAGGTGTGGGAGCTTTCAGTAAGCAAGAAATGAAGAAATAGGGTTTAAGGTTTCAGACACATTTTTTAAAGCAGGAGAACATGAAAAGAAGCTTCTCTCCAGTAATTCGAGTTACTAAAGTGTTGTTTTATCTAAACTTAAATTCTATTCATTTATTTATTTTTTACTCACATAGTATTACGCCATGTATTTAAGTAGTTAACATGAAATTGTGATATGCTATATTTTCCACACAAACAAAAAAAGCCAATTTCTGTACTATGAATGCAGTTTTAATGAGCTGGTATTAACTGACAGACGTGTGATATTTTCCCTTTAATTATTTTGTCACGTCACATGATGATTTAAAATAAACTAGTGAATGTGAATAGTGAAAATGCACGGTGGCCTGTAATACAAGAAAATTACAGGACATAAGATACACAGTTTTCCTTAGGCCTACATACATGTAAAATGTCTCCTATAATCTAGTAGTTAATTTGCAAGTTAATTTAATTTACGGTACACCCAATAACCAGTTTGCCAAAACCCAGTGCCAAACACAGCTCTCTAAACATGTTAAAGTGATGCTTTAGTGGTATACGCTACTTAAAAAAGGGAGGGACACAAAAAACAATCCATGCTAACAGCCCCTGTTGTTAACAATAGTGGGAATAGGGGACATGGTGTTTCGTATCAGACAGTGTTACAGGAAATATGGTGTTGGTGGTCAAAGGCCACTGCATAAGATCTGAGCAGCATTCGATCACATTTATGTATTCATACCAGAGAAACATAAGTAGTTTGCAAGTTCTGAATATTCAGCATTTAAGCTGCTGAGAATTATTTTACTAAAATAAATCAGCCACTTGAGAAAGTGCACTATGGACCTGAAGCAAATCAAACTGCTGTCAATACAGCATAAGAGCAGGCATTTTGCAGTCAAAGGGCATTTCATGGGAAACAAATAATTTTCAGCTTTTTCAGCCCTGTTTCAAAATGACCTAATTCTATAAATCAAGCAAATTATGTTTATTGCATCTTACATAAATGGACATTATTATATATTATTGTAATAATAGCATGATACGCATGTAACACAGCACTTGTCCTAGTGCCCTTGTTCAAGTGGCTTTTAACTGGTTTGGATGCTCACTATGGCTTGTTATGAAATGACTATTATTTAACATGGAAACAATGCATATATTACTTATGGCATCACTTAGATATGATTTCAAAGTCAGATGTATTTTCTTTCCTGGTAATGGTTCAAACCGTAATATATTGTGGTTCATTACTGCACTAGTAGTGAGTTTTGTGTGTTTTTGTAGGCTCCTTATGGTTTCTAAATATGGTACAGACAGATTCAAATAAAGGATAGAGCACTGTGCTGTTCTGGCCTTTAAAACATCAGGAAATAATATAAAACAGGTTCTCTTAAAAGGGAATATGATGCGATTTCAAGATATTCTTTATCAAAGTTAAGACCCTGCCACGCCCCCGTAAAACGGCTCGTTCAAACACGCCCCCACATCTTGACGTCAAGATGTGGAAATATTTGAAGAAAGGCGGCGTGGTTGCAGTAGTGTTGATGCAGCTGTGTCAGGAAGACGCTGTGTGTTTCTAGGTGAAAGCAAAAGCACTTTATTTGGCCTTCTGAAAGTAGATGCATTTATGAATCATTAAGATTACTTACAACAGAACAGCAACGCATTTTATGGACGACCGTTTCGTGAACCTAGGAGAGGAGGTAATTCTGACTTTGCTTTGACAATCTGGTGCTTCTGAATCAGCGACTGTATGTTTTGTTATTCGTTTAAGTATTTACTATTGACTGTTTAAATGCGGAATTTTGCGCATTGTGTGTAAATGTGTGCGTGTGTGTGTTTGTGTGAAAGAGAGAGTCACAGCGCAGCGCCGTTTGTGTGTGTGCGAGAGGGATAAACGGTCACACAATCGTGTGCAAACACATATGAGCTTCATATGAGTGTCTGTCACGCGACTCTGTTCCCCTCTCGGGCTTGAACTGATGGTAAAACTAAGGACATTATTTACTGTCTTTCTTTATTATAATTTTGCAAGCTGAAGCTGGCGATTATGGAAAGGGGCGTTACATTTCTTGCGGTGTTTGGCCAATCGCAATGCAATGTGACAGTTGGCCAATCAGGGCAGACTGCACTTGTCGGAAGGAGGGACTTTGTAGAAATCGAAGCGTTTGAGAGAGGCGGGGCATAGAGGACTTCCAATAATGTACAGTATTGGAAAAATAATGTGTTTTTTTGAACAATAAAACATGTCAACATATTCTGTTACACCAAATACACAAAATAATGATCTTTAAAAAAGCATCATATGACCCCTTTAAAGAGGTCATATAATTTTTTTTTCACTATACATTAAATACAATTATAATGTTAAACAAAATTCATAATTTTGTTGTCCATGACCATTTTCCAGCCTCCCTGACCAATTAAACTGGCCATTTGTGGATGCTGAACAGCAATGCTTTGATTTCTGTCAGGTATAATATAGTTAAAGGAGGAAAAAGGCATTTGGCAGTTGGGCAGAATAATACACTTGTTTTTCCTTTGAATTATGTTTATTTTCCTTTCCCATTTTCTCTTCTCGTATTAAGCATAACCCTCACAAAATTTTGTTAGATGTCTGAAAACAGGACTTTATTTTATTCAGCTTGTCAACTGAATGTTTTTTTCCGTAAGGATATATTAACTGGGGAACATATTCATATGGGTGTGTGTGTGTGTGTTCATATTACTCTAACTCAAAAAGGCCAAGAATAATTTGTTTCTTTGTTAAACGTATTTAACATCCAAAACCAAATCCAAAAAATTCCAAATCCCAAAATTCTTTATTTTACTCTCTATCATAAACTGGATGGAAAACCAAAAGTATCAACCAGGAGTGTGAAATCTAGGCCTGAAGCCCAAAGTATACTTCACTTTTTACACGTAGGCGAGGGACAGTGTACAGTGCGTGTGACGTGAATTGCATCATCAGAACAGTATGCGCGTACTGTACGTGCACCACCTGATTTTTATAACCGCGCTTACACAGGTCACACTTGCACACTGAAGTTATTTTACAGTAATCAGGTTTTCTACATGGTGGCAAAACTGTCCCAGGCCGTTGTTTCACAGTACAAGACGAAACTAAAGAGACGGACAATGACAACAAAATAGTGGAGACTGCAACAACAGACGCTCACACTGACAAGTGCTTGTGAGCGAGAGGGTATAAGGCAGCTTGGCTTTGGTTTAAAAGAGTTCAAAAATGTTTGTTATCAGTCATGACTAAACAGGGAAAAATAGAGCAGACACTGAACATGGATGAAGCTTTCTAGAGCATGTGTCGACCACCCGCGTCCTCGACCCATCTTCAAATGGAGTATACTTTGAAAGGCTACGCATTCGACTGTACGCATACACTAGCGTACACGTACAAAAACAAAGTACTTAGGCCTTAACTGCTCACCTCTGGCCCATGGGGTTGTATATTTCATTGCTCTGACAGCCACTGATGGTGATTGGGTCAAAGAACTGGAAGGAACGCAAGCCAACGCCAGAGATGGCCACGAGATCGGAGCGGAACATGAGGAGAATGGCTTTCGTGTGGTAGAAGGCCATGCTCAAGTCATGACTCACTGGGATGACCAGAGGATTGGTGCGGCAGCTCAAACGCCAGTCCCCTAAACATTTCAGGGGAAGGAATGGACACATATGACAGTAATCAGAATTTAGGCACTTGCTAAATTACAAAGTCAAATAGTTACACTTAAACAAAAAAAGTCCCAAGCTCTCACCTAAGCTGTGGATACTCTCTTTAGTGTCGATCAGCTGGACTGTGATGTTACACTGGGCTTGGTCAATGTAGCTGGTTCCATCTGCGGCTAAATGGATGATAACGGCCGCAGCAACCATAGGATGTGAGAAATATGCCTGCCAGACACAAGATCGGGTCTTAAATTTATGCAAAAGTCTTCTGTACTGTAGCAACACTCATTATATGCATGTAAGTTGAGACATGGCCCTAACTATCAGACTGTATTTTGGGAGTTTAGACTCTTTTTGGCAGTTCATTTTTAGTCCATCTGTGCAAGACAGACTTTTCATGATAGGAGATAGACTAAAAATGAATTCCCAAATCTTACAGCCAGATTCTGGAAGATAAATTCTTCAAGCAGTGGTACAAGATGATGTGATGCTGGTCCTCCAATAGTCACTCTTAACTTATCCGTCTTAACTTAAAGCCCATAAAACAGTCTTCATGTATTTCACACTTCAGCATGGTATTCTTATTAAGTGAGAGTCATTTTTTTTAGGATTTTTTACCCACGAAAAGTCTCTGAGAACTTGACACATTGCACTTCTGGAGACTCCAGGTAGGTTGCAGTTCTGGAAAATGATGACGCTGGAGACTAAATGGTTCCTGATGGTTTCACACCTACAGTACTTCACCTTAATTCTTAATTATTTTGCAGTTAACAAGCATATTTTCTTCTCCACCTGTTTTTTTTTTTTTTCTGACCCTGCTGACCCAATGAGCATTTCGCTGTCCAGTGGTCATGCCTTAAATTTGCAAATTCTAATATTGCATTAGTATTGCATCCTTCTCATGAGCATTTAATCATTCAGACTTTTAGTCTGAGTTAAATCTCTTTTTTTTGGCTAATTTTATATATAAAGGAAAGCCTGCTTAATAATTAATGCACACCTGAATACAAGGAGTTTTTCATTTCCAGCCTTCGTGGACAATTAAATATCAATTATAAATGATTAAATACAAGATTAATAGTAGTTATTATGTTTGATGTGGTTTGTAATTGGGAAAATGTGCTTGAAAAAAAAAAAAGATCAGACTATCAACTTGCTTAATAATTATGTACGCATTATAGTACATCTTTCCTTCTATTAACAAAAACAGCTGCATTTAGATCCTGTTTCTATTCCCCTTACATAACGTGACAGTGATAACTATTAGTTAAATCTTGCTCCATTTACCTGTAGTGTCTCAACCTAAAGTATTTAATAAACCTGCATGCCACAGCAGCTCACACTCTGTAATGTATTATAACAGCTATGAATCATATTTAAAGTTGAAATCTCCCAACATGTCAAATAAAGTTATAATGATATAAAAAAAACAAATCTTACCTTTAACCAATACTGGGGATACCAGGAAACACCCTGAGCCTCTCGACATGGAAACCAGGCGTACTGAGACACTCCATCAGAGAGGTCAAACACTTTAGACTGGCATGTCTGGGGACAGAAAACATATACATTTACCAGCGTTGGACAAAATTCATGTGAAGAATAAATTGAATGAATGAATAAATAAATATAGCACAAAAATGTCATCAAACCATCAAACTCCAAGGCTTTTTAAACTTGCGTTTAAAGAAGGCTTTGTCTTGAATTTATTATTAATTTATAGTCGTTTCATACTGAGAACGTTCAAACTGTCATCATTTACTTACTAATTAGTGCAATTTTGTGAATGGCACACAACCCATTTACCATTTACTTAGCTAGACTATGTTTAGCATAACTATTTATTGTGTTAGTTTTACAGTAGCTTGTTTGTTTGCATGCCTTTTTCTTTTTGACCCTCTGTAAACATGCAGAGCCAAAGGCTCTGTTGTCTACAACATGCCTTGACAAAATGACTGGTACATACTCATTTATAACCCCATTATATGGCATCTTGCAGTTCATTTAAGGATGAAGCATGTGGTTTGTATTAATGTTGTTTTGTCTGCTAGAGTTGTACTGCAGGTGGACAGCTCTGAAAACAATGTCTACCCTGATCTGCATCATGTGATGTGTACTACGGAAATGATTTTATCAAACCCCACTGAAAAAAAGAGCTGTACACATCATGACATTAGACAAGGACACCATGTTTCGCCCATTCTCCTGACCATATGGAATATGATACACGTAATTGGAGCCACTATGGAAACCACACGGAAAAATAATGATGCATCTGACCAAGAGATCTGTTGATGTGTCATGTATGATCTGGTCCCTTAAGGGAATAAAGCTATATTGCATTTCCAAGTATTGCAACCGCAGGTGGTACTTTTTTTTTTTTTTTCCCTAAATGCAAGGCATGCACTTTTATACACGTTTATGCAAAGCAAAAAGCCTTCACCCAAACTGATAAGCACCATATGCTAGTGGAATGGAGAGAAAACCCTTGTGAAAAAGACATGAGCTTAATTGTATTGAATGTACATTTGGAAAACTACCCGGCACCTGGGTAAAAATATTAAAAATAACCCGAAACAAATTACTCAAGTGACGGTAGCTGTTGACTTGCATTTTAACAATATATATATATATATATAAAAAAGCTACTGTTCTTCTTCTACTCTATTGTTCTACTTAAGAAAAAAGTTACTGTACATCTTGGATGGCCTGAGGGTGAGTAAATTAACAGCAAATTAAAATTTTTAATGAAGTGTATTTTACACTGAACTACTTAAAGACAGCAATCGTTCTTCTTAACACACTTGTACACCTTTAAAATGTGATTTTTGTAATGTCAAATTAAAAGTTTGCTTTAATGTATATTAACAAGAACACTCATTTTGATTAACATATTAAAGCTTATTATATTTTTAACTGTAGTGTTTTATTTGCTCTTACATTTAAAGCTAATATAACAAAGTTAAATGTAACAAATATACCAGCTTCATTACAAATGTGTAATTACAAATATATTTAAATAAATGGCATGCAAGTTTCAATAGAAATTGCATTAGTATATTGGAGTTATGAATGCTTGTCAGTACATTCAGCAGTACTTGAACCATATTTCAAAGACAATTGTAGTATACAGATGTAATTAAGTCTTAAGTGAGTCAGAAAAGCACTAAAGTTCAGCTAATTGCATTTAATAAAATTTAAACTATAATACATTTTAATTTCATTGCAATTAAAATGCAATTAAATGTCCAAAAATGTTACATTCAGTTCTCACTTAAGTATATAATTTACATGATAAGTACTTTTTTTTTCTATACGCTAAAATTTTTCACAAGGGAATGTAGAAAACTACACATCTACAGTGGCTTCTCGCCTCCTCGGTGTGTGTTTTTCATTGATTTGATGAGGTCATCGGAGGAATGGCTACCTATCAGTGGGTGGTGGAAGTCTCCCTGTGGATGCATAGCAGGACTGTGACATCACTGTAAAACCACAACATCACCGCCAGGAAAGGCCCACCAATAGCCCAGCATGAGGGGCTAAATAAACCAATAAAACAAATGATCTACAACTTATTGACCCAAACCACAGGTTACTGGAATGTGAGGACAGGCAGTAAATTATAAAAGGAGCTGGAAAAATCAACAGTCAGTGCTCGGAGCCAGTTGGGTTGTTTTTTCAACTGAGAGGAAAACCGATCTAAAAGAAAAAAAAAAAAACTTGATTGAGATCTTGTGCTGTGAGGCTGGTCACGTCAGTGGATCACTGACAGCTGCAAAGATCAACTTGGTGCGGTTTTAAGCATAGAAAATTGCACCGTGATGTAATAGTGGCTGTTTTTGTCACCAGGTCTCACACATTGTGGTATGTACGTGTAGCAAAATAGAGCAGGGGCGACATGCAGAATAATTGCACTTATAACCCAGCACTATGGTCGATCCAGCAACTGGATATTTCAATGTGAAGATAATTATAAGCAAACAACCTCAAGTGCTCACTCCTGACAACAAAGTAAGCCTGGGATGGTTTGACAATTGCGTCTGAGAGCTAATGTTTACCAGCTGTGTAGTTCTGGAGTGAAACGCCCCCCCCTACCACCACCTTACTACACACACATATACACAGACGAACCACAGCCAAACCCCAAGATTTTGTTTGTAAATCACTACTTAAGATAAAAGGGAAATGGAGAAGAATCATTGGGAGCCACAGGGGCAGGCCTCCTGCGTGCCTGTCCTTCCTCTCTCTGCATGGCCAAAACTCTTCTTGCTTATTTTGGCTGAGGCCTCACTGGCTATGTTTACATGCACAACTTTTGTTTCGATCGGATGGAATTTGTTCCGATTGATGAATTTGAATGTAGTGTTTACATGAATGCTAAATAAAGTGATCGGGTTGATGTGCGCGTTTATATGTCACAAGCTTCAAATTGGATTTGATTTTTTGACATGAGCACACTGCACGAATATAGAGAGTTTCCTGCTGTTTGCGCATAACAATTTTTCTTTATTTATTTTAAATATTTATCCACTTCTGGTCATAATTTGGCGACAATGAGCATATAAACTGCTGTGCAATGCTGCTTATATTTATCACGCAGTAATGAGTGGATGAGAAACAAGGACTGGTGGGACATTGTCCGGCTCCACCTCGAGACACTGAATGAAAGGAGAGTTTTATAATGACAGAACACTCATTTATACAACATTTTATTCATCAGAAAGAACAGCTCGTTCTGTGCGTCATACATCATTACAAGGGCTTGATATTAACTTTTTTGATCACCAGTTACTGTGGCTAGTGGTTTTCCAAAATTACTAGCCACTCAGCATTTTCACCAGCCACAATTTTGTTGCTGGGAAATTACATTTTATATGATTAAAGTTCACGAATGCATACTAAAGTTTACTTAAACTGAGACACTATAGGACTGTTCCAATCAAATGCAATCAGAATCAACAAAACTGCAGATTAAAGTGAAGCAGCTGAAGTGGGATTTTAGATGCACTTTTACACAGACAAATGTAATTAAGCTCAAATGTAGCATGCCATGAGTGCATTTACGCTGCAAAATTACACCTGCATAAATAATGTTATGTGTTAAATTCATCAAGTGACTGTCTTATTGAGTCATTGAGTCATTCATTCAAATGATTTGTTCAGATGGCTGATTCATTCAAGAATGAACCAAGTGCCTGTCTTTATGAATTAGTTACTGAATCATTGATTTGTTCGATGCACTGAATCATCTGGTAAAGAAACGTGTGTTGCTATGAAATGTGCGACTAATGCTGTGATATTTGTTTTGGTTAAATTGAGTACAAACTGTCAGCACTGACTGAGACTAAAATGTAAGTCACTTAATATTAACTACTTGTTTGAACTCTTTCATAAAATCAATGTTAAATTTGCAGTTGGTTTTCAGGGTAAACTATACTCATTTGGTCGTGGCATGTGTCTTAACTATGCTATATCATATGGTATAAATATAACTAAATTTTTACTGCAGTATGTTTCTTCTGTGTGCAGTTGTGTTCATTTCTTTTGATTTCTTCATGAGATTCTCTCACACACAGCTTTGCACAACCTTGCCACTATCAGTATATTATCCGATATAACTTGCCGTTTACAACAAATGTAATAAAATCAGAATCATTCTCGCTGAAATTTTGGTTCCCTAATTAGATGTTTCCCTAATTAGATGTTTAATCACATTTGTTGTCCGATCAGGCAAGTAAAATTCTCATTCACTTGCCCCTTCAAAAAATCTACTTTTCCTGGACAAGCGTTAATGTCGAGCTCTGTTACCGCAAATAAAATTGAACCCACCAAAGTGGCTAGTAGGAGTGACCATGTTACCCGCCACTGATGAAATGCACCCACATTTGGTGGGTTGGCGGGTGTTAATGTCAAGCCCTGGTCATTACTCTATTTCTACATAATTACACATGCACGGTCCTTTCAGTTTTAGCTTTCAATCTGATCAAGTGTTTACATGCACTCTCAATCGTATTAGAAATAATAAACTACCCTTTTCAATTAGATCAAAATTCCATTTGGATTGTGCTTAATCTGAGTGATTAACCCTTAAATGCATACCTCGTGTCTTTAGCGACATCATTCTCTACCCTCTCCCTCCTTCATTTTTTAAAGTTCGACATCAACTTTCTTAGTATTCCTCAATCTATTCATTATAAACAATATAACAAGAAAAAAATAGTAAAATATAAAAGAATGTCTGTTTTCTGATCATTTTTTTTTTATATAAAATGTGTATAGGATCGCTAGAGACCCGAGGTATGTAAATGTCCTGCGTGACTATATTTTCATATCTGATGACTCAATTTGTGCAATGCATCTTTTTTCCTCGAGGAGGCACTGTTTGATACACAATGATGACGTGATGTTTCACTCATAATTACCGCAGGTATAAAACAAACGAATATCCAGTGGTGGAGGTAACGAATTACAACTATTCACGTTACTGTAATTAAGTCGTTTTTTTCAGGTACTTGTACTTTGAGTAAATTTTTAAAGCCGTACTTTTATTTGTACTTAAATACAAATTAAGCAAAATAATCTACTTCGTTACATTTAAATCATAGTTTGTTACCGAGTACACCCAATTTGAATTGATATTCAAACCTTTGACGGCATTTCAGTAGCCAATAAAGATATCCGATCATAAACGGACCAATAAAAGCCCTGATATCTGAACCGGGAAAAGCCACGGCTGCAGCAGGTGAAGAGCTGATCAGACAGTGAAGGAGCTCAGCGTAATTATGGAGTCAAAGTTTGGAAAAACAAACTACATTGTAGTGTTATCATAAATATTTATATTTTGATACCGATGCTGAAATATCTGACACGGTTCCATGACTCATTTCCCGCAGTATCTACCGTTTAAAGCCTGCCCTACACTGATACAAGATGCGTCTCGATCTCTCCTCTCCTCTCCGACAGCGAGTTTGACACGCATCCTCCTGTCAGTTACAGAGTCTGAATCTGAATATCCGCAGGTATGCCGCATAATTTTAATCATTCCCGTGCAACGGCCTAACTTATACAAATGGACTGTCTGTCCTCTCACTCCGATATTGTTTGTGCGCACTCATAATGTGTGCAATCGTGATCTCTCCGTACTTTTATAGTAAAAATTATTTATCTTTGCTCCTAGATTAAACTTTGTCAAAAGTTATCATTCAGAATAGATCCACGCCTGACCGATGAAAATGCTACTGGAAATGTTATTGGCTGTAAGTGAAATGCACCAGAAAGTCTTTTAATATGAAACATGGAACTTTTCTTTCATTGTAATTTCTTTACAATGTAAGTTTATGCTAGCAATGTTTCGGTATGGGATATTTGTCTGATTTGTACATATAAATATCCAGGTCTAACCGCATCACTACATTGTACAGATATTACAGGTCAAAGCCATCTAATGTTCAATTTATCTAAATAAATAACATATATGGCACTTAAATCACTGCTTATAAAAATTCAGTGTTGTCATATTTCGATTACCTCAACTGAATTAAGGTAATTTGTTCTAGAATTGTATTACTGACTGTGTACTTTTTTTTTGTAAATTCAGTTCAGTTTGAAAATCAAATTTGAAAATCAAGCTTCTTTGCTGTAAGCTTTTGCAACAAAGTTACCCTAAATTAAAAATGACCCTACTTACATTTTTAGTGCACATGACTTGTCTTGTGGTGAATAATTATACCGTGCAAGTCAATACATCAGGAAAAAAAATAGTCTGCCATCATAATCTTTAAACAAAAACTGAAAATTCGCTTCCACTCTGGAATGGCGTTCTTGCTCTGATGATGTCAGTTTGACGGCTTGGGGAGAATCCGCTTGCTAAGTCTGAAGTAAGGACTGCAGTTTCCGGGTCCATGTCTCTACTCCTATCTCAACAGCCATCTATGAGCACTATTTAATTAATATTGCATATTTAAGCTAAGCATTTAAAAATGTGCAGTGCACAGTACAGTCTCCGTGCTCGCAGTGTCTCAGACACTAACATTTTAGCTGAATCAATGTCTGGCCATCTGGGTTTTCAGTATGGAGATAAAGGTTAGGGTTATAATTTTTCAGTATTACATGACATCGTGGGTATATATTAGCACAGTTTGTTGTTTTCTTGGGGCATCTGGCAGAGCGTTAGGACCCAGAAGCGAAGATATTAATTAATATTTTTTGGTAATTCATTAAATATTGCCTCTAAAAAGTAACTAGTAACTAGTACTCCGAGTAGTTTTTGAGACGAGTAATTTGTACTTTTACTTAAGTACCGTTTTGACACCAGTACTTTTACTTGTAATTGAGTATTATTTCAGTAATGTAACAGTACTTGAGTACAAATTTTCAGTACACTTTCCACCACTGCAAATATCATCAGCAAAAATTTAACTGGTTTGAATGGCTTCACTGCAGACCGATTACTATAGGCAATTAAATATAAATGTCACTGCCATTTGATGCTGGATGTGGTGAATAAGTTGCCAGTGATCAAAATATTGAATATGAAATCATTGAAAACGATAGTTTTGAGAATATAGCTGAGATCACGAATATGAGTCAGATGCTGGATGTACTGTGGAAGTGCGCTCTGACGATGACAGCGATGGTAAAATCATCTGATCAAATTGAACCCTTTTAAGTTTCAAAAGGTAACAAAATATGCTTTATTTTATTTATTCTTCTGTTATTGTTCTTAAAATATCAAGAAAGTTCTTTGCTACTGAAGCAGTTAGAGATCCATCTGTGCTGGATATATAGGTCCGGGTCGCTAAAGACCCGATTAAAAATGTAATAATGATTGGCAAAATCCATGAATTTAAGGGTTAAGGTGTTTATACAATAGGATTTACAGTCCGATTGAGTCATCAATCTGATTACATTACAGATTATTTGGTTGGATGTAAACACAGCCACTGTTTGGGGTCAAACCATTTTTTGTTTTCGGGGTTACTTTGTTTTCAGGTCCTGTTGCAGTTTGTAGTTGTGGGGTCTGGTTAAAATTGTGTTCCTTGGATTTGATCCCCATCAGTTGGAGTTGTATTAGTCAGTTGGTGCCAATAGCTGGGGGCCCCTGGAATCGTCACCACCTTCCTCCCCATTAGTGAACAGTTATTTTGGCATCCCTCCAACACCCTAACTCTTCCTTCCTTAGGTTTGGTTCTTGGCTGGTTACCATTAAACCAGTCAAGGAGGTCCTTGGGCAGTCGTTTTCAACCCTGCTCCTGGAGCCCCCCCAACACTGCCTTACTTTCTCACACACATCGACTCCAGGTCTTGGAGTCTCTCCGACTGAGCTGATGACCTGAATCAGGCGTGTCTGGTTAAGGAGACAGTCAAAACGTGCTCTGTTTGGAGGGCTCCAGGAACAAGATTGAGAACCACTGTCCTAAGGGGTACTTTGGGCTTAGAGTGAATCTTGAACCCTCCTTCATGGATGCAAACAAAACATGCATACCTCCTCTTCATTAAAGATTACATGAACTTGAATTTGTGTACAAAGCCAGTCATTCAGACATGTTGAAGTTCATCACTGCACCAAAAAAAATAAAAAAATAAACATTTTCAGTAATTCTTTACAAAAGTTGTGTGTATGTAACAGGTATTCTGTGCAGAGGTAAAACAAAGTACTCCAGGGTTCACTCAGTTCAGTCACAGCAAACTGCAGGGCTCTTTGAGAGGAACCCATGCTTTTCTGTATAACAACCTTATTCACAAACAGCTGTGTGACCTGGCATCGAATCAGCCCCTGGATCGCATGATTAAATGATTTGTATTGTTTCAATGTTGGTAATATATGTTCATGTGCACTCAACAATGTGCATTCTTTCTCTGTGATACCTGCACTCAGATGTCCTTGTTTATATGTCAGCAAAAGTGTGAAAGTTCGATCTCTCGTTTTAACATAAGCCCTGGAGCTGTCAAAAGTCTGTCGGATGACACAAAATGACACAATCTGCATCACCTAATAGACTTTTGGATTTGAAAAAGTGTTAGATCAAACTTCTGCTTTTTTGTATTCCTGCCCATGGACAGTCGAATCAACAGAGGGTAAGCGCCATCATCAAAAGTGCAATATTTTTGTCAAAGTTTTTGGCAAAAAGGAAGCACCACAGAATTTCTCTGTTTTCTGTAGTCATGTAGCACTCTCTCTATCACATACACAGCCAAGTTTTATTAAAAGCCCATCTTGCAAGCAGTGATTTCCCTCTTTAATAGAGTGGCTTAAATGAACCAGAAATTGTTGTTTTAGGTATTGCATCATTTTATCTTTTGCAAGATCTCTCAGTGAAGAAGCATTTCCCTAAGTCTGCTGAAAGTTGATGTGCATGAAGAGTGTGAAGAGTGTGCACAGTGTGAAGATGTGCAGCTGTTTGTACTAACTAGAATACTGAAAAATTGTGTCACTGTGACCATTTAGAGACACTTCGCCTTTGTTTTCAGCTCTACTGACTTTCAGCTCAACTGTTGCTTTTCTTCTGCATACACAAACCATTTTAAGGGAAATGGGCATTTCTTATTTGGAATCTATTTGCATATTTGCTTGTTTATTTTCACTGCCCACATTGGATAAACTTGAACTTGTTTTCCCAGCAAAATTGGGACAAATAAGACATGTTTTGTCAACTAACCACCTAACATCTGCAAGATATTTATCGAACGACCTTTGTGAGGTTTAAACAACAATCAGAAGGAACCCTGCACAAAGTTTGCCATGTGAGGAAACATCATTTGGAAGCCATGCCACAAAAGCTCTTGCAGTGTTGGGAGTTGGAACTCTTCTCGTCTAGGTGCAACCTACACCATATCAACCAAAATGATTTATGACAGCACTGATCTCATAAGTAGGACTGCACCTGGTATGGCTTCATCTTGTGTGTCAGGCCTAAAGCATTGGCTCTCGCATTTGTGGGCATACAAGAAAAATATGCGGTTGGCCAATTGGTTCCCAAGAGCGGTCCGTCTATGCGCTACCTCCACATCACATAAACAGCCCTCGTTCAACAGGCTTTCAAAAACCCTGATGTGTTAACAGCCAGCAGTGTAAATGGAAGTTGCCAGTCCAGTCTTCAATTGGAAAACCATGAAGCAGAAGAAGCTCAACAGTATGGCAAACCAGCTACCCCTATTCTGGTTGCACAAAGAATTAAATTCACACTCTTAAAATACATTTACATAAAATCAACTGATGGCACTATATCTCTGGGCATCTCATTAGTTAGGAAACCCTGAGAGTTGACTGCACAAATTTATCTTGCCACACAGCAATCAAAGCACTGCTGAAGACGATTAGTGAACCAAGGAAATGGGCGTGACTCATTTGTCGCTCCCACCTTGCAAAAGCTTGCCAGTGTTTTGTGGTTGTGTCTGTTCACACACAGACTCCAGCAGCACAATGTTCTCCTGTGTGCTGTCATTATGCCTCCAGGGCAATGGAGCTTACGTCATCACTTGCTGAGGAGCATGGACGCCTTTGAGATCAGCTGGCTGCATTATTTGACCACGCTATGCTAGCGTGTGCTTACTTACTGTTAACTGGTGGATTCCCCCCAGACCAGCGTCAGCTAAAAGCGGCATCCCAATGGTACCACCACATAAACAAGATGTTCTGTTCAAGCATTATTACATAAGAGAACTCTGAGTCCTGTTCGTGCTTGGCCAGGTGTAGGGTGTAAGAAGTACCTCAACTGACCCCAGCAGCAGTTAGCGCAAGAGACAGGTAAAATTGGGAGAAGGTAATTGAAATAAGTCAACAGTAATTTTGATGCATGATTAGCCAGTCTGTGTAACAACCTGAAGACTTTTGACTTTTAAACATGAACAGAACTGGAAAGGATGCATTTACAAAACTATGTGCTATATAAAGGCAACTCCAAAAACTGTTGCCAGATGATAGTACCATAAGCCATTATATTCACAAAGTGCACAATTCATGCATACTATTATATTATTGTGCAAAATAGGCATGTGCCTGAAGCTGAATAACACAGTCTTTTTTCATTAATTAACTTTTTCCTGAATAAGTATCCAACAAGTGCACTAGGCTAAAGCACTACTTTAATTAACATATGCAAAATTTCCAGAGCAAATCAAGTTCAAATCAGATGGATTTATTCTACACTCTTAAATATTATTAAACATATTAAAGTTTTTTTTTTTTTTTTTTGACATTGTTCCGTTAAAAAATTAACATCCATGAAAACTTTTCTCTACACTATGGGAAAAAAAATTAAATAATAAATGCTGAGAACTGCTCACTGTAAGGTTCTTTGAGGAACCAAAAGTGGTTCCTCTATGGCATTACTGCAAAAAGTAGTATGACTGCAATGTAACTACTTGAACTGAAAGTGTAGTTTGTCATGCAAATCATGATTTAACTTAGCATCCTGATAAAACAGAATTTTCACTGGAATCCACAATACGTAACTTCTCCATGATTAATTGGTATTACATGTTAATTAGGGTTCAAATGGGTGAAAAAGGACTAGTGTTACACTAAATGACCTAAATCAAGAGCATCTCTTCCAGGCCACACAGAAGAAAAGACGTTGTGTTCTCTCTAGATGCAAGACACGCAGCTGGTCTTTAAAATGTCAGGTGGTGAGCAGAAACGTAACAGTGTGCAAGCTTTCAGATGTGGCTTTCACATGAATGAAAATGTGCTCCCTTGACCTAAAGATCCGTTTGTTCTTCACGGCACATAGCTTAAAGCAGTGGCTCCAGGCCCACTGGCATCTGATGCTCCAGCACAGACCCATCCTCCCCCTCTGCACTCTGAAACCATCCCAGCAGATCCCTATCGGCTACGCTCATTTCCCTACAAGGGTGAATGGGCCTTAAAGGTACAAGACATGTCCAAACCCTTCTGAATGAGGGGACACAACAAACAACTGAAGAAAACAAAACAACACAAGCATTTCAAAGATTAGAGTGTTTAAAAACTCTTCAATTAGCTTTGATATGCCACTTCAGATGGCAATACACACAGCAGAGGGTACTCTTAGAGCCAGATGAAGCTAGAGTCATGTGAGCTACATGTTTAAGAGTATGAATGAAATGGGTGAACCTCACGAAAACTGTTAAGGACATATTCAACCTATTCAAACAAACAACAACAACAATAAAAAATAAGTTTTGCAATAACAAGCAAAATCTACTTTTAGGACCATTTTTCAGCCATTCCTCAGCCATACTTAACACCGTCTGTTCTTAGAAGGCAACAGGCCAGGACATTGTGCACAAGGGCTGTTTGACACTGAGGTCGGTGTGTAATTTCACAGACATCTTTATGGTTTACTCAGCTCTGAAGATTTTATCTCCAGTCTTACCAAAGGAACTAATGCAAGTATTTGTGGCAAGCCAAAGTTCTTCAATGAAAAGGACCATATTTCGCAAAATTCTACAAGAGTTCCAAAAGGCTTAACTGTACCCTTGTGAAAAATAAGTGTGTTTAATTGCAGTCAAAGTGTACTTAGTGTGAACTTCAATTATTAAAAGTATACTTTTTAAAAAGTCCACTTGCAGATAATATAATTTAAATTAAAGGCCACTTAAGTGTACATAAAGAGTACACTTTAATGACAATAGGTCTTAACATCCAACATCTAAAAAGCCACTTTATAATAATATCTAATTAAGTATCACTTAAACATACATTTTACACAATTATGATTTGTGTTTTAAGTACACTTATTTTGATATATTTATCAATATACTAAAGCATGTAAAAAAAAATAAGCATGTAAAAATAATTATTTCAACTTAAGTGTGATCTTAAAAATTACATTTGTTAATGTGTTTTAAGTGTATTTACCCCTGGTTTCACAGACAAGGCTTAAGCCTAGTCCTAGACTAAAATGTAAATCTGAGCTGTTTGAACTGAAAGAAACTTGCTCTGACTGATCTGAAAACATGTCTGTACCTTTGTTTTGTCTTAAGATGCACACCAGTAATGTTTTTTTCTAAGGCATGTTTATAAAAATTACTTAAATATCCTAATTGAAATATGGCCTATTGATGGCTTAGGCTAAGTCCTGTCTATGAAACCGGGCCTTAGTCTATAATGTATACTATAATGTGCATTAATGCACTTGAAATGCATTTTTCTTCTAAACTTAAATATACTTTTTTATACAGTATACTCCAATAAAACTTGTTAAAATGTATCACCAACTCTTGTTCTATGAACTCTATGAAGTTTAATTTTCGACATAATATTTGACAGTGTCATTTATGAGAGTACTGTATTTGTATGTAACAGTATGGTTACATCTATGTACAAAATACTTTCAATATCATTGTTGTTCTCACTTAAACACACATTTAATTGCATTAATTGCAAGCAAAAGTTTAACAGATCTAAAAATTAATTTGCATTCAAATACATTTCATTTTAGACTAGGCTACACTGCACTGTAAAACATTACTGACTTTCAGTTAGGTGAATGAGTCATGAATGTGTCTAACAATAGTCTTTGGTCTAAATACACAATGAATTAGGACAGCTTGAACAGAAATGAAAAGCCTGAAATAACATGTAACCACGCAAAGTATCTCTTTTGTTTTATGCGCATGCGCCAAAAATGCTACATGGCGCGCTACTTCAGCAGAGTTTGAAAAATGCGCTGCACACCATGTTTCTGTAATTGTGATGCGTGAGGGAGCTTCACTACGGAAGCGTATTGCATTCACTTGAGGAAAAACAATCTACTCTGTTTTTCTGAATTAACGAGTTAATTATCTCAGAATTACGAGATAATTTTTCATGAAAAAAAGTTTTTGCTCTGTTTTTCTGAATTAACGAGTTAATTATCTCAGAATTACGAGATAATTTTTCATGAAAAAAAGTTTTTGCTCTGTTTTTCTGAATTAACGAGTTAATTATCTCGTAATTCTGCCGAGTGGAGAGAACAGAAAGAGACAGAAAGTATAGAGAAAGAAAAAAATAAAATAAACAAGTTTAATCTTTTATAAGTTTTAATTTAGTTTGATATTAGCCATTGTTGCTACCTCTTCCTAACCCCTCTCCCACAAAACTTGTGTAGATATTGATGAATGGTGTGGAGGGTCAACGGATTCATGATTGATGGAAGTTTATGAGAGATAATAAAGAGGGGTGTAATTCTATTGTATTATTTTGAGTGGAAGTTGACAGGTTTTCCACGGAGATGTAGTCTGTTAGTAAGTTTTTCCAAGATGTAATATGTATGGTGTTCCTTGATTTCCAGTTCATGAGGATAGTTTTCTTGGCGATAGTTAGTGCCACTAGGAGTGATTTACTATCTGTATCGTTTGAGTTGATTATGGATATATCACCTAATATACAGAGGGAGGGAGGGAGGGAGGGAGACAATGGGATGTGACATCCCATAAAGTTGGATAGTGACTCAGTAACATTTTCCAAATATTCTTTAACTGGGGTGCAATGCCACATGGCGTGAAGATAGGTGTCTGGGGTGTTTTGTGTACAATGTGACCATGTTTCTGTAATATTCGATCTTGTAATATTTTATGTATATAATCAATATTATAACCACCAGTAATATTCAATATATCAGCCACCTCTAGGAATAATGTTGTTGTTGTTGTTTTCTTTTCTTTTTGCATTTGAAGAGCGAGATGTTCCATTACTGGTTGTGTTTGTAATATGTAATATTTTTGTACTTATCTAGAGTTATTCATTTTGCAGGATCAGTACAGATTTGTTACAGGAGATACAGTGTGGAAACACAGACCAGTACTGAAGAGGTGATAGAAGTTTTTTATTGAACTGTTGCCCAGTCAGCTCACCCTGATCACACATGACAAGCTAAAAGTGCTATATTAAGTCACTATCCCTATGGATTTTAAATGTTTTGAATATTTTCCATTTGCAAGTAAAAATTCCCACCTGTGCTTTTACAGATCCCACTCTAATCATAATATATTTTACAGGTAACAAAGAGGAGGAAGAGGACAGCAGCTTTGCTGTGTCAGTCGTGGTAAATACAGGAACATTCTTCATGAAGATGTGTGAGAGAAGGCAAGGCAAGATGTGTGAAAAAAAATTGAAGGTACCTTTCTTCATTTTCATAGATTTTGGGATATTTATCTATATTTGGGTAATTGATAAAGTTACATTTTATTCCCTGTAAAGTAGGAATAAAAAAAGTTGTAAAAATGTTATCTATTTTTAAAGCCCAGTGTCAGTGAAGATGGTGATCAGGAAATCTGGTGTTTGTGGGAAATCTGAAGGAACATCTCCCCACATTTTACTACGATGTTGCACTGATGATTGAGGTAATTCACCTCTTAGGTGATGCAGATGTGGTCAAAAGTTTACATACACCTTGCAGAATAAACTGCTTCATAAGAGCAGAAGTTGCTAATGTTTTAATGATTCTACCCCTCTACCCTCTTACTGCTTTAATTATTAACATTTTGCAGATACTACTTTGGACTGCAACTGTGTCTATTGCTTTCTCTCAACTGAACCATTTATAATGACTGGATATGTTTTATAACAATTGTTCTTCTTTCTTTCCTCAAGGAATTTTTTTTCTTGCCTCTTTGGAACATTTCCGTTCACAGAGACTGTGGAGAGATGGTGTGCAGCTTAATGACTAGTTTACTGCCGATGGAGAGCTTCTGGGACACTGTCAAACAGCATTTCCCAGCAAGTTCATTTGGAGTTATTTTTTATTATTATTTAATTAATAAATGAATCAAACTTGCATTCACTAATGCTGGGGTAAGATTTTAGAAGAAACCTTTCGGTCCTGTTTAATGTTGGTGCTAGTAAAGGTTTGAGAATTTATGGCCTGGTTTCACAGACAGGGCTTAGACTAAGCCAAGATTAGGCCTTAGTTCAATAAGGATATTTTAAGTCATTTTCATTAACATGCCTTAGAAAAAAACATTACTGGTGTGCATCTTGAGACAAAACAGGCACTGATATTTTTAAAGATTAGTCAGTGCAAGTTTCTTTCAGTTGAAAGAGCTCAGAATTATATTTTAGTCTGGGGCTGGTCTTAAGCCTTGTCTGTAAAACTGAGGGTACCATTAACACAGTTCGGTAATGTTTTACAATAAGGTCTTATTTGTTGTACATGGAATGATCATTTTCTTGATTTATTTTTTTATTAAATGTGTGTTTGTGTGTTAGTAATCCTATACGATATGGAGACCAAATGACTCCACAAGGAGTCCCCGATGAGGAAACAGGCGTATACATCATATAGAATGATGTTTTCTATGATGGCGAGATTAGGTACTTTTGAAAGTATGTAAGTGGTTTTGCATTGTTCTCCAGACTCTTTCTAATAAGTGAGTTAAAGTGTTGCAACTGCGTATAGTGTTGGGTTTTTCTTGTGTATCAGCAAAAAGCTTTTTTTTTTTGTATTTGTTTTAGAGATTATTTTGTCAATAAATGTAGAGGGTTTTACATTTTGTGTTTGTGTTGACTGTAATTAGGTAACTAAGATTTTTTTTTAAATAAATATTTCAATTGCCTATACTAAATTTCATCTTCATTGCCAGAGATATATGACATTTAAGTACATTGAAATTACATTTAAGTATATTTTAGTTCACATTAATTGCTTATTCAGAAGTACATATTTACCATATTTCAAAGTATATATAAAATATACTAAAGTCCCACTTAAGTGGTTCAAAAATATCACTGAAAAGTTCAACTAATTGCATTTAATGTCATTTTAAACTGTAATATATTTTAAATCAATTACAAATAACATGCATTTAGGTGGTCGAAAACATTACATTTAATTCACGCTTAAGTGTATTGTTAACTGACATTAAAGTATAATTTAGTTCACATTAATTGCTTGTCAGTACATTAGTAGTACACTTTTAATATATTTTAAAGACACTAGAAGCAATTATGAAAGTACATAAAGATGTACTAAACAGTCCCACTTAAGTGGTTTAAAAAAATTACTCAAAAGTTCAACTTATTGCATTTAATATCACTTTAAAATGTGATAAATTTGAAGTTAATTACAAATAAAATTTATTTAAACATCGAAAATAACATTTAATTTGCACTTGTGTGTTCTTTTAAAGTATATTATTTCTGCAATAAGTACACTTTATAAAAGTATACTTAAGTGCACTTCCTTTTCACAAGGGATATAAAGTCATCTTTACTGATTTTTATTAAAGTGTTCACCCAAAAATGAAAATTCTGTTATTAATTGCTCTCCCTCATGTCGTTCCAAACCCATAAGACCTTTGTTTATCTTTGGAACACAAATTAAAAGATTTTTGACGAAATCTGAGAGCTTTCTGACCCTCCATAGACAGCAAGGGAACTACCATGGTCAAGGAAACAGAAAAATAGCAAGGACACCTTTTGGCCACATAAATATCAGAAAAATGCACAAGATTGCATATTTTGGTTCAGTTTGGACCTCTGGATAAAACTGAGATTTTTTTTATTATTTATATATATATTATATATATTTATACTACGGGGCCGTTGAATGCTTGAATCTGATTGGCTGACGAACGTTCTGAGGTGTGCAATTATTTTCAGGGAAACGCACGGCGAACGTAGTTCCAGGCAGCTCTCTTGACCGCATTACAGTTCCATATCACTTCGCATAGTTAACTGTAATAACAGAAATCAGCATACAGTAGTGCTAACGTTACCTATACAGCACACAGGACTAACAAAAACAACAACATGACAGACATTTCTCACTAGCGAGGTAATAACAGCGCTGCATCTTAAAGCAGACTTACAGTTTAGAGACGGTGCTTCAGAACACTGTTGAGGGACACACAGAGGTAGCCTAATTCATACAAGCTCTCTCTCTCTCTCTCTCTCTCTCTCTCTGTTTCTCTTTCTGTGTCTCTGTCTCTCTCGCTCTCTTTCTAATAACTTCATTATTAACTGCATTAGTCTGCTATCAACGGCTCAAGCCTCCATTGCCAGCTTTAAAATGACGTTTTGGAACTAGCAAAAGAGTCGTTGGATGAGATGCGGAAGAAATAATCCTACTCACAATAGCGATTTAAGTAGAAAAACCGGACGAATCCCTTGAAATATATCATCTGATCGATGTCTTGAGGTGTGGCAACCGTAGTATAAGCGGAATAATTGACTCCGGACTGTTGAATTATTAGAAAAATAATGCACACCCGAGGTGTAACGGCCACTCCGCTTCGCGTCGTGGCCGCATCACCACCTCGGGTGTGCATTATTTTTCTAATAATTCAACGGCCCGTCGTCAATTATTCCTTACATAATCTTTTCTCAATAACATGTTAATTTATTAAAAAATAAATAGATTATATGTCAGGGTTAAACAGGGTTAAAAGGCGTAAGACTAGCCTACCCTAATCAGATCCTTTTGTACACACCCACACAAAAAACAAAACAATATATAATATATTAAATACTTTGTGCAATCGTGTATACAGTGTAATTATGCCTTCCATCAGGGCAAATTAAATCTGATTTCACGTCAGTGTCGCACGAACCTCCAAACAACAATATTGGACTGATAAAGATGGCATATGTTATATTACAGCTTGTCAAATTGAAAAAGTTATTGCTGAGCAATATTCCTCAAATAGTGGGTGAATAGACTGTGTCTGGTCCAGAAACGTGTGAATCGTCTAAAGGTCATTTACACCAATGCCAGTTTATAACGACAAAGTGACCAGAAACCATTCATTTTCAAAGAGAGTTGTTTGTTTGAGGTGACATGAGCTAATGTCAGCAATACAAAGTTGAGCAATACACAATTCACAATGATGTGATACAGTGAGTTGACATGATTTGCCTCAGTATACAACTTACACTAATCAAGCTGAAACACCCACTAGGCAACCTCTATCACTGTATGTGTGAATGTATCTAAGGCTGAATCTAGTGGGACACTAACCTTAGTAATAGCCGGATATCCAGCAGCCACGTCAGCTGGACAGTACAGCCTCTCTTCATGGGACACTTCCACTGAGGTGGCCCACTGGTCAAGAAAACCATTCGGCGTGTACAGGCCACAATCCTTCACACTCGTCTCCCGCTCAAAGTCTTCACAGACGCCGTCGCCGTCATAATAGTAGCACATGCTGGGCTCATCTGAACACAAGTGTGCATGTTTGTGTTTGAGAAAGACAGAGAGAGAGACAGTCGCTTTAGCATCACATTAATTCTACAAACACTAAATATACATTTTCTAATAAAGGTTAAAAAAAAAAGTTGTAGACATTGTAGCATGTGTTTTTCTCTGAATATAATTATGATACACAGTCTGGGAAACTATAGCTTGTCAAGCCACAAACTATTCAAAATGTAAAGTACCCTTAACTAGCCTTTAAAAATTAGTTAGCCATGCTACAAGCTACAAAGAAGAAGGGGCAATATCTTTAAAGTATATATCAAATATATCATATACTAATTCTGCAGTCTGGAAATATACTGTAAATGACGGAGACAACAACTTAAGTTTGCTATCAATACAACTTGAAAACATAACAGCACAAAAAGCAGCATTTATTAAAATATATATAAAAAAAGTGATTCAAATGAAATCATCATGTATCAGTGAATTGCATATGATATTTATTAAATTTGCTCATGTCTTTCGCAAAATATTTGGAATGTGCATGATGATGATTACAAAATTTTTGTTTTCGGCAAAACTATTCTTTTGACAGTAAAATTATATATTTTTGTCAAAATGCCTAAATTATAAGAAAGAAAGAAAGAAAGAAAGAAAGAAAGAAAGAAAGAAAGAAAGAAAGAAAGAAAGAAAGAAAGAAAGAAAAAAAAAAAAAAAAAAAAAAAACATCTGATAGACCTCTTGCACAACAAAGTCAATGACTGGTTCCTCTTTTTCAGTCTATCCTTATAACAAATAGCAAACGCACATGCTTTGTATGTAGTGGTTATCATCTTGGCAGTGTTTTGTAATGCAGAGTTAAGAGGTAGCCAGGCTAAAATGCTAAAACGCACCACTCAGTTTTATGGAATGTAACATTGTATTGGAACTCTTTCCATCAATGGATCAAGGTTGAGTGATCTGCTATAAGGATAATTCATATATTTGGCTTCTTGTATATATCTTGTTTCAAGTAATTCATTCAATGTTGATGCTGTACAAACACAATAATCAAACCAGTTGGAAAATCTTTAAGTACCATAAGATGAGTTGGATTTAATGATAATGGATGTAATAAAATGTAAAAAAGTGCAAATTCAAAGTTTTACGTTTAATGCATTATGAGAAGAAATGGCTCTAAATTAAAAGTATGCAGCCCAGGGAAAAGTGTTCATGAAAAGTGTTTAAATTGTTCAGTGAGTGGTTAAAAATTGTGTTCAAGTATATCCAAATATGAATCTGGCAGTGTTTTATTGCCATGGTTGTTGTGCGCATAGTGCAAGTTCAGAATGTAATGTCAGGTCAATGGCCCTAAAAGGTTAATGCTCTATGTATTAATGCATGAAACCTTAAACAATAGTGTTAACAAATGCAAATGTGAGATATAAATGCCTTGCTTTGAGCTCTTTTATAATTTTAGGGACTCATACCCAAGTGCTCCACAAGTGCAGTTCTGTACCAGGTGCTCTACAGAGCAAGTTTGCTACATCAGAAAAGCCAAACATATGGAGCTGGTTATGTGGTGCAAAATGTGTTCATTTTCAAGTCATCTACTATGGTAAAAGTCTAATTTCTGTGGAAAGGAATTAAAGTTGTTGGTGTTTTATTGCCACTAGTGATAATTTCAGCTAGAAACTGCAGTGAATTGTATGTTTAGGTAAATTTTTGGAGTTTTTTAAACTGTAGGTAGAAGTATTAAGCACTTATCAGATATGATTAAAAAAAAAGTTACTTTGTGACTTTCTGTATGAAAGTCAATTAAAAATATTTGATAATCTATTGGAGTTTAGTACTAAGAGTTCTGAAAATGACAAAGTATAGTTTCAAATTCTTCTTCCTTGTTTGTGTTTCTAAGACCGGCGCTGTCATCAGAAATCCCCCTTAACAGAAGAGTATTAACGGTACGACAAAGATAACACTTTCCTCAGCAGACATTCAAACGAATGTTTATTGTGAATATGAGACCAATCTGAAGAATGAATACTGTATCAGATGCAGGTACATTAATCACACTTGCTCAGTCCATCTCGCTCTCATAATACTCTACATATACAGTGAGCTTTTAATACAGTAATAGAATAAGCTTTCAATGAAGCAACTCAACGTTCCTTCGTTACTAGTTTTAAAGTGACATTTTGGAATTAGTAATGGAGGCTTGGGCTCAGCTGTTTAACTGTCGAACTGAGATTTGAATTCATGGCAGAAAGAAGTAGTTCTGCACAAAAGAGGGTTTTTATAAACGCTCGTAGATATGAGATAAGGCTGTATATCTGCATGCTGTGATTACCTGCGGCTGAATCACAGCCATGCTGATATACAGCCATATCTTACATCTACTTGTGTGATATTGCTTATATATATGCATATAAACATGCTTTTGTCCCCATGTCAATGGGTTTATTAGGCAGTTTTCCCTTGCATACTGAGGACAAACACCACAGGTCACTGTGTCATACTCACAGCATCACATCAGAGAAGAGCCAGTTTCTGTTTCTGAGAGAAACTGGAATCACTTCAAATATCTGAAGACACATTGTGATCCTTCTTCGAAAGTGTTCACTTTGATGGCCTAATGTGAGCAATATTCAACATGTGTGTCACCACATGGAGTTCTACAGAATCGCAACAGATGTTTTATTTTGCAGATGGCTTGAATGTCTCCTCTGTATCGTTCAAACAGTTTACATCAGACTGTCCTTCTCAAATGTCATTTCAAATCATGCTGCAGGTCCCAATAAAATTACCAGCCAACTGCAGTGAAGTTTCTCAGATTTGGTGCTTTGTGGGTGTTAATTTTGGACTCTAGATATATCTGTGCTGCCTTCAGAATCCCACCAGATGAAGGCATCTTTGCAGACAGGATGTTGCACAAACATTGGCCTTGATGCCTTCCTACCTCTGAAGGCAGCATTTTTCAGATTTAAGACATATCAGGTTTTTCCAGGGCCATGAGTGAGACAGGACCACTGTTGAGTTCAGAGATATTTGGGATGATTTGTCCAGGCCATGGAGCTGCTTTTCCTCATTCAAGTGTTTTACCCTTGACTTTTTCTCCTCACTGTTTCTCATTCTCAAATCTCCCACTTTCACATTTTCTCCCCCACATTGTCTCTCCATTCACTCCTACTCTGTCTTTTTGTTTGTCTCTCTGCCATTTTATATTAACAAACTGAATATTAGTAGTGTGCCTAAAAAGAACTAGAACAATAATGTATAATACACTAAGGAAGATACCATTTACAAATTTACAGAAATGAACCATTTTAAAATACATTTAAACAAAACGGAATGTTAACACTTGACAATAAGGTTAATTTGTTAACTATATTAGTTAACACAAATATGTAACATTGAAAAAAAACTCAACTATGAGTTTTAAATCAATAAACTCCTCATTTGCTGCTCATTAATAGTTAGTAAGGTAGTTGTTACATTTATGTATGGGGTTTAAGGATTAAGGGATCTAAAATATGGTCATGCATGCAAGGCATTAATATGTGCTTTATAAGTACTAATAAACAGCTAATAACATGCATGTTAATAAGCAGCTAGTTAATAGTGAAAATTGGTTCCTAAACTAAGTGTTACAAAAATACTTCTAAAGCATTTTTTGTACTGTTACTAACACAAAAAAACAACAATAAACACAAACAAACAAATCAATTAATACACAAATAAGTAAGCAAGTAAGTAACTGTTCTATATATGACATGAACTAGCAATGAGCAGCTGTATTTTTAACAAAGGTTAACAAAGACTAATAAATACTGTAAGAAACGTATTGTTCATTGTAAGTTCATGCATTTTTAGTAATGCATTAGGCAATGTTAACTAAAGGGACCTTATTGTCAAGTGTTTGTAACAATTTAATCAACTACCAAGCCATATCATTTGAATGCATAAAAAAAAAAATTAACTGCTATCCAGAATAAGGCTGAAAGTGCCAAAAATAGTGATAATGAGCATGTGTTTATTGATAAAGAGACACAGTCTGTCTATATTTCTGTCTGTCTCTTAATGTAAGGGGTTCCAGCAAGGAGGACGAAGGCTTGCCGTGCCAAGTTGGCTCGTGCCTCTGCATAAATTCCAGCGCTCCCCTCTGCTCAGCTCTGCTGATGTTGAAATGAGGGGCTGCAGAGGGGGACAAACACACACACACTCACACTCACACACACAACTATCGTTCACGTAGCCTTCTGCACAACCTACAGTTATACATGTACACACATCTGTGCCACGCCGTACCCATGGCACCGTTACACTCTTCACGTACGATGATACGAGCAATTGTACCTTCCCTGGGCAACTCGGTTCTAATGCTAACATAGATAACACTATATTGAGAAAACCAAACGCTATCTTTTGGTTCTGCAGAGTGCAGCTATAAAAACAATCGGTTGCACAGTCAGAAAGACAAATGCTTCATTCATGATGGTGCCTGATGGTTCCACATAAAAACAAAAATTTCAAGCTGCCACACAGATGTGATTCCTTCAGCAAATAGTAAAAACTCTCAGAGAAAATGTTTAAACGTCTGATATTCTGAATTAATTAATTAATTAATAAGATTGCTAAGTTTCTTCTGCTCATCATGGCTGCAATCTTTTTATGTGAATATATGTTAAAATGTAATTTACTGCTGTGATCAAAGCTAAATGTTCAGCATCCATTACTCCAATGTCACATGCTCTTTCAGAAATCATTCTGATTTGAAAAACAGTTCTGATTATTATCAGTGTTGAAAACATTTGTGCTGCTTCGTATTTTGGTGGAAACCATGATTCATTCTTTTTCAGAATTCTTTTTTACATAGATTGAAGCCAATCTGCTGAACACTGAATAGGTGTCATGGATTTGGTCTATATCATGAGCAGAATAAGTGTGACTTATGAGGTTTTTTGCATTTGTGTCTAACAGTAAAAAAAGTGCCTTAACGCTGTCTTTCAATGACGTAATCTTTCCTCATAAAAACAGAGACCGGAAAGCATTGTATTATTAATACTACAGAGCAGGAGAAGGTGCCAAGACATCCTTCATAAATTTGTTAGTGTGTTCATTTCAAATTAAATGTGTTACAGGTTTTACAAGGATGCCATAATGCTAGTGATAAAAAATAGCTTTGGCTCTGGAGGGAGCGAACAAAAGAGCTCAGCTAAAGTGCTGCTCTCAAAGATGCTTTTTTCAGAGTGAGACGATAATACATCTCGCAAAACCGTCAAGCAAAACTGATGTACAGCAATGACTACATTTAAAAGCATGCCACACTTTCTGACATGCAATCGTAGCCGTATGACAGATGACGGCTGTAATAAGCCGCTGATGCACTTATGCTTTCTCTCCACACTTACCAATACAGTTAAAAAACGGCTCCTTCTTGCAGTGGCCGGAGCAGCCGTCTCCATTCATAGTGTTCATATCATCACATTCCTCTCCCTGGGACCTGAAATAAATCGATGCATATGTAATAAACATTATGATGATTTCCCCTGGTGGATATGAATCTGTGTTGCTAAAAGAATGAACATCTGAAGCCTGCAGTGTGGATATGGCTGTATATTTTCTAACAACTTTAAAATATTTTGTTGAGGCAGCACAGATGAACCTCAAGGTTAATCTGATGATCCTCTAAATCAGTGCGTCTAAACCTTTTTGACCCCCACTATTCAACACAATATTCAAAAGCCCCTTATATAATGTAATATTAGCCAAACTATAACAAAAATATATTAAAAGATTCTAGGAGTGTCACTATAGGTAAAATAATTAGCCCCAATTCATTTTAATTATGTTCTTTATTAAAAATAATAAAATAAAATAAAATAAAATTTAATAAAATAAAATAAAATAAAATAAATAATAATAATAATAAAAAAACATAGCTGAGAGCAAAGAGTAACATGATTTAAGTTTACATCTTGATGGAGTTAGATTGTTCTATTTATTAATAGTATTAATATTACTTTATAAACTTTTAACTTTTTTGCTCACCAGCCACTGTGGCTAGTGGTTTTCCAAAATTGCCACTCAGCATTTTCACTGGCCACAATTTTGTTGTTGGGAAATTACGTTTTATATGACTAAAGTTACTACATACTAAAAAAAAAAACTTTTTTTTTTCGTTTTTTTTTTTTGCCTATTTACAGGGGATTTTTCTCTAACTGTATTAAATACATGTGTCATCTTTCATCTCAGATTCTTCCATTTTATTAATAACGTCACTAATTATCAGACAGTGCTAATGGGCTGTTACCAGTCAAATGAAATCAGTATTAACAAAACCTATCTTTCCACTGCAGAAGAAACAGAAGCAGCTGTAGTGGCATTTAGATGCATGTATGGCTCGTTTACACCAAGCAGTACGGGTCAGTACAGTACGGTACGATTCAGGACGGAACACCCTGATCCAGTTTGCGTTTCCACTGCCAACAGTACCCTTACTTGATAGGCGTGGTGTATGCCGGAAAGTACAATAATAAAGCGCGACAATAAGCACAACTCTGCCTCTTTTTGTTAAATATCAGTTTTAATGAACAATAATAGCCCTTATAAAAGTGAAATAAAAGCCAAAATAAAGGCAAAAGCAAACAATTCAGTCAAACGTATGCTACAAAGTCAGCGCTGTACTATGGTAAAGTTCAAAACAAATATATAAAATTAAACATAACTTTTGTGCTCAGCCAAAACGATATGACCAGGAACAAATAATAGATTCATGAGACCACAAAGGCCCGTTAAATATACCCAAAACGAATGTTTAATCACTACAGAGACATCAGAGCCAGCGGCAAATGTCGGAAGGACTAGCCGTGCGTAAGGCTGCTCTATGCGGATACATGAGCACTGAGCGCCCGGTGATCGCGTGGAGCTCCGAAATCGGCATAGCAAATTTTCCAAATAGGCACTCTCTTTATAATAAACCGCAGATTTGAGTTTTAAATATCTACACTCTCGCTTTTTGGGCAATGACCTTTCACAAGTCCACAAGAACAGACAAGAACATATATTGAGAAGCGGCTATTGTCTGTGTGAATATATAAAATCATAAAATACACTGTCATTTTTTTTGTGTTTGAGCAATCAGATGTAAATAAGCTCAACATGGACAGCAGAGTGGAACGAGTGAGCTTTATACACTTCAACCAATCAACTTCTGCAGTGAGTTTAGCTCCACCCTTTTGGTACCCTTTGTTGTGCTAGGTACCCCAACAGAAGGGTACCAAAAAAGTGGTACAGTACAGTTCGCTATTTTGGTACCATTCACAACTTCTGACAATGAAAACTTAAATAATTGCGTACCGTAACGTACTGTACTGAACCGTACCGCTCAGTGGAAACACACAGTTTAATGAAGCTGAAATGTATCAGGAATGCATTTACGATGTGAAATTATAACAGCATAAATAATGTTATAAGCTTGGTATTTTACATATATATATATATATATATATATATATATATATATATATATATATATATATATATACACACACAAATATGAAATGTTGGAAAAAATGCAAAGATAAGCTACTTTTAAATATGAAAGTAAAGCAGCATGTGACTGTCTTGATGAGTGAGTCATTGAGTCATTCATTCAAATGATTTGTTCAGACGGCTGATTCATTCAAGAATGAAGCAAAATGCCAGTCTTTATGAATAGACCACTGAATCATTCATTCATATTATAAATTCAAAAACTCAGAATCATTCATTAAAGAAACACTGCTGTCTTGCTCAGAGATGCGTGACTATTCTGCTGTGATCTTTGTTTGGAAGTATTTTCGTTAACCAAATCGAGCAAAAACAGTCATCATTGTACTGAAATGTATATTAACTACTCCTTTGAAATCTTGTAAAAAATCAATGTCAAATCTGAAATCATGGTTCTCAGGAAAAACTACACTCTATTGGTCATGTCATGTTGCTTAACTATAGGCTAGTCTGTATGTTAGAAATATAAAAACTACATTTTTACCGCAGTATGTTTCTTCTGTGTGCAGTTGTGGTTATTTGTTTTGATTTCACCACAAGATTGTTTCACATACAGACAAGCTGCATGAGCCTCAACTGGTGTGACCTAATTACTGTTGATTATCCACAATCAATTGCGGTTTACACCAAATGTAATTTAATCAGAATCATTCTTGCAGAAATTTCGGTGCTTCCCTGATTAGATGTTTTAATCAGATTAGTTGCCCAGTCTGGGAAGTCAAATTCTCTTGCCCCTTTAAAAAAATCCCCTTGTCCGAGACAAGCATTAATGCCGAGCTTTGTTACTGTAGGCTATACAAAATTCAACCTGCCAAAGTGGCTAGTGGGCGTGACCGTGTTACCCGCTATTGCCGAAATCCACCCGCATTTGGCGGGTTAGCGGATGTTAATGTCAAGTCCTGGTTTTAATATATAATTTAAATATACGTAAACATCTTCACATAATGTACTAAAGTAATAAAAAATAAAAATAAAAAAAACATTTTAAAGGAATAGTTCACCCAAAAAACTGAAATTCTGTCATTAATACTCACCTCATGTGATTCCAGTATTACAATGACAAAACCACAACACATGCGAGTGCATTCCTATACACTGTAAAAAATGATCGTGATTTTAACGGTAAAAAACTGTGAAAATGCTACGGTAAAAACCTGTTACATGGTTAACGGAAAGTTTCTGTAAAATTTACAGGGAAAAACCGTAAACTTACGTTCCCAGAATTCCCTGCGTTCCATTTCAAATTCTGTTTGAATTTGACGTTTTTTCTTTGAAATAACTATGTTTCTTCTTAGTTTTTCTTATCAGTTATGTTTATTAGGGTTGTTACATCTAATGTTGTTAAATTAATGTTTATAGCATATTTCAGTTTAATGAGTCTCACCATGATGGTGTTTAGTGCTTGTGTGAATGACACTGTGCACCTTCTGTATATTCTATTGTTTAAAAGTTGCTTGTGATGGGCTTTTGCTCATCATGTGACTTTCTCATCATCACCTGCATTTGGTGGATATCAGTGTATTTCAAAGGAACAAAACAGATTTCAGTACTTTAATAGGTTGGCATATTAAGATTATATCAGTTAAAGAAATTACGGTATTTAACTGTAAATTTAAGTTAAAACCTAAAACGTTGCTACCGTATTTTTATGGTAGAATTCTGGCAACCACAGCTGCCAGTTTTTTACCGTAAATTTTACGATTTTTTTTTACAGAGTACTCTCATGAATGTGCTGCGGAGGGTGAGTAATTAATGACAGAATTTTCATTTTTGGGTGAACTATGCCTTTTAATTAAGTTAGATTGTTTAAATGTATTAATAATATAAATATTATATTTTTAACAATATATTAATTTAAATAATTTAAAGTTGTTGAAGGCTCCTCACTATGCAACATATTTGAAGGCCCTTATTTTATTTTTACTTTAATAATAATTTAAATAATTTAAAATCATCCTGCAATCCCCTTTGGAAGTTTGCTGAGGCTCACTAGTGGGTCCCGGTCCCCTGGTTAAGAAACATATCCAAACCCACCTCTGGATGAGACCATCTCCACAGTATGGCGCTCCAAGGCGGTGTGTCAATGGAGGCGATGGTTCACTCACACTCCGACTGGAGATTGTTTGGACCTGGTAAGTGTAAACCCCTCCATACTCAACGTCCCTGTGGAAAAACAACACATTTGTGGAAATTTAACAAAGCCCATCTTTATATATGTTTTTATTTCTGTGTTTGATTGTGTGTGTTTGTATGCAAGTGAATGTATACAGTAGTACTCAGTGATTGATAGATGAATGTTTTTTTCTGACCAGTATCAAAGAAGATTTTCTTTGTGAAAATCTGAATAAAAAGTTGAATCGAATTGAATGAAATCATCAATACACTGCAAAGGTAGCACAGAAGCTGCATCTGACATGGCATGTTTATTCACACAGACTTCTTCAATCATGGCGTGTAAACTACACATACAACAATTGCACAATGTTATGAGCTTAATAGGAACTCATTGCAATATTATTATAATCATTAATGTTGCATATTGCCCTTGATATTATAATAATGATTATTAAGGTTGATTACTGTTTGGGAAAATGGCTTGTGATATTCTTGCAGGCAACGCAGCCAAAACAAGCAAACCGTTTATGAATTAGTATATTGCTTTTCACAGTTAAGAAAATCGTAGTTTATTTTAGCAGCATGAAACAAAACAATTATTCAAAATGGGAATAAATCAAGCAAAGAACCGTAACTGAAGTGGTCCATGACTTCAGTTCAGATAAAAATGTTATAATCAATGTTATAATCACTGAAGCTGTCTCGGCGGTGACTACTGTAAATGCCCCTAACTGGCTATTTTATTAAGCTCAAAAGAAATGTGTGATCAGGTATAAATCTAAAAAAAAAGAAATCAAAAAAAATGTTTTTACGCAGTGTGATCAATAGAAAGTCATTCAATTTCAAATTTCACCTTCATAAAAATAGACTGTTAAAGTCTCCATTTCTAAATATTCTTACTTTGATGAGACTTGCTCATTGTGTGGCCATACGGAAAAAAACGTCATTACTAATAGATTTTGGGTCTATTTAAGTTTTTATATTTTTGGTTCTATAAATATGGTTCACAATTTCTTCGCCAAAGATGTTGTTTGTTATAATGACAACTCAAAACATGCATCTCTTGAATATGTTGTTAATTTCTTTATTTTGTATGTCTCTCTAATGTCATCCCTTAAACAACAAAATAGCACTTTATGTTTTATGACGACTTCTTTAAAGATACACGTTAACCTTAATATTGTGCTTTTCTCTGTCTACATAAACACACTTGTTTTGTTGTTGCTGTAAATGTTTTATTAGTGATGCCACCATATTTTTCCCTGATAATGTATGTATTATATGCCTTGCAAAATAAATAAAACAATAAACAAACTTTAATTGGGACAGTCATGATAAAGTTTTTTAGTTTAATTGTGCAGGGTTTCTTTCTTTCTCTCTCTCTCTCTTTCTCTCTCTCTTTCTTTCTCTTTCTTTCTCTTTCTCTCTTTCAGGTGGCATTTTTGCAGGCATCCCTATGAAAGCTTGTTTCCATAAAAATCTCTCAGTTAAGACTTTTCTACTCAGAAATGCAAGTTGCAATCTACAATAGATCTTACAGATGAAAGTGATAAGCTCTGAATAGTGAATAAAAGTCAGAATTGTACATTTATATCTCACAATTCTGAGTATACATCTCACTATTTTTTTCCTCAGAATTGCGATATGTATATATTTACAATTATGAGATATAAAGAAGAAAATTCAGAATTGTAAGAAATAAATTCACAATTGTAAGGGAAAAAAAGCCAGAATTATGAGAAATGCGGAAACTTAGGCTTCCATGCATCCCACCCAGCTCCGCATATTGATAGCCCTGACACTAGTTCCCTGAAATGGGTTTTCATAGGGTGGGATGTCTAGCCCCCATTAATTTCCCTATTATTTCCAGCATAGCTCAAACACCTCCTAATATTGGTCAGTGGGAGCTCTCTGATCTTTCCGTACTAAATTTGTTGGGTTTAGGAAGCTAACGCACCAGAGTTTACACTCGGTGTCAATCCGACACCGCTCTTTCTACACCCTGAAAACTCTTATGCAATCGTAGTGCCAGTTTAGTGCTGATTCTAAAATTGCAACACACTCCTCAGCTGTCACTTTGAACCATCGGCTGCTGGTGGTTGAGATCGGGTCTGAGATAATAGATATCCGATCTTGTGTCAGTTTGAGGAGGCGGGCTCTGTACCCAATCTGAACCATGTGAGATGTCATGAGGGATGAAGTTGTGCTGAGACAATGTAACCAAAACCTGTTCACTTAGTGCTGGGCTTCGAGGAAAGGGTCACGGCTTTCTGGTGGTGAAAGATTGCGGCGGCTGATAATGAGCAAAAGAGGCCAGACATGTTTCATCTCTCAGAGGACAGCTGTAAACAAAAGCATCTTCTCATTGTCATATACTTCTCAGAGTGAAATAGAGTGCCGTCCACCTCGAATGTCTTTGGAGGCCATCTACCTTTGGTCAGTACAAATGCATTTAGTGAAAGAAAATACTCTGTTATATTCTAGTGAAAAGTGAAAAGAGCCCAACCTCAGGTTTCTAGGGGCCCTTGTGGAATATAAATATACGCATTACAATATTTTATTTTTAAATAGATAGCAAATTTAATATAATATTTTCAAACACTTAATTGCATGTTAATAGAAACTGAATGGAAATGTATTCTTGTTAAAAATGTATATAAAAGTGTACTTAAAGGGATAGTTCACCCCCCTCCCCAAAAAAAGCAACTACCACGTTCAAAGCCCAGAACGGTATAAGGACATCAATAGTCCATGTGACATCAGTGGTTCAACCTTAATTTATGAAGCTACGGGAATCATTTTTGTGCACAAAGAAAACAAAAATACTCAAATTCAACAATTTCTTCAATTTCTGCAGGAGTCGGCTTTCTGACATAGAACCCGTTTGTGCTGCACCTTGTTTGCAAGCAGAGGAATGCACACGCATGCGTTGTGGTATTCTTGTAAATGAGTGTCGAAGACTGATTATTTTAAACGAGTCTACCTCCCAATATTACGGTTGTAAAAATGAACCGCATCCAAAAGGCGAAGGGGGAGGTGTTGCTACAATTTATAACAATATTCTCAGTATTTCTCAGAGGGCGGGCTTTAAGTAGAACTCCTTTGAAGCAGTAGTGTAGCTACGGGTGGGCCACACACTTTCATCTGTGGCCCACCCAATGAGAAGTTGGTAATTTTCCAAATGGATGTAATTTATTAAACGATAATAATAAACGTCTTATTTCACTGTAACTGTATATATTTATTAAAAATATTAAAAGCTTGTGTTCATGGTCAATTGCAGGTCGTTTCTTAGTTTTCCCTCTTCACGCTTGTCAAAATGATTCGTCCGTTTCTGTTAGTCCCACCCACAATGTTGTTTACGACGTAAGGATATAATAGTAAAATGTGCACATGTGTGAAGTTAAATGTGAAAATAGCTTAGTGAAGCAAACATAAATCAGATCAATTTTTTAAAAAGTAAAAGTCTTAGCAATAAATCCGGACCGGTGCTGGATCGTAAACTTCTGAACCAAGCGTGTTGGAGGCATCATATTAGCATAGGTACAGTGTTTGATCAGTTAAACAAATGTGTCCTTTGTGGAAAGAAACACATAAACATTGTGCTAGATCCTGGTCGCCTGAACAAACTGCATAATTTGCAGCTGCGCACATTTCTGTGGTCCTCGATGTGCGTGAACTGACAAAGACGCTTGATTATGAAATCATCTGCGAAGCCCCATTGTTTCACACTGAGGTAATGCTTTTTAATAAACTCCATTTAATTAATGTTAGTTAATGCATTAACTAAGATTAGCAATACATTTGCTACCGTGTTTATTCATCTTTGTTAACCTTAGCTCATGCAAATCTTAACATATACAACTTTTAAATTTTAATAATGTCCTATTAGTAAATTTTGACAACAAATTACTAATGTTAATGCTTGCTTTAGAAGTACTGTGTAATGAACCTTGGTGCTGTACTTTTTTGTTGGCAATTTGACATGCAGTTACATGCTACACACTTAGCCCACCCAGTTTTATGTAGGTCCACCCACTTAAACATTTCTGGCTAGGCTAGTGCTTTGAAGTAATGGTGCTTCATGTAACATTATCTAGAGAAAGAAGTGTTAATGATAAATGATAAATCCCCTGTGATGTTTGTACTGGCTACTGTATACAGGCCACTAGGGCACCATTCAAACTTTATTAAAGAATTTGCTGATTTTCTATCAGAGTAAGTGCTGGCTGCAGAAAAAGTCTTAATCGTTGGTGATTTTAATATCCATGTTGATAATGAAAAAGATCAGCATTCATAGACATTCTGAACTCTAGTGGGGTTACACAACATGTCTGAGGACGTCTCATTGTCGAAATCATATTCTAGATTGAATAATTTTCACATGGAATTGATGTTAATGGTATTGAAATTCTGCAGCAAAGTGATGATATCTCCGATCATTATCTAGTCTTGTGTAAACTCCATATAGCTAAATCTGTAAATTCTACTCCTTGTTACAAGTATGGTAGAACCATCACTTCTACCACAAATGACTGCTTTGTAAATAATCTTCCTGATTTATCTCAATTCCTCAGCATATCCAACAGCACAGAAAAACATGATGTAACAGAAACTACTGACTCTCAATGCGGTTGCTCCTTTACGCTTAAGGAAGATTAAGGACAAGAGTCCAATGCCGTGGTATAATGAGCACACTTGCGCCCTAAAGAGAGCAGCCTGGAAAATGGAGCGCAGGTGGAAGAAAACAAAACTAGAGGTATTTTGAATTGCTTGGCAGGGAAAGTACCCTATCCTACAGAAAAGCATTAAAAACTGCTAGATCTGATTACTTTTCGTCTCTTTTAGAAGAAAACAAACATAACCCCAGGTACTTATTCAATACAGTGGCTAAATTAACAAAAAAAATAAGTATCAGTTAGGGATGCTAGGGCTAGCGAGAGTCGACGATCGGCGAACAATATCCAACAGGGCAAGGCAGAGAGATAATCCAGGTATACGAGCAGTAGTCCAAGAGAGGTGCAAACAGAGTCCAAATGGCAAGGCAAAGGGGTAAATCCAGGAAACACGGGCAAGAATGAAAACACAAGAAAAACACAAGACAAGACTATGACAACAAATTGGGTTCCGTATCGCAGCTAAAACTAGGAGTTATAAATGCAGAACAATACTGGAACTAAACAGAAAAACACAGAATGGCTCGGTAAGGCAGCTAACACTAGGGGAGTGATAAACACAATACAATACTCGGCAGAAAGGAAGAGGAAGTCCATGGTTTATGTAGGGTGTGTGATCAGTGCAATCAGCTGTGTGTCGTCAGTGCAATGGATGATGGGAATTGTAGCCTAAGTTGGTGTGCAACAGTAGTGTGGTGCAAGAGTCCATGTGGTGAGCGAGTGACCTCTGGTGGGGAGTTAACAGAAGTTCATAGACCAGATTCATGACACATATAGCCTATAACACGGTCTCACACGTTTATTTTTATTTTTTACATTTTGGGACAAGTAAAATTTACATATGTGGTTTCAACAACCAGATGCATTTACACATGTCCAGTTTCGTTTGGAATGCGGCCCAGACCACCTCCTGAAGTGGTTTGAGCGATCTGATTTATATTACAAAACGCATGAAGTGACCAGGTGTAAACAGCCCCTATATATTTTTCATGTTATTTTTCATTAAAATGAAGTTGTCTAATAGATTGTGTTTAACACGCAAAAGAGTGACACAGAAGTATAGAAATTCTACATTGATTTAAAAAAAAAATTAAAACTGCGCTGGTATCGGATCGGATCAGAATTGGCCGATACTCAGAATTTTCTGGATCGGATCTGAAAAAATGGTATCGTTGCATCCCTAGTATCAGTAGGTGTTGGCATTTCCCAACAGCACAGCAGTAACGACTTTATGAACTATTTTACTTCCAAGATCGATACTATTAGAGATAAAATTGTAACCATGCAGCCGTCAGCTACAGTATCGCATCAGATGCACTATAGATCCCCTGAGGAACAATTCCACTCATTCTCTACTATAGGAGAGGGAGAATTGTATAAACTTGTTAAATCATCTAAACCAACAACATGTATGTTAGACCATATCCCATCTAAACTACTAAAAGAGTTACTTCCAGAAGTCATAGATCATCTTCTGGATTATTAATTTGTCATTGTCATTAGGATATGTCCCCAAAACCTTCAAATTGGCTGTTATTAAGCCTCTCATTAAAAAAAACACAACTTGACCCCAAAGATCTAGTTAATTACAGGCCGATCTCGAATCTCCCTTTTCAGTCAAAGATACTAGAAAAGGTAGTATCCTCACAATTATATTCCTTCTTGGAGAAAAATGGTGTCTGTGAAGATTTCCAGTTAGGATTTAGACTGTTTCATAGTACTGAGACTGCTCTCATTAGAGTTACAAATGACATGCTCTTATCATCTGATTGTGGTTGTGTCTCTCTATTGGTGCTACTGGATCTTAGCGCTGCGTTCAACACTATCGACGGCAACATTCTTTTGAATAGACTAGAAAACTTTGTTGGCATTAGTGGAAGTGCATTAGCATGGTTCAAATCGTACTTATCTGACCGCCATCAATTTGTAGGAGTGAATGAAGAGGTATCACAAGTGCAGTATAGAGTACCTCAAGGCTCAGTACTAGGGCGGTTACTTGTCACACTTTACATGTTACCCTTAGGAAATATCATCAGGAAACACAATGTTAGCTTTCACTGTTATGCTGATGATACTCGGCTCTATATTTCTTCGCGGCCCGGTGAAACACACCAAATTCAGAAACTAAGGGCATGCATAGTCAATATAAAAAAACTGGATGACGAGTTATTTCTTGCTGTTAAATTCTGAAAAAAACAGTGGTGTTAATTATTGGACCTAAAATCCCCACATGTAATAACTTAGAACACTGTCTAACACTTGATGGCTGCTCTGTAAATTCTTTGTCATCAGTTAAGAACCGAGGTGTGCTATTTGATAGCAATCTTTCTTTTGACAGCCACATTTCTAGCATTTGTAAAACTGCATTTTTTTTTCATCTTAAAAATATATCTAAATTGAGACCTATGCTCTCAAAGTCAAATGCAGAAATGTTAATTCATGCATTTATGACCTCAAGGTTAGATTATTGTAATGCTTTATTGGGTGGTTGTTCTGCACGCTTAATGAACAATCTCCAGATGGTCCAAAATGCAGCAGCTAGAGTTCTTACTAGAACCAGGAAGTATGACCACATTAGCCCGGTTCTATCAACACTGCACTGGCTCCCTATTAAACTTTGTATAGATATTAAAATCTTGTTAATTACTTATAAAACCCTGAATGGTTCAGCTCCTCAGTACTTGAGCAAGCTCTTATCGCATTATAGTCCTCCACGTCCACTACGTTCTCAAAACTCTGGCCATTTGATAATACCTAGAATATCAAAATCAACTGCAGGCGGCAGATCCTTTTCCTATTTAGCGCCTAAACTCTGGAACAATCTACCTAACACTTTTCGGGAGACAGACACACTCTTGTCAGTTTAAATCTAGATTAAAGACCCATCTCTTTAACCTGGTTTACACATAATACACTAATATGCTTCTAATATTCAAATCCGTTAAAGGATTTTTAGGCAGCATTAATTAGATCAACTGGAACCGGGAACACTTCCCTTAACACCCGATGTACTTGTTACATCGTAAGAAGAATGGCATCTATGCTAATATTAGTCTGTTTCTTTCTTATTCCGAGATCACCGTAGCCACCCGATCCAGTACGTATTCAGATCAGATGGTCACTGCAGTCACCCGGATCCAGATCATATGGTGGAACAGCACCTAGAGATGACCTCTACAGCCCTGAACGTCAGTGGAGATCAGGACACCTAGATGAGCCCCAGAGACAGATCCCCATTGAAGACCTTGTCACCTAGGCGGCCATAGGGACAAGACCTTGGGAACCAGATGAGTCCTTTACACAATCTAACTTTGCTGCAGTTGGAATTGAACCACTGGTTCGTCTGGCCTGAGGAGAACTGGCCCCCCGACTGAACCTGCTTTCTCCCAAAGTTTTTTTCTCCATTCTGTCAACGATGGAGTTTTGGTTCCTTGCCGCTGTCGCCTCTGGCTTGCTTAGTTGGGGACATTTAATTTCCTGAGATATTGTCGACTTGATTGCACAGATACTATTTAAACTGAACTGAGCTGGACGATGAAATCATTGAATTCAATAATGAAATGCCTTTAACTGAAAATTGAGTGTTTAATCTTGTCATTTTACATTATTGACACGATTTTCCTATTTTGATATTGGAAAGTTGCTTTGACAATCTGTATTGTTAAAAGTGCTATATAAATAAAGGTGACTTGACTGATACGGAAGAGAAGAAATGGCTGAATAAAGTTGTTATTTTTGTTTTCTTAGTCTACAAAAAGTATTCTTGTAGCTTCATAAAATTAAGGTCGAACCACTGATTGAACATGGTCATTCCATTGTCTACACAGGGTCAGAAAGTTTTGGGATTTCATGAAAAATATCTTAATTAGTGTTCCGAAGATGAATGAAGGTCTTACGGGTTTGGAACAACATAAGGGTGAGTATTTATTACATTATTTGCAAGTACAATTTTTCATGTACCTGTAAGATTCAAAGTACTTCAAGTGCATATTCAGTACAATTAATCACACTTCTTTTCACAAGGCCATTGTAAAACAGGCAATATACACACATCTGTTATATTATTCTGCAATCAAATACAGTTAATATTTGTTTACTGTTAGACCCCTTAATGCATTTCTTACATTTCGGACAAAACCCACTAATAGACAGAAAAAGTAAGCCATGCATGCAAGCTATCACAAGAAAGCTGCATCTGCATTTTTTCTACTCAACACTCCACCTAAATTGTAAACTACAACCCACCCACAAAGCTACACAAGAGCATGTGTATTAGGCAGAAACCCCAAATCTCTCAACTTTCCAAAACTACACAAACACACGCATGAACACCAGTCATTAATTAAAGAGCCAACACAAGCGAGAGGAAAATACACAAAGCCTTCATTATATGCATTTACGTTGGACTCGTTCCCCCTGAGAGCGCAAGCACTTCTCTGCTGATTAACAAAACAACACTGCCAAATTGCCAGAGCGCCACGGACATTACATTTATTACGAATGGCGTAGGTTCACGTGAGGCCAAGTGTTTTTGTGCTGCCATCAGCAGAGTTATAAGGTGCCTGTTCTAACGGGCAGGGAAGCAGTAACATTTAATAAGAGGCAAAACAAATCACTCAAATTAGCACTTGACATGAATGACACCAGAAAGAGGTTTACGCTGTAATTGCCTGTTTTTTGGATAAGCGGAAAAACGTCTGTGAAAATCCCATAAAATGAAACAAGAAAAACAAATAAGTTGCACAGAGAAAAGCAATTTACACACCATGCACACATACACAAATATGGATGTGCCGCATCTAAACCTTCAACTTCAGAACGTGTTAGGAGATTTATAACAGGAAAACTGATTTGACGTTGCAGTATTTGAGATTCCAGGTTATTGTGTATGAAAACACAGGTGAAAGGGTCACATCATCAATATATACACAAACAGAGCAGATATTTTAGCATTCTACTGAACTTTAATAACTAAAAATCAGACTGTGAAAGTCAAAACTATCAAATACAAGCAAACAATTAAACCAATAATAAACCTACCCTTTCCTTTCTCCAGAAAGAAAGAAAGAAGGAAGAACACAAAATTAATCAGTCACTTAAAAAAAAAAAAAAAAAAGAAGAATGCTGGTAACCAAACAGCTCACCGTAGCCATCGACCTCCACAGTGTTTTTATCCGGAAGTCAGTGGCTACCGCCTACTGTGGCCAACTGTTTGGTTACCAACGTTCTTCAAAATATATGAGTCAGTTGATAATTTAGTACAATATTAAAACAATAAAATAAAAGTGAATACAAATTTGAACAGGGAAGAGAATGAGGAGGAATGTTTGGCATCTTCCTAAAGCTGCAAAGTCCAGTGGCAAAATCCAGATATCAACATATACAGTGCCCTCCATAAGTATTGGAACAGTAAAGACAAAATTGCTCTGTTGGCTGTGGAGTCAAGTCAAGACATTTGCAAATATGATTAAAAGATGAACGAGACAAAACTACAGAAAGTCACATTTTATTATTAGTCATTTCAACACATACATATTTTACCAAATAAAAAGAACAGCATTTTTAGAGTTCATCCCACTCATTGATGTGAGCATAAGTATTGGGACAGTTGAACATAAGGCAGATATAAAAGATTAAAAGCTATTATTTAGTTGCAGATCCCTTGCACACAATCACAGCAGTAAGTCTGTGACCCATAGACATCACCAGACTCTTGGTCTCATCCTTTGAAATGCTTTCCCCAGCCTTTAATGCAGCCAATTCCAATTGTTGTTTGTTTTGGGGAGTTTCTGCCTTTACTCTCCTCTTCAGCTGGTGAAATTCATGTTCAATCAGATTTAAATCTGGAGATTGACTTGGGCATTCTAAGACTTTCCATTTCTCTGCCTTTATAAATTCCTTGACTGAACTGGCAGGGTGCTTTGGGTCATTGTCCTGATGCAATATGAAGCACTTTCCTATGAATCTGGTGGCATTTTCTTGAATATTGGTAGGCAAGATGGTTTTGTACCCTTCCAAATTCATTTTGCTACTGTCATCATACATCAAGTCATCAGTAAAGTTGAGAGGGCCTTTTCCAGAGGCAGCCATACATGCCCATGCCATGACACCACCTCCACCATGCTTTACAGATGAGGCTGTATGCTTGGGATCATTTGCAGTTCCCTTTTTTTCTCCACATTTTTGCTTTCCCATCACATAGATAAAGGTTCATCTTTGTCTCATCGATCCATAAACAGTTACAAAACTCTTCTGGCTCACCTTTGTGCTTTTTTGCAAACTATAATCTTCCCTTTCTATTTTTGGTGCTGGTCAGAGGTTTGCATCTTGCTGTGTAGCATCTGTAATTCTGTGTCAGAGCTTCCAGATCACCCCAGCTTTCTGGAAGTTGTTGGTGATTTTACAGACACATCTTTTAGGATACATTTTCACAGCTTTTATGATTTGTCTGTCATCAACTACTGTTGTTTTTTCAGCCGATGAGGTCGTTGTTGGTTGCTGGTGGTTTCCAAACTCTTTATTTCGCCATGCCCTTTGTTTTTGCTATAGCTCTAATTGACTTCTTTCTTTTAGCATCCAAATTGCTTGCTTTTCTCTCAAAGTCAGCTCCCTCATCTTCATCTTGGTTTGTGTGTGTCATCATCGAATGCAAGATTCAGAATGCAGAAGTAATGGATATAACGGATACGACACATTCCCTGCTTTTAATATCTGAAGAATTAATGCAACAGGACACAGCTGATCACTTAGAAAGACCTGTGAGGCAACTGTTCCAATACTTATGCTCACATCAGATAGAAGGATGAAACTCTAAAAGTCCTGAACTTCTTAGCTGGTAAAACATCTATGTGTTGAATCACCCAATAATAAAACTTGACATTCTGTAGTTTTGTCTCATATTCATCTTTTGATCATATTTGTGAATGTTTTGACCACAGCCAACAGAGCAATTTAGTCTTTACTGTTCCAATATTTTTGGAGGGCACTGTATGTATATTACATTACATTTACATGTAGTCATTTAGCAGACGGTTTTATCCAAAGCAACTTACAAATGAGGACAATGGAAGCAATCAAAATCAACAAAAGAGCAATGATATGTAAGTGCTATAACAAGTCTGTTACACGTAGCAATTTTCTTTTCTTTTTTTAATTATATAATAAATAAAAAGAAAACAATAGAAAAAGAATAGAGCAAGCTAGTGTTAGATGTTTTTTTTGCTTTTGTTTATTGTATAATTAATAAAAAGAATTTGTACTTTATTCAAGTACAATTTAAACTGACTACTTGTACTTTTACTTGATTACATTTCTATAGAAAAACAGTACTTTTTACTCCTTACAATTTTATTTAATCTCAAGTACCTTACATTTTCATTTTATCTTATGCACATTAAATATGGTAAACAGAAGCTCAAACATGCGTGCCTGATGTGAGAACCAATGATCATTGTTTTCATGCATCAAGCACACACATTTCTACTTCACTTTTGACTTTCATCAGGTAAATGTGTAATATTAATTAGCTGAATGCACAAGATTGAGTGCAAATAAAATCAGTGATGAGAATTTAAATACAATTCATATTTTTTTTTAATAATAAAAATCTCCAAAAGTGTTTAAATAAACATTGTATGCTAAATTAATTGTAATTCATGTTTAGTGATGTTCTTACCAGGTAGTTGATAAGTTGTATTTATAATATGCCATTATTTGACACATTGAGTAGGAATTAGGACTGTCAATGAATAAAAATTTTAAAAAAATCTTAATTACATGCTATGCTCTTTAATGTAGTCAGTCGCAAATAATTATTTATCAATATTTGTTGAGAAAAAAAAAAACTTTAAATGCTCCAAATAAACAATTAAAAGATGAATTATCCTTTCAGACAGTTATGTTGAATAGACAACACAAAAAAGTGGCCTTTCAAAACATTAATGTTGTAATTCTATGACTCTCCTCAATTCAACACATTCTTGTATTCTGTCTGGAATATGTTTCTAGCCTCTGCATCACATCTTGCTCTTTAAAGGAATAGTTCACCCAAAAATGAAAATTCTCTCATCATTTACTGACCCTCATGTCATCGCAGATGTTTATGACTTTCTTTCTTAAGATAAACAAACACATATTTTTAGTCCATTTAATGCAAGGGGACAGAACCACTTTAGAAACCACACAAAGTGAACACGACGGTCAAGTTTAAAATATTACTATTTGTATCCTTCTTACATATGCGTTTCACTTAAGAAGACACTGATTCATTAACAGGGGTTGCATGAGTTACTGTCATATTCACGTTGTGTAGTTTTTGAAGTGTCATTTTTGGATGTCCCACGCAAGTGATTTTTTTTCTAAAACTCTTAGTTTGTGTTTTTCAGATAAAAGTGAAAAATTAAAAATGAAAGTCATATGGGATAGCATGAAGGTGGAAAGGATGGAGTTTCCTTTTAATCCCTTTCCCTGTATTTTTTTCCTGTGTTCGGCTGTGCTGAATTTTAATTGTTGTTGCACTAGATATACGTGTTTGACCTGTGCCATTGCATTTTGTTTTGTTTTCTCCCTTTAACCCAACTTCTGAATGTCTGTCAAAAAAGAAAGTACTTCTACTTTTTTAATACTTGAGTACAATTTAAAGTTGTATGTTTTTGGCCAGATATTGTACTTTTAATTGAGTAAAATTTTTACTGAGTATCTGTACTTTCACTTGAGTAAAATTTGAGAGTACTTTTTACACCTCTGTTCACAACTGAACTAGATATTTAGACCACACTGTGCTTCTCTGTCTTAGTCTCCTTGCCTCTTATAAATAATTATTAACAAAAGTATTTAAACATACAACAGCATTAAATACAGCAACTTTCCCCACACTTTAAGCATTAGTGATATTTTAATAATTATCAGGCTTAAAAACAAAACTACAGAAAGCATTACTTAATGTGTTTTTGTGAGTAAAGCTAAAGACTTGCTAGCATTGAAAGTTCAATTACTGTATGTTGGACAGGGTGACCATACGTCCTCTTTTTGGACCTAAAAAATGCGCCTGGCCGGGATTTCTAAATCGCCCAAAATATGTGGGATTCAGCTTTTGCTTTCTAGAGTCACCATTGTGCATTATAGTTAAAGCCCTGCGTGGGACGCTGAATTTCTGACCATTACTTTTGTAAACATTCTAATGTTGAATATAATTTTCGTGAATCAGGGAAAATGCTGACTATTTAAATCACTTTGGATGCAGCTGGTGTTGGACACAGGGTTGCCAAATCTGCATTTTTTTGCACTGATTTGGACTGATTTTAAAATGTTGAGAATTTTCTCCCATGGGTTAAAGGTTGCCTAAATTACATTTTACTGATATGCTTGTATTGAAACATTTTGCATTCTAACTATGATACAACTGGTAGTTTTTATGAATGATGGCCTCTGGTGTGAAGCCTTTTAAGCTGTTTTTATGATCAATCTGCATAACGGTGACTGTAAAATATGTATTTTTGGTATGGAAATGACATATGGAGTTATGTCCCAATCCCCCCCACACCCGTCTGCACTGTGCCCCCACAGTCCTCTTTTTTGAAAACTAAAATATGGTCACCCTAATGTTGGATATTTGGAAGAGTTTGTTATGTTGGAGTTTTTGTGGATAATTGTGCTGAAGGGTAGAGTTGTGCTAAGGCTGTGGCCGTCTATCTGATGGCTATATTATATGTTAGCCATCGCTCAATGAACAATATAATCCCAGTGCAGAGCTTCTACTTACTAAGCTAAGGAAAAACACACCCAGCGCTGATGTAAAATTGTTGAACTGGAAAATGGATTTGAGTATAGCTGTTTTTAGTTTTCAAATGAGAAATGTTCAGATCATTGCATGATCGATCCTTGCCATCACTTCCGAGTACTCATGCTTATCCCTATGGAGAACCAGTTCCACTTCCTATTGCATAAAAAGACATCAGCCTCCAGATGTTCTTCCTCGCACATGTGCTGAGGTGTTGAAGATATCAGTCTCCAAGCATGCCATCATCCTCTGTTCAGCATCCACCCTTTAACACAACTTCATCTGTGTCTTAACGCACGTTTCATTGTATTCTCAATTGCACTGAACCGGTGAAGCTAAAGATATGTCATATGATGTCATGAGCCAGCCACTCTTGAGAGATCAACAGGCCTGTCAATCATCTTATGGCATATATGTTGATGACACATTATGAAGTTAGTTAACATGTCAACAGAATTGCACTTGCAGCTTATTGGTGAAACACGTGTAGAGTTCAGCGTGTGAAGCTACCATCTGTTTGCCCCTCTGATTCTCAGTAGTTAATTTATAGATCTCGTGTTGAAGTTATAACGAGAGAAAGACGGAGAAACTAGAATTGATTGGATCGCTACTGTAACACCTTAAAATGTTTATGACTAAGTTTTAAGTGGATTTTGTCTCACCTATTTTCTCCCCATTGTCTGAGTAAAATTTAGTGAAATCTTTCTGTTCAGACAATACTTCAAATAAAAACGCCCTTCTACTGGACTTCTTGATAAAAGAAAGAGACTTAATACTTGTTGGAAGACTGACCACAGTTACATATCAGGACTTATGAAGTGCTTGAAGTCCAGAGAAAGTAGCTATTCAAGTGTCCTCCTCCAGAAAAACACCATACGCAAGCAACAACATCGCGGGTGTTTTCTGCAAAAGAATAGATGAAGTTTTGTTGTTTTCTGGGCAAATGGCAACTGATGGTTTCAAATGAGATGCCAACATTTTGGCAAGCCGCCAGTAGTTCTCACTAAACAATCAATCTTCTAAAGAATTCAAACTCCACAAGTGCCCGCATGTAGTCATATTTCCAAAACCACAGCAGATTAGGTTTTCCTTGTATTTGTAGGGATTCAGTCGGGATGATGGAACTGCAGTAATACAACAAATACACCAACATAGATAAATCATTAGTTGGGTCATCCCCAGTTGTTCTGGTTGAGGAGTTGTGTCAATCATATATAAAGGAGATCAACTCATAGCGGTGACTACATACAACATTTCCACAGTGCAAATCTTCTTTCTGGTAAACAGGGATTACTGTGGTCAGCTATGACGTCTAAAGCTCTACAGTGGTATATAGCACATGCACATTCCCTATGCAACTTTACATATAATCGAGGCCAGATTCTTGTTCTTTATGGAACATTTTGGTTCAAATCCAATTAGGAATAAGGAGGATCTTCAATTAAACGTGAAAGGTCACCATGTTCCAAAACACCTAGCACGGTCTTAACCAAATCCCTTGACAAATTTCAAATCTGGTCAAGGGACACTTTTTGATAAGACTATACAAAAATAATGACAATTTAGAACTGTACATTGATTTGATGCAATTTTCCAGTGACATTAAGGACTATGGGGCACCAAATCAAAACTCTGTAATCGTTCCATCATTAGCAGTGGAGCTGGTAGGAGGGTGGAGCTTCTGGAATGCCATAACCCGTGGACTTGACATGACAGAGGTGAGAGTCTTATCCACTTTAGGGGCCCAAGCTTCATAGAACCTTGTCTCCTTTGGTCTGAGTTGGCCAGTTGTCTTGGCCTCTCTCATTGGCAGGAGGGTCCTATCAGCTCAAAGCAGGGGTGCCCTTTGAAGCTATGACAGCAAAGAGGGCCAGGTCAGGGAGAGGAATAGCAGATGGCTGGGGTTTTTCTGAAGGCCAGAGTCATATGCATGCAGGGTCAACCCCCCTCCGTGATTTACTCCTATGTTCCAGAGCTTCATGCCTACTCTCATATTTCTGAACAGACCTTAAGGTCCCATATTGTATGAAACCAAAACCCAAGGCTCCCCATTCAAATTAACGAGCGAGTGCCAAGTGAGAGAGACACGGGTGACCCAAATTAGGCAGAGGTGTCAGAACATATTTACCAAAGATCAATATCTTCCTTGGATCAGAGCTGAGGTAATGAATGCATTCAGCATGGGACCTCAGAGTATGTGATTGTAATTTATTCAGATCTCAGAATCAACGTCAGTCAGAATACAGACTCTTAAACCCAGCTGTGAGTAAACCACAGTTTACTAGAGCCAAAACCTTACCTACCTCAGATTAGTTCAAAAACATGTCTGCTTTATTCAGCTCCAGTATAGTGGAGAAAGAGCTTGCACAATATGGGGAGGAAAAAGTCCCATAAACTTAAGAAAATAGAAAGTGGAAAAAAAGTCAATCTGTGCCAATGTGGTGCATCTGCACACCTGCATCAGTATAATAATGCACTCTATTATCACAAACAATATATTGTTGTCTCTTCGGTGACTCTACTTGCAAGCAGCAGGTGTCATCACTAATGGTCAATTATCACGTACAGTGTATCTTTATTTAATTAACTACAAAACTGCTTCAGTTGTAATGTTTACAGACAACCTGTGCTCTCAGGGAGAAAAGGTACAAAAGCTGACACTAGAATGGTACACTTTTGTACCTTTGTACCTAAAAGGTACACCTTATGTAATCCAAAAGGGTGCATTTTAGATATGTTCCTTAAAGGTAGATATCTGTCCCTAAATGTACATATTACCTAAATGGTATGCATTACTACCTTTTAAAAAGGTACAGCCTCTGTGACAGTTTTTTGTTTTGTTTTGTTTTTGAGAGAGAGAGTGTAATAATATGTTAATACCCTGCTAATAGTTGATAGCTCCATTATAAAATCCTCCGTTATAAAACTCCTTCATGTAAACACCTCAATCAAACCAGTTGAAAGGGGTGGTGTCAGTCTTAAATAATCTGTTAAATAGGAATATACTGTATATGCAAGCCATTTTAAACCTTTAGAACCATTCATCCCTGTACATAACTTCTCCAATAGATGCTCAAACAGCAGCATTACAAACGGCCCCATCTTACACCCATCCCTGATCCCCTCTACTATGATAATTGTCTGAGCAAAGCTAATCTGTGCTGTTAGTAGATAAATCTGTGATCCGCACATTTCTCAAAACTTTTGGAAACACTCTGCAATGTTGAGCTATATCAGTGGGTGGCAAGTTAAACCCTCAATTTTGCATGCATCCTAAATTGGCCAATACAGAAACGCTGACCAGAGACCCAGTATCTGGCCTTAAGTGGGAAAGTGTCAGTATGTTACTGCCTAAACCAGAGGTGCCCGGGCCGAGGCCAGAGCAACCTCAAGATGGCAGAGCATGTTAACTGGCTTTCTGATGCCAGGAGCTGGACTGAAATCAACCAGCAGCTGCATCCTTCTCTTTGTTTCTTTTGGCTTCACTCGAGAATTGAAAAAGAACAGAGAGACACCACAAGATTTGAACGGGGATTTGCTGTGCCTAATGCTGACCAGGCACATTTCGCACTCCAACTTTCAATTACGTTAGTTTTGTTCTGTGGTAAAACCGTTCCAAATCGAAGACAAGTTCCAAAGTCAATACGACTTTTTCTGGAAGAGGTAGTAAGAGGATCTAAACACTAGCCAGAACCTAAAAACATGCAATTACACTAGATAATTTACCAGGAATACTACAAAAATACTTTAAAACAATTGTTAACATCTTTACAATTAGGAGCAGTGTATCCACTGCATTAGTTACCATGTGAATGAGCAAATTGAACAGCAAATTATTTATTCATCCAAAAGACTCACCTGTCCATGTATCTTCGCATCGAGTCTCTTAGCATGAAGCCCTGGGGTGAGTGAACAAACGGCGGCTGCCGCAGAAGCCGATAGTGCAGTGGTTCGCATTCTCGACAGAGTGGACAATCGGGTTTAGACGTGAGCAGAGTAGCATCAATTTCCAAATGTTGCTCCATGGTGAAAAACTGCACGCCGTACACCTTCTCATGCACATCCAGCTTGATGGTCAGCGGTGTGTCACAGAACAAATTACTTGGACCCAGAGACAGGTTGTTGCCACTGACAGTCAATAGGATGATATTGTGGATGGCAGGCAGAACTGTTTCCTCCTGGGAGGAGAAGGTCACCCACACTGTGAGGGAGTCAGGGACCACCGGATATGCAAACTCCAGCTGTAACATGCAGCCTTGTATAGGGCAGGGGGGAGGCACCATTCCCAGATCCATGCCGTTATGCGGACTCCACGTGCGAACGCTGGGCTCGCATGCCTGCTCCACATCTGGTGGTCCTAAGAGATGCAGAAAAATGCATTAAAGCCTAATACAGTATTTCAACTACATATTCTTCGAGAATATTAATTTGTGGTATGCAGTCTTTTCAATATTCCTATAGCAGTTAATGACAGGACAATTGTAAAGGCAGCTATTCACGATATAGAAAAAAAGCAATTATTGTGATCTAGAAGAAGGGGGACTACAGTAACTTGAGGCTTGCAAATTTCTCTACATTTCTCTTGTTCAGCAAAGGATATGAACCAGATTTTCTCTATGGAACCGAAGCCAAGCTTTTGCAAACAGTGTACAGGCCTTCAGTTTGATTTAAATATATATGTGTGTTTGTTTAATTTTGTTGTTGACGACATTTAGAGAGAGATTTTATTTTTATTATCTTAATTGCATGTTGATATAGTCACAGTTTAAAGATGTTGGTGTTATCTTTGTCTGATCTTAGTCACAGAAAAAAAAGAACAATGAATAGGTTTCATTACTGAAATAAAAATCCTAAACATTTACGCAAAGTACAAAATGACTTCAGTGCAGACTACAGGGAGCATTCCATCATAATACCACTAAAATAAAACCAGCAACCCAGTTCAGTGAAGTATCTGAACTGAATCAAGAACAAAAAATCGTAAGGTAGAGCAGAAAAAGTTGTGCATAATGAGAAATGCAGCCACACACTTGATGCATAGAGTTGCATGTTGTTAAACTCCATCTTGTCCATCCATTTCTCCTTCACATTCCCTTTCATTTCTGTGGCAAAAAACAGAAATCTGAGCGACCTGAGGATGAGGCCCGCGCAAGGCTTTCAGTTTCAGCCTGGCAATTACCTCTCATGTGCTGCAGTCCAGCCATATTTGGAGTCAACAGCAACCCATTTGACGGGGAGTGACGTACCCCAACATTCATCAAATGTGGGGAGAAGCCAGGGCACTGCAGACAGTGCGTTCTCCTGCTTTTCCTTTGTGCAATTCCAAACTGGCAACAGCAAAAGCCATTTGCTAACCTCATTTCTGGGCAGTGCACAAAATTCCAGTGTTTAATCAACTGAGCTTTTCGCTTTCCAGGCCACATCATCTCAACACGTTTATTATTGTGAGTATGTGTGTGGCCAGAATAGAAGTAAACATACGATAAAAATGTCTTCGATACCGCAGGTTTACGTTCTCACCTCGCTTGCGTTGCATTTGACCAGCCACAGAACTTTTCAAGATGGGAGTGTATCTTCAAGCGAACATATGTAAAAAAAAAAGGGGGGGGCTGTAATGAATGTATTCATCAGGTAGTCATTTCACAAGATGAATAACGGTCATCTTTTATCTAAATGACTCCACGGTGGACTAATAACCCTGTCCCAGTGGTATTGGAGTCAGGGTTCAGCCGCTATAGCAGCAGTGCACTGGTTTTCAAGGTGACCTGACAATTCGGCCATGAATTAGTGCCTTACATTTTCACTTGATTAATTAATCCCATTGGGGTATTAGCTTGTCTAGGAAAGTGCTCATTCATGGAAAAAAGGGAAGGTGGGGGGGTTGGTGTTTTGTATGTCTGAAAGCGTCCTGTTTAAGGTAATTGCGGCACATTGAAGTTTGAGAGCAGGTCTGCTTCAGCAAGCCTCTGTGGATAATAATAAATAAAATAAATAAATAAAATAGATTCAGAATGAAGTGAGCTGCATCTTTCCTAGAGCCCCTGTGACTGATGGTGGACCAGGGTTTTATATATACATAAAAATTACAAATATGCAAATTAACCAAAATTATTGGTGAATAAGTCTTATAAGTGAATAAGAATTATTGTTTTTAATGCAGTGAAAGGAGTTGATTCATACTGTCAAGCTCCAAAAAATGAATCGGCAAACATTTAGCAGATGGTCTTACGCAAAACGATTTGCATTGTATTCAAGGTATACATTTCATCTTTTCATGCATTCCTTCAGAATTGAACCTACAACCTTGGTGTTGTTTGCACCATGCTAATGCACTTGTTTACTAAATACAAGAAATTCGGACTGATTTTGTTTGTTTACTGTATGTCTTGTGACCATTAACCAATGTCAGAGAACTGTGAACATGAAACCTCCATGGGATTTTAAGTAATAAGTTTGCAAGTAAATATATTAGGTGAAAGGGATTCAGCTGAAAAGGGATTCAGAAACTAGGTTAGTTAGGGATACAGTAATTTAACTGTGTGAAATACTATTTGTCGCCACTGAGTTACTGTTAATTTAAAAGCGTGTTCACATTGCAAACTTGATAGGTGGACATTATTCCATTGTCAGAGTAATAAGCCAATCATGCTTTTTACCTGTATTTTTCACCTATTTCTCCCTCATTGCCACTGTGATAGAGGCAATGAATTTACTCAAGTAATTAAGGGTTAAGACCTTTTTTTTTTTTTTAAGTTTTGCTCTATCGCCCACAAATTTGAGCATGCAAGCCTGACCACAATCATGGACCGCATTGACCGTAAACATGGCTGGAAAAGTTTGAAGTATGCGAACCTTCATATTTGAGTGTTCAATCAGCTGCAAGTGCACATTCAAGTCTACATGCCTACAAAAATCGGGATGCATAAGAATAGTGTGAGCAGACAATGTCATGTGCCATGTCGACGAAATGGAGAGGAAGATAATCAAAGTATATACTGGGTACAAATTGGAGCACAAGCATTAAAGGGTTAGTTCACCCAAAAATGAAAATTAGCCAGTGTTTTAATCACCCTCGAACCATCCTAGGTGTATATGACTTTCAAACATAATAAACAGTTTTCTCTCACTTCTGCTGACTGTCGTATGCAGAAAGCCATTCCGGCAGATGACATAGGGCGTATGCGTCATGTGTGCCTCTGAGATATGCTAGTCTCACGAGTATCATTTACGGGAGCAAAGGAAGCAAAGTTCCCTTACTTTAGCAAAGGAAAACCAGTCTCCTCTTGGCTTATATTGAAATCTTCCGACATTTTTCTTTACAAATCCTCAGTTTGTACTCCTAATTCATAACTGGCGTTTTGTTTTGTTCCCTCTCTGGGTTCGTCACTAATCAAGCAACACCGACTGTTGAACAGAAACACCTGCCCATTACAATGATAGAGCTTAGAAGTGCCAGGACAACTTTTTATATAATTCCGATTGGATTTGTCTGAAAGAAGAAAGTAACATAAACCTAGGATGGCTTGAGGGTGAGTAAATAACAGGCTAATTTACTTTTTTGGTGAACTAACCCTTTAAGACTACCTGGTCTCATGGCATAAATGTACCTGGGCGCACTTTTTAGAAAGTGCGAAATATGTACCAATAAGTACATATAACTGCAGTTTCCAAAATAAATACTACCAAAAGAACACTATAGGCAGTAAAACTCCCTTTTATTCCTTTTCAGACAAATATACAGATTTTTTATTAATAACGCTTAATTTTCGCACAATTACATGAAGAATATCATGTTATGACTTCAAAACAATATTAATATGCTGGTAAATTTGAAAACTGATGCTTTTGAACGTTAGCGTCACATATCCAGTTTCATATCTATGGGTTTTCATAGATAGTAGGTTTGTTCAGTAGCTCACTGAGTACGGAGATGTACTTGAGAGGTGAGGAGCTCTGGTTCAAATCCTGTGTAACTATGGTTCGACAAAACAGTTCAAATCTGCATATAAGGAAGCTCAAATAGTATGGTTGCATCAACAAATGCATTTTTATGTCAGTTTTGCATTTGTCAACACTATCGGGAAGGTTTAGGGTTGGGTTTGGTGTAGGGCATATTTCCAACATGATAGAGCATTAATTTTTAGCGACGGTCCCTGTGAATTTGAATTCTGAACCGCCGCAATACGTACCTGAAGCAACGTAATAAAAACACAGCAATACGTACCTATAAATCAACATAATAAAAACGTGCCAGGGTTTACATATTGAACCCATGTTTCAGCACCACTTAGTCGACATTTCTCTTTGAAACTGCTGCGAAACGTGCAGTAAGATACGTAAAAACTGTCTTGCTAAAAAGTGCACCCAGGTACGTTTATGCCAAGAGACCAGATTGCTTTTAGTAGTAGTACAGCCTCTTTGTACTCTGAGCCATGATTAAAACATCCCTTAACATCTGGTCAAACTGCTCCATAATGCAGATTTACCAGATGCAGATAGGTATTTAGTAAAGCTTTCGAGTTGTTCCTTTCACTATTCAATCTCTAATCAGCCCAACCAACCCTTCAGTCTGTTGGTTTGCATTACTTGCCTGCAAACCACGTGTGATTTTCTGTGGCCTCAAGTGCCAAGAGTGGGTTGTATGGTTTCCCCAATCTGCAGTCGTTTTCCCCCAACTTTCCCTTGTGCTTTTTTTTTCCTCTTTCGGCTATAATTCTCCTGGCTGTAAAGATTTACGACAGAGGTACTCCGTGTAGGCTGAGAATAAGAACAGCAGGAGTGTCTTGAGGACATGATCCACAAACCCTGTGAACTCCACGGCCGGCAGGTGGAGTGGCAATGCCATTGGGAAGACGCGGCAGAAAAGGGGCGGACGCTGAAACGCCATCCCTGGCTGAGAAGCACAAACAAACAGATCGCCAAGCAGCTGTGCTGGGGTCTTTGGGGCACGTCATGCAGGATGAATACTAGCGTAAGAGGGGTGCGTTGAGGGGACTAACTGATTAATAGGGCATCATTCCAAGAGGGAAAACAGAGAGCCGTTTACACGCTGGAGCAGCGGCAAGCCCAGGCATGTCACCGTAACACTGGAACAAGTGCAGAGTGCGGCATGTATTAATGTTTATTTGAGAGAGCACGTATGTTTATTTTAAGAGTGTGTGTGTGTGCTGCCTGAACAGAGAATGCCATATCAAGGAAATTATGAATGGCCTGTCTCCAACTGTAGAACATTTAGTGAAAATGATTGGTTCTGAAGTGAAGTGCTCTCTGATAATAAGGTTAACATCCATCTCTGACCCTTATCCATCACTCTCTGTGTGAGTTCATTATCATCAAAGCAGGTCTTTGAAGAGGAAACACTGCTCCAATTGATGAGTGCTAGACGTATAAATCAAAACTGCAAGACACCATCTCTCCAAAAAGGCATGAACGGACCTGCGTTCTGACCATGGGAAGCCTTTTAATAGCGAGGAAATGCAACGTCTCCAGAATGGCACCGACGAGTATAATGCTTCTGAAACAGCCACAAAAACATATACGCCATATGTCACTGGGCCAAAAATCCCACAAGAACAACAAAAAGCTTGGATTTGCAGGGGAAGAGCATTCTGACACAATGCTATTTTATGCCACACTCACAAACAATAATTAATAAAGCAGCTGTCTGCAAATTCTGGAGCAGCACAGCTGTGTAGACTATTTATAAAGACAAAAAAAAATCCCAACGCCAGCTAACTGTTCACTTTCCTCTTCATAGTTACGCTGAAAACATAAGGCATACTGAAAGGCAAAATAAATAAATGAAGTAGATTAAAAAAAGACAATTTTAAGGATGCATTCATTCATCCAAAAATAAAGTATTGTTGCAAGAGACACTGGATGCTTTGATAAGATCAGTGTGAGGAGCCAGGGTCACAGTGCCCTGACAAGGCGAGATTTAAAATATGGATCATTGTTTACTAGTCTTGACAAGGGCACTGTACATGACCAAGTAATCAACTGTATGAACTGCATCAACTGTAGGTTGATTTCACTAAAAAGTGAAACACTCAGAACTTTTCTCTGTTTGTTCAAGGAGCTTTATCTTACCTGGAGAAAGCCATATTTACATATTTTCCCACATATTTGCACGGGGATACAGTTGTTTTTGGACCAATCATCTGAGCTGTCAATATCATGTGACTAATCATTTTGGAGTCACTGATGTGCCACAAGAACACACATTCTCAAAACTTTCACTAGTTACAATCCTGAAGAGGGACATAAATGGCAGCAAAAAAAGAGCAGTAAGTAAGTCTGGTTTACACTAACTCTTTCCCCACTATTGACAGAATTCTCTCTCATTTAAGAGACAACACTTTTCTGCCACTGACTGGAATTTTCTGGCTTTCCTTGTTTTCACTATTATACGGCAGGAGGTGCTACTGCACATCTTCTGAAAGATTATTGAGTGTCTGGATCAAAACATGGTGAGGAAGGAGCAGAAACAAATGATAGTGTATGTAAACAGTTGCACGTGTAAAATAATGTGATCAAACAGGAATGCAAAAAATGCTGGCAGTTGCTGGCAACTGTTGAAAAAAAAAAAAAAAATCCCAGGCAGGGAAAGAGTTAAGATTGCAGATTTTTTTTTTTTTGGCCTATGTATTATGGCATCAATCAACAAAGACTAATGGGACCATGCTAACAATGATCCCTTGGTTCACAAAGAAACAGTGACGTGCAACCCAAATTCCAGAAATGTTGGGACGTTTTTTTTTTTTTATTTGAATAAAATGAAAACTAAAAGACTTTCAAATCACATTAGCCAAAATTTTATTCACAATAGAACATAGAGAACATACATGTTTAAACGGAGAAATTTTACACTGTTATCCACGAAATGATGATAATTGCAAAGGCTTTGCAGTTCTCATCATCTACAGTGCATAACATCAAAAAATTCAGAGAAGCTGGAGAAATCTCCTTGCGTAAGGGACAAGGGCAAAGACCTTTGTTGGATGCCCGTGGTCTTTGGGCCCTCAGACGACACTGCATCACTCATCAGCCTGATTCTGTCATTGACATTACTAAATGGGCCCAGGAATACTTCCAGAAACCACTGTCGGTAAACACAATCCGCCGTGCCATCTGCAGATGTCAACTAAAGCTCTATAATGCAAAAGGAAGCCATATGTGAACGTGGTCCAGAAGCGCCGTCGTGTCCTGTGGGCCAAGGCTCATTGACTGTTTCAAAGTGGAAAAGTGTTCTATGGTCAGATGAGTCCAGATTTGACATTCTTGTTGGAAGTCACAGACGTCGTGTCCTCCAGGCTAAAGAGGAGGGAGACCTTCCCAGCGTGTTATCAGCATTCAGTTCAAAAGCAGGCATCTCTGATGGTATGGGGGTGCATAAGTGCATACGGTATGGGCAGCTTGCAAGTTTTGGAAGGCACTATGAATGCTAAAGGTATATAAAGGTTTTAGAGCAACATATGCTCCCCTACAGATGGCATCCATTTCAGGGAAGGCCTTGTATATTTCAGCAGGACAATGCAAAACCACATACTGCAGCTATAACAACAGCATGTTTTTGTAGTAGAATAGTCCGGGTGCTGAATTGGCCTGCCTGCAGTCCAGGTCTTTCACCTATAGAGAATATTTGGCGCATCATTAAACAAAACATGTGTCAAAGATGACCACGAACTCTTCAGCAGCTGGAAACATATATCAGGCAAGAATGGGACCAACACAAAACTCATAACCTCGATGCCCAGACGTCTTCAAACTGTTTTGAAAAGAAGAGGAGATGCTACACCATGGTAAACATGCCCCCGTCCCAACTATTTTGAGACCTATAGAAGGCATCGAATTTGAAATGAGCTCATTTTGTGCATAAAATTGTAAAATTTCTCATTTAATTTCTCATTCTCTTTAAATTATCTTTAATTAACCATAATTATCTTCTCAGTTATGTTATCTATGTTCTATTGTGAATAAAATAATTTCAAATCACATGAGCCAATATATATATATATATATATATATATATATATTTATTTATTTATTTTTTTCAAATAAAAACAAAAATGTCCTAACATTTCCGGAATTCGGGTTGTAAATTTTAGGGCAGGACCTTAATGTTTGAGAGACCTGTCTGAAAACATTCATTGGATGTCATTTATGAAACATGAGCACAACAAATTTCGGTGCCATTTATTTGTATAAACCCTTGCTTTACAAAATGTTTTTATGAATTGTTTACATGTTTGCTTTGAAAATAAATTGGAGAATCAAAATTTTTCTATGTACAAAAGCAGAAGAATTTTCAGTGTGATTTGAAGTACAGTAGATCTACAGGTTTGGATATCCTACTATACCAGGAGAATATGAAATGAGAATCTTACTCTTGGGATGCAAATTCATCGTGGCAGCAGACAACACACATTTCTTTTGGGATGCTGCCGTCATTAACTCAATAGACTTTGGCAACGTCATGCCTCTGACCAGGAGAGCCTGCACACTCGTATGGCTCTTCTAAGCAAGCATCACGCTGAGACGAACTATTTGTAATGAGTTTCAATGGGCCAGAGATATTGAGGATTTCTTTTCTGGTTGCAGAGACAATTCAGTATTACGAATGCTGGACCAGAAATTCACACAAGCATCTTTCCAGGGACATGCACAGACCACAAATATTTTCTCTAGGCTTTTGCTTGAGACTAAATCACACTTATCCGGAATGCAGACAGTAGACAAGTTAATCACCTCTATGACAAATTCTCTATATCAGGATTGTTGAAAAATGTGTAATATTCAGGCACTTTTGGCACTTGCATCTTAGACACAACACATGTAATAGATTGTGATGTAGTCGGCACGTTGATTCTCTAAAGAAGCATTGACTGGGTGCAAGACTAGCCAATGGAAAGCAAGTGTGTTTAGAAGAAGTGATGTGATGGCGAAGGTATGAAAAACTCACCCTCTGCTTCTCTGGGGCTCCAGTGGCCAGACGGGGAGCAGGGACGCGGGGACGAAGAATTGGAGGCGTACTGCAGGAGGACGCGACCTTCTGCGCATTTATCACATACTGATCCCACTTCTCTAGGAAACCAACAGAGATAGACAAAATGCAACTTAGATACAGCAAATTCAAGTGGATGGGAATCGCCAATATGGGGCTTTATTTTTTACAAGAAAAAAACTAACCATTCCAGAGTGGAAGAAATCATATATACAAAAAATAGAACGTGTTAACTGAGTTTAATGTAGTCAGGTAACATTTGTAAAGACTCAGAAAAACTCAGAAAACTGTGCAATTGTAGAGTGTCTTTTAATTGAAAAAAGTTACATTTAATTATTTTTAATTTTAATATGAAAATGTCACCATGCTTTAGTTTTTCACAGAAACATAACTGTTTTTCCTATAATATCCTACTTTTGCCAACAATTAGTGGTGTAGTACAAAAGTATTATTTTCAAGGATTATTACTCACATTTAGTGTAAATTTAATTGTTCAGATTCTATTATATCAAATAAACAAACAAAGGAACAAATAAATAAATAAATGAGGAGTTTGGTTCCAAAACACTATGAATCCATTTTGATTAATTTCAGTAAAAATCTGTTTCCCTGTCGATACTTCACTCGTACTGCGTCGTTAGACGCTATGGGGAAAACTCCTTTTTCTCAGAGGACTGAAGACTTTTTCAATCACGCAGTGTGACTGCACGGCCATTGGTTCGTGCAGTAAATAAAAATGAACCAATGGCTCGTCAGCAGCACTGCACGAGCCTATGGCGGCAAAGCCTGCCATAAAGGGCGGGGCATCTGGTTATATAAGTGGGCGCTTCGCCATAGGAAATCAGATCAATTCTCTTTCAGCGATGACTTCTTCGCTGATCCAGGACTCCAGACGCTCGCCGTTGAAACGCCTCGCTGCGGATTGGAAGCTGCCTTTTTTCCTGCACCTCCTCGCTGATCCAGCCCGCTTCGCCGAGCTGCTCAGCGACCAAGCAGACGTCAGCTCGTCCCCTGCTGCCATCCGGTGAGCATATATTAATCAAATTTCTCTAAAAGAGCTGCGGCGTTGTTGCAAATGCCGCGCCATCAGGATCTCTCTATACGATACTGACGGCCACTCAGAGTGTGTTTCATGCCTGGGTAAACCCCACGCAGAAGCCGCTCTGACTGAGATGGAATGTTCACACTGCGTGAACATGAGTCTCGTGACTCTGCGCGCTCAGATCGCTTTCTTTTCACAGAGCGATCCCACCCCTTGCGCCCTCCCGTTTTCTTCCTCTCAGGGATCTGCGGGGAAAAAACGGCAGAGTAAAGGGATTAAGCGCTCAGCGGCTCAGACCCCGCATGCCTCGCCCCCGCTATGCAGAGAGGATTCTCCCGTCCTCTTCGAGCACGCAGATCAACGTCCCTCGGTTGGTGCGAGTGACGTTATCTCGTTTGGAGCTGTTGAGGACGAGCTATTAGATGACAGCATGTCTCTAATAGCGTCAGACGCAGAGGAGATGTCGGGCTCCACTGTCGACCCTGCCCCTTCATCGTGGATGCCGAGCTCTTCGCATCCCCTCTAAGGCCGTCGACGAGCTGTTTGGAGTGGTCTACGCCGGAGGAGCCCACTCGTAGTCGTCTGGATGAATGGTTCCTGCCGGGGCGCCGTCCATGACGAGCTTACAAAGTCGTGGCGTGCTCCGTACTCGGCCTGCCTTCGCTCTAACTCTTCCTCTGCTCTCTCCTTAGTGGACAGCGCCGAGGAGAAGGGCTACGAAAGGCTCCGCCATCAGATGGAAAGCAAAGGCCGCTCACCCCTCCAAGCCCTGCAGGATGACTTCTGCCCTAGCTGGACGAGCATATTCCTCCGCCGGGCAGGCCGCCTTAGCGCTTCATTCCATGGCTGTGCTCCAGGTCTTTCAGGCCAAACTCCTCCAGACCATGGACGAGTCCGGACCTGATCCCGCAGTGTTCAGGAAACCGCGCAATGCCCCGACCTGGCTCTGAGGGCTACCAAGGCTACAGCACAGTCCATAGGGAGGTCAATGGCCAACTTAGTGGTGTTGTAGCGCCACTTATGGGTAAACCTCACCGAAATCAAGGAGGCTGACAAGGTCCCTTTCCTCGACTCCCCGGTCTCCCCTGCGGGGCTCTTTGGACCTGCCGTCGAGGGCTTTGCGCAGCGATTCACCGCGGCTCAGAAGTCGTCCCAAGCTATGCGATACTTCCTGCCTAAACGGTCCAGCTCTGCAGCGGCCACTAGTCGCCACAAGCCTGCTCCAACACAAAAACCAGCTAAACCTGCGCCGTCGCCCACTCAGCCTACACGGAAGCCTGAGCCTCAGCAGCGCTCCCGCTCGGCCAAGCGTCAAGGACCCCGCCCCAAGCTGACCTTGGACCCTGCACCTCCGGCGTCGTCCTGATCCGCTAGGAAGGAAGAGGAGGGGGCAAAGGCTGGACCAACCCCAAAACGCCCTCTGTTGTGCCTTCAAGCACCCCGTTCAGTTCTGGGTTACAAGGCCGGTTTGTTTGTCACAGAAACTGTTGTGAATCACGGGCCCTTTCCAAAAGCGCATTCACATACAGCCGCTGTTATAGCGAGAAAAATTAAAAAAACAAACATCCTCAAAAAGAGAGCAAATTTCCTCTTCCAATTACCAAGTGCGTCGAGTCCCCGCAGAGTCCCTCACCACCCGAACTAATCAAACCCCTTGCCACATGGCCCGAGGCCTGGCAGGCCATCCCCGGAGTGTCTCGTTGGATTCTGGGGATTATAGAACAAGGTTATACACTTCAATTCACTCGTCGACCCCCGCGATACAGAGGCATGGTCTCCACCTCAGTGCTGAGCAGCAACGCTCCCGTTTTGCAAGCCAAGGTAAAGAATTTGCTGGCAAAAGGAGCTATAGAGATAGTTCCCCCAGCTCAGAGCGAGTCAGGCTTCTACAGCCGTTATTTCCTCATCCCCAAAAGATATGGCGGCCTCCGGCCCATCCTTGATCTCAGATGTCTGAACCGCGCCCTCATGAGACGGCCGTTCAGAATGACTACACTGAAGCAGATCCTCTCACAAATTCAGCCAGAGGACTGGTTATTTTCTCTGGATCTGAAAGACGCTTACTTTCACATCCAGGTAGCCCCCCATCACAGACGATTCTTGAGATTCGTCTTCGAGGGAGTGGCTTATCAATACACGGTCCTGCCCTTTGGGCTGGCTCTAGCTCCCCGCGCTTTTATGAAGTGCATAGACGTGGCTCTCTCCCCTCTGAGACAGATGGGAATCAGTGTCCTGAATTACCTTGACGACTGGCTCATTCTAGCGCAGTCGAAGGCAGAGTTGGTAGCCCACAGGTCCCTCCTCCTCAGTCACTTGGAGGACCTGGGACTCAGGATCAATTTGGCCAAGAGCTCCCTGTCCCCCAGCCAACGAACTTCATTCCTGGGGACAGTTTTCGACTCAGCCCGCTACAGACTTCTGCCCACTCAAATTGCTTCAGAGGATGCTGGGCCTCATGGCCTCCGCATCGCCAGTTCTTCGGTTGGGCCTTCTCAAGATGAGATCCCTTCAGTTCTGGCTGAAACCTTGAATTCCGCCTCATGCGTGGAATGCATGCATGCATATGGACGCATCCACGTCAGGGTGGACCGGGCCTGCCTGTCAGCCCTGGCCCCCTGGAAGGACCTACGGTGGTTCAAACAGGGCGTGACAATGGGTTTGGTTTACAGAAGGAAGGTTGTTACGACGGACACCTCCAACACAGGTTGGGGGGCTCTGTGCGAGGGCAATCCGACCTTCGGCTCCTGGACGAGCATAGAAGGACAGCTGCACATCAACTGCCTCGAAATGATGGCAGTATGTCAAGCTCTTCAGTTCTTCCTGCCAGTCCTGAAGGGACACCACGTGCTAGTCCATTCGGACAACATGACAGTGGTGTCATATATAAATCACCAGGGTGGGCTCACCTCGAAACGCCTTTTCGAGATGGCGAAACGCCTCTTAGTATGGGCACATCTTAACCTGCGTTCACTGAGAGCAGCTCATGTGCCCGGCTTGCTGAACCAAGGAGCGGATATGCTCTCTCGGAACAACGTCCCTCCAAGGAGTGGATGCTCCACCCACAGACGGTTCAAGAAATTTAGCGAACCTTTGGCAGGGCAGAGGTCGACCTCTTCGCCTCCAAAGACAACTCACTGCCAAATTTACTTTTCGAAGAGCGAGGACGCGTTGGCCCACGAATGGCCCAACCTCCTCCTATACGCTTTTCCCCCGATTGCTCTGATTCCTCAAGTAATCAGGCGAATCAGGGAACACAAGCACAAAGTGCTTCTAGTGGCCCCACTCTGGAAGAACCATCATTGGATCTCAGAGTTATCTCAGCTGCTAATAGCGGCTCTGTGGCCCATTCCCGAGACGAGACCTCCTCTCTCAGGCGAACAGAGAACGAGCTGGCACCCCCAGCCCGAGCTGTGGGACCTGCATCTATGGGCACTCGATGGGACTCAATAGATCTCCCCGAGAATGTCCTTAATACCATTGAGCAGGCTAGAGCCCCATCCACGAGATGCTTCTACGCCCTTAAGTGGTCGGTTTTCTCCGCCTGGTGTCAAGCCCACGGTGAGGACCCGACAAAATGTGACATCAGTGATATTGTCCTATTTACAAAACTGTGCCTTTGAGCCACTACAATATGTAAGCTTAAAAACACTGTCGCTCAAGACCGCTCTGCTGCTGGTGCTAGCATCGGTGAAGCGAGTAGGTGACTTGCAGGCTCTCTCTGTGAACCCTGCCTGTCTTGAGTTTGGGCCTAACGGCTCTATTTAGAGCCCAGGTTATTACACTCTCTGCACTCCCCCCTTCTGAGGAGGACCGAGAGTTAAACCTATTCTATATCTAGGCTGGACTGACCTCTAGGAGCTCGGTCCTCATGCTACCTGCAGGATTCTTCCTGCTCATAATTGGTCCCTCTGAGCCTTAATTGCTCAAGGCCAGTTTATATTAGTCGTTTCTCTTCATGGCATGACTATATTTGTTCCCCATAGCGTCTAACGACGCAATACGAGTGAAGTATCGACAGGGAACCCTTAGATACGGGAACGAGTACTGCGTACCGTGCCATGCCATTCAGCTGCACGACTCGTCGTCGCTTCAGTTGAATTGGCCTGATTTCCTATGGCGAAGTGCACGCTTATATAGCCAGATGCCCCGCCCTTTCCAGCGCCGCTGACGAGCCATTGGTTCATTTTTATTTACTGCACGAACCAATGGCCGTGCAGTCACACTGTGTGATTGAAAAAGTCTTCAGTACTCGGAGAAAAAGGAGTTTTCCCCATAGCGTCTAACGACGCAGTACTCGTTCCCATATCTAAGGGAACCGAGGTTACGTTAGTAACTGAGTACGTTTCTTTACCAAGAAAGTGGCAAGATAAAAAACACTATTTTCTGTTTCAAACTTTCACATAGCATCTTTAGGTTAAAAAATTCAAATCCAGATTATGGAAACGGATTATTTTTTTCTCAAAATGCAATAAATCCATGAGGTTTTTGTTTGTTTGTTTTTAGTTTTTTTAGTTTTTTCAAAATGCAATAAATCCATGGAATCAATATAAAAGTTATTTTTCAAATCGAAACTGTTGAAAATGCACAACAAAGTAAGTTGATCCACATATGACAGCCTCTGAACTTGGTCAATAGCCTACTAATATACAGGACTGGACTTAAGCCTACATTCAATCAGTCATCCCCCAAAATTAAATAAACAGGTTACCTTAATGCTTTAAATTAACAACATACAACAACAACAAAAGAAAATTTCATGAACAAGAACATGAACAACGTCACATTAGACCACAGAAATTTCCCTTACATTCAACTTCCAAACGTGCATTGATCTTTGCCATACGCTGTATTAACAAAAATATTAATGGGATTAATAAAAACATTTTCACTGACAAGCTACGTGAAATCAGCAGATGAATCTCATTCGATTATGAACGCGATATTGCGTAACGTGTCTGTGATCTACGGCTCTGTGTATTAAATGTCGCTCCATCTGAAAGCATGTGATTGAGATTTACTATTAATCACAGAACAGGCTTTACTGACGAGATGCGCATGACAATCACATGCGATTTATCGTGCAGCCCTAATTTTTGTTCGTTTGTTGATCACAAAGTACAAAGTAGATGAGGAAAACTAGGATGCCGGGTGTATTCAAAGTGCCGCGATTACTGTTAACAGTGTGTGGAATGGTGCGCTGTGATTGGTTGAGCGGAAATATCACATTCTTGAAAAGGGAAGGGAGACTGGCATTTGTCACGATTTGGAATAAAAGGGAGAAAACATGACAGAATAAAAATTAAAAATTTACTTTTCAATACCAACCAGATACTATACTGATTTTGGCGGAAACTTTTTTTTCTTTTTTTTTTTTATGGTGGTCATTGCGTTTTGGAACCAAACTCTTCAAATATTCTATTAAGGATTTCTAATGAAATCCTTATTCTATGTGCTAGAAACACGGTTAAAAATATATAATCAAACAATAACAGTATATATTAAAATATTATCATATTTAAAATAAAATAAATGAATGTAATGTTTTGTTGGTAGTTGGCAGTATCCACTTTTTAATAGAACTGATAATGATTGATTGATTTACACTAAATGTAATTAATAATGCTTGAAAATAATACTTTTGTACTACACCACTACTTGTTGGAAAACATAAGCTGTTATAGGAAAAACTACTGTTGTATGTTTCTGTCACACTATTTAAAAACATTGTTCCCAAGACTGCGCGAGTGAGAATTCCCTTATCACCTCCTATGACTCATTAACCACTTTTGCCAGAGAGCAATGACAAATCTTGTTGCTGCTTAAGCAGCCAGACTCTGGTGTTAGAATGCTATATGGATATACAGTAAACAATGTCACATGGTCCAAGCGGAGAGATTGAGAGCAACATGTCTCAACATGCTCCTTCTAAGGGGATTCCCCCTGCCGTTTGCCTCAGTGAATTCCACCTGTCTCTCACATAACGGTCCCTGGCGGACTGTCTGCAGGCCCACAAATAAATATCTCAGACTGCATTCAGCTCAATAAAAACCGATGCAAAATAACAAAGAGACTCAACCTAACAAAGTTCCAAAGGTCTGAGTCATGAAATGTGGATATTCTAGAGCCAACAAGATGATTTTGGAAGGCAATGTGAATAATTCCACTGTATCTGCGACGCAGCCGGTGCACAATTAATTGACACCATGTGTTAGGGATTTGGCAGACGCTGAGAATTCTCAGTTGTTTTGCACTTCCTCCAATCTATTCTCTCACTGCATTTAAAAAAAAATGACTATAAAATATGACTTCTCTTTCAATATTTACTAAACAGAACACGCTTAGACATGTCTCCCCTCTGCCTACAGTACATCCACATATTTATTCCACAACATTTCATATATCAGACTCCATCTGTCCAAATGCTCATGTGTATTTTGCCACATATATTTGTAAAAATAGTCCCCAGGGTACTTGCTATTCCATTGCAACCTCAGTTCACCTGTCATAGAAGTGTCCAGAGATAGGCGGAAACCACTCCACAGTAATAGAGTCTTGTCCCTGCTCTACCACTTGGGGTGACATGGGGACTGGAGGGGGCTGGTAGTCGGGTTGCCAGGTCTGGTATATGAGGTCCAAGTAGCAGTGCATGCGAGCTACCTGATTAAGTGTAAAGGAATCAGTGCAGTCATCATCTGTGGAAAAATGGAGAGAAAGTACAGTTATTTGGCCTAGTTCCTGATAGATCCATAGCACATGAAAAGGCATTCCTGTTAAAAAGGTCAAAGACCAATATAAAAATCAATCAGGTGTTTTTTTAGTTTTTGACAGTTGGTAATTTGAGGTGACATGAATAACAGCTACTGTAAAAAAAAAAAAAAAAAAAGAGCAACATTGAAAATATATTCAAATTTCCAAGTGATCAATAATTTATAATAGGAACGTCTATCATAATCATAATATCAGTTATAATTGTAGAATGGATATAATCTAAACAAAGAGTGAAATAAATCATTTCAAATTATATTGTTTAACAATAATCTACTCATTTTTATACAGATTGTATAATTAGCAAAGTGTCAATGTGAGATAACATTAGGCATGCTGTGTGTTAATAAAACAAAGAAACATTAAGGCATGTATGATTTTTTTTTCTCTTTTCAGTCACATTTTAGTTTTGGGAACAATTCTCACTATTAACTAACAACTACTTACGACTTTACGATTAATAGTTAGTATGGTAGTTGTAGTTTAAATATGGCATATAGGATTAAGGGATCCAAAATTTGGTCATGCAAAATAAAACATTAATATGTGCTTAATATGCACTAATAACTAGCCAATATGACCGTAATATGCATGCTAATAAGCAACTAGTTAATAGTGAGAACTGGCCCCTAAAATAAAGTGTTACTGTTTTTTTTCCAATCAAGATTAAATAAGAGAGTTTCCAAAGATATGTTTTTACCTGCGTAACTCATGTAATTATTGAAGGGTGTGTGAACAAAATTGTGGTTGCCACACGTTTCGTTGCCAGGCTCAGGGTCCCTGCAGTACTTGTATTTGGGTGTGGGATTGGTGTCGGCACACAGATCTCCAGTTTCCAGTGAAGGCTCAGTCTCTAAACATGCATCGTTGCAGGACTCAATCTCCGAGATACCCCTGAACACATGGTACAGTCCCAGACTGTGACCAATCTCATGGATCATGGTATGAGTGTGGCCAAATGTACCGTAGAAAGATGGATTCAGAACTATGCCACCTATGAAGAGGCAAGGAAAAGTACACAGTGTAAACCCTAATGTGCTTGTTCTTAAATATCCAGGATTGTTTCTTATCACTTGTTGTAGCTAAGTTATACTATGCAGTTTGAAAAAGAAGAGTTCATATGCAAAAACCAATAAATGCCACGTTTAAAAAACTAAAAAATAAAAACTATCTGACTGCCATGCGTTATTCTCCACATTATGCACTTTCTGAAACATCTTTTGTCACATAAACCGGTATTGTCTGCTGACAAGGTATCGCGAGTTCACGTCTTACTGCAGAAGCCAACAAGCGCTCCTTGTTGTTTGTGAACAGAAGCCGATACGTCCATTTTAGTAAATCAGCGCGCAGTATTCTGGTAAATTGAAAGGCTGCTAGTCTCTTTGAAAAGATGTGCAAGCTTAGAGGAGTTTTGACTAAAAGTGATCGAGGATGGATAATTTCCACGAACTAGATGAACTCATACGTGATTTCTTTGGGGCATAAAAGGAAAATAAAATAAAAGCTGAAACATTTTCAAGGAACCTTGCTAAAGTGGCACATTACACTACAGTGATGAGGGAAAAATGTCCTGTATTGCGTGTAATCACAACAACAAAGTTTGTCAGGCGTCTACACTGTCAGCTGAGGAGATTATAAATATTGAGTTTACAAATATTAACCGAGTATTTGTTTAACTCTGAAGCATGAAATGTGGAGTTATCTGCTTTAAAAAAATAAATAAAATTAAATTAAAAAAAAGATTTTGCTAAATGCTAAAAAAAACTGCCCCCCAAAAACTGCACACTATGTCTTGCAGAGTAAATGGAACGGAAATATATTGTAATTTTTGTCATATTCCTTTGCGTACATTTCATGTCATTGTATCAGTTATACTTCCGCTAAGAAAATAAGCAGGGATCTTGAGAATAGGAACCACTGAAATAAGGTAAAGATACAGAGTGTGACAGAGTAAGACTTATATGACTGCAGGAACTCAATTCAGACTCTTGACCTGGACTGCGTTTATCCAGTATTTTCTATACCTAGATGTGTCAGTGCCTCCTTGTCCCATGGCCAGGTAGCGACTCCAGCAAGGTCTTCATCTGAGGAATTGGCAAAGAAGATATTGAGGTGCGTGGACCCATCCAGCTTGAGGATCTCTTTTAGCTCTTTCACATCCAGATAAGCCCTGGAGCCAGAGATGGAGACACATGGTGAAAATGATCACAGTGTCAATAATGTAAATAAATACTTTTGTGTTTTAATTTACTGTAATACATTTTTTTTTTCATATATTCTGTGGAGAGTAAATATGTATTTGCATAATAAGTACTCTGATAACTCATGTCACCCGAACCTCAACCGTCATGTTACATGATGGAGTGCTGCCTTCAAGGTTACAGCATTGGTGGACCTCATTTTTTTGTCAGCCTTATTTGACACTTATTATGGCACAGCAATGAATGAATTCCTCGCAGTGCAAAGTTTCTGGAAAAAACGGGATAGCTAGTCCTTTGGAATGATATGAGATGCTACACTAAATAGATGAATGTCTGTCAGTGTCTGCCTGTACTTATGTAGCATACTGACGAGTGGTCGCCATGAGAGTGATTACCACAATAACGATTCCTGTTTGTGCAATTCTGAGCTTTGACTCCTGTAGAGACAATGACTTGAGATCCTTAATGATACTCAAGACTTAAAGTCCTGCTTTAGATAATGCAAATCTGGTCTCTTGTCCCTTCACCTTAAAAGTTGAAATTATCACTACATTGCAAATTCTGTGCATGCAAGAGCAATCAGAGAAGCTGTCCAGCAACTGAAAACATCACTCTCAAGAATACATTACAACCGTGTTCTCTCTTTCCCCAATCTGGTCCGCATTAACTTTTTTTAACAGGAAGCTAGGAGACCAAAGCAGGTGTGTGTCTTTCCAGAGACAGGTGCTTTTATGAGCATGTAGCTCTTTCAACTCAACACGCTAAGAGCCCGTTTTATACCAGAACACTCCATTAGGGCAAAACCATTAACGTCCGTTATGTTTATGGGCTCCATTGGCACTTAGTTCACACAACTGTAAAGCACCTGATGAAGAACCTCTCTGAGGTGACCCATGTGACAGCTCAGGAAACCCCATTCATCAGTTAATCCAACACACACAATAGCCAAGGGAAAAGCAAGGGCATCACAACAGAGGCAGATGATAATGTAGTATGGACTTTCACCTGTGACTAATCTCTGGACCAAAGCCATGACAGACATTTTTCTTATTGCACATCAACAACATGCCCAAAAATGGGCAGGCATCCAAAGCAAGGCATGAATTAATGTATACAAGCAAGTGTACATGGTGTACATTCACAAAAGCATTTAACTTTTGGCTTATGTGTTAACCACAGCTGTGTCCAATGTATACGCCATCAAATATGATCAGTGATCTTTTGAAGATAAAACACAAAAAAAACTGCTTACAAATGGGCTGTTTGCTTGCAAAAACAATGTGGCACTGTATACATTCTTCAAAAAGCATGGAGAAATAACTTACAACACGTGCCTAAAACATGTAAGACAACATAAGTTGATATCATTCACATTTTCAGCCGATGTCTCCTGTTAGCTAGATTTCCAAACAAGCAAAGTGGTAACAGGCACCGGGTCTACAAAAATAAATGTCCGACCACACAGCCATTGCTGTGCCACGCATGTAGCAGTGTTCATCCAGAATTCCACAATTAAGAAGGAATGTTGATGAATGTTTGTGGTGCAGCTATCAGCGTGTTTCCCTAGACGTCCCATAATCAAAACAAAATAAACAACCACTTGGGGTGCTTATCTGAAAATTCCTCCTCTGTTCTCACTCTAATCTTTCTAAACCATCTTTCATCCATCAGTTGCAATATTTCCATTGAAATCTCAGGTTTGGCCAACTGCTGATTTCGGTTACTGGATTGGATATCCAGTGATAAACACTCTCTTGATGATTGCGATGGGATAATATTTGGGAAAAACCACCTGCATGTTTTTCGTGACTGATGTCACCTCACAGCCCGCACACAGAGTCATTTGAAGAGCTTTAAGAATACTATTGGATGTGAATCTGCGGCCTGGAAAGAGTTCAAAATGGCTAATAGAAAACATTGCTTTCCTTTGAAAGAGAAGCTCAATTAAGGCATGCAGAAGAAATTCAAGGACAATACTGGAATACTGGGATGAATCATACAGATCAAAACAAAGACGTAACAAGGTTGTTTTCACTTATCAATTCATTCACTCTTTATTCTCGACATGGAAAGTTTAAACATTTCTCATGAACCTTCGTGCACTTCTGTAAACAAACGTTTATGAATACATTTTGAAAACAAAATTGTTGCTTGGTGACCAATCTAAACAAGAATCAAATAAGCTTCCTTGAAATGTTGGCTTTTACTTTGCAGTCCACCCAACTAAAACAAAGGCCACCAAAAAACTACTTCTTAAGGCAATAAATCCCCCATAAAACAAAACTCATAGTTTGGGATTACCACAGTACGTGTGTCCTTGGGGCTATACCTATTTTTGTGAAACAAATGAACATAGCTACCTTTCATATAGTTCAAAAGTTAAACCAGACCTTATCCATTGGTGGAATTGTAAACATGTTGTGCTTTCTATCCAGTGGCCTCAGGTATTTAAAAATCCAATTTCCTTTTACTCTTTTCATCTTTTGGCAAAAAAATACTGGTGTTTAAAACTTTGAGCAAATCGCCACACAGCTGGCGGTAACAGTTACCCTAGAGGGATCCTTGATAAGAACATTTTTCTTGAAGTGCTTATGAAAAGCCAGAAGAGAAGATCCCACTGCAATAACGGAAGAGTTGTGAAAGGCTCAGTAATAATCCACAGTTGCCTTTACAGATTATCTATAGCAGTCCTTCTCAAATCTGTCCTGGAGACCTCCAGACACTGCACAGTTTGAATATCTTACTCAACTAGTACACCTGATTCAACTCATCATCTCATTAGTGGAGACTGCAAGACTGCTACTTTCCTGAACACTTTGGCCGTTTCTCAATACCAAGTTCGCAGAGTCTGGACTTCCGTCCTTTCGAGTTTGGACTTGCCAAATTCGACTCAGAAGAACGAACTCTCGAGGACGGGAGGACGAACTGAATTCTGGGTTATGGCTCGTATCAAGTCCGCACAAGTCACATCTCGATGCATCCTCGGTAAAAGGGGCGGATCAAGAACACATCCGGGGATTTGAACTGGACTTGGCTAGATGTGAACTTTGAATTGGAACAGTACTTGGGCAGCGACTGATGACGTTTCACAAGTCCACAAGAACACAAGTACAGACAAGTACGCATATTGAGAAACAGCCTTTAGTTTCAAGTCTGCTCCTACGCCTGGATGTTGTTTCAGAGTAATCCTGAAGACCTTGATTAACATATTCAGGTGCGTTTGATTAGGGTTGGGGATAAACTCAGCAAAGTGGCAGCCCTACAAGAGCAGGGATGCTACCCCTGACCTAGAGAGACATAGCCACTATCTGTACATGCTATTCAGCCTCCCTCTTTTGATAAACCTTTAACGCTACTGAAATGTGGAGATAGATCTGGAGTTTTGGAAGAAATGTTTAGCTACATAAAACCATAACAAGAGGAAGCAGTGGTTATGTATCTGAAATCAAAATGCTACTCGGGACACAATGTTTGCCCATTTGACAGTATTCCAGGATTTTCCAATACTCCTCCTCTGGGACAACCATCCAGAGTTTAGCTCTAGCCATAATTAAACACACCTGAACCAGCTAATCTGCTGTGGATATCTGAACCTTTATTAAACTCTGTGTTTTCTAGTTTATCTTTGTCTTCTTCAGGCATTCCTGCAAAGATTTTGACAGAAGACCGGAGCAAATAGTTAATTTATGGCTTTTTTTCTCCCCTAAATGGATATCCCCACTGTCAAGGTCCTCTGCCTGGAGCAAGAGGATAGCTTACTCAAGCACCACACAAGGTAATTTTTAATCCTGGCATACCAGACTCACTACCTGGACAGCTGCCTCTGTACTTTCTACTATGTCAGACACAACACCTCGACTAAGGCCAAACTGTCCGGGGAAGGTCCTTGGGGGAACTTCACCGCATTTGTGGAGTGGGTGCTGGTGCACTGTGGATTGCCTTTTACCATAATTCCAGTGGAGGGCATCTCCTGCCACACTCCAGACCAAGAGCCCAGCCAATCGTCATCATGCTAGTCCCGTCCAGCCCTTAATCATCTGTCATTGCATTGGCTCTGTCCAGCCCTGAATTTCCTGATCCTCGTGTTCCTTCCCAGCCTCCCTCTCCTGCATCCTCTTCACATATCTGCCAGTTCTTCAGCCCTGTCTCCGCTGGTTCCTGCAAACCCCTCAACTCACCCTCAGTCAGCACCATTCTGGTGCTCTGTCTTTCATTACATCTATTTCTAGTCATTCAAGACTAAACCACATTGCCTTGACTGGGATGTGAATCAAACCAGAGGACACTGCTACTCCTACAGCACTCTCCAATAATTTATCATTTTCCCACACTCCCCGTCTGACTGGAAGATGTGGTGCTACTGGTCTGCTTATCTCTAAAGATTGGAAATGTATTAATTTACCTTCTCTGGGTATTAACAGATCCTTTGAATCACATTCAGTCACTATTACCCACCCTTTTAAAATCTAGTTTGTAGTTTATCGACTCCCGGGACCACAAGGTAACTTCTTGGATTAATTAGATGTGCTGCTCTCAACATTTCCTGACTGTAATCCCCTAGTTATGTTTGGAGACTTCAACATCCACATAGATAAACATCAGGCTGCAGACTTCCACACTCTGCTTGCCTCTTTTGATTTCAAGAGAGTGTTAACTATGGCTACTCACAAATCAGGCAACCAATTGGACCTTATTTACACATGAAACTGCCTTCATGTGTAACCAGTACATTGATCATGTACTGGTTACTCCACTGCACACCTCGGATCACTTCATCCTCACTCTTAACTTCAACATGGTTCCTGACACAACACATACCCCTCTACATGTTATCTTTTGACATAACCTACGCTTACTTTCACCCTCCCGGCTATCTGCTATGGTTTCATTTTCGCTTCCTCCCCATAAACAGTTAGCTTCTCTTGATGCTAACAGTGCTACTGATACTTTCTTCTCCACTCTTACATCTTGTTTAGACACTGTCTGCCCCTTGTCTTCCAGGCCAGCCCGTACCACCCCTTCTGCTCCTTGGCTGTCTGATGTTCTTTGCAAACATTACTCTAAGCTCAGGGCTGCTGAAAGGGTTAGGCGCAAATCAAAAACTCCTACTGACCTTTATGTGTATCAGTCACTCCTCTCTTCCTTCTCTGCTAATGTCTACACTGCTAAAATGACATACTATCATAACAAAATTAACAATTCGTCTAACTCTTGCATGCTCTTTAAAACATTTTCCTTGCTTTTTTGTCCTCCTCCTCCCCCTCCTTTAACAGATGACGACTTTGCCTCATTCTTCATTAATAAAATTTAAACTATCAGAGCACAATTTTCCTCACCACAATCTGTCAAGCACATCTTACCAGCAAACATACATTCAATCACATCCCTCTCTTCACTCTCTGAGGCAGAAGTCTCCAAACTCATCCTTTCTAAACATCCTACTACTTGTCTGCTTGATCCTATTCCATCTAATCTCCTTCAAGCCATTTCTCCTGCAGTTGAACCTGCACTCACTCACATCATTAACACATCCCTTCACACTGGTGTTTTTCACTCAGCATTTAGAAAGGCTTGTATAAGACCACTACTTAAGAGACCAACCCTTAACCCATCTCTTTTAGAGAACTACAGACCGGTTTCCCTTCTTCCTTTCATTGCTAAAACACTTGAACGAGCTGTGTTCAACCAAGTCTCTGCCTTTCTCACACAGAACGAGACTGCCTTGCTCTCAGTTGTTGAAGCCCTAGACTTGCAAGAGGGGATTTCAAATCTTCAATACTTGTCTTGCTGGATCTGTCCGCTGCTTTTGACAGATCCTCCTGTCAACCCTATTTTTAAAGGGCATCTCAGGAACCACACTCCAGTGGTTTGAGTCTTACCTCTCAGATAGGTCCTTCAAGGTATCTTGGAGAGGTGAGGTATCTAAGTCGCAACATCTAACTACTGGGGTGCCTCGGGGCTCAGTTCTTGGACCACTTCTCTTCTCTGTCTACATGGAATTACTTGGTTCTGTCATTCAGGAACATGGCTTTTCATATCACTGCCATGCTGATGACACTCAACTCTACCTCTCATTTCATTCTGATGATCCGACAATAGCTGTTCGCATCTCAGTTTGTCTAACAGACATTTCTTGCTGTATGAAGGACCATCACCTTCAACTCAACCTAGCCAAGGCAGAACTGCTTGTGGTTTTTCAGCAAACCCATCCTTTCATCACAATTTCACCATCCAGTTAGGCACATCAACCATAACTCCTTTAAAAACAGCCAGAAACCTTGGAGTTATGATTGATCGATCAGCTGACTTTCTCAGACCACATCGCTAAAACTGCCCAGTCCTGCAGACTTGCTTTATTCAACATCAAGAAATCAGGCCCTTTCTCTCGGAACATGCTTCACAACTCTTTGTTCAAGCTCTTGTTCTGTCCAGCATGGACTATTGCAATGCTCTCTTCTTTTTTCTATCTGTTTTCCTTTTATTTATTATATAATTAAAATTAAAAAAGCACTTGTATATCATTGCTCTTTTGTTTTGTTGATTGCTTCCAGTGTCCTCATTTGTAAGTTGCTTTGGATAAAAGTGTCTGCTAAATGACTACATGTAAATTAATTAAGAAATATGTAAGGTTTTGTTCAATTTATTTGTTCAACAGTTTGGTATAGTGACAAACCTTACTACTATTTGGTAATGTATATCACTGCCATGGTTAAATGACACATATAACTGATGGAGTTTAAGATTTTGGTCATATTGCCGACCCCATCTTCTTAGGGACACAAGTACACAACACCAACCTTAACGATGGACACTTTAATTCCCTTTAAAATATTTTATCCATTCATTTTCTAAACCACTTGTACAGTGTATTCTTAGGTTGTAGATGGCCAATCCATTAAAGGGCTATCACAGGGGTGCCCAAACTCGGTCCTGGAGGGCTGGTGTCCTGCAGGGTTTAGCTCAAACTTGCCTCAACTCACCTGCTGGGAAGTTTCTAGTATGCCTTGTAAGAGCTTGATTAGCTGGTTCAGGTGTGTCTAATTGGGGTTGGATCTAAACTCTGCAGGACACCGGCCCTCCAGGACCGAGTTTGGGCACCCCTGGGCTAACACATACACATTCATACTCACACCTATGGATAATTTAGTGCCATCAATTCACTTGTGCTGTGTGTCTTTGGATTGTGGGGGAAACTGGAGCACCATAAGGAATTCCACAAATCACAGGGCGCAAATGTCACACAGAAAGGTCTCAGCTCCTGACTCTGCGCTCGTCATTGTTGTCCCCAACTCATGAAATCTTTTTGACAGAACTATTCATACATACAGTCTTAAGAACAAACAAGATTTAGCCGACCAGATAGGTATCTTTTAAACCATCAGGTATTTCGACTGCTTGATCTTAAACTCTTACCTTAAATGAGAAGCTGGATTGAAGCAAGTCTTGGTCACATCGGTGATGCTAGGGTTGCAGCAATCTCCATTATCGTAACCATAGTTCTCACAGTTGCACTCTTGATCGCAGACGCCATTCCCTTGTTTATTTTCAGGACATCGTGTCCTGGGCTTGCAGTAACCAGCATCAAAGCCAGTCAAAGTGTGGTTGCATTCAGGGTCACAGTCCTCATCACCCACCTTGCTAATATCACAGTTGGCGAGTACCAGACGGTTATACAAAGAGGAATTGCTAACATTGTGCACAGTCAGCTCCCAGGTGATGTTGTACATGTTAAAGGCTTCATTCAGATGCTGATGTTGCAGGTGAATCTGTTGATCTGTGACTGTGGGTTTGCGCTGAGAGTCGTCAAACACATTCACTACACGATACTGTACTGTTTTGGGGTGGCGGAAGCTCCAGAAATGATTGTAGTTGCGCGCCACTTCTGTGTTATCGCACACCGTCTGTCCACAAGCTGGAGGCTCCAGGGTAGTGTCCAAAGACCCCAACCCTGCACGAGGACCCTCATCTGGTATTGGGAAGCTGCCGTCCTTCACAGGCAGCCATTTGCGTGCTGGGTATTCAAATGTCTCGCGGATCACCAGGTCAACCAGGTCCTCAGGGTCCTCGTGTCCATGCATGTCCCTCATGATCTGCCTCTGAGAGAGAGCCTGTTGCCACAAACCAACACGCTCCACGGAGCCTCTGTAGTTATGATTCAAGGCATTTCCACCCACCATCAGCACCTTGAATTTTAAATCAGATCAAATCCTTACATTTATCTGTTTTTATTTGCATACAGTATGAGCATTATGTAAGAACTGGAACCTTTTTAAAGGTGAAGAGTGTAACTTTTTTTCTGATAACGTATTTTCCAGTACTAAATGCAGATAGTTCTGTAAGTTAATCCTTGATAGATTGATTTGGTAGGTTGCATTGTGGTCCTGTCAATAAAATTAGTTTGAATCTCCCAACCAGCTCAACATAGCATCATTGGTTCAACCAATACGATGCGGCATGCTCGGGTACATGTCCCGTAAAACACAAGTCACGATAAGTGGAGTCAAAGACTTGTAGATAAATGGCATGGCTACTTCTGTAAATGCATTTTTATCTCATGTTTGCTTGTGATAACACTATTGATTAGGTTTAGGGTGGGTTTAGTGTTGGTGGCTCAATTTTTATGAATGTGATAGAGCATTGACATTTTTTTGCGGCTCTCAAAAAACATTTTATTTCCTAACAGTGGTGATATGTACAGCAACCAGCATTATACATTTTGTCACTTTCACATTTATTTGTTTCAAGTAAAACTGAACATACTTTTAATGCCCCTCACTTGACTTTTTTTTTTTTAATTTTGAAATTGTCGCAAAACATGCAAGAAGTTTGTCTTTTTGGTTCACCAATCCTGCTCCTGAAGGGCCACTGTCCTGAGGTGTTTAACTCCAACCCCAATTGAAACAAATGAACAAGCTATTCAAGGTCTTACTTGGCCCACTATAAAGTTCCAGGTGTGCTGAGGTAAGTTGGAGCTAAACTTTGCAGGACAGTGGCCCTCCAGGGCAGAGTTTGGCTAACCCTGACCTAGAAGCACATAAATTACACACTTCACCTTTAACTAATACTACTACTACATTATAATAATAAAATATGTGTATAATTCGACAAAATATTCAACTCTGAATGAGTTAAACTCTGAAACACTAAATAATTAAACTTACCTTACACTTTTTAGTGAGGGTGCTGAAGACATCACCTGACTGTTCCCTGCTAACAGCTGTCTGAGCACCATTGACATATAACTTCATATAGAGGCCATTGTAAGTCACAGCTACATGGGCCCAGTGGTTGGGCAAGTAGCGGGCATTCGAATGAATGAATGTAACTTTGTGTGCTCGATCCGTTTTAAGGGAGAAGAAGAAACGTGGGTCACGGTTTCCCTGTTCACTCACAGCTTTAATTCCCAATAACCATCCACGATCACTGGAGGCATAGAAGCATTTGTCGAAGAGACCTGTGGTTAAAAAAAAAAATGAGAACAAATGTGTCAGGAGAGAAAGTCAACTGTACTATAATACTTCAACTTTTCAGGAAATAACAGAGTAGATGAGGAAGGGATATGATGTATGTAAATTACATGAACCTGCATATAGGTGTCATTGAACAAATCACCCTAGGTAGCCTACATGCATGCACCCTACATGCATGCACTTATTTATTTATTTATTTAACAATAACAAATATTAGGAGAGGTATGCTAGGACACTTACATTCATTTATGATTACTCATTTTATTATTTTATTATTCTTTTGTCACTTAATTTTTGTAATGTCCAGACTTCAGTTTTTATCTAAATGTAGTTTGTTTTGTCACAATTCTTAGGTTTCGCATTCTGAATAAATTGTTGGTTAAGTTCTTAATTTATCAACATTCAGCTTACCACAAATATTAAATAAAACAAGCACAAAGGCTAAAGGTTATTCCACCATCAACAATTTTACTGTAAATGGTACTGCTATTGTTAAAAAAAAAAGGTGATATTTAAAATCTTGCAATATCATTGAAAATATATTGCTTCATAGACAAAACTGTACTATAACTGTACAGTTAATAATGGGAGGGGAGAGATAAGAGGAAGCAGTGAATGAACCTGTTCATTAATCACGGCTATTGTGTGTCAGCAGCATGTTTCAGATATAGTTACTAGTTTTCACCAGGTTGGAATCATGATTTTTAATGTTCACTTTTCTAATAAGTCTTGATATCCCAGAATACAACCTTTTTGGAAGCAAATTATTTTAATAACTGCAATATTTTAATGTAGAAAATTTGCTGTAAATAAATAAATAAAATTGTGTAGGCTGTTGCTGGGAGTTTACTAGACAGTTTCTAGTTAAAATTAAATAAAAATTATATGTATTTTTGGGCCAGTTCAATCAGTGACAAAATATCACTAGACCACCAAATCAGAACAGGCTGAATGACTGTTTGGTAGCTGCAGCTTTAAATTTATAGGAGAATTTGCATACTTATATTCTCTCACGTGGGGAATTTGGAGGAAAAAAATACTTTACCCAAGTTTACACAGTACAGTGCAGTATGCTGTCTTGGTCAAGCCATGTTTTAAGCATCATGAAACCTAAATGTCCTTCCTCTGATGTCACTTAACCGGTCAAGCTTGCATTCTGTGTCTCAGATCAGATCTGCAGTGTAAGTCAATTTGTATCTCATCATCATGCAAGATCAGTGTCAACTAAGCACTTTTTTCTTACTCTCTCATCAATCTAACACATTGAATGCACTCTTGGACAGTGTTAATCATCTGATCAAAGTCAACATAAGGTTTTGTTCAAATCAAGACAGTTTGGTTTTTCCTGAACTGTTTCCAACTCTAAAAAGCAGTCTAAACAAGACGTCCAATTTGCCGTCTGATGATGTCCATCTCAGTTTCTTCTTCAGCTGCCAAGTCATGACCATAAATAATATTGATGGTCTATAAAGCACTCATCCAAACCTATTTTACATACTGCAGACACAAACTCAGAGCTGTTCAGGGTGCTGAATTTACTGACATTATGGGACGGTGATAAGCTTTTTGTTTTTCCTTCATCAAATGTCTTAAAATACTCCTTCATTCCTCGCTCTTAAATCTTCTGCATAATGGAATGGAAAAAATGGCATAGCTCAAAAAAAACAACACAAAAACAACATTAAGTCTCGACATTAAGGCTAACGCTGTGCAAAAACAACAACATGAACAGCAACTGCTGAAAATAAGCAGTGGCCTCTTTCAAAACAACTGACTTATGTCTTCATTCTTAGAGGCATGAATTAGATTTAAAAGATTAAGCATGTCTGCATAAGCCAGAGTCACTTTAATCACTTTTTTTCTTGTTTGATTGTGTTTTTTTATATATATATCCTAACACAACAGATATTCAGTGAAACGGGTCCTTCAAATACCTTTAAAAATGTTGCTATTTTAAAGGAATCTTTAGGTCGCAGTATTGGTGCCCACTGAATTCAGTTGTATGGAGAGAGAAAAAAAGACAATGTTTAGGAAAAATCATTGAAATCACTCACTTTTGCTCAGCGCAAGTTTTTTCAAGACCTTACAGTTCATGTTATCCCTGCATGATGTGAGTCTTGGGCAGAAACACGGAAACTGACTTTCTGTACATAGAATCTGACATGGTTGATGCAATAAATTTGCTTATTTTATAAGTAACTATAGTGAAAATAGTGAAATTGGTTCACAATCTCAATCAGCACTCTCAAAAAAAAGTCACTGTACTGTGTCAACATGAAGGATTTCACCATATTGATTTTTACTGCTGTTTTTTTCGCAGTGATCATGTCATAACTTTTCCCCTAACTTTAATTCCTCATATACATAAAAGGATTATCGGATGTGATATCAGATTTCTAGGCCCCACTGTATAAAATATTGATTATAACCATATACAGCATCATCATGCATGCATTTATGGATCCAATGCATGCGTGTATGGGATATTTTATACTGTTCATCACCGTAATGCTGGTCAGGCATTCGGTCCTGTGCAAACCCACTGCAAGCCTGAAAGAGATGATGTCATCTCAGTGTGGTGGGTTACTGGAGGGGGGCGCACTGACATCAGATGCCACGCGTAAATCAGTGATGCCCACTGCCGCATCAGTAGTGAATTCTCACTCCGGTCTGTCTAGTCGTGCGTGACTGCGTATAAAAACACACTTCTCGCAGCCAGCATTATTATTATTATTTTTTCTGCCCATGACTTTCAAAAAAGACCGACATGTCATTTATTTTACGCTCTCTGTCGGCAGAAAGCGGAATCGAAAGTGATATTGCAATGCTTACTCGCTGAAAAAAAAAAAATAATAATAATAATAAAATATCTACAGAACCGGAGTGGTGTTTGCAAACTCAGATTTGTGTTTTCTGGTGTCTGCAGGTACTGGAGGAGAACGTAATTGCAATGTGATGCGATTTGGTAAGGTGTGTAGCTACAGTTCAGACGTCTGCGAAGCTCAGAACAGCTTCACTTTTCTCCTGTGTTTTCCTCCGAGCTAAACGGAGGTGGGGGGATTTGGGGTCTTTTGGGGATTCGAAGGTCGTACGTGTACACCGGGTGTCTCTCCAGACGCGCAAAGACGCGGGGAGGGGGAAAATCCTGTCCCGCTCTCTCTCCTGAGCTCAGAGCTTAAACAGCAAACCTAAGCTTTTGGATAGACTACATTTTGACGAATTAAGTCATCGTTTTCCTGTCACATCAGCCCAAACGCTAATATCAGAAATTAATTAAAGTGCGCGCGTGCGTGCGTGCGTGCGTGTGTGTGTGTGTGTGTGTGTGTGTGTGGAGTCTCCGCGCTGACGTACGCGATTACTTAATCATTCGACATTGGAACTGATTGACCTGTAAGAGGTACGAGGAAGTTATGCACTATCCTAACACTGCTAAAGCCACCTGGTCAAGCCCCATCATTCATATGCATTACTCTTCCGCCAACATTCATCTCACATAAACTGAAGTAAAACGCATAGATCTGTTCCTACCAGCTATAACGGTAGGGGAACGCTGCCCACCCTCCGCTTTGACCCACATCTGGAGAGTGAAATTGCCCTTTGGTATGTCCACGCCGGGCTTCAGTCTCAGCTGGTCCCCTCTGCCCGTAAAATAAACGGCTTTTCCCCGAGAGAAGCTCGCATCCTCCGCCGGAGAGGAGCGTCGGCGCTGGCGGGGGAGCCGGCGGTCCAGAGCCGGCAGGGAGCGCTTGCCCCGGGGCAGCCGGGTGGCACAAGCCCCCGGGAAGACCGCTTTGGCTTCTCGGATCCTCACCAGCTCGCGTTTGGATCGGGTCTTTCTCAGGACCGTCCCGCAGTCTGATCCCACACACAGGACGAGCAGGATGGCGAGACACTGGAGTAAAGTCCAAACTTTCATTTTATTCAACACAAGAGAGAGGATAATGATGAGGATGCGGATGGGTATGATAATGTCCCAGAGAAATGCGCACGGACGCGCTCTTCCTCTCCAAAGTCCTTCCACTTGTTATTGTTTTCTTTTCTTTTCCCCGTCTTTCACAATCGTTTGTCAAAGACGAATGTTCCAGATACACAAATCCATGAAGCTCTTTATTTCACTATACGAGCCGTTCTGTGCGCTGGAGTTTTTCTTTTTACTTCTTCTGGAGGCTAAAGTGAGTCTTCTGGCGAGATCGCGGCTTAATTCATTATTTCGATCAGTAATCAATGAATAAAGAGCTTCATTCACACTCACTGTACTTCTGGCTTTCTCTACTCGCAAAACAATGTTTAAGAACAATTCATGAATGCAGAACACGTCCAAACATGACGGGCTGTCATATCTGAGGATGGAGCACATTCAGACGCTGTTTGTGCTGAAGTTGTCTCGGCGTTCGAAGTTGGAGTGACTGAGATGCTCTGCAGGAGGTTCGGAGGTGTCCAGAGCATCGCGGATCCTCATGTATGCTGTGAGCTCCGCTGGAGATCCTTCAGTCTTTTAAGAGTGAGAATGTGGTGGAAGCAGGCCAGCCCATGTTTCAGTTCTATATGAGTTTTTCTCCTTCCGATCCTCCTCTCGTGTTGTGCTGAAGTCACAGGTAAAGCACTGACGGCAAGAGCATTTCCACACATGCTCCTCCAAGTGCTGGACAGTGTTTCGAGAGTTGGGAAGGGGTGTGTGTGTGTGTGTGCGCGCGCGTGTGTGTGTGCGTGCGTGCGTGTATCCCTCTAGTGGCTACAATTCAACCATATCATTCATTTGAAAGTTTTCACAGTACAAGTGGCCAAAGTCACACTGGATCACTTGTTACCGTTGTTGTAATATTTGTGTTTTCTTTGTGGTTTGTTTATTTAATATGCATTTTACACTGCAGCCTAAAATGCGATATGTCATAAGAATATTTCTGAGTTGAATGAAACCAGTTACCACGTGAAACACAAGTTACCCGACAATGTTATTATACCTGCACAAATATTAAGACTTGTTTTCAAATAATATATCTTGAATTAAGTCTGACAAATAATTTTTTCCATGTTTTAAGCAAAGCCACTTTAAAACAAAGTGCTTAAAATCTGAAGAGAGAGAGAGAAAAAAAACAAGTTTCCACAAACTTTTTTTTTCAAGATGTATTCATTTGTTTTAAGGATCCTTGAGAGAGAAAAAAATAAATACTGAAAAACAGTTTTGATACCTTCATATTGGTTGGACCGAAAATAAATAAACCGAATAAGTGAAACATTTGCTTTAGAAAAAAAAAAAAATGCATTACATATATTACACTATTTTGTTTTTTCTCCAGTATTGTATATAAAAAGATAACTGGAGTATGTTTTACAAGAACATTTTATTTTGGTCTCTCTATTTCCAAAATTTGCATTTAATTCAATTTGTTACTTGATTTGTAATTAATTGTGGAATATATTAGCAATTTCTGGGTGAAAATTGTCACTACACATTTTTTTTTTTTTTCTGTGTAAGCTCATATATATAATTACCATAAAACAATATCAAGCTTAACCCCTTAAGCACATGCACTTCATTAGAATATTCCAGCAGTACTTTATCATGTAAAACACACTATAAAGTGTGACTTAATCACTATACAAATGACTGGCACTCAGTCTGCACGCACTCCTCTAAAAGAGGAAACAATATGCAGACGAGAACAGGATGGAGAAGCAAAAAGACCAGGAATTTGTGCTATTCTGCATGAAATTGTTGTAGAGTTTATTTCCTCAGTTCTTTGAGGTGGTCCACCTTTGCATGGCAGACTATCTGTGTGGAGCGTGGAGACAGAGCTGGTGTGGAATGCCACAAGAGCTTTTGTTCTCTGTTTGTTTGGTGTAAACGAACACGCAGACAGCAGAAAATTGCTACCTACCATTAAACAGGGCCAAACCGATGTTAAATATTTGTCTCAGTTTTGTCACATTGCAGTGGTGAAACCACATTTTTTTTCTTTGTCCAGACAGAACAGAAGAATGACATGGGTCATAGCGGTCAGGCCAGCCAAACGATCTTTAGAGGAAACCTTCAGTTACAGTAAATTCCATGTCACATGACATGTTATACAGTTTGGGTTAAAATTCATAATCGCTTTCCTTAAAGACAAAAAAAAAGTATTATTATTATGAAATTATTATTTAAAGGTTTATTCATTAAAGTTTTATAAACTTTTCAAATATATATTTATGTTTTTTTGTGAAAAATATTTCTTCAAATATATTAAAGTGTATATGCTACAGTCAACAATTATTAGCTTCTTGTATTCTGCTTTCTTTACATGTTAAAGAATAGTTAACCCAAAAATGAAAAGATGCTAAAAATGTACTCATACTCAACCCATCCAAGGTAGTTAGTTTCTTCATCATATGTTGAGAAATGTAGCATCAGTGAAAAGGTCATCTGCTCTGAATCAGGAGTGAAATATGGAGAGATCACGCACCGATTACAAGCCAAAACAGCTCTAAACAAATATGTTGGTGGAGTTTAATGTGAGAAGACAACAGGGAATGGACTTTTAACCAGACGAAGTGTTATTATGGACTTGTATTTTGACCAGAAGCAACAGTTTGAAGTTAAACACTTGTTTCTTACAAACACACAGCTTTAGGCTTTACAAGACATTAATTGTCGTGTGGATTATTTGTGATGTTTTTATCAGCTGTTTGGACTCTCATTCTGACGGCACCCATTCACTGCACAGGATCCAGTGGTGAGCAAGTGATGGAATGCTACATTTCTCCAACACTGTATTGATGATGAAATAAACCCATTTACATCTTGGATGGCCTAAGAGCAAGTAAATGTCCATTTCAGAAATATACACTAATTGATAGAAAGGAAACAACTGCTAGACAATTAATATTTAGAAAGGCAACAGCAAAACAGGGCCAAATACAGGGCCACTGAATAAAACATTATGAATTATTCAATGGCATTGTCTGCCTTAATCTGCCCATTCTCACTGCGGTAAACTCTACAGTACCTGCTGTAACAAATACTGACTCTGAAATCAGAGAATAAAACACTGAAACAAAAACAGATCAATGGCACAGTACTTATAATCTAATCAAATAATCAAAATAATCAAATAATTGTACCTGAATTATTAGATAGTTCTAGTGGTAATATCAGTATGTGTTACCTTTATCGATCTGTTTTTTGATTATACGATTACAACTCTGATATTAAGGAAGGAGAATGGCTGATTTCCACTGATACTTAACTTCTTGCAAAGCTCATAACTTACATCTTACATCAACATCTTAAATCATATTTTATTCTGTTTGGGGTCTTAATATGTCACTTAGTAGATGGAAGTAGAATGTTGATTAAATCTCAAATCAATCAATCAGTCACTAAATCAGATAAATGTTTGAAGGAAAAGTGAACAAATTAAATGAATTTTTGAAGCTTCTTGTTTTCCAGTACAAATATATATAAACATTCTTAAATTAAGATACTTTTGGTTGATAAGCACAATTACTTAGGATATTAAGCCTTGTTCAAAATGTATCAAAATGAAGTGAGTTCATGCTTAAAACAAGAACTAAATTATCCATCTATCAAGAAAAATAAACATAATTCAAAATAAAAACAGGATTATTTTGCTTAACCCATTGACAGATGTTTTTTTTTTATTATTATAATTTTTTTTTTTATTGATTGATTGATTGATTGACTGACTGATTGACTTTTACGGGCTGTTGCTCAGATATCATGTCATACTTTAGATCCTTTATAACCCAGTTCTTGATAGTATGTGTTGTTATTTTTTACAGTGATTTGGGAAAAATACCTTAATCTTTTCATTGACATTAAAAGAGAGTTGCACGACTTATTCCAGTTCAGTCTGAAAGAGTAATTTGTGCAAGTAACATGCAAAACGTTTAGACAAAGGGCATGTTGTACAAAAGAAAATAACATGATAATCCTCCATACGGCAATCTCTAAACTGATATCTGATCGCCTGGAATAGAAAAGGAAAAAAAAAACACTGAAGTATAATCCATTAATGCATTTGCAAAAATAATCTGTCACTTTGGAGCAGCTAAAGTGCCAACTTAAATGCACAGCCCCCTTATGGAGAATGATCCACTAAAAAAGAGAAATAACACATATTACAATCATTATAATGGACAATAATGTGAATCACCTTACAATATAACATCTGCTTGCCTTTATATCTCACTGATAAGATAATAACTTCAAAGCATCAGATACATTCATGCAGAATCTGTGCAAAATAAGTGTAAATCAACAAAATAATGTTCCTCTGTAAGCAATATAGTTTTATGCTTTAACCATTCGATAATTTACCTGTTGTAAGCAATAACACATGAGCAAGTACACTGTAAAAAAAAAATCATAATAATAATTTGTTACCCCACTGCCTTAAAATCTTTTGTTTAGTCAACTAAAATATTCCAGCTGTCCCTTAAATTAACATTGAGCAACCTAAAATTTTGAGTTGACTAAACTAAAAATTTTATGTCAGTGGGGTAACAAATTATTTTAAGTTGAAACAAGTACATTTAAGTACATTTGACAAGAAAATTGTATCTCTGTATTTTTATTTTTGTAAAATTTGCTTCAATTTCAGAGTGAAAATGGTTTCAAAGTAAATTTTTTTTTTTTTTTAGTAAAGCAAACTTCGAATGTGCTTTACATGATCTGTCACTGCATGTTTGTTTTGTTTTGTATTTTTTCTGTCACTAAATAAGTATTTTTCTATTGAAATGTGCATGTGCGTCTTTTTTTTTTTTTTAACAGACAGAACATCTAGTTTTATAAAAAGGCAAATGCATCACTAATTTTTGCAGCACTTATACTTATTTGTCCAGAGTTCAATGGGTAAAAATGAATAAAAAAATATACATCTACACAGTTTTCTTTTCCTAAGCATGCTACACATATAACTTGAGCTGGATATGCACCCAAGTTCTCAACAGAGGAGGTGTAACACATGAAACCGCTGATGTCATTCAGACAAAGCTTTTCAGATCCCACTGGTCACCCTGACGTCCTGAACTGAACAACTGCTGCTTAATTGGAGTCACAAGCAGAACAGTTGGTGTCCCACCATTCAATCTAATCTCCAAAACAAGACAGAGGTGATGCAAAACCCCATTCTGTTCCTCTCATAATGTCATCTGAGAATGAAGTCATCCACAAATCCAGCCAAGATCCCCACATGAAGAGGGGCTGATAAGCCTTTTCTAGAGCTTCACAAGTCTAAAACATGTTTCAGTTCACGAGTCTAAATGATTGAATTTGCCATGTGCCACAGAGCATGTTAAAATGTAACTGCCATGACAGAAAGACTGAGGAAATGATGTTCAGTTTGAATGAAAATTCAACACAGATGCACAATTTATAGGCTAATTGTGGATGTACATCTACAGTGTCCTCCATAAGTATTGGAACAGTAAGACAAAATTACTCTGTTGGCTGTGGAGTCAAGACATTTGCAAATATGATTAAAAGATGAATATGAGACAAAACTACAGAATGTCACATTTTATTATTAGCCATTTCAACACATACATGTTTTACCAAATAAAAAGAACAGCACTTTTAGAGTTCATCCCACTCATTGATGTGAGTATAAGTATTGGGACAGTTGAACATAAGGCAGATATAAAAGATTAAAAGCTATAGTTTAGTTGCAGATCCCTTGCAACACAATCACAGCAGTAAGTCTGGGACCCATAGACATCGCCAGACTCTTGGTCTCATCCTTTGAAATGCTTTGTGAGCTATATTGCCCACAACAGCAATTAGCAATACTAGATAAATGTTTATCTGATTCTTATCAAATTATCAAATTCTGAATGGATTTATATCCTGGATTATAGATGACACTTAATTGTGATCTCATAAAGTTGCATTACAATCAATGAAGCTCTGCATCTACACTTTGTTAAAATGAGAAGATTCGCGAGCGTGTAGAACTCTGAACAATACTCAAGCATTTTGAACGGTTAGTGAATGACTAACGTAAACACGTCCGACTGGCCATTACCTTTATGAAATCAACAGATGTGTCTGTGCTTGGCTATATTATTCAACACAGCAAAAATATGTTGTAATTAGAAACCTTTGACCAGATATGACATTGGTGGTATTGGTTACTTGTGTAGGGGTTTTAAACGACGCGTTTTCAACAAAAAATGGAAAACTGTTTTGATTGTTTTGCTGATTATTTACATTAAAACAGTGTTTTGGGAGCCTGAAAATGCCAACTTTGGAAAATGTGTTTCAAAGTGCAAGTTTTAGAAAAATAATACAGCTATTGTCTACATGTAAACTACAAATGTGAATCTGTGAACGTCATGCACATTGTGTATTACTGTGTATGTGTACAGGTGTGTTCTTTACAAAGTCACATTGCAACTAGTAAGGCATTTTTAGTTGTTTTCATGGATCTGTGTGAACGGGATCGTTTTGACAATGTTATCATCTGTACACAAAACTTTTCAAAAATACAATGGGAAAAGAAAAAGTCTATACTCAGAATTATCAAATGGTTTGTCTTTAAGCATATTAAAAACATCAGACAGACATAAAAACAGCATTAAACTAGATTTTTACCACAGGGGGGTCTTTAAAATAATGTAGTGTAATAAAATGTTTTAGCATTTTAGCAAATGTATAAAGTTGCCCCCCCCCCCCCCCGGTTCTGCATTAACACCCACAATTAAACTTGGCCACCCATAATGGTTCTCACCTCTAAAAAAGTCTAAAACACATTTGTAAAGCAAAACAGTGAGTTAAACAGATTGTAAAAGTGAAAGAATGTGACTGTCCAGAACTCACATTGAAGATCTTTGGGAAGAATAGGTACAGTGAGCCAGACCTCATCGCCTAGCATCGGTGCCTGACCTCACTAATGCTCTTGTGATATTTATGCCATAAGGATTAAACCCTCCTCATTCGCTGCTACTGATTTCATTCTTCTGAGAAGGCTTCCCACTAGATGTTGGACCATAGATGGAAAGATTCAGACACAAGAGCATTAGGGAGGTCAACCAATGAGTATTTGGGTCTAGCAGTCAATTACTTTCACACTAGACTCAGTAAACCATTTCTAGATGGACATTACTTTGTACACAGAGTGCTGCAGGGATGATTTATTTTTGTTATTTTTATTTAGAGTGTAAGGTATTTTAATGAATCTTTGCAAATCGCCCTTCCTAATAATGTCCTAATTAGCAAGTTTCACCATGAATGGTTTACCGTCTCTCAGAGGACGGCTCGGAAGAGAGGGGCGGGGTGAGCAGAGCTCATTTGCATTTAATGCGGCATGCAAGAATACAGCTTGCATTAGACAGAGCTGTTATTGACAGGGTAAAACACAACCATTGAGATATTTCAACCAAACTATGATAGACTTTTTATTATGACCCTAAAGAATCATATCAATTTGTGGAAAATGGGCATCCGATGACCCCTTTAAACTCTTTATCAGTTTTGAGCACATTACTTTAAAAAATAAATTAGTTATAGTTACTAGTTACTTCTCACAAATAGTAACTGAGTTACATCATTATAAAAGTAACACATTACCAGGGAAAGTAACTATTAAAAAGTAACAAAAAAAAATAATTAAGTTAAAATGTGTCAAATAACTTGGACGCCCCCAATATTAAATATGCTAACTGAATGAAATGGACACTAAATAGAATAAATTATTATTATAAAACATTGTACACTAATCTACACTATTTTAATGCTTCTGTGGGACAATGTGAGAGACACCTATCAAATTCAATATATTATTGTAAATATTATCAACCCTCTATGGACACCTTGACAATAGAATTGTCATTGACTAGTACATTTTTTAGTTTACTCAGCAGACTAATAATAATTATCTGATATACTGTTTTATATTAGATAAAGTATATATATATATATATTATTATTGTTTTTTAATATCTGTCACTTAGCATCAGTCAGTCAAGCATTATAATATGATAATTTGATCATTTAGGATTATATGATGATAGAACTTTAGTAATTAGAATAACCATGTATGAATGCATATCTGTCATGTTGACTGAGCTTAGGACTAGTGGTGGTGCTTAAGATATTGTTTGTCATTTAGTGTTTCTATAAAAAAGGGGGGAAACTACAAAAAGTAATACTGATAAGATAACAAAACTACTATGAATTCTACTACTAATAACAATATAAAATGCACTGAGGATTAATGAGCTGCTGGGTTCATGAAGATTAATCAGGTTGTGTGCATTCGCTCGAATTGATTTGCTGAAATCAAAACCGGGACGATAATAGGTGAGCGCCAGCCAATGAAATTGTCGTTTGCGCATTAGTTCTGCCCACTAACAGAGAAACTGGCAGTTTCTGAAGAATTCCAAAGGAACTCTGTTATTTTGACAGGAAAATACAACAAAGAATATTGTTTACATGTAGCGCGTTAATTCTGCATGTTATGTAAGACTCTCTCGATCTGTATCTTTCTTTGCGTGTGAGCCAAAGCGACAGCGAGTCGTGCGCCTTCACACTTAGGTAGGTTTACGTTAGCCTACGTCAAGTACAGGTACACTGCACATCCATTCAGATGAACTGAAAAATGAAATGATAAAAATATTATAGTAAAAAATAGTAACGCCGTATTTTATTGTCAGTAACGGTAACGGCGTTGTAATGGGGGAACAGTAATTAATTTGATTACTCGTTACTGAAAAAAATATTGCTGTTAGTAACACCGTTTATTTATAACGCAGTTATTCCCATCACTGCTCTTTATGTAGCCGAATCTGTGCTGGTTTAAATTAGCTGCCTCCAGTTTTCCCTTTGTTTTGCCTCCAGCTAGCACTGTGACGAAATTGTGATGTCGGCCCTAAAAGGGTCTATATGAATTGCGATTCTGTCTTCTAACATTTCTAATGGATTCACAAGTTTCAAAATCAATGTCCTAAAGCAGCAGTTCTTAATCCTGTTCCTCGCATCCCCTGCTCTGCACATTTTCTGTTCTGCATCTCTCTCTCTCTCCTTATTCAGATCATCAGCTCAGCTCCATCAATGAATTGTGTCCAATTATAAACTTTATGTTAGACAGACAGATATTTTTCACATAGCTACGAGAAGCGTTAAAGCTCCACTGAAGTGCCTTGAAACACACGCCATTATTCAATGTGTTGACATCAGTTTAACTGAAACAGGAAGACAGGGTGAGACTTATCAAGCAGCCCTGCCCCCTTTTTAAATAGCCAATAGTGTTTGTTTATATCACAGCTTGAGCTACAGCCGTTGAGCTTAGTGATGGGAAGTCCGGCTCTTTTCAAAGACTTGGCTCTTTTGGCTCAGCTCCCTTAGAAGAGCGGGCTCTTGTGGCTGCCAAATGGCTCTTCGTTTAGTATCACACGGAGCCTTCTATTTTAGCCCAATTTAGCAATTGTGAATGGTTTGTGAATGGTCACTAGTTAAGCTTGGTAAAGCCACATTTGACAGGGTATGACCGCCTCAATCTCATCCAGATTGCTATAAAACATAGCATTCTGTGTAGAATTCAAACACTGTAAAAAAAAATTGTTTAATACAATTGTCTATCAGCATAAATGTTTGTCTTTAGTTTTCAGAGGCAAATACTACCCATAGTATGCAGAAGGCTTTGAAAATTAGCCTAAATCTAAAAGAAAGAGGACTGTTAAAAAAAGATTAGCATCACTAATGCAATCTTTTTTATCGTAAAAAGCGCTATACAAATAAACTTGAACTTTCTTGCTCTGATCTTTTAACACTCAGTAGACTGATTTTTATTCATTAGATTAACTAAAGCTTTTAAGTTGTTGGTTGCTAGTTGAGTTGAGTTGAGTTGGGTCCGATAAGTTTTGTGATCTGTGCCGACTCGTGCATATGATCCGCTTCGTGCTATCATGTCTCTGGACCGGAGCAGACTGTATGTGCACAGTGTGTCATTAGCGTGACATAGTGCGAAACCACCCTTACGAAAATTAACCATGGTTTTACTTTTATTGTAGTAAAAGTGTAGTAACCATGTTTTTTTGGCATATCGATTACCATTTGTATAACCACAATTTTACTACAAAATACCATGGTTAAATTATGGTTAGTTTAGCAAAACCATGGTTAATGTGTGGTAACCACGGTTTAACTGCAGAAACCATGTTTTTTTTTGTTTTTTTTAATTTGTAGTAAAACCATGGTTAATTTTCACCTCCTACACTATAAATAGATGCTGAAGCGTCGGCTGAGATCGGTCACTTTTTCACAGGATTTGTATTTTCAGCACGGTGAATGGCACATAGTGCACTATATATAGGGGATAGGGAACAATTCAGACAGTGTAAATATGCTTTACACTTGGGCAAAAGAAGCTTTAAAGGGGTCCTTAGATGCAAAATGCACTTTTACATGTTATTTGAACATAAATGTGTGTTGGCAGAGTGTGTACACAACCACCCTATAATGACAAAAATCCACCCAGTGTTTTTTTTATTCCTGCTAAAACCATTACCCTTTTTTCAAATCAAACCGTTATCAGCTTCTTGTCTGTGTGACGTCACACAGACCCAGGCCCTCTCCCATGATAGTTTATCGACACTAGCATTTCAGCTCAGACTAGACTGGTGTCTTAAGGTGTGTTCACACCATATCGGAATTTCTGTAATTATGAGATACCAACTTGTAAAAAATGTTCATGTCCTCGTAGAACTCGTAATTACAACTTGTGAACTGTGAGTTTTCTGAGAGCTACAACTTGTACCTTGTGACTGCTGTACCACCTGACCACCGCAGGCATTTAGGCCTTGATAGTGTTACCATAGAAAAGCATAATTCCGAGTCCGAGGACGTGAATAGTTCCGAGGAGAACGTCACGTGTTGTCATCTCAAAATTACGGTAATTACGATATGGTGTGAAGGCAGCATTACCTTAGACCCGCCCTGAGTGAGCTGCCATCCGCCATTGTTTCACCGCCAGAGCAGATGTAGAAAAGAATATCTCCTAAGCGACTGAAGTGTTTTGTTGTTGGATGTAATAATGAACATAGCAGTCGTCATTTACTCGTGACATCTGAACCGCTGAAGAAACAGTGGATTACATTTGTTTCTGAAAGGAATGCACCCCCGATCTACCTAAATATGTCTATGTTCAGCAAATCATTCGTGATTCAGCTTCACCTACAGAAGAAGTGAGTATACATTTTTCTTTATGAATCTTTGCAAATCGCCTTTCCTTATGACGTGATAGCAAGTTTCACAATGAATGCGGCTAAAGTTTACCGTCTCTTAGAGAGCAGCTCAGAAGAGAGGGGCTGGCGAGCAGAACTAATTTGCATTTAAAGGGGCATGCAAGAAAATAGCTTGCTCTGAAAAGAGTTGTTTTTGACAGGGTAAAAATGGTGTTGTTTTACACTACCATTGAGAAATTTCAACTAAAGTATGCTATAAACTTTTCATTAAGACCCTAAAGAATCATATCGACTTGTGGAAAATGGGCATCCCAATTGCCCCTTTAATCAGGATAAAACCATATATTAGAAGCTAACATAAGCAGTAGCATTTACAAGTATGAGACAACAACAAACAGAAAAACATACCATTTTGAAACCTTCCATCAAACATCTATTGGCTCACAACTGGAGCGCATTCTAAGGTGAGGTGTAGCGCTTGCTCGTATGGCAAATAATTTGCAGGTATTATAATGCCAATCTTTGGACCAGTGTCTCAGAGGAATAGATTCGCTGCTGAGAAAGATGCCACAACAACAGAGAACAGACCGGACTCTTAAGATTTGTATTTTGAAAACACACAGCTGGTAAGTTGACTCAATTAATAGAAATAAAATAAACAAAAACAAACAATATTTTCACAAATTGAATTGTGGTTGCTCAACTTTCTGTTGTCACTATTTGTTCTTTTAAATCAATCAGTGTTCAATTATAAAACATACAACACCGGTTGTAAATCAAAATAGAAAACCAACCATTCTCAATGAAATATAATAGATACCCTTCGATTTCAACACTGAATTGTTCAATGTTTTAAGGAAAACTGTCTTATGAATAGTCCACAGAGATATTTAAATGTCTATATCTGTCGACAAGGAAAAGTGTTTCCATCCAAGAAAAGAAAAAGTCATTTGATTTCCTACTAGTCGCAGAATTCAGAAAAACCTGTCTTTTCCCACGGAAAGAAGGAAAAAGATCCAAGAACAGACTCAAGGTGGCTCGCCAGTCCAAACCCTCCTCAGAACCACTGGAAGGCCGGGACAATCCAGAACATCACATCAGACAGATGGCACCAACATGGAAAAGGACAGATTCACACGCATACAAAAAAAAACCTGACCAAGGAGATAGATGTATCTTGCATAGATGTATCTTGTCTCCTTTAACTCCCTTTCTTCCACATAAATTAATCGACAGAATTAATCTAAGAAGTGGTTTCTTTCTTTTTTTTTTCTTTTTTTTCTGGAGCGTCAACGAACACCGCGAGCTGCTTAAGATTCTGCATATGTGAACCTCGTGCTAAACCCCGGAAATCTTTTTTTTTTTTTTCTTGCTGTGCCGCATTCCGCACTCTCATTGGCCATTCTTAACTTGAAGATGGCTCCCTATTGGTCACATTAATAACCAACAAAACCATACATTCACGTAAAATGAATATTTTCTTGTATAAATTGTCTTCTTTTGAATAGTTCTCAATCATTTTTGTTATATTATTAAGTTAATAACATTGTCCTTTTTTTTTCTATGTTACTCCCTGGTAACCTTGGTTACAGAGGGGCCTAACATTTCTGGACGCGCACTAGCCGGTTTAGCGAATCACAACACACTAGTCCAGCTGACCAATCTGAGCCCATTGAGTATTTCTGAGGGAGGGGCTTCATAAAAACAGGAAATCATCAGAGTGTTTATTGGACAAGGGACAGAGCGGTGTAGCATAAAGGTAAATTATGTGAAAAATAATGTGTTAAAAAAATAAAATACATTCACGCATGATACAGACAGAACCCCATAAACACAATCAAACCTGGAAAAAAAAACAAAAACAAAAAAAAGTCAACCACCCCTTTAACTGTATACTTTTGGCCATATAGTTATGCACTGTAAGATATGACATTTTTAAAAAATCACTAACATCAATTATATTAATTCAGAACCTAAAGTGTATTTTAAGCCTACCATCAATAGATATTGCAAACTAAAGTGATTACCCACAACCGAACCTGTTTTAATATGTAGTCTAATAACTTTATTGAAGTAATGCTGCAATGAGGCAGCCTGTGAGTCAGTGTCCACTCTGACGGATTTAGTAAGGGATTTGTCAGACTGATTCAAATCTAGTTGATAGAGTTTATGAGCAATTCATTAAAAGAACCAGCTCGTAAGAGCCATTGTTCATGTTTGTACTGCACAGGTCAGATGTATAGTATGTGAGTACAAGTTTCCATTCAATTCCCTCAACTTCCCTGTGTGACACTTCACATTTGGTGATTTTTCATTGAAATAACTGTTGCCCTCCTCTTCCACATTTCTCTTTACCATCTGGGTTTTTAAGGCTGTTGCCAGTATATTATAAAAGTAAAAAGAAGATTTTAGTAATTTGGTAGGCCTGTTATTACAATTAATTATTATTTTTTTTGTTTACTGTAAATGTAAATGAAATCTGTAAAACTTAAAATGTTGCTACCATACGCTCTATGGTTTTTTATAACCTCAGTTAATTATTATTATTATTTTTTTTTTTTACCATAATTTATTCCATAATTAATTTATTTTTTTCATTTAGTTTTTTCATTTTTTTGTTGTTGTTTATTTTGACAGTGTAGATAGCTATGAATGTTTGCAGTGCAACAAAAATATATTAAATTAAATTTTAAATTAAATATTAAATTAAAATCATATAAAATTTAAGAATATATTAAGTAAAAATATGCAAACAAAGGCAGTAATGTTATGTTTTGCTATAACCACACATGCATTCAATTCTAATTAAATATACAAAAAAAAAAAAAAACAGTTTTATATTCTCTCATTTAGGTTCATTCTGAATTTTTGAATTACTTTTTGAATTTTAAAATACAGTTCTTAATTTTGCTTGCTAGCTTTCAATTCAAACTGAGATATAAAAAGTGAGTGGCACACAACTCTACTGCCTCATCCAGTCATGAAATTCGCCTCAGTGTACGATCATTTTGGATCCTGTTATGAAGCATTACAAGCTTACTTTTTGTCCCAGGCAGTGCGTGATGTAAAACAGTCTCTCCTTGTGGTTTTTCTAGTCCATATGGAGGTGGTTAGAGGCCTCATTAGCTGGTTTGTGTTAAGCAGTTACAGTGATGTGCTACTATAAAAACCCTGCACTGATGAATTATCAAGGCTAAGACATTTACAGCATCACCCTCTGGCTAAACAACAGTTCAGCCGACCTCAGTACAGTAACAGACGGTGAGTAGGCCAAACTGAAAATCACACAACTGTAAATCTCAAGAGTTTCTCATTAAAATAAATATTCAAAGTGATAATGCAATTTTTGAATGACGGTAATTAAAATACCCAAAGCACACTGAGAACACTTTCTTTAACCTCTTTCTGATGTAGCAGTTTCAACGTTTCTGTTAATTTGACACTGAAAAGCCTATAAAATATACAAATTCCCAGACACCACAGGTTTAACGCAATAAAGGCCCTAATTGGCTACAATTAAAAGCAATTCAGATGTTCAATTTTGGCACATATGCAATTTATAAACCATAAGTTATAAACCACCATCAACACCCACATCAGGTTGGGAGTGGATCCTAAAAATCCAAGTGCTCCTTAATTTTAACAGAAATGTACTCTTATTAAAAGTATGGTGACCAGGCTTGTGTTTTGCTCTGATATGCATTATCAGCTATAATGGGGGTAATGCTGTGGCGCCCGGGGAGCAGTTGGGAGTTCGGTGCCTTGCTCAAGGGTCTCACCTCAGTCGTGGTATTGAGGGTGGAGAGAGTGTTGGTTATTCACTCCCCCCACCTACAATCCCTGCCGGACCTGAGACTCGAACCCACAACCTTCAGGTTACAAGTCCGACTCTCTATCCATTAGGCCACAACTGCCATGTGCAGTCATGTGCCTTTCGTGTGCCACGACTGCCATGTTAAGACGTGTGCCTTTCCAAATCATACCCATTCAATTGAATTTGCCACAGGTTAACGTCACTAAAAGTGTAGTAACATCTACAAGCAATATGAATGCTCCTGAACTAAATTTCAGTTGTCCTAGATAAGGGTACGAATACTTATGCAATGGAATTATTAAGTTTTTATTTTTAATAAATTTGCAAAGATGTTAAAAACCTGTTTTTTTTTTTTTTGCTGTACCATTATGGTGTATGAAGTGTAGATTATTGTGGAAAAAAATGTAATTTAAAGCAGTTTAACAAGGCAGCAACATAACAAAATGTGAAAAAAATTAACAGGTGTGAATACTTTCACAATATATATTCCAGTGTAGACGCATGCTTTCATAAAAAAAAAAAAATAGTATATAGTATAGTAATATATATATTATTTTTTTAATTTTAGTTCAATTTTATTTTATTATATTTAATTTATTTAATTTTTTTATTATTTTTATTTTAGAGAAAAGATGAGAGAGTACAGGAAATCACACAAACAACAGGACTCACATCACAAAAGCTATTTTTTTCTGTCATAGGAGCCATGAATTAAGGAATGAATTAGATATTTTGACACATACAAAGTCTTTGTACTGAAAAAAAAAAAAAAACATTCTGTACATTTTACAATTCCTCAGTCTTCATAAATAAATAAATAGAAATCATGCTTTATAGGGTTAAAAATGCAGTTCCTCGCCCCTTTAAACTAGCCAAAAATGATATCACAATATGAACTCCATCTGGCCAACAGACACAAACTGTTGTTTTTGAAACTGTATTTTCCCCAAACTGGCCTTCAGTGAAAGAAAGAAATCATTGTAATAACTATAGCTGTACCTGTTGTTTGTGAGGTTCCTCTATGTTTTAAACAGCTTTTGCTAAGTGAGAGTGATTGACAATCACTGCTTACTCTACCTTAGGCAGTATGATAAAGATATCATTGCAACAGCAATGACTGAGTGCTGGAACGGATCAGGAATCATGACAAAAGACATACTGGAAAAAACTACAAGTGCCTGTCAGATTGCCTGGCAACAATCCCAACTCCGGGAATCAGAGATAATGGTTTCATTGTATGTGATGAAAAGCAAATCACTGTATTTGTCAAAATGTGTTGCGGTTGTGGCTTCAAATGTCTTAAAGATTTTAAAAGTTTGGTTTGAGGCAAGTAAACTTGACATCCGTGAGCAGAACTGTATCCAGTCTGTGAAATAATCATTAATTATTAGTTTGGATAAGCAAAACTTCTAACAACAAAGTTCACTTTTTCCTCTCTTTTCACTGCACTATATTCTTTTTTGCATCTTTCTGTTATTGTACTATTGTCTTTTTTGATTTATTTGCCCCTAATCGGCATGTTACAAAATAAACTTTTGCTGGTTCTTGACCAGAAACCCACTTTCACATCATTTCTGACCCAGTTCTGTTTATTTGATACAAAACAGACACGGGACAGAATTCACTATGCAGTAACTATATGAAGGTCAGAAAAACTGTTGATCTATTTGACACAAGTGAAGATGTGGATGCCAAACTTGTCTGCCTCCCTTCTGGAAAACCTCTCTTTAAAGTGTATAATCGTAAAGAAAATCTAAATGATTAAAATGAAAGATGATAGATTAACTTTTCCCCCCAAAAGTAGGCCTATATTTGTATTGTTTTCCATGTGCTAAAAAAGTGACAAACAACTTCATGTAAATGTTTTTTTTTCAACAACAACAATAGAAGCTTTCTCTATTATGCAAATCTGAAAATTAATTGAAGTTCTTATTAAATATAAATCTGTTCTACCTGTTAACATCATTGTCATGTTCTTCTGAATCGGTCTGGTAAGAACTGACTGCCTGAGAGGGAGAACCAATAAAGACAGCTAGTCGTTTCCTGTTTTCAACAAACAGCTAGACAGAGTAAAACTGAAACACATGTTTGATAGGTCATCAGAATGGTTTGCTGTAAAACACAGCAATTTAAAAGGCAAAGTAAATGTTTTACTGCCACCTAGTGTCTTCTGAGATGAATTCTCCTCAGAGCACTGAACTCAGACCAGTGTTGTTTAATCATTTTTAATTAGTTTTTCTAACGTTTTTTCTCTGTATTTGACCTGGGAGCAATTCTTTAAACATTGGTCTTATTCTTTAGGACAGGCACTTTAAGTTAAGTTTGGAGGGGAGGGAGGGAGGGACGGATGGAGGGATATTGTATAATGTCACAGAAAGGTCAAAGAAAACCGTTATTATTAAGGTGGGAAATTCAGACATGAATATGTTAAAGAGAAATGAGGACAAACTAATTTGGCATTTTCTTGGGAAAATGCATTGTATTTATTTTTTTGTTTTTTTAAATGTACATAAACTTTAAAATCAATATTTAACTTACTGCATTACACACAAAGCTAAATCTATCAAATAATGTTACCAAGGTGTCTTAAACTACCCAAATATACAATGACTAAAAACAACTGGCCAATCAGAGACTGCTGTCTTTAATTAATCTTTAATTCAATTTTTATTTCATCTGAAGCCCTATAACGTAAATTATTTACTATGACATTAAGTAATTTTAGCCTTTTAAAATATAACTGATTAGATATCTTTGCATGCAAACCACATAAATGCATGTGATTAATTACTTGGCACCATAATTTATTTAATTAACATTCAGTTTTTTGTTTTTTTCTTGTTGCACATGCTCTAACCAGAAGGATTTTCACTAAGCTCTTGTTTAGTTTTAAATGTGGTTCCTTTCCTCTTTAAAACCATCCACTGATCAACAACAAAATAAAAACATTATTTGAGCACTATAGTATTGTGGTAATATTTACCATTTCACATAAAAGAGCATGTAGCTGTTCATCCTGATGTTACGTGACACTTTTGACCAGCTACTGTCACTGCTTTCCTGCCATCCAGATCCACTGATGTCACAGATGTGAATAATGCAGTGCCCTACATGCCAGTAAAATGTGAGTAAATGAGATGACTGAAACTGCTGGCAAGCTAGTTTGTACTGTGTCCTGCTGCTGCTGACTGATGCTTCTACCAGTTCAACAAACACAGATTATGAAGAGTTTATGTGTCCAGCAGAAGGCAGATGTTTGATGAACTGACCCGCACCAGTACTGCAGGACAGAGAAAACTCTTCTGGAACTCTCAGTCTGTTCTTCTGCTTATGCACTGAGGATGTGATGCCAAAGCGCATGGAAGTACCAGGACCCTGTGGAGAGAGTTAGATGATCAGAAGTTATGGACAAGCTCATGTTAACCGTTGTGGAAAAAATAAAAAAGTGTGCTTAATTGTATTGAACGTGTACTTTTAGTATATTTCAAATTTTGAAAGTACACTAGTAGATAATGTAATATTACACAAATTAAAGGCCACTGAATTGCAACCGCTTACCTTAAATTCTTTTTAGAAAATTCAACGAATATCTTTTTTTTCAGTGTACATATTAACTGGCTATAATGTTTCATGTGATGTGCCAGCTCCTCTTCTTTCTATTTTATAAAGCATGCTGATCTGATATTGATATATTTATACAGTAGGGTCACTGATTTATGCAAGTACATAGTAGTTAAGGCCAGTTAATATAAAGATTATTTTTTATAAATGTTCTCTAATGTTTGTCGGTAGGGCACTTTTTTTAAAATTCAAAAATATGCAACAGGGCTCAAGAGGTTTTAACCACAGGTTTTGTAGCACAATCATGGCTGTTTTGTGGTACCCATGGTTTAACTATAATAACAATGTTTCTTTTTTTAACTATGGTATAAACATAGTTAAAACATTTTTTGTAAGGTACAGGGTATACTCAGGGGTTAAGGTGAGTTGTAGCCCATCAGAGTGGAGTGTCACCTACTGACTGTCGCATATTCTCTATTTTGTTGTACTATGAAGTTCTTGTTTTTTTTCCATTTACCTGTGTACTTTTGTAGTCCTTCGTTATTTTATTATTTATTGCTTTACCGTATCACAGTGTTGACAACTTACAGATTGTCCTTGAAACATTGCTGTGACACAGAGCCCTCACAGAAGTCCTTATTTTATATATTTGGTTAAATATAAGCTTTGTGCAACACTTCTTTACATTATGCAAACTAGACATGCATTAACAATGTATTTAACTTTTTTTTGCAATGTATTTTTCTCTAATTGTAATCACAGGTGAAAATTGCATTGGGGGGGGGGGGTCTTTTCTGCTTCCTCATATACTGCAGGGACAACTTTGCAAGCATATGCAAAAGATCTCCAGAAATTTGTCGACTCCTGCCCACAGCTGAAAAGAAAAATTATAATAATATGCCTATTAAAAATAATTGTAGAACATGATTTTGTGTGTGTGTGTGTGTTTTTACTGTTCTTTGTATTTTGTATAAGTGGTTGCAAGTTGGTTTTTTCTGCATTCTGTTCTTGGAAAATATCTTTAAACCTAAACTTAAGGTCCTTAAAGTCTTTGGACCTTGCATTTAACTATGTAATACAGTTCATTGTTAATAACTTTGAAACACATCTATTGTAGCATAACTAAAATTGTTTAATGTTACACATAACAAGAGGGTAACAAGGCTTCACTTTAGATTACAGCCCGCGGATGTTACACTTACACAGTAACTACACGTAACAAGGGTGTATGTTTGCATAGTAGTTGAGAAAAATGTTGTAGTACATTTTATTCTACTTGCCTCAAACCACATACGGAAGATCAAGTGCACCAACAGCACTACAGCTATCAAAAAAACATCAATTCGGTAAATGTGTATTACGATGGTATATTTCTATGCTATATCCTCGGGGCAGCTGGAAACAGGTAATCTAGTTTTCCACTACTGCACCTCAACGGACATGATTCGCTGCTGAGATGACTATATGCAATGCTCTTCTATCAGGTAAATTTTCATATCAATTTTTAAACCAAATCATAGCAGAAACTCGTTCCAAAATTTCCCCATACTTTAGTAATTTTGACTATGGTGGTTTTTAACTTTGCTATAATTACTAAATTATACTACAGTATAGGCCTACCATTTGTATCAATGTCATGTAAGATATATGTTGTAATAATACAATAAGAACCCAGTATGTAGTGTAAAATATACTGCATTATAGTTTTATGTTACTACAATAAGGCCACTTGTTATAAATTATAATATTGTTGCCAAACACAGTACCTAATGCATACCACACAATCTTATAACAGTTACACATTACTTATGAAATACTAACAGTATAAATACTTTTCATTTTCCAAGTCATTACCCCCTTATTCCCCAATTGTTTCCATTTACCTACATGTACCTTCAGCTTTAAATCATGCTGATGCGTAAAATCGTAAGGATTTAAATTATGCTGAATCTACATACACGTAATTTCAGAACAGGTACCCTTTAGTTATAAAATACAGTATACATGCTTTATAATTCCTTAGGTTATTACCCCCTTATTCCCCAAACGTTGCATATTGTTCCCTTATACCTATGAGTAGGTACTGTGGAGGTACTCAATAGTTACAAATAAGTACGCTGTAAATTCTGTTTAATTACGCGGTACATTGCGGGCTGTAATCTAAAGCGTTACCCTTTTTTCAAGTAACTAGTGAAGTAATGCATTACTTTTTAATTTAGAAGGAAATATCTGAGTTACCTTTTTTCACATACCTTGTATTGACAGCTCTGCTTTCCTCATGTTGAGAGCAAACCTGCAATAATTAAATATGTTAAGTGAAGTGACATTCAGCCAAGTATGGTGACCCATACTCGGAATTCGTGCTCTGCATTTAACCCATCCAACGTGCACACACACAGCAGTGAACACACACACACCGTGAACACACACCCGGAGCAGTGGGCAGCCATTTTATGCTGCAGCGCCCGGGGAGCAGTTGGGGGTTCGGTGCCTTGCTCAAGGGCACCTCAGTCGTGGTATTGAGGGTGGAGAGAGCGCTGGACATTCACTCCCCCCACCTACAATTCCAGCCGGCCGGGGACTCGAACCCGCAACCTTTGGATTACAAGTCCGATTCTCTAACCATTAGGCCACGACTTCCCCACCCACGCCTCCACGTTAAATTAGACAAATATCCTTTATGTATTTAATCCCATATTATTTACCAATATCTTTGCTACTGACCTTCGATTATCCAATTCAACCATAATAATAAGCAAAAATGACACATTTGTGTTTGATTTTTGTTATTGAGGAATAATGTTAAACTTTCTTCTCCTGCATCATATTATTCACTTGTTTGAGGTGTGCCCTCTACAGTACAGACAAGAATTTACATTTTCTTCCACCTGAGGCGTATTCATTTCACGTTTGGTGTGAAAGGGCTTTTACATTTGTAAAAGAAGAACTTTTTTAAATTAAAAACAAACAAGCAAGCCCTGCCCATATTTAAAAAGTAACTCTAAAGTAATGTAACATAAAAAAAAAAAAAAAACTTAATTTTTCTATAAAAAAATTAATGTAATTAGATACTTTTTAGGGAGTAACGCAATATCGTAATGCATTACTTCTAGTGAATGCAAAAGTAACTTTTCCCAACACTGTTTGTCACAATGAGGTACCAAGAATGATACTGTGAGAATTCAACAATGAAATCCTTGGACCATAATAATATAATATATTTAGGAGGTCTGTAAAAGAGTGCACAGAACATATAAGATTCATCTTAATTAGCTGCACTTCAGAAGCCGAAAAACCATCGACCGGCAAAAGGTTGCAGTGATACTGATTCTTGAGCTCAGCTTGACCACGACCACCACCTTGGAGAATTATAAAAGGTACAGTTAGCCATAGTCAGTTCTTCAGGATTTAGCCAGGTCTCTGTCAAGAATAGCTAAAACTAAAAAAAAAAGTAATTTAAAACAAAAGATTTTTTAGAAAGAGACCTGGCATTAAGTAATGCCATATTAACAGGAGAGGAGGAAGGATTCTGTTCTTTAAAAGTGCACTTAAGTGTGTTTAAAAAACAGTCCTGAAAGTGTCTTTTTTTAAGTACACTCAAGTGGCCTTTTATTTGAGTATTACAGTATATTATCTGCAAGTATCCTTTTTAAAAAGTGTACTTTTAAAGATCTGAAATACTAAAAGTGCACATTCAATATATTTAAGCACACTTTTTTCACAAGGGTATATTAAGATAGTTATTATGAAATAAAGAGGGGTAACATTTTTGTGGCTATGAATTTGATCCTGTCAGATTCAGTGACTGTGCTGTATCTACAAAAATATTAATATCAATATGCATTATAAAACAGAAAGAAGAGGAGCTGACAACACATTAGTCACTTTATTTAACTTTATAAACAGTTATTGTAAAACAAAGAGGTGTAATAATCTTTAGCTTAAAAGGGAATTGTACAAACCCGATTCCAAAAAAGTTGGGACACTGTACAAATTGTGAATAAAAACAGAATGCAATGATGTGGAAGTTTCAAATTTCAATATTTTATTCAGAATACAACATAGATGACATATCAAATGTTTAAACTGAGAAAATGTATCATTTTAAGGGAAAAATAAGTTTATTTTCAATTTCATGGCATCAAAAAAGTTGGGACAAGGCCATGTTTACCACTGTGTGGCATCCCCTCTTCTTTTTATAACAGTCTGCAAACGTCTGGGGACTGAGGAGACAAGTTGCTCAAGTTTAGGAATAGGAATGTTATCCCATTCTTGTCTAATACAGGCTTCTAGTTGCTCAACTGTCTTAGGTCTTCTTTGTCGCATCTTCCTCTTTATGATGCGCCAAATGTTTTCTATGGGTGAAAGATCTGGACTGCAGGCTGGCCATTTCAGTACCTGGATCCTCCTCCTACGCAGCCATGATGTTGTAATTGATGCAGTATGTGATCTGGCATTGTCATGTTGGAAAATGCAAGGTCTTCCCTGAAAGAGACAACGTCTGGATGGGAGCATATGTTGTTCTAGAACTTGGATATACCTTTCAGCATTGATGGTGCCTTTCCAGATGTGTAAGCTGCCCATACCACACGCACTCATGCAACCCCATACCATCAGAGATGCAGGCTTCTGAACTGAGCGCTGATAACAACTTGGGTTGTCCTTGTCCTCTTTAGTCCGGATGACATGGCGTCCCAGTTTTCCAAAAAGAACTTCAAATTTTGATTCGTCTGACCACAGAACAGTTTTCCACTTTGCCACAGTCCATTTTAAATACGCCTTGGCCCAGAGAAAATGCCTGCGCTTCTGGATCATGTTTAGATATGGCTTCTTTTTTGACCTATAGAGTTTTAGCCGGCAACGGCGAATGGCACGGTGGATTGTGTTCACCGACAATGTTTTCTGGAAGTATTCCTGAGCCCATGTTGTGATTTCCATTACAGTAGCATTCCTGTATGTGATGCAGTGCCGTCTAATGGCCTGAAGATCACGGGCATCCAGTATGGTTTTCCGGCCTTGACCCTTACGCACAGAGATTGTTCCAGATTCTCTGAATCTTTGGATGATATTATGCACTGTAGATGATTATAACTTCAAACTCTTTGCAATTTTTCTCTGACAAACTCCTTTCTGATATTGCTCCACTATTTTTCGCCGCAGCATTTGGAGAATTGGTGATCCTCTTGCCATCTTGACTTTCAAGAGACACTGCCACTCTGAGAGGCTCTTTTTATACCCAATCATGTTGCCAATTGACCTAATAAGTTGCAAATTGGTCCTCCAGCTGTTCCTTATATGTACATTTAACTTTTCCGGCCTCTTATTGCTACCTGTCCCAACTTTTTGGAATGTGTAGCTCTCATGAAATCCAAAATGAGCCAATATTTGTCATGACATTTCAAAATGTCTCACTTTCAGCATTTGATGTTATCTATATTCTATTGTGAATAAAATATAAGTTTATGAGATTTGTAAATTATTGCATTCCTTTTTTATTCGTAATTTGTACAGTGTCCCAACTTTTTTGGAATCGGGTTTGTATATAACTAATTACAATTAATTATGATTAATTACAATTATTTATATCTGCTGACAGTAAAATCTGTAGCAGAAATAAATTGCTATCAACTAATCTGTTCATCCATCGAACATTCAGTGTAAGTTCATATCAACTCTAAGAAAGGATATTTTCTTGGCTACAGAAAACACTTTCCTAAGTATTAATACATTAGAGCATGTAGTAAGGATCAGAAATCATAAAGGGACATTAATATGCAAGGCAGAATCAGAAACTCATGTAATTTGTGCACAAGAATTTTATTAGCTAAACACTAACACAAACTAGTCTAACAAACAATCACTCATAGATGGGGAAAGGGCTACTGAGAGTTGATGGATGAAACCATCAAGAAAACCAGAGAATGCAGTTATGGAAAGAGTCAGTTAACCACCTGATTAAAACCATCAGCATCATTCATAACGGGGTTTATAACTTATACTAAACCTCTGTTTCATTTAGCTAAATGTTATACTTGCATTGCTTTGTTGTGACGAGTGTCCGGAATGCAGTTTCAGATGAAAGTCTTAATGGTTTCAAGGTTTTGGACTCCCGATCACGTTCTTCTGCATTGAAGAGTGATGAATTCCAAAGATGTTCTGAGGTAGAAATGTTCTTCCCAGGTAGAAAGTGAAAAAGAGCTAAGAAAGAGATCTGCTAAGGTCCGAGGAGCTTTGGTTGAATGGAAAGTCAAGGCCGCAAGGCCTGGCACAAAACTTAAAACGTGCAGAAGAGTTTTAGCTCACATCCTCATCTTCTCAGAATCTAACAGAACCGCAGGCTGCCAGGGCGTCACTTAAGTGAGAGCTTTATCTGCTATAGAGTTCACACCTCTGCTATAGGAGTCAAAGAGCCTATGGTGACTTGAACTTTTGGAGGGAAAGTTTATGACTCTTTGTCTCCATGCATGGTAATTTGCATATGAACTGGATTGGAAGTTGATATACAAACTATTAAAAATTCTTAGACATATAATATACACTCTCAATTAGATCATCTGAAGACGAATTGATAGAGACCAAACATGGTATAAGTCAGGTAATATTAAAATAGTGTTCTATCATAAGCATGGATAAAACAGGATACAATACACAAAAACATATACAAGAACAGTAATAATATACACTATGACCTGAAGATATGCGTGTTCATTCAAAGAAAGGTTTTTCTATGAATTAATTAGAGAAGAGTCCAATTTTATGGCATAATGTCTTTCCTAAGGGAAAATGAGAGTTGAAAATGAGTTTCTCTGCCCGCATTCTTTTGAGGAATAAAACAAATGTTATCAGATTGGTTGCCATGGAACCGGGGCCTGGAGTCATTGACAGACATACCAGCACCCAGTATGTGTATTGGGTGGGAGGTCTGTGACCATTTGTTAACTTAATAACTAATTTATTTGTTAAATCAAATGCAAAATTGTGTGTCTGATTGGTCCAAATGCTACAGAGGGGTGTCTAATTTCGGTAGCTATAAATTTGATCTGTCAGATTAAGTGTCCCTGCTATGTCTATAAAGATATTAATCAGATCAGTTTGCTTTATAAAATAGAAAGAAGACAAGCTGACACATCACATGAGTCACGTTATTAAACATTATAGTCAGTTTTTATGAAACAAATAGGGGTATCACGTTTCGGCAGCCATGAATTTGACCTGTCAGATTTAGTGCTCGCCAAGATGGGTATTTCAACAATTTTGGAGGTATTTGTCCGTTCAAGTGCAAGAACACACGAAAGAGAACTCAATTCGGTGTTCATACTTATTACTCAGTTGAGTATTTTTGTTTCTTACCGAACCAAAAGACCCATACCGAAAATTTTCATTACACCCCTAGTGTCCACTCTAGAGCCTCTGACATCATCATGGGAAGAGAGTCTGCATTCAAAGTTTGATAAATATACTCTGGCTTCACACCTTTGCATGCGAAACAACAGTTGTTATACCTCCCATAACATTAAGCAATAAATCCTACTTTATTCCACAATATTTCCTAGCAAAGGCTGACCTGTTTCTCAATGTAAGCTACAAGCAGAAGTTTCCCATCACATGGGTGAGAGCAAATGAGGAGAAGCATTTATGTTATCAATGGCAATTCACAATAGAGACAGAAGATTCTTGACAGTGAGCTAGAAGGGAGGGGTTTCAGTGGAGACACAGAGGGCCCTACTTTAACAATTTAAGCGTATGCACTAAAGTGCATGGCGCAGGTGCATTTCGGGCATGTCCGAATCCACTTTTGCTAGTTTAACAACAGGAAAAACAGTCGGCGAGCACAGTGCATGGTCTAAAGTGGGATTTATACTTTCGCCCGGCTCTGCGTCGCGAGCCTCCGCTGACTGCGCGTGCACCTTCCCAAACGGATGAGGCTTTAATACTTGTCCCGTTTGCCGTTTGTACTATTCAGAATATGCAAACCACTCATTAGCAAGAAGAATAGGAAGATTAACCTTTACCAAAATGATGGAAAGGTTAAAGTTTGGAGAAAGAATGGATCTGCTCATGATCCCAAACATACAAGCTCATCTGTGAAACACAGTGGAGGTAATGTCATGGCTTGGACTTGCATGGCTTCTTCAGGGACGGGCTCATTAATCTTCGTTGATGATGTAACACATGATGGCAGCAGCAAAATGAACTCAGAAGTCTACAGAAACATTTTGTCTGCCAATTTAAAGAAAGATGCAACCAAACTTATTGGGAGATCCTTCATCATGCAGCAAGATATTGACCCAAAACACACTGCCAAAACAACAAAGGAGTTCATCAGGGGCAAGAAGTGGAAGGTTTTAGACTGGCCAAGTCAATCTCCAGCCTTAAGCCCTATATAGCATGACTTTTACCTGCTTATAGGCAGTCGTGGCCTAATGGATAGAGTGTTGGACTTGTAACCCGAAGGTCGTGGGTTCGAGTCTCAGGTCCAGCAGGGATTGTAGGTGGGGGAGTGAATAACCAACACTCTCTCCACCCTCAATACCACGACTGAGGTGAGTCCCTTGAGCAAGGCACTGAACCCCCAACTGCTCCCCGGGCACTGCAGCAATGGCTGTATGTTCACTACTGTGTGTACACTTGGATGGGTTAAATGCAGAGCACAAATTCCGAGTATGGATACTTGGCCACACACCACTTCCCCTTTCCTTTCTAAAGAGGAGACTGAAGGGGGTAACCCACCAAAACAAACAACAACTGAAAGAGGCTGCGCTGAAAGCCTGGAAAAGCATCACAAAAGAAGAATGCAAAAGTTTGGTGATGTCAATGGGTCACAGGCTTGATGCAGTTATTGAAAGCAAAGGCTTAGTAAACATTTTATTGTCAGTATAAAGGCTGATAATGGCTGAATTAAAACAAAAGAATAATAAGGATTATGTCTCATACCTGGCGGAGATGTGAAAGGTTATGTTTCCTTAAACTAGTTTGTCACGCATTCCTTTATTTCAACACATTTCCAGGTAAATCCTAGTATTTTAAATTTGTGATTAATCGTAGTCCAGGACTGTAATTATCGCGATTACATTTTTTAATAGCTTGACAGCACTAATATATATATATATATATATATATATAATTTATTTATATTTATACACACACATACATACATACACCTATAAATACACACACACACATACACACACACACACACACACACACATATACAGTCCACTCCATAAGTATGGAACAGGAAAGACAAAATTGCTCTGTTGGCTGTGGAGTCAAGACATTTATAAATATGATTAAAAGATTAATATGAGACAAAACTACAGAATGTCACATTTTAATATTGGGTGATTCAACACATAGATGTTTTACCAGCTAAGAAGTTCCGCACTTTTAGAGTATCTGATGTGAGCATAAGTATTGGAACAGTTGCCTCACAGGTCTTTCTAAGGTGTTGTATCAGTTATATCCATTACTTCTGCATTCTGAATCTTGCATTCGATGATGACACACACAAACCAGGATGAAGACGAGGGAGCTGAATTGAGAGAAAAGCAAGCAACGACTACCTGATCGGCTGAGAAAACAACAGTAATTGATGACAAACAAATCATAAAAGCTGTGAAAATGAATCCTAAAAGATGTGTCTGTAAAATCATCAACTTCCAGAAAGCTGGGGTGATGCTCTGACAATCTACTGTCCTCAGGAGACTTTGACACAGAATTACAGATGCTACACAGCAAGATGCAAACCTCTGACCAGTACCAAAAATAGAAAGACAAGATTAGAGTTTGCAATAAGGCACAAAGGTGAGCCAGAAGAGTTTTGGAACTGTGTTTATGGACCGATGAGACAAAGATGAACCTTTTTCTAAATGATGGGAAAGCATGTGGAGAAAAAAAGGAAACAGCAATGATCCCAAGCATACAGCCTCATTTTTCACGAGTTCACACTTACATATAATAAATAGAATAAAGTTTACGCGTATTTGGAGTGCTGTCCGAGGGGAGGGCTCTGAGCTTGGAACTTCGGCCTGAACCCTGCGTACCCCCTTAGAGGCTAGGACAGGAATAGTTGTAAGTGCGGAGAAGGGGTGGCGGAGGGATGCTGGAAAACTGTCAAGGGACAGAGGTAAATCTACTGTGTATATACACACCTCTTATCTTGTTAACTGGGTTGATTACTGATTGTGCTCCTCTTGTGTTAATTAGGTTAATTATCTGAACGTGCTCCTCCCGAACTTTATTAGTAAAACATCATGTAAAGCATGGTGGTTAATTTGAATATGCATGTTAAGGGGCACGTAGAGGAAAATGTTGTGACCTCACAGCAGGGGCATTCTTGAAACGAAAACTCATTTTAAATTCAGGAGTTTGCATTGAATTATGAAACTAGAAATATGGTAGAATAAATTCTTACATGTGTAAATAAAGACTTAATTTCATGACCCCTTTAAAGTGAATGTTTAGCGTAAACGCACGACTCGCACCACACTACAATTCTCTTTAAAAACAAACACTCATACAAACAAAACACTCCCCTTAAATTCAGTTACTGTAACATGAGCAATGCAACAAAGAGTGACTATCCAAAATAAATAAACTTATTTTTGTTTGTTTGAGGATATTTTATTCACACAGCACATACTACAGGAGTAGATAGATTCTTAGAACAGCGCAGTGTACTACTGACAGTCGATAAGGAGAGAAAAACCTCTATCAGTCATGTTTAGAAAAATAGTGTTGTTAAAAAAGTATAAATTAGACCTACAGCTGAAACAACTTAATACACAAAATCAGAAAAATGCCTGTCAAAGACAAATGTAGGCTGGACTATGATGGGGGGGGGGGGGGGGGGGCTCTCTACATCCATAAATAGTTGTGATTAAACAGTGTTTTATACTTTCAGAGATTAGCGTGTCAATAAAACTTGCTTGCTGCTGAAGAGCATTTTACATTTGACCAGCTTTCATGTTCCCCCCAAAATTTACACATTTGTCCAGGGAAAAAGGACGAAAAAAAAAACGAAAATAAGGAAACCCTTCATGAAGTCTGACATATTCATAGACGAAGTTTATCAAAATAGCTGAAATGCTTGAATATAAAACAGAGGTAAGATGTTTTGAGACTCTTTGCAAAGACAGATTTCTGAGACACTTCTGCCCTCTTGTGGTTACACAGAAATATTCAACAGCAGCTGTTTCTGGGCCAGGTTTATCAAAATCTTTTTTACATATGAACATTTCTGCACATGCTAGCCAGTATCATTACCTGTATTTTGGGGTATGTGAGATACCAAGTCCAAACAACATGCATCCCTGCTCCTTTCCTTTTCAGCAGATAATTTTGTATGAACTAAGCTCTTAAGCAATTCAGGCTAATGGCTGCGTTCACACAATGGCCATGTACACGCTGGAGCTAAATACGGTTGTTACTCCTCTACTGAGTGCTTATTTCGGTCAAACAGCATCATGGGCGGGCCTTGGTCAATGAAAGCTGCCATGGATTCTGTCAGCCGTCAGTCTGAAGGTCTGGCTATACGAGACTACATGACATGTGACAGTGTGATTGACCTGAAGGCATTGAGGTTGGAAGCGGGAAATTTCAGTTTCCCACCTTTAACTTCATCTGGAACGAGGCATTAATCCACTCTACAACAGACTTAACTCGTAAAAAATTTCAGGTAGTTAATGAAGCAAAAACAAATACTGTTTGTTGTTCATATTTTTAGTGACCTTACTGGAAAGCCCAAAAGCACAAAGGAGGATATAATAAGCAGAAAAGGCAACACTGCAAAGAGCGTGCTGTTTAAAAGCAGCAGCTTCACAAGCGTAATACACCAAGTGCCTGTCAAAGGTGGTTCAGGTAAAGTTGCACGATACAATACGTCTTTGGTCAATCAGACGCCAAATAGGTTAAACTTTTGTTCACATCTGTGAAACAACAAAATGATTGTTCGCTATAGTTTTATCATAGCAATCAAAAATCTGTGGCGTGTACGTCAGTGTTTGGGATTAACAACCGTATTTACCAGCAGGTGTGATTCTCAAATCGTCTTGCACCTATAACAGCAGAGGAGTGCCTACAATGTCTATACAGGTCCCCTTAGTAGGGCAGATAATGCCTGTAACCATAGGAACAGATGATGATAGTCAATAGACTTTATGGATATTAAATTTATCAGGAACTGTTCATATATGTGGTCAAAAACTCTTCGGTACTGTTTTTTTCCACCTTGTAAGCCTATTTCCTAAATACTTGAGGGTTTTGTCTCACTCTCTCTTTCACAATACCATCATTTTACATAACCTGAGAGAGGTCGACAGCCCAAAGCACACACCTCATGCTTACCCATTTCAATGATGCCGTAGACTACTTCACTGCCATTTTATTCCTATAGCAAATTAACTGAACCCTCAAAATTTGGCTTTGACTCTAAGTCAGTCACTATTGTTACAGAATGCCGTTTTCATTCTTTTATATGAAGATCTGCACATGAACAAAACCTTATTTAGCACTCAAAATAGGACTGACAACAGTATTACTGCTGTTGTATGCGTTTGTAGGTCTCTGCCACTTTATTAAAGATTTAAAAAAAAAAAAAAAAACTCATTGTCTGCATGCATATCTGTATAATCACACAAAGATGTTCAAGGCATTACAAGACAAACTATATAATACTATATCACATCTTTCCTTGGAAAAACTACTGCAAAATACTCTTGAAGATTTTATTTTATGGAAGTGAAAATTGTTACTTCTGTTTGTTTACTAGAACAATTTTGAAATTAACAGTTGTTCAAAGGCAGTGGAAATTTATGAGGGCGGAACCGTTATGAGGAAGCATGAGTATTATAAGATAAAACTACAAATCTGTCCGGAAATGGCATTTATTCACAATGAGAAACTACTTTTAAAAGATACTTTGGTCCTAATCTAGGCAATGCTTTTTTCTAGTTAATGTTATCACTAATCTAATTACCTGCTGTAGATAAATGAGGAAAATAATGATAAGATAAATCCAGTGCATAAATAATGAAATATTAGTTTAGCTTTATCCTCTTAAAATGCATTCAAACAATAATGCAGTTAGCTGCCTCTGTTCAAGGAGGTTTGTACCGAGACCGTGAGAGACAGACAGTTTCTGTATTTTCATAGCCCTATTTCCACTTTTTCAGAAAAAAAAAAAAAAAAAAAAAAACAGATCCACTGGACTGAAACATCAGATCATTCCCATATACTTCCATAACCCAATTTTATTGGGAATCCAATCCTGGGGTTTAAGTGGCTGTTTCAGGTATTGCAGATTGTATTGTAGAAGGAAATGATCCCAGTGAGCTGTAATGAAAAAAAAAGGCTGCTACAAAGGTGCAAGGCATCAAAATCAGCTTGACAGTATAACTTCTGCTACGGAACATTTATTGCAACGTTATTGTGAGACCTGACAAAAAAAATAATAAAAATAAATAATTGCAAAATCATTTATCTATGTGACCCAAGTACAAATTTGAGTTCTGCTGGCCTTAAACTCCTGAGGCTGAACAAGAGCTTAACACACTCTAACTGGTTAACTGAGATTACTGAATCAGGGCCTGTTTACGACAAGACTTACACCTCTACAAGCTTGATCTGCCCTCTGATAAACTGCTAAAGAGAGGTATCGTTTGGATGTCACAGCAAAGTGTGTGTGTGTGTGGTTTCATAAAGGCGTAATTGCAAAGAAATGGCTTTTTCTAAGTACCCCGTTTTTTTCCTTCTCTAGATGGAAAGTATGTTGTGTATGATTTCAATAATCCATTGACTAAATATCAGATGGATCCCACAGAAAGAAAAGAGAGATAGATGAACCACATACTGATAAAAACACATCACAATTTTAAGCGATAGTTTAACCGAAACATCGAAAACACCAGTTCACGTCCGTGTCCTCGCGCAGACTGTATTTTCATCGAGTTGCTTCTGTCGCCACTGCCAATGCCAATGCCAAGCTACTGTATGGTCTGAAGGGGTGTTTGTGAATTAGTTGTCAATGTACCTTTCCTTGGTAAATTTCTATCATGTGCCTCATTGATAGACACTTACGGTAAAACAGGATTTTTGGAAGGGGTAAAGAGAAGTGACCGGTACATCTGGTCCAAAAAGTCTCCATTTCAAACAGTCTATGGTGCCATTAGCTGAAAGCCCTGAGCCATCTCAAGCAAAATTACTCTTGAGGAAGACCAGCTTGTTCATCTCCTCCACAGTGACCTGCTGCTTTCTCTTCATGGCTAAGGTCTGCTCGCAGATGTTCACGCACTCTCCATGCACAGCTACAGCCGGTACAGCCAGCAACCACAGCGCTAACCGTGACAGCCTGGGGTATCTGTCCATGACTGAACTCCAGTACTGCAACAGGTCACCTGTGCCATTAAAGAGTGGTTCGCCGAGGTACTGGAACAACTCTTTTCGTACCTGTGGCTCTTCAGGATCACACGATGGCCTTTCCAAACCACAGTCCATGCGGCCACGCTTTGGTGCTGACGGTCCTTCACTATCCCGCTCGTCCACAGACATACCCCCAGAACCACCGCTTCCTGATTCCCTCATATTAGCAGCCATGTCACACACCCTTGAGATAATGTCCTCATGCTGGTACGCCGGGACTGGCCGCAGCTTCAGCTGTGGATCCAGGATCATTGCGACTTGATGGACACGTTCCACTTTGAAGTTCTCCTTCAGGGCTTCCAGGAAGTAGTGGCAGAGCTTACTGCCAGCACCCGCTTCACCGGCTTTGGAGGTGAAAAGTTTTTCGAGACGGAGGTAGACGGGAAGGACGTGTTGGAGCGTGGGGCAGCGTTCCACACTCAACTCCTGTGCTGCCTGTCTTAGCGGCGCAAGCAAACATGCAAGCGTGCCAAGCAGGTGCTTGTTCAGGCCTTGCAAGAGTGGCACGGTGCTCTTCGAACGGCCGTACGCTTCACAAGTGGCCTCGAAGTTCTCGTGTACCTTGAGCAAGGCCTCTGCAACGGCATCCCAGCAGGGCGGAGCGGCAGGCTCTTCTGCGGCTTTCCCTTCTTGACTGAAGCTGGTCGTTGCAGCAATGTCGCGACATGTAGCCAGAAGCTCTCCTAGTTCATGGAGCCCTCGTGCTTGCAGGCTGCGGCGACCGAGAACGGCCTGAACCGTGGCTGTTAGAGAGCAACCTGTGCAACGAAGGCCAATTCCGGTGCGACCGCAAAAGGCTACCAAAGACAAGCGTGGCTCTGTCACGTAGACTGTGCGGATTTCCGACATGACAAACTCTGACAGAACATTCTGGACCCAGTGGTGTATCTGCTCAGGACTCTCCCTTAACGAGGCCTCCTTGAGTCCCAGGACATAGCGCCGGAGTCGCACACCCTCTACTTGATACGCAGTCAGCAAATAGCAGGAGTCTGGTCCTATAGTCTGGGAATGGCAGGTCACTGCAATGCCCAAGGATGAGTTGGAACCCAGGGCGCAGGTGACTTTCACTTTGACCTGATTGTACATACGGGGGAGCTGTTTTAATGCCAGTGAGCTCATATCTCCCAGGGCTTCACGAATGGAGTAGGCCCCGTTACGTGAACCCGTGTCCACGAGGGTCTGCGCAAGCTTCAGGAAGTCTTTGCTGCTGAGGACGCCAAGAAGGCCAAGGTCTACGCACATTACTCTCAGTAAACGTTCAGCCACTTGTTGTCTCTCCTTTTCTGGAAGTAATCTGTTCTCTGCAAAAGCAGAACGAGACAAATTAATTAGGCTAAATTATCTCTACAAGTTAACTGACTCTTACAAAACATCCATATGCAACAGCAACAGCTGCAACCCATCATATCATCAAAACCAAAAATGCAGTTGGGGCACATACAAGAGTGACACTAACTTCTTAGAGAGGACACATATGGCAAGTTTGACAAAGAAAATCAGCAAGGACACCCACATTAATTTACTTTGTAACAAATGTTAACTTTAACATGAACTGAAATTTTACTGTAAAATTGAGAAACCATAACCAAGTTACTAACAACAGCAGTCAAGAAACCTAGTAACTGGTTAGCTTTACTATAGGGATGCAACGATACAATTTTTTCAGAACCAATCCGATCCCGAAAATTCTGAGTATCTTCCGATACCGATTAAAACCGATACAAGCGCAGTTTTTAAAAATCAATGTAGCCTAGAATTTCTATACTTCTGTGTTGACCTGATCGTCATGCTTTTGTGCACAATCTACATATTAGCCTAGATAACTTCATTTTAATGAAAATTAACAAATTAAAAATGTATATATAATCATAATCTATGACAAAAATACTATTATTAACTAGGTTAGTAGATAATTCAGCAGCAAAAGATACTCTAGAAAAATCATGGGTGCACAATAATTTTATAAAACCTAGTGAAACATTTGTATTTTCAAATAAATGTGAATAAGTGTAGGACTAAATCTGGTAAATTGGTACACATTGCTCTTTGTATTGTTGTAAAATACATTCATGAAAAAAAAAGCAAATGCATTTACATTTAGTCCTTTAGCAGACGCTTTTATCCAAAGGGATAAAAATGAGGACATTAGAAGCATTTATACATAAATATATAGGCCTACTATAAAATTAAAAGATATTTCTTTTAAATCTATAGCACAGTAATGAAGGCAGCAACATATGATAGATAGGACAGAACAAGAAAGACTATTAATAATCTTTCATTGCGCAAAAGTATTATAAAACGAAAGGCTCCAATACAGAGCGGCACAAAGCGCTTATGCGCATCCCGTGTCACAGGGATCACAGGCTGCGCAGCCCTCCGAGTCCGCACAGAAAAGTTCAAAATACAAAGGGAAAAGATATTGATGTGTAGTGTATTAAATCTGTACGTTAGTTTATTGATCCTTTTCTTTTAACAGTTTTAAACCTCAGCTACTGTGTGCTCTTGAAGATAGTTTGACTGTAGTAACCGAACGAGACATACAGTTTGATTGCTGAATGGCCGCAGCAGAGAGAAGAGTTTACCTGAACTTGAATTTAACAACTTAAATATTTGTCTGTACCTCACATTAAACTATGGAACAGCTTCAGAACACTTGAAATATAGTGCACGAAAACTTTATGGTGCTTTAAAATGCTTTTTGTGCCTTTCGTGGGGCTCAACAATAACACAATAGTATACGCACAATATCGGATTTGGATCGGTCTCGTCGGAGCGATACCCGATCCGCAGAAAATGACCGTATCGGAGCCGATACCGATCCTGAGTATCGGATCGATGCATCCCTACTTTACTAGCTTTACTTTGTTGGCCCAAGCAAATAATAAACTTAACCAAGTGTGTTGTGAAATGAGTGTGAATAGATTCTGGTAGTGCTTGTAAGAAAGAACTCACGAAAAGATGGTACGTGGTTCCTCTGTTGTGCCGGCTGAGGAGATTTCCACATCTGCTCCTGTGTGGCCACAGGCGCTTGGCAAGGCTTCGGAGACTCATCTTTAACATGGTTCTCATTATCAGCTAAAAAGGGATTAAAACAGAAGGAAGAAAGAACACATCATGTACTCATTCTTGGGAAAAGCGTAGGTATTAATTGAAAAACAAGATTAACGCACCGAGGGGTGAAAACAAATGAAAATGATCAAGGTACATGCAGAATGAGAATTGATTTTGACAGAAAATCTGTGGAACTGACCTTCGCATTCTAAAATTACCCACTATATATTATATGATCAATAATTTTCCACGAGTTTTCCATTTGTTTTCGCGCGGAGTTAATTTTAAAGAAACTGAACACGCAAATTTCAATCCTGTTAAATGGCAGCGCACTGCTGCAGACAGGATGAGGACAAGAATCGAATAAAGCCATTATTTTTGTTTTCTTTGCGTACAAAAAGTATTCTCGAAGCTTCGTAAAATTACGGTTGAACCCCTGTTGTCACATGGACTATTTTACCGATGTCCTTGCTACGTTTCTGGACCTGAGAACATTGCAGTTGTGTTGCTGTCTATGGAGGGTCTGAGAGATCTCGGATTTAATAAAAAATATCTTAATTTGTGTTCCGAAGATGAACAGAGGCCTTACGGGTTTGGAACGACATGAGGGTGAGTCATTAATGACAGAATTTTCATTTTTGGGTGAACTAACCATTTAAACAAGCGGGTATGCTGGGAGTGGGAACTTTAACAAATAAAATGACAATAAATGGCAATATGATTCTGTGGAGTTATGGAATTGTGCAGGTGCAGATTCCATGCACGAGTCCAGATGTTAAGTTTACTGATCAGACAGAGCAAAAAGCACATGATAAAAACAAACTCAATATATTATGCAGTGCTCACATAATGCAGTCTGTAAAAATGTGCCCTTTGCATAAAACAGTTACCCAAGTGGTGATGCAAAGAAATAATGTAAACAAAACAGAGTGAGTCCAAATTTGGATGAGCTCACAGCTGAAAATGTTTTCATTTTCTGGGCTCACTCACCAGCATGGGACTGCATGTGCTCCAGGAGGTTGTTGTAGAACTGGAACTGAATTCCACAGGCTCCACACGTGTAGGTTTCTGGAACACAACGTCCAGTTTCTCTCAGAACACAGCAATGTTCTCATAACAGAGCGTAACCGGCTAGCCTCACATGAGAGCACTACATACAGCTAACAAATTTGGGTCAGCGTCAGGCATTCAGGCAAAAGGGTTTTACTTAAAGGTTTTAACAAACCTGCAAGGTTTGAAAGCCATGCAAATGGCACAAAAATGGGCACGAGTGAAGTCAGTCATGATTTAAAAAAATTAAAATACGGGCTATATGGAACATGAGAAGAGTGATATCAAGTGAAAATGAACAAAGAAAAACGGATTTCCAAAATACATACTCTGAGGGCTGGGACGGGAAGAATAGGTCCGGCTGTTTGGAGTATCTGAAAGACAAAAATCCATGTTATTTTTAAGCAGGAGTACACTTGTGTAACACTTTATATGAGAGGTTTGAAAATTAATACAAAAGGCCCCAAAAAGCCATATTACTGCGAAACATACAGTGACAACTGATATTTATATGCATTATGTAAATAGTCTGATGTAAGGTGACCCTATTGATCTCAAAATTTTATATTTTTTGACTATAAATATCAGCATCTGCACCACATTTTATTTTTGTGCACAGTTTGGGCCTCTTAATAAAACAGGTGTTTTAATGGGGTATGACCTGCACATTTGCAGCACATTTAAAATAAAAGCAAGCGGCATCTGCAAGCAAAGTTATGGTAGACCGACCCTTGTCGTCCCTTCTACAGAAAAGTGGGAAGTTATAATGATCTGATTTGATGTTATGCATGTATGCATGTTATTTAAAATTTTCTATTTGCAAGTGGAACAAGACGAAGTGCAGAAGTGTAAAGATTGCCCGAAAACCATACTTGAGTAAAAGTACAGATACCGTACAGTGAAAACTACTCCATGTTACAAGTCACCAATTCCAAAACAACTTGAGTGAAAGTCTGAGTATCTGACTTTAACAGTACTTAAGTATTTTATGTATACTAAATATAGGCTCAAAAGATGCACTAGTCAAAGAGACATGCCAGTGAAAAACTGTAACGTTGTGGAGAAGCTGGGGAAAACCGGCAGAAGCAAGGATCTATGTGCAAGTATAAATGGAAAAACTAGAATAAAACCAAAAACCATAGGGAACAAAGAACGGAATGATGGGCAAACATACAACCATTACACTGGGGCCATATATTCTAATATTTAGGTGTAAATGGTGGTGTACGAGTAGTGTAGCATTATCCTCTGCTCTAGTATACTTGTGTGTTCTGCATTCACTGCTGCAGTAAACTGGAGGACATTCCAGCCTCATATTTAAACAATTCAAGCTCATTTTTAAATAAAAATCTAATTTTCCAGTTTGTAACGATGCAACTCCAATGATTAGACCATTCTGCCAAACGGTGTACTGCCTTTTCATCAATTAGTTTGATTTTAACAGCACATTTCTGTACAGATTGTTTTATACATTTGTTAAAATGCAATCCAGCTTTGGCAAATGAAAGATTGTGCAACACAGGCACAGTGAACCCTCAACCGGTTATGCAAACACTGTTACTCAATTCACAAGTGAAGAGGTTACCAATTCATAAAAGAGGTCATTAAAGCTAGAGAAAGCATTGAAATGTACCATAGAAAACAGTCTGTTTAATTTCAGTTGGAAAATGTAAAAACTAAATGATGACTGTTTTGAAGTAACCAACCTTGACTGACATAAGAAATAGAAAGCGTTGAATATGTACCCTTTAAGAGACGTTGTAAAAAGTGTAGTAAACTCAAGAGTGAAGACACAGTTCAGTCCTTGCAGAGCGCATTACTAAAAAAAACCTCTTTCCAAAAAGCATCCATACATCCTCAAACAAGATAAGACGCAAAAGATATGCTTAATTTAAAGGGAAAACAAGTTTATTTTTCCCATCATTTTTGGAGGTCGGTTTGCAGAGTGATGCTGCAGACCTTTGATTATGACAGCAAAATATATAGCAAGCCGTTTTGACTTTTATTCATTCTCAGGATATGAGTTCTTGATATCAACAATTCAGTTCTTACTAGTAAAAATGTCTATTCTTGATATCAACAATTAAATTGTCACTAGTGACAATGATCATTTCTGATATCATGCATGTGATTGTTACTAGTAAGAAAGTCATTTTCGATATCAGAAATTATATTGATATCAGAAATGCATTTTCAGATATCAGAAATAACAAAAGTAACGTGTAGCAATACATTTACTGATATCAAGAATTAACATTTCAACGAGTAACAAAATAATTATTGATATCAACAAAGGCAGTTGATATCTGAAATTGCCCTTGCAACTAGTGAAAATAGAATTAGTGACATCTTAAACAACATTTTAACTAGTAAAAATACTTTTACAGATATCTAGAAATGCCATTTTCACTATTAAGAATAGCTATGGTAATGAGTTCATGAATATTAATGAGATCTGGTTTTCCCATAATCCTCTTTTTAGCGTCAGCATTGGCCAAAGATGGCGGAAGAACGTCCATGCGCAGAAACGGCTCCTTTATTTATTTGTTTTTTCAATGAAACATGAAATTATGACTGGATTTATTTATTTTATATATTATTAATGGTTTAAAAAAAAAAGTAATTTTATCCTGTTTCTTTTTATTGGCCACCAAGTCCTTCGGATAATTAAAAGAAAAATGAACAATGCATTCAATTTAGCCATAACATAAAAAATTACTTAGTCATTTTTTCATGTTTACTTTTGGTTTCATTACTCTTTCTTCTAATACATGAAATAAAAAATGCAACCAAAATGAAAAACAAAACATAATGCGTACAAAGTTTGAACACTTTGCTGGATTTTATTTATTTATTTTTTAATATAATTGTATTTAGGCTACATGGACGAGTTATCATATTGTGTGCCCAAATTTGTGCCGGCGTTTCTCTTCGTTTAAAAGCAGGTGCGGATTGTTTTTTTACTGTACATTTTGATGTAGTATAACACCGACACGTTTGATGAGCTGACATATTTAAACTCTCTACCCAATTCGGCTAGGATTTTTTTGTCCATTGGTACCAGACATGATAAACACTGGGCCATTCCACCAAATGGGTGCCATGTGTGTCCCCAGGACATTATAGGTACAAAGATACATAAAAATTAACTATAATATAAATTTTATTATTAAGCAAAGTGTCCTGCACATTAATCTAACTGCAAATTTAAAATATATAATTTAAAAAAAATATTAAAAACTACCTAAAACACTGAAAATATAGCATTTGTTCATGTCCCCAGTGACTAACGCTACAATTTAACATGAAATATAATGTTTAAAATCCTTCAGAAATAATTTTTATTTTGCATTTTTGTGTACCTCCATATCCCATCTGTGCTTTAAATACATTTATTTCAAAATAAATGTATAATATTTTGGATAAAATACACATTTTAGTCAAGTCCCCAGGTTTTCACTCAGTCCTGTTACCCTAACACATTTCCTTCGAATGTGCTCGAGCTGTGCGCTCTCTTGTCTGCGCGCTCTGTTTCATGTTGGGGCATGGTGTTCGGATCCCGGCACTCCTGTCTTGTTCAGACTCTGTTCTGGTTTCGTGTCGGGGTTCGGACACTCACGCTCCAGGTTTGTTCTTGCTGGGGAACGTGCGATTTTGAGTTCGCTCGGGCCGTGCTTCCCTTATAATCTCCTTGTGTTTGCAGTCCTTGTGAAGTCCTGTTCTGTCCTGCCTTGCCTTGCCAGTGTGTTTTCCCCTACGGGGTAGTTTTTGTTTGTTTATTTTATAATTAATAAAGCCCTATTTTCCTCCAGCAATTGAGTCCTCGCTCTATCCCTTTACCCACACCTGACATATAACCCTTCCTCTACCCCTAAACATAACCCTAACAAAAACCTCTGCAGACCACTGGATTTAAATAGAAACATGATTTGGTCTTTTTTAGCAGTGAGGTCAGCTCACTAGTCAGTGTTCAATACTTTCACTTAAAGTATTAAACCTCTATTTTTTAAATTAGGTTTGGTCCATAATTTATCCCATTGTTTCATAAAATGCATCATTGAAAATTGAGAAGCTTGAGGTTTGAGTCGCCTTTAAAATGGAAAGAAAATGGGGTTGTGTACTTTAGAAAAATACAACTTGTGTAGATAATGATTTTTTTATGATAAAAATTATGTTTTTTGACCATGAAACCAACAATTTCTTTCAAATAAACATGAGGGGGAAATGAAGGAATTTCTGGACATATTTGTAAACATGCTTTTTAAAAGAGATTAGAGTTTTGATAACAGGAGTGAGAAAAATGCATCCATCTTCAACTTAAAAATTGTGAAAAAAATTTAATAAAAAAAGTTACCTGAGATGGGATTTTGAATAGGTAAATATGTGTATTACTAGATTCAGTCTTTAAAATATATAGAAAATAAAAAAAAAATTTAAACCGTTTTGGAAACAAATGACCCATTCGGTGGAATGGCCCAACTTGCATTATTTTTAAATAACATGTTGTCCAGTTCTTGAAGTATCGGTGGACAAGATTAATGATAAAGTCTATTGAACCTCTTTCTCATCTCTGTCTCAGCCATTTCAATGTTGTGTTAATGATACTGCACTGATACACTCTTCTGAAAGCTAAGACATGAATAACAGTCTCTCAATTGTAGTGGCGTCGATTTAACGATTTAATAAGAATTATGTAATCTTGCCAATCTGGTTCATTGCTTATTATCATTATTAGGCTATTTTATATTATAATTGCTATTATTAGCCTATTGTACTATTTTATTATTAGGCTATATTGTTGTTGTTGTCTTACTTTGTAACAATAAATGTGTTTACTTAAGACCTAACAACAATTGTAGCATAAAATAAATAAATCATTTTTCTGTAGTTTAGTTTAGAATTTGATTTTGGCAGCAGCTATTTGAATTCAGTGAATACAATGAATTCTAATTACACTAAGTGAAAATAGCCTATTTTCTTAGCAATAGGTTATATTTACACTTTAATAATAGTAATATTTTCTTTCAGTAATAGTTGTTTGATGCTGTTTATTTCAAATAGTGGGCGATATCTGCACCTCACTATTGTAGTAGGCTACATTATAAAACAGTATGCAATAATAACGTATTGAGTGTAAATTATCATTTGTATTAAAATTATTAACTGGATGCCGCCCTTACAACTAACCCTACCCTTAACCAATAATCACGTTATTTTCCATTATTTCCAAAATTTTTACTGAAAATAAATGCCTTTCCGATGTGATACGGGATGTCAAAAGAGAGTAGAGTGAGGTCGGTAGAAGAAAAAGTAACTGCAGCATGTATTACTCTCTGCGCCACTGAAGATTACGGCGATTAAAAGTTTTTTGCAGTATTCTAACCCTACGACACGTTGGTAGGCGGAGTTAGTAGAGGTAGCCTCTGCCTAAATGAAAACAAAATTATTAAAAATAGCCTACAGGAGCGTTTTATTTTCATGAGAGGGCATTCGAATGAGCCGTTCACTTTTGGGCTCTGTACCTTGTCGTCTATCTGCCATAAACATTCATAATGGGCGGCACTCGTCATTCAATTATGCACATATCCAAAAAGGTATTCATTACTATGCACATATCCAAAAAGCAATTCCTGATATCAACAATACATATGTTTAAATGTTAAAAGGGCGACAAAACTATTTCCGATATCAAAAATGCATTTCTTACTACTTACAATTCTAAATGCACATATCACCTTTGCATTTCTTACTAGTAGAAATATAACTTTTGATATCAATAATTACATTTTTACTAGTAAAAAGGTATATTCTTGATATCAACAATGTAATTATTGATATCAACAATTTAGTTCTTGATATCAACTATTTAATTGTCACTAGTGACCATGTTCATTTCTGATATCAAGAATTAAATTGTTGATATCAGAAATTACCCTCCCAATTGTTGATATCAGAAATACATTTTCAGATATCAGAAATGAACAGTCACTAGTGATAATTAAATTGTTGATATCAAGAATAGACATTTTTACTAGTAAGAATTGCATTTCTGATGTTAAATTGGATTTCAACTAGTAAGAAATTAATTATTGATAGCAACAATTGATTTTGAATGGCAGCCTATGGTGACATTTAACTAGTGAAAATACAATTACAGATATCAACAATTTAATTATTGATATCAAAAATTAGCATGTTTACTAGTGCAAATGTAATTGCGGATATCAAAAATAGCCATTGTTACTAGTAGAAATATAATTCCTGATATCAAGAATTAACATTTTAACTAGTAAAAACTGAATTGTTGATATCAAGAACTCATATCCTGAGAAGGAATAAAAGTCAAAACGGCTTGCCATAAAAATATCACTGTGAGCAAAGTGCAAACACTTCACGAGATTCAAATATCTAAGGTGAAAGATTTGAAAGATTTCAATGTCACTTACCATTCGAGTTCTGGGAATTGTTGATGTCGGCACGACTGGACTGGCCTGACTGGCTAGACATTTTCCCTTCCATTTTAAGGCCATAATTTCCCTCTGCAAAAGCAAAAAATCAAAGCAGCTTAAATAATATATATCAGTCAAAGATAAGACAAATTGAAATGCTCATTTCTTCCTTCTTAGTGCATCACTCAAAATAAAACCGGTATTTTCCATAAAAAAAAACTAAATAATATATACCTTTTTTGCAAGCAACATATGTAATACATTATATGAAATCTTTTGATATTTGTTTTGCCAGTGCTTGATTTGTGGAAGGCTCCTAAGAATGTAAATGTGTGAAGAGTTGTCAGGTCATCGTTTTTCTTCACATCTAGAGTGTTAAGTCACACAGCATTTACTCCTCGGGTGAATGGTTCAGACAAATAAAGAAAAAGTTCAATGTCCAGAACAAAGTTCCCATAAACAAAGATGTCAGCACACCAGACAAGCAAAAGCCATTGGGATGAACGGCAATGCTAACGGAGAGCTTTCTCCAGGGACAGGATATAGAAATCTTTGCACAGATTTCCTTCCAGAAGTATGCATAAGCTCAATGAGCTTGTGCAAAATTCCCTTATAAATTCCAGTCCTCAAAAGATCTTTCAGATTTATTCTTTAACACTGTCTCTTCGCCCAAAGTAATCTCATTTGGAGCTTACAATTACTTGCTTTACTATGCATAAAATAATTGTATGCATGTCATTTCCGTATGCACACTGCCATCAAGACACAATGCAACCATGTTAAATGTTTTAAATATTACTGCTGATCAATTATACATAAATTGCATTGTTAAATGTAATTTTCTTATTCAGTATCACTGCTTTGAAATAAATGGTTCTCTCAAATACACATTGGACACAATTATTGGCACCCCTAGAAATTCTTATGAGTAAAATATCTCTGAAGTGTATTCCCATTCATATTCACAATTTTGAGCACTTCTGGATGAGTATTGAATATTAATAATTATTGAATAAAAGGGTACCGTTAACTGTGGCTAATGTGTATTAGGGAAAAACATTTATTTCATAATGATATTTCCCCCCATTTTAAATTCTTATTATCCAATGAAAGGCTAGATTTGTGATTTTTTTTTTTATAAAATATCAAAAGGATTAATAAAGCAGATTAATTTTCACAGCCTTCTTTGATCAGATTTACCAAGGGTGCCGATATTTTTGGCCATAACTGTAACTCCTGATTAATTAGAGCTTCATTAGAGTGGTAGATGTAATCTAAATCAAAAGAAGAAGTGCATCAAAAGCAAAATGGTTTAAAATCATTCTGTTTACTTAAATACTGGCCCAGTGGTCATTTTGCTCACACCAGAGAAAGCTGTTACTTATATATTCTTATGTTTGGAGGCACCTTATTCATGGAAAGTTTCAATTCACCAAATACAACAATAGTGGTAACCTATCTGAAAGTAATGTTGGTTATAGGCAGTATTACAGAAAAGTGAAAAATACCCATACTGCTACATTCCTGGCAATGACTATGCCAATAGTAGAGATTTAACAAAGTCTGAAATGTCTCTAAAGCAAATGATTAATCACCCAACATGTCTCATTGACAATTAATCATAGGCATCCACAATTAATCATTAAAAACATGCTTTATAACTAGTCAACCATCTCACAGCTCCCTGCAAAACCACGACTCTCTAAAAATTTTACAGCTCATTTAGAATAATCAGTCATTTTGAAGCAAATTGAAATTTAATTCTGGTAGCATCGCTACAGTCTCTCTGACCCATTTCTATATTTTCACCATACTTTAAATAGCTTTCAATGTCAAACTCCTCTGCATATCCTCAATGCAGGACTAAGAGATAAATGAGGAGAGACGAAGGACAAATATAATAAGAAAGACTTTACAGCGAACACCTCAGCAGAGCGCAATAACAATTTGAGATCCTGTACGGTTTATTGCAGACAGATTGGGTAGTTTTACAACAGAAATTATGATCTTGGTATATTAAGTTGCATAGTAGTTTTGTGAACAAGCTTCCACCATCTCCTTCCTTTACTGTTAGTGTCGAATCTATAACTTCTACATGCCTCTATTCATCTATTAGAAGAAAACTACCATAAACACCACAAAACACAGGTAATGAAGTGAGGACTTACTCATTGGAGCGTGAAGAGCCACATGTTCCTGATAGGGGTTGAAGTATTTGTACTGTTTTCCACAATACTCGCACGTGTAACTTCCCGTTTCTACAGAACACAAAATACAGTAATTAACCAACAAACTCAGTCAAAAACACATTAGCGCTGCAATGCAATGCTTCAGAGATTCATTATTCCACTTGAACCATAATGATTTATCAGTACCAGATTTCTGTTTCTTAAAGTGACAGTACACCCCAAAAATGAAACATTCTGTCTTCATGACTCACTAATGTTGTTTCAAACATGTTTGTCCATACAATTCAAATCTAGATCCAATCGGAAGGGGGAAAATCTCTTTATAAAACAGGTTTGACAGTTGTTATTTTTTGGTGAACTATTAATTAAAGCCAGTGGTTCTCAACCAAGGGGGCATGATTCAAAGAAAGACAAAATAAGCATTCAAATAAGTGAAACCAATCAATATATTTAAATGAAACCCTCAGCAATATTACTTTTTCCTTTGAATAACCAGGGTTCCCGTTTTCTTGGAAAAACATGGATATATGAAGTAGCCTAATTTTAAGTGTGATTTTTAGCCTTGGAAAAAATGTGAAAATTAATACAAGCTTAAAATTCCATTTTTAAAATGAAATGATGTGATTGTTTTTTTTTTTTTTTGTTTGTTTTTTTTTTTTTTTGCCAGAAATACAAGGATTTTAATCAAATGTAGTTTTTCCACATCAAAAACAGTTCTGAACTCCTGTCCAGAATGGCTGAATGTGATCACAAAATAAATTAAAAAGTGTGCCTTACATGTCTTACATTTAAAGCAAAGATCTGAGCAACTAGAGAACATTCTAAGAAGGTGACCAGGTGTAAAACAGATCCTTCACACACACAAAAAAAATGTTCATGTAGAGAAACTGAGATACACTTCCATTACAAAAAAAAATGGAATGTAATGGAAAAATTCCATTACAAATCTCCGTCCTATGGTGCCGGACTGAATGATACCTCCAAATCCTGTTCCCACAATGGTTTCAGAGAATCATATGCTTAAGTGTCAGAGTGGAGCAAGAGCATAAAACTTTGAAATAATCCCTAAGAGAATTGGCAGTAATCATCCTCCAAGACTGCTTCCAATTCTGATCAATTTCAACAGAGTTTGTCCTGCCTTAAAAGAGACTCCGTAAAATGTCAAATTGGAAGATATTTGCAAACTAAATAATTAAAATAAATCAGAGGAAATGTTATACGCTATTTCAAGTTGTTCAAATGACTTTAACAAGATAAACCCTTAAAGTTCCATTCCAACAGGCCAACACTCCTAATCTGAACTGGAAACTGGGAGACTGGACAGAGATAACTGGAGTAATATATTTTTTTTTTTTATGTTTCCCAAAGCCAGTAATGTTGCATAAATAATTACATTATCAATAAGAGAATTGATCTGGTCTACACTGTTGATAAATGGGAGGAACTCGAGTCTTCTGGGGTAATAACATAAAGATTCAAGATCAATCCATATAGAATCACGCCTGATCATGAACCAATTTATCATCATTTTGAGTTGAGCAGATCAGTAATAGAATTGTAAGTTAGGCGAGGGAAGACCTCCCAAAGCTTACAAAGTTTAGAGAGTCTCTCTGTTGCGTATTATTCCAAATGCTGCAGTATATGTGAGAGTTCAATGATTTAAAAAAGGCTGGGGTCAAATAAGATTCTGGAACCAATAATTTAGTTGAGGAACAATATTCATTTTAATAACTTTGACTCTCCCAAGAAGAGAAGTTGGCGAGGAGGTACACTATTTCAAATCTTTCTATTTTTTATTATTATTATTATTATTATTTAGAGGGGAATTACTGGTCTCAAAAGTTATTCAAATCAGATACAAATAATAAAAATACCTAAATATTTAAGACCTCTCTCTGAAACCTGAAAAGTGGAATGTATAGCCAGATTATAGAGAATGTTAAAAGGCCAAGAAACAGATTTTCACATTGACACTGGTTACTGCATCTGTGTATAGATATTTTAAAATCACACTAATAAAATTGGAACCAACTCCAATTTTTTCTAACACTGGATGCCAAAAAATCTTGTGTGATTTTTGTATTCCTCAAAGACAAAATCATTGCTGGGTTTTAGGAATATTAAAGTAATGTATGGCATTGAGAATACAGCGTACATTATCTGTGCCATTTCTAGACTTCACAAAACCTGTCTGATCTAAATTTAGAATTTTAAGAAATACCGTTTCAAGCCTGCAGGCCAAAACTTTTGTAGTCCACATTAAGGAGACGAATGGGCCTGTAAGATTAACAAACCAAAGGGTCTTTATATATATTAAAAAAAAAAGCAGACTAACAGAAGTACATCTCCAGGAAGGTGGAATTTCACCTTTCCAAATATTATTAATAGTGGGCATAAGAATTTGACCCATTTTCAGTCAGAACTTCTTAAATTCCAGTGGAAAACCATCTGGCCCAAGACACAGTTTGGCATAGCCTGAAACCTCTGTTGTGAATGGTGAAACTAAAAACTAAAACTAAAACCCTGCCCTCTATTCAATATTCCATTTCAGTTGGAAATACGGAAACCATACTGAAAATTCAGCAACAACTTCCAGTTCACGCAGACTTCAAGAATGTAAAGAAAAATATTGTTTTCTTGAGCTGTGTTTGAAAATCTCAAATAAATAAAAAAAAGATTTAAAAAAATAATACAAAATATATTAATACAATAAAGTCACATATATATTAGGAAAAAAAGTCAACTCAGTTTTTCAGCACAACAGCAAATAATGAATAATAGGAACTCAGTATACTGTCAACAGACGAATCAAGACAAATCTGTCCTTCGTGAAAACATCAGAGCTGAGCTGGATAAACGAAGCCATGCTACATCTCTCATCGTCTACGTAAAACTTGCACAAACAAGTCAGTGTAAAACTGTAGACTGAAATGTTCATAATACAAACGTGGTCAGAATTGTTGGTACCCTTGGTAAATATGATCAAAGAATACTGTGAAAATAAATATGCATTGTTAATCCTTTTGATCTTTTATTAAAAAAAATTAATGGTACCCTTAGCAATTCTTATGAGTAAAATATATATAAAATACATTCTAATTCATATTCACAATTTTGAGCGCGTCAGCGTGATTATGAACATGAAATTATCCAGGCATGGCTTCCTGTTTTCACAGAAATATAAATAGGAGGGAAAATGGCCAAATTCCAAATGAATCACCCATCACAATGAGAAAAACCAAATAATATATTTCTGATGGGCAGCAAAAGATAATTTAGCTTCAAAAATTAGAAAGTGGCTTTAAGAAAAGAGCTAGAGCAGTGAAAATTCCCATTTCCACCATCAGGGCAATAATTAAGAAGTTCCAATCAATTAAATGTGTTACAAATCTGCCTGGAAGAGGACATGTGTCTATATCGTCCTAATGCACGGTGAGAAGGAGAGTTTGAGTGGCTAAAGACTCTCTAAGGACCACATCTGAACACAGAATTGCAGAAAAAGGTTGAGTTTTGGGATCTGAAAACCTTAAAAAATATATACCAAACAGCACCTACATCACATGTTGTTTGGAAGGGCTTCAAAAATAAATAAATAAAAAAAAAAACAATCTCCAGCATATTCAGTTGTCAGACACGACTGGAACTTCAAATGGGACTGGCTTCTATGGTCAGAAACTAAAGATTTAGCTCTTTAGCAGCAAACACTCAAGATGGGTTTGGCGAACACAGGGATAAAAGTACCCCATGTGTACAATGAAATATAATGCTGTATTTTTTATGTTGTGGGCCTATATTTCTGCTGGAGGTCCTGGACATCTTGTTTAGACACATGGCATCACTGATTCTATCAAATACCAACAGATAAAAAATCTAAATGTGACTGACTATAATAATGGGCCATGTTTGGATCCTCCAACCGGACAATAATTCAAACAAACCTTAAAAACAAAACAAAAATGGGTCACTGGGCACAAAACCAAGCTTCGGCTATGGCCATTTCATTTCCCTGACCTGCACCCTATAGAAAATGAGTGAGGTGAACTGAAGAGGAGAAGCACCGTCATGAAGCTGGGAATCTGAAGGTTCTGGAGTGACTCTGGATGAAGGAATGGTCTCTGATCTCTTGTCAGGTGTTCTCTAACCTCATCAGGCATTATAGGAGAAAATTTAGAGCTGTTAAACTTGCAAATGGAGGTTTCAAAAAGTACTGAATGAAAGGGTACCGTTAATCCAGTAATTTTAAATTCTTATTCTCCAATGAAAGGTTCGATGAATTTTTTAAATAATAGATCAAAAGGATTAACAATGCAGATTTATTTCCACAGCCTTCTTTGATCATATTTAGCAGGGGTACCAACAATTCTGACCACGTGTGTATGTTGTATGTGTCACGCTTATTTCGAGCTGCCTCGAGTGCAGCCTCTTTTTGTGAGTATTGAAGAAACCACACCAGGACACTTCTCGGGGGCTTATTCGCAGTTGGAGTGGGAGCCAGGGCTCGGGGAGCGCATTCAACCTCCAATGGAGGGAAATCAGAAGGTGGGCTGACTAAAGTCAGAACGAATGCTTTGAGAAAGTCTACAAGAGAAGCCTCATGCTTGAGTCAGACGTCATCTCAAATGCATAAAAATTTGAATTTGCTCCCTGAGCTCAATCACTCTGGATAGCACTTTGCCGCAGAAGAGTTATCTTGCTTCACTGTGAAACAGCACAGCAGTGTGATCGGGAAAAAAGTTGTGATTTCAATGGTCTTGTTTCGATGTAGTTGACCGTGATGACAACTTCAGACAAAACTATTTACAACCCGAATTCCAGAAATGTTGGGACATTTTTTAAATTTGAATAAAATTAAAACTAAAGACTTTTAAATCACATGAGCCAATATTTTATTTACAATAGAACATAGAAAACATAAATGTTTAAACAGAGAAATTGTAAATTTGTATCCACTAAATGAGCTCATTTCAAATGTGATGCCTGCTACAGGTCTCAAAAAAGTTGGCATGCGGGCAACAAAGGGCTGAAAAAGCAAGACATTTTGAAAAGATTCAGCTGGGAGAACATCTAGCAACTAATTAAGTTAATTGACATCAGGTCTGTAACATGATTAGCTATAAAAGGGATGTCTTAGAGAGGCAGAGTCTCTCAGAAGTAAAGATTGGCAGAGGCTCTCCAATCTGTGGAAGAGTGCGTAAAAAGATTGTGGAATACTTTAAAAACAACGTTCCTCAACGTCAAATTGCAAAGGCTTTTGCAAATCTCATCATCTACAGTGCATAACATCATCAAAAGATTCAGAGAAATTGGAGAAATCTTTGAAGACTTGTTGGATGCCCGTGGTCTTCGGGCCCTCAGATGACATTGCATCTCTCATTGGCACAATTCTGTCTTTAACATTACTAAATGGGCCCAGGAATATTTACAGAAACCACTGTCGGTAAACAAAATCCGCCGTGCCATCTGCAGATGCCAACTAAAGCTCTATCATGCAAAAAGGAAGCCATATGTGAACATGGTCCAGAAGCGCTGACATGTCCTGTGGGCCAAGGCTCATTTAAAATGGACTGTTTCAAAGCAGAAAAGTGTTCTATGGTCAGAAGAGTACAAATTTGACATTCTTGTTGGAAATCACAGTCGCTGTGTCCTCCGGGCTAAACAGGAGGGAGACCTTCCAGCATGTTATCAGCATTCAGTTCAAAAGCCAGCATCTCTGATGGTACGAGGGTGCATAAGTGCATACGGTATGGGCAGCTTGGGTGTTTTGGAAGGCACTATGAATGCTGAAAGGTATACTGTATAAAAGTTTTAGAGTACCATATGCTCCCCTTCAGACGACTATTTCAGGGAAGGCCTCGTGTATTTCAGCAGGACAATGCAAAACCACATACTGCAGCTATTACAACAGCATGGCTTCATAGTAGAAGAGTCCGGGTGCTGAATCGGCCTGCCGCCAGTCCAGATCTTTCACGTATAGAGAACATCATTAAACAAAAAATATTTCAAAGACAACCACAAACTCTTCACCAATGGGAAACCTACGTATATCAGGCAAGAATGGGACCAAATTCCAACACCAAACTCCAGAAACTCATTACCTTGATGCCCAGATGTCTTTAAACTGTTTTGAAAAGAAGAGGAGATGCTACTCCATGGTAAACATGCCCCCGCCCCAACTATTTTGAGACCTGTAGCAGGCATCAAATTTGAAATGAGCTAATTTTTTGCATAAAATTGTAAAATTTCTAAAATGTCTTTAAACATGTGTTATGTTATGTTTGTTCTATTGTGAATAAAATATTGGCGCATGTGATTTGACATTCTTTTAGTTTTCATTTTATTAAAATTTAAAAACGTCCCAACATTTCTGGAATTTGGGTTTTAATGTAGGGCTAGTCTGTCATGATGCAAGTGCTTCTCGATGTACTGTATAATGCAGTGCATCCACTGCGCTTAGGGTGCGACTCTCTTGAGTGCCTGTAATTCTCTTAGTTTCCCCCGCCATGGTCTGTGTGGCATCCATGCAAATTCCCAGGCAGTCTTTCCATTTAACCCCAGCCTGTCAAATACAAACTTATAATCTTAAAAAGTTAATCAGCCGTTGCTCTTTTTGGGATGAATTTGCAAAACAGAAAATCCTCATTCAGTGACTTGAAATCAACAAAATCGCACATACACTAACAAACTCCTTGTTGCTATCAGTGGCCTTGTAGACTAATTTTGTCAATGAACTGTTCCTCAATGTCATTTGAAATCTAACATGACACCATATCTATGGCAGCGGGAGGAATAAACTTCCTAAATGTCTTGCCTTTTGCAACGCGATATGCAATTTTGTAAGAAGCCAGTTGTGCTTTCGCTGTTGCTGTAGTGGCTTTTACAAAATGAGTTTGCTGCTCACGATATTGATCAAGTTTTCTTTTGGAAAAACTCAAGTGAATTTTGAACATAATTTGGATGCTGTCCACTGCCAGGGTTTTAAGGCATCAGACACACATATGCTAACTGAGGGGGGTAAATGGAAAGGTCAAAACATTGGCGATACAATAGGCTAAAGTAAATGAACCTCACGCTTCAAACCCTAAGTCCAAAAAAACCTGCCCCTAAATATTTGCGGCCTGAGTTTGTTGATCCAATTCAGCAATTCAGATACAGGTGCATCTTAAAAAATTTCAATAGCATGAAAGTTCATTTTTTTTGCTAACTTATTTCAAAAAGTGAAACTTTCATATATTCCAGATTCATTACATGTAAAGTAAAACATTTAAAAAAAAATTAGCTTTAATTTTGATGATTAGAGCTTACAGCTCATTTATGTTCGCGCGAATCATTCGTGATCCAGCTTCACTTACAGCAGAAGTGAGTATAAGGGGTTTTTCTATGAATCTTTGCAATTGCTATTCCTAATAATATGCTAGTTAGCAAATTTCGTGGCTAAAGTAAACAATCTCTCAGAGCACGGCTCATCACCCCACAGAAGAGAGGGGCGGGGTGAGCAGAGCTCATTAGCATTTAAAGCAACATGCAAAAAACCGGTTGATTTCTGCAGAGCTGATTGTGACAGGTTAAAAATGGTGTTTTATACACTACCATTGAGCAATTTTAACCAAAGTATGTTATAGACTTTTCATTAAGACCCTAAAGAATCATATCAACTTGTGGAAAATGGGCATCCGATGACCCCTTTAAGCGAGGTACGAAGAACAGGCCCCTGGATGGAGGTCCTGTATAATCAGCTACTAAAGCAACAAATAAGAAAGGAAACCATTTTAAAAACTCTTACTTGGTCCCATTTTCTGGTAGGATTCCGTCTCCTCTTTAAGGTCTTCTACTGGTATCACATGATCATACGGATCTGGACAACAAAAGAACAAGAGGACACAAGATTAGTGAAGGTAAGGTAGTCTTTTTAGTTGGAGTCTCAATCTTATACTCAACACCTCTGGAGACAACATAAAACCACCAGTGTGGGTCTTAATAATGTTTTAATGTCAATGGTGTTAGCAATGTTAAAAACTAGTATTTGGACATTACAAATAGTGGAAGAGTATTTACAAAGAAGTAGTGAAGGGTGAGATGATGCCTTTATAATGTATCAATATCTCCTCGAACACCATCTTAGAAAATGCATCTTTCATGAAAATGTCACCAGTTTTATTGCTGCTGGAGTTGCAACCCATGCTTCATTTGTGAAATAAAATAATAAAAGAACAAACCTTGTCTTTTATGATTAGAACTAAATGTCAGGATGTTTATATATTTATCATCAGCTTTTATGTGGAAAATGTTTTGCACGATCAAGATCAAGCAAATTGCCAACGTATTCTTTTTTTTTTTTTAAATCACTGTTCATTAGGAAGGTTTTGGTTAAAGTTCTATTTTTAATGTAAAAACATAGCTTACTTCATATTTTCCCCTTTAATTCGAGGCATTGTTTCCCACAGATATTGTATAAGATAGGACCTGAAACATTTTAGTTTTTTTTTTCTTTTTCAACAAATGATTAGTGCTCAAACTTCAGAAAATGTAGTATGTACACAATGTGGTATGTTGGAGATTAAACTAAATATAAAATGCTTAATAATAAAATAGCTTAAATTACTTGAGGTTTGCAGTCTTTAAAATACAATATAAATTTGGATTGTTTTGTAAACCTTGGATTTTGTCGATGTAAAAATAACTGGAACATGTATAAATACAGTATCACTCAACAGTTAACCGTATATTAACCATAAATTAAAAGAAAAAAAGCTCGATTCAAGTAACAATGTATTTATTTATTTTTTTTAATGGGGGAAAGTCTGAACATAATATTTATAATGTTTTAATATTTTATCTAGTACACATTAGTTTAACAAAAACACAAAACAACACAAACAACAAAAAAAATTAATTGTGCCCATAAAAAAGTAAAGGGAGACCAATTTGTACCCTATTTGTGGAAAATACCTTGAAACATTAAGTGATTTAAATGAAGGCTTTTGATTAATTGAACAGCAGCCATGTGTTTTCTGACAAAAAAAAACATTTGTATATTACAAATCAAGTGAATATGCAGCCTCACCATCAACTGCGTGGAGGTCTCGGTGCTCCTGAAAACAGCTGTAGTACTTGTATTTTTTCCCACATACGTCACATGTATAGCGGAAAGAACCTAGATTAGAAAACAAAGACTTGTATGAACAGAAACTTAAGATATGTAAGATAAGTTATGTGATGGGATGTTGGAAAGAATTCGGGTCAGCTTTAACCACTTAATTTAGACAATTCCAGGACATTTATACAAAAATCTGTCCCATGAATAAATGCTACTCACTATTAATTCCCAGAGATGCTCCTTCTCCAGAAGCAGCAGCCTCAGTCTCTGAACAACAAGAAACCACACAAAATACACACAAATATATAAACTGGTAATGAAAATTGTCAAATTTGATGATTTTGGTTAGAATTCGGATTTCAGTTCAGCGCTTAAGGAAGCATTCATCACCTAATAATTATTACACTTCCATTCAAAAGTATTTGAAAATATATTTTGATGTTATTGAAAGAAATGCATGCTTCTGTTAACAAAGCAAAAGCAATTACAAAAACAAAAAAAATTGAATAGTTGTGTATACACACGTGGTCAGAATTGTTGGTACCCTTGGCAAATATGATCAAAGGAGGATCAAATTTGCCTATTTTGGCAAATGGAGGTTTCAAAAAGTATTGAATAAAAGGGTACCGTTAATTGTGTCCCATGTTTATTAGACAAAAACATTTCATAATGATATTTCCCCCCATTTTAAATTCTTATTCGCCAATGAAAGGTTATATTTCTGCGACTTTTAAAAAAATTATAGATCAAAAGGATTAACAATGCAGATTTATTTCCACGGCCTTCTTTGATCATATTTACCAAGGGTGCCAACAATTCTGACCTTGTGTGTATGCACTGCATGATAATACCTCCTCTTTATGTACTACATCAGTTATTATTTCAGAACACTACTTTGAATGTCTATCTATCCGTTTTATTTTCAACAAATGCTCAGTGCTCAACCTTCAGAAATTGTAAACTGAAATGTAATACGCTCGAGATCAAAATACATATAATTTGACCAGTTTTATTTTATTTGAATTTTATATGAGGTTTCATATGATTACTATAAATATAAATTAGCAATTTGTGTCAATCCAAAAAAAAAAAAAAAAAACAACATACAGATTCATTCATTAACAATATTTAAGAAAAATACATTTATTGATTCAGGAAGTAATTAAACTCATATGTTCTAAAATGTGGGGAAAAGTACAGTGCCAACCAACAGTGTAATATTTTAGTTTTAGTAATGGGTGACCAATGTGTGTCCTATTTGTGGAAAGTGCCTTGAAGCACTTATTTAAGGCTCATAAGCCTTAGAACATAAGGACTCGTTAACTGACTCAGTGTCATTTGTTTCCGAATCGGATGCTTGGTGTTACATTTATCCAAGACAATGATATGGAAAGTCTTTGTTTGTCTTCATATTATTTCAAAGTGTCCTGTCACAATGCAGCTAAATCAACTTTATTGGCAGTTGTGAATATGAACTGGTTCATGACTCTCAACCCTACAGATATTACAACCAGCCCTTCCAGATTCATTAGTTCAAGAGCAGGACGCACCTGTGTGAGCTCGGACGTGCGTCTGAAAGCAGTTGTAGTACTTGTACTTTTTGCCACATACTCCACAAATGTAAGAGCCTGTAAGAGAGAACAGTAGTAAAAAATAAAGCATGCAGAGACTTTAACTTAACAACTTTTCAACATATTAGTACGTACAAATATTAGGATTGGCATTCCACCAATAGACAAAAAATTTTTGATTTTAAACACTTATAATTATTTGAACAACCTGAACAAGACACCTATTTTGTGTGTAAAATGTTAATAAGTTTAACACTGAATGAATAAAATGATTACCAATAATATAACAAAACTAGCGCTGTCAAACGATTAATCGCGATTAATCGCATCCAAAATAAAAGTTTGTTTGCATAATATAGGCATGTTCTGTGTATATTTATTATGTATATATAAATACACACACAGTATATTTACATGTCTATATTTATATTCATATAATTTATATAAATTATTTATATAAATATACATTACAAAATATTTTTCTGAAATAAATACATGCATGAGTGTGTATTTATAAATACACATAATAAATATACACCAGACACACACGCATATATTATGCAAACAAAAACTTTTATTTTGGATGCGATTAATCACGATTAATCGTTTGACAGCACTAAAAACCACAAAAAAATATTAATTGAATCAAGTTCAAAATATAGCTGCTAGCAGCAATTCGGGGCTAAGCATAACCCAGGGTACAAAAAGATACAAAAAAGAAAAGGAAAAAAAAAAAAAAAAGTTGATAGTTTCACAAATTATTAGCATTTTCGCAAAAAATCCTTATATCTCAGGAACACTAGGTGGCGCTGTTCAAATTTCTCAGGTAGTTCTGGGACGTGTTGTCGATTTTTCAATTTTTGTGCTTATTTGCCAACTTAGTCAAAAGATATTGCAATTTATGACAGATTTCAAAATGGTGATTTTAACCATTATTTACAGATACAGATTTACAGATATGCTAAATACAGATTTAGCATGATGCCAAGAACCCTTCATGATTTTCTGACAAACTGTTCAAAACTGTAAAGAAAATGACTAATTTTTTGCTAATGTGTGTTGCTAGTGTGACTGATTGTAATGAATGTGTTGATGTGGTTAGAAAACATCTAGAATAACAGTACAATCAAATGTAGTATTTCACACTATTCAGTGAGCAAGACTTTTTTTCTTTTACACAAACTACGAAAAAAAAATATTACTACTATTATTTTTTTAAATAAGTCACTTCAATTTTATCATTAACTGAAAATTCAGCTTTGATTACAAAAAAAAAAAACATTTTACAATGCATTAACCCTTTAAGCCCTGAATGCATTTTTGAGAAAAGTGCCCCCCCCCCCCCCCCCCCCTCTCCGATTGACATACACAGTCATAGTTTTAGTTACTTCAAGTTAAACTAAAAAATGAGAAATGATTCCTTTGCAACAAGCTAAAAAATATATATATTTTTTTTCGGTTAACATTTATTTTATTTCGAGTAACAATTTTTTTTTGGTATGGTTTTAGTCTTAGTTAACTGCAATAACCCTGATATACATATGATTCATTTTGTAGTATGTCAAAGAATACTGAGAAACTGTCTCAGAATAATTACTTATTTTCTTGAAATAATAACCTTTCTCTAACTAATGAGAAACTCTCGAAATAATGACTTATTTTCTGAAAATAATGAAAAATTCTCTCAAAACAATTACTTATTTTCTGAAAATAATGAGAAACTCTCAAAATAATGTCTTATTTTGTCACAATGAGAAACTTTCTCGAAATAATGAGAACCTCTCTCGAAATAATGACTTATTTTCTCTAATGAGAAACTTTCTCAAAATATAATTTACATAAATATATTTATTTACCTCTCTCGAAATAATGACTTATTTTCTCAAAATAATGTGAAACTTCCTTGAAATAATGACTTAATCCACGCATGCGCAACACAAGAGTGACGGAACGCTAGCAACATGGTCAAAGCCATGCAGGAACACCGCAAACATTGCTTTGTTCTGTAATCTAAAAGGTATAATCTGTCATTAAATAACGATTTCAGATAAATTCTTATTATCTTATTATAGATAATTTATTTTATAAAGTCTTATTATCTTATTATATCTTATTAGATCATGGCTTCAAACATTCCAGACTAATATTTCAGTTTAGAAACCCAGGCATTTTATGAATAAATAAAAGCCATTCCACATATAAACTTAATTAACAGATGTTTATTTCTATGATTTATTAGCTGTCCCTTTCATGCATCACATGCATACAATGTTCATACCGTAAGCATCTCATTTCAAAAGCACAAAGCATCGCTGTTCGCATTACCATGGCAACTGCTTGGCCTTCGGTGTCCCGCTTCTTGCAGGACAAACGCTTAACGTGAAAAATGCTTAACGTGGCTTGAGGTACAAAGACAGATTGAACCAAATTCAGTACTCAACTTAATCATGCATACTGTATGCATTTTCTATAACGGTTTTCTATAGGCAAACGTTTAACGTGCAACTTTGGGTGTTTCGTTCAAATTCCGGGCTCTTATGCTTGCCTGTATGCATGATCAATAATATTGTATCTTGAGTTTGTCATTGCACTTTAAGCCACATTAAGTATTTTTCACGTCCACATGTCCTGCAAGAAGCGGTGTGGGACCAAGTGGTTACCATGGTAATGAACAACACTTTGTGCTAGCGAGATGAGATTGGACTAATGTATAAACATTGTGGGCCTATGCATGTGATGGATGAAAGTGACAGCTAATAAAACTAACAATCAAAATGAACATCCATTCATTAAGTTTATATGTGTATTGGCTTTCATTTCTTCATAAAATGCATGTGATTTTTGTTGGAATATATTCCTCTATATCTGTTTGAAGCCATGAACTATCATTGTCTGGCAAAGTAACTTGTTGGTAAGTGCTACAAATTAACGAAAGACTACATACAGATAATATATCTGAAATAAAGAGTTTATACACTTTAGGTGTTCATGCATGGCTTTGACCAACAAATGTTGAAACTCGCTAGCGTGCCGTCACATTGTGTTGCGCATGAGAAAGTTTCTCATTATTAGGGGAAAATAAGTCATTATTTCGAGGTTTCTCAATATTTCAAAAAAGTTTCCCATTTCGAGAAAATTTCTCATTACGAGAAAATAAGTCATTATTTTGAGAAAAGTCATTTCGCGAAAGTTTCTCATTATGAGATGTTAAGTCATTATTATGAAAAATTCTCAATATTTCGAGAAAGTTTCTCATTATTATGATAGAATAAGTCATTTTGGGAAAATAAGTCATTATTTTGAGAAAGTTTCTCTTTATTACGAGATGTTAAGTCATTATTAGGAGAACGTTTCTCAATATTTCGAGAGTTTCTCATTTTGAGAAAGTTTCTCATTATTTCAAGAAAATAAGTCATTATTTTGAGGTTTCTCAATATTTTGAGAAAGTTTCTCATTGTTTCGAGGAAGTTTCCCTTTGTTTCGAGGAAGTTTCCCTTTGTTTCGAGGAAGTTTCCCTTTATTTCGAGAAAGTTTCTCTTTATTTCGAGAAAGTTTCTCTTTATTTCGAGAAAGTTTCTCTTTATTTCGAGAAAGTTTCTCTTTATTTCGAGAAAGTTTCTCTTTATTTCGAGAAAGTTTCTCTTTATTTCGAGAAAGTTTCTCTTTATTTCGAGAAAGTTTCTCTTTATTTCGAGAAAGTTTCTCTTTATTTCGAGAAAGTTTCTCTTTATTTCGAGAAAGTTTCTCATTGTTTCGAGACATTATTATGAGAAAGTTTCTTTATTTCGAGAGTTTCTTGTGTATGAGATTTTTCCCCTGAATATTATGATACATTAAAGTGCCCCTATTATGCCAATTTTAAGGTTGCTAATATTGTTTGATGAGTCTCCTAGTACAGGTTTACATGCATCCAAGGTCAAAAAACTATTTAGTTTTCTCAAAAAAAATTTATTCAATATTGCCTAATTTCTAAATGATTCGTAAACGATTCGTGCAAAGCAGTGCGAAGAATCAGTCTCTCTAAACCCCTCGTTTCCGTGAGCCCTCATTGCTGTGATTGGTCAGATGGCGCAGTCCTTTGTGATTGGTCTACCGTGTACAGTGTCGGAAACTAAACACCCATTTCCATAACGGAATGACAGCCCTGGAGACTTGTCAATACATAGAGAAGATGGTATCGAGTGTACCTTAACCTTACCAATTCGAGCTGGAGTCTGATGATGAAACAACAGGAGCAGGGTGTTTCTCAGTGGTAAGTGTCAAGTGAATTGGTAATTATAATATGAGAGAAAACAAATTTACTCTCACAGCGTAGGATACAGCGTTCTCTCGACATGTTAACCACACGGAAATTTTACTGTGATTGTGGACGGACATTACGCAAATGTATTAATGCGTGACACACAGCCGTAACAGAATAAGATTCGAATTCCTGACGACTCGTTTAAGTGATTGCGAGTCGATTCTTTTATTTGATAGACAATAACTTTATTAATCGTGCACTGTCGGTTTCACAACTTTGCAGATAGTTTATGTTCACATACAGCTACATGACACACTGCATGAAAGGTAATATTCGAAAAGGCATAATAGGGGCACTTTAACTCATAATTATGAGAAGGTTTCTCATTATTATGAGATACTAAGGCATAATTACGAGAAAGTTTCTCATTGTTATGACATAGTAAGTCTTTATTATGAGAAAGTTTCTCATTATTATAACTAAGAGAATGAGAATGAATCATTTTTATGACTTCCAGAACTATATTTTCTCTCAAAATGGTGGAAATGGGCTTCCATACAAAAGTAATGACTCATAACTCCAAAATGGGAGTCAAATGGTAAGTATCATTTGACAGAAAACCTTTTAGTTTTTTAGAAAATAGATGTGCATTGCATTTCGACATTTTCCTGCTGAGAAATTGTTGATAAGACAACAACAAAAAAAGTGTGCTCAAGGGAAATTTCTCTTATCTTTCTTATTTTGCATGCAATATCTCAGGAAAGAAATAAAGGAGGAGGAAAATTCACCTACATGTGAGCTGCATCTAAATCATATTTTGTGGTGATAGCATAAAGTAATCAAAAGTTATAGCATTTGGAACCATGGTACCCTTTTTTTTTTAGCCCTTGACACCCAGAAGGTATAGAATTGTTTTTTTTCTGAGTGACATACACAAGTGTATTGACTCATAACACCAAAACTGTAGCAAAGATAGTCAATTGGTAGGTATCATTTGATACAGAATTGCATTTTGATTGCAGAAAATGACAACTGGTCAAAATAACAAAAGATGCAGTATTTTAATATAATACAGAGAAAACAAGTTCATATTAGAGATTCACCAGTGGCCATTTTCTTGGCCGATTCCAATATCCCATTTTTTTTTTCTTCAAGTGTGACCTAATACTGATTTTTGCCAATTCTGTTTAATAAATAAATACAAATAATGAATGAATGAATGAATGAATGAATGGCATACATGCATAAATAAATTTGTTAATTCCATAAGGGATATCTTTAGATCTAAGTGACAGATAGCGAGTTCAGGCACTTTTTAATCGGTAGAACCTGCTGAAAGTAATGCAAATGAAAGTAATTTTGTACAATCCGAGCATGAATAACTTCATGTTTCATGATTTTACAAGCTAAAAGTTACATGTTAAATTCCCAAGACAATTATGGTTTGTGTATTCTACTCTGTGAAACCTTTCAAATGACACAGGCACATGACTATCTGAGCTATACAATGTCAGACCATCTGACATACTACAGTACATAGTACTGGGTTTATGGGGTTAAAATAGTAATCAGTTATTATAATGGTAATAATATTTCACAATTTTACTGTTTTCACTGTGTTTATGATCAAATAAATGCAGCCAAGGTGATCAGATGAGATTTCGGTCACACTTTATATTAAGGTCCAGTTCTCACTATTAACTACAATTTTTGCCTCAAACTCTTAATTTGTTGCTTATTAATAGTTAGTAAGGTAGTTGTTAAGTGTAGTTATTGGGTAGAATTAAGGATGTAGAATACGATCATGCAAAACATGTGCTTTATATCATTAATAAAGAGCCAATATGCTAGTAATGTGCGTGCTAATAAGCAACTAGTTAATAGTAGGAACTGGTCCCTGGTACTAAAGCCTTACTGAAATTTCTTTTAAAAAATAAAAAAAATTATAATTCCAAACTGAATAACTAAAAATCAGTAGTGCATGTGTAGCTTGCATACACATATGGCACCCATTAGCATCTCGTTACTAAACATGCTTCTGGAGTTGTACCTTGTGTTTGAGAGTTACGAGAGCTTCCCAAAACCACACAGATCTCAGCAGGTATGTTGCCATCACTCGCTTTGCCGTTACTGGCCACAGACTCCACAGGAGATGCCACCTCGGTCTTTACGTTCACTGAGGGAAGCTTCGGGGACGTTGTCGGTACTGCCCGTGTGGCTCCGGCCTCTGTGGGGACCACAGCAGTGTCCTTCGGCTCCTGGCTGGGGTTCGGCACCTCCTGACAACTCATGACTCCAGGTCTGCTCAGCAAGAGTGAAGGAAACTGCACAAAAACAGTAGCAGGATTTTAAGCACCCAGAGAGCTACAGTCATGGCCAAAAATATCGGCACCCTTGGTAAATATTGGCAAAGAAGGCTGTGAAAATTAATCTGCATTGTTAATCCACAATAATAATTTGCATAATAAGAATTTAAAATAGGGGGAAATCTCATTATGAAATAAATGTTTTTCTCAAATATACATTGGACACAATTATTGCCCCCCCTAGAAATTCTTAGGAGTAAAATTTCTCTGAAGTATATTCCCATTCATACTCACAATTTTCCAGGGTGATTATGAATTCCCATTTCCACCATCAGGGCAATAATTAAGAATTTTCAATCAACAGAAAATGTTACAAAACCGCCTGGAAGAGGACGTGTCGCTATATCGTCCTAATGCACGGTGAGGAGGAGAGTTTGAGTGGCTAAAGACTCTCCAAGGACCACAGCTGCAGAACTGCAGAAAATATCTGAGTCTCGGGGTAAGAAAAAAAAAAAAAAAAAAAAAAAAAAAAAAAAAAAAAAAAGTCAAACAGCACCTACATCACCACATGTTGTTTGGGAGGGTTTCAAGAAAAATTATCCTAGCTCATCCAAAAACAAACTCCAGCATATTCAGTTATCAGACACGACTGGAACGTCAAATGGGATTGGCTTCTATGGTCAGAGGAAACTTAAAAAAAAAAAAAAAAAGAGCTTTTTAGCAGCAAACACTCAAGATGGGTTTGGTGAACACAGGGATAAAAAGTACCCCGTGTGTACAATGAAATATACTGCTGTATTTTTGATGTTGTGGACCCATATTTCTGCTGGAGGTCCTGGACATCTTGTTTAGACACATGGCATCATGGATTCTATCAAATACCAACAGATAAAAAAATCAATAAGTGACTGACTCTGTTAGAAATCTTACAACGGGTCATGTTTGGATCTTCCAACCATACAATAATCCAAGAGCAAACCTTAAAAACAACACAAAAATGGGTCACTGAACAAAAAATTTCACTCCTCTGACCTGAACCCTGTAGAACATGAGTGAGGTGAACTGAGGAGAAGAAGCACCGTCATGGAGCTGGGAATTTAAAGGGTCTGGAGTGATTCAGGTGTTCTCTAACCTCATTAGGCATTATAGGAGAACATTTAGAGCTGTTTAACTGGCAAATGGAGGTTTCAAAAAGTATTGAATAAAAGTTAATTGTGGCTAATGTGTATTAGGGAAAAGCATTTATTTCATGATATTTCCCTGCATTTTAAATTCTTATTATCCAATGAAAGGTTAGATTTTTGTCATTTTTTAAATAAAATATCAAAAGGATTAATAATGCAGATTAATTTTCACAGCCTTCTTTGATCAGATTTACCAAGGGTGCCGATATTTTTGGCCATGACTAAATATTTGTACATACATTATAATTTAAATACATAATGTGTATTTATGTGTGTAAATTTAACATTTAAATATATGTAACAAAATATAGATGTTCAAATCTCCAGCAACTGTGCATGTGGGACAATTCATGTCTTGCAAACTATTAGAGAACAATAAGAAGAACGTTACAGAAAAAACTAGAACCAATCAAAACAAATTCAGAAACTCCACACAGCAGCCTAATCTAATTTCACGTTAAATTCAGTAATGCAGAGGAAGTATTTTAAAAGCATACAGTATTTCCCTTCTGTGTGGGAGACATTCATAACAGTACAGAAGAGCAGAGATTTATGTTTAGGAGAATAACCACAACTATATGTGCATCGCACAGAACTCTGCAGAGAAATAAAATCAGCTTGATGCATGCATCTGCAGGCTATATGCATATGCGCGCGCGCGTGTGTGTAATATATATATATATATATATATATATATATATATATATATATATATATATATATATATACACACACACACACTATCTAACAGTAGAGGGCTATCTAACAGTTATCTTGCAGTACCAGTCCAGGCCACCAGGTCACTGCATGCTCTCTCTTTCTTGTGGTGGTGCCTCTAGGGGAATGAAAAAAAAAAAATAGAAAGTTTTGAAAAGAGGGTTTTGAAAAGAAAAAAAAAAAAGCTTATGAAGAGGAGAGAGAAAGAGAGAGAGAGAGAGAGAGGGAGGGGAGAGAGAGAATCTAAGGACTCCGAGACTTTTTTTCCACATGCCCCCCCCCCCCCCCCCCCCCCCCACCCCCCACCCCCACATTATGGTTCAGGGCTTCAAAGTTTTCTTTGAGGAGGTAAGAGAGACACAAAATGTGTTCCTTCTGCACAAAATGTGAAAAAAAAGATAAAACATGAGTGAGTAATGCATAATAACCTCTATTTTGTTCTTACATAACACTCTCCAATAATTTTGTTTAACTGGAACTGTTGAACTGAAATGCCTAAAACTGAAATGCAAAAAAAAAAAAAAAAAAAAAAAAAAAAAAAAAAATATACAGGCAAAAAAAAAGAATAAAAAAATAAAAATTACAACTACAATGAAAATTGAATGTATTATATATATTATATATTAGAGAGAGAGAGAGAGAGAGAGAGAGAGAGAGAGAGAGAGAGAGAGCTACAATTTATTTACTTGCATACATTCATGGGTATCTCAATGATACTTAAATCACACTGACGAGGAGGGGACAAATTGATGGAGTCGATGCCTCTATCACACTAAGATCGACATTACCGTGTGATAATAAAGTGATAATGCATACCTGTTATGCCTGCAAACAGCTGAGTGAGATAAACAAACTGGTGGAAATGAACAGACTAATTACAAAGATCTCAGCACTTTTGGTCATGTGCAGACTGAAAATAATCTGTGAGCCGGTGATTCAATTAAAGCTGGCGCTCTGTGGATGTGATCGTCAGTTTTCACGATGGATATGGTGACTAATGGACTGTTCATAACAACAGCCAACAAAAACAAATAAAAGGACTACTACTACTACTACTACTACTACTACTACTACTACTACTACTACTACTACTACTACTACTACTACTACTACTACTACTACTACTACTACTACTACTACTACTACTACTACTACTACTACTACTACTACTACTACTACTACTACTACTACTACTACTACTACTACTACTACTACGTTATATGATTGTTTAATTAGCTACTAAATATTACATTATTAACAGCATACAAAAGTATTGAATTTGTGGCTTGTTGATAAAAAAACGCACATTACTCAAGTACATGAACACAGATGCTGCTAGCGTAACAATAGTTTCTTTGTCAAAAAGCATTAGACAGCAATTCATATTTGCAGTACACTGTGAATGTGACATGAATATGATAGCTGCAAATGTGAAATAGTGCAGCAAAGTTGAAGCTGAGAACAGAACTCTCAGCATCTGATTTACACGCCTTGCATCTTAAACCGATTACATTTTCTTTGTTTTTTTAAATGCAGGATTCAATGCACAGTCCATGAGATCTAACAACTGGATGAGATCTAACAACTGGATTTTCCAAAGTTTGCAAGGTTAGTAGAGATAAATGTTTATTAAAGGCTTTAATTATACGAATATACATAAAAAAATAAAAAAAAATATTTTTAAAAGTGCTTGCCTTTCTATTATTAGATCGAACTATTAAAGATAAATAAATGAATAAAGTGCATTTGCATTCCCATCACTGTCAAAATAAAAGTCCTACTTCTGACTCTTATCAGCTAAACAGAAATGCAGATCATTTATTTAGTTTATAAATTATCAGCATTTCTCCTGATAACTGTTTTAAAACATACTAGTTGTTTCAAACATCAAACCAGACACTAGCTTGTGTAATTTGGCTTTTAGAATGCATTACAACCTAAGATTAAATGCTGCGACCCATTCGCATAATATCCATCCTAAATAGTATTCAAAAAATAGAATTAGTATGTCCCAAATCATAGTATGTTTAAAAAAGTATGCCAAAGATTCCCAGATGGTCTACTACTACCGGTTAGAATTCGAAGTGCAGATCAATGCACACTCATATTACCCACAACACATTCGATTAGAACTACAAACATGCATAAAACTACAAACATGGCGGATATGCACGACCAACGGACAGGCAGAGAAAGGGATTTGAGTGATAAATAATCAATGTCTAACCTGATTAAAAAAATATTCATTTAATGTTATCCACATTATATTTCATCTCTTTCATAATGATATGTTTGGTCATTAACTTTTAAATGCATCATTATGCAAACACATGAGCAGAGTTCTCGGCATGAAAGACCAGCGATGTGCTTCTTTATTTCTCTCCAATACGGTAGGAAATCAAATTAAACGAAATGTGGATGATGTGAACTGTGACAAGATGATTGACGGCAGTTTAAACAGTTACAGGATGCACGTGACTAAGCAACAGAGCGACCGTTAAAGACCCAGCTATTACGAAGTAGTATGTCCCAAAGCGTGCCTACTATTCTGCTACATACTCAAAAGTCTGTACTTTTTCTTCACAAAAAGAGTACATACTTTTAGGGCATAGTATAAGTAGGCGAATTGGGGCGCAACATCAATGTTTTATAAAAAAAAAGAAAGAAAAGAAATCGAAATATACGACGGTTTTATCACTTCCCATGCTGAAATTTAAAACACAAATTAAAAACAAAATGAAAATTTGAAGGCAGTCATTTTTAAATTTACATGATCAAAAGTATAAGTATATTCCTGCATCACAAGTAAGATCTAGAACTTAATTACAGGTATGTCCATCAGATGAAGAGCCAGGAGGCATTATTAGTGTGCACAGGTACATTCTTTCACCGATTCATTTTGAAAACCAGCTCTGAACTGTGGTAACTATGAGCAGAATTTCAACACTGTCATCTAATGAGAATTTATTACTCTCGGGCTATTTCAGGAGATGACTGGAAGAGATTAGGCTGACAGCCCTAGTTTCCTTGAACCAGAACACACTGACACGTTCCCGTCATAAAAAACACCGGCATGAACAAAAAAGAGAGAGTAAAAATAAATACATTTATTTTGGTTGTATTTTTTTTTTCTTTTTACTATTTTACATTTAAATGAAAGTGGTTAAAAAAGAAATATCTCCTCTTAAATTTCCTCTGAGTGGGCAACTCAAAAAAGCCTTTTCAATTTATATGCTAATGATCCCTGAATTAAAATTTAATAACTGGGAGATATTGAAAAGCATACTTGAATTATACAAAAAATAAATCCTGAAAGAATAGACTAAAATTAGAAATTCAGGGCAGCACGCAGGCCAGCACTGAGCCCTTAAACACTCGTGATTAAATTTTTGATGGAAATCAAAATCGCAAAGCAAGCAGGAGATGAAGAGACTGAACCTGCTCCATTGTGACACGACAAAACTAAAGAGAGGGTTTTTGTCTGTGTGTGTGTGTGTATTCTGAATCAGGGCAGACATGTACACATTTGTGTAAAACAATACAAAAATTGTTACAGCCCCACAATTGAGTGTTGTGCATTTATTACTTTATTATTCATTGTCATTTTATTATTTATACATGTATTAATTTGTATTAGGGTTATTTATCATTTATTATAATATCTAAATGCTTCATTTTTAATTATTGCATTCATAATTACATTCCCTGGATGTTCCATTATTTCCCCTGGAGCTTTAATCGTCCGATACTTTCTCATGTCTAGCAGAGATCAGAGGACTGAACATCTGCTGCGGCTAGCGGTTATTTCATTAATTTGATCCCACCTTATAACCTGCACTGTTATAATTTCACTTGCACCCTGACAAAAACTACACAAACACATACACTACAAATAAGAGCTGCATGATTGATTCGCTCAATTTTTAAATTTCCTCAAAAACATTATTTTTCTTTTTTACATTTCGGTTCTAGATGCTCCCATTCCAAAAGGTTGCCAGTTTAGATAAAAAAAAAAAATAATAATAATAATAAATAAATAAATAAAACACACACACACACGTGCATTCATGAAAAACATTTTTGAAAAAATTATACACACACATTGCTATCAGCCATTATAGCAGCTGGCATTGAACATCACGTAAACTTTCCTCATTCGCCATTTTTTGGGGATATTGTTTATAATCATTTGTTAACTGGCTGTTCATATGGACATTATGTGTGCAATATCATCTATATATAATATTACTCATCCATATTGTCCATGCAAAATTGTCCGAAAGTGTATGGGATATAGCAAGCACAGCTAATAATAAAAAGGTGAGGAAATGTAGAACAATTATAAATCTGCCCAGAACTGGCCACCCTCCAAAGTATCTGGGCAAAAAGACCCACAGTAAAGGAGGCCATCAAAAGGCCTACGGCAGCTTGAAAGAGTTACAGTCACCATGAACTAAGCACATGCTCAATCCAGACTTACACACGTGGTCAGAATTGTTCGTACCCTTGGTAAATATGATCAAAGAAGGCTGTGGAAATAAATCTGCATTGTTAATCCTTTTGATCTATTATTTAAAAAAAAAAAAAAAAAAAATCTAACCTTTCATTGAATAAGAATTTTAAATGGGGGGGAAATATCATTATGAAATAAATGTTTTTCTCTAATACACATTGGACACAATTAATGGTACCCTTTTATTCAATACTTTTTGAAACCTCCATTTGTCAAAATAGTATAGGAGTTTTCTCCTATAATGCTCGATGAGGTTAGAGAACACCTGACAAGAGATCAGAGACCATTCCTTCATCCAGAATCTCTCCAGATCCTTTAGATTCACAGCTCCATGACGGTGCTTCTTCTCTTCAGTTCACCTCACTCATTTTCTACAAGGTACAGGTCAGGGAACTGAAATGGCCATAGCAGAAGCTTGGTTTTGTGTTCAGTGACCCATTTTTGTGTTGTTTTTAAGGTTTGCTCTTGGATTATTGTCCAGTTGGAAGATCCAAACATGCTCCATTATAAGATTTCTAACAGAGTCAGTCACTTATTGATTTTTTTATCTGTTGGTAATTGATAGAATCCATAATGCCATGTGTCTAAACAAGATGTCCAGGACCTCCAGCAGAAATATAGGCCCACAACATAAAAATACAGCAGTATATTTCATTGTACACATAAGCCGCTTTCGCACTGCTTTTGTTCCAGAACTAAAAGTACAGTACTAAAGCACTGGGACGATTTTGCGTGAACTATTTCCCAGTACCAGAACTATTTCCCAGTACCAGACCTTTTTAAAGGGATGCATTCGCACCGACAGTGGGTACTAGGAAGTGACGTAAGACGGTCGACAGTGACGTCATTCAACAACGAAAACAAAGAACAACAACATTAACAACAGGAGGATGGAGGATGCTGTGATCGGAGCTGTGTTTTTGTTGTGTCTCGCGGGTTTCACAATAATGGACATGGAATGTTTACACAGTATGTGTTTACACAGCGTTTTAAATCATGGCGGGTGATTGCGTTTCGTACGCGTTTAGCCAATCAGCGTACACTTACGTCACGAATAGTTGCTACAACTGTTTTAGACCCTACTCTGAAGTAGGAGCTAATTTAGTCCAAACGGAGTTCCAGGAACTAAAACAGTTCATAGTTCCCGTGGTGCGAACACGCCAAAAAGTGGGCAGTTCCACAATTAGTTTGGGTACTATGAAAAGGTTCCTGCGGAGCGAAAGGGTCTATGGGGTACTTTTTATCCCTGTGTTCACCAAACCCATCTTGAGTGTTTGCTGCTAAAAAGCTCTTTTTGTTTTAGTTACTAGGGCTGTGTATTGGCAAGAATCTGGCGATACGAATCACGATACAGGGGTTGTGATACGATATATTGCGATACATTTCGATACTGTAAGCAATGTGATATATTGGGATATTTCTTATTTTAGGAATAGGATATATATTTTTTAGGAAAGCTGTCATTAAGAACACACCACCATATGCAAACCTTAGCAAAAAATAAATAAATAAAAATTGTTTAACCAGAACACACTGCAGAACACACTGGGATCTGCATTTGCAATAATCAGTCCCTGTAACATTCAAAATTATTGAACCACTTCTTGTGCAGTATGAGTAAAGGGGGAAATATTCAAGTGCTTGCATGATTCTTTAGTTAAAATGTATGCATAAAATGTATTTTATAAAAAATATAAAAATATAAAGTTTACTTTAAAGTTTCACAGTTTAAGTTTACAATTGTGACATGCAATGTCATAACATTTGATCTGAACAAAAAATGACATCTGCTTAATATCAATGAAAAATAAAGTGCTTGCAGGATTCCTAAAGAAAACAAAACAATTGTAAAACAATCAAATAAATACAGATGTTAAACATTCTCAGAACTTTTCAACTTGGATTTCACAGGTTTTTCAGTTTGTATTTGTTCCGCGTGGAATCGCCGAGACTACGACGCGAGCACCGCCCCAACTGCACAAAACGCCCCCGAATTACGAGAGAAAGCTGCAGCTGCTCGGCGACTCTACCGCCCGCCACGCCCCGCGCAAAGACTCTTCAACACGGGACACGGCAAGCAGCAGAACCGAGGTTGCGCTCGCGCCGCGGTCCCGGGGCGGACATTACCACAAAACCCCAAATGGTGCCACACTTCAGCTTTGTTCATCGAAACGAGAACTGGAACAATTCTTTCATCCTCCATTACTGGCAGCGAACTATATTAACGCTAACATTAGTGGAGTGTCCTGATGCTAGTATTTCCTGTCACTGTTTAAGTTCAGAGATGAAGACTAGCGGTCGGGATATGAACTCAAAACGAAACAACTGCCATAAATCTTCTATGATTTTTTTTTTTTTAAATATCGATATTCCGTTTTGGAGAATCAATACAGTATCGCCAAACAAAATATCACGATACTCACGTGTATCGATATTTTCTTACACCCGTATTAGTCACATCTGACCATAGAAGCCAGTCCCATTTGAAGTTCCAGTCGTGTCTGACAACTGAATGTTGGATATGGGTCTATGATGGGAATATGTTGGCTGTGATCCATGAAGAGTCTTTAGCCACTCAAACTCTCCTTCTCACCGTGCATTAGAACGATATAGACACACATCCTCTTCCAGGAAGATTCATAACATTTTATGTTGATTGGAACTTCTTAATTTTTGCCCTGATGGTGGAAATGGGAATTTTCACTGCTCTAGCTCTTTTCTTAAAGCCACTTTCTAATTTGTGAAGCTCAATTATATTTTGCTGCCCATCAGAAATATATTCTTTGGTTTTTCTCATTGTGATGGGTGATTCATTTGGAATTTGGCCTTGGTTTTGTTTACCCTCCTATTTATATTCCTGTGAAACAGGAAGCCATGGATGGATAATTTCATGTTCATAATCCCATTGGTGTGCTCAAAATTGTGAATATGAATGGGATATATTTTACCCATAAGAATTTCTAGGGGTACCAGTAATTGTGTCCAACATGTATTTGGGGAAGAAAAAAAAAACATTTATTTCATAATTATATTTCCCCACCCATTTTGAATTCTTATTCTCCAATGAAAGCTAAGATTTTTGTGATTTTTTTAAATAAAATATCAAAAGGATTAACAATGCACATTTATTTTCACAGCCTTCTTTGATCATATTTACCAAGGGTACCAACAACTCTGACCACGTGTGTACATATGAGACATGACTACAAAATGACCGATGTAAAGGACAGAAACATATTCCACAGCAGAACACTGAGTTAGAGTTTGGCTCAGGCACATAGTATTATCAAATTAGCATATCAAAATAACTGCATTAAAACAATTCACCAAAAAATGTATTAAGTAAAAACATGTTTAAAATGTGACCAACCGTTATCTATTCAGTGAGGCAAAATAAGGGACACCCATAACCCATTTACTTTTATGTATTAGCGAATACCAACACATGTCTAGGCTGCAGATGTCAATTTACTGAACCAAATTTCCCCAAACAGTAAATTTGTGACAAACACTATGATCAGCCCATACCAATCTGGTCACCAATATTTATTTTCCTGTTAAACCTACATGTTGCAGCAAAATACAACACATTGCAAAATAACAGGCATTACATGTAGTGAAATGTTAACACACTATCATTAAGTCTTTTAAAGCTTGAAACCTGTTGAACCTGTAATGGGCAAACACAGCTGAACAAATTCTTTAAAATATCTTCTTTTGTATTTCAAACAGCTAAGAACTTTTTTTGTGTGTGATTTGTGTGTGAACTGTTCCTTTAAGATTCTGGAGTACTTCTAGGTGACTAAACAAACGCAAGAAAATCTGTGACACTGACCATGTTAAATCTTTTGTGCAAAAGGTCAGATTTTCTTGCTTCCACTGAAGCACATAAGATGCTCTTTGGAATATTCACAAATCATGCTGGGATAACATGGATCATCAGTCATTTCGTAGGGTCTGTGTCAGCCTGAGCGCAAGCGGTCATTTAAAATTAAACTACGACATAGCAAATAAGAAGCATACATATTATATAAACAATAAAAATGATATAATCTGACAACTGCTGAAATGATACCATGGTACAAGGTATTACTGATAATGTAATCACAATTAAAACTACATTCCAAAACAAGCTGAAAGATTAAAGAACTTGTTATTGGGAGTTTTAGTTACTTTTAAACACCAAACTGGCCTTGTTAACTAAAACATCTCAAAATAACGTTTATAAAATGCAAAATTAAAACACTGGATTTTTAATATAATTTGAATACAAGTCATTCTGCCTTAAATTCTATTTTTACTCAAATTTGAAGATTTTTACTCACTCATTTACTCACCTTATAGTCATTCCAAACCTGTATGCATTTCTTTCTCATGTCTAACTCAAAATATGATATTGAAAAGGTTGTTTTGCACCCCAAATACATTCATTGCATGGGCAGTGACAGCTGAAACACATTTTAAAGAATATTCAACATATTCGCACAGGTTTGGAACAACATGGGTTTGAGTAATTGATAGCAATTTTCATTTTTGGATTAATTATCCCTTTAAGAAACTGGACACTTAAACTAAATGAAGGAGGCACGTTGTTTTAAGGCGAGCTTGGACTGATTAGAAAATTCCCACGGAGCAGAAGGGCTTGGTCTGTATCTGTACTGAGACTCAAGATCATGACAGTGGGACCTCACCATCCTTCAGGATTTGGGGTTTAAGCAGCAGGTGCGAGTGTGTCGTAAGACAGGTTCGTTTTACATTCGATCAGATATTCAGTGCACAGGACGAGACACTGGAGCAAAGTTACCTTCTGAGGCACTATCGAGTCAGAATTACCCTTAAATGTAACAATAATCATAGAGCTGTGGGACATTGATGAACCAGCAATAAGCAACAGTGAGGAGAGCTGACATGTACTAAAAGACTAGCACATAACCTGATTAAAAGTGCTGTGAATCTGTTGATGGAAATGAAGCCACGGAGCGTTCCGAAAACCTATTAGTCAAGTTGTGTTTAATCTAGGCATTTTTCATTGTAGTTTCACAATAATCATGAATGTCATATTACTTAATACCAGCACATGTGAATCAACTAGCCAACCTCACTAATCAACTAGCTGTGAAGCAGCTGTTTTAGTACTAATGCCAGACCTTTTTAATTAAAAATCATATCTTTTGATTTGTGAGAAGACCCTGATAATAATAATAATAGTCATCATCACCATCATCATATGAAATTAAGTGTCTTTTAATTGTTACACATTAAATTTACTGGACTATTGGAAAATAAATTAGAAATAATAGAACAAAACCAAACTTTTTGTCCTACATTTCCAGCAAAATTAACTAATCAATTTTTAATTAATTTAATTACCATTATTATATATTTTTTTCTCTGGTTAAATAAAAATAATAATAAAAAAACACTAAAAGAAGAATATTAAATTAAATGGCATGGATAAATATTACAGTCGAATTACAGCGGGGTAGAACTAGAAGGCAACATCATGTTATTTACATAGAGATAGGAGAATCTATTAATAAAAACCATTGACTTTAGTAGTTGCATTACATGCCAGGGATGACGGTTGGGTAAAAGAATATTTCTGGTGCTCAGGAAACCAAGATACAATTCTAATTCCAACATTATTTGTTCTTCAGATATTCTTCTTCTTTAAAAGAAAAAAAACAAACACATTATCTGTATGTAAAGTAACCCACATTTGGCTTTTGACCACTGAAAATATGTACAATTTACTCATTCAGCCACACTGAGATCCCTCTCTCTGGATCCAAACCATATAGGGACTTAAAATAAAGATACCAAACGTTAACAGCTGCTAAAGTCAACTTTGTGTCATAATATGCCTCCCAATGTTTGTGTAAAAATTAAATAACGACGCTGTCATCTTTCTAAAGTCATTTTTGCCTGTAATTTGGCTCCAAATCTCAAGTGAAAATTGCCATTTTGATCCCCCTCTACAACATATCCATGACATTTAATATTTTGGCTTTCGTTACCATGTATCCGTGTATTTCTTCAGGGGAAAAAAGCTGCATGGGCAACAACTTAAATTTGGTTGATTTGACATAGAATGACTTTATGATGTATACAGAAACATTTTAACTCATCCAACCCATCCCTAACATTGCATTTAATTTCCAAATAAAATGAGAAAGTATAATATCAGAATGCCCTTAAACGTTCAAAAAACAATTATTCACACAACCCTAATTTGGTACTAATGTCATCTCCGAGTTCTCTTAAGTATGCAGCTTTAGCAGTGAGAGTTTGTTATGAGCAACAAACCGTATGGAGTCAATGTAGCATATTATGAAATCTAGGTTCCCAGAGTGATGTAACATTAATAATTACCAGAATCAAAAAATAAGGCCTAAATTTACATATCCTACAGTGAAATAAAGGCAGTTGGGCTAAGCATTATCCTACAGAGTCACAATATCACAGAGACATTTTGTATTCATTACTTTTGGGAAAAAGCAGGACATAATGGAGTTTCTGTGGGATTTAACAGAAAGCACTGCACAGCAACTGTGTTACTTTATAGCTCAGTTTTCACACTTTATGAAGAATTTCAAGCAGTAGTTCACCAAAAAAAAAAAATACTGTCATAATTTACTCAATGTTATGTTATACACTTCTTAATCATATCGAAGACATTTTTTAAATATATTTTACCAATAACTTGCATACCTGCAAACTCCTAAGAGGTCAAAAAGGTGACATCGTAATTTAACCCTTGTAGAGGGGTTAAACAGAAACTGCATAGATGTATTTACACAGACTGTTTAATGAAGCTGAGGAGCCATAAATGCATTTACACCACAACATTTCAGATGCATAAATCATTTTTTATAAGATTAATATTTTTGAACATACAAGTTAAAAATGTTGGGAAAAATGCAATACTTTTAAATATGAAACCAAAGCACCATTATGAATCATTAACTCACTTGATTCGTTCAAAAACGTGGATTCATTCAGTAACGAAACACTGCTGTGTTGCTCAGAGACACAAAACAGTTCTGCTGTGGCTTTGATTGAAACTTCGTCAGCGAACTTGAGCAAAAACAGTCAATATTGTATTACAAATCGCGAACTTTGTGTCTGCCTCACTCACGATGAAGAAGTTCCACACCAACATGCCGATGTGAGCGTAAGTGTGACGAGCTCGTGAGATGAAGTGTATTCTATTTGAAGCAGCAGCACGCAGACCGGTCGGCGTTTAACATCAAAGTACCGCGAGAGCGACTCGAAAGCGTGCGGAGCCGTCTGCTCTCTGTAGCTCTCGCGGTGCTTTGATGTCATACAGCGATCGGTCTGCACGGTGCTGCTTTAAGTCGACCAGAGAAAGGGACTTTGGTCGAACACACTCCTGTTTACTCCTTAAAAAACTCTTCGGATCGAGACAATTCACATAAATGACATATTTTGATTCAAAACGGCGAATTTTCGAGAGCGACTCGAAAGCGTGCGGAGCCGTCTGCTCTCTGTAGCTCTCGCGGTGCTTTGATGTCATACAGCGATCGGTCTGCACGGTGCTGCTTCAAGTCGACCACAGAAAGGGACTTTGGTTGAACACACTCCTGTTTACTCCTTAAAAAACTCTTCGGATCGAGACAATTCACATAAATGACATATTTTGATTCAAAACGGCGAATTTCACCAAAAAGCGACTAGTTTGCAGGTATGAACTTGAATAATTACATTTTTGAGAGTCACACTACATTAGCAACCTGAATTAACTTCACAGTGTCATAAATAGGTCAAATTATCATATTATAATTTGAAGAGACTGAATTGACCTTAACACACAGTCATGCATGTCTCCAGTTTTCCTTTCTGTGACTACATATTTACATTCAATGTTCTGAAGCATTGTGTAAATGTGACCATCATTTTCCTACATTTACACAAAATAAATTGTGGCAAAGTTTAGAAACCTTGAACCTGACAAGTCTGAGTGGTCTAAATCTTTGCCACCAAAAGTCTATCATATCATTACACAACGTTGGAGTGACAAAAAGTTACGCAAATGCTGCTTTCAAGTTTTTTTTGTTTTTTTTAATTGCACCACATGAATTTAGCTGACAGACTGATAATCTTCCACTCTATGAAATCTCACCTGCACTGAGATTATAAAAAAAAAAAAAAAAAAAAAGTTAATTTGAGTGGAGATTGAGATTTGAGAACGGAAGCAGGAAAAGAAAAATGACTTTAATTTGGGTCTGTTTGTCAAACAAATCTGATATGGCTTCATAAGGCTTCAATATTGAAGACAAGTGTTGCAGATACTTCTATGGTGGTTATTTTTGCAGCTTCAAAAAGTAGTCATGTAGTCATCAAGTCATATGGAAACGAGCTGAGTGATGAGTCTTCAAGAACTCTTATTTTGTCAGTAAAAAGTAACAGGATACAGTTTTGAAACAAAAATTTCCACATTTAAATGAACTATTCCTTAAAGTACAATGGAAAGGGCACCCCACTTTGGCTTGCATGGCTTGAAACATTGATGAAAATGTCATCAGTAAAGGCAGTTTACCTTGTGGTGCAGAGCTCAAGGAGTCAACTGTTCGCTTCTACTTCCTCTCCTTCCTTGTCTGCTTTTCTTGAATTCAGCCGAACAAGAGTAGGATCTGAAAACAAAAGGGTCAATTGGTTAAAAATTAGCCACTTGTTCCAAGTTATATGTACTGACATTGAAATGCAGTGGAAAATTACAGACCCTGGATGCCTTACATGGAAAATCCCTAAATTTATTACACAAAAGGGGGAAAGGCAGGCTTCTAAAAAATTCTATGAAAATTCTATTTTTAGATTAGTAACAGTTGGAGGGCAGAGTGTGGGTTTATGTTAAAGGAGCAAATCCTGACCGAAACACACCCAATTCCACAATATAGAGCTGAACACTACTTCCGAACAAAGCATTTACAACTCCAATAAAACCACCGCATAAAAAGAAGAGCATTGAAAATGCAGTATATCTGCTGCTTTGACACCCACATAGTGATGCTGTTTCTTTAAGAAAGCTGAGTCTCTGTGCTTTCAGATTTGAAAGGGGAAAAAGAAACAGGTTTTGAATTTATGTGGCTCCAAATTTCTGAGAACACACAAAAAAAAAAAGATTTTTTCCCTCTTGTAAACCTAGCAATAAGGTTTTATGGTTCTGAAAATGTTTAAAAAAAAAATAGTTTGATATCTAGGTCACACGCGATATCAGCCATGTAAACCAGAAGATCCATATACTAAATGTGACCCTGGACCACAAAACCAGTCATAAGGGTCAATTTTTCGAAATTTATATTTATACATCATCCGAAAGCTGAATATATAAGCTTTCCATTGATGTATGGTTTGTTAGGATAGGACAATATTTGGCCAAGATACAACTGAGGGTGCACAAAAATCTAAATATTGAGAAAATCGTCTTTAAAGTGGTCCAAATGAAGTTCTTAGCAATGCATATTACTAATCAAAAATTAAGTTTTGATATACTTACAGTATACATTTACAAAATATCTTCATGGAACATGAACTTCACTTATGATTTTTGGCATAAAAGAAAAATCAATAATTTTGATCCATACCATGTATTTTTGGCTATTGCTACAAATATAACCCAGCAACAAAGACTGGTTTTGTGGTCCAGGGTCACAAATAAAGATCCTTAGAGTAACTGTTTAACTGAAGCACAGAAAATGCTGAAAAACACTTTTGGAGTTCATTCTATCATTAAAGGGATAGCTCAGCCAAAAATAATGATGTCATTAATTACTCACCCTTATATTGTTTCAAACCCCTAGACCTTTGTTCGTCTTCAGAACACAAATTAAGTTTTTTTTATGAAATCCGTGAGCTTTCTGACCCTCCATATACAGCAATGGTCCTACCATGTTCAAGGTCCAAAAACGTACCAAGAACATCAACAAAATAGTTAATGTGACATCAGTGGTTCAACCGTAATTTTATGAAGCTATGAGAATACATTGTGCAAAAAAAAAATTAAATAGCGACATTATTCAACAATTCTTCTCCTCTGTGTCACCCCTAGCGCCATTTTGGAGAGGTTACGTTTACAAAGCACGCGCATGTGTCGTACTCTGCAAAAAGGGTGCTAGGGTGGAGATGAATTGTCGAAATACAGTTTTGATTTCGGCCTCCAAAGGTTATGAAAATACAATAATCGAGATAAACCAATTATTGCGCTCCATTCCCCTTTTTTAGTGGTGCGCTGGGTGATTATTCACGTAATCCCTCGGCAGGTATGTAATAAATACATGTAAACAGTTGAGAATGAAAATCCGTGTGCAACAAAAAATTGGATCCGTGCGGCTTTTAAAGTGACAGCGGGCTATATTCCTGCTGCTGACTGTGTGCTTACTATTAATCAAACAACAAAAGCCAAAGACAGAAATCACAAACTGCTCTTGAAATACTCCTGCAGTTAAATACTGAAAAAAAAAACTAAGTTGTGATAATTGGCCAGAGCTCGAGTAAAAATCAGATTGAGCTTGCTCTAAATAGTGTTTTTCCGAATAATAAGCAGGTAGTAAGACTTTTGGGTGTTTATTTTGATACCAATTTAAATTTTGAATTTCATGTCAAGAAGTTGGTTCAGTCTTGTTTTCATCAGTTAAGAAATATTGGTGAGACGGTTTTTGAATTTTAATGATACAGAGAAGCTCATTCATGCTTCTATTTCTTCCCGTCTTGACTATTATGCCTTGTTTTCTTCTTCGTGATTTTTTGTGTTTACAATTAGTGCAGAATGCTGCAGCCAGATTATTGACACAAAGTTATTTAATCATATTACACCTGCTTTAGCTTCTTTACATTGGTTACATGTTTATTTTAAGATTATTTTACTGACAAAGCTTTAAACAGCTTGGCACCTATGTATTTAGCTTAGCTTCTGAGACCCTATGAAACAGGGAGCTGTCGTAGATCTTCTTTGAACGAATTGCTGGCAGTTCCAAGAACTAGATATAAAACAAAAGAAGATCGGGCATTTGCAGTGAGGGCTCCAAAACTATGCAATAGTTTGCCAGTGGATATTAGATCATCTGAATGCGTGTCTGTTTTTAAATGTTGATTGAAAACATACCTGTATAGATGTGCTTTTAATATTTTGTGATGTTTAGCTTTTTTTGTGTATTTTTGGGTTTGATCTTTTTTTGCTTCATCATATATTGTGCTCATCTCTTATGATTGTGTTTTTAATTTTGTGTAAAGCACTTTGTGCATTGTAGGTTTAAATGTGCTATATAAATACAAATTTGACATGACTGAAGGTCAATTGTAGCTTTAAGAAACAAAGGAAGTTTAATTCTTACAGTGAAGACTATGCTGTTTTATTTTACATTTGATCATTCAATTTCTGTAGTAGGCTGTTAACTGAATACTTTAGAATTGCATAAAAAAAAAAACTTAACACAGTTTGTTTCATTTTATTCATTTCATTTTATACAGAAAATATATTTGATATATCTAAATAAATATTTCATATACACGTTTGGTCATATGGCCAACTAATAATCGTGTTTAATAATCGTGATTTTCTAATGTTTCTTGTCATAAGCAAGCAGCCCTAGTTGAATAAAGTTGTTATTTTTTGTTTTTTATGCACAAAAAGTAGTCTCGTAACTTCGGAAAATTACGGTTGAACCACTGATGTCGCATGGACAATTTGGCAATGTTCTTGGTACAATCCTGGACCTTGAACATATTAGGACCCTTGCTATCTCTGGAGGATCAGAAAGCTCTCGGATTTCACCAAAATCTTAATATGTGACCCTGGACCACAAAACCAATCTTAAGTCGCTGGGGTATATTTGCAGTAATAGCCAAAAATAAGGGTAAGGGTCAAAATTATTGATTTTTCTTTTATGCCAAAAATCATTAGGACATTAAGTAAATCATGATCATGTTCCATGAAGATATTATGTAAACTTCCTACAGTAAATATATCAAAACTTCATTTTTGATTAGTAATATGCATTGCTAAGGACTACATTTTGACAACTTTAAAGGTGATTTTCTCAATATTTAGATTTTTTTGCACCCTCTGATTCCAGATTTTTAAATAGTAGTAGCGCAGCCAAATAGTGTCCTATCCTAACAAACCATACATCAATTGAAAGCTAATTTATTCAGCTTTCAGGCCACGTATAAATCTCAATTTTGAAAAATCGACCGTTATGACTGGTTTTGTGGTCCAGGGTCACATATGTGTCCTGAAGATGAACAAAGGTCCTAGAGGTTTGGAACAACATGGCGGTGAGTAATTAATGACAGAATTTTCATTTCTGAGTGAACTATCTCTTTAAAGAAAATTGGCAAAATAACAAATACTTAGAAACTGATCAATTCATTTCCAATTCAACTTTTCTTAAAATGTTATCCTGGTAATATAGTTTGTAATGAACTTGACTGAATTTTGTACTATATTATATAAGCTCTAAAGAAGCATTTCCTTTTTTTGGAAGCCACTAAAAATGTATTACACATTTGATGGTTTTGACATTTGTTAATTTGCATTAAAGGGATAGTTCACCTAAAAATACTAATAAAAAAGGGTTGTCCCTCATATTGTTTCAAACCTGCATGACTTGCTTTCTTTTGTGTAACAAAAATATCTCATTGGGGAGACAAAACACATCTTTTGTGTTCCACAGAAAGAAAAAAAAAAAAAAAAAGAGGAAGTCATACAGGAATGTCATAAGGATGAGTACATAACAGAATTTTTGAACAATCCATTTAAATCCATCACCTTTTCTAGAATGAGATGACGAGACCAGGTCACAAAAGATGCATTCGTCTCATTTGTGAATTCAGTAAAGCAGACTTGTTAGAATTCAAAAATAAAGAGAACTGACAAAAATACATTTCCACAGTCTACAAAAAAGTATGTCCAGCTAGATTTCAAAGTACAACAGCAGCTGTTAATTACCCTCAATGCTTTTGTACGTCTTGTTTACCGATATTTCAGCTACTGAAAAAAAAGTATTAGTCATCTTTCAGACAGATGACATTTAGTACAGTAAACGTTACCAAATTTCAGCCACTGACAGAAATGAAAGAAAATAATAAATGTAAAATATAAATGCAAAACATTTAATGTAAAAAGCAGAAAAATATATTTTATTAAACATTTTCTGTCTAAACTTGCCGGCCCACACCCCCGTTGTTTTATTTTTTATTATTACTTTTTTTATATTTAAAATATTTGTGTTCCATGCAAAGCTACTTGAAACTGATATGAAAAGCCGTCTTCAGTTCATTGAAAAGGAAGCTCCAAATATTCTCACTTCCCTCATGGAACTAGCAAAATTATTCAGACACCATTAACATATGACTGTTCAGCAGCTTTCTGTTCATGACACAGGGACAAAATCCCATCTATTTTGCACACACTGTCAGGTCTGACAGATCATTACAATATTTGCAGTTGAGCTGTGAAGAAGAAAAATCAATATGTGTGCGAAAGGAAAATGCCAGCTGGTAAGAGTGGCTTTTCATTTAAGGATATTTTGTTTTCTTGTGACACTGAGGAAATTTGCTGCGTTTCAAAACAGCTTGACTGATAAAAATGTTAATATTTAAACGAACACAAAACAGCATGATGGAGAAGTTTGTCTTTAAAAGGCATAAAACAACCACAACTAGCCAATCTATGCACATACTAAACCATAACGGCAATAGGAATAGTCGAATATAAAAAAAATGCAGCCCTGCAAGCAAAATTAATTGTAATTTCTTAATTTTTTCGAAATATCTACCGACAGATGGCGCTAATTTCGCTGCAAAAACGAAAACCACATTTACATTCTAATTCCATCGAAAATAACGCCGTCTTTCTGTAATCACACTTTCATTTCTCTCATCTGCATCGAAGTTCACTTCACTGAGTTGTTTAGTGAACGACCGAACATTTCGAGCCAGCCTTTCTTTCCAGTCGCCAGAGAAGAGTCAAATTCACCGGAAAATTCAGCAAACATGGCTGCTGCGTGTGCTTTTTGTGTTTTCAGATTGTACCCTACCCCGTCTGATTTCAACTCCACAAATTTCCTGCAAAAGCCTCCGCTCGATCCAAACACACAGACAGCAGGACGGAAAGACCGATGCAACAATTCACTGCAACACAAACTCGCTGCAAAACTTTATTTCGAAAGCAGCTCCGCAAAAAAAGGAAAAAAAAAAGAAAAAAAAAATCAACAGATCATGCACTGCACAACACATTCAGATCACATTTGAGAGAATTGTGATGTGATCTTACCGCGCACACAAACATGAGCTCCGGATGATTGCGACCAAAGCGCCCGTTACATTGTATCATTTGTAAATGAGGAAAGACGCGGGTGCTCCACTTTGTTACCTCCCAAAATGATGCGGGTCATGCGGAGAAATTTTCTGGGAATGAAGAAATCCTCCCCTTCGGATCTCAAAATGACGAAACAAGCGGGTCTTTCCGGGGCACTTTTTTTCTCTTCTAGAAACAGAACTCCCAAATTTGATTTCAGTGAATTTGTCTGTTCTCTTCCTGATATGTCCACGCCACTGGCGGCCGATGCTTCACTGTTGCTGAGGTATATTAATGTTGCGGTCTGCCCCACGGACACATTCATCCGCCATCATGCAAGGGCAGGTTCTCAATTTGCAAATGCATTAATTTCACACAATGCCTTTATGTGGCTGGTGTCACGTCAGCTGGCCCATCTTTTGGGTTAGATAAGCAAAATAACGCAACTGTAGGCTTCCATGTAATAGCAAATTTGCGTGTGTTTTTTTACATTTATGACCAAACTACTTTTTCATCTGCATGGATGAAGAAAACTCACAAGTTAGACTCACAAGTTACTTGTTCCACTATTTGCTGCCTAAATTTTAACTACAGTATTTTGAGAAATTTTAGTATGTTTTGTTGCAATAATATTTTACAGTTAGACACAAACACGTTGTGGAAAGTATATACATATCTAGATTAACAGAAAATTAAGATTATATCCACATAGTATTTTTTCTGCACCAAAAACCATGACTAATTATGAAGTGAACCTCAAATCAAAGGACTTTTATGTATACTGTGCTGTTTTTTTTTTTTTTCCATCTTCACCTCTCAAATGGGTTCCGTCTCGTCAGCGCCTCTAGCGGCGAGTCTGCAGATGGTCTGAGGAAAAACATAACATATGATTCATGAAATTTGCCATGCAAATTCCAATTTTCAAAAAGACATTGGAAATATTACATGTTTTCTGAATTTTCATATTTAGAAGCTTGCCAATACATCCTCACAAATCTCATATTGTATTATTCATATACAGAATGAATACCAAAAATATATTCACTCTTTATTCCTCACCCAGAATGTTTGTTGGTTTTATTTATGTATTGTAAAACTTTTTTATTATTATTAAAAAAAAAAAAAAAAGTCTATTAGGCCAAAGGCAATTTTTTTTGCTTTTTTTCTTAATTGTAAAGTGTAATAATTACCAAACCACACTGTGATATCTGTTGGCAAGTTGAATAAAAATACAGAAGATAAGACTGAATTTACAACATTTATAAAACTAAAGTATTATTATCCTGAGAACACAGTTCTCTGAGTTTAAACCGGCTTGAATATGCTTGAAACCAACGTACAAAACCACAGCTTTTGTCTTTAGATTTTAACTTGAAACATTAGAGATACAACAATTGCAGTTGTAGTCCTTTCAGATATCTGATGTATTTACATTTGTGACTGTATGTGCAATCAGCTGCATCTGTATTTGTAAAGGTGTGACCCAAATGGGCCATGCAGCCAAACAGCCCATACACAGGAAAATGACCAATGCAATTAGAATATCTAAGGGATTGTTTGCAGTGTCTCTAGTGGGACGTCCTAACAGTGCAATGTCAATTCTTTTGTAGAGATGCACCGATTGACCGGCCAGTGATAGGAATCGGATGATTTTTCTGATGACCGGCCTGGATCGGTGACCGGCCGGAATCGGTATATGGTCACACTTCCAAAAAATCGGAAATCGGAATCAGCCAAGAAAATTGCAATCGGTGCATCTCTAATTTTTTGTGAAATTTCTTTTCAAAAATAAAGTTTTGTTCAGTATTTGGGTTAAGATTATTGGAAGACTCGCAAGAACTGTGCTATAATAATACCTTGAATAAATTCTTCTCCATGACTTAGGTCAAGCTTCCTGATTTTATGTGTTAGAAGAATACATTGGTGAAGCATGCAAAGACTACCGAGTCATATACAGCAGTCAAATACACATGGCAACTCCCTGCTGAAAAAAAAGAAAAAGAAACCATCACAGAAATTCAATTGGTTTGATACCATTAAAAACCATCAACTGTTAACCACCGAAACCATTAACTAATGTTTTCCATAGCAGTATTGCCAAGTTTGCAGTTTTCTGTCGCAATTGGGCTATGTGTAAACTACTGCCACAAGCTGAATTTTTTTTTCTCCATGGTTTAAAGTATTGCAATATTGTATACACTATAATAGCCCGAACTGCATGTTTTGAATATTTTACATTCCACCAATGATAAAACTGCTACTTTATGAGTTTTGTGAGGAAAGGGCCTTTGGGCTGGGTTTGTTACACAGACCTGGGGCCTGTTACATAAAACAAGTTTACCAAATACGCCAGGCTTATTTCAGTTAGTCTGATTTATTTTGAACCAAATCAACTGACAATAAGTCAGACTAACTGAAATAAGCCTGGCATATTTAGTAAAATTGTTTTATGAAACAGCCCCCTGGCAACCCTTCTCAATAGTGTGTTTTGGGCTATTGTATATTGATCTTCTTTAAGTAAGCTTAACCAGGAGAATAATTTATTGAAGGTAGTCCAACACAGTTCTTCAGTAGTGATGCTATGTTGGCCTTCAAAAAAAAAAAAACTTAATGCAAGGTTCTCTCTGTGGGACAGAGCTTTGTGCATGAAGACAAAAGGGCTACAAACAATACCGTTAGGACCCCACTTGAGACCCCTTAGAAATTGTAATTGTATTGGCCATTTGGGTCACAGCCAGGGTTTCAGTTGACTGCATCTGAGGTACAGTCACAATGTAAACGCATCTGACAAAAGTTAGAGTGAATTCAGGTGGATTGAAACACTTTTTCCAGTCATGAACTTGCATTGATATAATTAAATGCCTTGTGTACCGGCGTTCTTCATGTTTCCAGCGATTGGCTGTTCGGTGCAGAATGTGATAATGTTTATAGCATGTGTTGTGAACCCACTGAACCTGATCTGAACCAGGTTTGATTTGTTTGGTTTGAAATTTACTCTTAAACTTTTGTTTAGCTACTTTTGTGTAAAAGGCCTCAACCCCCAGAGACTTTCATATCATTCCTCAAGTCCCTCCAGCAAATGATGTCTCTCATGTTTAACCCAGCTGAATAAACTCATCAGCTCATCTGTGTTACACTCTCAAAAATAAAAGTGCTTAAAAGGTTCTTTACAGCGATGCCATAGAAGAACCATTCAGTTAAAGGTGCTTTAAATAACCATCTCTTTCTTACCTTTTTCTAGTCTGAAGAACCTTCTTTAACCACAAATAAGCTTTTGTGAAACAGAAAGGTTCTTTGGATGTTAAAAGGTTCTTTATGGAACCATTTAGACAAAAAGGGTTCTTCTATGGCATCGTGCAGCACCTTTATTTTCAAGAGTGTAGTAGTGAGGAGGCTCCAACAATGGTTTGAAAACCCTTCTCATTTATCGAAAATCTCCCCTATATACCTTCATTCACTATTCCCACATTTGTCTAATATTGAAAGAGTGAATGAAAACAGTTGAAAGAATTTGGACACTATATGAGCTAGAAGGGCTGAGACTTTTTGTGTGTAGCCTGTGTCTCTCTGCTATTATTTGATTAATTGTTGTATGTATGCATGTATTTATTTATGAATGTTTGTCTCCATATTTTATGTTGCAACCGTAAGCTAAAATATATAGAAAGATATTTAGATAAAAAAATTAAATATCACACTGATATTAAGTATTGAGCACTTACATTTGTAACTTAAACTTGCAATGCTTCCGGAGTCATTTGTTTCTATGTTATTTTACCTGTACATGCTGCTTGATATCGCAAACTGGCATTTGATATCAGTTGTTTTAAAAATATTTCATTGTAATTATAAACACCTTGCTTTTGTAGTACAAATAGTTGTACTGTTGCATTTGTCATTCTCTAATGAATTGTTTTGCACATTCACAGAAAATAGCTTGCTATTTTCACACACCTCTCCATGAGGTTTAATAACTGAGATTGCATAAATCCAGCCACAAGGTCAGAAGACTTGTTTGCAGAGCTCAGATAGAAATATGTTTTTTTTTTCTTTGCTATTATGGGGTATTGAGTGTTGGTGGATTGATGTAGGGGGGGAAATAAAGCAATTTGGCAGGAGTGTGCAACATAACATGCAGGGGAAAATGTAAAGTAGATTAGAGGCAACTTGGAAAAAGCACTATACAAATTTTTTATTTGTGTCACGGTGTGCATCTGTCAGACCTCTGTTGTGTGTGTCTTGTGTTTCCACGTGCTCCCTGTGTTTCCATGCCCATATTTGGTTTGTTTCCTGTCCTCATCCTATGTGATTATTAGTTAATTCAAGTCTAGTCGTGTTTGTCTGATTATCCCTGATATTTAAGTCCTGTCTGTGTTGTGGTATGTCGTCTGGTCTACTCGTTATCCCCGGTGTGAGTTTGCCTTGTCCTGCCCTGTCTTCATTAAAGTCTATTGTTTGAGTTTACGTCCTCGTCTGCGTGTCCGTGTTCCTCCTTGCTGTGTGCACCGTGACAACATCACAATACACTAATGGCTACATATCAGTACTGTCATCCAGTGCAGACATGCCCTTTGTCCTTTAATGGTTTCTGACTTTTTTAAATGTATTTATTTTCTCACATACAAAGCGCTCACTTTAAAGGGATAGTTCACCCAAAAATGAAAAGTACCCTATGATTTTATTCACCCTCAAGCCATCCTAGATATGACTTTCTTCTTTCAGACGAATCCAATCGGAATTATGTTTAAAATGTCCTGGATTTGCCAAGCTTTTTAATGGCAGTGAATGGTTGTTATGTTTCAATAATCCAAAATAAGTCCAAAAAAAGTGCATCCATCCATAATAAAAAGTGCCTCACATGGCTCCGGGGTGTAATTAAAGACCTCCAGTAACGAATCAATGCATTTTTGTAAGAAAAATATCCAAATTTAAAAGATAAATACTAATCTCTAACTTCTGCTAACTGTCGTACACACATTCACAATAGAACGCCGTTCTGGTGGATGACAATGTAAGTCCCACGAGAACCAACGTTTGTTTACAGGAGCAAAGGAAGCAAAGTTTTCTTAATTTAACAAAGAAAAATCAGTCTCGTGTTGGCTTATATCAAAATCCTCCAACATTTGTCTTTACAAATCCTTGTTTTTTACTTCTAATTCGTGACCAGTGTTTTGTTTTCCAACCTTCTACCCGTGAAAGTGCACTGGAACGGCGATGACTTCCCACCCGTGAACTCGTACTAGATCGATGTACTCCCAGTTCCACGCTCTGACGTCACATAGCACACGAAACAACAATGGCAACCCCTACGGATGCTGTGTTTTTTTATGCAAGTGGTACACGTGAGAAATAGACTGGAACGCAGCATTAGTATTTGTATTGGCTGCCATGCCAAATCATGCACCTGCTTGCTTTTCTGTTTAACTTAAGTGTTTTTGTGAACATATATGCTTTAATAACAAACAATTGTAACATTTTACAATAAGGACCAGTCGTGCATCCTGGTGCCGGGCCTGGCTGGAAGAAGAAAGTCGTATACACCTAGGATGGCTTTAGGGTGAGTAAACTGGGGTAATTTTCATTTTTGGGTGAACTATCCCTTTAAGGGAACACTGGTCATTTAGAGTCTGCAGATGAAAGTGTTAACTGTTGTTTCAGCAGTGCTGATGTTCCACTTTTCTACCACTAGGTGTCAGATTTACTAGTCTTACCATTCCTGCCATAGAAAGGTATGGTAAAAATAATAAGAGTATTGTTCTATGCGGTTCCAAATTCAGCATGAATCTCAAAGATGTATTCAAAATCAATATAACAACAAAAGTGATCAATTTAATTCTGCTATTGTGCAGAACTGTTGGAGGTCTCCATACGTGTATGGGGAGATAATTATTAGCAAATATATAGAAATCATCCTGCTGCAGTTTTTTTTTTTTTTGCATCAATATTAATTTACATTTCATATCTTGTAAAAAATTCTTCACAGACTGGCCTTATTCTTTATATCTACATTGAGTTCTAAAAGTCACAGACCACTAGTGAAAATGTTTTAATTTGTCATTGTTTTCCTATTTAATTCAACATTTGACCCCCCACTTCAATCACAGCAGCATTCAAGTTGTCTCAGAAATGTGCGACTATAACGATTAAGCCCAGCAGATGTCAGTACAACATCACAATAAATGTCACTAAAAGTCAATTATAAGTTATTTGGTGTTTAAGAAACACAAGTAATAATATAAAAGCCTGAGTTATTTTGCAAGAAGGGTTTCATAAATTTGTGTTTAGCAGTATGGGAAAATCAAAAGGTTTAGTTCTATTAGCATGACATTTATCAACAGCTAACAGAATTTCTCTTGAATTCCACTTCAAACGTAATTTGGACGTAGGGAGATTTAGTGTTGCCTTTAATGAAGCATTTTCCATTTTAATGAGTGGAAATTTTATAAGCTTCCTTGCTTTTGACTTTGAGTTAATAACTGATACAGAGTAGTGATGTGAAATCTGATTCAATTATATGAAAAAAAGAAAAAAGATTCAGTGGTTTTTACATAATTACAAAATGACACCAATATTATATTTCTAACAACTCAGTGGTATAGTGTGTCACGCTGAAACATTCAAATAAAGCCATACGTGTAATGCACATATTGATTTTTTATTTATGTACATTAATTGTGTTTGTTGTCAGTTTAATTCAGTGATGTCTAATAAGACTGGCTACAATTGAGTCACCAACATTATAGTTCCCTACATCAAACATTTGCTCCTAATACACACATGGACAAACACAGATACAGTATGTTCTACATTATTAAAATTGGGTATGATGACTCGCCACCTTACATTTTTCTCTTAATCATAGATGGCACAAAATCACATCTCAACAACAATTGATAAATGCGTACACTCTTAATTTTATTTCATTTGAATATCAACATTTGTAAGATTTACTTAAAGCAGTTTTAAAGTTAACTGATCTAATTGTGTGCCTCTATGATCAGTGTAAAGTCGGTTAATTAAAGTGAAAGTTTGATAAAGAAGCTACATTTGCAAGTGTTTGGAATGTACAGACTGGACTGTTTTTATGGACTCTGGTTTGGACATAGATGAAGTAACAAAAATAATAAGCATGATATGTCACCTTTTGTGAGGATATGTTAGTTTTGGTACACCAAAAAAGTCCAGATATTAGATGACTTTAGATCTGTGGCACTTACATCTTTAGTTATTACATGCTTTAAAAAGTTGACAAAAAAGAAATGATGCAAAGAACTCAGTGTTTCTTAGACCCCCTTCAATTTGCATGCAGAGCTAGGATTCAGTATGGGGAAGTCGTGGCCTAATGGTTAGAGAGTCAGACTCGTAATCCAAAGGTTGCTGGTTCGAGTCTCAGGCCGGCAGGGATTGTAGGTGGGGGGAGTGAATGTCCAGCGCTCTCTCCACCCTCAATACCACGACTGAGGTGACCTTGAACAAGGCACCGAACCCCCAACTGCTCCCCGGGCGCTGCAACATAAATGGCTGCCCAGTGCTCTGGGTGTGTGTTCACAGTGTGTTCACTGTGTGTGTGCACGTTGGATGGGTTAAATGCAGAGCACGAATTCCGAGTATGGGTCACCATACTTGGCTGTATGTCACTTCACTTTCACTTCAGTAGTGACCCTCCAACAGTTAGTACTTCATCATTTGGAAAGGCAAATTAGCTTAAATTTAGAGTGTTTTTGACTCACTTAAATAGGACGTTAGTAGGCTACAACAATGGAGAAATTACATTTAAAACTAGTGCTGTGAAAGTATTAATCACATCCAAAATAAAAGTGTTTGTTTACATAATATATGTGTGTGTACTGTGTATTTTTATTATGTATATGTGACCCTGGACCACAAAGCCAGTCATAAGGGAAAGCTGGATAAATAAGCTTTCCATTTATGTATGTTTTGTTATGATAGGACAATATTTGGGATACTACTATTTGAAAATCTGGAATCTGAGGGTTAAAAAAAATCTAAATACTGAGAAAATCACCTTTAAAGTTTTCCAAATGAAATTCTTAGCCATGCATATTACTAATCAAAAATTAAGCTTCAGTAGAAAATTTACAAAATATCTTCATGGAACATGATCTTTACTTAATGTCCTAATGATTTTTGGCATAAAAGAAAAATCAATAATTTTGTCCCATAGAGTGTATTTTTGGCTATTGCTACAAATATACCCCAACAACGTATGACTGCTTTTGTGGTTCAGGGTCACATACATAAATACACACACATACAGTACATAAAATATTTACATGTGTACATATTTATATTATATATAATTTTATTTAAAATATAAACATAACTTATTTTCTTAAATATATAAATGCATTTGTGTGTATTTATATATACATAATAAATATACACAGTACACACATACATTATGTAAACACAGTCTTTTATTTTGGATGCGATTAATCATGATTAATCTATTTAAAACATATTAACAATACATGTAATATAGGGGTAGTGTAATAAATAAAATATTGCACTACCCTCTGCAGTAACCCTCTGCCTGCAGTAATGAACACAGACCACTGGAGGACAGTGAAAGCCTTCTCTTCATGTGATATACAGTCAAAACTCAGAAGGGCAAACGTCCTGTAGGTTTTCAAGTTGCTGTTTTTTTTTTTTTTCTTCACAGAATCTGGAGTACGCCCCCCCCCCCCCCCCCCCCCCCCCACACACAGTGGTAGTTATATATACCCCTTCTGGAATAGATCTACTAGAAAACCATTAAGGTGTTCTCATTTAATGAGGTTGATCACAAGGGAGAAACGCATTAGGGTAAAATAGTTACTTAATTTAACTTTTCATCAGAGGTTTCATTTACAATACTTGTGTTATATTATAAAAAATGCATTACATGCTACTATTAGTTTTTAACATGCCAGTAAACCATTGGCAGTGTTAAATAGTTGTGAAGTGTTTCTAAAAATGGAATAACCATAATGAATAGACTACACTCTTAAAAATAAAGATGATTTATTTCTCATTATTGTTCTTAATAGTGGAAAAAGGTTTTAAAAATAGTTATTTTATAAACTGTTCACTGAAAGTTTCTTTTGGGGGGGGGGGGGATCAAATGGTTGTTCGCTTGCATCCCTGAGAAAAGTCCCTTTCCTTACCTTTATTTTGAAGAATGTATGAAAGAACTTACGAATGACACCAATAAATCTATTCTAGCTCTGCTCTAGTGACTCATGCTGCCTACTCTTTCTTTTACATATCAAACCACAGGAGTGCCATTCCTGAACACCGCAGAAATATATATTTTTTTACAGAGTTTTCATCGGTTTCACATCATCATATTTTTAGTAAATGAATTCAAGAGATTCCCAAGACAATATCAGCAGTTATGACATAATAAATCGTACACCGAGTTCACATATAGTGTGTCATAAATACAATAATTTAGACAACATAATCTAAATTACATAAAAACCTGCCCTGTGTTCTGAATCATGCAATACAGGTTCCAGCCTAGCATGAATAATGCAGTTACGCTGCTTTAACCTAATAGCTATTTCCGATTTCTCTCAAGTAAACGTTACGTAACCGTACTTCAGTAATGTTTCGTTTCTAGGTCGAAGAAGCCCTATAAAGAAAGAGCTGGGATTTGTCTGATTAAAAAACAAGCCTCATCAGGTGAGATTGAATTAAAGACATCCGTCAGGGATTGGATCCTGCGAGGGTTGGAAGGGAAATGGAACTTGAACGTTGACATATTCCAAATGATGTACCTATAATTGGAATCCCATTAGTGCAACGTGCAAAGGAACTCACCCCTCACAACATGCCGTGGCTTTAGAAAGAAATCAAAGCAGCTGTATGAAGCTGTATAATATCCAGAGACATGCCACACATGATTTGAGGAATTATGATCAAGCATTTTTGTGACATTCATCATGCACATTAAATTTGGTCCCACTTTATATTAAGTGTCCTTACTCTAAAATAATGAATTGTTGGAGGTATTTATTGTGTTCATGTTAAACTGCAAAACACTTTTACTGCTATTAAGGAGGGATACGGTTAGGTAAGTTTTGGTAATTTGGTGGGTTAAGGGTAAGGTTAAGATATATACAGTCAGGTCCATAAATATTGGGACATCGACACAATTCTAACATTTTTGGCTCTATACACCACCACAATGGATTTCAAATGAAACGAACAAGATGTGCTTTAATTGCAGACTGTCAGCTTTAATTTAAGGGTATATACATCCAAATCAGGTGAACGGTGTAGGAATTACAACAGTTTGCATATGTGCCTCCCACTTGTTAAGGGACCAAAAGTAATGGGGCAATTGGCTTCTCAGCTGTTCCATGGCCAGGTGTGTGTTATTCCCTCATTATCCCAATTACAATAAGCAGATAAAAGGTCCAGAGTTCATTTCAAGTGTGCTATTTGCATTTGGAATCTGTTGCTGTCAACTGTCAAGATGAGATCCAAAGAGCTGTCACTATCAGTGAAGCAAGCCATCATTAGGCTGAAAAAACAAAACAAACCCATCAGAGAGATAGCAAAAACATTAGGCGTGGCCAAAACAACTGTTTGGAACATTCTTAAAAAGAAGGAACGCACCGGTGAGCTCAGCAACACCAAAAGACCCGGAAGACCACGGAGAACAACTGTGGTGGATGACCGAAGAATTCTTTCCCTGGTGAAGAAAACACCCTTCACAACAGTTGGCCAGATCAAGAACACTCTCCAGGAGGTAGGTGTATGTGTGTCAAAGTCAATAATCAAGAGAAGACTTCACCAGAGTGAATACAGAGGGTTCAGCACAAGATGTAAACCATTGGTGAGCCTCAAAAACAGGAAGGCCAGATTAGAGTTTGCCAAACGACATCTAAAAAAGCCTTCACAGTTCTGGAACAACATCCTATGGACAGATGAGACCAAGATCAACTTGTACAGAGCATGGTGGTGGTAGTGTCATGGCGTGGGCATGTATGGCTGCCAGTGGAACTGGTTCTCTTGTATTTATTGATGATGTGACTGCTGACAAAAGCAGCAGGATGAATTCTGAAGTGTTTCGGGCAATATTATCTGCTCATATTCAGCCAAATGCTTCAGAACTCACTGGACGGCGCTTCACAGTGCAGATGGACAATGACCCAAAGCATACTGCAAAAGCAACCAAAGAGTTTTTGAAGGGAAAGAAGTGGACTGTTATGCAATGGCCAAGTCAATCACCTGACCTGAATCCGATTGAGCATGCATTTCACTTGCTGAAGACAAAACTGAAGGGAAAATGCCCCAAGAACAAGCAGGAACTGAAGACGGTTGCAGTAGAGGCCTGGCAGAGCATCACCAGGGATGAAACCCAGCGTCTGGTGATGTCTATGCGTTCCTGACTTCAGGCTGTAATTGACTGCAAAGGATTTGCAACCAAGTATTAAAAAGTGAAAGTTTGATTTATGATTATTATTCTGTCCCATTACTTTTGGTCCCTTAACAAGTGGGAGGCACATATGCAAACTGTTGTAATTCCTACACCGTTCACCTGATTTGGATGTAAATACCCTCAAATTAAAGCTGAAAGTCTGCAGTTAAAGCACATCTTGTTCGTTTAATTTGAAATCCATTGTGGTGGTGTATAGAGCCAAAAATGTTAGAATTGTGTCGATGTCCCAATATTTATGGACCAGACTGTATATATATATATATATATACTGCTACAATTGGTTAAAAGTCACATATTATAAAGTGTGTCCCTCTGTTATAAGGTGTCCTTGTTGCAGTGCAATTTAACAGTTAAATATATGATTATTTAACAGCATGTACTGACTATAGGTTAAGGATTTGGTTGATTAGTTGCATGTATGCATAATTTAGTGTCATTACTGTATTAATGTGTTGTAATACTGTACTATAGTATACTGTCAAGTAACACAAACTCAGATAGTTTGGTGAGAACAACAGTGATGGTTTTATTGTGACAATAGTGCACAATGGTGAGTAAATGGCAATGACAACAGCTATGAAAGGTCCTTACAGAGGTGAGTTTTTCTGTCTCTCACACACACACACACACACACCAATATTCCAACAGTCGCTGTGAGGTAATCAGTGAATAACTTGTCTTATAGGGATATATCGCTGGTGGGGACTGGAGAAGGAGACCGGAGCTTTGGAGATAAAAAAAGAAAGAAGAAAAGTGAAAGCGGCGTGACGTGGCCAAGTATGATAACCCATTCAAGGAATTAGTACTCTGCATTCATCCCATCCTAAGTGCACACACACACAGCAGTGAACACACACACGGAGCAGTGGGCAGCCATTTTTGCTGGGGTGCCCGAGGAGCAGTTGGGGGTTCTGTGCCTTGCTCAAGGGCACCTCAGTAATGGTATTGAGGGTGGAGAGAATGCTGTACATTCACTACACCCACCTACAATTCCTGCTGGACCTGAGACTCGAACCCGCAACCTTTGGGTTACGAGTCCGACTCTCTAACCATTAGGGCATGACCATTAGGTCATATGGACAGACGAACACAAGGTAGGTATCCAAAGTAAGTTGGCTGCGATAATCACAGGTCTTAGACCAGACGGTGAGCTAGTGAACGGGGCAAACATTGGCTGTGTCCAAATTCAGGGTCTGCATCCTCCTTAGGATCCTTCCTACCCGGTTGAAGGAGGAGGGATCCTCCGACGTCCGCAAAACCCGGAAGTCGGTGTTTGTGAATTTGGACAGCATACCCTTCTTTCAGTTCCCTCCCTTACCCGTTGCTCATATCCTGTCGCCTAGCAACCGTGACAGCGCCAAGCAAGAAGCGGGAAAATGGACAAACAAAGAGTTATTCTCCTCATTTGAATTATTTTGGAAGAAATAAAGCAATTAAATAAATTAAATACTTTCTTTGCTCGTTGTCGGAGAGTTTTTTATATCAGACTACAAGACAGTCACATCCAGGTAAGCCATTATAGCATATTTTTATTTGTTTTTAAGTATTCTACTAATTTCTCCTACAAATTCATTGAGCCAAAGCATAAACTTTAGCTTGTTTTGTCAGAGAAACTCCTCTCCCACTCCGCTACCGCTCGCTTCGTCCGCCATTACGCTCTGCCGAAAAGAATTATGGGATAGGTAGGACGGGAAAGGATACACCACACCCATCCTTCCAATTCGGGGAAAAGGAGGACGTATTTGTGGGCCGCATTTGAAGGATTCTACGAATTTGGACAGCCTTCGTCGCGGCGCTGTGACGTAACATCCTTCAAATGAGTACTCCGAAGGATGCAGACCCTGAATTTGGACACAGCCATAGTGCCTCATTACCAGCCCTATTTAAGTTTAAACAGGGCTGGTGATTCATAGATTGCTGACAGGTGACGGTGATCAGTACTCAGGGGAATGTGCTCACTGTGGAGGAGTGCTGGTGGAGCTTGGTGAATCCATGACAACTACACTGTAAGAAATAAATCTGTGAAAAAAAGTACTACTCATTACCAGCATATTATCCATTAATTTTACAGACATTTTCATTAACTGTAAAACGCAACACAATGCAGTGTGAAATTAAATATACAGGGCAAAAAACACCTGTGTATAAATTGTTACCCTCTTATATTTTGGATTATCCAACACTATAGTATTTAAGTTGGTAGTTTGTGGTTTGTTCCATTTTTGTTAGTTTTCATGACTATTTGTTTAATTATAACTTTTTTTAAACTGTAAAATGGGATAACCTAAAATTGCTTCATTTTAAAGATATAACATTTTAAAGATATAGTCTATTGATTCAGTGATTATTTAATTTTAATTAAGTTTTTAATTTAAAATTTTTAATATAACCAGTTAATGTATTACTTTTTTAAGCAACTTTTTTTTTTTATGAAAAGGTGTGCAGAATTTGTTTGTTTCTTTATTCTTGTTTATCTATGACACATTTCATACAAACATTTTATTTTCTTTCTTTCTTTCTTTCTTTCATTTCTTCCTTCCTTCCTTTCTCGTATATTTACTTATTATTATTATTAATTAATGCAATTTTAATTAGATTTGTTTAAAGTTTTTATTCATTCAAGCATTCACACTAGTAAATTGCACTTCTAAGGTATTTTTTCCCAGTCCCATCAGATGCAGTGATAATCTCCAGTGTAACTTAACTTGCAAATCAGGTGTTATTTAAAGGCACAGCAAAAAACATCAACATAAAATACAGCTCTTCTCCTCCTCTACCTGTTCCACCTCTGCGTCACTCTTCAGGTTGCATAACTCCTATTCTGTGTGGCCGTGTTGCTGTGAGACCGCAGTCTTACTCATCAAATAATTAGCTTTCCTTTCATGGGCTCACGATAGACTGATGCACACATGCCCAACATGAGTGTGCAGCACACTAACAGCATCTTAGAACTATATAAAGGCAGTATAAAATAAAGGCGAATAAAGATGGTCAGCAGAGGACAGTGTTACAATATGTGGACTGCATTGATGGTGGTAATTTAAATCTGCGTGAATTAAAGTGAATTCTTAAAAATCATTTTTTTTTCATCACTGCCAAAATCATTTGAAATTTGTGTCAACACATCATAAATAGAACGCGGCAGCAGTTTACTGTCGTGATCCAATGTACACAGCATTATTAGTGATTATAGTGAGTTATATAGACACGATGTTACAATAAGTCAAGAAGCAGGACCCTTATAAATATCGGATCAGCTTTCCAGCACTGGAGAGAACTGAAGGAGCGGGAAGGCCTGTGATCAGACGCCGAGGTTGCTTTGTTTCTTCTCAATAGGTGAGTAATATTGGTTTTGCTTTGTTTCACAGAACTAATGGTTGCCTGAGTTGCGCATGTATGTGTGGGGCGGAGCTATCAAAATAGGGTCAAGACATTTTTGCGGTAGGGGCATGTTTGTTTTGGTGATTTCAAATATCATCATTGGCTGCAAAAAATCTAATGTACTGTATATATTATATTTTTATATTATTTTTTTACAGTGTCCTTGTGTCATGGTCTGTTTTGGTTTAGTTGCACTGTTCTCATTTATGTGTTCCCTTATTAGTTGCCATGATTTTTGATCAATTACTCCACCTGTTACTGTTCTTCCTGATTACGTTTACTGTTTATAAGTCAGCCCTGTCTCGGCTGCCTCAGGAAGGCCCCTCAGCTCACCATCAGCACACCGGTGGGTCGGTTGTGCTTCAGGACTTCCTGTTACCAGCTACCTCAGGGTTGGAGGATCCCCAGTCTCCGCCTTCGAGACCCGGACTCCACCTCGGCCATCCGACCCATCGGCTCCACCTTGGCTCATGGCTCCCTCGTCTCTACTGTGGCCCATCATTCCACCAGCTCCACTGGGCTCCCTCGTCCCTCCGGCTCCACCTTGGTCAGTCATCCCCCTGCCAACTCCATGGGACTCCACTCTTCCAGCTCCGCTTCTTCCCTCTGTCCCTCTGACTCCATCGGGCTCCTCCCGCCCTCTGGCTCCACCTTCATCCTATGTCACTCCGGCTCCGCCTCGTCATACCGGATCCCCGCCTCTGCCTCATTCGTCTGAGTCGCTGTCTCCACCTAGGCCCTCCGGATCCTTGGTGTCACCCAGACTCTGCGGCTGTTCTTCTCCAACCTGGGCTCCTACTCCACCGGCGTCATCTCCGTTAGTCGTCCCCCTGATGTCGACGGTTCTATCTCCACCATGTCTCCTCCCGCCGTCGACTCCACCGTGGGCCGCCATCCTGGTTGGCCTCTGGCTCCTCCTGCTCCGGGCTCCTCCCTGGTTCCTCCCACCCTCTGCTCCCCCTTGGACATATTTTTTGGACTGTTTTTGTTTCTGCCCCTTTCCCATTGTCTCTCCTTGCTCCACGCTTGCCTCCTGAACCCCCACCCTCCCTCCTCTGTTGGACTATGTTTTTCGGCGCAAGAATGCGCCGTTCCGGGAGGGGGCGAATTGGTTTAGTTGCCCTGTTCTCGTTTATGTGTTCCCTTATTAGTTGCCATGGTTTTTGATCAATTACTCCACCTGTTTCTGTTCTTCCTGATTACGTTCACTGTTTATAATTCCTGTGTTTTCCCCTGATTCCTTTGTCCGCTATCGGTTTGCATTATGTGTTATGCTACCCCATGCTCCTGGATTTCATTTGTTTCTTCTGAGAATTATTATTAAAAGACAACTATTTGAAAATTTCCTTCGTTGTGCGTTTTTATAGCATAGCACCCATGACACCTTGTTACGTTACATGTAATAGTAGTTAATTATACGTAATTACCTGCAACTTACTGAACCAAACTTCAATCCTAACCATAAAGTAAGTTCATATTGTTAGTTAATACTAGTCAGTACTTAATTGTATAATTACTCAAGGACACCTTAATAATAACGCATAACCTATAGTGTAGTTTACCACAAATGCTTGTCTGAACATTTGGCAATTATAAGACAGTAATTATGAAATTACATATAAAGACACATTTAAAGTCCTACTTAAGAATTCACTTTAAACTCAGCAAACTTTAGTTCACCCCAAAATTGTAATTTTGTTATTACCATTCTGTAATTACATTTTAAAAAAAGTAATCCACACAACTCACTCCTAGTAATTAGTTTTATAGAGGAGCAAGATCTCTTTAGCTATTCAGACGGCACTATAGTTTTCTACACAACATTTAGGTTACTTAGCAACCATGTATTGTTTGTCAGGCCATCCAAGATGTAGATTTGGAGAAATTTAGTATTAGCAGTGGATCTTCTGCAGTGAATGAGTGCCATCAGAATGAGAGTCTGAATGAGAAAAAAGCTGTGTGTTTGTAAGAAACAACCCCAATCAAACACATTCTCCAGAGAAAACGTTCATCCCCTGTTGTCCTCTCACATCAAAATACACCCACATATTACACTGTAAAACATTTCAGAAAACCCCAACTCAAAATTTTCCAGTGACTGATTACATCTAAATTTTTGAATTGGCCCAACTGAATTTTATCAATTGTGCCAACAGTCTGTTAACATTGGCTCAATGAGAAATAATATGTTGAGCCAATTGGGAAAAAAGAAGTCTACCAAACCAAGTCATTGGCCCAATTAAATATTTGAAATGGTAGTAGCATACATGTTTTGTTTTACCTAATTTCAAAATTTATATTGGCAAATGTATAGTGCTAAAGCAACCTTACTGAATTGTTTATTTCCTCTTGTCCCAAAATAAAAGGAAACAATTATTCAATGATACACTAAACACTGCCACATTTTAATACTTTTAATGAAATATACAACATTGTGAAAATACCTTAAAATAATAAATACATTGACATTTTCTACACAGCATACCATACAATATCATGCATTTTAATCCTCATAAGATACACAAAGCTGATGCATTGCACCTTATACAATAATACATTCACAAACATGCAAAAATGTTGAAAACACCATAAAATAATAATAATTTCATATAGAATAGTAATAATTGATCTGAAGTTACTTCAACCAGTGTTTAGGTTAATATGTCACTGAATAATACCATTCTCAAAAAAAGGTTACTGTTTAAACATTATTGAACTATTTAAACATTAAACATCAAATACATTCACATATTCACATATATCGTCTTTCGGATGAGACGTTAAACCGAGGTCCTGACCCTCTGTGGTCATTAAAAATCCCATGGCACTTCTTGTAAAGAGTAGGGGTGTAACCCCGGTGTCCTGGCCAAATTCCCTCTACTGGCCCTTGTCAATCATGGCCTCCTAATAATCCCCATCCACTTGATTGGCTCTATGACTCTCTCTCCTCTCCACCTGTAGCTGGTGTGTGGTGAGCGCACTGGCGCCGTTGTACTGTGGCTGCCGTCGCATCATCCAAGTGGATGCTGCACACTGGTGGTGGTTGAGGAGAGACCCCCCCCACATGATTGTAAAGTGCTTTGGGTGTACAGCAATACACAATAAAGCGCTATATAAATGCATCATTCATTCAAATGCATCATTCATTCATATTAAACGTCAAAAACACCATCAAATTTAAGTAATGGGGAGGTTACTTCACCCAGTGCTTAGAGTAATTTCACATTAACTATACCATTCTCACAAGAGGTACTTTGAGCTCATGGAACTGCATCTTACACGTCAAATGTTTGCCAAAAAAAATCATAAAACGTACTTTGAGGTTAAAATTCTGTCATTAATTACCCTCATGTCGTTCCACATCAATAAGACCGTTGTTTCATCAAACATTTTATCATCGGATTTCATCAAAAATATCTTAATTTGTTTTCTGAAGATGAACAAAGGTCTTACAGGTTTGGAATGACATGAGGGTAGGTAATTACTGACATAATTTTCATTTTTGGTTAAACTATCCCTTTAAATCCTTGTTGTTCTCCAGGATGAGTGCATACAATAATCCAAAAAAAGTACAATAAATGCATTTACAAAGTCTCCTAAGTTGTCAAGCACCACCTCATCTTCCAGGACAACGGAGACATTCAGCACACCTGACAGGGCCCTTGGAGTGCAACTGCTGCTGCTTACTATTTCAAGAATTCCCATTTTCATTACAGTTGTGTGGTTCTCCAATGGCTCTGTACTCTGTAAATAAATAAATAATGTCAATGCTAAGTCTACATTAGAATTAACAGCCTGCATTACACCGAGCCATGTCTCATGGCAGCTCTCAATAAAGCAACTCCTCACAAATGACATCTAAGAGCTAATAGTATTTGACACTAAAATGGAATAAACATATATCCAATTAAACTACTGTTAAATACTCACAGTGAAATTTGTAGTGGTGGGTTACACTAATGGGAACAAAGAAATAGTTATAGCAGAAAAGTATTCATTTTGTGCATACATTTCCTATGTTCATCATAAAGTGAGAAAAATAGCTAAATAGTATTCAATAAATAGTAAGTTTAGGTAACTGAGAGATAGGTTTGTACGATATCGACAAAAATGATATCTAAATATTTTCTGGGATTTTATTTATAATGAAAATTAGACAATATTTTGCTGAGTGTGTTATTGTTCTGGTATATTAAGGACTACCGTGGACATTATACACGCATACATTTTTTGATATTCTTCATATTCTGTGTGGTCAGTTCACAGCACTGTTAGAAATGAATCTCTTCCAATAAGTTTAAATTGATTTTTAACTTTTTTGGGTATTTTTAGTTAGTTTGTTTTTTTACACTGTTTACTGCAGAACATGAATGCATTTAACCTGCAGTTACACATGCAATGTTTTGATATTTTAAACCTAAAACGTTGAATACTGATATTTACAATTATTTTAAAAATGAAAAGGTACTTTAAATGTGAAATTAAAACCACCAGTAGGTCACCACCAGTCACTGTTAATAAGTGACTCAGGCCCTGTCCCAAATGGAACACTTCATGTGCACTTGCGGTCTTACGGACTTACAATGGCCCCCGCGTGCGCGTGTCCGTTAACTCCACGAAACCGTAGGGTGTCCCATTCCTCATTTTAGCGATCAAAGGGGTTCTCTCGAGCGCCCCCTTTGCGGCCGTTATGCGCCCTTGATCCGCACTTCTGCCGAGCCCACACTGGGGCGAGCTCCGCGGCAGACTTCTACCCAACAGTCAATGCGGCATTACGTCACGAAAATGCAGACTCAGAGGAATACCGTGAGGGTTTAGGGTGCCATTTGGTACAGGGCCTCATTGCGATTGAACCGCATTTAAACGGTCGATTGATTCATTCAGGAACGAAACACAGCATGTTGCTCAGAGACGCAAATCAGTGCTATGGTTGTTTGGAATGATTTTTGTTGGCGAAATAGAGCAAAAATAAGCAATACTGTGTCTAAAACGCAAGTCCCTTTAATATTAACTTCTTGTTTATTGAACTGTTGTATAATAAATATCATATTTATTATACAACAGTTCAATAAACAAACAGTTCAATAAATATCATATTTGTAATCATGCTGCTTTTTTGGAGGGAAAACGGCACTCTTCACGTGATACTGATTATGAAATGACATCTATGATATTTTCTGCCCCCTTGTCATATGGGATCATCTAAATGCATTTTAAAGACTGAATAATACAGTGAAAAAACGCACTGTAAATGCACATGCGCACTAGTCTAATCTTCATCACGTAATATTAATGCATTCGTGAACTCTGTAAATTAGGCGTATTTTTTTTTTGTTTTTTGCGATATACATGATAATGTCAAATCCCAGATTGTTAAAACAACAATTACAATATCTACACAGACGATATACAGTCCCCTCCATAAGTATTGGAACAGTAAAGACAAAATTGCTCTGTTGGCTGTGGAGTCAAGACATTTGCAAATATGATTAAAAGATGAATATGAGACAAAAATACAGAATGTCACATTTTATTATTGGATGATTCAACACAAAGATATTTTACCAGCTAAGAAGTTAAGAAGTAATGGATATAACTGATACGACACATTCCCTGCTTTTAATATCTGAAGAATTAATGCATCAGGACACAGCTGATCACTTAGAAAGACCTGTGAGGCAACTGTTCCAATACTTATTCTCACATCAGATAGGGGGATGAAACTCTAAAAGTGAGGAACTTCTTAGCTGGTAAAATATCTTTGTGTTGAATCATCCAATAATAAAATGTGACATTCTGTAATTTTGTCTCATATTCATCTTTTAATCATATTTGCAACTGTCTTGACTCCACAGCCAACAGAACAATTTTGTCTTTACTGTTCCAATACTTTTGTCTTTACTGTTCCAATACTTTTGGAGGACACTGTATATCGCACACCCCTACCGAGAGATCAGAACGAGCTAAACTAAGTTATATGCCAACATGACACCAGTAAAGGCGTGAATTCACTGTTATTCTGCAAAATACAATGTATTACTTAATAAATATAAAACTCAGTATACTCACCATAACTTTACTGATGGAAAATCCGTCTGGAAATGATGTTCTGTCACCCTTCAGCATCGGCTCCACATCAGCACAGGAATTTTAATTCACTACAGCAACGGTTTCTCTCAGGTGCATGCATACTCGTGTTTTTTGCTGCAAAGCTTGTTGGGCTAACACAGATTTTTCACTTCTGCTTGACAGATTGGCTGAGCACAATTTAATATGTTCAGTGAATATATATTTTTAATTTTAACTTCAGACATTCAGCTAAAATTACTACAATGCATTTTTTTTTTTGTTTGGGGACAATTATTGGGAAGCAATGTATTGAGCCAATATTTATTTGTCATTTTCCACAATTTTTCAACATGTAATTTTTTTACAGTGTAATTTAGATCTGTTTTGGACTGGCTTTGCTCTTAAACAGGCATTGATCTGTGCATATTCTCTGTTTTGTTTTGATGAAAAAAAAAAACTCATCTACATCTTGAATGGCCTGAGGGTAAGTAAATTCTCAGCAAAATTTCATTTTTGGATGAACTAGTCATTTAATATTTGACTTTATCACCAAAGCAAGGAAATTGTAGTTGCTCACTGAATGAATAACCTGTTTGCAGAACATCAAAATATTATTTGACTTCAATAAGAAAGGCAATCTTACATCTCATAGAAATTGATTGCAAGACTCCCAGAGATCAAATGTTCTGTTCTTTTTTAGCCTGCCAGTGACGCAAGTGATTTGTTCAACAGACATGACTATTGATTTAAAGGCAATTTGACATCTGAAAATTACAGAGAGGAAGTAGGATAATTATGTGGGGAACAGCTACTTGAAATACAACAAGAATATAATTTTTTCCACAATGTAGTATATATTAGGATGCAATTGCACACACTTTCCTTAGCTTACTTGAGACTCACACTGAGCCAGTAACCATGGTGTGAATCCATAATATCTGGTCACAGAGAGGCTGCCACATTTTCTCTGGAAAAATGCCATCTCTCAATTGGATTTACAGAAAGGCGTGAGCAGAACTCAATTCTCCTGTGAATGTGCGTCATACCAGAGTCATAGTGAATTTATATCCAGACTTGCAGATAAATTAGGGATATGTTCTACTTCCACACAACACTGAACCAAAATGTGCTCAGTCTTTTAGCCTGAAACAGAGCTGTTTAGAGATGTACGAACATCATCTGTTGCAAATATCTACTTAATAGGTTATTTTATCATTCCCTTTTTATGCAAAAACATAACAAAAAGTTAAATAGGTGCAAAAGGACATGCATGAAAAGAGAAGGCATATGTGTTTTGTCTTGTTTTAACAGTACTAATTGAATTTCATCTGCACAATGTACAGAGAAGTGTTTGTAGAAGCTGCTATTATGCAACAGAGGAAATTAGAGCGTTAGATAAAAATACACTGCCTTCTGTTGCAGAACCACGTTGACTGTCCAGTGTTTCTACTGCAAGTGTTTCACTGATGATTGTGTAGTACTGTGGCTTGTGACTTCACTTAAATTGTTTTATGGTGAAATTGCTATTTTTTTCCATATTTATTATGACAATTCACTATTACTTTAATCAGTAGCAGCCTGTGTTTTGTTTCACCCGTTTCACTTGCAATGGGCCTCGTAACAGAAGGGGCCTCAGCTGGCACGCAAAAGTGAGCCCAGTCCCATCGTGATGCATGTATACACGCAAACTAGAGCATTGCTGTACAACTCATTTTAACATAACCGTTCACTGTTGCATGTAGAGAAAATTATTTGTCATGCCTGATGCTGATAAATTCATTGTGAATTTCACGGCAGTGAGTGATTGAAGTGGGTGAGAGTCTCTCGGTACAATGTAACTTCCCTATTTAATGTAAGTCAGTGATTCGGTTCTTGTTGTCTCAAGTACTTGAAGTAAGCAATTTCAAGGTGCAATGGATTATACCAGCAGCTCGCAAATCTTTTGACAGTGTGAAATCGCTTGATTACTATTTCAGATGCCTTGGTTTTGAAAATGTTACAAGCCATGAACCAAACTGACCAGCTATAAGCTGAATCACAACACAAACTTTGATTTAAAGCAAGCAAAAAAAGTATTTAAAAAAAAAAAATTGGACAAAATCTGCACTTTATGACTTTAATGAGGGAAAGAACTACAATCCTATATACAGCTCTGGAAAAAAAAAAAAGAATTAAGAGACCACTGCAAAATGATCAGTTTCTCTGGTTTTACCACGTATAGGTATGCATTTGAGTATATATTATCATTCAGAGCATTTCTTTGCAGAACATGACATCTGGACAAAATAGCAAAAAAGATGCAGTGCAAAGAAAACAAGTTCATATTCTTTTTTAAACAAAACAATACTAATGCTTTTACTTAGGACGAGTTGAGAAATCAATATTTGGTGGAATAACCCTGATTTTCAATCACAGCTTTCATGCGCCATTAACATGCTCTCCACTAGTCTTTCACATTACTTTATGCCACTCCTGGCACAAAAATTCAAGCAGCTTGGCGTTGTTTGATGGCTTGTGACCATCCATATCTTCCTCTTGATCACATTCCAGAGGTTTTCAGTGGGGTTCTGGTCTGGGGATGGCTGGACATGACAAGGTTTTGATATGGTGGTCCTCTAGCAACACCTTGATTGACCTGGCTGTGTGGCATGGAGCAATGTCCTTCTGGAACATGGATCCTCAGAGTTGGGGAACATTGCTAGAGCAGCAGGAAGAAAGTTTTCTTCAAAGACATCCTTTTATGTGGCTTGATCCATGTGCCCTTCATATTCGTCAGTCGAACGTGCTCGATTCCAGCCTTGCTGAGCACCTCCAGATCATCACCAATCCTCAACCAAAATTCACAGTGGGTACGAGACACTGTGGCCTCTCCAGGTCTCCATCAAACCATTAGACAACCAGGAGTTGGGCAAAGCTGACAATTGGACTCATCAGAGAAGGTCCAATTCTTATGGTCTTTTGCAAACCTCAAGCCAACTCTTTTTTTCTCCCCATTAGCTGCTTTTTGTATTTTAGCTGCCTAAAATACATCAACACATAGACTTTCCAACAAGGGGAAAAATACTTTGGACTTTGTTTACACCACCCAGAGAGGAGCCTACAAGGCCCTCCCCCACCTCGGAGCCTCAGACCACATCACTGTCATGCTAATGCCTGCATACAGACCGCTCGTTAAAGTCATCAAACCAATACACAAACAGATACAAGTGTGGCCGGAAGGGTCGTCAGAGGCACTTCAAGACTGTTTTGACACCACTGACTAGAATATGTTTAAACAGGCTGCAACACACAACAACACTACAGACCTCCAAGAGTACTCAGAGACTGTCACTGCCTACATCACCAAGTGCATTGATGATGTAACGGTCACAAAGTCCATCATTGTCAGGGCCAACCAGAAGCCGTGGATGACAGGGGAGGTCTACAGACTTCTGAAGGCTCGGAACGCTGCCTTTAGAGCTGGAGATGAGGAGGGCCTGAAGACAGCTAGGACCAACCTATCCCGCGGCATCAGAGAGGCCAAGAGACAGTACTCCAGGAGGATAGCCCATCGTTTCAGCGACAGCAGAGACACTCGGAGCCTGTGGCAGGGGATACAGACCATCACGGACTACAAGCCCCCACCACAGACCTGCGACAGCACCATCCCCCTGCTGAACGAGCTGAATGCCTTCTTTGCTCGCTTTGAGGCACAAAACAGCACCACTGCACAGAAGACTCCACCTCCTCCCGGCGACCAGGTGATGACGCTGTCCCCGGACATTGTGAGGAGATCCCTCAGCAGGATCAATGCACGCAAAGCTCCGGGTCCTGACAACATTCCTGGGCGTGTAGTGAGAGACTGTGCAGTGGAACTCACTGATGTCTTCACAGACATTTTCAACATCTCGTTAAATCAGGCCGTTGTCCCCACATGCTTCAAAGCTACCACCATCATTCCAGTCCCGAAGAAGTCATCTCCATCCTGTTTCAATGACTACCGTCCAATAGCACTCACTCCTATTCTCATGAAGTGCTTCGAACGGCTAGTCATGCACCACATCAAGTCCCCCCCTCCCTGGACCCCTTCCAGTTTGCATATAGGTCCAACCGCTTGACCGATGATGCCATCGCCACTGCCCTCCACCCAGCCCTCACACATCTGGACAAAAAAGACTCATATGTCAGGATGCTGTTCATAGACTTCAGTTCAGCATTCAACACAATCATCCCTCAACAGCTCACTCACAAACTGGTCCAGCTGGGGCTGAACACCTCTCTGTGCAACTGGCTGTTGGACTTCCTGACCGGGAGACCTCAAGCAGTACGGGTTGGCAGTAACACATCCAGCACCATCACACTGAACACTGGGGCCCCCAAAGGATGTGTGCTGAGCCCCCTCGTCTTCACTCTGCTGACCCACGACTGCACACCGTCACACAACTCCAACCTGTTCATTAAGTTTGCGTATGACACAACTGTGGTGGGTCTCATTAGCAACAGAGATGAGACAAACTACAGGAGCGAGGTGAGCCGCCTGGCCGGGTGGTGCAGTGACCTCTCTGAATGTGGAGAAGACGAAGGAGATTGTTGTTGACTTCAGGAGAGTACACACTCAGCATGCCCCTCTGACCATCAACGGTGCGACTGTGGAGAGAGTGAGCAGCACCAAGTTCCTGGGTGTACACATCACAGAGGACCTCTCCTGGACTAAAAACACTGTAGCACTGGCCAAGAAAGCACAGCAGCATCTCTACTTCCTCCGCAAACTGAGAAGAGCCAGAGCCCCGGCCCCCATCATGTGCACCTTCTACAGAGGCACCATCGAGAGCATCCTAACCAGCTGCATCACTGTGTGGTATGGCGCTTGCAACGCATCCTGCCGCAAGTCACTTCAGCGCATAGTGAGAGCAGCTGAGAAGATCGTTGGTGTCTCTCTCCCCTCCCTCCAGGACATTTACAGCACCCGTCTAACCCGCAAAGCCCTCCGCATTGCAGGTGATCCCACCCACCCGCTTCTTCAGTCTGCTGCCATCAGGGAGGAGACTGCGGAGTCTCCAGGCGAGGACCAGCAGACTGAAGGACAGCTTCATACATCAGGCTGTCAGGAAGCTGAACTCCCTCCCGTCCTTGCCCCCCCCTCCCCTCTTTTACCCCATGCAACACTGAACTCTGACACTATGAGACCCCCCCCCCCCCCCCCCCAACTTAAAAAAACCTGTGACCAGCACCTGTCACTTGTGCAGCATTGGACTGATCACTACCTCATCCAGCATTGACTGCAAACTACCTCTTCGGATAGTCTGATAAAAAGACTGTTCTCCCTACTGACAAGCTCTTCTTGCACTACACATATATCTGAACAGTTTTGTTTTATTTAACTGGTTTGCACTCTATCTATTCTGCCATGTGCCTTATGCCACTTTATCTCTCTTTTTTATTTTTCTACAATGTCCTCAGATTGATAAGCTCTTTTTGCACTACAAATATATCTGCACAGTTTTGTTTTTATTTAACTGGTTTGCACTCTTATCTATTCTGCCATGCGCCTTATGCCACTTTATCTATTTCTTTATTTTTCTACAATGTCCTCATTTGTATAGCTGTATAGTTGTATGTACATATGTTTAAACTGTATTATCTGTATTTGAACGTGTTTAATGTTAACTGTATGCACCAAGGGTCTGAGAGTAACGCAATTTCAATTCTCTGTATGTATGTGCCGTACATGTGGAAGAATTGACAATAAAGCAGACTTGACTTGACTTGACTTGACTTTTCTATTGTCAGGCCAGAGCGAGCTAGGGCTAACAATGAGCTGGATGGGGCCAATAGCCTCGCACCTCAAGCCGCAAGTCCAAAATCACTCTGCGTTTCCACTGTCAGACCAGCACTATTCTAAAACCCGCCCTTAAAATGCCTCCCTGTAGCAAACGTCACACAACTCCAGCATTTCACCTGTAAGGGGAAAATTAAAAAAAGCTAACTATATTGCAAAACAAACTTAAAAGAAACGGACGTTTGGTCCTTACATAAAATGCTCCAGCATTGATATTTACCAGTGATTTACAATAAAAAGTAATTTATTAATTTGTGTCAACAGTGCACATTAGGGATGGTAAGATTCACCTATTTGCATGGGTGCATCAGAATGAGTTAGTCCCAGTCAGTTTAGAGTTGTTTTCACACTCTGCTGGTCTGTAGCTTCATTGGCCCCAATGTCTGCAGCTTGACCTTGTTCTTATGAACCGCCTGTCTTTGAAATTGTGAGGATGGCAGTGACCTGACTCTCTCTGCATTCATCTGCCAGTAAAGACAGAGTTGAACCCTGAGCGAGTTTCCTCACTCACTTCTTTTCAACTCTTCTGGCATGATCAATAATTACTGTTTGATTCCATTTACTTTTGAGGTACTACTAGCACAGTTTTTGTCATCTATCTGGTTCTATTGCAAGAGGATAGTGATAACCACATCAGTGGTTTTTATACTTTTCCTTGTTAAATAATATTTGGTTCAGGTGATTACCTAATAAGTACTTCATTAAGCAGAATGAGGTCTGTCTGTGTTGGATTTCAGCAGACACGGCAAAGGAATGGCTGCCACTGTGATGATTTAAGAAAAAGAAATCGGAGTGGTCTCTTAATTTTTTCCAGAGCTAGATGTGGTCACACTTGCTACTTTGGCAGTCAAAAGTTTTTTTTTTTCTACCCTTTTACATACCCGAATCATGTCTATGATTTTTATTTTGTTTTGTTTTGTTTTTTTGTGTGTGTGTTCACATAGCTAATGCAACAAAAGTCACTGAATATCATTCTGATGAGGCTATGATTTTTAATTTTTCAGTCTATAGTGACTAATCACATTTCCAAATACAATAAAACAGAATGAAACATATACAATATTAAAACTGTTACAATTAATCTGTATCTGTAATGTGATGGAAATCAGAATATATGTGTTATATCAGTATAATCAGTATATCAGTATATTTCTATCAGTATAATCATACTGATAGAAAATGTTAGCTTGATGTTTATTCTTTCACAAGAAATTTCCACTTAAACATGCCCCCAGATAATTTCACACCTCTGAGTCTGAATCTCTGTAAATATTTCTGTTTTTGCTTTATAAATCTAATAAAAAAAGGAGTTCATCTTTAAATTCTTGCAATATGTTCATTGTGTTGCGCTCTATGTCATTTTCAAGTTTCTCATTGTCAGTATGTTGTATGTTGTGGACCCATCAAAATAAAGTGTTATCAGATATTAGCAGACAGTCTACTAATACCCTAATGACTGCTAGTTGACGTAGTTGCAAAGTTACTTAAGGTTAGTAGAATGTCTAAAGTGGACTTAATAAATAAAGTGTTACCAATACTTTTCACTTCTAAAACCTGAACTTCCCCTGTCACATCCTAATCCACTTCTTGGGGTATTAATAGGGTAGGAAAAATTACAATGAGGGGATAGAGCACTTGCAATATTTATACAGACACGTTATGCAACCGTCTGACGTAGGACCACAGGCCAGAAAATGAGAACTGCATTCCTAGTGAGTCAAACTCCTGTGAAGAGGCCTAGCTGAAGAATGTAAAAACTAACATGGCCGGGTGGCGTTTTTCTTAAGCAAGGCCAGAGCTCAAGTGTGAGGTTACTAGGTTAGCATGGTGAACCAAGAATCTTCAAATACTCAAATCAAGCTCATGATGATGACAGAGATTTTTGTTTTTGTCTGAATTAGAAGGTAAACTAATTGGGTATTTACACTTGGTCACTCGTGCGTTATAGCTACGGTATCTGATCACTTTAGAAAGTGTTTGCAACCCAAACAAGATGAGAGTTTAGGAAGAGTTAAAGCTTCAGAGGAATTTTTTATAGACAAAGCATTATTAAAACTGCTTATACTTTGCAAAGTGGTGGCTGTCATATCCATTTTATCTGGCACGGCTCCATCTTACATTAAAGGTCTCTTTGTGTTGGAGCAATATCTTTGTTGATAGTGCACATACGTAGACTCCAGTTGTGCTTTGAGCGAGTTGAATATGAATCTGAGCTTGTGGTTCTTTCTTATCTCATCCCCTGTTCGCTTCCTGTCCACTCTCCACTATACAATCTAATAAAGGCAATTAGATAAAAGATTAGATGCCCAATCAAATCAAAATAGGCAGGATTCACGGTTCACAAGAGCAGAGTGCAAAGCAACAGTTTTGACATTGAAAGAGAGAGAGGTAAAACTTAAGTAGAGAAACATTTAATATATGACAGCTGTTTTACGATATAAATGTTAAACGACAGTAATATCCAGCGATGCACTTGAAATCTTTCCACAAATTTCACCATTTTGACTTGAAAATATGGTATAATTTATGTTATTCATCCGTAATGGAATGTGACAAGACATGAAACGTTTTGCACTTTCTGGGCATAAAAAAAAAAAAAAAAAGAGGGAAAAATGAGTGAATGTTTCCATATTTTAAAATATTATTTGTAAAATTGGTAACACTTTTTTTTCAGGTGTCATAATTCAGAGTAATTACCTAATTAAGTACTTAGTGGTAGCCGTTAACGTACATGAAACAAAATGTACTTACCATGTAGTTTGTAATTATGTAGATGTAACAGGCAGCTACTGTTACACATATGTAACAGACCGAGTCTGTTACACAGCTTCTTGTACACTTAAGTACAATCTTGATACACTTTATTTTAAGTAGCTTATGCCTGTGTAATATTCTGTAATTGTAATTAGAAATGTATTACATGTATTTAAGCTGTGTACTGGTGGGTTAAATCAAACTAAGGTGCAGCTGGATAAGGTGTACAGTATAGATACACATGAAGTACACTTAAGTACAATCTGGGTACACTTTATTTTAAGTGGCTTATGTCTGTGTACTTACATTTATAATTACATTGTATAAAGTCTGTAACACATATGTAACAATCTTTTGGCTACATAAGTAGCTGTGTAACAGACTCGGTCTGTTACATATGTGTAACAGTAGCTGCCTGTTACATCAACATAATTACAAACTGTAAGTACAGACTGTTCCATAACTTAGTTACATGGTAAATATATTTTTGTTTCATGTAGGTACAATGGCTACTACTAAGTACTTAACTAGGTAATTACTCTGTATTATGGACACCTTAAAATAAAGTGTTACCATAAAATTGTTTTAAATGGTTAATTCCCAACTAGAATTAGACGTTATATATATTTCAAGTTCATGATCTTGTATGACCTGAGAGTGAATAAATTAGCAGCTTGACTGTTGAAATTTAAATTTTTAGTGAACTATCTCTTTAATTTAAATGCAAAGTTTGATATTCACTGTCAATTCATATGGTAATAATATGAATATTTGAATTATAAATTATTATACTTCATATAATATAAAAATAATAAATAACTAGCAGCAAAAGCTTAAATCTTTGTCTCTAAAATTCCATCATTGCAGACAAGATATACAAGGGATATGCTTTATTGCATCCGATATATGTCACTCTGCTTACAGCTTATTGCTCTCTTTTTGTTTTGTCATCTCTAGCCCAGAATAAAAGCAGGTCCAGAGAAGGTTAGCAGTGTAACATAAGTTGCCTTGGCGATGAACACTGGTAAAACCCAATCCACCCTCTTGAGACCAAAAAAAAAAAACTGAGTTTGATCAAACTAATCCGAAGCTTTGCACAATATGCCTCTCACGGTGACTTCACAAATGAGTTTCACATGTGACCAGTGTGTGCTTATTCTGGCTATACCTACTTGCTGAACTCAAAACACCTTTGCTCTTTAATCCTGAGCTCAATGCAATCACAAAGCATCATATCAGTGCACCATCCTGAAATCCAAGAACCCAAAGCAGAAACATATGGAGAGAGAGAGAATCACTGCGTTGGTCTTCAAAGCCCTATGTTGGATCCATTTGGAGGAATTAGATGTGTGAAAGGTGGTCAGGCTTTAGATCCTTTTCCCGCTACCTTCTGCTGAGCACAGATATGCTTATTTTCCAGGGGTTTTGCTCTCCTGTCAGCAGTGCAGTAATGCAGTAATCGCTACTATTATCATACATTAGACAGATAAATGAGAGAAGGTTATAGCCTGCAGGGGCAGTTAAAAATACTCATGTAACTAAAAATTTACCTTTATTTACATTTTCTGTGCTCCATGCATATAGTTTACAGTAGAGATGCACATAAAAATAAAATAAAAAACATTTTAGCATTTGCTCTTTTTATACAGCAGTCACGTTGCAGTAACAAATTTTATTCAGTGCAATAGATGTTCAAATTACTAGTGGAAAATTGACAGGAATGAACAAATGGACAGATAATATTGTTTAAGCCAAGTGCTGCTTGAACACAAGGTGAAACTGGCCTTCAGTGCCTGATGGAGGGAATTCACCTATTGGACACAGTATTATTTCAGGAAAAAAATCAAAGAAAAAACATATTAGTATATTAAAGTTTTGTGAAAAACATAGTTTTGATCCATTGGCATGTTATAGATAAACCTGTAAGGTACAAAGGGCTCACATTTCCAGAGCACTTCAGCTTGTGCAGAATCCTGCATTTCAGTACATTACAGCTCTGTCACGTTCGCCATATAATCTGCCTTTCTGACAAAGTGGGATGTTTATCCTTGCTGGGTTCAGATTAGGATTTTTATTTTTAAACAGGAGTTCAATTGGGCAGGGGTTATTTTATTGCTTTCTGTGTGATTATTTTGATTCACACACAGATTTGATATCCTTAACAGGGATTTCAGTTATAAATATAGGCTGATATTTCAAAAAACTATAAAAGGATTGAAGACTCACATTTTGCAGTTTGAGGTTGCATCAGTTTATGATTTTAGCATTTTAGTTCAGCAGGTTAATGATACTGCAGCTATTTTGCGTCTCACCACCCTACATTATATTTGCTGAATAAAATCAACAAAAACAATACTTGTTTCTTACTTATTTTGGCATGCTGTCTGTGTCCATTTTGCTCTATACTTTCTCACAAAACGTGCATTTCATAGCATTTTTGCTTTTAACAAGAAGTCTTGTATTATCCCTTAATCAGTAGAAACAATGACATGATACCTCTCTTCCTCTGAACAAGTTTGCAAAGATATGCTGTTATTTGTCGATTTTCACATGTATGACATTATTTTATGCCTAATCCTGATTTCAAGGCTAGGGTTATGATCGGTGACAGAAGAAAAAATCAAACATGTTTTAAAACATCAAAACAGCCACAGAAGTTTGCAGATTTAGCAGGGCAAAAAAAGCTTATTTATAAGATTAAATTTGAGTATTTGAACATATTTCTTCTAATCCTTTGCAGACTGTAAGTTAAATGATACAGTTAGATTTTTTTTGACAAACTTGATGTTTATTTTGATAAGTGCAAATTGATATATATATTTAAAAAATCTACATTATTTTGTCAACCCAGCATTATCAAATTAGATGATACTAGGCCTTTTTTATTCTACAAATCAGCAGAAGTGAAAATGAAATTTGGTGACTTCAGTATTAATATTACTGGGATTGTTGCCATATTCCTCTTGTTGGAGGTGATTATTTTGTACATTGTATCCCCCCCCCCCCCCCCCCCCACTGGAATTCTTGAACAGATGTAAATCAATAACTCAAATCAGTATCTAATGTCCACGTAATTATTTATTTAGCTAGTAAGCATGTAATAATCAAGACGACTACACATAAAAGTCACTTGATATAGTTTATTACATCTATTGTAATAAACTCCTATCAGCTGAAATCCATATTTGGTATCCAATGATTAACATATGTGGCGGAAATAAACCAAAACAAAAAAATAAAAAAGTGGATAGTTCAAAACTAACCCATCCACTTCACACCTGGGTCATAATTACATAATCAGGGGTTATTTTGCAATAACAACAACGATTTTACATGGTCTACATTATCCCTTACTTACTTTCAGCTCCATTTTATACATTTTACCATTCCCAGATTCTTCCTGTTTGATATTCTTTTCACCCAGCATACCTCACCATGTGCCTGTCTGAGACACAACATTGCCGAACCTGCTTGACCTTGAAGCAACACATATGGACTGAAGAAATGAGAGCACGGGCTTTTGTGCTCCATCTCTCACAGGCTTCACTCTCAACCCCAAATACAAGCTCACCAGCAGGAGATAAAAATAGGGGGCGAGCATTGTGACTGCTCTGCAGCTGAGCTTTATTTAGATGTAAGTAGGGCAGATTCAGATCTTAGAAAGATAAATGAAGGTGTGCTACATCAGACAGGTTAGCTGCTCAGAGTGGAGACTGACAGGGTGAGAGGAGAGTTGTTCATCTTCTCTAATTTAACAGGTGGAGGGGCATCAAGGATTCATTCAGAGCTGGAGGGTAGCTGACTCTGATTTATTGCAAAGTTTAAGATCATTTCCATTTCAAACACAACATGTCTTTGAGTAGACAGTTCTTTGCACTGATCTGTGTTATTACCTGTGAAAGGATTTGATTTATAAACACAAAAGTGAGAGATTTTAGCAATGAATTGTAGGGGAAAAAATGGCGAGGCTAGAAATTGTTTAGCTTATTTCAGGCAGCAAATATTTATTGTGAAATTTTCTTTGAAGTTGATTTATAAAGTTATGTCTACATGTAATAATGAAGCATTTACGGTTGTTTAACTTTTAAGGCTTTATATACAATGTACATAAAGACAGTGTAAACTTGGGATGAAGAAAGAGTTAAATATAGGGTTAAATAAATAAATGGTTAAATCTGTTTGAGCCAGAGTCTCTTAAATCTTTACTTAATCTTCTGCGATGTGTTTTTCAAGTCTGTATGAACTGGAAGTTACTTTAGTATGGTGACGTTTTTCTGAGTGAAACAGAATATTAAATGTGTAAAAAAAAGAAAAGCGGGGCTTGATTTTAGTGCCCCTCCTCATCATCTGTATATTATTACCATACAACATTAGGATGATAATATCATGGTTCATTTAAATAGCTATTCTGTGGGACCTCTGCCAGTGAGGGTCTCTGTTAATCAGATCCACCATTAACCTATGCCAAACATATTTAGTTTACATGTATAAGGGTATTAATAGGAATTTGGTGATGTAAAAATGTCAAATTGATTTTTGAAACAAAATTTTCAGTTTCTAGAAATCTGAGGTGACAGCTGCCTTTTTGTGGATATGTAAACACATTTTTGGTGTGATTATTTTTTTTCTCAAGTTTACAGTGCAGTATAATTCCCATTTAATTTTCTCCTTGACAATGTGTGTCTAGACTAATTGCACATTATATATATATATATATATATATATATATATATATATATATATATATATATATATATATATATTTATAGATAAATATTGATATTACGTACCATAGATATCATAAACCATATGACTTATAATTCATGTGTATGTTACACAACATATGGAATATGGCTTCTATTTTTAGCACCACACTAGCCTTGTGGATTTTATGGTCTGGTTTTGCAGAGGGCCAGTCTTCACAGCCACATGTGCAGAATACGAAATGATTGTGATGAGTCATTCCACTGCAGATCCGTATGCTTTTACTCGGGTCTGCTGACCAACGTCATGGACTGGGTGTGGATGGAGAAGTCATAGAATATATGTTATGCAGATGTGAGAGAAAAAAAAAAAAAAACAGCTTATTGTTTGTCAGACAAAGGTTGGCATACAAAAAAATAAAAAAATAAAAAAATAAAATAAACGAGTCTGAAAGTGTTTTTGCGTGTCTATATAAGAATCCTGATCTTAACACAATTGAGATTCTAAAGAATGAGCTGAATTTTTTAAAAACTGAAGCTTTTTAAACTAAAAACCAAAATTCAGTAATTTACTTATGCTTGCAGATATATTTGTATTTTGCTATGGATTGTGGGACCTGCTTTCTTGAAAACTTACAAAGTCCTAAAAAATAAATAAAAATAAAAATAAAATACTTGGGATGGCTATTACTGAACTTGATTCTTCAGAGCTAATGCAGGGGTATAAGAAATAGCTGTTAAATGTTGTAAAATCCTTGTAATTTTCCAGAGTGCACGAAAGAAAATTGCTCAACTGTGGTTACTATACGATATGATCAGGCTGGAAATTTCAGGTCGATATATAAGTCTTCATTATTAGTGTAATTACTGATTGATATATTTTAATGATTCATCTTTTATTTGTTTTAAATCCAGAAAGAGATGTCATTTGTATTCAGCAAACGTGTCGGCACTATTTTTAAAAGTGATCAAAGCAATGAGACAGGGAAATATATGAACTAAAAATACTTAAAATAAGCCTCAATCCCTTATCTGGGTTGATGCTGCTCAGAAGGGTACATTTTAATAATGGGCATGTGTGCATTGGACTGGGTGGCAGCTGTACTCTTTCTGAATAGGCCTTAATCTAGAGCAAGTCACAAACAGATGTGACAAAAAGACGACTGTAAGCCACAGCTAAATAAAAGCAGCATTAGCACTAATCTTCGAGCATTGTTTTGTATTAAAAAAGAGAACTGCTCACATTTCTCTCTATTTTAAACCTGTTTTTTTTTTTTTTTTTTTTTTTTTTTAGTTAACAATCAGGAAGAAAAGGACTTTCCAGAAATTAAAATAAAAAGTGAAAAGAATTCCCCCAACAATAACCATATTGTGCATTTTGCTGGTACTTATTTTTCCTGTGAGCTTGAGTCATTCTACAATTTGCAGGATAACTGTGGAAATGCCTTCTTGTCACATGAAAGCAATTTCATCTTATTCATCTGCTCAAGACGTGTAAATCTAATGGAGGAAGTCTGCATCCTGAAATAAACTGAAGCATTTTCTTATCTGTACTGGTAGACACATCAACCATTCTAGGAGCAGGAAATGGACTGCCATTCTACAGTAAATATGGCCAATAGATGGACTTACAAATGGCAAGAAATCCCTGAATATGTACATTGGTGGGTATCTTGATGCATTGATATCATGTGTTCATGTATGGACTAATTGACAATTATTTTAGATTAACCCTTTAAGTGATCAGACACAACATTTTCGACATATGGGACTTGGTGCAACATGCAATTGGACCAAATTACTTCCTGATCTCCATAGCGGATACTGGCAGGTGAAACTGAACCCAAGGCCAGACCAGGGACTGTTTTACCATCCGCCAGGGGATACGGCAGTTATGAGTCATGCCCTTTGGATTCTGTAACATTCCCACCAGTTTTGTAAGACTGGTTGGCTCCAGTTCCCAGGAACTAATGTGTTGCTACTTGCCACAGATTTTAAAGGGTCTCTTCACAACCTTGAGGTAGTCTTCCAGGTTTTCATTTACTCAAAGAAGTGCAGACTGCTACAGCAGGACACAATGCTCCATGTGGTTGAGACAGATGGTGTGACATCTGACCATGGGAAGGGCAGCAGCAGCTTCCTGTGACTAGCCTCGTATTAAAGGCGTTTCTTTTTTACCTTGGACAGCAGCCATTATGTTTGTGGGACTCAGGGGTGGCAGAAGAGTTTATAGTATTGCAAATGTTTACAATAGGTATTGTGCTTACTATATTGCAGTGATGAAAATGTGAAATGTGAAAAGATTGCCAATTTACTGATTGCCATTTTACCGTTTAATGCCCATAAATGTAGAGAGTGTAGATAACTAAATCAGAGGCAGTTTAAGCATGACTTTTGCATTCTTTGCATGTTGTTACTGTCAGTGTAGATAAAGATGTGCAACAAGATAGGTTTTGTGCCATGATCTTGTAGATATACATCTAAAAGAATATGAGGGGTATGAACAATGTTTTGCAGCATTAAAACTCACCCACTTTTTCTTACATATTTCCGATTCAACTGCGCAAATAGTAATCCAATAAATCGGATTTTTAATTCTGTCAGAACCCTTTGTCCATCATTCACATTCAGCAAATTGAGCATGGGCATGGACTGATTCATTAATGAAAAATGCAGTAAAAGACACTTACCCAATCTTGAAAACAATCAAAGCTGGTAAGCCTCTTTCCCCAATAAGCAGAAAAGAATCATATTTGAGAGTGAATTTCCAACTGTCGTGCCAACTGAATGCAAACGTAATTCTCAATAAGTCTCTTATGTACTAGTTCTACTAATGTTACAAAATATTCTAAACTGGGATGAAATTCTTCTTCCCTTTTTTTAAAAACCACTGAGACCTTTAGGATTGTCTTTGGTCTTTATGTTTATAAATTGATTGCCAATCCTCTTGGCACTTCATGGGAAAAGAACACAAAATGTTTGGTTTTATTGGGTTCTAGTCATCACTTCAATTCAAATTATTTTAGCTTGTAATTTTTTGCCATATAGTACAGTAATAGAACATGTTTACACAGAAGTCTTATGCTCACCCCTTCAAGACCTGGAATCTCTTGAAAAGCATGGTGTATACACTGAACATTTAGAAGACTTTGTGAAAGGAACTGTTCTGTTTGTGTAATCTGGTAATCTAGGTGCTCATCCTTTGGATGGACAACAGGAAAGTTTCACTTTTGAGCACCTGTGTCAGTTCTGCTTGGCCAAGCAGACAGCCAAGGGAAGCAAAATCCAGGAGAAGGAAATCCAGTCTGGAACAACTGAGAACACATCAGGAACATGGCAAGCAAGTGGCTGAAGAGTTACATGATGAGAGTTTGGTAAAGCAGTAATGGTGTGAAGTGGGGCTGTGTTTTAAGTGAAAGGCTGGAACATTTTCACACATTTGAAGGTTTTCCACCTGACATAATGCATGACCTTATGGGGGGTGTTATCCCCAGTGAAATGTCCTCGGACATTAATGACTTGATCCAGGAAGTTTATCTCTCTTGAAACCCTGAACCAATATATTAAGTTTCCTTACAAATTCTCAGACAAAGCTGATCAACCTCAGATCTTCCCAGCCACATTTGCCTCTAGGTGCACCATTGGTGGTAATGCCCATTAAAACTGTAGTGATATCCCTAAACACTATCCAACATTGGAAATTTAGTTGCTTTTGAAATATATTTTAGAAATGGTACGTTGAGATACTGAAAATTTTCTTGATTTTCTTCATGATAAGATCTCAGAAAACAGAGAAATACATTTAGAAGTGTTTCCTTATTTCACATTGCAATCTAAGCACCATTACATTGAGCACTATCCAAAGATGTTTTGAAGGAAAGCACAAATTCTTCAAACAGGTAACTTGTGACACCAAAAACTTCAAAATGTTCTACAAACTCTGGCTGTTGATCAAAGACTGGTGGCTTACTGTTTTGACTCACTCTCATTTTTCCAGCCATCCATTCAGACAGACAAAGTTATGAGTACTTTTTCTTCAGCCTTTAGGACTTCTTGAATCCCCGAGACATGCACTTCAGAATATTGTCCTCTCTGTATCATCTGTGAGCATTTACAGAATCAATTATAATCCAGATATACAGTAGTTGTATTGTTGGTACTTGTGCGGGCCTACCTGATTTTGGAAAAATTTCCAAAATTCTGTCATCAGTGATGTTCTGTTTGTCTCTCAAGATCCAACCTGTTGGTAAGTGCCTAACGTTGTGATCAGTATTATTAGTAAGTATTACTAAGTAACCCTTAGTAAGTATGAGCAAAGAAAGCTGTAAACAACTTAAAAAGAAGATGAGACAGGGATTCTGACTTTACCAATTCCCTTACAAACCCTACTGACATTGCAGACCTACCAGATAAGCCTGAAGACTGTCTCCCTTGTGATGACACCTAGCACAGCTGAGACAGAGACATGGACAGCATGGCCAGGCACTTTTTACCCGCACAGGATTATGGAAGATCTACTGTGCATTAGGGGTGTGCAGCGGAGCCATTATTTGTATCTGTATCTGTATTCGGATGGATCCGGAAGTGGGCGTGGCTTAAACTGGAAGTCCGTCAAATTACGTGAAAATACCATTTTAAATGCAAATCTGTTCGATTCGTAGTTTTCATTTAACAAATATGCCTTGTATAACTAAAGAAATTATTATTTTTATTATAATTATAACTTTAATATTTTCAGTTTAAAACTGCAGAAAATGTTGATCAAAAAAGAAAAATAACTTTATTCTCCTTGTTTTCCAGTGAAACTGTGTACAAATTTGTCAAGAGACAAAAAATCACAATCTTAAATAAGAGCACTAGTAGAAAAAAAATAAATGGAAAGAAAGTGTTCAGTACTCATAGCAGAATGACAATAAAGCTCGCTTGAACTTGAAGTAACTTGGAGATCATGTATTGCTGGAGTCTGTGATCATTTACGAGTATTTTATCAACAGAGCGCAACAAATCATTTGGACCCTCCAAAAGCCTTGATCAAACCTCGCTTTTCTTCGTCTTGTATAATTAAATGTAAAGCCATTCACAAAAAATGGCTAATGTAATGCGTTTTTACAGTTGGATTTCGAAAAGGTTTGAAGTTAGGACCGTTTTTAGGATATTTTTGCGAGTTAGTTGATATAGCTCCAGACAAAGCTCTGATTTCTGAGAGACGCGCATAGACCCCAACACGGCTATTGATTTGCGCTAATTTTATTCATATAGGCTAGTTTACACTCATTCACTTTACACATCCAGGCCCATAGCCAGCTATGAGGTCCAGACCTCCGTAAATGTTTCATGTTCAAAAATAAAATTTGAAAACATATGAAAAATTATTTAAAATCATGTCGCTGAATAAATTCATGTGGCTGACTCGCAGCGGCTGAGTGAACGAGCTTGGCGCAAATGCCGTCTCCACTCCGCTCCGCCATGTTGCCAGATCTAGTTATTAGCATCGCTGGACTTGTTTTAATACTAAATGTAACAGAGATAATAAAGTAATTAGGGCATTAATAAACTGGGAAGTTGAAGGTTGAGATTAGAGATTCTGTATCCTACATGTGATTGTATCTGCCGAAGAACTGGACAGATTCACTCAAAGCTTCACTGAAATCTTCAAGGCCAAAGGGGGAGACATTGGTTTGAAACAAATAAATATTCTGCAACAGACAGTACACAGAAAAACAGAAGAGAAAGGAGGTCAGAGAGATAAAAGGCAGGCAGGCAGGTATGTAAAAAAAAGAGGTTAGAAAGAAGTAAAGAAATGAGAAGAGAGGAATTTAGTTTGCCTCCTGTATTTTAATGTCCACAAGCCGCCATTGCACAGAACAGGATATATAAGTATACATTTTTAACTATTTCTTATCAAAACACAGCATTTACTGTATATCCCTTTTCAAATATGAAATCAGCCATTTTAGTGAAGGTTTATTATATAACCACAAAAAAACAAAACATAAAAAAATATCTTAAAATGTCATAGGGCACTCCTGTTTTTGTGACTGTGATGATGCAGAAAGATCAAAGATAGTAATCTTGTTTTATGGAACAAATAAATGGCCTAGTGTCATTCCAGCAATCTGTTTTCTTTCCTTGTATAAACAATTTGGAGTTTTGAATACATTTCTTTGCTTGAGGAATATAAGGCAGTTGGTTTCTATACGTTTGGCACTTCTTTGAAAATCTTTAAATCGGCTGAATTATGTTCAACATACCAAATTTGGTTACCAGTACTTAAATGATATGGTAACCTATACAATACGCAAGGTACCTATACAAAGTGGTAGCAAGCTGTATCAACTTAAAACTTATTAATTAATTTGCTTGATGAATTTAGGCACTAATTTTCCAAGTATAATTTTTAAAGTGTTGTAATGTAATCTCACTCACTTTTTGATTACTTTTAGATTACTTTTGACCTAACTCATTTATACCATGATAAACTTAACATTGTTAATATAGGAAATGTTAATATAACTTTTATATATTTGAAAAGAATAATGCCCCACATTAACATGAATATACAAAAAGAAAGAAAATATATTCTATTCTTTTTTATAAACAGTTAACAAAGTGCACTAAAGTGAAGTGCATCAAATTAAGTGCATTAAACATTTCCCAAACAGGAGCTTGCACGTTTATGAAAAGATAATATTTAATTAAATCATTAAAATGTACAGTTAAAATGAAAATAATAACAATTAAAATAAAACACAGAATTGAGTATGTCACGCTCATGTAAAGGTACGAAGGAAATTCACGCAATAGTTTAATTAGAATCCAGGCAGAAGACAATCCACAGGTGCAGAGGGAACACGCAACAAAATAACAACATTCACAATACCGGACGAGGGACAACTGAACAGGCTAGAACTAAGGTAGGGGTGCTAATGATGGACAGAAAGGAGAGCAGGATCAACTAATGAGGACTAATGAGGGTGAACTAACATTATCAAACATGGGGAAAAACTGGGTCACAGAACACGAGGAATGAAAACACAAGAAAAGTCCATAAAAACAAAGAAGAATGGAACTTAGGTGTGACATAACTCCCCCCTCCCTGAAGGCACGGCCTCACGCCCAGGCAGGACGGACAAAGGAGGGTGGGAGGGGGTTTGGGCAGAGGACAAGGCAGTGGGATAGGGCAGACAAGAAGGTAGGCAGAAGACCAGGGGGGATGAGATGGAGGGAGGAGCCATTTAGGAAGCAGAAGGGACCATGGCAGATCAGATGGAGGGAGGAGCCAGGGAGAAGACAGCAGGGAGTAGGAGGAGCCAAGTGGGACCCAGATTAGAGGCTGACATTTTTTCGGGAATCTTGTGGTTCACGGGAATCCTGCGGGATGGGAAACAAAATCGCTACGAATCACGTTATTGGGATGGGACAGGAAAAAATGGAAAGGCAAGATTAGAGTTTGCAAAAAAGCACAAAGGTGAGCCAGAAGAGTTTTGGAACTGTGTTTATCGACCGATGAGACAAAGACGAACCTTTGTCTAAGTGATGGGAAAACAAAAATGTGGTGTCATGGCATGGGCATGCATGGCTGCCTCTGGAACAGGCCCTCTCAACTTTACTGATGACTTAATGTATGATGACAGTAGCAGAATGAATTTGGAAGGGTACAAAACCATCTTACCTACCAATATTCAAGAAAATGCCACCAGATTCATAGGGAAGTGCTTCATATTGCATCAGGACAATGACCCAAAACACCCTGCCAGTTCAGTCAAGGAATTTATAAAGGCAAAGAAATGGAAAGTCTTAGATTGCCCAAGTCAATCTCCAGATTTAAATCCGATTGAACATGAATTTCACCAGCTGAAGAGGAGAGTAAAGGCAGAAACTCCCCAAAACAAGAAACAATTGGAATTGGCTGCATTAAAGGCTGGGGAAAGCATTTCAATGGATGAGACCAAGAGTCTGGTGATGTCTATGGGTCACAGACTCACTGCTGTGATTGTGTGCAAGGGATCTGCAACTAAATAATAGCTTTTAATCTTTTATATCTGCCTTATGTTCAAATGTCCCAATACTTATGCTCACATCAATGAGTGGGATGAACTCTAAAAGTGCTGTTCTTTTTATTTGGTAAAACATGTATGTGTTGAAATGGCTAATAATAAAATGTGACATTCTGTAGTTTTGTCTCATATTCATCTTTTAATCATATTTGCAAATGTCTTGACTCCACAGCCAACAGAGCAATTTTGTCTTTACTGTTCCGATACTTACGGAGGGGACTGTATATATATCAGGGTTCCCACGGGTCATGGAATTGAAAGTCAGGGAATTATTATTATTATTTTTATTTTATTTTTTGTCCAAGTCATGGAATATCAGGGATTTGTGTTTGTTAACTCCATTCAGTACTCGCGCACTGTGTTCTGTGTGTAAACAGTGCACATACACAGCCTGACACGTGCAAGGCAAGGCAAGGCAAGTTTATTTATATAGCACATTTCATACACAGTGGTAATTCAAAGTGCTTTACATAAAAGAAAGTGAAATAGACATTAAAAATCAATAAAAACATGGAAATAAAAAGAATAAAAACAAGGAATTTTAAAATGATATAGAAATTGATTTAAAATAAATTTAAAGAAAATGATTATACATAAAATTAATTGCAGTCAGTTCGGACATATAGCACAGTGCTCATTCAACGAATTGATTTAAATGTGGCTAATGCTTTAGCACATCTGATCTCTTCTGGAAGCTGGTTCCAACTGCGGGCCGCATAATAGCTAAAAGCAGACTCCCCTTGTTTTGTGTGAACCCTTGGTATTTCTAACTGACTCGATCCTAATGATCTGAGTGGTCTGTTCGGTTTATATTCAGTGAGCATATCAGCAATATATTTAGGTCCTGGGCCATTGAGTGACTTATAAACAAGTAAAAGTACTATAAAATCAATCCTGTATCAATCAATGTAACTGGAAGCCAGTGTAAGGACCTGAGGACTGGTGTGATATGCTCAGATTTTCTGGTTCTAGTCAGAATCCTGGCATTCTGGATGAGCTGCAGTTGTCTAATGGTCTTCTTGGGAAGGCCGGTGAGGAGACCATTACAGTAATCCACCCTGCTGGTGATAAAGGCATGAACAAGTTTCTCCAAGTCTTGACTGGAAACAAAACATCTAATTCTTGCAATGTTTTTGAGATGATAGTATGCTGATTTAGTTACTGCTTTGACATGACTACTGAAACTAAGGTCTGTTTCCAGAATCACCCCAAGATTTCTGACTTGATTTTTAGTTGTTTGACCCCTAGAGTCAAGGTATGCATTCACCTTGAGAACTTCATCTTTGTTTCCAAATGCAATGACTTCAGTTTTCTCCTTGTTTAACTGAAGAAAGTTCTGGCACATCCAACTGTTAATTTCATCAATGCATTGGCAGAGGGAGTCAATGGGGCTGTAGTCATTTGGAGATAAGGCTAGGTAAATCTGGGTATCATCAGCATAGCTGTGATAGGCAATTTGGTTCTTCCTCATTATCTGACTTAGTGGGAGCATATACAGGCTAAACAAGAGCGGTGCAAGAATTGAGCCTTGTGGGACTCCACATGTCATGGCCGTCCACTTAGACTTATGCTCTCCTATACTCACATAATAACCTCTCCCTTCTAAGTATGACTTGAACCATTTGAGTGCCATCCCAGAAAGCCCGACCCAGTTTTCCAGTCTCTATAGAAGTATGTTATGATCGACAGTGTCAAACGCAGCACTAAGATCTAGTAGTACCAGCACGTGCGAGCCCTGAATTGAGTTGCTCTATGCATCTTTCTTGCGCCTTGTCAGAGAGTCACAACCACAGTCACCGCCGTCAACCGCAATCACCTGTTCACAGTCCCCGCCGTCATCAGCAATCACCAGATCCCAGTCACCTGAGTTTTGATCACCTGCACCTGCGGTCCCTCATCAGCACTCCTATAAACTCCACACGCTCTCTGACACTCATTGTCCGGTCTACGATTCACCATAGCGAACGGTACCTGACTCTGTATGCACTTACTTGTGTTTACTTACCTCATAGAATCTCCAGCAAATCTCCAGCGTATGTTCCAGGACTCCTGTTACTCCAGCGATTCCCCTGTGATTCTGCAGAGTCGACTCCCCGACTCTCCCGAGCACATGGATTCCATTCCCCTGTGAATGATAAGGATATCAGTTCTCGCACAGATCTCCAGATCAAGACAAATCACAAGATACTCACCTGCTCCTCACTCTCCTCACTACCCGCATTCAAGCCAATAAATATTCCATTGTGTTACTTTCCTGTTGTTTCCTATTTGTGACACGCCTGAATGGGAAAATGCATACAAAAGTATAAAAATACCCGTTTTGGCAAGTAACTTTGTAGCTTTAACAATGATTAATCTATATTTAATTTTTACAGTGGAGTACATGCACCCGTTCGACCGGCCGTTTTTTGTTTTATAACGCATCTTCTCTTCCGTGCTTGCACACAAACTGCACTGCAATCATTTTCATAAATGTTATTTGGTGATATCCAGGTGGATGCTGCACATTGGTGGTGGTTGAGGAGATTCCCCCCTTCTATGTAAAGTGCTTTGAGTACCCAGAAAAGCGCTATATAAATGTAACAAATTATAATTAATTAATTTAATTATAATTATTTGTGTGTAAACAGAGATTAACGGAGGCCCGAGACCTGAAGACGGAAGCAAAGAGGAGAAAATACCATATCAGGCAGAACAAGATCACCGTTCACGATGCGCAAAATATAGGACTCCTATTGAATTTTATATGAATGTGTTTCTGAGGGGAACTGGCTGTTTTCAGAAAAGTTTATATGGCGTTTTCTTTTCATCTTACCTCGCATTAAATGAGTGTTAATAGCACAGCACTGTTGGTTTACAGGGGTAACCAAGGAAACGCTGTATCACTGTTCCATAAGCGCCACCTGCTGTCAGAGAGTGAAATTGTGTCTCATTCAGCCTGTCTGCTGTTTGTTTTATTCGCATAGCATAAATTCACAAAGCTAAAGTCACACCATTCTGTTTTTACTTCAGATTTTGAAAATATGCAGTCTAATATAAATCAAACATTGCACTTTTTTTTATTATTGATTCATGATTCAAATGCAGTGGTTGCCTTGCCACTAATTTCAAATGGCAATGAAAAAATCAAGGCGTAACACAGAGTGAAGTATATTCAAATGCTATTTTATAAGTAATTATTCAATTTATGTACCTACCTTGAATTTAATTTCTATCTTAATGCTATATATTTAATTTTCTATTGCAGTTAGGCTAGTGGTTTTTGCTGTGGTATTAAAATTGAAATCAAGATTTGTAAAATTGTATTGGTATCTAAAATATTGGTGTCATAAGTTTATTTATTAGAATACAAGGTGACATAGATAAAACAAAATTCATAATAGCAACTATTTTATTTATTTATTTATTTATTTGTGGCAAGGCTAGTGAAAATATAAACAGGGCAAGTAAAAATTTGAACCACTGAAAAAATCCTTAGCGTTGAGCCCTGGGCTTTTTTTTTCAGTACCATTTTATTCCCTCCCCGCTCGTCAACTGGCAATCGCTTAAGTCAAATGCAGTCACCAGGCTGTACAGGTTAAAGGGATAGTTCACACAAAAATGAAAATTCTGTCATCATTCACTCACCCTCAAGTAGTTCCAAACCTGTATGAATGTCTTTGTTCTGCTGAACACAAAGGAAGATATTCTGAAGAATGTGGGAAACACAGCAGTTCTGGGGCACCACTGACTTCAATAGTATTTTTTTCCTACTATAGAAGTCAATTGTGCCTCAAAACAGCCTGGTTACAAACTTTCTTCAAAATATCTTCCTTTGTATTCAGCAGAACAAAGAAATTCATACAGGTTTGGACCTACTTGAGGATGAGTAAATCATTCATTTTTGGGAGAACTATCCCTTTAACTAAGGCAAATATGCTAGAAAATGTCATTTTTTAGGAGCTTTGGCTACAAAATGACCACTTCAAAGACTGAGTTTAAAAAAAAAAAAAAGTATAAAAAATATCAAAGTGCATTTAACGGGTAAAAGCAAAAAAGAAATAGTGCTCAGCACAACAGTAGCCTGTTTTTCCGTTCATTATAGGTCATGGATATTCAGCTTTTCAGTCAAAAAGTCAGGGAATTTGAAATTTGGTTTAGAGTGGGAACCATGATATATACAGTATATATATATATATATATATATATATATATATATATAGCCAAAATTATAAATATATAATTTTAATATGTGCTCTATTTAAAATATGTGTTAAATACCTATAGCTCTAATAAAAACAGAATGTATTAAATGATAGTAGGACAAGCAAAATGCTGTTTAACAGTTTTAGTTTGAGTAGCATTTTGCTAGTCATCTGCAGGTCATTTTTCCAAAGCAAATGCTTAAAATCCATAAGTAATTTAAAAAAATGTTCAAATATGCAAACTGTGCATCAACGTTCAAAATGTGTGTACTCTTTCTATATGGTTTATCAAATATCAAAATTTAGAGAAGCCAGTGTACAACTGAATTAAAATTAAAATTGGCTATGAATACTAAGAAAAGCTTTTGCTGGACAAGGAAGGAAACAAATGAGCTAATTTTTGTCTCTGTCTCTGTGATGTCATTGGTCTGCTGACAAGCATCCACAGGGATAACACAAGATGAATGGTCATGAATGAGAGGCTAATTTTAGCTCTGACGAATCTGGTTAGCTTGTTCTGAATGACCACACCACCAACTGGGCAGCCCAAGACGGCGCTGGTGGATCTCCAGGGATAAGGTCGTTTAATGGGATTAAAAGGAAAAGGGCACACTGGTCTTAGAAAAGTGCATAATGAAAAATAGAGAACAGAGTCGAATAGAAAACAAAAGACTGAACCACGCATATGTGATCCTTCACAGTAGAGAAAGGCATTTTATCTTGCATGCAGTGTAAGAACAGTTTATTTGAAACTATATTTTGTCAAGCTAGACAAACTATTAAATAGTTAAACTGAAAAACAGGTAAAGAAAAAATCTGAGGTGTATTTATTTGTTACAAAGAAATCTCAGTTTGGGTGACAGCTTTAATCTTGAACAGACATATTTCCTCCAATGCAACTAATAATTGACATACCAACAGTACACATTTTGCATGTCTTCCTTATCTGACCCATCCATTTGGAGTCTTTAGAGTCTTGGAGACTCAAATAAAAGAGCTGATGAGTTCAATTATGTCTGATTAAGAGTGCATATACAGTATGTGTACTGCTAGTGTGTCTCAATAAACAGGATTGGAAAACACTGATGATGTTGTCATTTTCGACAAAAGGCACCCATTATTGATACAAATACTGTAGATAAAGTATTGTTTTGCATTATATCTAAGACAATACGGCTTTGCAGTAGAATCTGAACTGTCTCCACAGCTGAATTTCCATAATTGCTTCTGCTATTTCCTCTTTATTTCCGTGAAGCTGCTTTGTAAAGTGCTATAGAAATAGAGGTGACTTGACATGATCTTGATCTACCAGAAGGTCAGATTCTTCTCCTCACTCATGGGGATCTCTGTTTTGAGGACCACACACACAAGTTTAGTTCATGTGGTGCATTACCCAGCTGATTCCCTATGCATGATCAACATGACTAAAGTGTGGATCACCGGGGATGGTCTTCAAGGGATATTCTGTGAGAACAGCAAGTATACTTCTTTAAGGCAGATACCCCTTCACAGTGGGAGAGAAGAAGGAGGATGCCAACCCCCTAGAGCTTCCAAGCCTAGTGTTCCTGGCCACAGAAACTGTTCCTCGCTCTCTTGTCTCAGCAATGGAAGCTGCTACAGACCCTCAGCCTGTGACACAGAGGGAATCCTCATTGACCTGGGTACCCTGGAATGGACTCCAACCTAGCTTGTATAAGTAAACACAGCAATAGCTTTCTCTTAAAGTTTGCTGATGATACAGTCATCGTGAGTCTTATGGAAAATAACGAAACGTGTCATGGTCCAGTGGTTGACGACTTTGTGAAATGGTGTGATGATGCCTGTTTGCAATTGAATGTCACTAAGACTAAAGATATGATTATCGACTTTAGAACAAAACCACATTCTTCCCAAGCTACCCTTATTAGGGGTGAGAAGGTGGAATGTGTGGATAGTTATAAATATCTGGGGACCGCTATTGATAATAGATTGTGTTTTGATATGAACACAGAGGTATTATGTAAAAAGGGGCAGCAGTGCCTATACTGTTTAAGAAAATTAATATCATTCAATATAGATAGGACACTGTTGGAATTGTTCTATAAGTCTTATATTGAGCTGGTATTCTCCTTCTCTATTAGCTGCTGATTTGGAAATATGTGTGAAACATAAAAATGCATTAAATAGAATAGTTACTCTTAGTGGGAAGATTATAGGTAAAGAACAAAGAAGTTTGTCATCTTTGTTTAATAGAAATGTCGGGCCCAATCTGTGCTCTTGGACAGTGACCATTTTTTTGTAAAATGCTTCAATGCTTGAAATACTGCCAGCATCTCCAGACAGAATGTGCCAGCTGAGATGGGGCCCTTCCCACAGACCTTAGGCGGAGTGGCCACTCATGACTGCTCCCCAGCCCGTGAGGGAGGTGTCCGTCATTAGCATTTTGCGACGACACGGAGCCCCCAACACGGGGTCTTGTGACAGGAACAACAGTTTCTTCCACATGTCTAAGGCACGTAAGCATTGCCGCGTGACCTTGATCATGCGAAACGGGTTGTACCTCAGGGAAAACCCTTTGGTCCTGAGCCACCACTGCAAGGGTGTTAGAACTATCGGAGAATCGCATCACCTTAATCAAAAGGGGTCGAAGCCTAAAAGCGCATCTAAATAGTTAACAAGCGGTTACTTGCATATTGGTTTTGTTGGTGCTGAGTAAAGTGTCCTGGTGCATGTATAATGCGTAGATTCTTGATGAATTCCTTTAGAAGTGAAAGCTTGGTCATTCCAGCCATAGGTTGATTGGTCTGAAGTGAATTGACAAAGTTACTGGACTTAAAACTTGGCAACGCACGAGCCACTCTATTCTACATTGCATAAAACTTTCTTCCCTCAAGAAGAAACGCCAGCTGGAGCAGAGCTAGCTGACTGTGCGTGCTCCGCTCCAAAATGAACCACACATAAATCGCGTGAATTCCCACCCCTTATTATAGCGAGGGCAGGTAGAAACGAGCAATCTAAAATGTAGTATGCTTTTATATGCAAAAGATTGAGATGACGAATACTCAATCTCATCCACAGTAATGCTAACAACACCAACCTCCTCGGAGGAAGATAGCTGCAGCACAGAGCTCTCACTCAAAAGGGGAAGAGACCGCACCACGGGCTTCCGAACCCAGAGAGAGAACGTTTAGAAAAATGCGAACCCAGTCGCCGCCGTGTCTCAGCAACAGCAGGACAGGAACCACAAAGACTGCAAACACGGACACACTCCTCGAAGTTTGCGGGAGCACGATGCACAATCAGCTCCCTCGAAAGCTGACTGTGCGTGCGCCGCTCCCAAACAAACACACAACGACCGCGTGTATTCACAACCGTAAAGTTAGCGCGGGCAGAGAGAACACAAGGTCTAAAGTGCTGTCTGTAGCTCGCCATGAGAGGTGATTGTGACTGATAGACAAACAACAGTAAATAAGACTGACACATTTCACACCGAGCGCTTGGTGAAAACACAGAAGCTGATGTTGCTTGTTCCGGATGCACTTTTAAGCTCTCTGGTCTCTACGTCACCCCGCCCGTGACGTTTTGCCATTCCGTTGGACTGATTACACACATTTCAGAGCGTGGAAACACAAGGGCATTCCCAAAGCGTTTTCGACGCAGCTCGAGTTCCCGAAAGGGAACTCCACTTACTGGCAGCCGCAGGCGTTATTGAAGCCATCCTAAAGGTGTTGATTGGTCCAAAGTGAATCGACAAAGTTACTGGACTTAAAACTGCCAGAAGCTCAGACTCCACCCCGAAAGGGTAGCCGTGAGATTTCCAAAGTGATATGTGTGTCTCCAGGGCACCGAAAGTAAAGAGAAGACTCGCCTTTTAGGTGTGGGAGAAGTTTTATCTGGTTTCCCTGTAACACCCATTTTGGTCAGTTTGACCAGTAACAAGGCACATAGTTTCAGCGGGAAAGTGTTTCTGAAGTCCGATGAAGAGAAAATAGTCAATCTGTTCAGCGTCTTTTTGACAGTGGGGAGACAACCATTGGCAATTTAGCATCCATATAAAGGTCGAATGTGTGGGCCAAGTCTGTGAATTATATGCAAATGTCAAAAGGCTAAAAGGGGTCTCTTAAGACATAAAGTCCCAACGACCATCAAGGATCATAAGCAGATGCTACACCAATGTTGTGGGCCTCACCTGGGAAAGCCCGCACTGGGCCTGTTTAGTTTTGGTGTGGGTTGGCCCTAGCCCACTGTGCCCGCAAAAAGCCAGCATGAGCCCTGCAAGGACATGTTTGCAGGGTTATAATCAGGCAAAGAGGTAGGACCTGCGTAAATATCGGAGCAGCTTTCCAGCAGTGGAGAGAACTCAGGGAGCAGAAAGGCCTGGAATCGGATGCTGAGGTTGTGTTGTTTTTTTGTTTTTTCTTGATAGGTGAGTAATGTTGATTTTGCTTTGTTTCACACAGCTTATCTGTGTTGGCTTTTGTTTGAATATGTTTGTGTGTCATCTTCACTTGTTTCCGCGATCGTCGTTGCCATGGTTGTGTATGTATTTGTGGTGCGCAGATATAAAAATAGGGGTGAGGTCCTGTTGGGCTATAGGTATGTTTGTTTTGGTGCTTTCAAATATCAACATCGTTTGGCTTGTCGGTCTGAAAAAACGAACAAAAAGAGCAAGGTGCAAAATGAACCAGGAAGTCACAAAGATCTTTGGGCTTCTCTCATCTTGGGTAGGATTGTACATCAGAAAAACACTGGGCAAAAATTGGGTCCATGCCAGATTAGCAAGGCACAAACCATTGCACAGGAAGTGTTTGTTGCCATTATTGCCATCAACTATATCCCATTATGGACTGCTTTTTCACACAAGGACACTTGCAGGTATATAACTTTCTTCAATAAATGAAATATGTATCCATGAAAGATGTACATGAAATATGCATCCCTTTGTGGTTTTTTTTGTTCCTAGACGTTTGCTTTTATGCATTTATACATGTTGGCTAAGATCGTATGACATTAAAAAACTCAGAGCAGGGGCAAACACTTTTCCACAGCATGTGTTTCTGCTCCAGATTACGTAGATATTGTTAATTATCATCTGACTCAGCAATTCTCAACAACAAATGTTGGCCAGAGTCCGGAACTCACTGCAAGTCTCCAGAGGTACACTACCTTAGAAACACTACCCTGTAGAGACACTCATGAATGAATCAGAAAGCACAGCTCCATTTTTTCTTGGTAATGGACGTTTACTTCCTAGGGCTGTTGGCTACTGACCTATTTACTTATTATGCAAGTTTCTCCTTATGTGAAAGTGACATCCAAATAACCCATAATTCCCCAGCCATAGTTCTGCAGTTGGAGGAGCTTTGGGATTATAATTAGAGGATACACTTTATATATATAGTTGATTTTATGTATCGTTACATTGTTTGGTCACACTTTATATTAGGTGGCCTTAACTACAATGTAAAGGTATTTTTTTTAAATATAAGTACAATGTCAAAACATATGTATGTACACAATAAGTTAATTGTACCAAATTATTAATTTAAATGTAAGTACATAGTAGTTAAGGCCATCTAATATAAAGTGAGACCCATTGTTTATACATGTTCCATTGTTTATTCATTATATAGTATCTGCATAATGATCACTAACCAAACAAACAAAATGGCGCCGCTGATGGCAGCTATTGTGCGTTGCTCCTCGGTGTTTGTATTGTTTTTGTTTGTTTTTCCTGTTTTTTGTTTTTCAAATAAGATCAGCTTTACCAGGGATGATCTACTGAACATTCGGCAGAACACACCACAAAATCTTCTACCGGTTTTTGATTTTTCGGACGTTTTGCTGGACATTGTAGTTGGCGGAGCTGTAGCTCTGGTCAAACGCTTCAGGAGGCGCAGACGGGGAAAGAGAGCCGGCGCGCTCGTGAAACTTCGTCAGCGCGGATTTAGAACGGCGTTGCCTAGCATCCATCTGGCGAATCTCCGCTCTCTACCCAACAAAACGGACGAACTCCTTCTGCTCTCCCGGACAAACAAGGACTTTTCTAACTCTGCTGCTCTATGTTTCACGGAAACCTGGTTGAATGGCGACATACCGGACAGCGCGATCCATCTGCCTAATTACCAGCTGATAAGAGCAGATCGGGACACAGAATCAACGGGGAAATCGCGCGGCGGCGGGACATGCTTTTACATCAATGAGAGGTGGTGTACAGATGTAACTGTTTTAAAGAAGATGTGCTGCTCAGATCTAGAAACGCTCTTCATTAACTGCAAGCCGTTCTATTCGCCGCGGGAGTTCTGCTCGTTCATTCTCGTGAGTGTTTACATTCCACCGCAAGCGCACGTGAGCACAGCTCTACAGAAACTCGCTGATCTGATCACAGAGAGTGAACAACAACACCCGGACTCTGTTTTAATCATTCTCGGGGACTTTAATAAAGCAAATCTCTCCCGTGAACTGCCAAAATACAGACAGCATGTTACATGTCCCACCAGAGACAGTAATATATTGGATCACTGTTACACAACAATAAAGGACGCATATCACTCGGTTCCACGAGCAGCTTTAGGACTCTCTGATCACTGTTTGGTTCATCTTATTCCATCCTACAGGCAGAAACTTAAGTCTGCGAAGCCTGTATTAAGATCTGTTAAAAGATGGACTAACGAAACAGAGCGGGATCTACAAGCCTGTTTCGACCTGACTGATTGGTCTGTTTTTGAAGCTGCAGCAAATGACCTGGACGAGCTCACAGAGACTGTAACATCATATATCAGTTTCTGTGAGGACATGTGCATTCCTACCAGGACTCATCTATTCTACAACAATGACAAACCATGGTTCACTGCCAAACTCAGACAGCTCCGTCAGGCCAAAGAAGATGCTCACAGAAAGGGGGATAAAGTCTTGTACAAACAGGCCAAATACACACTGGAAAAGGAGATCAGAGTGGCAAAGAGGAATTATTCTGACAAGCTCAGGAACAAATTCTCTTCCAGCGATCCGGCTTCAGTGTGGCTTGGATTAAAGGACATCACCAGCTACAAAACACCACCCCCCAGCACTCTGGAGAATCAACACCTGGCAGACGACTTAAACGAGTTCTTTTGTCGTTTTGAACGATCACCCCACACCCGCCCAGAACACCCCTCCACACAACCATTCACACCTCCAGCAACCCCTCTCTCCCCCACACCTACAATTCAAATCAGCGAAGACGAGGTGTGCCAGGTCTTCAGGAAAAACAAAAGAAGGAAAGCACCTGGTCCAGATGGTGTGTCACCAGCCTGCCTAAAAATCTGTGCTGAGCAGCTGGCCCCCATCTTCACACAGATCTTCAATAGATCACTGGAGCTGTGTGAAGTCCCCTCATGCTTCAAACGCTCCACCATCATCCCCGTCCCAAAGAAACACAAAATTACTGGACTTAATGACTACAGACCTGTGGCACTAACGTCTGTAGCCATGAAATCATTCGAAAGACTGGTTCTGGCTCATCTGAAGGACATCACTGGACCCTTACTGGACCCCCTGCAGTTTGCCTACAGAGCAAACAGGTCTGTGGATGATGCAGTCAACATGGGACTGCACTTCATCCTGCAGCATCTGGACAGACCAGGGACTTATGTGAGGATCCTGTTTGTAGACTTCAGCTCTGCTTTTAACACCATTATCCCGGAAACCCTTCAAAATAAACTAACCCAGCTCTCCGTCCCCACCTCCGTCTGCCAGTGGATCAACAGCTTCCTGACAGACAGACAGCAGTTAGTAAAGCTTGGCAAATTCTCATCCAGCACTCGAACCATCAGCACTGGAGCTCCTCAGGGCTGCGTACTCTCCCCACTGCTCTTCTCCCTCTACACCAACGACTGCACATCTAAAGACCCCTCTGTCAAGCTCCTGAAGTTTGCAGACGACACCACACTGATCGGCCTCATCCAGGACGGTGACGAGTCTGCTTACAGACAGGAGGTTAAGGAGCTGGCTGTCTGGTGCAGTCTCAACAACCTGGAGCTTAACACGCTCAAAACTGTGGAGATGATCGTGGACTTCAGGAGAAACCCCCCTGCTCTCCCCCCACTTACCATCATGAACAGCACCGTGACTGCAGTGGAGTCATTCAGATTCCTGGGCACCACCATCTCTCAGGACCTAAAGTGGGATATTCACATTGACTCCATTGTCAGGAAGGCCCAGCAGAGGCTGTACTTTCTTCGCCAGCTGAGGAAGTTCAACCTGCCACAGGACTTACTGAAACAGTTCTACTCTGCCATCATTGAATCCATCCTCTGCACCTCAATAACTGTCTGGTTCAGCTCAGCTACCAAATCTGACCTCAGAAGACTACGGAGGGTAGTCCGGACTGCTGAGCGAATCATTGGTACAACCCTCCCCACTCTCCAAGAACTGTACTTATCCAGAGTGAGCAAAAGGGCTGGTAAAATCACTCTGGACCCCTCACATCCAGCACACAACCTCTTTGAACTGTTACCATCTGGTCGACGCTACAGAGCTCTGAGCACCAGAACGACCAGACACAGGAACAGTTTCTTCCCTCAGTCAATACATCTCATGAACACTCAATAAATAAACGTAGAACACACAACTAATACATTATCCATTCACCACACTCACTTATTTTATTTTCTCATTTCTAATTTGCACATACTTCACCTGTACATACATAGTCGCCTATATTATATATTATATATTGTGTATTTTTTATTTTTTTTGCTGCTTTGTACATTGGTTATTGGCTATTTCCTGTTATTTTGTTTCATTACCTGTGTCCTGTCCTGTTACTGTCTTTCTGTTGCACTGTGGAGCTTCTGTCACTACAACAAATTCCTTGTATGTGTAAACATACTTGGCCAATAAAGCTCATTCTGATTCTGATTCTGATTCTGATATCCCTAAATATAATGAAATAACCACATATTTGGGACAAACATTACCAAATGTTGGTTAATATACAGTAGCTTAATGTTGTTAAAAATTCTTAAATGAAATAAACAGGTTCAAAGATTACAAATAAGTTAATCACACAATTAAATACTCCTTATCATTAGGGGTTTTTACACATTCAGTCAAAGGGATCATCGGATGCGACGTGCACTTTTACAAGTTTGAACATAAATGTGTGTTGGCAGTGTGTGCACACAACCACCCTATAATGATAAAAATCCACCCAGTGTTGTTTTTTTTTTTTGTTTTTTTTAAATCTACTAAAATTATTACCTTTCTCAAATCAGCTTTTCTCAGCTTATTGTCTGTGTGACGTCACACGGACGAAGGCCGCTCCCCTGATTGTTTATTGGCAGTACCATTTCACCACAGACTGGACTGGTGTCTTACCTTAGACCCACCTTGAGTGAACTGTCACCAGTCCGCCATTCTTTCGGCACCAGAGCAGATGTAGACAAGAATGTCTCCTAAGCAAATTGTTGTTGGATGTAATAATGAACATAGCAGTCGTCATTTACTCATGACATCTGAGCCGCTGAGAGTGGATTAAGTTTGTTTCTGAAGGGAATGCACCCCCAATCCACCTAAATGTGTCTATCTTCATGTGAATCATTTGTTATCCAGCTTCACCTCCAGAAGGAATATACGTTTTTTTAATGAATATCAACTTGTGGAAAATGGGCATCCGATGACCCCTTTAATTTATCGTAAAAAAAACAAACAAAAAAAATGCTAAATTTTATTTTCTGGTTAATGTACCACACATCTGCTGTTCACAAAAGAAACATATTCTGTGTTTTTAAAGTAAAGATATTATTCATCCACCTGGATAAGGAGAACAATTTGACAGATTTGAATCCTTATTTTTATTTTTTAGTTTTTGAGGTACAGATTATAAGGAGCTGATTTTTTTTTTTTTTTTTTGCTTTTTAAAAATCAAGACACTGCATAACAATATACAACTGCAGAGCCATAATGCTGATGAATAGAAAAGGTACGGTCTTGAGATACATTTTTTTTAAATGTAGTGATCACGCATGAGAGGCTGACAAAGAAGCAAGACGGTAATGGAAGTTTACTTTCTAAAGATTGCTTAGTTATTAGTAAATGATAGAATGCATTTGCAGATATGGTTTCAGTGGATTGTATATTCAGATTCACTTCATCCAGGGCTCTCTTTATCTCTTTATATCCACTTGTGGGCATGTGATTTTGTCATTAGAGTGTTTAGAAATTTACTATTAAAATTCCTAAGTCAACTTTTATTGTTCTATATAAATGGGAGATCGAAAGAATGGGTATTTTCTCTCAGGGTAACAGTCTTTGGAACACAGCTGAGACTTGAGAAATTGTTGAGAAATATGATACAGAATTATGTAAAAACTGATTTTATGATCCAAGAAAATCAAAGGTAATGCCATGAGCTCAGAGGAAGGAATTAATGTTTGCATTTTGCAGATTCTGTTTTCTGCAGGGAGCGTCTGGTTTGAGACTCTGGAGAAATTGTTCATCAGATGGCTGTGTTTCCTCTTCTCTGCAGATGAGCACCCCCCCCCCCCCCCCCCCCCCACCCCACCCCACCCAAGAGACTAGTATTACACAACACACACATTCACGCATTCCAGCCATCTAAATGGGTGCTTAGACTTCTATTGTTTTTATAAAAAGATGTTTACTGTTTTATTAATACTATTTTAAACCTAAATATCCCAAATTGTAGGTTTTATCAACTTCAGTTTACATTTGGGAACAACTGTTTTGTTTTCTAAACCAGTATGTTAAGCTCAGTGGTTTGCCATGGACTTATATGGAGGCAAATTCCCACTTTTTTTTTTTTTTTCAGGCATATCTGCATTTTTAGAAGAAAAGTGCATTCCACGTGATAAACAGTAAAACTGATCTTGTTCAAAAATCCAAAATTATTTTCTTATCCTTTTACTAATTGTGATTGACAGTCACATGGTTCAAAACCAATACATCTTTGGTTAACATTTTATAAAAGCCTAAAAAGTTATTTTCATTCACTTTCATTATCAACTTGCAAAACAAATTACAACAAGTATTTGAATGGTTGTTAATTAATTGCTGAACATTGAATCACTGAATGACGTTCATCAGCTTGTATGCATCTGTGACCATGAAATTACTTATTTCTCTAGGGAGGTGCTGTTCTCATTCACACCCTCTGCTGCACTGCTTCCAACTAGTTATGTTCCTTCTCAGAAAACAATGCTGACTCCTGAGTATAATTCAGAGAGAGCAAAACAAATTGTCATCACAGAAACATAAACTCACATCCAAAGAAACACAAACTCCCCTCACATCCATACTATAGCAGAATAAGACAAAAAGCCAAAAAAGGTAAGTTGTGCTATGGTGGGATTTTATTTAGGTGCAGAAATGGTGCAATGCGTGGGTGACTGGTGAAAATGAATGAAGTTCCTTAGGGACTTGAGTTGATGGGGAGTTGCAGTGGCACAATATCACAGTGTACGTTTAGATAGTGAGGTAACAAGGCTCACTTCAGTAAGTTTCTGAGGAAAAAATAGTGATTTTTTTTCTTTTTTTTCTTGAAGCACAGCATATTAGGGTTCTATCTAAAATTAAAAACCACAGATTTAGCCAGTTACAGTATTATCACAGTCATGTCAAGCGCAAAATGGGTTGAGACATGCTTTTTTGGGTGTTAAATAATGGAGCAAATACCATTAAATTAACTACCAGAAGCCTTTGTAAATCTTGTTGCATGATTTATTTAAATATTCTCTTCCCATAAATTTTGCATCTAATAGGTAAACTCCTACAAATGCATATGCGATAAGGCCAGCTCCAAAAATAACTGTGTCCATGCCTTTTCATCGAAACATTACCCATAGCCAGCTATGAGGTTTCCAAGGTCCAGACCTCTTTCGTGTTCATAAAAAAATAAAATTTGTTCTCTGAATGACTAATTTGCTGTTTAAACTCCTCATGAGTGTCTGCATGTATAATCTAATGAAATTTAGGCTGTTCGCTACGTTTAGCGCCCTTGTTATGAAAATAATCGCTGTGAGGCGCTGGTGGAGTGAACGAGGCTAGGGAGAGTTGCGAGGGCACGGGTGCAGCCTCAGTGTTGCCAGATCCAGCTATTATAAGCATATTTTGAACTTGACTTTTATACTTAATTTGGCACTTTAGGAGGTTAATAAAGTGGGACGTTGTAGTTTATGGTTAGCAATATCTTTATATTATCTTATTTACAAAAGATTTGAACTAATTTCACTTTTCTTTTTTGGTTTTTATTTCTACATGTCATGTCATGCTGACGTGCCAAAAAATTCTTGCGATGGCGAGGCAACTGTCGGATTGTGCAGTCGGGCGCAGTTGGTCTCCAGTGACTGCACTGATCAAAAGCATTGATAGGAAACGACTGGCTGACGACACAGCTTAATGCTCATTGGCTCAAACAACCGTGATGTTGCGTTCTCTTCTAAAATGTTTTATTTTTATTTCATTTCATGTGATTATGCACTTAAATTAAGCATGAATATGACAGTGTGATCTCTGTGTGAGATATGTGATTGCTGTTATATTTCTACAAAAATCTAAAATACATGTTTGTCTTAAAGCTTGACCGGCAGCCACATCACCATGTAGTCTAAGACTGGTTGCCCACTGAAGCTAATTCTCTCAGATTACGTTTTTGATAATCCACATTGCATGATGGTCACTCACGTGAATGAGCACTCATTCCTCCAAAACAGAGAACATCTTTCACAAGCATCTACATGTATATCTCTTTTAAAGTGTTTAGTGTAGGCCAGGGGTGTCAAACTCAGTTCCTGGAGGGCCGCAGCCCTGCAGAATTTTGTTCCAACCCTGCTCCAACATACAATCCATGCAGTGTTGCCAACTGCTTTCAATTGAAAGTAGCTAAAACTGGTAGCTAAATGTCACTACATGACATCATAATGGCAAATTCACTGATCTATATAAAGATAAATATAGATCAGTGGGTAAGATAAAATTTTAGATAAGGTTTGTCCAAGAAGTTGCTATATTTGTCCCTAAACTTTTGAAAAAAGTCTCAAAAGGGGTGGGGAAGTAGCTAAATCTAGCTACAAAATCGCTAAATTGGCAACACTGTCTTTGTCCAAATACCTACACTTGCGGTCTTGGCCACTTGAGAGTGTGTGCGCACGACAGGAAGTAAGTATGCAAGACTGTCCCAGGTCTTCAAAATGCCAAAGTGCAGTGCCCTTAACGCACACTAAATCCACTCCGGAGCGCTATTCGAGGCTAAGTGTATCCCATCATTCATCATGTTCTGGAAATAAATCGTGATACTTTTTGCCTAGAGCTAACGAGAAGTCACGGAAACCTTTCCAATGTAAGTTAAATATTAATATAATAATTAGAGATTACAAATAATTTGGTAGAAAAACCGTGTTTTTATGCTTTATTGGTGCAAAGATGAGTAGTGGTGATATTTATTTTGTACAACATTTGCAACTGCTTTTTATTACTTAATTAGAAGCACCACAAATCAAATTATGTCATGTTATAGGGACTACTGAACAGAGACTTAGAAGTTTATTTTAAAATGCAAAGCTATGTAACCACTTACATTTTTACAACACTATAAGTGTGTCCCATCAGGTAATTAAAAGTTCGACACACAGTGGTGGTCTTCAGCCTCACTTGAACACTTGGGCCAAATACAGGAAATACGTAATTTAAGTAGTCAAGTGGTCAAGTGCAAAGACTGCAAGTGTGGGTGTTTGGACAAAGCCACTGAATCCATGTAGTTTTCAAATAAGTCTAAAGGACTTGATTAGCTGTATCAGGTGTGTTTATTTAGGGTTGGAGCTAAACTCTGCAGGGCTCCGGCCCTCCAGGAACTGAGTTTGACACACCTGGTGTAGGCTATATAATTGAGTTGTATTTGGGGTTATTATAATACAATTCTTAACCCAACCCCAGACACCGCTGGCTATGGCCATAATCAAAAGAGTTTGTTCTACTGGTAAATATGACTCCAAATGTCATATTAAGAAGAAACTTCTTCAAGCCTGCTTCCAGATTCTAGAAACTGCTTCTAGCCACAGATTTAGAGCTTTAGGCCTACATCAAGTTACCACAAAACTTTATAATGCTGTTTGCAAATGTTTATTGGAACTATGGTTTCAGGAAACACGGAATATTGGTATAATCAGAAGTTGCAACCATACCAGGTTAATAATGCATAATAAATAAATATCACGCATCACAGCCATCTAAATGGGACCTTAGACTTCAATTTGTTTATAAAAAAGATGTTTACTGTTTTATTAATACAATTTTAAACCTAAATATCCCCAATTGTAGGTTTTATCAAATTCAGTTTACATTTGGGAACAACTGTTTTGTTTTCTAAACCAGTATGTTAAGCTCAGTGGTTTGCCATGGCAAATTCCCACCTTTTTTTTTTTTTTTTCAGGCATATCTGCATTTTTAGAAGAAAAGTGCATTCCACGTGATAAACAGGAAAACTGATCTTGTTCAAAAATCCAAAATTATTTTCTTATTCTTTTACTAATTGTGATTGACAGTAACATGGTTCAAAACCAATACATCTTTGGTTAACATTGTATAAAAGCCTAAAAAAATGTTTTGATTCACTTTCATTATCAACTTACAAAACAAATTACAAGTATTTGAATGGTTGTTAATTAATTGCTGAACATTGAATCACTGAATGACGTTCATCAGCTTGTATGCATCTGTGACCATGAAATTACTTATTTCTCTAGGGAGGTGCTGTTCTCATTCACACCCTCTGCTGCACTGCTTCCAACTAGTTATGTTCCTTCTCAGAAAACAATGCTGACTCCTGAGTATAATTCAGAGAGAGCAAAACAAATTGTCATCACAGAAACATAAACTCACATCCAAAGAAACATAAACTCACCTCACATCCATACTGTAGCAGAATAAGCCAAAAAGCCAAAAAAGGTAAGTTGTGCTATGGTGGGATTTTATTTAGGTGCAGAAATGGTGCAAGGCATGGGTGACTGGTGAAAATGAATGAAGTTCCTTAGGGACTTGAGTTGATGGGGAGTTGCAGTGGCACAATATCACAGTGTACGTTTAGATAGTGAGGTAACAAGGCTCACTTCAGTAAGTTTCTGAGGAAAAAATAGTGTTTTTTTTTTTTCTTGAAGCACAGCATATTAGGGTTCTATCTGAAATTAAAAAACACAGATTTAGCCAGTTACAATATTATCACAGTCATGTCAAGCGCAAAATGGGTTGAGACATGCTTTTTTGGGTGTTAAATAATGGAGCAAATACCATTAAATTAACTACCAGAAGCCTTTGTAAATCTTGTTGCGTGATTTATTTAAATATTCTCTTCCCATAAATTTTGCATCTGATAGGTAAACTCCTACAAATGCATAAGGCCAGCTCCAAAAATAACTGTGTCCATGCCTTTTCATCAAAACATTACCCATAGCCAGCTATGAGGTTTCCAAGGTCCAGACCTCTGTAAATTTTTCATGTTCTTTTCATGTTCTTCTGACGTCAGCGAGTTCACGGATGTAGCATTAAGCTTTGTAAACACGCTAACCGAGCAAGCTACAGAAACAATAACTATAAGGACATTCTCCAATCAGAAACCGTGGGTGGACAGAACAATCCATGCTGCGGTTAACACATGCACTGCCGCTTACAATGAGGCTCTTCTGGCCGGGAATATGAGCGAGTACAAAGTATCGTGCTATGCTCTCCGACGCGCAGTAAGAGCCGCTAAACACAGATACAGAGAGAGAATTGAGTCTCATTTCCAGCTCAATGACTCTCGACGGATGTGGCAGGGACTGAGGACCATCTGTGCCTTCGGAAACAAATCCTCCGCAGAGGTGAGAGCAGATCCGTTGCTGGCCGACAAGTTAAACATCTTCTACGGCCGCTTCGATTGCAACGGCAGCGCTTGGTCTCTGCCGTCCAAGCGCGTCAGGAAGCAGCAGGCAGAGCAGCGATGATCCTGTAATCACCGTGTCGGAGGATGAGGTTCGAAGGGCGCTAAAGAAAGTGAACGTCAGGAAAGCAGCCGGACCTGATGGGATAACCGGCCGTGTTCTGAGGTCCTGCGCTGATCAGCTCGCTGGTTTGTTCACTTCCATATTTAATGAGTCCCTTGCTACCTCCGTGGTTCCCACCTTATTCAAAAAATCCATCATTATCCCTGTGCCAAAAACAATAAACCCTCTTGTCTGAATGACTATCGACCAGTTGCCCTCACATCTATAGTCATGAAGGTTTTTGAGAGACTTGTAAAGAGCCACATCTGCTCCTCCATCCCTGAAACTTTGGACCCTCTTCAGTTTGCCTATTGCCCAAATAGATCCACTGACGATGCCTCTCACGTCCTCCACTCTTCCCTCACACACTTGGACAGCAACAATGGGAATTATGTAAGGCTTCTATTCATTGACTATAGCTCAGCTTTCAACACTATAGTCCCCATCAAGCTGGCTTCTAAACTCACAGACCTCGGCCTAAACTCCTCACTCTGTGACTGGATTCAAGACTTCCTCACCGGCAGGCCTCAAGTGGTGAAAGTTGGCCAGTTCACCTCAAACTCCATCACCCTGAACGTAGGAGCCCCACAGGGCTGTGTCCTGAGTCCCCTGCTCTACTCTCTCTACACGCATGACTGCGTGTCCTCTCACAGCTACACATCTATTATCAAATTCGATGAGTAGTGGTGATATTTATTGTTCAATTAGCTCACAGTGCTCACCGCCGCCTTATAGTGATGTTAATGCTCTGTATTAGATCTGTTAGGTTTGATTGGTTTATATTTCAGTAGATTAAACCATTTTTGTCATATTTAGAGTTTTGGACTCCACTGACTGTTAAAACATCTGAAACATCATCTTTTGTGTTCATCAGATGAAAGTAAATCATGAAAGCTCCGAATAAAAATGTGTTATTTATTTTTCATTTCACATTTATTTGAATACCGCTTCTTCTTTATACTATAAATTCACACTAATATTTTTATAGGGCAAAAGAATAGAAAAGTTCATTAAAGTACAGCACTAAGCCTAGGATCAGACTAGCGACAAATAGATTAGGACCCCAGTTGAGCTAAAAAGGAAACTCCCTGTCTTCTGTATACTGTAGTGGCTGGTCATTGGATGTCAGTTAGGCTTAGCTTAGCATTGGTAAAGTACATTTGATTCTGCTGGTTTAGCAGCAGTCTGGATGGTGGTTCTGTATTGACATTAGCTCTTGCTGTCAAAGACAAACATCCAGGGGAGTCGAGAGAAACTGTTGTAGTCACACATCCAGCTCTCCCACATATGCTTGGAGTGTTGTTGGTTTCACCCCATATCTGTCACCTGACCTATTTGTGACGTGTGTACTTTCATAATGTATCTATTTAAAACCAAAGCTTGATATTAATAGCAATTCCATAACTCAAAAAATGCATGCACTTAAGCATTGTAAATTGTTTCTGAATGGACTGTTTTGTGTGGATTCGAGGAACTGCTTAGTTCCACTATGTTCTCACACAATGTTTCTGTTCAGTATAAAAATTCAGTCAAGGGTGAGTAAAAGTCCTCCTAGGTAGAGACATATTCTTAGAAACCCATGCTAACATGTGAATGCAGCATGTGGTCATTCTATTGCCTTGTGACAGCTAAAATAGGATACTTGCTTAGGCAGTCAACAGTGGATTTAAAGAATAAGACAACCATTATTTTTAAACTTTAACATTTGACATTAGCAGTGACTTATTCCAGAGACGTCGCAATGTGTGTGTGTGCAACCATTAGAATGCTCCAGCAAAACAACACAGAGTTGAAAATCATTTTATATATTCCATACCTATATTCCTTATATAATTTTACATATTTTCTAAAGTATAGGAGAGACCAGGACTTTTTTTAAAAAACATTGTAATAGAGTGTTTTTGCTTGGTTGGTTGTTTTGACTAAGCTTAAAGGAGTAGTTCACTCAAATAATTTACTCACCCCCATGTCATCCAAGATGTTCATGTCTTTCTTTCTTCAGTCGAAAGAAATTGAGGTTTTTGAGGAAAACATTCCAAGATTTTCCTCCATATAGTTGACTTCAGTGGTGGCCAACGGATTAAAGGTTCAAATAGCAGTTTTGATGCAGCTTTAAAGAGCTATACATGATCCCAGCTGAGGAATATGGGTCTTATCTAGTGAAACGATCTATCATTTTCTAAGAAAAATAAAATTTTATATAATTTTTAACGAAAAAAAGGTTGGAAATTAAGTAATCATGCATCAGCATTTGTGACTAAAAAGAATATTACATTTTATTATTATTATTATTTTTTTTTAATGTCCTGTTTTGTTAGATAAGATGCTTGTTCCTCGGCTGGGATCGTGTAAAGCCCTTTAAGCTGCCCTGAAACTGCAATTTTGGACCAACCCGTTGGCTACCATTGAAGTCCATTATAGGCCTATGGAGAAAAGAATGTGGAATGTTTTCCATAAAATAATTATTTTTGACTGAAGAAAGATACATGAACATCTTGGATGACATGGGGGTGAGTAAATTTTCAGGAATTTTCATTCCAGAAGTGAACTACTATCATGCACTTTTATAAGTTTATTGAACTGAAATGTGAGTTGGCAGTGTGTTAGGTCAATGATCTCGTTAAATCATTTCCCCTTTTTCATATCAAGCCATTCTCAGATGCCAGTCTGTCACACAGACCCAGACTCCTACCACGATTGTTGATTGACACTAGCATTTTACCTTAGACCTGCCCTGAGTAAGCTGTCATCAGTCCGCCATTGTTTCTATGCCGGAACAGGGGTAGACAAGAATGTTTCCCAAGCGATCATCATTTACTCCCGACATCTGAGGACTCTGTGGATTACCTTTGTTTTTGAAGGGAATGCACCCTCAGCCTACAGAAGAAGTGAGTTAAGGTTCTTTTATGAATCTTTGCAAATCACCTTTACTAATAATGTGCTATTTAGCAAGTTCCGAGGCTAAAGTAAACAGTATCATGAGAACGGCTCATCATCCCAAGGAAGAGAAGGGCGGGGGTGAGCAGAGCTCATTAGCATTTAAAGGAGCATGCACTAAAATGGGTTGCTGATTTTGACAAGGTAAAAAGGGTGTTGTTTTACACTACCATTGAGAAATTTTAACCAACGTATGTTATAGACATTTCTTTAAGACCCTAAAGAAACATATCAGCTTGTGGAAAATGGGCATCCCATGACCCCTTTAAGCTCTTTGTGAACCATCATAACTTGCATTGTTATAGTCAGATATTTTCTTTCAGCTGCCTTCTCAGGCCACATCCACACAAAACCAGAGCTTTCGCTATCCAATCTTTTTTTTCCTCATTTAAAAAAAGTCCGTAAACACGGTGTCGTCTCAAGAAATATCTGCGTACACCTGAAACCACTGAAACAGATTCAAAACAATGTAGTATACATGTCAGACCAGTATTCTGCCACATAAATATACTAAAAACAGAGAAGACTTAGAGCATGCTCATAAACATTTTGTGCTGTATACAAACCCAACACAAAAGAAGATTTTGCTTTAGTAAAGCTAATAAGTTCAGTATAGCTTCTGCAGCACGAACACAAGCATGTAGCCTGCCATTGTTGTTGCTGTTAAGTGATGTAGCAGTGTCTGACTAAGATCGAGACGTGGGGTGATGACATCATTGTTTCACAAAATATACGGACTGGCTGTAAACACGAAGATGCAAGGGTGTCATTTTCAGATTTATCCACTCTGGGACCCGGTTTCCAAAATAGCGGTTTCAGGCTCCAAAATTTTTATATAAACATTTTATATAAAATAAAACTGATGCTCTCCATGCTTTTTTGTGATTTATAGTATTTATAGTTTATAGTGAGCATTGTGAATCTGCTGAATTAAGGCTGATATGCTTAATACAGAGCCTGGATATTGCATTGTCTTCCCTTCTGTTTCAATATCTACTTCTTTCTATCCCAAATTTAAATTGGATATGATCCCTTAGTGGGATTCTAATATCAAATTACTAAATAAATAAATGCTGTGATTATACTGTCAAGAAATCACCAGGCTCCACCGTTACTCCTTCACAACATGCACCTTCATCTAATTTCTAATCACGACCACCTTCTACCAATTCTCTCATTCATCAACACCCTCCATAAAAGCCCACACCACACCTTTTCCTGGCTTTGACTTTGAAGTATTGGATGATCTAATTACCTGTGCTACCTACCTCTATGATGTCCTCCTTGTCTCCATGCCAGTGGACTCCTTCTATCAGCTCCAGTCTCTGAATCTTTTCCCAAACACCTGTAAGTGAAAACGTTCTACAGATAATGATCCATTCAAAGATATAGTGGATTCCTTATGCCATTGTCTCACCTTATGTCACCACCACACCTGTTGCTGCACTGGTCCCTCCTCCGACTTGTCACCAGTCACCGATGTCATCAGTCCCATGACCAACCCAGCAGAGGAGGAGTGCAATGGAGTCCTTCTACAATGCTCGCTGGCCCTTGAGATGCAGCCATACTGCTTCACAATGGAGAGAGCTAAGATTTTATTCATAATTTCTCTGTCAACTTCAGCTGCATCTCGCTGCATATGATGATGCCATCGGATTGGAGGGATTTATCCAGCTGGCCATTTGAGACTCCCATCATATGCAGGGTTGTCTGGAAACCTCCCAGGGTCAGCAATGCTCCTCTCCAGGCCAGCCAGGGCAAGCCTATCTGCCAGAACCCATTTAAATAGTCTCTACTTAAGTTCCCTTGGCTGAGCGATGGCAACAGCTGACCCAGTGTTTATGGTTTTTTTTATTGCAGTGCAGTGTAATCACCACATGCCCCATCTGTCCATGTCCTTCTGTGAGTTTTATGAGGGATATGTGTGTTAATTCCACTCCTCTTACTTCCAGTGTGTTAAAGAGATAGTTCACCCAAAACTGAAAATTACCCCACGATTTACTCATCCTCAAGCCATCCTAGGTGGTTATGACAAATACAGTCACAGTTGTATTAAAAATGTTATGGCTCTTCCAAGCTTTATAAGGGCAGTGAATGGTGGTCAAGATTTTGAAGCAAAATAAAGTGCATCCATCCATCATAAAAAGTACTCCATACAGCTCTGGGGTTAATAAAAGCCTTTCTAAATGAACCAATGTGTTTGTTTAAGAAAAAATATCCATACTTAAGACTTTATAAACTGTAATCTCTAGATTCCACAGACTGTAGTACGCACATTCACAAGACAGTGACAAGTGAGAAGTGACAATTGTGGAAGTGCAGAGAAGATAAAAAAAAAAAAAAAAAAAACACCAGTCATGAATTAGAAGTACAAATGAGTATTTGTAAAGAAAAATGTTGGCGGATTTTAATATAAGCCAACAGGAGACTGGTTTTCCTTTGCTGTAAACAAAACTTGGTTCTCGCAAGAGTAGCATATTCTCTCCAGAGCTTACGGTATACTTGTTTCATCCACTGGAACACTCCAGCGAACACTCATCTGTGAAAGGAGGTTCTAGGTCAAGTCCATAACGGTGCCAGTCTGGTATATTATTCAGACCATTTTTGTTGACAATTTTCCTGGAGTATGGCTGAACATCGCCTCCATGTTATGGACGTCCTCAAGAAATTGAGAGAGTGCAATCTGTTCCAGAAGTCTAAGAAATGTAAATTCCATCAAATTAAGATCCCATTTCGGGGCTACATTAGTCGGGATGGCATCACAACAGATGAGAGGAAGGTGGATGCCATTCACAACTGGCCAACTTCCACTACCATAAAGTAACATCAGCACTTTTTGGGCTTCACCAATTTCTGCTGTGGTTTCACCCACTGCAGTTTCACCCTTCAGTAGCATCACCTGTTCATTAACACCCCTACTTCATGGAAAGCCCAAGTCTCTGTTCTGGTCCCCCAAAGCCACGAAGGCTTTTCATCAGCTCAAACAGGCCTTCATCAGTTCATCTCCTGACTCATTCAGATCCCAAAAAGCTCTTCAACGTAGAAGTGGATGCCTAAACCAGCAGTGTCTGAGTGGTGCTTTCCCAGCAGCGGGGGACACCTCCGAGGCTCCATCCATGTGTCGCCTTCTCCTATACACTCCCCTTGGTGGAGAGGAATTGTTATATCGGTAATTGAGAACTCTTAGCTTTTAAGCTGGCTCTGGAAGCATGGAGGCATTGGCTAGAAGAACACATCACCCCTTCACCCCTCCAGTGTCTCTGCAAAGCTGTGTTTGAACCCCCACCAAGCATGATGGGCCCTGTTTTTTAGCCATTTCAACTTCTGTATCTTCGATGGCCCGTGTTCCAAGAACAATGAATCAGACACATTATCCATAATTCATGCTCCTGATGACTCTCCAAGTCTCCTGGACCATAAACAAATTGTGAATCCATTTAATTGGATTCAGAATTAAGATCAAGCCTGTACCTCCATAGATCCTCCACTGAGTTGTCCCCCTGACCGCCAATACATTCCGAAAGATCAATACTACAATATCATCCATTCTGTGCAGTCACTGGTCACCCAGGGGCCAATCAAACCCTCGCATTGCTACAAGATTGCTTCTGGTGGCCCAGCATGGCCAGGGATATCATAAGGTTATATACTTGATATATCCTTGAGCCAACCCCAGGTCACCTCGCCAGTGACCAAAAAAAAAACGTGCCTTGTTCCAGTGGTTCAGGGAACCCTCCAACATTTCCTCAGTGGATTACTGGTTCCAAGAGTACCATCCCATGTTAGTACCATTGTTTTTGTTGTTGTTTATTTGTTTGTTTTTTCTGTTGTTGCATGATTATCATGGCAAGGAATGTTTTGCAAGGAAACGATGCAGTGTTGTTCTGTACAGTAACAAAATAAAAGTAAAACATATTTAAGTGTTATGCAAAAAAGGGGACTTAACACTTTAATGCATACAGTCACACCGGTATGATCATTCTAGGCTGGTCCCTGGAACTTACGATCACACTGGTGTGATTAGAACGTTCAGTTCATCACGTGATCAACTGCTGAATTAAAATCTGCTTTAATGCTTGGGCTAGCGCGGAGCCAGAGACGGACCTGCTGAGTCTTGTCATATTATCACAACTATTGAGTGTTTTCAACCAGATAATGCTTATTTTAGGTTTCAGACATTTAAATTCACATAAGTACTAGCAAAACAATACATTTATAGTTTGTAAAACTACACACCAATGTCTATGGAAGCGGCAATAATGCTGCTTACAAATATAATCTGACAACATGTTTTACTGATATCATATACACACTGTGTAGGTAACTATAAAGTTTTCTCTGCTCTTCTCCCAGTTCACTGGAGACTTATGCCTCTTTTCCACTGAGCAGTATGGTACAGTGCAGATCAGTACATTAGGACTCGGTACAGGTAATCCTGATCAGGATTGCGTTTCCACTGCCAACACTACCCTTTATTTGATAGACATGGTGTATGCCGGAAAGTAGCGATCGCCAATAAAGCGCGACAATAAGCACAACTCTGCCTCTTTTATGTCAGTTTTAATGAACAATAATAGCCATTATAAAAGTATAAGTACAAAGTGTAAGAGGCTTATATAAGAGGAAATAAAGATAAAAGCAAACAATTCACAGTCAAACGTTTGCTACAAAGTCAGCACCGCAAGTTACTACGGTAAAGTTCAAAATAGATATAAAGTTAAACTTTGTGTTCAGTCAAATTGATATGACCAGGAACAAATAATAGATTCATGAGACCACGAAGGCCTGTTAAATATACACAAAACTAATTGATTCTCGATTAATCACTACAGAGACATCATTAGGCCGAGCATTAGGCTGCTCGAGGCGGGTACATGAGCACGGGAACAAGAAGGCAATACATTTGAAAATAACGGTCACTTTAAAAAAAAAACACCCTGGGTTCAGCTAGAATATTTTAAACTCATGTTTGAAAGGATTAAATCAAGTAGTAATTAAGTGTGTCATTTGACATTCATGCCACTGTTGTAGAATTAGCGCATGCTATGGAAAATATTGTTACTAAGATTCACTTTTACTGAGAGAAAGTTCTTTCAGAAATTTGCTCCTTACCATTACATAATGTTGGGGGAATGTCTTGGATACAATTACTCAAATGTACCAAAAGAGATGGAGAGAATTATGAGACGAAAGCAAGGAGAATGTTGCATAGCAACTAGATGATTCCTGCTAGATGATATTCAAGTGAAGAATGCAAAAAATCTGTGCATATTGTTCTTTTAACATAACTTTTGTCTTGCTACATGAACATTCAAAACGCAATGTGCTATTTGAAGAAGAATAAGTTTTATTTATATAGTATATTACAAATAGCCTACCTTTGCACACCCACCACATGCACATTACAAATACATGAGGCCACATTATAAAAAATACATATTAAATAATAACATAAGTATGAGAGACATTCACCAATCTGCCACAACATTAAAACCACCTGCCTAATATCATGTAGGTCATGTAGTCTCGGATGCATTGAGGTGTGGACTCCACAAGATCACTGAATGTGTCCTGTGGTTTCTGGCACTAAAGCCGAGCTCACACTGTGTGATTTTTAATAGTCCCTTACGACTGTTGCTTGTCAGACTGTATGAAAAAGATGATCATGTCACACTGTGGGATCTCAGTTGTCAATAATGTCAGACTGTACGAAAGTCAAGACATGTTAAAAACGGGTGCACACATTAATTAGAAATTAATTATGATCATGGCTTGTCTTGAAAAACGCCAAAAGACAGTTTGGCGTAGGAGAAATCACACTGCAGGACAATGGGCCAAATCTCCAGACACTGCCAGAATTTCGACCGAGGTAAAATCTGATTGCAACAGCCATTAATCGGCTGTCAGTGAACATGTCAAATCACCGATAAAGACTACAGATTTTAGCCTAGGATTATAGGAATCTTTTAGGAGTTTCAAAATTTATCTCAGACAACCAAATCATGGCCAAAATTGGACAGTGCGAGCTATGCTTAAGTCATAGCAGCAGATTCTTTAAGTCCTACAAAGTGCCACCATGGATTGGATTTGTTGGTCCAGCACATCCCATAGATGTTCAGTCAGACTGAGGTCTGGGGAATTTGGAGGCCAAGACAACACCTTGAACCCTTGTCATGTTCTTCAAACCCTTCCTGCACAATTTTAGCCGTATGGTAGGGTACATTTCCTGCTGAAAAAGGCCATTGCCATTAACAAACGCAATTGCCATGAACATGTTAAAAATGGGTGCACGCATTAATTAGCATTAATTATGATCATGGCTTGTCTTGAAAAACGCCAAAAGACAGTTTGGCGTAGGAGAAATCACACTGCAGGACAATGGGCCAAATCTGCAAATTGCACATGGTCTGCAACAGTCTTTAGGTTGGTGGTACAGTACATCAAAGTAACATCCACATCTTTTCCAGCAGAACATTGCCCAGAGCATAGCACTGCCTCTGTCTGCCTGCCTTCTTCCCATAGTGCATTTGCAGCTATCTCTTCCCCAGGTAAACAACACACATGCACCTGGCCATCCACCTGATTCAAAAGTTCAAGAACTAGCTGTTCACTTGCTGCCTAACATATCCCACCCCATTGACTGCTGCCTTTGTAACAATATAATAAATTTTATTCACTTCATCTGACAATGGTCTTAATGTTATGGCTAATAATCACTGTAAATACATTGGTCAAGAGTAGTGGTAAAGCTATATTTAGGGAAGTCGTGGCCTAATGGTTAGAGAGTCGGACTTGTAATCCAAAGGTTGCGGGTTCGAGTCTCGGGCCGGCAGGGATTGTAGGTGGGTGGAGTGAATGTCCAGCGCTCTCTCCACCCTCGATACCACGACTGAGGTGCCCTTGAGCAAGGCACCGAACCCCCAACTGCTCCCCGGGCGCCGCAGCATAAATGGCTGCCCACTGCTCCGGATGTGTGTTCACGGTGTGTGTGTGTTCACTGCTGTGTGTGTGCACGTTGGATGGGTTAAATGCAGAGCACGAATTCCGAGTATTTTATCAGTTTAAATATAAATACATTTATATTCAGCATTTCCCCTTGACATAAACCTTAAAATGCTATCTTGTGGGAAAAAAAAATCTCCTGATGTAAAATAAAACATGATAAGATGTTGGAATGCAGTCAGTGATTGTGTGTTAGAGGGTCCATCTGAATCATCCTGTTGTGAGGAAACAAGTTTTAATGCTTCCATTGCCTGCCTGTCTGCATGTGTAGACTCTCGCATGCTTTATAAATAATCAGGGAAAAGAATAGTAACAGAGTGCTCTTTTATAAAGATGCAATGGAGCATGTGTATTTAGAGAGAGTAAAAAGAGAGTAAAGACAGAAGATGAAGGGGGCAAGAGTTGATTCATGTTACTTAACTCACAGACAGTCTATTCTTTCGAAAAGAACCTGCAGATATATACAATCCATGAACAAACTTTGCATAAACTTGCTGAGAGTCGTGGATGGGCCCATTGAAATGCTGCTGACTGAATTTGCTTTTGTAACAGATGTCACTGTAAAATATAGCAATTTTTATATTTTGTCACAACATTTTTAACAGTAGTTTCATTCAATAAAATAATATATTTGGAATTTTAAATTTGAATTCAGTGCATAGGTCTGCACCACTAGCGTAGCCAGAAATGTTTAGGTGGGTGGGCCTACATAAAACTGGGTGGGCCAGGTGTGTAGCATATGAAAACTGCATGTCAAATTGCCAACAAAAAATACAGCACCAAGGTTCATTACACAGTACTTCTAAAGCATGCATTAAGATTAGTAATTTGTTATGTTAATGTTCATTATTCATCATTATTACGACATTATTAAAATTTTAATTTGTATCTGTTAACATTTGCCTGAGCTGGTTAACAAAGATGAATAAACACGGTAACAAATGTATTGCTAATGTTAATGCATTAACTAACGTTAACTAAAGGAAGTTTATTAAAAAGCATTACCACAGTCTGAAAAAATGGGGCTTCGCTGATGATTTCATAATCAAACATCTCTGTCAGTTCACGCACATCGAGGACCGCAGAAATGTGCGCAGCTGCGCAACAAATTATGCAGTTTGTTGTGGCGACCAGGATCTAGCACGATGTTTATGTGTTTCTTTCCACAAAGGACACATCTGTTTAGTGGATCAAACACTGTACCTATGCTAATAAGATGTTTTAAACAAACTTGGTTCAGAAGTTTCCGATCGATAAATCCAGCACCCGCAGGTGGTCTGGCGGGTTTCATTTGTAGACAGTCCGCATTTATTGCTAAGACTTTTACTTTTTAAAGAATTGATCTGATTTATGTTTGCTTCACTGGGCTATTTTCAAATTTAACTTAAAGCACTTTGAATTACCATTGTGTATAAAATGTGCTATATAAATAAACTTGCCTTGCCTTGCTTTGAAGTTGGACTGTAGCCATCTCTGAGCGCAGGTCAGTAGACAAAGAGTCAATCTAAAAATACATTTTCTGTAATTTGTCATAAATCATGTTTTTCGCATCTGTAGCAAGCATTTTGAGAGGTGTTTTGACAATTCAGAGCCACTGTACAAGCAAACGCCAAAATCCAGAATGGCGATTGTCAAGTTCATCCAATTTGTCTTGCAAGCACAAAGCACCGTAGATCCTTGCACATTGAGTTCACAGAAATTGGTGGTCTTCTTTTTAATATGTGTCTCTATCGCAAGCAAAGCATCAAACTGAAGTAAACTTTGAATCGCCTGTGATAATCCCACAGCTCCTTAATAAGGAGGGGGGAACTCTCCTTCCTTTCTATATCTCAGGATTGGATGGACCCAAAATTTACTTTTTAAGAAACGAGAGGACAACAAATCATTACTTGAAGACTCCATTTAGTACTGTTTTGTAATTTTTTATTTTTTCACAACGGATTAATTAATACGCATCGAACTCAGTGTGCAAGGTAGGATGACGAATATGAAAAAATGTATACGAAAATTTTGGACTCAGTGTGCAAGGACCTTAACTCCTCCTGGAGTATTTGGGGAACATGTCTTGCATCCTTCATGCAGTGTCGGGGAAAGATACTTTTAAAAGTAATGCTTGACAGTATTGCGTTACTCCCTAAGAAATAACTAATTGCGCTATAGCTACTTTTCATGAAAAGTAATATTTTACATTACTTTTGTGTTACTTTTTCTCTCCTGGGCTGGGCTTGCTAGCAAAAAATAAATAAAAAAATTAAACTTATTTCAAACAACAAACAACTTATTTCAGCAATAAATAAGAAAAGAAGAAGAAAGAAAGAAAGAAAAACACAAAAGTGATGTTTAACTAAACTAATATTTGCTTATTTGTATGGTTGAAATTAAATGAAGTGTATATTTGTGTTATTCAATTATTGCAGGTTTGCAGAATATCCTGAGTTTCTATACTGAATTTGTTTTTGAGAAAGCGAGATGAGTAAAGACGTTAAGCGCACACAACACCTCTGCACCTTACTCACAATTTCTCTCAACATGGAAACAAGAGAGGTCTCAGTCAAATGTAAAACAAAATAACTTGCATTAATTATTTAAAAAAAAATAACTCAGTTTGTTGTAAGTTTAAAAGTAATATGTTATGTTACTATTTACTTGAAAAACAAAGTCTGATTACGTAAATGAATCATCTGATTACGTAACTTCTGTTACTGGTAATGCATCCCCCCCAAAACTGCTTAGATGCATTCTTCACCTCACATTTTGGTTTAAATTGTGGGCTCAACATGAAAAAAAAAAAAAAAAATTATATATATATATATATATATATATATATATATATATATATATATATATATTCACACCTGAGCCCTTGTAACACTCATGAGTCACATGACACCGGGGAGAAAAAATGGCTAATTGGGCCCAATTTGGACATTTTCACTTAGGTGTGTACTCACTTTTGTGGCCATTAATGACTGTGTGTTGAGTTATTTTGAGGGGACAGCAAATTTACACTGTTATACAAGCTGTACACTCACTACTTTACATTGTAGCGAAGTGTCATTTCTTCAGTGTTGTCACTTGAAAAGATGATGTAATAAAATATTTTAAATGTGAGGGCTGTACTCACTTCTGTGAGATACTGTATATATATATATATATATATATATATATATATATATATATATATATATATATATATATATATATATATATATATATACACACATTACTGTTCTGTAATTTCATGGCTACAAATTGTGTATTTTTACTGTAATTTTTACAGTAGTATTTTACAATTTATTGCGATCAAATAAAAGTTGCAAATCAGGACTTCACATCGAACAGAAGAAATGATTGTGATCAACAGCATTGTGCTGTAGACTCACAGTCACTATATTACAGTAATCTCTGGTACATTTTCACATTTATTGCAATGTGATGTGCACAGTGCTATAATAGCGCCTAGGTTCTCTGCTGCATATACTGTGGTATGAATAAATAAATTTGGTAATATTTAATGGTTTATTTAGGATCCTACGTAAGCAACCTTTGGCCTTTTGTTGTTCTGTGTTTGGTTTATGCTTGAGCACATCCTTGTGGAGTTCTCATTCTGTTGTTTGTTTACACCTGTTTCTTGTGTGTTTGCCTTTCCATTTATTGTGCCTTCTTTCCTCTCTGCTTGCCAGATTGTGCTGTAATGCCAAACACTTCAGCCTGTTTGTTTCTTGCTTAACTTTGAGTCTTGTGCTTTCCAGTACTTGTTCCTGATGGTTGGTCTTATCTGTCAGTCTTGTTTGCCTTATAGAAGGACTGTCTCCTGGAGGGCCAACATCCTGCAGTTTAGAGCCAGGCCAAATTAAATACATGAACCAGTTAATCACAGTCTTCAGGATGTTATGGAGATTATGGACAAATTCACTTTTAGTTGTTTTGTAATGTTCAGAGTTGATTTGTAATGTAAAATTATGTTGATTGTAATGTTTGTTAAGTTTTGTATGTTGAGTTTTGATTAGTGTGTCCCTAGTTGCTGACCTAAAAGTTCACCAACCATTCTACTAGACACAAAAGCATTGCCAAAACCTGGTTAATTGTTTATAAAAGATTATTTTATTTTAAATTGAATTCTACAACATGCATGTTAAGAGCACACTTAAGAGTTCATTAACCCTAGTCTGCTTTCTTCATGTAACACTATTACACAAGGATGGGAATAAAATTGAGTAAATAAGGTTTAAGTGACTTCAAATGAAACGCAGTATTTGCACAATATTATCCCACATTGCAGTGCCATTTATAGCAATTACTTTTATAGTAATTTGTTGTGCAGACCAGGCGCGTAGCTACAGGGCCCACCCACTTTCATCTGTGGCCCACCCAATGAGAAGTTTATAATTTTTATTACATTTATATACATTTTTTAATTTAATTATTGTAAATTTATTAAACGATACTAATAAACGTCTTATTTCACTGTAACTTTATTTATTAAAAATATTAAACACTTGTTTAACTTGGTCAATTACAGGTCATTTCTTAGTTTTCCCTCTTCCTATAGGTGCATATCATCATACGCTTGTGAAAATGATGATTCGTCCATTTCTGTTAGTCCCACCCACTATGTTATGTTTACGACCTATGTTTACGGCGTAAGGATATAATAGTAAAATGCGCATGTTTGTTAAATAAAAGGTAGTGAAATAATCATAAAAAATAATCACAACAATAAAACCAGAAATTTAAAAATGTTTAAAATTATTTAAAATGAATTTAGAACAGTTAGACATAAAAATTATTATAGGCTACATAAAATACAGTTCAGTAAGTTTGGATATGGCACAGTGCTCATTCAACAAATGCACAGCTAAACAGATGAGTTTTGAGTCTGGATTTATATGTGGCTAATGATTTAGCACATCTGATCTCTTCTGGAAGCTGGTTCCAACTGCGGACAGCATAGCTAAAAGCAGACTCCCCTTGCTTTGTCTGAACCCTTGGTATTTCGTTTTATATTCAGTGAGCATATCTGCAATGTATTTAGGTCCTAGGCCATTGGGTGATTTATAAACGAGTAAATGCACTTTAAAATGAATCTTGAATGTAACTGGAAGCCAGTGTAAGGACCTGAGGACTGGTGTGATATGCTCAGCTTTTCTGGTTCTAGTCAGAATCCTGGCAGCAGCGTTCTGGATGAGTTGCAGCTGTCTAATGGTCTTCTTTGGAAGGCCGGTGAGGAGACCATTACAGTAATCCACCCTGCTTGTGATAAATGCATGAACAAGTTTCTTGACTGGAAACAAAACATCTAATTCTTGCAATGTTTTTGAGATGATGGTATGCTAATTTAGGTACTGCTTTGACATGACTACTGAAATTAAGGTCTGTCTCCAGAATAACCCCAAGATTTTTTGACTTGATTTTAGTTCAAGTCAGAAACTAGCTGGAGCCCTTAAACCCACGATACTCCAAACCGACATTCAAGAACCAGCATTGACAAAAGCTGACTGTGTTGTCACCACACTTTGCCTGCATCTTGGCCACAATTTGTTCTTTAACACACTGCAGACTACAAGACTTCAGTCAATGGCCAACTAGCACTTACACTCTGTGTGAGATTAAATAACAAGCAGGCGGCGTCTACATTTATCATTCAAAAACTAAAATTAGGACTGAAGCTACACAAAATGTAAACCGAGCAAGATAGTACTAAACCCTGCAGAGCTGGTAACGCCTTCTCAGCTCATGGCACAGAGTCAAATTTGACGGCATGCGTAGCGTAACATCTGGTTCTGGTAAAAAAAAAAAAAAAAAAAAAAAAAACATTTATACAAATAACATTTTCTTCATCTCTTCCGTAGAACATGACACACAGCAGACATGCAGACATTTAGCTGGACTCAGGCTGCTGGACTGTTTTTCTCAAAGCAGTTCTGTAAACTTTCTATGAAGTTTGTTGCTATTGATCTCAGTTTCCTTCATAACAAGTCTAAAGATCCACTTTCTACTACCTTTCTACCACTTTCTATTACCTCCCTAACCTTTTCTGTTAAGGTTTGCATGTACATCTTAGCCTGTTAACATGTTAACTATGATTTTTTCATATACCACAAACAAACAAACAAATAAATAGTTAGTCAACCAATGAGTACTTTAAGGTAACACTTTCCCACTATTAACAAGCATGCATATTACTAGCATATTGGATGTTTATTAGTACTTATAAAACATATATTAATGCCTTATTCTGTATGACCCTATTTTAGATCCCTTACTCCGGCCCATACCTAAACTTACCAACCTTTTAATAAGCAGCAAACAGGGAGTTTATTGAGGCAAAAGCCATAGTTAACGGTTAGTTAATAGTGAGAATTTGAAAGGACCTTGAAATAAAGTGTGACCTATTTTTAACACAAACTTTATGGCAGGAGTGATTTCAAGGAGAACTTAATATACAACTTTTGACTGTTCCTTTAGCTCAAATGGTCACAATGTCCAAGGTGCATTTCCTAGAAAATATATACTTATAAAATGTACATATTCATTGCACTATTGTTTACTAAGAAAAATATCTTCCAAATGAATAACTGTACATTTAGTTCTTCACCTACATACTGAATTATGTGATATATTCTGGTGAGATTCACTTTATAAGAAGTGTAACGATAGGAAAATTTCTCTAAAATAATTAAATTTTCTCTTGTTTTCATTACAGCTGTCTAGCTCTAAATTTAGATATGGGTTCCCACTCTTTCATTTTATGTTTCATGTACCAGTAATACAACTTCTCAAGATTAATGTTTGGATACCAAATATTTGGATACCAGAAACTCTGTCCAGTCTGACATCATCAACATGATTCAATATCACACGTTTCCATTGCTGCAGAATATAATAGATCCTCATTCACCACTGAGTCAACAGCTCTGACTCCAGAAACACACATCTTTAAATGGTTATTTTCCTACAATGCGTGGGTGTACCTGGAAAGGTTTTATTTATTTATTATTTTAATCTAAAAGAGGGCATTAACAGCCATTTGTATATTGACAACCTTAGTTTCTCTGTTCTTTTTTTTTTTCTGTATATGTTTCACTCAAATAAAAATGTCTGAGATGATGTTCAAGTTTGTGTAGCCTTTATATTCATGTTTGTTCCATGTTTTAATAAAAGTTTAATACCATTATTAACAAAACGGAATTAATGACTATAATAAAAGGTGTACCCATCAAGATTTACATTTGCCACATCATAAACTGTCTGCCTATTTATTTATTTATTTCCTTGCTTACACGCCTTTGGAACACAGTCAGTTAAATAGTCAACGTCAGTTACTGCTTTAACTAACATTTTCTAACAATGAGAAATATGTTTGTTACAGTATTAATCTTTGTTAACATTAGTTAATTAAAATTCTTAGTGTAAAGTGTTACCAATATTTAAAAAAAAAAATCTTGAAACACTACGGGGTGGTTTCCCAGACAGAGATTAAGTCTAGTTTTAGTAAACTGGTCCTTTAAACCAGATTAACAGAAATTAGCTTTTTATGTCGTGGTTTTAAATAGACTTAGTTCAGAATTTATTAGGCTGATTCCCTGGAGGAAGACTAGAGATCTTCAGGACTAAATTGAGGCTTAAATTAAACCTACCAGGAGACAGGTTTAACTTCAGATTAACATTGTGTTTATATATGGAAGGGAAGGGAAATCTCATCTGAAAGAATTTTGGTCACACTTTATTGTAAGGTCCAATTCTCGCTATTAACAAACCACTGACTATGATTTTTGCCTCAATAAACTCCTAATTGGCTGCTTATAAGGTAGTTGTTAAGTTTAGTTATTTGGTAGGATTAGGGATGTAGAATATGGTCATGCAGAATATTTGATTTATATTGACAGTTTATAACTAAACAGCCAATATGTTATTAACAGGCAGTTAATAAGTTAATAATGAGAATTGGTTCGTATACTAAAGTGTTACCAGAATTTTTATTTTTTTTTTCTCTAATACACATTGTTGGAAGATTCAGCCGCTGTCTATTAAGATTTCTAGCAGGGCCAGTCAGTTTATTTATTTTTATTTGGTGCTGTTTTTTTTTTTTTTGGTGCCATGTATCCGAACAAGATGTTCTGGACCTCCCACAGAAAAATAGGCCCACAACATTAAAGATACAGCAGTATATTTTATTGTACACATGGAGTTCTTTTTAATATCTGTGTGCATCAAACCCATCTTGAGTGTTTTCTGCAAAAAAAAAGTTGTTTTTGTTGTTTTTTTCATCTGACCATAGAACCCGGTTCCGGTTGAAGTACCAGTAGTGGATGACAGCTGAATATGTTGGAGTTTGTTTTTGGATGAGAACAGAGGATTTTATTGAAACCCTCCCAAACAACTTGTGATGATGCATGCTGTTTAATTTTAATTTATTTATTTAGTTTTTCCCTGAGGCTCTAGACTATTTTCTGCAATTATCCAGCTGTGATCCATGGAGAGTCTTTGGCCATTCAAATTGTCCTCCTCATGGTGCATTAAGACAATACAGATACATTATCAATATACTGTAGGCAAATTTGTAACATTTCCTGTTGATCAAAGCTCCTTAAAGCTGCACTGTGCAAGTTTTGCCTCTTTGTCGCCATCTCTTCATGAAACCTGCAATTGTAGTTATTTGCGAAATTACCTTTTTTACATGGGTTGTGCATCAGCATGGCTCCGCAGCACAGATGAATCTAATGTTTTGAGAAGTATGTGAGGCTGTTAGTCCATGCACCAGTGTGGATATTTACTGTACTTCAGAGTTACAGATACCTACGTCATGGAAGTATATCCAAAATAAGTAGTTTCATGCATCATCTGAAAAAGTAAGTGATGTGTCTGCCAGTTTTGCTCTGACCAGATTAAAAAAAAAAGTTTTACATTAAATTGAGCAACCAATGGTGATTAAACCTAATTAGACGCAGTTGGCTCAAATCATGTCAAACAGTGCAAAGTATTATAGTTGTAAATTGTTAATGTTAACATCATCAACATTGTGTTACTACTACATGTATTTAGTGTATTAGTGTTATCTGTAGATTTCAGCTTCTGTACAGTCTAATCTGTAATTGTCATACCATTTGAATGTCATCGAAATACATTTTTCATTTAACCTTCAAAATCAATTTAACGTTCCTTAGAACTCATTCTCTTTGAAATACAAATATTTTGTAAATACAGTAATCTATTATCAGATGCAGATTTAAAACTGGAATATAATCCAATTTCAGTCACTTACATTAGTTTCATTACCTTCATGAACCAATTAATTATTACAGCTGCCACATGCATGATCCACACAGGCAATATAGCCTACTAGCCAGGACTCCTTCTTTATGTATACAGACATTAATTTTTTTTAGAGTGAAATTTTCAAAGCTCTAGCTATTTTCCAACCCAATCTCACTCTCTAGGCGTCAAAAACCGAAGCATGGTCAAGTGCCTTTAGCGTCACTGTGAAGATGCCAAAGGTGCCTCTCGGCGTTGCTATATCAACGAACTCGGACCTGCATTGCTTTCAATTGGAAACTTTTAAAATTAACACAAAAGTGATTAATTTTATACCTAAACACTATACATATAGTATAAATGTTAGAAGCATGTCATTTGATTAGTAAATGTGCTTGTCTTTGGTCAAAAATATATATATCTTTGCATCACACAAACAATTCTGTTTTATTTTAAAATGCAAATTTTTTATATTCAATGAGAGGAATCTATCGGTTAAGGTTAGACGGGATACAGCAGCGGCTACTGGGCATGTGCACATCAATATTGAGGAAATTTTGTCACACTGAACAACAGTTACTGTATTTGCATTATTGTAGGAGATTTTGGGTAAGTGTAGACGTTAATAAAAACTAATAGGTAGCTAATTTAATTTATTGTATTGTATGTAATTTATTGTCATCTAGATGCAGGCTGAAATTTGGTATTTTACAGTGAGCAATATTTAAAATGACTTAATGCCACCTTTCCATATATTTCTGAAAACTGTGCCCAACATTATTTAATCAACATAGCATAAGTAGTTATCCATTCCCCTCTTTTAAGCAGTAATCAAGGACTACAATCTACACATTGCGATACTTCACTATTTCTCTTACACAAGGACAAATTCATGCAATACTAATCACAATATAAAAAAAATAGATAGCGAAAATCATTGTAAGAATGTCCTCACCACCTTATATTGCTCATGTGCTGGACATCAGTAATGTGCATGCTCTTGGTTGTAATGCAAGATCCATGTTGATCATTCCTGGTACATTCTCAGTTATGCCTTAAGTGTTTGTAGCAATACAGCCCATGACAGCATCTTGAAATGCAAAAGTCTTCCCTTTATTTCACCAAAATTGTCATATTTGTCACTAATTATATACAATAATAACATGGTGCACTGTTGTCTCGGATGTCATTAATCTGGTCAAAAATGTTAATGTCTTAAATAAAATAATCATGTTAATTAATTGTATGTATTTTTCAAGCATAAAATAAACTCATATGAGCCTGTCTGTAAAATTATGTATTTATCAAGCATGTTTAATACACAATATTCACCATATCATTCATTTTATTGGTGGATACAGTATAAAGTTGATAAAGTAGCATCAAGACAAATGAAATGGATCATCAAAAATACAAATTAACATCACATATGAATCAGTTCACTGCAGCTGAAGCCACACAAATATCCTTAGTGCCACACAATCCCATCCAGTCAACTATGGTACAGATCATATGATACAGCTAATACATTTGACACTGTTCTGGAAAATAATGATTCCTTATTGCATCTAAACAGATTTCTTGCTCTTCCCGGTCCATTTCCCTATCGTGATCTTCTTCTCCCACATCTGTAAACAGTTTGTGATTGCAGCACCCAACAGTACAACCGATGAACAAAAGACATTTGATCACTGATGCGGTGTAGCTTTTTCACAGCCAGAGGATAAAGTCCTAACATCCCCTTTTCAGACATGTCCCAGTCCTGGTCAAAGTAAAACAAAAAACACAAACAATTCAAATGAAGCTGTTTAATGGACAGTCAGCTTTGTCTTTGAAGACAATTTACAGCATCCTCTTCTTTCACTTCTTTCAAGAGCATCACTTGGTCAAAACCCCTCATTTACCTGATGAGATCATCTGTACAAACTACAAAGTAAAACTGTTAAAATACCGCAATACAAATTTCATTATGCAAGAATTAAGAAAACGTTACAGAAGCACAGGACTTGCTCATGAGACACCCATTACCATGTGTTGTTCTCAGTTTTTTAACATCTATATCTATTGCTGCACTAAATGTGTCTTTTTCTTCTAAAATCTTTCCCCAAAGTTCATGCCTTCTCTTGCTTCCATCTTAAAACACAAATGTGTTTTAGTCTGTGCAGTGTAAGGCCTTGCTTCAAGCCAATCAACTATCAAACAACTACTTACTTATTATTACACACAATTCAAAGAACATTTCCTGTATTTACCCCAGCATTTACAAAACAATGACATAATGTAAATTGATGTTTATATCAACTAAAGCACTTTTATAACACGTGTCAGCTTATATCTAAGAAAAATAGAAGGTGCAGTTTTAAAAAACTTAAGATCAAAAATGTTTTAGTCACACTCATTTGCCAACATGCTATAATTGCAATAGTTGTATCCCAAAAAAAAATATATATATATTAGAGTAATCACTGCTGACATGAATAGACCTGTGAGAGATCAGCCAATATCATACAAGTGTTAAATTGAAATAATTAATTATTAATAGTCAAGTCACTATTATTTGTATAGCGCTTTTAACAATGCAAATATGTGCATCTTCCAGCCGATTGTTGCATTGCTGATCATGGTCTCGAGTATTGATACAGCTGCCCTTTTTGGGGGAACACAAGAATGCGCCGTAATCTTAGATAACTTATGTTTTAATCAAATCCACAAATTCGTTTGAAGAACCAAATTAGCCAGAGATCAGTCATCACGATTACTAGATCTGGAATCTTTCGAATCATCTCAGATGTATTGTATTGTTTTGTTTTGCTTTTTCTCATTGTGATGGATGATTAAGGGAATTTAGCCGTTGTGTTCCCTCATATTTATATGATATTATGATATGTAAATGACATTAATTAGGAGTTGTTTACAAGGCAGAGAGCTGAAACCATCTGAAAGAGAGGTGTATGTGCGTTCTCTGTGTGTACTGTACGTTCATTCTATGAATCACACAATGGATGTGATTTAAAGCAAAATGCTGGTTTCCTTAATTTAATAATGGGCAAGGATTTTTAATCAACAATGCACAAACAAATCCTAACATGCTATTTGTCCTGTTTGCTGTGAAGTCTGTGTGGATGGTTTGTAATGAGCTTTCCGAGACACTGAGGGATGATTAAAGAATCAACCTTAATTTATTATTGGTGTGCATTGGTGTGTAAAGAGTTACCCAGAATAGAACACATTTCTAAACACTAAGCTCTATTAATGGTGTTTACCTGAAGCAATGTTTTCACTCATTCTTAGGAAACATTTTAAAACACTGCTGTTTTGTGTCAGTGCTTTAAGACTGATTCCAGACTGTTGTTTTGTGAGACTGCCTCACGTGCGGTTCACGTGAAGAGATCAGTGTCTGTGATGGGCAGCCTCATGTGATGGCTTTAACAAGAAATTCAGCTGTAATAAAAGGGAACTACCCTGTTGAAAAAAACGGCATATGCTGGTTTGGAATATTTTGAAGAATAGCAGCTGGTTTGAGCTGGTTTAAACTGGTCCTTAGTTGGTCCTAAACTGGTTTAAGCTGGTTATGTGCTTGTCTTAAGATGGTTAGCTCCTGCTCAGGATCAGCTTATATCCATCTTAAACCAGCTCATGACCAATAACGACCAGCTTAAACCAGCTCAAAACAAAACAACTGCCATGCTTCAAAAAATACCTAACCAGCATATGCAGGATTTTTCAACAGGGTAAGTGCATGAGTTTAGAGTACACTGGTCAGTGCTCTCTCCTCCTTCAATACCACGACTGAGGTGAGACCCTTGAGCAAGGCACCAAACCCCCAACTGCTCCCTGGGCACTGCTGCATTGGCTGCCCACTGCTCTCTCTGTGTGTGTGTGTGTGTGTGTGTGTGTGTGTGTGTGTTCACTGCTGTGTGTGTGCACTTGGATGGGTTAAATGCAGAGCACAAATTCCAAGTATGGGTCACCATACTTAGCCACATCTCATGTCACTTCACTTTTACACTATTACACACTAGGCTTTTGTAACAGCACAACAGAGTAAGGCAATTGAACTGTCTACTGTTGGCTACAGCACAGGTGACTGAGACCACAAGTAGCTCTCATAAACAGCCGATACTGTCTTTTGTCCTTTTCTTGAAAGAGATTAATGGTATATTTACACACAACAATGTAGCTACCAAAAACTGTTGGGTTTTTTTCACTTTGTGTTTTTGACAACTTGGTCAAAATGATCCCTGTTCACATGGATCTGTGAAAATGACTTAAAACACTGTATTGTGCATGCCAGGCACGTAGAAATGCGTACACATGATGTTCACGTTTCCGTAGTTTGCACAACGATGATAACAGTATTGTTTTCCAAAGCTTGCACTTCAAAACCTAAGGGCCGTTCTTTGTACGTTGCTAACTCATGCTGGATTTGATGATTTGGCATGATCTTGGATTGTTTGGTCCTTCAAAGTTCATCTTGGAGTTGCTGTCATAGCAACAGGTTCGTCAGCTTAAACCTGCTCAGGAGCAGGCTTATTTCATGTCAACAGGAATTGAATGTGTCTTTTTAAGAAGAAGTGATACTCAAAATCTGTCCCAGCCACTCCTACTTTATTACAAGAGTACCCTGCTGATTCAGGAACAATAATTGTAAAAGAATAATAATTTAAAAATAATATTATAATTTTGCGTATTATATAATTGTCACGCCCATGGACTGTCAGAGTGTTTGTTTTCCTCCCCATGTGCTCCCATTGACCTATTTTCCCTGTCTAATGAGTCATTCCATTCAACTGTGTTTCCCCAATTACCTAGTTTAGTCCCTTGTTACTTAAGCCCAGTGTTTACTGTGTCCTATATCTGGTGTCTTACGCCATTTTGGTGCTATGTTTGTCTCCTGCCTGCCCTGTTTCCCTGTGATTTGGATTATTAAAGCCTCTCGTTTTGTGTGAACTCCTACGTCTCCTTGTCTCCTCGTTCCTCACTGTAGCCATCATGACAGAACACTGGACTGAATACAGTTTACTGCGTGTCTCCCCTCCATTTTTGTTTCCGTTGTTCGTTCTGTGTTTTGTTTTCCATTTCTCCCCATCCCTTATCTTGCCTGGACTACCTCCTCCTCCTGCTGGAGCAGGGGGAGAGATCACTCGAGGCCCATACCAGACTGTTTCTGGCCATTGCTCATCTCACCAGCTACCCGGACGACGCGCTTTGTGCATTCTATGATGCAAGCCTGAACCTCATGTGCAGAGCGCTGTCGTACGAAGATGGCCCTCGAGCGGATTTTGCCGCCTTTGTGGAGTGAATTCTGGCGAGAAATGGATCGCCTCCCTCCTTCTCTCCCGAGGATGATCCACTCCGGACCCAGAGCCCAACCCACCATCTCCCTGCTGCATGGAGCGCAAGCCTGAGCCCACTGATGACAGAGAGCCCGAGCCCGCTGTGACAGATGAGCCATTGTCGCATGGAGCGACAGGGCTGAGGATCGCTGCGGAGCCAATGCTGCTTGTGACGTCAGACCAGCTTCGAGAGCCGGCTACCACGCCCACCACGAGGGAGAAAGCCGTGGCCAGTGAGATTGCAGAGAGGAGCTCAGCCCACTCCATCACGACTGAGGGTGAGCTGAGAATGGATCTGGGTGAATGGAAAGCGGAGGGAGACCGTATTGACTTGTATTAACGACCTGCCCCCTCTCCTCCCTCCTTCGTCGTAGCCCTCTGTCACTCCTGTTTCCATGTCCCGCACAGAGAGGGTTCCCGTTCCTGATTTTAACCCAGAGAGGGATCCTGTCCCCCCGTCCAGCCCACAGAAGGCTCCTGTTTCCACGCCCTGTCATTCCCCTGTCAGTCGCCTTTCCGTGTTGGGAGTCACAATTTGGTGTGTATGGGCACCGCACACCAGCCCTGAAAGTCCGGAGGCTCACAAATGCCCGCACACTCCTGCCTCCTCCACTGCTGTTGACTGGCAGCCTCTCTGCTCGCCCTCAGCCCACCATATATACAGTGTGAGCTCCGCGGGTCTTTTTTTATTTTTTATTATATGATGTCAATATGTTGCTGTCTTTCCACCAGCCAATCGCTGCATTGCTAATCGTGTTTTTTTAGCATTGATACATCTGCCCTTTTCAGGGAATACAAGAACACGCAGTAATCTCAGACAGCTTTATCCAGATATTTTAATCAAATCCACAAATTTGTTTGAAGAACCAAATTACCCAGAGACCAGTTATCATGATTAGAAGATCTTCTTTCAAATCATCTCAGATTTATTAAGCGAAGTATGAAGAACAGACCCCTGTTTTCAAAAGTGTGCGTTTTCAGGCCCCCATAATGCTGCTGTTGTGTAAATGAATGGCCAAAATATATAAGAAATTTTTAATTTTTAGTTTAAAAAAGTTTAGTTGTGTAAATGCCCCTTGAAACAGAACCCGCAGATTCACTCTGTCATGTTTGGACCAGTGTGTTTATAACTAAGACAATATGGTAAAATAATACTGTGAAAAAATACCAGTTTGATGTTTCAAGCAGCATGATGAGATGTTTTGAACAGTTAAAAATAACTGGAAGCAAATGACACCAGAAGCCAGACACATTCAATTTGCAAATGGCCGTGGACATTCTTAAACCAGTTTGTTAATAATAACTAAGACAATACGGTAAAATAACACTGTGAAAAAATACCAGTTTGATGTTTCAAGCAACATAATGAGCTGTTTTGTACAGATAAAAATAACTGGAAGCAAATGACGGAAGCCAGAGACGTTAAATTTTTAAATGGCCGTGGACATTCTTATATGGAAAATAAGGTGGACAACTATGTTTGATCATGTTCTTTGTCTGGTGTTGCCCCTCATGGATGTATCTATTCACTTTCAAGCCTAAAATGTCTAATCAGAATTATGAATTAGACAGACTTGTTCTCTTCAAGTCAAATCATTCAGAGTCTCCTCAGAGTATAAATATTTTCAGAAATGGGTGTTTAACAAAGTGAAACTACTAGATTTGGGTGGTATTGAGGCCTCAACTGCATCCGTAAAAAGTCCATGTGTTTTGATCTTATAAGATTAATTTTGACATTCTGTGAATTTTGTCTTTGTTAGGATCAACATGTGAGATATTAACATTTATTTGGAACTGTACCATATTAGGGTAGCTCATTGAGTTACACTTTCATCTCACCGCAAGAGGGTTCCTTGATATATGAATATGTATTATGTTACTGAATAGCCAAAAATACAATAAATCATATGCAGCACCACTTCAAGCACTTTTGGCAATATAATTTTAGATTATGAAGTAGAGTTTTTTTTTTTTTTTTTTTAAAGACTATGAATGATGTAATGTTAAATGAATCAAGGCTTGATTCAAACTTTAGTATTATAGACTTGACTCGTACCTCTGATGAAAGACTTGTAACCATCTCTGCCACCTAGTCACCAACAGTAGCATTTAGATGTGTGTTTTATTTAATTCTTTTTTTTCTGATGTCTGTGTTGGTGGCCACCAGCAGTGTGAGTCACATCAACTATATGATGGGGAGAGACAGGGTGGGGACTAATAAACTGCAAAAAAAATGCTTTTCTTACTTAGATTTTTTGTCTTGTTCCAGCCAAAATATCTAAAAATTCTTAAATCAAGAAGGATTTTCTAGACAAGTAAAAATAATTGTCTTGTTTTTAGAAGAAAATAGTCAAAATTAAGTGAATTTTGGCTGAAAACAAGACAAAAAAATCTAAGTAAAAGCATTTTTTGCTGTGTATACAAATAGATTACTGAGCAATGTTTGTCAGTGAACTTTCCTACTTAAGCAGAGCAGGAGGTTATTGTATGTCTAGCCCGTTGCTAGGCTGCTTCACAATAAAAAAAATCTTGATTTACATTTACAGTTTAAGTAGGAGAAGATAATGGATTCAATCCTGGAGCATAGTGGATGAGTTGAACGAGAGCAAGAACACAACATGACATTCCATAAACCTTCTAAAATATTTTTTTGTAGTTTATGGTGGATTAAAATAACTGACCAGACTTCTTCAAATTTGGATCATTCTACAAGGCAACTATTTGTTCTTTCACATAAAAGATTTATTGTTTTATTGCCATTTGCAAAAGCTCATCCACTTCATTGTTTTATGAATTAAGTTGGACCGTTATGGAAATATCACTGACATCTTCATGTGCGTCATATTAACTTACACAGGTTATTTCAGTCCATTTGCTGTTATTCAAATAGTCTTTGTCTTATGTTTCCACCCTGATGACTCACTGGTGCGGTTGAGCTGCTTAATGTCACATTGCAAATGGAATTTTACAACGTATAACAGATAATTAAAGAGGAAGTTCAAAAGACAATTTAAAATGATGTAATGGTGTCAAAATTGGATATTTTATTTATTTTGTGAAGGTTTTGAATGATTTTATGCTTTGCCTGTGTGTGGGCAGAATGCAACGACCATGCTGTTAGATTTAGATCAGTTTTATTCAGGCTTTTTAAACATACTGGAGAGGTATTTTTGGAGTTTAAAACACTGAGACAAACTTTGAAAACCTTAAAAAGATTTCTTTCAACCTAAGACAAATTCAACAGTCTTGGATAGCTTTGCGTGACAGTGGCTGATAAAGTAATGAATTTTATTCTATGAAAAAAAAGAATATTTGGGGTCCATAACATAACAGCCCCTACAATGGCCATCTAATAAACAACCAAGGAGTATTGCAATTGATGATGATGATGATGGTGGTGATACATGTGTGTGTGGGTGTGAGAGAGAAAATTGTTGATTCTGTCTTGTCTATAACATAAACTTCTTATTTAACATTCTCTTCTCTTCATATTACGATTAAAATAATTATACTTGTTAGCTTTAGTTCTCTCTTAAGAATGAACAGTCTACACATTAACACAAGACGCTCTGACTGTTTTTCCTTTTTTGGTCACACTTTTTTGGAGACCAATTGCCAGTTCTCACTATAAACTAAATATTAACTATGACTTTTGCCTCAGTAAACTCCTGTTTGGTGCTTATTCATTAAGGTAGATGTTTAGGTATGGGCAAGATCTAAAATATAGGCCTATTAATTCAGAATAATTCTTATAAATTCTTATAATTCTTATAAAGCACACACTATTAAAGTTTTTTATTGGCATGCATATTATAGTCCCCTTTAGAAATTTTGTTGACTATAAGTAACAACTATATGTCAATTGACTCGAGAATTAGGTTAGAATTAGTAGAATAAGTTGGCATGTAGCTGCAAAGTAATTTATGGTCAGTAGAATAGGCTGGGCCTCTTGCCCAGCTGTATTGTCTCATCAGAGTGAGTTTGGCAGGAGTAGCCTCTCCATCACTCCATCTGTGGTTTAAGTATCTTTTAAAGGTGATGAACGCTTTGTATTGTCAGGTGACTTAACGTGGCACTATTTGCACCTAAGTGTACATGGACAACAACAATCCAATTTTAATACAATTAAGACAATACTCAGAGATAATAAATAAACAGAGATTTTATGATTACCTTAATTCGGCTAAAGTCATATTCAAAGTACCTTTTACTTATCTCTGGTAGAATTAAGACATATGGAGTCACATTATACAGGGCAGTCATGGATAGAGAGTTGGACTTGTAACCTGAAGGTTGTGGGTTCGAGTCTCAGGTCCGGCAGGGATTGTAGGTGGGGGAGTGAATAACCAACACTCTCTCCTCCCTCAATACCACGACTGAGGTGAGACCCTTGAGCAAGGCACCGAACCCCCAACTGCTCCCTGGGCGCCGCAGCAATGGCTGCCCACTGCTCCGGGTGTATGTTCACTACTGTGTGTACACTTGGATGGGTTAAATGCAGAGCACAAATTCCGAGTATGGGTCACACACCACTTCCTTTTCCCCCCTTTCCCTTATAAAAGTGCAGTATAGACATGTACACACCTTAATCACATTATTACCGTCATGTAGGACTTTTCACCGCATTTTGCGACAGGATACACACACGGCAGTGGTCAACAGTGGATGGCATCCACAGCATAATGACGTGTGCCATTATAATCGATCTATATACTATAACATGTAAAACAAGAACAGGAACATGCAACTCATGTAAACACCTTAATCCTAATATTGTCTTATTCAGAATAAGGTAAATAGTTAGATTACTGATGTCCATGTAAACGTAGTCATTGAGTTATGATACTGTTATGAGTCCTTGCACGTATGCTAAGAGTTGGTTTACCTGATAATTGTGTTGACTGTACTGTCTGGCGCACCATGTAGGTCAGAGGAGGAGACTGGAGCTTTCATTGTCGATGCCATAGCTTTGGAAAGAAAAGAAAAGAAAAGAAAAGAAAAGAAAAGAAAAGAAAAGAAAAGAAAAGAAAAGAAAAGAAAAGAAAAGAATGGGTGAGCAAAGGATTTGGTTGAAGAGCAGAGAACAGAAATATTTCTCTCAACAAGATAAATTGTTCTCAAACACTTGAGTGTGCTCTCATGCAACCTTTTTAAATACAAAAGTAGTTAAACATGGACCATTATATTTATTCAGTGTCCTTTTGCAATCTAAAATTATTACATAGATCCAAGGGTGTTCAATCCTGCTCCTGGTGGGACAATATCCTGCAGAGTATGACTCCAGCCAGCTCCATCACACTTCAAGTGAATCTGAAGATCTTGATTAGTATATTTAATTATGGTTGGAGCTAAAGTCCCCAGAACCCTGGCCCTCCAAAGACAGGTTTGGACATCCCTAAAGATAGGCATGCACTGTGCAATTTTCGTTCGATTTTAAGCCATTTTCTGAATTGTATGACCCCTTTTTTTAATCAGGCTGTGTTTATTTGACATGTATAGTGTGAATAGTGAAGTTGCAGCTTGACGTTCTGACTGTGTAGTGTGAGCACATAAATCCTGAGCTTTGGCTTTACAGCTCATGCGATTTACTCGTACAGTGAGGGTTGTATTTAACAAAAACATTTGTTAAAAAAAAATATAAAAAAAAAATATTTAACGTTTTTGAAATTGCAGTAGTGCACAGTATGCCTGGCTTAAGCCTATATCTATATAATGATAATGTTATTGATTATTTTTTATTAAATTATTTATATTACTGTTACTATAAGATATTTGAATGTAAAGTACATATTAATTTAAAGTTAATTGTGTATTTTGTGTTTATTGTTGTGGTTTAAAGTTATTAATATTATTAACTATCAGTTCCACATATCGGTTATCACACACTTAAAAACAATTAATTTTGGTATCATTTGTAACAGAATTTTTTTTTTATTATTATTTCTACTGACAAACAGCAATCATAAAATTTCAAAAACATGGGAGTCTGGAGTGTCAGCTGGATTTATGAGGACACAACCTCTGCAGTGTGGGTGATTACACATTTTTAATAGTCTTGCACAGTAACATAAAAGACACATTAGTCAGATTTTCCTTGAGAGTAGGTAGGCAGACTGATTAAGTAATTTAAGGGCCATACTGAACATGACGCATATCCAGTCTTGACAACTTCCTCATTTGTTAGGTCTTCACAGTCAACAGCACAGTCAGAATCTGCATTCATTATAATTATATCATTAAAGATATGTATACATAACATTCTCATATTAAATTGTAAATCAGCACACATGATGATGTTGTATTTTAGCATGAAATTGTTTTCGCATGAAGTAGCGTTCCCTCTGCAATCCCAACAATCCTTCCAGATTTTTTTTTTATTTCCCTCTCAACAGCTGCTCCTATTCAGACTTGGCATCGTTATGTTTCCAGTTGTCAATTTAAAACAAAAAATATATAATTTCTCAGGAAATTGGCAACACAGAAATGAAAGTTGTTGTGGGAGTCATTGTGGGAAGTCACCTAAAGCAATTAATTAAAGTAAACTGGGGGATAGAAATCTGGAAAAAGTCCTGTCTGTGCATACTGTATCTGGCATGTGTATTGTCCTCAAGGGGAAAATTTCTAGAACTGTGCTAAAATGGTGCTAAAACAGCACACATCACTTTTTTAATGTTTTAAATTGGTTGAGCAAATGATTCAAATTCTTAGTTGAATACCGTTGTTTCATTCCTGAATGAGGAATGAAAGATACTGTGCTTTAATCTTAAGAAGGATTTCATGAATAACAAAGCACTGCCAGACAGTTAGACTACAAAGCATGCCTACCAATGGGGAGTCAAACCAATGAAGCACACTCCATTCAAATACTGTAATGGAATGTTAAGGAAGAGGTGAAGTTGCTATTTTATAATGCTATCTTATAATTTCCATAATAAATTATTAGTAAAACATGTCAGGAATGAAGTCCCTTCAGTCTCCACTTCATCTGCCATTACCTGCTGTAAATCACCATTATTCTAATACAGTTATCATTCAATTATCTTCATCGCCTGCTGTATTTAAACAAAATCCATGAATTTGGGCTTACAGTGATTTCTCCAGCAAACCCTTGCTGCTCACAAGCAGGTATTTCAGAGTCACTGATAATCCATAAAGCAGCTTTACAGGTTATCGGTGGGTTCCACATCACCTCCACAGAGCCCCCTCTTTCAGTTTCAGTTTAATTTAGCCCTTGGCAACCCTGGCATGCTATTCTGGCCCCGTGAGAGAGTGCAGAATCTTCATGCTTCAATGTTTGCTGGTATTCGAGGTGTCTCAATGAATCAATAGTCTCAATGAGTCCTCACAAAGTGAGCAAGAATTGCATACATCTGGAAATAAAGTAAAATTAAACAGCATTATAAGGATGGTAAACAAAATAATAGAGGTTATGCAAAAATTGATTGATCGGCTGTATGATATGGCAGTTAGGAGGAAACCTTAAATAAGTGGAGATACAACGCACCCTCTGAACTATGCCATCGAATTGCCATCTGGACGCTGTTATAAGACACTAAACGCAACTAAAGCAATATATAACAAACCTTTGCACCATACGCAATAAGTCTTTTGAATAAAGGGTAGGATTACAATGTTTTTAGGAGGGATGAATGTATTAATTATTTATTTGATGTGTTATGTGATTTGTATTGATAGGCCTGTGTAAATTGTACTGTCATTGTTGTATGTAAGCGAGACCTAAGACCAGGGCCAAGGCTGAACAATAATGTATAGTGGGGTTCTGCGATTTGGAGGCAGGAAGGTCCAGTTGCCCAGTCAGTCAACCTGTTTGTCATTCAGATTCAGGAGGTCTTTGAATATCTAAGCAGTCATTATAGTTGGAATGAGCCTGCTCTTATAGCCACTTATCTCCATGGGTTAACTAAGACATAGAACTACAACTCGTTGATGTAGTTGATAACATGAAGCTTAAACAAATCATCCAGTTGTCCCTCAGAGTGGACTACTGTTTCTAATCCTGCCATGAAATACGTACATCATGTGCAGATCTACCCCACTATCTGAGGAGAGATTCCCTACCAGCCAAATCCACTTAGTAAAGATCTGATGCACCTCATCACCACCTGTCTAATTCCATTAGAGTAGGGGAGACAAGAATGCCATATTTACCTGTATTTTGGATTTGCTGACCATTTGCCCATCCAAAAAGGTGGAAAGTTTTATCTACCACACTCCCTTCAAGACTTATTGAATAGTCTTTGTCTTCATTTCTCATTATACTTTCCCATGTGATGCCTTGTTGGACTCTTCTGCTCTCTTGTTACTCAATTCTGGAAGATCCAATGTTCTACACCACTCCTTTCAATTGTGAATAACCAGCACTCTGTTCCACCCTCAATACCACGACTGAGGTGAGACCCTTGAGCAAGGCACCGAACCCCCAACTGCTCCCTGGGCACCGCAGCAATATGGCTGCCCACTGCTCCGGGTGTGTTTACGGTGTGTGTGTTCACTACTGTGTGTGCACTTGGATGGGTTAAATCCAAAGCACAAATTCCGAGTATGGGTCACTTGGCCACACTTCACTTCACTTCATTAAGTTGTTTGCCAGGGTAATGAGGGAGTTGCAGTAGTTCCTCAGATTTGCTAACTTCTTTCATTTTATCAGCAGTTTCAATATGGTAGCCACTCCCGAGACCAGGAGATCTTTCAATAACTCAAAATGCTTTCACCACCACTTTCATCTCATCATAGCAGGTGATTGTTATACAAACGTACTATAAATTGTTTATTTTGTGGGTTGGTCTACAAGTTAAGAAGTCAAAATGTGTTGCATTCCTTAAAAGAAAGAGTGGGGATAATAGATGGTATTTGTTACAATTAACAAACAATCCATACAAGTAAATTCTAGATATGAGAAATATTTGGGATTTAAATTGAATATAAATAATAAGATTATATAATTAAATAATAATATTCTACCCAACTGGATAGGATTGATCTCTACCACTCACAATGAAATTAGAACAGGTAACAGGTCTAAAATTATTAGAATGTGTTAGCCAGTGGCCATATTCCAAGGAAATACAGTTGTGCTATGTATGATGAAGACCAATTCATGCTGCACAATAAACAAATAAGCTTGTGCGATTAGTAAGACAGTGAGTTGGTCTGAACACACGTACAACTAGTGACATCATTTATCATAGTCAGTGAACCTGCCTTTGGTGTCATGGGCTACACGGAAACATGAAGTTTGAGGATCAGAACGCAATATTTATTGCAGGGAAACTCCACAAACGTAGTCCAAAAACAGGCAAAGGTCATTCAAAAACAGACAATCCAAACCAAGTCTGAGTTCAGGACTGAGGCTAACAGATAAATTCAGATTAACAGGCACAAAACCAGGAACTAAGACTCGGGGGAACCAGGATACAAGGCTTAGAAATGCAGCAGAGACATGTGCAAGACTTATGCTGCATTCACGCCATGTCGTAAATACCGTAATTCCGAGATGACAACACGTGACGTTCAACTCGGTGCTGTTCACATCCTTGGACTGGGGATTATCCGTTTCTATAGCGACAAAATGAACCCGCGACCGTGTGAAAGAATGTTACTGGCAGCTGTAAAACAGATATCATTACATTTGTATGCTACTGCAAAATATTGCAGAACACAGGAAGCATGTCAGGTAAAAATAATTAATGTTTGTTTGTTTGTTGTTATTATTAATGGCGGCCATTAATAATATAAAACTGCTAAAATTGCTAACCTAAACAAACAACAACAAAATAATAACAGCATGAACACTTACATAAAATGTTTTTATGTTATAGCATATTGTGGTATCTATATGTGTACCTATTTCCCCCTTTTAAGAGCAGTAATAGCTTTCTTGAAAGCGCCGCTATTCTTTTATAGTTCCGCATGAGGTGCAACGGTCACATGGTACAAGGCGAAGCTCTCTGAAAACTCCCAGTTCACAAGTTGTAATTACGACTTCTACGAGGACGTGAACACTTTTTACAAGGTGGTATCTCGTAATTAAGGTAATTATGATATGGCGTGAACACACCTTTTGCTATGGATGACTGAATGAACCAAGCTTATAAAGGGTGCAAACAGGGTTAGTGAGACACAGGTGAAAACAATGAGTGCTGATGAGTCTGTGTAAAGGATTATGGAGAATGAAGTCCATGACAGAGTGACATGGCCTCCCTCCTAAGGAGTGGCTTCCAGATGCTCTTAATGTGGTCAGAGAAGTCAGGACAGTCAGAGGGTTCAGGCCCCGTTTATACTAGTGTGTTTTCATTTAAAATGCATAACTTTTGCTATGGTTACGCTCGTTTACATTACTCCAGCATTTTCAAGGTCAAAAACAGAGACTTTTGAAAGTGCTGCAGACACTGTTTTAGTTTGAAAAACTCACGGGTTCAATGGACCAAAATGGAGACTTTTGAAAACGATGGCGTGGCTGCCCTCAATCGCTCTGTGTATCCTTGACGACCGTGTAAACAATAACATCATGCTCATTCTTGTACCCATAGATGTGTTTGTGTAGATTTCCCATTTGACCGCTCCAAGCATGTAGACGCATCCCTAAATAATAGGTTATCTAATAGGTTGTACCTGCATGAATGGTCATGTGACATGCGTTTTCGGTTGTGTAGTGTAGATGGATATGGTTTCTGAAACGCAGTGCAAACGCCAGTGTAGACAAAGATCGTTTTCATTCTAAAACGCTATTTTAAAACAAAAATGCACTAGTGTAAACGGGGCCTCAGACACAACCTCCATGGTTGCAATAGAACTGAAAGAGAATTCCGGGATGATCTCCATGGTAGTATCAGGACAGACAGAGAGTCCACAAGTGACCACTGTGGTCAAAACAGGGCAGGCTAGAAGCTCAAGAATGACTTCAGTGGCCAAGACAGGACAGACAGGGAACTCACAGGCTGGGGCCAACACCGGACTGAGCTCTGGGGCTTGAGCAGGCTTTGGCGCGGATTCATAGGTTGGAGAGCAGTGTGAGGCCCAAACAAGGAAAACAAAGATAAATCTCATTATAATGCATCCAGATGATTTACATTTGTTTTTTTGTTCAGTAATGAATATTTGTTAAAAAAAAAAAAAAAAAAAAAAAATGGTAAGAACAAAACAGGCTTAATTTTTTTGAAGAAAAATATTCATCCCTTTATAAGTTTCATAAAAAATAAATAAAATATCCAGCGATGCTGAAAAATACAATGCCACGCAAAATTGTGTAAAAATACAAAAAAAAAAAAGAATACTAAAATAAAGTGATAATAAAAGAGAGGCAGGAGGCAATGTTGTCTAATTTTACCATTTAAATGTTTTATTTGTTTTTCAATGACACTGGCTTTATAAATCTCTATTTCTTTTGCACTTGCTATCTTAGGAGATGCGTTGAAATTGTAAACCGTGAAAATGATAAAATACATTTCATAAAACTACTTACAAGCAGTGTACGTCCAAGGCAGAGGACGACCATACCTGCTCTGCCCCGATTTATAACAATACAGGTCATTTTATAGCTTTAAGGTTCACATATTTACATAGGTACAGCAACGCCTCATGGCACAACCACAAACCCTTGTTTTTATCTTTTTATCATTTTTTCTTAAGAATTATATATACACACTTCCATTAATCCGGCGGCCTGCTGCCAGGGAAACACAGTTACAATAATTTGTATACTAATGTAATTCTTACATTACCTGTAACTTACAATAAAATTAATACAGAGCTCAATCTATTGTCTTTTTCATAAAAAAAAAAAGTAAACTTATCCATAAGATAAGTCAACAAATAAAAATAAACATATTGCACTTACATCAGGACCGCTGTGGACCTGGATCAAAGTGGAAAAGGGAAATTCAGCTGAGTGCAATGAACAAAGCAACCAGTGAAACCTCTAAATAAATAACTACATTTGTTTGTATTGGTAAAACATGTCGTCTTATCAACAAATATAGGGAAAGATCCTAAGTGACCTTGTGCCCTATTAAATACAGAGTGCATGATTAAACCTAAAGTCTGGAAAAACAACATTTTAAGTGTAGAAAGAGAAGGTTAAGTAGGTCTGGAAGCTTCATAGTTGAGTGCCATTATGTCCTGAGAATACTGTCTTTTCCATTCTTAATGTGGAGCTACAATGAATGGCTTATTGGCTTTACATACGCAGCTAAGCATGTTTTGTATAGTTTTTAGAGACCAAGGACAGTCCATTTCAAGCTCAGAGCGAAATGCTCCAGTCTTCAGGTTCAGTTTGGTCCATTCCTCTAGATCGTTTGTACACTTTATTTATGAAATGTGTATTAAATTAGGGTTTTGCCATCATTTTTTGCACCCCTTCATGTGATATGGAGTCGACAGACATGGAGGAAGGTTCACAGGAACACCACTGAGCGATATGTGCATGATCAATGTATTCTACGTGCCATCCAGACATCCAACCCCATAGGCACAAGACATTTCTGAAATGTCCAGGAACGTCATCATGAAATGGAGAATAAAGAGAGGTGCAGTGCTTGAGCAGAAGAAGAGAAACATGCTAAACAGTACCCAGCTGTCTTAGTGTTAAAGAGGCAATAATCGCCTCTTTTGTCTCCAGTACACTTGGAAAACCAATTAAATAACAAAATTCAAATGGGAATAACCAGCATTATTCAGCATGGTGGTGCCCCACTCGTCCAGCGCCATTAGGTTGGTCACACTAACTTTTCCTCCATTGTTCACCTCTTGTAAACGAAGCCTTGTGCATTTCTCCACTCCCTGTCTTTTCATCACATTAACAGACAGAATGGCTGATGAGAATGAAATGCTAAGTGAAAGAAACCTCTCCAATGCTACTTTATATAGTCTCTTTCTCTCTCTGTCATCTTAGGAGGAGGAGGAGGATGTCGATGTGGTGCTGGGTTTCTTTTGATTCACTAAGTCCACGTAGAGTTCTGAACGCAGAAATCGAGGGTACGAGTCCTTCTCCATCAGGCCATATATCCTCCTCTGGGCCAGGTCGAAGCAAGAGCGATCAATGTTTTGCAAGTTTTCTTTAGTATGTTCCCTGGTGTAGGAATCCAAATTCACCTGGAGGACAAACAAAAAGCCAGTTTAGCCAGAAAGCATGTTTGCGGATTTCCCCCAGTCCATATATGGACCGTCTATAGACCTCGTGTTCCAGGAGGGCCACCTTCCAGCAGAGTTCAGCTGTATCCCTAATTAAACACATCTGAACCCATTGATCAAGGTCTTCAGGATCACTAGAAACTACTAGGCAGGTGTGTTAGAGCTAAACTCAACAGGAAAATGGCCCTCCAGGAGCAGGAATAGACACCCTTGGTCTAATGCATATTGCATGGAAATGGCAAATCACTACTTCTAATGCAATATGACTGACTTTATGCATCATCCAAGTGTTTTATTTATATTCCACGTGGAAAAAAGTCATGTTTACATTGACTATTAAATACTTTGTGCTTACTATTTGTGGAAATTCTGACAAATCATGGAGACTTAACACTTATAAACACAACTTTGTTGGTTTCTATGACATTTTCTATAACCATTCACGAAGATTGACACACTGAAAGCTATTTCACTTTTAAAAAGGAGTGAAAAAAAAATCACCCCATATCTTTGGCAATTTAGTATATAATTGATTATGGTTGCCAAACGTTTGATTATTGTAATAGGTCACCACTTGCTGTTCATTGAAAAGTCAGGGTCCTGAAACTAAAAGCAGTTGAGAAAAATGTTTTTATATAAATGTGTGTGTGTGTCCTACATGCACATAAAACAAACTGTGATGGTAAAATGGTCTCTATCCAGTAGCCAGAGTAAGCTGAAATCTGGACTGTGCTTCATGCTGGAAGTCAAAGTTCTTGCAACTTGAAATTACACACAGTCTTCTTTAGCCTTACTGCTCAAAACATTGTTGTGAGATCTGATTTTGAATTTCCAACCCTCTTTCCAAGTTTGCAAAATGAAAACATGCACTCATGCTATCTGCTGTGTTGTGCGGCCAAGAGGGAGACCATTAGTCAGGCATGACATCATATCCTCCATGGCTGCTTCTTTGGCCAATTTTTTAGGCTCATGACACAAAGCAGATTATTTTAAGAACATTTCCAGCCTTTTTTATGCTGCTAAATACAGAATGGTAGCATTGTTTATATGCAGTGAGTGGTATTCAGCAATTCCCAATTAACATTGAACTAAATATGAGACTTCATGCTCACCTCCTTACAGGACTGGATGGCAATGAATTCCGCAAAGATTTTCTTAGCTTTTGATGCCATCTTGGACTGTGATTTAATCTTCTTGTAATCGTCACAGGCCAGCCAGAAATCCAGATTCTCTTCACTAAACTCGGTGCGCAAGAAAGCTCTAAACGCCGCCAGCCCATCTGATGAGGGAGAGGGAAAAATAAAGAGGCAGAAAAGGGTAGATGTTATTGGATGGATAAACAGAGAACCATGGAAGAGGTAGTGCTGAGCGCCAAACCCTGAGTCACTACTTTACGCATAAACATGAGAACATGACTCCAACCAACGATTTAATTACATTTGTTCTCCTATGAAACTCCTGCTGCTATGTCCTGGGCGACATGAAACATTTTCATAATTATTCTATTATTATTTTTCAGCATTTCTTATTTTAATTAAGTTCCTGATTCACTTTCAGGCTCTCAACTTGAAATTCAAACCTATTACTTGTACTAAAGGTTGCTGTAGCTGCCAAACACAAGAAGGTAGACACTGCAGCAAAATGATAATATTTGCACTGATTTTAGATCATCTTTATGTAACCAGCAATACAGATGAAGTAGCTATATTTTATTCAGTACAGAAGAAAAAAAATACCAATAATTCAGCCTATGATTATTTTACAGCACATGCATCACAGTGACTTCCTTATATAGTAGCATTACACACATTTTTTTAGATTTCCTTTCAGCTCTAAAGGCGCCCAGTATTAAATAGAAGGAAGTGTGGCCCCGTCCCAAAGCACGCAATCACCTTTCCGTTCATAAGAGCCTGCTGATAACAGCATGCGGATGCTCTCAGGTTTTCATATGAGGGAAACAATCACTGCGGAAAAAGACATCTCCTGCCTCAAATTTCAGGATCTAATTGCATCACAAGCACTTTCAATGTCACAAAGCAAGTGAAAGTGCTTTGATCTGTGGTCTTTCTCTGACTCCATACAAATGTAGGATTCAATTCATCTAGGATTACTATGGGAGCCATTGAGCATGTTCAACAGACCATTCATTCAGTGACTCAGAGCAGGAAGTCGAGAGAAAGCATGCATGCTTAACACACTGCAACAATGCAGTCATCATCCCTGTGGATTCAAGCCAAGCCAATGGAATTCATCAAATACATCCAATATAACAAGTTCATCACATACATGAGGAAAGGAAATGACATGAAGAGAATATGTCTTACATTTGTGGATGAGCAGCTTGTCCAAAGATTCTCCCCACTTCATTGCCTCTTCTGGAGTGGGCCTGAAAATAAAGGCAGAACGGTTTTTCAGCAAACCCATCTCTGTCAGGTTTCTCATTGTGTGACCCATTCGAAGCTTTTCTCTCACTTGAGTGTGTGTGAGCATCTGTTGGAGTGTGTGAGTGTCTGAATAAGTCTCTCTTGGATGGCCTCTTTTATACTTCCCACTGTGGGGGTGGGATCAGACTGCTCCAATAGGATTACGTGTCAGCCGGAGGCTCCACCCACAACTTCTCTCATAGACTCATTCTGCCTTCATTGTCTGTCTAAACTCAGCACCTACAGTCTGTAGCTCTAACACTTACTGTGACACTGCCAAATAAGGAAACTGTATCTAACAGGGGAGTGTTATTTATCATAAAACCATCAGTCAGAACATAGAGAGCACTTAAAGATGTGTGCTTTACTCTCTTTTTTTTGTCCTACTTACAACTTATGTGCATTGATTTGTAGATCTGTGCTATGAAACAGTTCATATTCTGCAGCTCATAGCTGAACACACTTAAAATACTAATACTAACAATATCATTCATCGCCGCAATATAAGCGTTTTTGCAGCACATATCTAATCATAATTTAACCCTTTGATGCATTACTTAGTCTACATTAGACAGATCTTTTAAAGACATTTTAACTATCATGGTATACACATATTATATCAATGATAGTCAAATATATATAGTAAGTTAAAGTTTTAGTAATTTCGTTGTGTTTTTTTATTTATTTATTTTAATTTGTCTATATAGTTCTACTTATTAGTATTATCGTTATTTAATTTTTATTTCATGGTGACAAACTGAAATAAAAGAGTTTAATTTTATTTTATTTCAGTTCACTTTTTTTAAGTAACGAAATGTGTTTTTGTTTTAGTTTTAGATAAACCTGTGACAACGTGGTGATAAACCATCTGTCTGTGGAATATGGAATATCTATTACTACCATCTGTCTTTACTTTTGCAGTACAGATGTGTAACTCTCTCAAAAATTAATCATTTATTTTGGGGAAGCACTAAATCAAAGGGTTAAACTAGATTATTTATAATTGCAAAAAAATCACTTTTAAAGGTATTCATCTAAAAGACATCTTTTTAGACCTTTCTCAGTGTGTCTGTCTCTTTCATCCCACACACAAGAGCAGAGAGCCACCAGCTGGATCATTGCCAAGGAAGCAGGCGGACATCACAAATACACACACACAAACACACACACAAGCTTACTTGATAGACTTCATGGATTTGTCGAGCTTGCCGACTGGGCTGCTTCCAGGAGACTCATTCCTCCTCCTCAGGAAAGCGAGTCGATTCTTCATGTCTTTGGCCCTGTACACAAATGCACAGAAGGGAAAGAGTTGAGTTCTGAAGGTGATAAACAAACCAACAAATCAATCGAAGTCATGGAAAACACAACACCGTAAATCCAAATCAGATCGTCAGTGCAGTAACCCATTAAAAAAAAGTTCCTTTGCCGTACATGTTTTCCTCAATCCGCAGTTATCAAAGTTGAGAGGATGTTTAAAGTTCCTAGATCCGTTTTGAGAAACTCTTTCTGCCTCTTGTCAGTCTCTCTTCCTTCTCGCCAGTTCTGTGTCTGAGCGAGAGGATGAGTGAAGGGAGGGTTGTGCCACTCTCCGTACCATCGTTCTGCTGTTCAAGTGCCACCGGGAGTCCCGGAGGCCCTAACCTAGGGCCGATGGGCCCCGGGGACCGCTGTGGAGTGCAGCTGCATCTCCAAATCTCCAAAAACCTGACTGTTCACCCCTGGATCCATGTCTCATGAGATGCGCGCTGAGCTCCGGAACCTCCAGATGCCCGTCCTCCCTCTGCCTGACCTCAGGTACCTCTTCCAGAAGAGCAGGCTTCGCACAATTTCCGCCCACTGATTTCCACTGTGGCTTTGCAGATCCTCTGCCCTCATCATCTCCATTTGGCCTCTTGTAACGCAGGCACAGGCTGATGACAGTACCAAAAAAAGAAGCTGAATCACATTTTTGGCGCTCCCAAGGCCACCGTTTCCACTTAAAGCACACACTGAGTGTTCCTGCGGACCATGATTGTACAATAGGCATGAGGTGTTGTTAGATACAACATTAAGTTTCTACAATTCAAATACCCAATAAACAATTATTCTGCCTTGTAACATAGTACATCAGCGTAATTGTTCATCTGTTTACAGTTGCTGAGCTACATACTTGATGTTCTGTAAATTTGCTGTTGTATAACAACTTATCTAAATAGAATTTACTGTCAGAACTATTCATTTTGTGATCTGTTCATTGATATTTTTTTTCCAGACAATTGGTGTAAAAATATTTTACAACTGTACATATACTACTGTTCAAAGTAATTGTTGCTTTGCATTTTTTTTAAATGTCTTTTTAAAAAAAAAAAACGTTTTGCTGCTCACCAAGGCTGAATTTATACAATAAAACTGTGAAATATTTTAACAATTTGAAATAAATGTTTTCTATGTGAATATATTGTAAAATGTATTTTATTCCTGTAGTAAAAGCTGAATTTTCAGCTTCATTACTCTAGTCTTCAGTGTCACATGATCCTTCAGAAATCTTTATAATGATGATTTGCTGCTCAAGAAAGATAGAATTAATTATTATTTATTTTTTTCCAAAAACTGATATAATTTTTTCAGGATTCTTTGACGAAAATAAGGTTCAAAAGAATTTATTTGAAAACAAATGCAGCATTTATTTGAAATACAGTTATTTTCTAACAATGTAAATGACCTTTGATCAATTGTGATTCATTATGATGATAATACGGTATTTATGGAAGTAATAGTTGGTTATGCAGTGATTTGCGTCAACAGTGTGAACACAGAAACGGCCTTTACAGTGCAAATAAGTCAAATTCTGGAATAACTGCTGGCTAATAATCTGACCAAAAATGTTTCACTCCTCTGGCTAGGATGACGGAATGCGTAGACAAGCCTCAACAGGAAAAAGGAAGTCTGCAACTATTTATGACATATTATGTTGCCCTTTAGGCCGGAGCTTCTCAAAATTCCCCCTCTTTAAAGAGGACTAGCTGGTGACCATGCTGGTCAAAATACAACACCAGGCTCTTCTCGTTCCAAGTAAAATTACAACACAAGTCCTGAGCAAGATCATACATCAGGATTACAGAATCCAAGCAGTTTAGTTTAAACTATAAGTACCCCCCCAAGTACCAAAGCTAAGGCTGTTAGTATCTGAGAATCCAAGCAGCTCGGCAAACTGGGAAATGAGATGATGAAACGTTAGTCAGCCGTGGTGTGGCTAACTGAGAGGAAGTTCCTCACACCAGATGTTTGAGAAGGAAGGCGACAAAGCTATTTTAAAAGCTATGGAAAATCTAAAAATCTAAGTCTAAATGCTACACACCTATAACTTATAATTGCCGGCATACAACTTGATGGTTTTATCTAATTAATTACAATACATTTTGCCTTATTTAATACATTATTTATGGCTGGTGTTAACCTTTGAGGATGATACCAAAAGAAAGTTTTGTCAGATTTGGTTAACTGGGAAGAATAAATGCGTAAAGTTCGGTAGTAGAACTTCAATGAGTATACAGTATTCTCATAACTTTATTCTGTTATAATAATTGTAATTTTTTAAACAATTTAAACTATCATCTAAAATCTTACAGTCAAATCTGTTTTACATTAAGATCTGTGATATTTGACAAAGACATTTACACATAAACCTTTTTTATTTTGAATTCTCTGGTGTCACATAAGAATGTGAAAGCGCTCAGAATTGAAACCCTCCAGAGTCTGCTCAGATAACATCATAACTGCTGAAATCATCAGGCTTTTTGGGAGATAAACTGACTCACACACATGACTTAGATTTCAAACAGCTATCAAAACATTGAAAATGCCAAATAATGCAGTATTTTGGATGGATTCCGATTAATGGCACATTTGTATGTCAAACTTTGCGCAGGAAACCGAGTAGATGAAACAAATAAATCAAAAGATATTAATTCTAAAGCTCTCTTTGTATAAAAATAGAGCTTTTACAAGGAATAAATGAAAGTTGGCCAATAGGAATGTGTCAGACTGATTTATTTTTAACTTCCAGTGGGAGATCTGGCTTAAAATGAGAAGGTTTGAGAAGGAGGGTGTTGGATCATACGCACAAGAGGAAAGATTCTCATTGGTTTATGGGCCCTGGAAAATACTTCGAAGAGTAATGAAACATTTTACGATCCAGGTCGGGTTTCACTGGGATCTTATAAGCTGTGTAGCTTTGACGAAAACAGATGAATGCAAACAATAGGAAAACTGGCCTAAGAACAGTCCTTTGAGTCTATAACTTATGTAGACAGTGACATAAGGCTGAGTTTGTCCTCATTCAGCGCACAGAAATCGACAGGTTTTGTAAGGCCCTCAGTGACATTAAATGCAATGCTGCCACCTACTGGATATGATCATTATCGACACTATTTATGGGAGAGAGTTGTGACACCACCAGTATAACCACTTAAAAAACTAGCTACAGAAATAAACTTGATAGAAAGATAACTCAGTGAAAATACAAAGGATTTGCCAAAACAACAACAACAAAGTAAAGAAATAGAAATTTTACATTCCATCCAGTTTAAATGTGTATAAGATTTGTGTTAAAGAATCATACACACTCACACACACACACACACAGAGAGAGCGAGAGAGAGAGACTAAATCCAGAAGAACTGTGGTAACATCTCCAAGATGCTTCAAGAAACCTTCCTGCAAAGCTACAGTACTGTTCAAAGTTTTAGGAACCTGTTTTAGCACTAACACTTATTATTATTATTTTTAAACAATTAACCAATATTTGGTGTGACTACCCGTTGCATTTAAAACAGCTTTTGTCCTTAGTACACTTGCACATAGTTTTTCAGGTAGCTTTGCAAGTAGGTCTCTTGAAGCATCTTGGAGACGTTGCCACAGTTCTGGATTTATTCTGTCTCAGTTTGTTTTGTCATTGCAGATGGACTGGATGATGATGAGATCAGATCTCTGAGTGGAGCACTGACTCTTTGTGGATACAAAGATCTCACTGGATTATTACAATTAATAGCAAAAGGAATGTTTGGAGATATAAAGTGATATTTATGTATTTGAGATCAAATAAATAAAGTAGGTGCTTCACAAAGACATTTTTCAGTTGGTTATTAATATATTTTTCTTTAGTGTGCCAATAGAAAATATTAATTTCCTTCAGAAAATATTGTGAACAATGTGTCCTACAAGATAAAGTATGACCCACACAAAGTTCTGATCTCACCAGTCGCACTAAATTTAGAAGTTAGCAACTTCTCCAATATGCTTAAAACATCCATGAACACATCATGTGTTTATCATGATAAAGATAAGAATTGGCCATATTCAACCGTATTTAACCTGTCAGATGCATAATAATTAATAACTATATTTTCTTGTAAAGATAAATAAAGTGTAGTTGTAGCAAATGGTGTCAATGGATCAAGGGTTATCTAGTAACCAGATCATATTTAGTGTCTCTCTTTTAGCCACTAACAATCCACATTCAGTGAGCATTCCTCTGTGTGTGAGTGTGTGTGTGCACGTGGCACAAGGAAACACCCTCTGGCCATTCAGTGCCACAGTGTTGAGATTCCACACTGCTTTGCAACACCATTATTAATGGCCATGTGGCATCAGTCTGGCTGCCCTTCTGCACGAGAAAAAAGCCACGCCAGTGAAAATGTGTTACGGAGTATTAGTTCAGCTATAAAAAGAGGAGGAAAGAGGACTGAAAAATCACTCAAATACTCATACTTGGCCTTCAAATCAAACACATACTTGGCCTTTTGGCTCAGATCAAGCATAGTAACAGTGCTGTTACAGTACCTTCCAAAAATGTAGTGTAGAGAGTGCAGGGTAAGATGAGCTTCACCAGAGGAAAATAAGATGCACTGCATGCTAGGTTTATTGCTCTTTCATAGCTATGTTTCATTTAAAGGAATAGTTCACCCCCCAATTTTTTTTTTTTTTTTTGTGAATATTTCCTCACCCTCACTCTTCCAGCCAAAATAGCCATAACAATCCATAAATAACACTTCCTCCATTGAAAAAGTCCATCCCCTGTTGTGCTCTCACTTCAAAATCCACCAGAATATTTGTTTATAGCTGTTTTCATTTAATAAGGTTGTTTGAGCTCTGCATACTTCTCATCTGATTCAGACCAGATGTCTATTTCACTGGAGAAAGCAATATACAAAACTTGGTTTGGAATTGTAAATGCCTTCATGATGGATTTGTTTCTTACAAATGCACAGTTTTTGGCTTCACAAGATGTTAATTAATATACTGGTGTGGATGACTTGTGGGTTATTGATGTTTTAATCAGCTGTTTGGACTCTCATTCTGACGGCACCCATTCACTGCAGAGGATCAATTGGTGAGCAAGTGATGTAATGCTACATTTCTACAATGAATAAACAAATTTTACATCACATTTACATCATGGATTGTCTGAGAGTAAATTCTCAGCACATTTTCATTTTCGATTGAACCTTTAAATACTAAATTTGTAAAATTCCTTTCCATTACACATTTGGCTATGCTTTTAGCTAAAGCGAATTACCTGCATTCAGTTTTATCAGTTCATGCATTGTTAGGAAATCAAACCCTTTGTCACTGCTAGTCCCATGCTCTACTGTTTGAGCTTCAAAAAAAAGACAAAGTAAATGCACAGAACTATTAAATTAATGTCAAAAGCATAAGTCAAACTTGAAAAAAACAGGTGAAGCTATTGGACAAATTTTATATATCAAAGTTAAATGAGAATATACATTTAAGTGAAGCTTTTGAAGCAATGAAACATCTATTACATGATCGCAAATCATTTTTTCACACCTGGACGTTGGCCTCTCCTACTAATTTACAAGTTTAAACTTTTGAAATGCTAAGCTCTTTAGTTAACACTTTTGAGACACCATATGGCATAGTGCATGATCGGTTGCATGTCCAGTTGTGTCAGAAGCTGTGCAAGCTGCATTTGGAAAGGACATTAAACGTGACTGCATTGCTTGACATTAAACGTCTATCATGCTTGAGAGATCGTGAACCCTCATTTAGAGAAAAAACCATTGGGGTAATTATCAAGCAGAAGCAGCTGCTCCCGCGCCTCCTCACGGCACAGGCCTGTAATCTCTCGACAGGAAGGACACGCCCTCACTGGAATTTATCAAATTAGGATGCTCTGATCCAGCTCCTCTGAGCCTGTTGACAGACATTTCCCCACAGCCAGCCCTGCAGGGTAAGCCAGAGATAGAGAAGGAGAGGAGATGGTTGCAAGCCACAATTATCTCCAGGCTTTGCCAATTCCCTCTCTGCCCGGCTCATATTACTGCCCATAATAGAGCTCAGCACTATTTCAGGCCGTGAAACCAGGACACTTGCTGTGGGAAAGACATTTAGATCGTGACGACTATTGTGATGATGCGCGGTTGGACTTCAGTTTAAAACAAGTGCAATGTGGAGTCCAATAGGAGTCTCTAAAATGCTGGATTTCTGCACCAAAACACTGGTTTAACTACGAAATATATCATATTTGTTCAAGCAATGTGCTTTCATGTGCGTGTATTGTGTGCGTAATACATTTGTACATAATGTACAATAATAATACATTAAGTACTCTGTACATCTCTCACCCTCACTTTAATGTCTCCTTCAGTGCCTTAATGTAGACCATTCTATTAATTTAATTAAATTAAAAGCCTAAAATAAGTAATAAAATAACTGAAAGTTACATAAAAATAAGCTAAATAAATACATTTTTATATTTTTGGAGTGAAATATGTTCCTCACATATTTTTGATACATTTCATGAGATTCACACAAGCAATTTAATGAATCAATTCAGAAACACTTTAAAATATCTTATGTGAAGAACATCAGGAGAGATTTAAACCACGACAGATTTAAACCAACACAAAATAGGAAAAACACTTTCAGGTTAATGAAACCTCCAAACATCAAAAGCCAAAAGAAAGAAAAGCTGAAACATCAGCAATTCGCGTGAAGCTCTTCCAAACGCCCTGCCAGACGAGCCACAGGAGATGTGAACTCCTGTCACCCTCATCTTTTCCCTTTTCTAAAGTAACCTCATGCTTTCTATTTTTACCTCCCTCCTTCCCTCTTCTCATTACTGTGAGAACTCTCAGAGCAGCAGAGGAGACACTTATAGGAGCATTTGGTCCCTACCTTTCAAGGTACTTCTCAGAGAAATCCACCATTGTGTATAAGGTGTGTGTGAGGGGTGGAAGAGCAGGGTGCTGGGACAGTCACATTCCTCTAACCGCACACAAAGCCTCTGTATCTTTATATAGCACAGGATCTATGAGAGGCAGAACTAGTGTGAGCCAATCACAGGCCATATCACCACTACCGCAGACTGCTGTACTGTGTGTCAGTGTGTTTACAGCACACAAACTGTTCCACATACAGTCTGTCTGTCTGTTTACATGTGGCTGACAGATGTTTTTATGTTAAATTGATTGAACCGTATAATGAAGCAGATATGTCGATATTTCAGTTGGTGTGTGCGATTTGCTATTTTTATCTATCTATATCGTTATGCACATATATATAGAGTTTGGTGTTAATATTTTTTTTTTTTTCAGTAAGAAATGTGACAGTAAAAACATCATGGTATATTTTCCATAAAAATATTAAGGAGCTGAACTGTTTTCAGCATTAAAAATAATCGGAAATACTATTTGAGTATCAAACAGAAAACAGTTATTTCAAATTGCCATAATATTTCATAATTTTGCTGATTTTAATTTATTTTCAATAATAAATGCAGTCAAATAAATGCAGCCTTAGTGAGCAAAAAAAAACTTATTTCAAAAACAATAAAAATTTGGCAGACTCAAAACATCTGAATCTAAATGATACATCTAAAACTTTTTGGGTCCTGCTTTATATTAGGTGGCCTTAACTACTATGTACTTACATTTAAATTAATAATTTGGTACAGTGCACTTATTGTGTACATACATGTTCTTTCACTGTACTTATATTGTTAATAATACCTTTATGTATTTACATCTGTAATTAATTTCTATAATTACATGTATAATTACACTGTTGCCCCATCCCTCACACTTTAACCTACCCTTAAACTTACCCATACCACTTAACCTGTCCCTAAACTTACCCGTATCCCACCTCAATAGCAGTAAAAGTGTTTTACAATACAATATGAACACAATAAGTACACTGTACTTATTTTTTGATGTAAGTACATAGTAGTTAAGGCCACCTAATATAAAGTGGGACCGTTGGGACATAGGTACTTTGGCCTAATATATGTATTATTATCCAAAAGGTATCTGACATTTATTGTACAAAGAGAAAACACAACAAAGCTAGTTTCAAATTCTAAAATAGTTATATATATATATATTAGTGCTGTCAATCAATTAAACCATTTAATCGTGTTAATCACAGTCATGGACTGTGATTAATCTTGATTAATCACACATTTAAAATACTAGGATTTACCTGTAAATGTGTTGAAATAAAGAAATGTATGACAAACTAGTTTAAGGAAACAGAACCTTCCACATCTCCGCCAGGTATGAGACATAATCCTTATTATTCTTTTTTTTTTTTCAGCCATTATCAACCTTTATACTGGCAACCAAGCCACAGATCGCTTCAATCCCATTACACATTTACCCAACTATTATCAAAAGTATTTCTAAATAAATACAACAAAACATTTTCTTGCGACCTTGCATGAAATATTATGATAAAATGCATTATGAAGAAGAATTGGACCTGTTCTGCAGGTGCATTAGAGCTAACATTAGCATCATGATACATAAGACAATTTATTAGAATAGTACACTTTTACTCAGAACTCACTTTAAACTTCCATCGAGTGTTTGTAATAGCTTCCTTTTGCGATCACATGTGAATACACCCACGGCTCTGTAATTTTTTCCCTTGACTGTATTTTCAAAATAGCCCAATTGTGCGGGGAGACCATGACCCTGGCAACACTGGTTCACTGTACCCTTATAAAATATGAGTATACAGATCTCTCGCGCACTCTCACTCTCTCTCTCGGACACACACGCGCTCTCTCTCCGCGACTTTTGTCGAGCCCGGCGCCTCATAATCACACAATCCCTGCGTCCCAATGTGCATACTATCAATCCTATATTACCTAAATAGTATTGAAAATTACTAATATCACATAGAATTTAGGATGGATAGTGTGCATATCGGGACGCAGGCTTCCGCGTTGCGATGACCACAAGAGGTTGGGGTCAAACCTTTTCAAATGATTAATTTGCGTAAAAAAAATATTAACGCCTTAAAATTTGTAGATTAATAGCATGCGTTAACATGTTAATGTCGACAGCCTGATGTGTATATATATATATACATTCATATTGTGACACTATGACACCTGACACTCTAGGAAAACTGCCCTAAATCATCCACTAAAATGACTATCATATGTTTGTACATCTATATGCCTTTTACATTAGTGCACATTCTATGGATCATTGAGACCATTCATGATCACGTTCAGTGGCTTTCACCAGATGCCCAATAATTTAATTTAATCAAAGTTGAATTTGTCTTTGAATGGAAACACTCATAATGAGGTAATGTGATGACAGGCACTCCAGCCACCACACCTGGGAATTTCGCTCGCAAGCTCGTGTTGACAGTGAAGGTTAGAGTCTGCAAATGCATCCTGTAACATGAAAGCAGCTGTGTCCTGAGCCCTTGGGTGTGCCACGGCTCAGCTGCTCACAGATCAGTTGAATATGCAGACTGGACATCTTTCTCTTTCACCAGAGGTCTGCAGTTCCACTGATCTCAGATGAGTGCTAGTGTTTGCTTGCTGTGTCTAGTCTGCTGTCATAAACCAGGTGCCAAAAAGGTCGAAGAAAAAAAAGACTTCCTGCTATTAGAGCCAAACCAGGTGCAGCTGCTATCACATGAACTGCTCTGTGTAGGTGGACATTTCTTCTTATTTTTTTTCTTCTCCTTATTAGGAGCTTTTAGATCAGAGTTAAATATGCTTCTAGCTACTTAATATCAATTTTACATGCTGTTGTGTACTCAAGTTAGAAGCAGAATATCAACATGTATTTCTGTATTCTATTCTATTCAGTAAATGTCCCCCATCTGAATTAATATACAAGTGATCAATAAACATTAAATTACTATGTGCAAATGTATGCAATATTAATGAGAATATAGTGCAAGCAGCAATGATGGGGTCAAGCCCATTGGCAGAATGGGCAGCCAAAGAAGAATCATGAATAAATAAATAATGTCAATTTTGATGCCATTTTTATGTTTTGTTGTGTTATAGTGCCACCTGCTTTTTTATGTGTCCTCAGACAGAGCTCTTACAAAGGTGTTTCTAGGAATTAAAATTGATTGGCTACACTTTCAGCACAAGTACTTTCATATTTCCCTGAATATTCTACAGATAGTAGCTTCTCAGTGAGATACTTGACCTAAACTTTCATTACAAATGAGAGAGAACATACAGGTAATAAATTAAGATCACGCAGGAATCCTTTTATATATTGGCCAAACCTAAATAATGATACATCTTATTCCCATATCCTGTAGGTAAAACATTCAGAAAAAAAAAAAAAAAACTCCTGATCAATTTTTAACATTCTATCCTGTTCACAAATTCAGTGTACAGTAGCTCATATGAAGCAACTATGATAAGATACAGTGAGAGATGGAGATGATACGATATCAGAAGTTACTGATTTTCAACCGTTGCTGACATGTTGTCTACATGCTGTTGAAGATATGTAAATTCAGGGGAGAGAAGAGAAGACATTTGGTGTGATATTCCTGTTTAATATTGTGATGCCAACTAAATGAGGCTCAATTTCACATACATTTCACAACACAGTGCTGCCCACATTCCACTCTCGCTATAACAACACTTCTGTTATTGCATATGCTGCGTTGTGGGCATTCACTGAGTCATGTACAAAAATAAAAGCGCGTGTGTGGACTCAACTAGGCCATCTTGGTCTGGTTATAAAGAGTCCAGGAAGGGAACAATGGTTTTGAGTGTGGTAACAAAATATTTTAAATAAACACTTCTCTGAACTGATATGTGATAGGAAAATGGAGAAGTATTGGATCAGATAAAGGTGGATGCATGTTGGTCGACTGTCTTAGCCACTGTTTCTAGCTTAGATACTTTTGTAATTTTGTCTGGATATATCAAACAATAGTGGGTGGAGTTAAAATAACCTTTGCCAACAAGACAGGTTATTTGAACTTAGTCTAAACTGACATTCTGCAAAACAAAGGATCATTAAACACAAATAAGGGTTTACTACTACAGACCCCACAACACTGCAAACCATGCTTTTAAGTTAGTCAACTGATCGATCTGTGACATTTATTTAGATTCTCTGTTGGTTGAATGACAGGACACAGCTTAACTCACAGCTGAACTTTGGTACGCAGTGGATGACTTATTCACGTGAGTTTGTGTTTCCAGTCTTGCTTTCACGAGTATGAATGGAAGTGAATTCAATGCAAAGTCTAGTGTTACTGTGACTTAATGCAGCTGAAACAACAGAATTAGAACAGCTGCAAACTAGTAGTGTGTATGTGTAAAATAAACCACTCCCATGACATGCACTACTTGCACTGAGCTATGATGAATTTCTGATTTTAAATAATGTTGCCGGTTATTTTATGTTTATGTATGTTTTCAATGTGCTGCAGTCACCTAGTTCCCCAAACACCTCTTAAAATACGTGTCTGCAAGAAGATTAAATCATTACAACCTCTTGAGAGACAGAAGCGATATTCAGTCAGTGGAATATTAAGTTTTAATCCCTCAAGCGGATCGGGGGAAAGCAGTGGCTACTAAACATACCAGATCATTTCACCACAGATTAGCCAAAGGCACTAGGCCTGAAACACTAAAAAATGGTGTCAGTACTCTAAACATGTCTCTTTGTGCCTGTTAAAATTAATTTATAAATAGTACATCAACATGATCAATAATTGAAAAACACTGATAAGAAGAATTGAATTTATAGACATTTCATCAAATTCAAAGTCCAAGATAAATCATGTTAATGGCAAAAATATAATCTTTAATGAAACCAATTAAGTAATAAACTGCATTCTCTTGAGTCTGTATGTACAAAAGTGATTGATTGATTGAAGTAAATTAAAAGGTTAGTTCACCCAAAAATTTAAATTCTGTCATTAATTACACACACTCATGTCGTCCCAAACCTGCAATCAGTGTTGTTTACGTTCAGTAGATAGCATGCACATGCTGAACGTAAACAGTGCTGATTATTTTGTTTACGTTCAGTGGATACTCTCCAAAATGGTGCAAGATGGTAACTCGGGGAGAGGAATTGTTGAATAAATTATGTAATTTTTTGTTTTCTTTGCACACAAAAAGTATTCTCGTAGCTTCGCAAAATTACGGTTGAACCACTGATGTCACATGGAGTGACAAGAATTTCACTCACGAAGGCACATGTGCTGTGGTGGTGACAATAAAAGTGATTTGATTTGACATGGACTATTTTACCGATGTCCTTGCTACCTTTCTGGACCGGGAACATTGCAGTTGCATTGCTGTCTATGGAGGGTAAGAGAGCTCTCAGATTTGATAAAAAATATCTTAGTTTGTGTTCTGAAGAAGAACAAGGGCTTATGGGTTTGGAACGGCATGAGGGTGAGTAATTAATGACAGAATTTTCATTTTTGGGTGAACTAACCCTTTAATACTTTTATACAGAAGGGATGCATTAAATGCATCAAAAGTCACAGAAAGGAATTATATTTTTCCAAAAAAAAAAAATCCTGGTAAATGTCTATTTATCAAAGAAGCCTGAAAAAAAAAATGTATTATGGTTTCCAAAAAATGTAATGAAGCACAGATGTTTTCAACATTAATATTTATAATCAGAAATGTTTCATGAGCAGTAAATCAACAAGAATATTTCTGAAGAATCATGTGATACTGAAGACTAGAGAAATGATGCTTAAAATTTAGCTTTGAGCACATATATATATATATATATATATATATATATATATATATATATATATATATATATATATATATATATATATATATATATGTATATATTTTATTTTTTTTTGCTTGTAAATACATTCAAATAGAAAACAGTTCTTTTATATTGTAACTAGTGCTGTCAAACAATTAATCATGATTAATCGCATCCAAAATAAAAGTTTTTGTTTACCCAATATATGTGTGATTATGTGTATGTTTATTTTGTATATATAAAGACACACACATACAGTATATATTTTGAAAATATTTACATGTATTTACATGTTTATATTTATATTAATATAATTTACATTATATAAAAATCTAAAATCTAAATCTAGCATATTTTTTATTAAATATATACATGCATGTGTTTGTATTTATATATACATAATAAATATACACAGCACACACATATAATATGTAAACAAAAACTTATTTTGGATGCAATTATTCGAGATTAATCGTTTGACAGCACTAATTGTAACAATATAACATATTTTAAGATTGTTTAAAGATTTATTTAATACTGCTGTACTTTTGATCAAATAAATGTAGTCTTGTTGAAGAGACATATTTTGAAAACTGGAAAAAAATCCAACCCTAATCTTTTGAAAGTGTAGGTGCCCTGAATGTTGTTATCACAAATACTGTACTAATTAGAATATGGAAGTAGTTTCTGCTCTTTTGATGTGGCTCTTTTTCCTTCCTACAGCACAGGATGAATGCTGAAGTTTGATACTAGATTTAAAGGCTTGCGGAAATAGTTAATTCTCAGAATAATAAGGAATAGTAAAAGTGACGACTGGTAAAATGTTTGTTAAAATGAGTGTCACCAAATCTGTGATTAATGTGACTAATTTTAAATATTTAAATTTGAGTCACCATATCAAAAGAAACATTCTCTGCACAATCTAAAAGTTTGATTCAGACAGTTCCAGTTCACCGTTCCAGATAGTAAAAACTTTTCCTCTATTGTGTTGACCTGAGCACAGGGCAGTTGATGCCACGAGAAGCCGTTTTAACTCTATTGTTCTGTAGGTGTGACAAGTAATAAATACCTAGAGACACTTTGGCACAATTCACACCTCACAATACAAAAGCTCAGATTAACTGTCTGTGAAGAGTTTAACACAGTATCACACATGATAAGACATGCACACACACACACACACACAAGCTCTAGTGAACTATGATAACAACATCCTAACCATCATGGAACTGAAGAAGTTTGAGAAACTATGAATGTAGGACACAACTTCTATAGCTTGTGCAACACACATAGACTGCATACAATGTTACCTTAAAATTTTGCCAAATTAGGTCAAAGGTAGTGTTTCTTTTTTTACAGTTCAAATACCTAACCAATCTAAATCCTGACTACAATCAATCTGATTTCACAATGGGCTACTACTGTCTTCAATCAAATGAAAACTTTTTCATTTGTTAACATTAGTCAACAACAACACACTGAAAAGGATTTACCTGCAAACAATTTCCACTCAGAAACTGCTAGTAAATTTAATAAACAATTGCAAATAAATGGCAAGTAACACGTTGAATTAAACAAGCAATTTTGAAGTAGAAAGACTAGCATTTTCTTGTGCAAAAGTACCCCAATAGTCTTTGTTTTATTTCCAACTTTGAAAAATCCAATATATTACAATGTAGTTATGAGCTTACAATGGAAGTTTTACAGTTTCTAAAGCCTTTACTAATCTTAGTTAACTCTGCATTATTAGTCTTATATCTGTTCGTTTTATTTAACTGGCCCTAGCTAACTTGAAATAAAAATTAAAAGTTGCATTTTTATTAAGTAACCTTAACAAAGATAAATAATACTGTAATGCTACTGTTAATGCATTAACTAATGGTAACAAATGGGAGATAAAGTAAAGCGTTACCCATCTCAAATCACGTCAGCGTCTACCATTACATTTGCCACAGTTATCACAAAACTAGTGGAAATTTCACTATTAGATTAAAAGAACTAACGAAGAACTAAGACCAACAATGAGATTTTTCAAATTTTTTAAAACATCACATTAAATGATAAAATAAGTTAACTAGTTGAGACTGAGAAAATGGGAATGGGACTTACAGGTTTTTGGATTTCTTCTTCTTGGTCCCGTCAGGACGCACGTCACAGCTGCATTCAGAGCCGGCGCTCAGCTGTGGAGAGACCAACAGTCAGCATCATCCAGTAAGGAAAGCAACGCAGCTACAGTTCCACAAGTAGCTAAACCAAGACAAGTTAATCCTCACCGTCTGGTACAGGCCATAGCTCTACACTGTCTGTGCGAGTGTGTGTGACCCTGGTTTCTGTAATCCTCAGCAGTGAGTGTGTGAGATTGTGTGTGTATGTGATATGCTCAGTTGGTTTCCAGCCATGCCTGGATTAAAGCAAGGGGCTCAGACCTTGGAGTCACATTACACTTCCTGTCCTCAGAGGGATATAATAGGCTGAACGGACCGAGGAGAAAACAGGGGGAGGGGGAGTGAAAGTGGGCTGTCAGTCTGAAGGTTTGAAACCACTTTGAATGTAGAAGAATGAGCCATTGTGTGCAAGTCCTATCTTGACCCATGGTCTGGCTGTAGCCATACATGGCACAGACGTCTCGTGTTGCGACTGGACAATAAACAGCTTTTCTTGGCCCTCTCGGTTAGACAAATATTTCCCCTTCTGTATATATAATGTTTTGTATCACATCTGAGCTCCCTCAGGATTTGTCACACCTCTGAAAATGAGACTTTATCGAGCAAAAACATTGTTTCAACAAACTCTTGTGACAATGGCACATTATTCTCTAGACTTGGAAGGTATCTACTTTATTGTGGTGTACGGTGTTTAGGAGTAATGGCAAAGTAAGAGAAACTGTGGATAGTTGTAACACAGGGGTTTAACTATGCAAATATTAAAACAAACAAACCTGCTGTATATAAATACCACGGCTGTCCTTTTTAATTGTCAGGCCATTTTATTTTTGTCTAGCTTGTTCGGAAGGAATTACTTTTTTTTCTTTTCACAAGTAAGTGTAAGTGTAATGGATTATCAAACAAATAAACCAAAAAAGTAGGCTGTTGACTTGATATGTGTTTTTAAGCAGACTAAATGATTGGAGAAGAAAGAAGTCTGTCGTTTATTGGGTTATGGATATTTTGTTTAAAGATTTCAAAGTCAAATAAATAAATAGTGCATGGATGAATCGTTCACAATAAAGCTCTATCTATTTTCCAAATGCATGTTATTTTATCAATAACATGCATTTATGAACTGGATATGGGAAATCTTCATTTCACACTGACTTTACGTCCATAATTTCTTTTAGGTAGTTACAACTCACCTCAGTACAGGGGTAGTTCAAAACAACTCTACACAGAAGCTTTTTATTATTATATTACGTACAGGTATATATGAGTACACCCCTTAGCATTAATAACGTTGGAGGGCATGATTGAGTTATCTTAAATTCAAGAAACTCTTTAAATGGGTAGTTCTGAATTTAGATGGGTTGTTCTGAGAACAGCGTTATCAGAACCCACCCATAGTCTCACAGGGGTCAGAACGGTCAGCTCTGGCATCACAATAAAGCAACTAATCTTAGGACCCTGAATGTGGGAAGCAGGAAAACCAGATTCCCAGAGGAGCCATTTCTGCAAGCTCTGATGCCAGGAGCAGGAGAGGTTGCATTATAGATTTTTTTTTCTTTTTTTCTTTTTTTCTTTTTACCTCACAACTGTAAAATGCTTCTTGTGTACTACTGACTTTAAAACACTGCAAGATATTTACACAAGTTTAGGTCACACTTTATATTAGGTGGCCTTAACTACTATGTACTTAAATAAAAAATTAAGTACAATGTACTTATTGTGGTCATATTGTATTGCAAAACACTTGGGATACGGGTAAGGTTAGGGAGGTATGGCTAGGTTTAAGGGTGGGTTAAGGTGTAAGGGATGGGTCAACAGTGTAATTAGAGAAATTAATTACAGATGTAACTACATATAGGTATTTTTAAAAATATAAGTACAATTTAAAAACATGTATGTACACAATTAATTTAATTTGTAAGTACATAGTAGTGAAGGCCACCTAATATAAAGTGGGACCCAAGTTTATATAAATGTAACGTTATATTTTTTAACACTTTTGAACACGTTGAACTGCTGGATGGAAAAAAAAAACCTGGTATAGCACACATACAGTGGCATGCAAAAGTTTGTGCACCCCTAGTTGTTATTTATTTAATTATTTGCTTGCTTACTATGAATAGTTAAGACAGTAAAACATTAATTACACTCCAACAAGTAGCCTATAAAGATTATTTGGTCTGTTTACACTTTTAGGGTGTATTCACACCTGTCTCCTTTGGTTCGATTGAATTGAACTCAAGTTTCTCCCTTGGTGCGGATCTTTTGGCCAGGTGTGAATACAGCAATCGCACTCGGATGTGGCCCAAACAACCGTACCGAGACCCAGCTGAAGAGGTGGTCTCGGTCCGGTTTCAAACATACTCTGGTACGGTTGAATGGATGAACCAATGGATGGATGACCTTAGCACATGTGTGGGTTTGTTTACAATTTCTGGTTCACTTGCAAAAAGGGCAGTGTGAAAGCGAACCACACCAAAAAAAAAAAAAGCTTTTTTCTGGTGTGAATACACCCTTAGAGTATAAAAAGGGAAATGTGCACCATGCAAGAAACTTGAGCTGTCAGATAACCTTTACCAAGGTCTCAGACATTAGCTTGTTAGGTCTATAGCTCTATAGCTTGTTCACAATCATTATTAGGAAAGGCCAGCAGATGAAAATTTCAAAGCTTTATTAATATTCTTACTTCTCAAAAGTCCCAATAATCAAAAACCATGGGTTCCTCTGAACAGTAATTTCCTTAGTTCGTAATGTAATTAAGAAATGGCAGTAAACAGGAATGGTGGAGGTCAAGCTGAGAAGAAAGACCAAGAAAGACCAAAGAAAGGGGGTGGGGGGGTAATGTTTTTATTTATTTATTTTCTTTTATAGACAAGTTTACATCATGATGTGTTTACTCACTTTTTTTAAAGGCCTGGATTTCATGCCTTCTTGGAAAAGAGCACCACCATATTTCAAACTGATTGTGGTAGAATTTAATTTAGTTCATGGGTGAACTACTCCTTTAATGCTCTGGACTCTCTCCAAAGTAATGGTGACTCAAAAACTAAACATCAGTGTTCTTTAAAGAGAGCTGAAGCTTTGCTTCAGGAGGATGTCCCTACAGTTCATTTACAAAATGTTGTTCTCCAATGAAAACAGCCCACTAAAATGTCAAGTAAAAACATTAGAATGATACTGACGTAAATGCACACACACATAAAATGACGTTAGAGGAAGTCCATTAGTGTGTGACCAGCAAGCTTCTATAAAACAGACATGCGAAGCCTTCAGGTGGATTGCAGATGTAACAATATTTACCCTAGTGTTTCTCAACAGGATGTTTATGAATTAGAAATATGTTTCCATCACTTGTCATGTCAATGTCAAGTCATGTCAATTTTTTTTAAATATTGTTTCAAAGAAACTACAGAAAACTATTCTTGGGCCATGCAGTGAGCAAGCCAAAACCAACTGTGGCAATAAATTAGTAAGGGATAATCAAGCGCTAGCCATGCATTTAAGGATTTTAATGCACGATGTGGAGGCAAAGAACCTCTTGACGCGACCACTTTCAATTAAAGCAGCGCATTAATATGGAACGGTGATTAAACTGACTTGGAACTACTTGTGCATTAAACGGTTAGGTAAGGATAAGGATTCATGCACCAGTTGATGTAGGCTATGTTGGATGAAGCGCTGCTCACTCTCTGGCTAGTATAGACTGTAGTGTCAGATTGCTATGTAAACAGTTCATTGCACAGTTCATGTTGCTATAACTGTATTTATTTATTCCAGAGCAGGTGGGCCATATTCTTAACTATGGTGACGTGTGTGTATTGGCGCACTAAAGGGTGGCCATAGTTATTTTCCATTACAGAGGACTACTGAACGTCACAATTGTTCATCAACTGGACTGTTTTCACTTTTTTGGTCGCCAGGTCAATGCTTATCAGCTGCTGAGGTGCTCTGAGTGCTTTTAACCTATATCCTGCTAGAGTGTTCTGGGTGGTTGCTATGGCATTACTTAAATCCCTAATGAAATAATATAGCAGGCATCAACAATATGGTGTTTGCAAACTTCAATAATACTTTCATACTGTAGGAGATTGTCAATAATGATGGTACTATATGAGTAATATCCTGTGTGTGTCCTCAACACCCATGTGAAAAAGAAGTGCTTAATCACTCGTAGGATACCTGAAATTAAAACTTTATAAAAAATAAAAAAACTGCACCAGCATATTATACAGTATTTGTCACAAACTGAGGCGGAAACAACAGGTGAGTGAAACAACAGGATGATATATTGAACTGGATGTTGATCGTGTGGAGAGACTGGCAGTTAAGGAATCCGGAGAGAGAAACAGCTCAAAAGAAGTTTAGCTGTAAACTGATCAGAGTCCTTTCTTTGCAGGAACAATGGGGAGCGGGAATCAGGATCAAACCAGGAACTAAGATGGGGAAATGCAGGAGGATCACAGGAGAATCTAGAAGGTAAGTAGCACAGGCAAGTACAGCTGGGTCTGGTGACTGTTCAAGGTCGTGAACGGTAGACCGGACGGTGAGTGTCTGTGGGAAGCGTGTATTTAAAGGGGAGCTGATGAGTGCTGATGAGTGACTGCATGTGCGGGTGATCAGAAGGCAGGTGATTGCGATCTGGTGATTGTTGTGGCCGGTGACTTAGGTGGCTGTGACTGTGAATCCATGACACTACCCCCTCCTCCAGGGGCGGCTCCTTATGCCTTCATGCAGCGACGGGGGCGACCACGGCCTCTGGGTGCGGGACGCTCAGGGTGAACTCGGTGAAATTCGATCAGTAACATGGGATCTAGGATGTTGTCCCGGCCACCCAGGATCTTTCCTCTGGTCCATAACCCTCCCAGTCAACCAGGTACTCGAGCCAGCCGCCCCGTCGCCGTGAGTCCATGATGTCCTTGACTTGGTACAGGGAGGGTTGTTCCAGGATCTCTAGAGGAGGAGGCTCGTCCGGCTCGGGGTGTTCTGGAGTGGAAGGAGAAAAGGGCTTTAGAAGGGAAACATGAGGTGAATTCAATACCTGGGTGGTAGTTGGAGCTGGTAGGTGACCTCATTGATCTGCCTCTGGACGGGGAACGGACCAATGTAGTGGGAACTCAGCTTTCTGCAGGGCAGGCAGAGGCGCAGATCCCGGGTGGATAACCATACTTGGTCTCCTGGATGGTAATCGGGAGCAGGGGCACGCCGGGCACCGCACTGCCTGTTGGAGGTGGATGTGAGCAGAGTCCCACACTCTCTCGCTCGGAACCAGTGGTCGACAGCTGGAACTTCCAAAGGCTCTCCCGTCCACGGGAAGAGTGGTGGCTGGTAGCCGAGAATGCACTGAAAGGGCGTAAGCCCGGTGGAGTTCTGTCGGATGGAGTTATGTGCATACTCGGCCCATGGGAGGAAACGGCTTCAGCTATGTTGGTCTTCTTGGCAGTATGCCCGGAGGTAACAAACGAGTTCTTGGATTTTCCACTCAGACTGGCCATTCGTCTGGGGATGGTATCCGGAGGACAAGCTCACCGTGACTCCTTGCAGATGGAAGAAGGCTTCCCACACATGGGAGACAAACTGCGGGCCCCGATCTGAGACAATATCCTCAGGCATGCAGACGTTTCTGAAGACATGGGTGAATAGCATTTCAGTGGTCTCCGGGGCAGTTGGCAATCCACGGAAGGGAATAGATTTACAGGCTTTTGAGAAGCGATCTGGATGTCCAGAGCACGGTACATTATGAGCGGAGCCCAGAAGTGATTGCTGTTGGGAAGTAGGGACAAAAGTCTTCCCTTCTGGGCCTCCCAGCGGAGCAGGTTTGGTTTGAGTGGCGGCACGGATGCCCTCGTCGATGTTCCAGAGGATAGGACTCACAATGAAGGCTGGAGGGAGGATTGGCTTGGGATCGGATTGAGTGTCGGTGGAATGGAGGCGGGATAGGGCATCGGCCTTACAGTTGCGGTTTCCAGGGTGATAGGTGATGACGAAATCAAACCGGGTAAAGAACAGTGCCCAACGGGCTTGACGGGGATTGAGCATCTTGGCTTCACGGAGGTATTGGAGATTCTTGTGATCAGTAATGACAGTGAATGGATGGTTTGCTCCCTCCAGCCAATGCTGCCACTCCTCTAGGGCCAGCTTGATGGCAAACAGCTCCCTGTTGGCGATGTTGTAGTTATGCGCCGCTGGGGTCAGTTTCTTAGTGTAATATGCGCAAGGCTGGAGGCGTGGAGGCTCACCAAACAGCTGGGACCGCACGGCCCCGACTCCCGTGGTGGAGGCGTCCACTTCCACCATGAATGGTACCAGGGGATCTGGATGTTTAAGGATGGGGGCCGTGCTGAAGGCTGTCTTGAGCTTCTCGAAGGCTTCGTGGGCGCTGGAGCTCCAGGACAGGGACTTGGGCTTACCACGGAGCATGGTGGTCAATGGGGCCGTATGCAGAATGAAATCTTGGATGAAGCGTCAATAGAAATTTGCAAATCCCAGGAGTCGCTGGAGCTCTTTCACAGACTATGGGACGGTCCATTCCGTGATGGCAGTTACCTTCCCCTGGTCCATTTGAATCCCCTCCTGGCCGATGATGTAGCCAAAGAACTGAACCGTGGGGCAGTGGAACTCGCACTTCTCCAGCTTGAGGTACAGGTGGTGTTGTCGGAGTCTCTAAAGGACCTGCGTGACGTGGTGGCGATGGTCGGCCAGGTTCCGGGAGTAGATGAGCATGTCATCGATGTACACAATTACGAAGTCATGGAGGAACTCCCGGAACACCTCATTCATGAACTCCTGGAAGACGGATGGGGAGTTGGCAAGGCCATACGGCATGGCAAGGTATTCGTAGTGGCCGGAAGGGGTAGATGGAGACAGAGTTGTACTGAAAGCAGGGACAATGTGGCAATGAATGGGTCTAACTGAAGAGTACTCACTGCAGGACGTGGGGGTCTGATGGGGCAGGATCTAATGAAATGATCGGCAGCAGCACAATAGAGGCAGAGTCCTGCCGCCAGTCGGCGAGCGCGCTCTTGATCAGACAGCCATGTAGAATCTACTTGCATAGGTTCTGGTACTGGGGAACCGGTGGCAGGTGAGACTGACGGGTGTGCGGCTTAGGCGGTGTGGCAGGCTGACAAGTGTTGAGAAATCCGAGTGGTTTTCTGCATAAAGCTCTCCAATCCAACAGAATCATCATAGATTGCCATTTGGGCACGGATACCAGAAACCAATCCTTGTCTGTAGGCGCAGAGAAGAGCCACTTCATTCCATCCACTAATCGCCGCCAGAGTACGGAACTGCAGGGTGTACTCGTGCGTGGAAGAGCCCTGGCGCAGTAGCTGATCCGAGACCGAGAGCGCTCCGGTAGCCGAGCCAAACACCTCCTTAAAGTGGTTAGTGAAATCTTCATAGGAATTAATTATGACACCATTGGCGTTCCATATTGCTCTCGCCCATAACAGAACAGAATTCCCGGCCCGAAAGGAGGGAAATCAGAAAGGCTACCTTGGAACGCTCTGTGGGAAACTTCTGCGGCTGCATTTCGATATACAGCGCCATCTGGAGGAGAAAGCCACCACACTCCGCCGAATCACCCGCGTAATCAGAAGGCATGGCCATGGGGCTGACAGAGGCAGATTGAGGGACAGGAGCTGGCATCAATGAAGCCCGAAGGGTGGTGACCAGCTCCTCCAGGATATCGGTGGGTGAGGAAAGCTGGGGATCCATGGAAGTGTTGGTGTAGGTCTGGTCTTCTGTCACAAACAGAGGTGGAAACAACAGGTGAGTGAAACAACAGGGTGATTTATTGAACAGAGTATGTTGATCATGTGGAGAGACTGGCAGGTAAGGAATCCGGAGAGAGAAACAGTTCAAATGGGTCTTAGCTGTAAACTGATCAGAGTCCTTTCTTTGCAGGAACAATGGAGAGCGGGAATCAGGATCAAACCAGGAACTAAGACAGGGAAACGCAGGAGGATCACAGGAGAATCTGGAAGGTAAGTAGCACAGGTAAGTATAGCTGGGTCAAGCTAGTGAACAGTAGACAGGACGGTGAGTATTAATGTAAAGGCCACCTAAGTGTACTTAAAGAGAGATGCTTCCATGCCGGTTTCATATCTTATTTATTTGCCACTATAAGTAAATAAAAAAGACTTTTAAGTTAAAATAATTGCATTTAATATCAATTTATAATATATGTTTATTTTTATTACAAACAAGATTCAAAAGTAGTCTGAAAACCTCACATTCAGTTTGCATTTGAGTGTGTTCTTTTAAAGCATATTATTTCAGTAATAGGCACTCTTTTTAAAAGCAAGCTAAAATGTACTTCTTTTTAACAGTTAAGTCTTTAATATGAGCTTTGTGAATGTTAAAATAAGCTGAATACTGTTGACACTGTAAAAGACCCTGAATCTCAGTCTCTGGGAAAACACTGCTGGCTCATGTCCTCCTGTGCATACCACAAAACACATGCTCAAATCCTCCGTCTGAATCTCTCCCAGCATGAGCCGGGTTTGCGCACTGGCCCTGAGCTAAAAATAAACCCACCCACATGGCCCGCACAGCAGAGAAAGAAAGAGAGAGAGAAATCAGGACAAAAAAAGGAAATCTGTTAGGAAACATGTCGAGAAAGCTATATTAAAGAATTAAAGACCGAAGACTTTGAGGAGTCACAGCATCAGATTATACATCAAATCCCACATGGCTAAACTGCTGATACTCTGAGCAGCCGGTTGCATGAAACATAGAGAGAGCTGGCATGAATCACTTTCCACATCGATCCACATTGATCAATTGGTGTTTTTCCACACAACTCTGGAATTAGTTCTAGAACTAAAGTTCCTTATGGAAGTATACCTGTTTTAATCAAATTCTAACATTGTTTTTCACTGAGGACACAGGGATGCAAGAATTTGACTTAAATTAGCTGACATATGTGTATGTGACGTAATATAACTGTAACGCCTTAAATTAGTTTGATGCGCCAACAGCGAAGCTGGCTCAAGCCAAAACAAATCACGACTCAACAGAAAGTTAGTTTTAAAAGTTTGCTTTACAATATTGCATTACTCCAAGACGCAACTAATTACTGACTTTTTGTTAAGGCATTACATTATTTTTGTAGTACATTTTGTCACCTGGGCTGAGCTTGCTTATTTATGACCCTGGACCACAAAACCAGTCTTAAGTCACTGGGATATATTTTTAGCAATAGCAATATACATTGTATGGGTCAAAATTATTGATTTTTCTTTTATGCCAAAAATCAATAGGACATTAAGTAAAGATCATGTTCCATGAAGATATTTTTAAGATTATAATTTCTTACTGTAAATATATCAAAACTTAATTTTTGATTAGTAATATGCATTGCTAAGAACTTCATCTGGACAACTTTAAATGCAATTTTCTCAATATTTAGATTTTTTTTGCACCCTCAGTTTCCATATTTTCAAATAGTTGTATCTCGGCCAAATATTGACCGATCCTAACAAACCATACATAAATGGAAAGCTTATTTATTCAGGTTGCAGGTGATGTGTAAATCTCAATTTTGGAAAATTTACCCTTATGACTGGTTTTGTGGTCCAGGGTCACATTTGTTAAAAGTTATGTTTTCTGCAGGTTAAAAGAACAGTTGCAATGCACGGTGGTTATAATGCAGATGAAGCTACATCAGTTGTATTGACCTTTTCATGACCTCTGTAAAAGTCAGGGTGAAAAATACACAGATGAATAGATTGTATGTGCACCTGTAAACCAATATGAACTTATACTGCAGTCATACGTAGCCATGTGATTACATACAATAGCTTGCTTTATAGTACACTAGTTCTTTATGCAGGTATGTATGATTAGTTTTGTTGCTCACTCAGACCAACAAAAGTGTCACGGACCATTATTGGTTGTAGTGCAAGTCACTAATGCCTTACGTTTTTTTTTTTTTAAAGTGAAGTAGCTTTTGTTTTCCTCATCAGCAGCTCGGGCAGTGTTGGTTGCTTGGTAACAGACCTGAGAGTGGATCGTCGAGCTTGATTATGCCATTTAAGATTTCCTAACTAGAGATAAGATACTATTTTGTAAGATAGGATAAGAATCCCAAATAAAGTTAAGATTTGCTTCTGTAATACGAATTTGTGAAAAATCCTAATTTAACATATCATATCTTAAGTTAAGACCTAAGATAAGAAACTTTCTGTAATACGCCCCCTGGACCACAAAACCAGTCTTAAATTTAAATTTTTCAATATTGAGATTTATACATAATCTGAAAGCTGAATAAATGAGCTGTTTGTTTATGTATGGTTTGTTAGGATCAGACAATATTTGGCCGAGATACAACTATTTGAAAGTCTGGAATCTGAGAGTGCAAAACAATCAAAATATTGAGAAAATCGCCTTTAAAGTTGTCCAAATGAAGTTCTTAGCAATGCATATTACTAATCAAAAATGAAGTTTTGATATATTTACGGTAAGAAATTTACAAAATATCTTCATGGAACATGATCTTTACTTAATATCCTAATGATTTTTGGCATAAAAGAAAAATGGATAATTTTGACCCACACAATATATTTTTGGCTATTGCTACACATATACCCCAGGGTCATATATATATATATATATATATATATATATATATATATATATATATATATATATATATATATATATATATATATACACACACACGCACATGCACACAATGACTTGTACATAAGGGTACTGTCAGTTTAGACACGTCCAAAACTGTTGCAACAGAGATGTTTCCATCTTTGTTGCCACAGTTTTGTTAGTGCCTTTTTCTGTTCTAAAGAAGGGGGTGTCCCAACACTTTTGTCCTTATAGTGTCTATACAAGTCATTGGTGTTCTTCCACACTGACTGAATCAATCATGTCTTTTTGAACCTTGCCTTATACACAGAGGCACTGTCATGTTAGAATAGAAAAGGGTCCTGTCCAAACTGTTGCTATAAAAATTAGAAGCACACAATTCCTTAGAATATCATTATATGCTTTAACATTAAGATTTGTACACATGGAAATTACTAAAGTAGTCAAACATGTTCTTTAGAAGGGGGTGACTCAATACTTTTGGCAATATAGTGTATATATATATATATATATATATATATATATATATATATATATATATATATATATACACACACACAAATATTTAAATAGTTTTAGGGCATAGAAAGACTCTATTACTCTTTGGAGAATATCACATACATAAACAACGTATGCAAACTATGCACGCAAATATGTTGTTTGCGTTCAGATCAAAGCGTAAACAACATAACCACCGTATCCACAAATGGTGCTGCTGACACAGAATAGCATAGGTTGTTTGCGTATGTGATGTCTCCAAAATGGCGCTATAGGAGGAGGAGGAGATGAATTGTTGAATAAAGTTGTTATTTTTGTTTTCTTTGCGCACAAAAAGTATTCTCGTAGCTTAATAAAGTTACGGTTGAACCTCTGAGCCTCGAACAGAGAGCTCTCGAACATATCTTAACTTGTGTTCTGAAGATGAACGAATGTCTTACAGGTTTGGAACGACATGAGGGTGAGTAATTAATGACAGAATTTTCATTTTTGGGTGAACTATCCCTTTAAGAGCCTGGAGGTGAAAACTTTTGAATTTGAAGATCAGGGTAAATTTAACTTATTTTATGTTCTGGGAAAGTGTCTTCTGTAGCTTCATATATACAGGTATATATATATATATATATATATATATATATATATATAACACATATTTAGGTATATAAATGTACATCTTTGATTATGTATAGCTTTGATGATGTTTGATGACTGTTTCAACAACCTACACACCTATAAAAAAATAAATGCACACAGACACACACACACACACACACACACACACACACAAAAGAAAAAAATTCAAATGAAAACAGCACATTGTGCACTATTTTTATGTTTATATACCAGAAACATTATTAATCAGTGTGATAATGATCTAATTCTAATTCTTGGTTTCACCGTTATATTCTGTTGGGATTAGTTACATAATATTGTCATGATTTTAGTATGCTTTAAGTACAGGCCTATAGTCTAGTAGTACATGTATTAATCTCAAGACATTATATCCCACATTCAAGCATATATTATCAACTAATTTTGAAGGATTATAATAATGAAACCAAGGCATCATTTATTTCTAAGACCACATATACAACATAAACGCAATATTTGCATTAAGGGAAAGGTGTAAGCTGTCTGGCTTTTCAATATGTACAGTATCAGTGGCTCAGGTGTGAGTGAGAAGGGAGCTGCTAGCACATAATTTCCCCAGCACGTTGCGAAAAGCAATAAAATGATAATGCATAGCTGCACCAAAACAGGCACGGAGAATGACATAATCAAGTTAAGCGCCATAATAAGTTTTTACATTTCACCAATAAATCACTAAGACAATTCAAATGTTTTTTTTTATATTTAATTCATGATTTCATTAACTAGTTCTTGTTAGGCACAGCCATCGCAATGCTGAAAATAAGTTTAAAACTGTTCCTTTAAACATGATTATTTATTGTATAGAAAAAAAACTAAAAATAACAATAATAATAACAATGGGATTTTTACATCCACAACCCAGCTGTTGCAATCTAAAGAGTCACTAACATATTTTATCATTCCTTTTATCCTCCCATATAATCCCCTGATTTGCTTTTGACTGTATTTGACAAATCTATGGGGAAACTTAATTGAAAACAGTCTTTCTTATTGTAGTTTTTACCAGTATCCAGGAGAGAGGTCAGCCCTGCAATTTCTTTCTGGGCAATCACAGTTTCCGCAGACTTAATTTACCTTCATATTTTTTCGTTATTATTTCCCTCCTCTCTTTGTAGCTTAAACATGGACAATGCATGTTTCTAACTGACCTCTCCTGTTTATTCTGTGTTAGTCTCTGTGAGTGCTCGGGATTGGAGTTTCCTTGCATTGTGCTGGTTGTGGGTGAGACTGATGTGGATAAGAACTCTGAGGACATGACTTTGCTCCTGAGGGTTCCTGTTTCACAATGGAGAGTGACACCGCTGAAGAAAGACAGGAAGAGGAAAGACCTAGCAGAGCTAGAAATAAGAACCTGTTGTAGGAGCTAGCAGGTGTCATGTGCATTCATATACACTAAACCAAAGCACGCATACACAATTCACACCTTATATGCACATCTGTTAGACTCTCAAACAGCACATGGTAGTTCTTGTACTTGGTTTTACGTGTTTCAAAGTAAAGTTGAGTGGTACAAACCTGCCGTGACAACTCTAGGGTGAAGGCTCTTGGGCCCTGTTTGGGCCCTGTTTCAATACACCTGGTATTGAAATGCTAAACACAGGGTGTAAAACATTTTGAGCTTGTTCACTTTTGATCACTTCCAGAGGTAGTCGAAAACGCTTTTGACCAGATTGGTGAGAAAAATGTGAAAACAAAGAAGACGAAAATGACATGATAGGAATAAAAGAAATAGGGCTACACAACATGTTTCAAAACAAAACAAAAAAAGGCTGTTTAGTTTAATTTTTATTGGCCAAACAAGAAAACAGACGGCTAAAAGTGCATCCTATTTGTTTTCTTTATTTTAAAAATGCAGTTTTGTTTTTATTTTTAGTATGCAAAAATAAAAGTAAACACTTCTGTTTTATGACTGTATGTAGAATTTTGTATTATAATTTTATAGTTAATTACATTTTCATTTTCTTTTTATATCTTACTCTATTCTAAATACCAGTAAAATTTAAAGGATTTGCTGACAACTTATACTGTAGATGACTAATGTTTCTCCTTCTCTCTCTCGCTCTCTCTCTACCTCAGCTTAATTTTGACTGATATGTGTAGCATTTTTATCCATGCAGTAGAATTTTTAAAAACAGCTTTGGGGGGAAAAAAATGTGTTCAGCTCAAGTAAATTGCACAAGCTTATTCTGCAATATTAAATCGAAAGATCAGAAAAGGTCTACATACACTGGCCCATAGAAGCTCTTGTCAAGATAAATGAGGACAGAAGTGGTCAAAAGTGTAGAGAAGAGAGGTATTAAAACACCTGGTGTGAACAGGAATGTGTCTCCATCATCTACTTGTGATCCGATCAACCAAAATGCATCATAATACCAGGTGTAAACCAGGCCTTGGATATTTGGATATGCACAACATGATTTATTAAGGTTTGCGGTAGTCAATTTACCAGTATTTGTGCTATTATTTAACCCATTTAACCCACAAATAGTATGGGATGAGTTATGCACATAAGTTTAATTAGGAGTTTGTTTCAATTACATTTTGATGATGCCATTTAGACATTCTGTTGTTTATGAGGTTCTGTGCAACATGTCACCTAACTCCCATTAGAGTATTAGTAGACTTGTTGCTTATGGTTAGGGTAAGTATAATAAGCTGACATGTACTTGCAAAGTCACTTATAGTAGAATGTCTGCTGCGAGCATCAAAATAAAGTGTTAGCATATATTAAGCAGACAGTCTGCTACAGTGTTAGGGAAAGTTAATCTTAAAAGTACAGTAATGCATTACAATATTGCGTTACTCCCTAAAAATTAGCTAATTACGTTACTTTTTATAGAAAGTAATGAGTTACATTACTTTTGAGTTACTTTTTAAATCTGGGCAGTTCTTCCTTTACAAATGTAAAAGCCCTTTCACAACATTGAACTATTCAACAATAACAAATATGAAACACAAATTGGATCGTCGAAGGTCAGTAGCAAAGACATCGGTTTATAAAATGGAATTAAATACACAAATTATAACATTTTATAATTGCAGGTTTGTATAATATTCTGAGTTTGCATTTAATTTTTTTTTTTTTTTCATTTTAAGGGAAAACTGAATCTGTTTTTGTGCAGGTGAAATGCGTAAATACATGTTCATATTAAGTCTAGAACTACAGTAAGCATCATGTTAACACAGCATGCACAACCCCTCTGCACTTACTCCCGATTTCTCTCAACATGGCAACACAAGAGCTGTCAGTCAAGACATGGGAAACAAAGTAACTGGTGTTACTTATTTGAAAAAGTAACTCAGATATTTCCTTCTAAATTAAAAAGTAATGCATTACCCTCAACACTTACATATACTCAATAGAATGTCTAAAGGGGACCATCAAAACAATGAGCTAACTTTCTTTCAATCCACAAACCTATAAGTAACAATAATAGTGAGGAATGCACCACTATGTAATCAAAAACAATTGTGACGACAAGTGCTAAAGGTGGGAATGATGAATGTGTGTGCATGTGTGAGTGTGTTAACTGGCTTTCCTGCTGTTATTGATCTCTGTTAAAACAGAACATAGCCTCTTCCTGTGTGTGTGGTGGCATCCTGTGATGAAGGATGTTTGTGAATATTGTGCTGTGTGGCTCACCATCCTGTAGATTTCCTCTCTCAAGACTAAATGGGTCCAAATCCAGCAGCAACGTGTTCTTAAGTGCTTCAAGCTTTTGAAACTCATTGAGACATTCATTGAAGAAGGATCAACACATCTCTGGATCACTGTCAATGGCTTTCCATTGATATCGTAGCAATCCTGTAGCTCAAATTAGGTACACCAATGTGTTGGGTATTTGTATTTCTCAAGGAAACGCAGAATGTTCATTTAAAAGAATATCACAAGCAATTTTTTGTAGAAGAAAAAAAAAAAATGGGCCAGACTTTCGTTTGGGGGCCAATTCTCATTAAAAAAAAATAAATAATAAAAATAAATTGCAGCTTATTAATAGTTAGTAAGGTAGTTGTTAAGTTGTTAGAAATGTTGGATTAATTGATCTGAAATATGGGCATGCAGAATAATAATGTCCTTTAATATGTGCTAATAATGTACCAATAAACAGCCAATATGCTAATAATATGCATGCTAATAAGCAGCTAGGTAATAGTGAGAACTGGTCTCTAAACTAAATTGTTACATGTATTTATTTATTTCTTTGTTTGTTTGTTTATTTATTCATTTACTTGATAAATTGGAGCGTTCAGGAAAAGCATGCATGTGTGCTTTCAATTGTGCTTGAAAAGCATCTGTTCAGGGTTTGGGATTTTATAACAGGAAAAGAAGGGTCAAACTCATCAAGGCCTCATGAAAGCCAAAAAGCATGTGAATAATTTGGGCTTCCTGTCAGACACACAGACAAAAAGACTCCATGAATTTGAGCAGAGGTGTCTGGTGTCATGGCGTCTCAGGGTTAAACCCGCTGACCTGTAAATGGTGAATACTCAGACATAGATACAGACCATAGCCAAGCAAAATGCAAAAGAAAAGCAGATAAATTAAGGGATAGTTCACCAAAAATAAAAATTCTGTCTCTCATTAGGAATAGGATGTTTACCCTACTCTTTTGTGTTCTCTGAAAGTAAATTAGTGTTTAAAAAAATCAAATACCATGAAATTCATTTCTGAGAAGAGATATTCATTTAAGGAACAAACCTGTATAGTTTCAAAAACACCCAATAAAAATCCCCCTCTTCACACTTTAAAACACAGTGCCATGCCAGCCAGAGGTTTTGAAACCATGACAACACAGCCCAATAACTTACGGTAACTGGCTGTTACATGGTGGGTTTAACTCATTTACAAACACTTGTACTGCATCATTGGCTTGCTCTACAGTGAGCTGAAACACTGCTACCTTCAGAACAGCCACACTGGCACCAGCTCTGCTATGGCAACTACAGTGGGGTAAAACACACAGCGGCAAAAAACCCTGCGCTGTGACGCCTGATGGGCTGCAGTGATTTAACATCAACCACTCTTACAGCTCTTCCAGTAATATACTCAATTGTGCAACTGAATAGCAGGACAAGTAAAATGTCGCTGAAAAAAAATGCCTGCCCAATGCATTGTTACAAAAACAGCAGAGAGAGATGGTGCGTCAAAGACATACAGCATCATTGACATCACTCCATTAGTTTACAAATCATGCACTATGGTAAAAATGTTTTGAGGTCATAACATATACTGTTTACGGAACTATGTGAAAATAAGTATTTATTTAATCAATAATCGGTCACACTTTATATTAGGTGGCCTTAACTACTATGTACTTTCATCAAAAAAATAAGTACAATGCACTTATTGTGGTCATATTGTATTGCAAAACACTTTTGCTGCCATTAAGGTGGGATACGGGTAAGGTTAGGGGCAGGTTTGGTTGTATGGGTCGGTTTAAGGATGGGTTAACATGTAAGGGATGGGTCAACAATGTAATTATAATTGTAATCACAGAACTTAATTACTTACACTCCTTAACACTATACACTAGGGCTGTTCACAGTTAAAAACAAAGTTATATATATATATATGCACTGCAATTATAATTGCATAATGTTATGAGATTAATGCTTTAAACATTACATTCTGAACATAGAAATATGAAATGTTGGGAAAAAATTAAATTAGATCATTTTATATGAAACAATACCCACCAATAGATGGTGGCAAGTCTTAATATGTGAATTGTAGAATCATTCATTCAACCAATTTGTTCAAACTGGTTCATGAACATGTGACAATTATCTTTATGAATCATTGACCCGATTCTTTAAAATTGTTGTGTCTAAAAATACAAAAAAACTGACAATAAGGATGTCTGGTCAACCAAGCTTCTAAGACAGTGTTGTATTACAAATTTATTAAATGTTTAATTTAGGTTCCAATACAATAGTATATAAACTGAGAAGGTTTAGTAGACTGAATTTAGCATTTGAGGCATAGATGATGAAGTCAAGCAATCCAGGTGTCTGACATTAACCTTTTGTCTCTAGGTTGATTGGATTAGCACCTATGCATTTGAATCACACTGTTATGCTGATGATGTCAGGGCTAGGGAAATTCTGGTAATGGGCCGATTCCTGTACGATTCCTGTACTGTATTTGCATGCTTTGTTTAGATTGTCTCCACCTCTGTATCCCTCCCCCTCGAAATGTATATAAACTACAATGTATACTGTTTGAGTCAGACTTGGATGACTACAGCGACTACAGCGGGTTCTCAATAAAGAGTAGCTTATCCCAAAGTCTCCTGGTTTCTGCTTTGACGAAGGAAAAAGTTTCCAACAACAACATCCTAATTCAAATGGTACTTCAGAGTTGACTGATCTGACATTTGCATACTAGGTACATTACACATTTCAATGCACTGTATTTGCAAATCTAAAACAATGCCAGTACACATAATATCTATTTTGCTGTTACTACTATTAAACCCTATATGTAACTGGTAAAAGCTTGATTCAGTACTTCTTATGGCACTGCAAGTCATTTGGGGTGTCTTTATCAAACCGATCCTACAGTATATACCTAATGCAGTTCAAGTGCAGTAGTGTAACTCAGTATTATTACCATAGACTGTAATAAAAAGATGAATGATGCATCTCCAATTCCACAATAGATACCCACTGGGCAAAGTTACGTCCAAAAGATGTCTTTTTGAAGTCTTTGCACACGTTGAAAAGACGCCCAATGAGGAGCCAGAATTAAAGTTTTTATGACGTCTTTTTTTGACGTGTTCTGTGCGTCCCATATAGACGTTCATGGGACCTCCATACAAGGTTAAAAACTAGTTCAAATGTGGTCAATGGACATATTTTCAAGATCATTTAAGGTTCATTTAGACATAATTTATACTGTTTCTGGACCAAATAAACACTCTCAGGATGCATTAGATTTAAACTCATGTTATTTCAATGTAATTTCCATTTGTAATTGCAAAGCAACTCACAGACACTGTCCAAAAATCATGAAAATAAAAGAATCTTCACTGAAACAGTGTTGAAGTTTATGAGATAATTAAATGATCAAATAACTAGTGATTGAGCATGGTAAAATCAACTGCAAATCAAAGATATTAAATCTCTGAAGAGCTCAGCAAAGAAGGATCAAACATCTCCACAAACAGCATCACCAGCTTCACTCATTAGATTGAATTTATTTCTGTCAGACATCTAGAGAAGCTCTTATTGAGAATTAACAGATGTTAATATTTGTTTCATTTGAAGTCACCATTGAGGGGGGCAGTGTTTGCTTTAGTTGGGATCTTGGTCCTCGTACTTCTTGTGTTAGCTTTTTTTTGGCTCCTGTAAGTGTGTTTGTGAAACACTATTGTCACAGCAAAGGAGGCCAAATTAAAGCGAGATCAGGTGGTTTCAGCTCCTTGTTGCTGATGATAAAAATCATCCTAAAATGAGCATTTAAGACTTTAGTTTTGTTTTATATTTGGCATTTATAGCCACCCAACCTTGAGAATCTGCAGTACAGGTACCAAGAGCATTGAAATGATCACTTATTCTGAAGCTAGACAAGATGCATGTGCATGAGACATTTTGAGTAAAAACATCATGTAGTAACATACAGACATCAAGATTTTCCACATGACTCACAACAATGCTGGCAATAAAAACAAACAAAGCTTCATGCTGCAATGCATGATGGGTGGCTTAATATTATAAACTCTTCCTTAATTTGCAAGCCTTTTTTGTTTTGATCTTCACCGTTGTTGTGATTCATATGCAAAATCTTGATGTCTGTGTGTGACTACACTTCTCAATGCACTCTCAAAATACTTTGTGTACATGCTACTTATCCGTAAATATGAACACACCTGTTAAAACACAACATCAGATGTTCATTTTGTTATGACTTTATCATCATAACAATAAAATGATAACACCTGATTTCAGCTTTCTTTGCCACAGCAATTGTGTTTTACAAACACATTTACAACAGCCAAAAAAAGCTACCACAAGGAGTTCATTTCGAGCCGAGTCAGCACAGTCATGATTCATTTGGATCCTGCTCAGTTGTGATCGTAAGGTGGAGCCATGGTATCAAAGCCCCGCCCAAAACTCCTGCTGACCCAATCACAAGCACACAATTTTGACACCACACCCCATTTTTATAACAAACTAAAAGCAAACTGATTAGAAAAATGAACACGAACATTCATCAGCATGATAAAAAAACTACCTAAAATGATGGAAATTATCTTCGGGAAAAATGTATTTGAAGTTTATATTTGAATGTATTTGATGTATTTGAATTATACTGATATTATATTTTGAACTATACTGCAGTTAGCCACCAGAAATGTTTTGGTGTCACTTTATTAAGTGAAATGTTATTAAGCTAAAAATTTGTTTTGATGATTTTATTAGTAAAAAGATAGTATGATGTCAGCATAACGTTAATGTTATTTCTTAAACATTTCTGCACTCACGGGTTCTGCACTCTCACAGTATGATATGACTGCAGTTGCAGTTGTCACCAATGTCACCAAAATTTAAATTGTGCTAAAGTGTACTTTAATTTTAGAACAACTGATTATATTTAACCCATCTTTAGTTCAGTGTGGGATGCAAGTTTCAACACATTTGTCTTTTACAGGCATCTGTGTCCTGCTGAGAGTGTAACAGATATTTGGTTCTCACATTTAAAACAGCTGGGTATGCAGACACATCTATCACATATCACAACCCGTTTTAACTCCCAAGGCGCCAAATACAGCTGTTTGCCCAAGTGCTTTGCGTGTGTGAAAATACAGACGTCAAAAGAGCCCTGTAGTGTCTTTATTGTAACGTGGCTAGAACTGTAAGCCCATTGCTTTCAATGAGAAATCTTGGGTTTTGATCGACTAATGCAAATGCCATGGAAATCATTTCATGCTGGAGGGTATGAATTTCAATTTTTTATCATTTTAGTTGCATAATATATTATTATTACTAGATATCTTTGAGCAATTAAGTCAACCCCTATCACTAAACATACACTAGTTCTCAACTATATTAAAAATATAACAGGCAGATAAAAGTACAGTCACAATTAACTTCAAAACAATGCTGCATTCAAGTCTTCTGAGGCCAAACAGTAGAACTAATTGAAAGATTTGAAATCTTATTTTGCTCTCAAGCAGTCAACCTTATTTCCTGACCCACATGTGTAGTTAGATAATACTAGATATGATTAGTTAATTTATGTAGTTTTAAATACTTTCAATTAAATAGTAAAATCTGAGAAAAATCAGTTCAGCTTTCATTATGTTCTGTGCACAGCTGACATGGGCCACCAACAAAAAATCTGCAACGAATAACTAAATACAAGCTTATTTTGTGTCAAAGTCCCATAGAGTCCAACAAGCCTGCAACAAAAGCCCAGCATAAATATAATTCAAATAAACTGGCAGAGTTCCTTAAGAGTGGATTACATATTTTTCTTTGTGCTGTAAATTTCCCTGTCTTGCAAAGCAAATGAGCATTAAAGCATGCCAGCCATTATTAAGGTTATGGGAGCTTTGCTACCATTTGTTCTCCAGAGAGAATGGCAGACCCAGTCTGCTGTTCCATGAAATCTAACTTAAAATACTCTGGTATTCTGTAGGTAAATTCACACTATCATTCAATCTCCATGTCAAGCTCTGTTCCAAAAACCTGATTGGCCCACAACGACAGTGGCCTACATACATGGGTCTGCAGACAGTCTTATGAGAAAAACAGGTGGTTCTGACTATTCCTGACTACAGTGTTCTTTTTTTCATATATATATATATATATATATATATATATATATATATTGTGACGAGTCGGCTGCCTCCCCCCTTATCATCATCACCACCACGTCCCGTATTCGCCAGCCCTTCACCAGGCTCCCGACGGGAGTGGGTGTGTGAGAGAGGAGGGGCGCTGAAACAGCCAGGGCTGGCGGCGTGTGATGAGGCACACCCGATGTGAATAGAGCCTCATCACCGCCGCCGTTTAAATGCCAAGCGCGCATCTCCTCGGGAGACCGGTCTCTTCCCCGTGCATGCACGCTGGTGTCCTCGTGGGTCCAGGAAGGGCGCGTCGAGTAGGAGGACTGCTGCACCCGTTAGACGGCTGACGGGCCAGGATGCCGGGCCGTCGAGTCCCCCAGAAGCTCCGGGGGCCTAGGAGTAGGATGTCGCCGCTGGAAGAAGCCGCCGCCACTCGCTCCCGGACCCGAGAGGGGAGCTCGCGCGGCCACCAGACTCCACCCCTTCCCTGGACCCTTCCCTCCTGAACACTGCCCTCCTTCACAAGCCCCGCAGCACGACGAGGACACCAGATCCCCTGTTTATTTTGGACAATTTTTCCCCCTTGGACACTATTTTTGTTGATTTATTGTTTAATAAAAACCTCTCCGAGGCCTGACGCCACGCCCACTGTGTCTGTTGTTTGCTCCTCCCGCCACAATATATATATATATAGGCCTATATATATGTTTTTTTTTTTTTTTAATCCAAGGTCATTCCTATTGAAATAAATGGAATTCATTAAATGTGACCACACCGTTAGTCTTAGTGCGGTGCCAAATATCTTTGATTTTTATCATATTTATTCAACCTGTCCTGCTTTTTGTTAAGCAACGTTTTAGTTGACTAAAAGTCTGAGAATAAAACTCACATTTTAGTTATGCTGCATAAAGATTAAACTGAAAATAAAAATTATTTTACTTAAAATTACAATCATGATATTTTTGGGAATCATTTGGGAAAATTTATCAGAAATATTGCACTTTCACCTATAAACCTAAATCAAGAGAAAGTCAACCCATACACACGGTGTATGTGACCTAATCTAGTTTCATGATTTATTATGTTATGGTAAATATAAACACAAACAATAAGCTTCTCTCAAAAGCTAAAACATTCCTAATATTATTAGGATATATTTAAGGTTATGCTAATATGTATAAGGTTTTCTCAAATTATATTTATGGTTTAGTTCAAACCTTAAATTTTGTTGTAATCTCAATCAAAACATTAATTTTCCTAAAGACAAACAACGTCTATTTAGTCTATTTATTTTAAAGACCATACACTGAAACAATTAATCGACATTAATTGTTTTAGTAACACACATCATTGGTAAAAATCATCAAATGAAGTTAGTTTGAAGTGACCATATTATGTTATTTATATAGTTCCCTGACATAATTTAACTTTTAATTTTACATATATTTTTGACACATCACATGTATGTAATACTAGCTAGCTAAGAAACTGTTAGCAGTAAATAGCAAACAGCATGCTAAATGCTTAACTACTTTGCAAGTAAAGCAGCAAAGACAGATCTTTACGTATCCATCCTTCATCTTAAGACAATGGTCCACTCTTCATCACAATGGAAACCCAGTGTAATTGATTAATATAATAATTATATTAATTCCAACATAACTGAACATTAAACAATTTAAAGTCTTGATCACTATCAAACCTTAGTCTTCATGATTGCTTCATGATTTAAATACTCTCCTCCCATAAATGCTGTGTCTGAAAGGGAAACTCTTACAAATACATATGCAATAAGGTCAGTTGTAATAAGGTCAGTTGTAATATGCAATAAGGTCAGTTTCAATGCCTTTTCATCTCATTTTTCACTACGGTTTTTAGTAAATCCTCACAGTAGATTTTTAACACAAAAAGAAAATAACACAACTGTTATACTGTTTTCAGAGCATAAAGCATCTTGAACCTGGCAAGTTCAGCCCAGTTTAATATTAGTGCAGACGCTCATGTACAAATACTCCTCAAAAATGTCCACCTCCATATTCTGATGATGAGTGAGTTCAGAAAGGTCTTCTGCCTCCTGAAATCCCTGCTATTTAGTCTTTGTGATGTTAATATGGAGGTCATTTAGCTCAAATCATGCTACAAAACTGTCCACCACACTCTTATCTTCTGTTAATACAACCCACAATAGCGGAGTCATCTAAAATCTAATGCAGGCAGCAAGATTGATGATGTCAGGGCTGCGCACAAGCACTTTCACAGTAATATGTTCAGAGTTGGAAAATCTGTTATTTACTTACATAGTCCACACATACACATCGAAATCCAGATAAGCCCACAATATAGTCCGGTACATTTTTACCCATCCCTGCCTCAGTGAAACACACAACACAACCTCACAAAACATCCAATTACTTTAGTAAGTGATGTTACAGTACTCTTCCATCTTTTTTCAGTAGCGATCTCACATTCTCCATCACAAAAGATGGAAGATATGGTCTGTAGTTTCTGTTCTCCTCTGGTCCTTAATGGCAAATATTTTCACCTCAACTCCTTGTGGATTTCTAGGTTCCGGCCATAACACACTGTCAGAGACTCATCAGCTGGTCCCTGGTGTAAACATTGGATCTCTGGATCGCCTGCACCAGGCCGAGGATGTGACATGATAAAACAATTACAGCAACTAGGAAAGAGCAGGCAAAGCCCCATCACTCTACTAACCAATTAAATTATCTTTAAAAAAATCCACTTTGTGGAAAAGAGAAAACATACAGTAACTGCATCCTGCATCACATGCGACTACTGTATATAATGGTATCTACTACTACTCAGAAGTATTGGGTTGGTAAGATTTGTATTGTTTTTAAAAGAAGTCTCTTGTATTCACCAAGGCTGCATTTATTTGATCAAAAGTACAGTAAAAACAGCAATGGTGTAAAATATCATTATAATTTAAAATTTTATTTATTTCTGAGATACAAAGCTGAATTTTCAGCATCATTACTCTAGACTACAGTGTCACATGATAACATGATGTCACATTGGATTTTGTCATTATATTGTTACAAATGCTGAAAATGGTTGGTTGTGCTGCTTAATGTGCTGTGATTATTATTTTTTCTTCCAGAAATCATTAATGAATAGAAAGTTCCAAACAACAGCATTCATTTCAAATGGAAATCTTAATAAATAATAAATGTGTTTTTGATCACTTTTGACCAGTTTATTGTAAATAGACTACACCTCCAGAGGATAGCAAAGCTTCACTCTTCTGACTTGTAAACAAAGTTCAAGAAGGAGAAAGGCAGCAAAGTACTTGAAGTACTCCTGAAGGACCCTGACTCCTGTGGTCCCAAGTCCAGTCGTCCTGGAAGACCGGACTGCGGTGATCTCAGAGATCGCTACACAGCCACCCGATTTCACTGCTGCTGCCATAATCAAGAAGACCGTCTTTGCCTTTCATCTTTTGGCTGTTCTGCCTGCATGGGTCGCTTCTGAGTCCACTCTAGAGCCCACTCCAGTCCAGGAACCCTCAGGGTCCCCTCCAGAGCCTCAGAGCCTGCTCCAGTCCAGGATCCCTCAGGGTCCCCTCTAGAGCCTGCTCCAATCCAGGAGCCCTCAGAGTCCACTCCAGAGACCGTTCCAGTTCAGGAGCCTTCAGAGTCCACTCCAGAGCATGCTCTAGACCAGGACCTTTCAGAGTCCACTCCAGAGCACGCTCCAGTCCGGAAGCCTTCAGAATCCACTCCAGAGCTCACTCCAGTCCAGGGAATCCTAAGAGTCCACTCCAGAGCCCGCTCCAGTCTGGGCACCTTCAGCGTCCGCGCCACAGCCCGCTCCAGTCCGGGAGTCCTCAGAGTCCACTACAGAGACCGCTCCAGTCAGGGAGCCCTCCGAGTCCACTCAAGAGCCTTGTCCACTCCAGGAGCCCTCAGAGTCCACTCAAGAGCCAGTTCAAGTCTACAAGATCATTCCAGAATTCGCTCCTATCTACAAGTCCGCTCCAGATCCCACTCAAGTCTAGGAGTACATTCCAGAACTTATTCCAGTCTACGAATTCGCTCTGGGGCCTGCTCCAGTCTATGAGTTCACTCCAGAGTCTGCCCTAATCTATGAGTTCACTTCTGAGCCCGCTCCAGTCTATGACTCTGTTCCTGAGCCCACTCAAGTCTATGAGTTTACTCCAGAGCTCGTTCCAGTTTACAAGTCTGCTCCTGAGTCCGTTCTAGTCCAGAAGTCCACTGTAGAATCCACTCAAGTCTATGAGTGCATTCCAGAGTTTGTTTCTATCTACAAGTCGACTCGCGAGCCAATTCTAGTCCATGAATCCGTTCCTGAGCCCACTGAAGTTTATGAGTTCACTACTGATCTCGTTCCAGTCCAGGAGTCGACTTCTGAGCCTCCTCCAGTTCTTCTGTTGCTGAACTGTCTGCCTGTTCTGTTATGACCATAAAGGCTGTTCCTAACCTCTCTATGCTATTTATTGCAGTCCTACCTGGTCTGCCAGCAGGGTCATCTGCTTTGTCAGCTCCACTGAAGTGATCGTCAGCTCCACCGTAGGGATCTTTGGTCCTGTCGGCTTTACTGTGGTGGTCGTTTGCTCCGCTATGGGGATATTTGGCTCCGTCTGCTTTGCTGTGGTGGTCTTCAGCTCCGCACTAGCCTCCTGCCCTACTGGCCCTGCCTTGGCTTCCTGCCCTGCCACCTCCACCTCCATTCCGACTCCCTCCTGGACTTTTTTTGACACTTGCTGGAGCGTCTGGAATCCAAGTGGGGGTTATGTCACAGACATCAGCTGGTGTGTCGATGACAGCCACCAGAGGTCACTCTTATGGGTGTTTATTTGTTTTAGACTTTAGTTCCCATCATCCCTTGCACTGATTATTGTTTCATTACCTTCAGCTGTTTGTAATTTACCTATTAGCTCACCCTGATATATACCATGCTCACTTTTGTTGCTGCGGTATTGCACCCATTACTTTGTGTTTACAGATTCTATGTTTGTGGATTACATTTTTGCCAGTGTTTTTTGCCTGATGCTCCGTTTTTTGGATCATTGTATGGGACTACAATAAAGCTGCTACTGGATCTTCTTTAGAGATAGATAGATAGATAGATAGATAGATAGATAGATAGATAGATAGATAGATAGATAGATAGATAGATAGATAGATAGATAGATAGATAGATAGATAGATAGATAGATAGATAGATAGATAGATAGATAGATAGATATAGATATTCAAATGATGCCACTCTCCTTCTCTTCACTGAAAATGAACTGGAAACTATCATGTGATAATGTAAATACCTTTAGTTCATTATTTACTCACAATCATTATGACATTATTTTTCTTCCTGAGTTTATATCCAACAATATACTTGTTAAAAAAAATGACTATAAATACTAGTAAAGGGTTGCTTTGCCCTGTCTTGTATTTTTCATACACAATCAAAATGTATGTCCTTTCTCTCCTCTGCAGTTCTCCAAGGAAGGCATTACTTTTCTCCAAATGCATGCGCAGACAGACAAGGGATCATGTGCCCATTCAGGATATTTATAGTCCCATTATGCACCAGACACAGGCCTAAAGAAACTGCCTGTGGCTAAGAAAGGGGTGAGAGTTGACTGTCATCACTGGAGTGCTGAATTAATGGTTTTGTTCCATATTTTCTTAAGTGAACTGCAAAGGTGGCAATGTACAGAAGTGAGTTACAAGCCACATTACACTGCATTATCTAAGATAATGAGCCTTCTGAACTACTTACAGATGTGTATAGACAAGTTTTTTCAGAGGAGGCAGTGGCTGCAATGTTGCTGTGATTACACCTATTTCTGAAAAGGTGACTAGTAACTGATGTACTAATGATAGAATTAATAATAATAGCCAAACAACAATTAGTTAGTAACGAAACAGCTAATTTTGATGTGCCTTTATTTTAATAGGTAGGTTAAGATTGGGGAAGATTTACCCCATTAAAGGGATAGTTCACCCAAAATGAAAATTAAGTCATTATTTACTCACCCTTGTGTTGTTCTAATGCAATATGGCCTCTTTTCTTTTTCGAACCACAGAAGTTTAGAGAATTAAAAAAAATGCTCACGCACATGAACATCAAGCTTTTAAAAAAAGACACAGAATTATCACAGAGCGGACCCATGCCATATATTCCAAGTGTTAATGAACATCATGACTTGGCTGTTGGTCTCATGTCTGTATGTTCGTGAGACTATTAACGCAGCAGTTCATTTTGACTCGCCCAGGAAAAGCACACAAGTTGAATTTTCAAGTATGAAATTTAATAAGAATAAAATGCCTAGAAATCCTCAAAAAATGTATTTTTGTACTTTGCTTACTGATTTGAATCTTCTTCACTGACCTCAGACTTGCTGTCATGTCAGCACGTCGCATGGGTCCACTCTGTGACACTTGATGTTGATCGCCATACACTGCCATTATATGGACAGGCACAAGTGGGACATTTAAAAAAAGAAAAAATCTCTTTTCATGGTCCAAAAAAGAGAAGAGCAAGCAACATTAGAAAAACACAAGGGTGAGTAAATAATGACTTACGAAATAGGAACATAATGAAAGATTAATACTGTCAGATATGGTGGTGCTAATATGGAAGGCCTTAAAAATACGGATGCACTGACATATCAGCCAATAATCGGCACTGACTTACAAAAGCAGTTATCTCTCTTGGAAGGACAGGAATGATACAGGAATGTATCAGGCTTCTGTGTTTTGTATGTAAAAGAATTCACTCTTACTTACACACACACACACACACACACACACAAATCCAGCATTCCAACAAATAAACAAACAAAAAAGTCATTCCAGCATGCATTCACAGGCATGTATATAAATGTGTGGTCTTAAAACTGTTTGTCTAGACAACATCAAATACTGTGTCAGTCTGGTTAGAGACCAAAATAAATTGTCAGAACGCCACTTAGTGGACAAAACTGAGAGTGCAGCCCTATGTGCATTCTGAGCCATATGAACAATTATCTAGAGTAAAATTATATACAGAATAACGAGCAATGAAATATCAGTAGAATTTGAAATGACTAATTTAATTAATTATATTACTATAGCAGACAAGGTGCATATAACTGATTCGACAAGTACATGCATATTAAGAACATAATGCTTACAATTATTATTCTGTAGTTACAAAGTTATTACTGTCTAACAGAACCAGTAAATCATAAACTTTGGGATCTTTGGGAGTTAAAACCACGACTATCTATCTACCTATATATCTATCTGTCTGTCTCTCACTGTATATTAAAGCATTCATGTTTGCCTTGCAACAATCACCTGTTGCTACTTTTTTTTTATCTATTCAGCGTTTTTCTTTACTTATATGCAGGAACATTTACACATTCTGTGTTCACAAAGGCAAGTGTCAGTACTACTATTGCTCAAGATAAATTAATGTGATATGATTGGATCAAACCTCTTACCTTGTTCTGCACAGTTTATGATGTAAATGATAAAAATCCAACTTTTGATTTTTACCTGTCAGATGGTACATTTGGCAAGAAAGGTGGGGCTGTGTTGTGAGTGCTAATGAGACATTTCTGTTTCTGTCTTGTGGTGTGCATGTGCTTTTGTGAAAACAGTGAGTGATGCTCACTGTACCTGTGCATGACTTGCCGCCTTAAAAGGTAGGCCCCTGTTTGCTTTGCTTTTACTTTTACACTTTGTTCCATTTCAAGTCAGAAAAGCCCAGACCCAAATTATCTTCCCTCTTTTATTGTAAGTCTAGTAGAATGTCTTGCCTATTTTATGCTATCTGAAAATTGTAAGTCTGACCAATGTCTCACCATTTGGATAAGTAATACCAACTGTCCATAGTGCAAATGGTGAAGAACAAGTTACAAATTTACCTTTATTTCTCTAGAAAAGTCCATAATGTTGATTCTGAGTAATAGTGATGCTTGGCTTGGCCTCACTAATATATCAGCTTAAGCAAGTAACATGACAGAAGGAAATTATTCATAAATCGTTTGGCATGCTCAATTAATAAGACTGTCAGAGCAAGAACAAAAAGGACTTACTTTTCTTCCAGAGAAGAGCATACACAGCTGGTGCATGGACCCGCCATTCTTAGTCAGCTCTTTCTTCAGGGTTTTGGGTGATGGAAGTGTCCAGCCGCCCTTGTGTGTCCCGGCCACTTCCATGCAGTTGATGGCATTGTCAGATGTGAAGCAGGTTGTGCGAGGGTCCTGGAGAAGACTGCCCTCACTGTGTGTGCGTCTGCGCAGGGAATTCTGCACACTGAGTCCACCTGAGTGCTTTTCGCAGGAAGTGGCCTCTACCATGCTCCTCCGTTTACTGTCACTGCGTTCCAGGTAGTTATCATCACTGTCTTCCTCCTCCTCATCATCATCTTCGTCTTCTTCATACTCTTCATCTGTGCCAGGGGTGGAGAGGGCGTCTGCACTGAAGGACCGATCTAATCGCAGCTCGGGGATGACAAATGATGAGGAAGAGGATGAAGGTGGAGCGTTTGTGTCCACTGCCTCTGAAGCGTTGTCCTCATCAACAAGCAGCTGTTTCTCATCTTCACAGTCTCTTGAGTGTGAGTACAAGAACTCCTGCTCTTCTTTCTCCTCGGTCATTGGCTCAGTATTCCCCCTCTCCTCCTCTTTCTCTTTGCCTTCATCCTCTCTCCATAACTCGTTCATGCTGCTCTCTGTGCTCTTTCCATCTTCTCCCTCAGTGGAGGGCGGAGGTGTTGGTGGAACCAGGTGGCTGTTCTCCTCCAGAGGGGTGCACAGATCCTCCAGCAGGGTGAGACTCCTGGACTGAGGGCTACTCACAGTCATGGCTGACGCATCGGAAAGGTTGCCCAGGGAATGGTCATCCTCAGAGGTCATTCTCCGGCCTCTGAGGTCACATGGCTCATCCTGCTTGGGTTCGAACATCTGACAAAAGAAGAAAACAGTGGTGCAAAACCGTTACTGTTTTTCTAACACTGCAATATTACAATGTGTAATTATAATCAGTAACTGAACAACAATTATTGTAACTACTACCGAAAATATCATGTTATATTTATGAACAAATACAAGAAGTGAAGTGAAGTGACGTAACGTGACGTGACATGTGGCCAAGTGGGCATCACCAGGTATTCTAAAATTATGGGAGTGTTGAATACTTTATTCTGCTCAGTGTGTTTATCATCTTTTCATTGCTTATCATAATAGTATTATGATAAGTCAGTGGTTCTCAAAGTGTGGTCAATTGTTTTAAATGGGAGTGTGTTTTTCATGCTGAGCACTAGCTAACCAATCACAGTGGAGGAGGGGCGGAACTAATACCATCACACCCTGCTTGTACTACAACTGAACAACAATGGACAAGTTAATATTGCTTGTCTCCGAGTATTTATGTTTTTACCAGATGGAATTGCCGGAGTACCATAATATTGTTCTGAAAAATAATGCTTGGAGAAACATTTCATTCGCAATGCGTCTGCCATATTACTTCAGCGGATATTCCATATCATAGCAACCACAGCATTTAAACTGAAAATAAAATAAAAAAAAATAAAAAATACGCTGCCCTCTCAAGGGCTCACAGCTGGGCGTTTTCAGCTGGCTTTGGTGGACACGTGGCCTGATTGTAGTTACTTGCAGCTACACATACATTTTCATTTAATCTTTATTTAAGTACAGTTTTTTTAACATTGAAGTACAGTACAGTTTTTATTTCACTTTTAGGTACAATATATTTTAATTTAATAATTAAGTTTTTTATTTACCTGGAAGTAAGCACAGTGCAGTGTTAATGTTCAAACTGTGTATTTACAATGTTTTAATTGGCTGACAATAATACATATTCTTATTAGGAATAAAACTGACTCGTTTTTTTTTGTTTGTTTTTTTTAACTGAGCATAGTGCTATACTGTATTTTAATGTCGTTCATAATGGTGGTACTTGGAAAGACAAATATTTTCTGAGGTGGTACTTGGTGTAAAAAGTTTGAGAATAAGTAATAAGGACTGTTTCATTAGCAGCAGTCACTGATTTCCTTGAGGTTTAAGCAAAGCGAAAAAGCACTCTAGATGTTCTTTGAAGCTCTCTCATATCTTCACACCTTTTTCAGATCAAAGACCACTTGGTGACTAAGCAGATGTTTAAAATTGAGTGCTGCATTTTAAGCCTGGCCTAAAATTACATGTATTGTAGGGTAAGATGGGGAAGATGCCCCTCCCCTTATTTACAATGTAGATTTACTTTCAGGGTGTACTCAACTCTAGGCATGTTTCCCTTGAACCGAGCCCGAGTGCGATCATCCCCTCTCCCCACTCCCCCGCTGGCCTGCACTCACACTTGCACTAAACTTTCTGGGCCGGAGCATGCTTACATCATGTATGAGATAACAGAAAAACCACTTTCGCTAATATTCTGCCTAATAAATGTAATAATTAATTTATAATTTATGCCGTGCACTGTGTGCAGCGATTTTCACTTGTATGTATCAGACCAGAGTATTATTACGGAGGCAGCTGACGTTAATTAAAGAATTTGCAACTTTACTTGCAAACTACAATTCATGTTCATCAATAAGATGAGAACCTGAGCCATTATAAACCTAAATATACTTGATTGAATTAAATTAATTGAAAAGTGTAGTGTAGTAGTAATAGAACATGTTTGCGGTCGTAATGATGACAGTAGCGCACACACAATAGTATCTGTTCCGTGCTCTGGAGCGGTTAGCGCTCACACTGCATGCGTACCGTGCCCGAGCCCAACCAAATTGTGCCCTGGCCCTGTTGGAAACAAACCGCACCAGAGCGCGGCACGGAGTGCTCACACTAGTCAAACGAACAGCGCCTTTGGGGTCAAACGCGCTCGGGCACGGTTCAAAATGCCTAGTGTGAGTACACCCTTAAATTGTAAAATGTTTAATTTTAGCATGTGCAGGATAATAATGCATTAGTCTATGTCAATTTAGTTGTTGTAGTGAGATATTAAAGAGGGGTAAGATGTCCCAATCCTGGCCCCTTCTCCCACATTAATTACTTACAAAGTCTTAACAAATTCTTGTACAATAAAGGCTAAATAAACAAACAAAAAAAAAGGCACAAAAGAAGTGACTTTAGACACTGAAGGGCGAATTCAGCAGAATAGAATAGAGGTTGAAAATAATAATTTATGGTAATTAATGTAAACCAAAACACACGAGGAAAAGAGGTGTGAAAATATAAGCAATCACAGGCAGATGGGATTAGACTTCTCAGAGGAGATAGGCAAAAGGTAGGTAATTTGCTCTGGAATTTGTACAGAGATTGTGTGAAAAAAAAAAAACATTTTGCAGATATGGACAGGATTAAAACCACAATGTGAAATTGTTAAATACAAATTTCTCTCTGTCTAAATGGGGTTTTACTAATCATAAAACAGTTATAAGAATCACATGTTATTACATTATTTAAACATAAAATGGGCTTCAAATCAGCACTTTTAGGATACAAACCACTGAATATTTAAAAATATTTACTCAAGTCTTTGCTTTTGTTTAGATTCTATAGATTCAGGGCAAAATGTAGGGGTGTCATGTCTGTTTTGGGGTTTTGTTTCATGTTCATTGTTTTCATGTCTCTTATTTTGTCATAGTTCCTGTCTAGTCATGTGATTCCCTTGATCCTTATGTATTCCTGCCTAGTGTGTGTGTGTGTTTGTGTGTGTCATGATCTGATTGGTTGCTTTAGACATGTGCCTTGTTTCCCATTGGTTGGTTTGTGTCATGTGACTCTCTTTGTTTGGTATTTATAGCCCTCATGTTGCCATTGACTCTCGTCGAGTATTATCTCTGTAACCTCTGTTGGTGAGTTCTTGCTTTTGTTTATGCCAAGTCTGCTCATTCCATGCCATGACAAGTCAAGTCTTATTTCAAGTCAAGTCTTTGTTTATTGTTTGGTCACTTTTGGGATTTAAGTAAAGCTGCTCTTGGGTTCTTTTCAACTCGCCTCCAGTGAACTCATTACAAGGGGGGACTTTTGAACACGAATGTTATCATTGACTTTTATTTTTTTAAATGTAGAAATTTAGACAGTGTAGAAATTGTGTCATCCGTATAAAACAAACATACAGAAAATAAAAATCAATTAATAAGGCAGACAATCATTTGTAGACAGATTTGTGATTCATCTTAGTCTAGCATAAATCATAATGTTGCACATTTTACTAGGTTGCTTGCAGCACTGAAAAGAAGAATGTGTAACACTTTTTTTAATGCTGGTAGGAAAACTTAAATCACCACCTACTGTTAGAAATGGGAAATGGATCCCGTCTGAAGAGTAGAGGGGATAAAACATACGCTTTTTGGGAATAACCAGTAAATGACCAGAAGGGGAAGTAAGGAAACTAGTTCCTATACCAGGAATGCACATTTAATATAAACTAGCATAAGTACACACTGGAAGCCTCCTGAACCCTAATCAGCTCTCTCTCAAAACCAGCGCATGCTGCTTATAACTCACTCTAATAGGGTGCAACCAAAGCTGGTGATAAAGAAACTCCTCTGAGTGCTTTTCAGAGGGGTTTACTGCAAAAGAAAACAAGCTCAGCTGATGAAGCCAAAAGCAGAAGTCATAAGATGGAATTCATATTACCACTGCTCACATGATGTACGACATATTAGCTCTCTCCCATCCATAACTGGAGCTTCACTAAGAATGAGCCTCTTATATCATCTGTGGTATTTTTAGGTTGTGTGAAAGGTTACTACCGATCAGAGCGACACAGAGGAAATTAGGACACAAGAACCAAAGACAGATGATTTCCTTAAACGCTGTCTTTTGCTCTATTATCTGTGATGGGATGGTTCAGTCTGTGTTTGTTGAGTCCCTCATGCATCACTTGCCCATCATGATGCAGAACAAAAAAAATAGAATAATTGCTTAATGTGTGGGGGGGGGGGGGGCTTTAAAAACATAGAAAAAAAAAGAAATGTGTAGAATAAGATGGTGACACATGAGAATTTTGACATGAACTACATTTCTTTGAAATAAACAGAGAGAGTGGATTATACAAAGTCTACAATATATAAATCGGTTATTTTGAAATTGAATAGATTTGTTGCCTTGGCAAAACTGTGATGATGATAAGGTCATTGCAAGGGTGTTGCTATGATATTCTTAGTGACATTGCTAGGCAGTCGCTAATATTCTGGGTGGTTCCTTACTGGCTCAAATGAAAAGAGCCCAAGCCCAAATGTTCAAATGTGCAATGGTGATTCTTTCCTTTAAAAACACCACTAATTATTTAATCAATAAGGGTGCAGTATTACTTTATTCTAGATTCTTGTACAACCTTTTAGTCGCTCCCAGGAAATCTCATCTATTATTCATTAAAAGCACTAAGCTGTCCAACATGATGACTGGAAAATATATTTTAAACGGAGATTACTTTTTTCTCATCAAATGAGTCTGCACAATTCACCAAGATACTGTGGCTTTTTCAAAAGATCTTTGAATGGTACATGGATGGTACATCGGCAGGTGAAACCAGAAATGTTCTTAATATATAAGATGTGAGGGCATTTCGACATACTCTATGCAAGCATGTAAACTCAGACGATACGCAAGCTGTGCAATGACTTGCCTTTATTGTGGTTTGTGTTCTGAAATATGTTAGACTGCAATTATTGTAATTGCATTTCCTGCACTGCAGGGGCACTATAGAGAACATTAACACAAATTGTATTTTTCTTACATACTTTTTTTTTTTCAGGTCAGCTATAAAGGTGGCGCAACAGATTGAAGCAAGTTACTTAAAGCAGCCATGAAATAGAAAATCAAAATGTTCTTGATATTTGCACATACAGGTGCATCTAAAAAAAATTGAATATCGTGAAAAAGTTAATTTTTTCTTTTAACTTATTTCAAAAAGTGAAACTTTCATATATTTTAGATGCATTACATGTAAAGTAAAACATTTCAAAAGTTTTTTTGTTTTAATTTTGATGATTTGAGCTTACAGCTCATGAAAGTCAAAAATTCAGTATCTCAAAATATTAGAATATTTCCTAAGATCGATCAAAAAAAGGATTTGTAAAACAGAACAGTTCAAGTTCTTTAAAGTATATTCATTTATGCACTTAATACTTGGTCGGGGCTCTTTTAGCACAAACTCCAGCATCAGTGAGGAATGGCGTGGAAGCGATCAGCCTGTGGCACTGCTGAGGAACTACTGAGCATTCAGCTCGACTGTATTGTTGGATCGACTGTTTCTCATCTTTCTCTTGAAAATATCCCATAGATTCCATATGGGGTTCAGGTCAGGCATGTTGGCTGGCCAATCAAGCACAGTAATATCATGGTCAGCAAACCACTTGGAAGTGGTTTTGGCACTGTGGGAAGGTGCTAAAGTCCTGCTGGAAAAGGAAATCAGGATCTCCATAAAGCTTGTCAGCAGATGGAAGCATAAAATGCTCCAAAATCGTCTGGTAGATGGCTGTATTGACTTTGGACTTGATAAAACACAATGGACCAACACCAGCAGACGTCACGGCACCCCAAATCATCACTAACTTCAGAAACTTCACACTTGAAGCAGCTTGGATTCTGTGCCTCTCCACTCTTCCTCCAGACTCCAGACCTTGATTTCCAAATGAAATGCAAAATTTACTTTTACCTGAAAAGAGGACTTTGGACCACTGAGCAACAGTCCAGTTCTTTTTCTCTTTAGCCTAGGTAAGATGCTTCTGACATTGTTTCTGTTTCAGAAGTGGCTTGGTAGCCCTTTTTCCAAAGACACCTGAGCGTGGTGACTCTTGATGCACTGTCTCCAGCTTCAGTCCACTCCTTGTGAAGCTCTCCCAAGTGTTTGAATCAGCTTTGCTTGACAGTTCAAGCTTGCGGTCATCCCTGTTGCTTGTGCACCTTTTCCTATCCAATTTCTTCCTTCCAGTCAACTTTGCATTTAATATGCTTTGATACAGCACTCTGTGAAGAGCCCCACCTTTCAGTAATGACCCTCTGTGACTTACCCTCTTTGTGGAAGGTGTCAATGATTGTCTTCTGGACCACTGCCAAGTCAGCAGTCTTCCCCATTATTATGGTTTCAAAGAACAAGAGATACCCAGAATTTATACTATAGGGATGGTCATTTATTGAAATTCAAATGTAAACATTGTAATATTTTGAGATACTGGATTTTTGACTTTCATGAGCTGTAAGCTCTAATCATCAAAATTAAAACAAAAAACTTTTGAAATGTTTTACTTTACTTGTAATGAATCTAAAATATATGAAAGTTTCACTTTTTGAAATGTTACAAGAAAAAAATTACTTTTTCACGATATTCTAATTGTTTTAGATGCACCTGCATAAGAGGTTACTTTACAATAACACATACTGCAAGTTTCAGAACTCAAAAGTAACTCCCCTGTTTAAAATATGAGTTATTCTTTTCTACCCTTCTGAATCGCTCGGATGTGTCATATGTAAAAGGGAAGAGTGTTCTCAACAACTCAAGTCTGTCCATCAGTCAGAAGAGCCATGCTGCTGTTGGATAAAGATGTTGAATAAAAACACATACGTTGTTCAATCAGTGGCTGTAAATAAACTGTACTTTGCATAGCATTCATAAAGTGTGTGTGTGTGTGTGTTTTTTTTTTTTTTTTTTTTTTTATGACATACCTGAGCAACTGAAAAAAAAAAAAAAAAAAAAAAAAATATATATATATATATATTTTTTTTTTTTTTTTTTTATTTTTTTTTTTTATTTTTTTTTTTTTTCTTCCCATCTCGCAACAGAATGTTTAGTGAATTATTGGTCACATTTTAGTTTCGGGACCAATGCTCACTTTTAACTAACAAATAACTAAGATTTTTGATTCAATAAACAACTAACAATAAACTGCTGCCTATTAATTGACAGTAAGGTAGTTGTTAAGTTTAGGTATGGGGTAGGATTAAGGGATCTAAAATATGCTCATGCAGAATAAGGCATTAATATGTGCTCTATAAGTAATAAACAGCCAATGCTAGTAATTATGCATGCTAATAAGCAACTAGTGGGAATTAGACCTTAAAATAAAGTGTTACCAAATTATTATATCCTATCATATCTATCTATTGAAATATACAGCAGTGCCAGGCATTTTGTCACTAAGCATATCTTTGATTGAGTGTTGCTAATAAAATCACACTGAGAAACAATGCAGTTTTTGTAAATCTACTTAAGCTGTGGTATCTTTTATAAAACAACAAGTAACAACAGTACTTTTAAAACTATATACAACAATTATGCAATTAAGCAAGAAAAAGCAATTCCCACACTGAAACAGACTGTTGCAATCATTGTGGTTGCATTGTTTCAATTTCATCTGACTCGGACTCAAACATACTGTATATGGCTCTATCACAGAGCTTGCCATCTCGAGTATCAAAACATATGAAATGATGCAAAGGAGGGTGTGGATGGAGATCAAGTTAGTCAGTCGCATCAGTAAACATTTACTTAAATTTTTGCAAGAGGTGACACTCCTTAAAACTGATTGTTTTTTTACAGAGAGTGGAATTATTTGACAAATATTGGACTTTTTTGATGCAAATAAATGCAGTTATCCTTATAAACTAACCTTGAAAAACAGAATTTAAAAATCTGGAACTGCATTTCATACAGGCATGTATAAAGAGACAGATCGCTAACATTAACCAAGAATTTACATCTGCATATTTGCGTGATAGCATTTCTTGCTTAAGACTCTGAGAGCAATAGGTCTGGTGTTGAGCTGTGATATCCTGCTGCAAATGTCAAATACAGCAAGTGTGTAGAATGAGTGTCATGCCGGAGGTATTCACGTAGGTCATGTTGGTCATGAATGATTTAACTCCACACATCAAAACATAGAGCAAAGAAGAGAGAATTGAATGACAAAGAGACATTGCTTGCACCAACACAAGCAGCTTTAAAATATCAAGCAAGGCTAATGACCAGCAGACCTGTGGATCAAGGTGAGGTACGAGGGGAATGATTTAGTACATGCCATTGAGAAGTCAACACTACAGCACCTAAACAAAGCACTATCGATTTCATCTAGTTTCTCTAGGCCAGGCCACTGCCACAAAGTCTAATCCATACTGCATCTTATTCTGGCCAAGAACCACCCAGAATAAGAGACTGTCTGACTGATATATATATAAAAAAAAACAGTTCACGTGGTTAACAGTTTGAGGTTGGAATCTGTGAGAAGTGCAGAGTTGCCTGTCCTTGAAAGATACAAAATGCACTGCATTTTAGCTTGCTTATTTTGTTCAAGAGCATTATCTACTCAAGTCCACATGTCATACTAACAAGGAATTTATGACCATAGTAGGCTTACGATGTTTTAGGGAAATGCACCCCTGAATGCACTGCTTAGAATACACTCGCCTTATAGTATATAACTTGCTAAGGACACTCGCAAACAATGTAGAACATCAAACTGCATCTGCCAATACAGGCTTCAGAGATTGTCGCTCCGGTCAGACTTCCAATTCAGAGGACCTCTGGTCAGAGGTCCAATTCTCGCTATTAACAAACCATTAATTAAGTCCCTATACTAAAGTGTTACCTTCACTCCTATATTTGATATAGCTTCAGCTACTGATATGAATGACCTGAAAAGGAAACATTGCCTTTTACAATCAATAAATATGTTGGTGCAATAATGTCAGCTAAATCTCATAAAAACCTAGCTGGAATATTCTCTAAACCAGAAGCCTTCAGCACTTCCTTTAACATTTTATCTCAACTACAGAAGCTAAAAGATAAAGAATCCTAAACAAAAGTAATACCTCACGACAACTATTTCATAGTTACCACTAGTCAAGTCAAGTCACCTTTATTTATATAGCGCTTTTAACAATGTAAATTGTGTCAAAGCAACTGCACAATATCAAAAAAGGACAATAGTGTGTCAATAATGTAAAATGAAAAGATAAAAAAAAAAAAAGATTTTCAGTTAAAGGCATTTCATTATTGAATTCAGTGATGTCATCATCCAGTACATCATCCACTACTCTGAGGAAGTTTTCTTCTGTTATGTGATTAGCAATGGATGAAAGGAAATATAATTTGTCATTTTGCCATTATCATATTCCATTACCCTGTCAATAAATATGCCTAATAATTTAATGAACCAGCTTTATATTTACCATAAGGTTTCATCTTAAGCATCCTCCACAGTAATTTAGGATCCATTTTAGCCAAAAGGATTACAAATGTAGGTTTTCAGACATTTTGGTTGTCTCTTCTTTCATTGAGTCATACCATTCATAGTGTCAACCTCAGATGACACATTCTCAAATCATTTAAGTATCATCTGATGAAAATGTCAAAAGCTTTCTCAAAATAGCAATCTCCAATTTAATTAGCTGTCTTTGTGCAATTTCCATGAGTGCACAGGCCTTTATCAGTCCACCAGGAAACAGGTTATTCCACAGTAAGTATGCAAGGTTGATATCGAACCTTTCAAAGATATTTCAAAGAGTTTTTTTAAGCACCTTGAATCAAGTAAAGTAATTAGACGGATCTCAGAAACTTGTCAAGAATATGTCATTCCAAATTCAAAAGCAAGAAAAAAATAAATAATATTTAAGAAAATGATGCCTATTTTAAGGACCATTAATATTGTCTGCTTCGTGATATTTTTCAGGGCTTTGTAACTCACAGGGACTCTGTGATAGCACTGCAGGGAATATTATAATTATTGTTTGATGAAAATTTGTGTTAAACAAAAATACAATATTAAGTTACAGAATATTAAGTGGAGAATATAAACTGCTTAGAAGTACGGATTGTTACGTTTACTGAATACATTTGTACATTTGTAGTGTGTGTGTGTGTGTGTGTGTGTGTGTGTGCATGTTTATGTGGTTTATGAGGACACAAATTTGTATAATGACATGGGTATGACAGAGGTATTACAATATGAAGGTGGTTTATGAGGACACTGCCTATGTCCCCGTAATTCAAAAGGCTTAAAGAACATACTAAATGGTGTTTTTTGAAAATCTAAAAATGCTCAAAGTCTCCTGTGAGGGCTAAGTTTAGGTGTAGGGCAATAGCACACACAGTTTGTTCAGTATAAAAACCATTACGCCTATGGAGAGTCCCCATAAACCACAAAAACCAACGTGTGTGTGTGTGTGTGTTTGGTATCTGTAACTGCATATAAATTGCACCAAGCCAAACAGAGTTTGAAAGGTTGTGTTGATGGGTTTATAGAACATTTTTACGTGTTTTCTGCTGAGTTCAGCAAGTGTCACACTACAAAATTGAGATAACTTTTCTCAAGCAATAATGCCAGACAATTAGAACTGAAGTAATATGCTGATGTGCAAACTCAAGAAAAATATTAGGGACACTAGAGGCTAAAAGCTGTCACAAAAGTGATGGGACCACTCTGCTATGTGTCTGAATTATTTTGACAGACAATATGATCATCAGCTGTTTGCTTGCTTGGCTAACATGACCTGCATAAAGCTTCAAATATAATAAGTATTTCCCTCATCTTCAAAACAAAAATGAAGATATTCTCTCATCATTTTTGTAAATTTATTAAAAGTCAATGCAGTCTACATCTTCAAGCTTAAAAAAAAATATTGCCAGTTGTTATTACTTTCCAGGATATCTGTAGTAGGGTATTTCTTTCTATTTGCCACTTAAAATATGGAATTGTATTCATAAAGTTCAGAATTCACACACTCTGTCAGTTTAAGTATCGTCCACATCAAACAGACACTATTTTGATACATTTTTAGTAACGCTGACATATTAGGAGGGAACTGAATGCAACAGCAGCTACAATAAATAAATAATCTTGATTAAATATTTGAACAAACTGAAAATCTAAATCACAGTATCACAACACATTGATAAATCAGTTTCTTACTGTCTTAAAGGATTCGGTCACTCGGAATCGACCATAGAATAATGTTGGTGAACATTAATGCTGGGATGATTGATAAATCAATGGGACACTGAAGATAATTGGCTGCTGTCCCGGTGGGTCTGTGCTCACAGAATGAGGGAAATCAGTAGGAGAGACGTGTCTTTACAGCAGCATCAGTACAGCATTAGAAATAGCAGATTAAAGGCGTAACTGAATGGGACGGGGGGCAAACACCTCAAAGCAGGCACATGGAGAGGGACGTGCTTTGCACACCAAAACATGCCAGATCACTTGATCCTCACTAACAAGGGGAATGAGGTAAGATACAGAGACAATACACACATATATACTTCAATCATGACTCTCTGAATAGTTTTAGCATGTTAATGGATAAGGCAGTGTTAATGTATTTGGTCTTTATCTGTCTAGATTAGGTTTAGATTGGACTAGATCTGCTACATACACTGCTACAGCTGAAGTATGGAGACTTGCTGCCAATCGATACAACGATACATTTCTGTGAACATGTAAGATGTGCTGCTGCTGCATTAGATAGGTCATAGCAGAGCTAGACAGGTGGAGCTGGGGGGTGTGGAGGGTTTCAGGGGACCTTTACACTGTACACTCTCAGCTGTAAAAAAAAAATGTCACTTGGGTGGTACCGTAAGGTAGTGGTTCCCTATGTGGTTGGAACATGGTTAGGAACCACTGTCTTAAGTTAAAACTAAAAGGTACATCTCTGCACCTCAATTACCCCCTAAATGATATATATTAGTAACTTAGAGGTACATATTAGTACATTACAAGCAGTGGTATATTAAAGGGGTCATCGGATGCAAAATGCACTTTTACATGTTGTTTGAACATAAATGTGTGTTGACAGTGTGTGTACACAACCACCCTATAATGATAAAAATCCACCCAGTGTTTTTTTGTTTAATCTACTAAAATCATTACCCCTTTCTCAAATGAAGCAGTCCTCAGCTTCTTGTCTGTCTGACAAGAAGGCATTGTTTCGATGCCGGAGCAGATGTAGATAAGAATGAATCCTAAGTGATTGGAGTGTTTTGTTGTTGGATTTAATTATGACCATAGCAGTTACTCCTGACATATGAGCTGCTGAAGATGCAGATTTACATTTGTTTGTAGAGGGAATGTACCCCTGATCTAAATGCATCTATGTTCACATGAATCATTCGTAATCCAGCTTTATCTAGAGAAGGAGTATACTTTTCTTTTCTTTTTTTAATGAATCTTTGCAAATCGCCTTGCCTAATAACGTGCTAGTTAGCAAGTTTCACGATGGATACGGTTCAAGTTTACCAAGAATGTCTCAGAGAGTGGCTCAGAAGAGAGGGACAGGGTGAGCAGAGCTCATTTGCATTTAAAGCAACATGCAAGAAAACAACTTGCTCTGAAAAGAGGTGTTTTTGACAGGGTATAAAGGGTGTTGTTTTACACTACCATTGAAAATTTTTAACCAAAGTATGTTACAGACTTTACATTAAGACCCTAAAGAATCATATCAACTGGCAGAAAATGGGCATCCGATGACCCCTTTAAAAGTATATGTATTAGTACCAGTTTTGTACCTATTCGACGAGCAGCTTACAATGAACCAGACCCTATCTGTGGGAGCAGCTTACAGTGAACCAATTTACAGTATATTTTGAGCAAGCAATCTAACTGGCTACAAAATCATCAGAGGCCAGCCAGCTTGTGCCATGTGGCACTGGATGCAAGATAAAGGACCTATCAGCCTTAAGCAACATAAAACAAGAAATCTGTCATTTTTTCTTCATGTTCTATTTTCATATGTAAAAAGAATAGCGTTAACACTTGGTATTTAATTGTGATATGGTATAACAAGAATATATATGGCAAGAGCATTTTTTTATTATTTTCCTCCCTTTTACAATGTACCAAGTTTTAGAACATGCTTACTACTCTGTTCCCAAGGTGAATCTTTGTCTGACTGTTTACACTTTAATAGAAGCTACTCCCATAATTCAGGCAAAGTGTCAGAGGGTGTCGTAAAAAGGTGGATAAACAACAAAACATTTGCATCACTGTGAAATATGACATGAGGTAATTGCTAAATAGTTGCCAACAATCGCTTTTATCACAGATATTTTAGTAGAATGTCTCACTTTTACCAAGCAGAGAAGATCCACCAAATAGAGCCATAAAATATTCAACAGTAAACCAAACAACCATTACCTTTTTATGGCCATTAGAGACAATCTCTCTGATACTAGAGCTTAATATATTCCTCTACTCTCAGAGACAGAGGGAAGGGCACAAAGGTAAAATTAATCAAACACAGAAGGTCAGGGACACACAATACTTGATTAAGGTCACACAAGCCATCACAAAGTCATTCGGCCCAATAAAGATGCCCGCTGTAGTCATTAACATGGCCGCCGCAGGGAAGCCTCATTTTCCTGATCCCTCATGCCCAATCTCACCAACGCCTGTCCTCCACAAACAAACATGGTTAGGGCTGCTAGAGCTAAAAGATTAATGAAAGAAGGGAAGATAAATTTTGCAACTCATTGGTGGGACACTTTGCATCATCACCAAATGACAGCTTGGTCCCTCTAACGTTTTGATGTGACCTAATTAAAATAAAATAATGCAATAAAATCTACTCTAATTATTCTGTCAATAAAGGCCACTTTTTCACATAAAACAATACCTTTAGTAAATACCAATGTTGTAAAACACAATGTGCAACAGCCGTGAAAGATAACAATGCTGTAAAAACCATGTAATAATTTCACATTTAGGTACTGTTCCTTACAGAAACCCCCTCCAGAGTAACAAAGGAGGAAAACATGTTTAGCATCTCTAGCATTAAATGTATCAGTGAATTTATAAATTGAGAGGACGAGCTATAAATCGGGGACACAGTTTACAAACCTGTCTGTACAGATTAAAAATCGAAGAATACAGTTGTCAAATCTGAGAGTACAGACTTTTAAATCAAGGGCTCAAATTCAAATATGTGAGCACAAATTGTTAAAATAATGGAACTGTTTACAAATTCATGAGTACAGTTCATAAACGGAGCACCGATTGCAAAACTGTAGGCACCAGATTATCAGAAAACATTCTTCTACTGTACATGACCCTTGGGGGACTCCATACTTTCTCATGATGCAGTAAATATAGTTCACAATGGGGAATTATGTGAATTATGTCTAACTGCATGTAGTCACTTACTTCTCATAGTGTGGTTCATTGTAACGCAGTGTTGCAACATGCCCTACATGTACCGTGTTAAAATTAAGGAATTTTCCATATTGATTCTTCCCACTGTATTTTGAATTATGCGTGTTTTGATGTGTTTTAACAATGAAAGAAAGAATTTCTGAATGAAATAAAGGATTTCTGAAATTACCAGTAACTTATTCATTAATTTACTTACAGTGTATTGGAGAATCTATCTATCTATCTATCTATCTATCTATCTATCTATCTATCTATCTATCTATCTATCTATCTATCCTGTGAATTTACTTCAACTTTTGGTGAAATGAGTACTATCTTGTGTAGAAACGTTCAAACCACAAGTGTTACAACTAGCCCTTTGTTAGGTCGTGTCCTGTTCTCCCATAATTATAGTGACTAAATAGTTTTCCAGTTGATTACAGCACGGAAGCCTACATCTACAACATGGACAAAAGGCTTTTTGAGGTTTGTTTCAGAATCAATATAAAAGCTGATCACAGGCAAACTAAACAGAGCAGGCTTGTTTCAGCTAAAGGGAATATGTTAGTAAAAATTATTTTCATTAAAGCAAATGTAAGTGTCCTTATTGATCATTGATCTTACTCATGTTCATTTGGGAAGGAGTGCGACACATAGTTGAATAAAGAGTATGCACATCTCAAAATTTAATTAATATATTTGCATTTAATATTTATTGAACCTTTGAACAATATGGGGGGAAAAGTTTGCAAATGTGTTTTTGTTGAGTATCTTATTTGTCACATAAGGTTTTATAGCTCATATTGTGTGATATATAGTGAAAATATGGTTTTATTTAGTTTTATTCAGAGATCCAAACTGAGCAAAAACATATAATTTGGTACAGGTATTGATATTTATATGTCAAAAAATATGATGAAATTCCACTTCAGTCCAGCAAATTTTCTTGAAATATTGCTAACAATATTGTTTACTATGTTGAGAGTTGCTGAAATCGCGTTTGGTCTCATACTGTATCGCGTATCTTGTCAGTGTGTGCACTTGCTTGGCCATTTTTAGTGATTAATAGGAAAGTGAGTTCAGCTGAATTCTAGCAGTGATTTGTTAGATAGGTATAAAAAAGGTTATTATAGTGTGAAGACCAAAGAGTGTAAAGACCATCGACTCTACCGTGCGACTCCACCGGGCTGGGACACCGGCAAGGGATATAAGTATCGCTTTTTATTTTTATTTTATTTTTATTTTTTTTCCTTTATATGTTTACTATTGAAATGTTGTTGTATGCATTTGTCAATTTAATTTAATTTCTGTATTTTCTTAAATGGGTGTGTATAGAGTATTTACAGAGTGTTAACTTTTAATTTTAGTTACTTTTTCTTATTTGTAAGTCGCTTTGGATAAAAGCGTCTGCTAAATGACTAAAAGTAAAGTAAGTAAAGCAATATACAACAATATAAAAGTTATTCTTTTGTTAACGTTGTGGTTTTTAGAAAATCAGCAAAGATTTCATGACAGAAAGTTATATGAGCCACGAGGTGAACGTTTGTACAATTTCACTAAAAGGGTTTTTACTCGCTAAAATTTAAACTAACAATAAGATGACAGAATGCATAGTAGATTTTGTGCAACAGGTTTTTCGGCAAAGTTTTAGTCATGTTGATAATATAGAGATCTTAGAAATGTGCATATCAAATATGATACAGTAGGCTTTATAGGTTTAAGCTGTGGTTTATTTAGTCAACATGTTCTCACTCCCAACTCATCACATACTGTATCGTTGCTTGGTCAATAGCGTCGCTTTTTGACACTCAAGGTTCCCCATTAGCAGTATTTTTTGACGCACTGGGGTAATCCTTTTAGCATCACTTTTGGATGTGCAGGGTCCTCCATTGTTTTCAGTTGTTTGTTGTTAATTTAATGGTTTGCATGCATTAGTAAAAACTAGAAATAATTTTATATACATTTATACTTTCATTGGAGCACCTAACCCCACCCCTACCCCAAACCTATCCACTTCTGAATAATATAAAACAAAATAAAATAACAGTTACAGGTATTTATTGCAAAAACTGACCATAAATTAATTAGCAGTATAAACACATAACAAACAAGTCCTGTTGCATTCCAAGTCTTCTGAGGCCATACAATATTTTATGCGAAGAAAAGAGTAAAACATAAGGTTTTATCATGATGATAAAATTCCCAGTCTCTGCATACCGACACCAAGGGTTTCTTATTTAAAGCAAAGGAGGACCCTGCACGTTGAAAAATGATGCTAAAGGGGTACCCTGTACGTCAAAAAGTGACGCAAAATGGTCCTGACCAAGCATCAATATATGTCGAATTGGGAGTTAGAATGTATTGATTTAGTATGACTTCCTTTTTCTTTAATGATAGCAATACTCAAGCTAGCATGGACGCCACAAAACCTGATGATCCATTATTCAGTGAGCACATCAACAGAGATGAGAATTTTTTGCTAACTTTATTGTGTCAAATGTTTTATAGAAATGTCACTTATAGATAGCAATGACATTAAAAAGAGGCTTGTGCTCAAGTCTTTTGATGTCTCAGATGTTTCTCTTGACACCCCCCCCCCCCTCCCATAGTGCCTCTTCTGAAGTTCTTAAAGTCTCAAATCATGCTCAGATTTGCCAAGATTACCAAAGTATGACTGTAGTCAAATATGTCAATATGAAGTCAAACATTTCTCATTCAATGCTCATTCTTTCAACACCACCTTTATTTTATAGCTCTATATAGTGTCTCTTTAGTTTCAGTTGTTAACTGAGACTAAGTCGATGCCTCCAGAGAAATAAAAGAGCAACTTCTGACCAAAAATGTTCCTCACACACTTTGACATCTTGTAAGCTTCTATACAACAGCAGCAAAAACATACACAAGCAGCACACATGCACCTACGCGGAAACACTTGTAAACACAGACAGAAGTAAACCACACCATGGACACACACTCACCGTCAGAATGGACAAACACCCTCGAGAATCAAACCCTGATGTGCATCCGTGTGTGTATGTGTGTGTGTATGTGTGTGCATGCAGATTCCAGTTTCTCCTGCGAGATCACAAGAAGTGAAAGAGAGAAAAGGACTGAGAGACAGAGTGAAATCTAGTGGTCGGATGGGCAACACCCTCTTCACATAAACATATCATGAGTGGAAGGAAAAAAAGAGCGCCTGTGAGTGTGTGTGTGTGTGTGTGTGTGTATAAGAGAGAGAGAGAGAGAGAGAGAGAGAGAAAGAGTTTTTCACAAACACACCATTAAGCACTGATCACTCACCCCAGCCTCACTCAAGACATCATACCACTTGGTTGGACTTCCATGTCCGACAGAATCCACAATCATTAACGTCCACTACACACACACATGCACACAGAGAGTCCTATCTGCTTGTTTGTGCTGCTCAAAATGGCCCGAAAAGCAGATAATCTAGAATGGTAAATGGCAAACTTATTTAAATGCTACTAAATTCTACAACTAGAAAGTAAAGCATTTGAGTCAATAATACCAGTGTCAGTCTGAACTCTCGATTCTGACTGGCTGGCAGGTATGCATTAAAACTGTTTAAGGCACAGGTAGTTCCAAGTCAGTTTAATCACCATTGTCTATTAATGCGCTGCTTTAATTGCCGCACACAAACACACACACATCGCTCGCACACAGAGATCGCAGATCACGCTGCGCACACACAGAAACATTAAGAAGCACAGAAACTTATTGTCAGTGCTGCCCCAGGACTTTTGTTAATAAAAAAGCTTCAACAATGGATCGCTACATTGTATCTCGCAGCAACAAGGAGGTTTTTGAAGTAACTAAACTCATGGCTTCATTGTTTGTAGAGAAAAACACACACTAACAACTAACTTACTAACTATTTATTGATTGTTTGTTTGTAATTGACTTCAATTGTTTTTGCTTCAAATTGAGTTTCTGTAACTCAGTGTAGTTTGTTGGGTGAACATAATTTCATTAGAAACAAAAAATATATATATTGTTGTTGAGCCTAACCACTTTGTTTTTAGATTTCAGCACATGTTTGATTTCTCCATTCCAGTGGACTTATTAGTGGAAACTTTCATCAGTTGTTGAGGAATTGAGAGCTGTAACATAAGCACATTCTTTGAAATTAAATGTTCTTTGATCCACGGTAAATAATTTAAATTAAGACAATAATTCATACAGAAAAAAAATTAATATATATATATATATATATATACAGTCCCCTCCATAAGTATTGGGACAGTAAATACAAAATTACTCTGTTGGCTGTGGAGTCAAGACATTTGAAAATATGATTAAAAGATGAATATGAGACAAAACTACAGAATGTCACATTATTTTATTAGCCGTTTCAACACATACATGTTTTACCAAATAAAAAGAACAGCACTTTTAGAGTTCATCCCACTCATTGATGTGAACATAAGTATTGGGACAGTTGAACATAAGGCAGATATAAAAGATTAAAAGCTATTATTTAGTTGCAGATCCCTTGCGCACAATCACAGCAGTGAGTCTGGGACCCATAGACATCACCAGACTCTTGGTCTCATCCTTTGAAATACTTTCCCCAGCCTTTAATGCAGCCAATTCTAATTGTTGCTTGTTTTGGGGAGTTTCTGCCTTTACTCTCCTCTCCAGCTGGTGAAATTCATGTTCAATCGGATTTAAATCTGGAGATTGACTTGGGCATTCTAAGACCTTCCATTTCTTTGCCTTTATAAATTCCTTGACTGAACTGGCAGGGTGTTTTGGGTCATTGTCCTGATGCAATATGAAGCACTTCCCAATGAATCTGGTGGCATTTTCTTGAATATTGGTAGGCAAGGTGGTTAAGTAAACTTCCAAATTCATTCTGCTACTGTCATCATACATTAAGTCATCAGTAAAGTTGAGAGGCCTGTTCCAGAGGCAGCCATGCATGCCCATGCCATGACAACACCTCCACCATGCTTTACAGATGAGGCTGTATGCTTGGGATCATTTGCAGTTCCCTTTTTTCTCCACATTTTTGCTTTCCCATCATTTAGATGAAGGTTCATCTTTGTCTCATCGGTCCATAAACACAGTTCCAAAACTCTTCTGGCTCACCTTTGTGCTTTTTTGCAAACTCTTAATCTTTTATTTTTGGTGCTGGTCAGAGGTTTGCATCTTGCTGTGTAGCATCTGTAATTCTGTGTCAAAGTCTCCTGAGGACAGTAGATTGTCAGAGCATCACCCCAGCTTTCTGGAAGTTGTTGGTGATTTTACAGACACATCTTTTAGGGTTAATTTTCACAGCTTTTATGATTTATCTGTCATCAACTACTGTTGTTTTTTCAGCCGATCAGGTAGTTGTTGGTTGCTTGTGTCGCTGGTGGTTTCCAAACTCTTTATTTCTCCATGCCCTTTGTTTTGCTATAGCTCTAATTGACTTCTTTCTTTTAGCATCCAAATTGCTTGCTTTTCTCTCAAAGTCAGCTCCCTCATTTTCATCTTGGTTTGTGTGTGTCATCATCGGTTGCAGGATTCACAATGCAGAAGCAATGGATATAACTGATACAACACATTCCCTGCTTTTAATATCTGAATAATTAATGCAACAGGACACAGCTGATCACTTAGAAAGACCTGTGAGGCAACTGTTCCAATACTTATGCTCATATCAGATAGGGGAATGAAACTCTAAAACTGCTGATCTTCTTAGCTGGTAAAACATCTGTGTTGAATCATCCAATAATAAAATGTGACATTCTGTAGTTTTGTCTCATATTCATCTTTTAATCATATTTGTAAATGTCTTGACTCCACAGCCAACAGAGCAATTGTGTTCCAATAATTGTGGAGGGCGCTGTATATATACATATATATATATATATACATATATATATATATATACATATATATATATATATATATATATGTATATATACATATACATATATATACATATATATATATATATATATATATATATATATATATATATATATATATATACATACATACATACAGTGGTGTGAAAAAGTGTTGGCCCCCTTCCTGTTTTCATATTTTTTTTTTTGTATGTTTGCCACACTTTAATGTTTCAGATCATCAAACAAATTTAAATCTTAATCAAAGATAACACAAGTAAACACAACATGATTTGAATGAAAAAAAATTTATTATGAAGGGAAAACAAAATCCAAACCCACATAGCCCTGTGTGAAAAAGTGCTTGCCCCCTAAACCTAATAACTGGTTGGGCCACACTTAGCAGCAACAACTGCAATCAAGCGTTTGCGATAACTTGCAATGAGTCTGTTACAGCGCTGTGGAGGAATTTTGGCCCACTCATCTTGGCAGAATTGTTGTAATTCAGCCACACTGGAGGGTTTTCGAGCATGAACTGCCTTTTTAAGGTCATGCCACAGCATCTCAATAGGATTCAGGTCAGGACTTTGACTAGGCCACTCCAAAGTCTTCATTTTGTTTTTCTTCAGCCATTCAGAGGTGGATTTGCTGGTGTGTTTTGGATCATTGTCCTGCTGCAGAACCCAATTTCGCTTCAGCTTGAGGTCACGAACAGATGGCCGGCCATTGTCCTTCAGGATTTTTTGGTAGACAGCAGAATTCATGGTTCCATTTATCACAGCAAGTCTTCCAGGTCCTGAAGCAGCAAAACAGCCCCAGACCATCACACTACCACCACCATATTTTACTGTTGGTATGATGATCTTTTTCTGAAATGCTGTGTTACTTTTACGCCAGCTGTAATGGGACACACACCTTACAAAAAGTTAAACTTTTGTCTCGTCAGTCCACAGATTATTTTCCCAAAAGTCTTAATTTTGTAAACACTTTTTCACAGAGGGCCATGTGGGTTTGGATTTTGTTTTCCCTTCATAAAAAAAACCCCTTCATTTAAAAACTGCATGTTGTGTTTACTTGTGTTATCTTTGATTAATATTTAAATTTGTTTGATGATCTGAAACAAGTGGGACAAACATGCAAAAAAATAAAAAATCAGGAAGGGGGCCAACACTTTTTCACACCACTGTGTATATATATTAGTCAATTCACCTTTATTTATATAGCGCTTATAACAATACAGATTGTGTATTGGACTTAACAGTATCAAATTGGAGGATAGTGTCAGTACTGTGTAAAAATAAGATTAAACACTCAATTTTAGTTAAGGCATTTCATTATTGAATTCAGAGATGTCATTGTCTAGATCAGTTTAGTTTAAATAGTATCTGCAAAATTAAATTGATGATAATCACTAGAAATTAAATGAATAGTATATATATCATTCATTCATGCATTCATTCATTCAATAATTAATTCAAATTTCAGAAATGTACATAGACTTTCAATTTAGTTGTGGATGGTGCACAACCCTTTTGTCTAAGGCACTGGTCCATTTGTGTTTATGTATTAATGTATGTGTTCCTTTTTTTCTTCCTATTAGGTCTAAGGTTCCTGAGCCAAAATACTTGGCATTTTTCATTTTTTTATTTTATTATTATTTGTTTGTTTGTTTGTTTATTATATTTATTGGTGTGTCTTTATGAGTCACCCCAATATTAAACAAGCAGCTCTTACATCTCAGTTGTCAATGTTTCTCAATGTATCCCATATTTGGCATCACTGACATTGATTGAATTTGTCTTAATGTTTAATGTGTGCAAACAATGACAGGGAAGATTTTCAGGAACTTATATATGGGTGTATTACTCGCACAAATGCTACCAAATGGCTTCAAACATAGCACATCAGTCATATTGACCAGTCATATTGTGCTGTCTTTGTATAAACACAAATTTCTCCCTTTGTGTTTCACAGAATATATCAAAACAGCTTTGGTTGGCATAAAAGTGCATAAATGATAACAAATTGTGTGAATAAACTATTTTAACTATTGAACTGTAATATAGTTTTTGTGATATTTTAATTTCAGCTTTTTTAACAAAACCTCTCAAATACCACAACAACTACATGAGGAAGTGTTCAAGAACAACACGTTGAGAAATCTCCTCTTCAAGTGTGTGCACATTATAAACTTTTTGAAAGGACATTTCCTCTGCAGACTGACATTCATGTCTGTCTTGTACAGTTACGGTTTACCTCGCCTCCGCAAGCATTGTGGGAAATGTCAGTCACATAAACCTCATAAAGCAATCTATCATCACGCAAGTCACCTCTCCCTGTGTATGTTTTGCTCTATGTGAAAATGAGTGCATGAAACTTTATTTAACAATTTACCACATGCTTATCTCAGCAAGCGCCGTTTATAACCAATAAAACGCACGTACACACACTCAAACTGACATAAAATATGAGCATGTTAAACATATGTTCATTACACATCATAAAATTCATAAAATATTCCTTCCTAAAAAAGGAAATAAATCCAAAACAATATTCATAAAATATATGGATATTTTCCATACAAATGAAGCTTATAATTTTTGGGAGTAAACATAAAATCTGCATTATAATAAATTAAAATAAAATAAAAACAACTTAAAATAATACAAATATTTATTGGAAAATATAAATGTAATCTTAATGTAATCTGCTGTGATATTAAATGAAACTGCAAAATAAATGTCAGCTACACAATAAACCTGATAAAACAGCAAGGTAAGCTGTGCAGCTTTAGAAACATCTATTCCTGTTTTCTGGGCACACACACATACGTGTGCTCGCATGCACAAACTGTGTCAAATTAGGTGTAAAAGCTCAGTTCTGGTCCCATTAAAGCAGGTGTACCTTGAATACAGGCATCTGGCCGCTGTGAACGCGTCTCTTTCACATGTGCTGATCCTGAATCCTGTCCAGTAGACGTCTCCTTCTCTACTTCTGCCTAGAAATGTACTGTAAGTTCCCTTTGCGTCTGTTTTGTTATATTTCAGTCTACCTGTTCTTTTGCGCTCTCTGTGTGGATTTGTCTCACTCTGTCCACAACATTTGCTGAAGACTCTGTGTGTGTTAGCAGCTGCTCTGAGGCGCGACTGTGCTACTGAATAAAATGACTGGAGAGAGAGAGAGAGTGAGAGAGCAAGAGAGGGAGAAAGAAAAGAGAGGACTGCCCATGTCCTGTCTCTCTCTTTCGTTCTCTCTCTCCAGAGACAGACCGCTGTCCCGCTCTGCTTGCTGTTATTTTTAGAAGCGGCCGAGCCATGAATCAAAGGCTCGCAAAAGAAACAGGTACATGTCATACATATGCCAGCAGATCAGGGGATCTCTATCTCACACACACAAACACACACAATCCCCGCTCAGCCATTTGTGCAAATTTCGTCAGCCCTGGTGCAGAAAAACTGCAAGACGCTTGATTTTTGTGAGGTCATTACTGAGGAGGGTTGTGCATTGTGTTCTCATAATGCATTATAGTGAAACCTCGATATATCTGCTATAATCATTTTGTTTCAGCAATAATGGCCAAAGATAAAGCCACCTGATCTATAGATACATGATAGATCCTAGTACAAAGACTTTTAGTCAAGGTCACGTGAAACCTTCAGTCCTTCAGCTCTCCAACAAATGATTAAATCAGAGATGTCACATTCATCACATACACAGATTGCAACTGCAATTCCAATGGATGATGCACAACATCTATTTTTAATAAACTGATTTCATATTGTCTAAATTGCAGTACATGGATTAAATTGCATTAGCCTGTATGATATATATACACATTAAATCACAGTTGCACATCAATGTCATTAAAGTCTCATAGACCCTTTACTAAAATCAGTTCATCAGAAAGCAATAAATGAAATCTGTCTCAGGGCGCATTTAATTACTATAAAACATATCTGCCATGCAGTACTGACATACCATTAATGTAATGAATAGTCTAGATAATGCTGTTCTCTCTTTAAAGACAACCATACAAGATCCATCAAAAGCTGAGTATTCCTGTTCAAAGCTTGACAAGAGAATTGATTAAGTGAAATTAAATATAAAAAATTGAGTCAATGTGCCGTATACGTGGCCATTTGTAAAGACTGAGAGATAATTCATATTTATAAGGCAGACATCAAGATACATCTTAAAGACATAGTCCACCCAAAAATGAAAATACCGTTATCATTTACCCATCCGTTCAATAATCTTCAAACACACATAAAACCTGAGAGATTTCTCTCCATCCATTGAAAGTTCATGCCAAATGTAAAAGTAATGTATATAAATCAAGCAGCTTAATCCAAGTCTACTGAAGAGACAAAAATGCACGATGATGAACAGATTTAATTTAGGTTTTCATTTACATATAACATTGATTATCACACTGTCCCTACGTATCTCTTTAATGACAGAAACACAGATTTACTTCGCAGCCATCTGTCTCTGTACAGCTTCTAAATAAGCTAAACCTGCTGGGCCTTAACAATTCCCTGTGTAATTGGATCCTGGACTTTCTAACCGGAAGACCTCAGTCAGTCCGTGTCGGCCACAACACCTCGAGCACTACTACACTGAGCACAGGTGCCCCACAAGGCTGTGTGCTTAGCCCGCTGCTCTTCACACTGCTGGCCCTTCTTCAGACAACTTCTATTCACTCATTACGCTCTCCTAAATAACAAAATGAGAAACGGTCAGCAGAACTTTGTATGTGTTAAACTTTAAAGGCAGGGTAGGAGATTTGGTTCAAAAATATGTTTTGTTACGCTGGTTGAAAGTCTCCTCACATCCTGATAGCTATCATTAGTTAAGTAGTATAAATTTATTTATATGTATTTATATAATCTGTGGAAGGAGTATAGGATCATAAAATATTTGTCCAATCAAAATGTTTGGTCTGAAGATTACGATAGGCCTGCCTGTTTGTCAAAATATGTATTTGCATACCTCTGCGCACTGTTTGCGCAGACATGATACATCATCAGAGTATTCCAGTGAGAATGAAAGGTGCTGTTATTATAATATTATTTGCTTTGTACTGTAATGTTTTCTCACCGGTGAATGAGATATGAGGTAATCTGACAGCATTGCATTCAACCCTCCGCCCAACGCCATCTTTCATTTAGTGTGTCGAAGGTTAGTCTCTGTTCTGCTTGTGCATGTTCATGTGTTTTGGAGGAGGTGTGGCTTTGCAGAGTGATTATGCAGGGAGGTTGGGGATCTTGCTTTCAATGCTAGCTTGCTAACACTAGCCTATCCAAAATTGCCTACCTTACCTTTAACTAAGTGTGTCTGGACATTTTGCAGGAATTCCCACAGAGACTACCTGGACACTGTTTTAAATCCAGTGTGCTGCCAGCCTCATCTCACTAGTATTTGTAGGTATTTGCATGTGATTTTAGCACCATTTTAGCTGTGAATCAATTAAAAATGATCAGGTTTCTGTGATTACGCAACATTAAAATTTGGTTATGCAGAATAAAGCATTATATATGTGCTTTTTCCACCTTATTTTTCTGTGAATGTGTGAGACTTCCAGTTCATTAGCCGCTGTAGGGAAATAAGGAGAAGAATTACAAAGTGCAGTACACAGTAAAACTGTTTGCACTACAAGCCAGTGTGTTCATAATTACAGCTGCGGTCCGTAAGTTTTGCCTCTTTGTTGCCATCTCTGTTTGAAACCTGCAATTGCAATTACTTGCGGAAATATTTTCATTGCATGGGTTGTGCTCCGGCATGGCTCCAGCGCAGATGAATCTAATGTTTTGAGGGGAATGTGTGGCTGTCATTCACCGCACCAGTGTGGATACTGTAATTAGAAATCACAAATTCTCGCCTGCGTCTTGGAATATATGACCCAAATAAGAATTTTCACTGGATATTGTCATCAGAACAAGCAAGTAACAAGTCTGCCACATTTGTTCTGACCAACTGAGGGAAAAAAAGCATTACAATAAATCACGCTACCAATGGTGATTAAATCTAATGATCGATTAGCTCATATCACATCAAACCGAACAAATTATTATTATTGTTATACTTTGTTCTCAAATTGTTAATGTTAACAACATCAGCATTGTGTGACTACGTGTATGTAGTGTGTATTAGCGTGTAGATTTCAATTTCTGTACAGTCTAATCTCTAATTGTCAGACCATTCGAATTTCATATTAAGACATTCTTTTAACCCAAAAAGCTAATTATTCTTCCTTCAAACTGGTTCTCTTTAAAATACAAATCATGTGTAATCCCAGGCTATCTGAAATCAGATACACATTTAAAACTGGAATAATTTAATTTCAGTCACATGTGAGATGTGATTACAAACCGCCATCTAAATGATGTAATTATTCCAGCTGCTATGAGAAAAGGCTAACAATCCACTACCTGCAGCATCTGCACATGCAATAGCCTATTAGCCAGGACAACATCTTTATGGTTACAGACGTGACGCAATGATGCAGCAGCATGCTCAAATTTCCCACGAAAACCTACCTGTACCACTCAAATGAGAAAACGTTATTATAAGCTTACCGTTATGAATCGGGGTAAAGTAAGGCGATAGTTTTGAACACTGGCTGGTTATGTACTTGCTCAAATACCGATTTTGGATCATTTTTAACCCAAAAAAAATTACGGACTGCAGCTTTAAAATAATGCATTAAAATAATATGGTAGACACTAGTTTGCAATATCATGCAGCAATACTAGTTGTTTTGTACAGCTAAAAATAGCTGGAAGCGAATGACAACGGAAGTCAGACACAGAACATTTATAAATGGCCGCACCTGCTCTTGCGGGAAAAATAAGGAGGATAAGTACTAATAAACAGCCAATATGCTACTAATATTCATGCTAATAAGCATAGTTAATGTGAGAATTGGTCCCTAAACGTAAATGTTACCAAATCGGTAATCATAAACGTATTTACGTATTAAAACCAATTTTTTTTTGATACCAGTACTGATACCAATACTTCTTTTACAGTTTTTCTTTTTTTACTTGTAGCACAGTTTCTGAAACCTGACACTCAAACACCAGAACCACACACCAAATACACTAATTCTCGGACTTTGACTCAGTTTTCAATTTCATAAAACACTTTTTGCAATACACAACACACAATTCTTTATGTAACACAAAAATCTTACATGAATTGATATTATGGCAAAGGTGTTTGCAAATGTTTGCTTTTGAGATGTGTTTGTGATATTTTGAATGCAGTGCTACACTTTGCAAGAGATGTAAAGATCCTCTTTACATTCAACTTCTTGTTTGCTGCTAGTGTTTTTAACAAGTTCAAGTGTTTTTTTTAAACATTAAACACTGAAATTAATGCACCAAAATGAGAATGCCTTTCAAATTGTAATTCAATTGTGTAATCATGTACTAGAAACTGTATGTTCTTCATTCATTATCATTGTAATTAACCAAATTATTGTTTAATTAGCTAATAAAGAGTTAAATAATGCTTTGTAAACAACTTATTAACCGTGAGTAGTTCTCACTTTAGATTAGGTCACGAAAAATGGGAAAATATCATATATAACCTACCCTTAAACCTACCATCACAGAAGAGAGAGAGAGAGAGAGAGATGGAGGGGGGGGGGCATTTCTGTGAGAGGTAGGTTTAGGGTGTGGCAATCTCAATTGGAATTCCAACTCATGAATTGAAAAGAGAGAAATTCTGAAATGTTTAATTTTTCACAATTCTAAACCTAAAAGAATGTAATTCATAAGCGTGTATGTCTGTAGATATACATTATAATTGTATTATAATGTTAATCCATTATAATGTATTACAATTATAATTACATTATAATGCAGTTTGAATGTGTATGCAAACATATAAAATGTGTTTTCACATCAGAACCAAAATTTCTCAATTAGATTTTTTCAATGACAATGTATGTGTGTTCCGAATGTGAAACATGTTCCATAAGAAGATCAATCCTGTATTTCTGCTCATAAGCTGCTTTTACCCATCTTACACACACACACACACACACACACACAAACACAATATACAGTAGGTGTATGTGCATGCGCATGTGTGTGTGTTTGTGTGTGTGTGTGTGTGTGTGTGTGTGTGTGTGTCCATACGCACGCATGCTATTGTGAGGTAAAGATAGTCCCTGAGTGTCTAGCATGACGCAGGGACCGTTGAGCGGTCAGGGGTTATTTTTAGCCTCTTCCAGGAGTGTCACAGAACAACGACTGCAGAAAACAATGTTTCTATAATCCCTGGGCATAAAACTCCTCATGTCAAACTTGGGACATCACACATAAAAAGGACTTATGAATTACTCATGAGCTCATGCTGTAAAACGTTCACCAAGAGACAAGTGTGCTTTATTAAACACTGAAACGCACATTAAACATTAAATACTGTTCCAAAAGTATAGCCACGGACAAATTATTTCATAAAAAAAAAAAAAAAAAAAACTCAACCCTCAGTCTTACCCTCAAGTTGTTCCAAACCTGTCAGAATTTTATCTTTAATCTTTAAAGTAAAGTAAAAAAAAAAAAAAAAAAAATCTTTAAAGGACCTTCATTTGTGTTCTGCAGAAGAATGAAACTCATATAGGATTGGAACAACCAGAGGGTAAGTAAATGATGACAGAATTTTCATTTTCGGGTGAACTGTCACTTTAAGTCATAACTGAAACTTTTATGCATTTTGGCCATTCACTTACACACTGAAAATGCAGACACCTGAAAACCTGGTTTTAAATGAACGAATTCAAATCAAAAACTAATATTTCTGATTATGTAATCCCTATGAAAGTAAAGCGAGACCAGTCTTTCCCGTATCTGAAAGCTTGAAATTTCTACTTTTAAATGAACGAATTCAAATCAAAAACGAATATTATCTGATTATGTAATCCGTATGAAAGCAAGGTAGTCTTTCCCCTATCTGAAAGCTTGAAGTTTCTACTTTTAAATGAATGAATTCAAATCAAAAACGAGTAGGCCTATTCCTGATTATGTAATCCGTATGAAACTAAAGTGAGGTACAATCTTTCCCGTATCTGAAAGCCTGAAGTGTCTACTTTTAAATTAACAAATTCAAATCGAAAACGAATGTTATCTGATGATGTTATCTGTATGAAATGAGGTACAGTCTTTCCCGTATCTGGGAAATATCGCTCAATATATGCAGTTACCTGCGCGCAAACGCCCTCACCTAGATACAAAAAAATAAATAAATCAAGATTCATCTAATTTTCATCATTTTTGAAAGAAGACATACTATGAGGAATTTACCTCATACGAACAGTGCGATCTGACATGGCTTTATTCAGCAGAGAGGGGGGGGGGGGGGGGTTTATGGGGGGATGAAAGAATGGATGAAACGCATTTGTCCGTGCTTCACTCCGTCTCAAATCGCGCTCGCGTAAAGCGCTTGAGAAACAGTATCTCTTCCATGGCTCGGTAAGCTTTCAACCCGTTTTTTTATTTTTTATTTTTTTAAGTAAGAGCAAGAGACTGTACGACATTCACGTTACATGATTTGGCTGCTTTTTACCTAGAGAGCGTGACAGCGCACCGCATTAAAAGAAATGATCATTCATGTTTTCATAATCGCTGGCCAAAATCAAAAACGAAACTAAAATTAAAACATCTTTGAGAGCAAGGGGGACCCCTGGTGTTTCGGGGGCCCTACGCAGCTTGCGTATTCTGCGTATAGGGAGAATCGGCTCTGATTTCTGTAATATATTCTTACCTGCATTAGTTAACGTGTAATTTTTACATAAACCTGTACGGATTTTACTAGTTGGGAACATTTTGCACAAACTGAAATGTATTGTTAACTTATAAGCTTTTTTGTTATTCAGATATTTTGCTGAGTATTTCTATTTGTTAACCAAAGAAGGTTACATTTTTTATAAAAAAAAAAAAACGTTTAAGTATTACAGTTGTTTTAAAGTTAAAAGGCTAAACTATTCTATGTTTGACTTAATTTGAAAGAATAAAGAGTTTAATTTCTATTAAGGTTTATATGGATTTTAAGATGTAGCCTAATTAGTGATTTTAATAATTAAGTTACTTGTTGAGTAACTAAGTTACTTTTCAGACAGGGTAATTAGTAAAGTAATTTAAATACAATTTTGATGACGTAATTAGTAACTGTGATTAATTACTTTTTGAAAGTAACTTACCCAACACATCTCTGTGTATACTACAAAAACACACATTTCTGAAAACAGTAATGTCATACGCACATGTATTTTGTGTTCAGTCTATAGGTATGTGTGCCGATGCATATTGTTTATTTACAAAGTGACTATTGGCTTGTCATGAATAATAAAGCATTTTTTGTAGTTTTCACAGATTTGTGGGAACAGTGATTGTTTTGTCAATGTTGTCATCTGTGTGCAAAACTTTTCAAAAATGCAAAGGAAAAACTTGCACTTGCAACAGAAATATTGGCCTAAATGTCAGCATGCATTTTTTTTCCCTAGAACTGTCTGCAGAGGCTGGGTTATTGTTTGAATTCATCAGAAAGGGTCAAAGAGGCTTGCATGGACCTGTTGAAAGTGGAGCAACCTGAACAAAGGACAGGGAACTGTTGTTTTAAATTATTTTCAGAATTAAATTAAGTGTTAGTTTAAGTGTTAAATTAAGTTCAGGACATCATTGTCTGTCATGTGATAAACAGAGGCCTTGTCTTGGCAGAGGCAGCCGAAATACAAACTTCACCATCTAAAAAGGTCAACAGCCAATTCAGTGATACTGTGAAAATTTTCTCAAGAAAACCATTATTGATTTATAAAGTAACTGGCATTATTGTGTACAATTGGGCAAGAATACAATTCTTACAGGTGCAACATTTTATTTACCATCTCCAATGGCGATCTGAAACATCCTACATTGTTTTCTACTTGAGTAACTGCCTGTTAAAGTTAAAAAATTGAAGGAGTATTATTTTGTTGTGTTAGGATGATTAAACCAATTGTTCTCATTCCCATGAACTTTGGTTTTAAAATAGCGGTTTAATGAAAGACATTTAAAATTATTTAGTTCAAGTAAAGTGTCAACTTGGAGTTCTTGCAAACTTTCTGAACAATCACACAGAACAGAAAACAACATTTAAATTGTCCAGTTAGGTACAGTCCCCCCACTAATATTGGCACCCTTGATAAATATGAGCAAAGGTGGCCATGAAAATAAATCTGCGTTGTTTATCCTTTTGATCTTTCACTCAAAAAATTCACAAAATTCTAACCTATCATTGAAGTAAAAAAACTGAAAGTGGGGAGAAAATCTCATGATGAAATAAAATGTTTTTCTCCAATGAATGTTGGCCACAATTTTTGGCACCCCTAGAAATTCTTATGAGTAAAATATCTCTGAAGTATATTCCCATTTATATTTAAATTTTTTAGCACACTAGGGTGACTAGGAGCATGAACATGTCCAGCCATGACTTCCTGTTCCACAGGATTATAAATATGAGGAACACAAAGGCCAAATTCCTTTAATCCTTCATCACAAGGAGTAAAACCTAAGAATATAGTTCTGATGTGCAGAACAAGATTGTTGAACAACACAAAATAGAAAGTGGCTGTAAGAAAAGTGTTGAAAATCCCCATTTCCACCATCAGGGTAATAATCAACTAAAGATGTTAAAAATCTGCCTGCAAGAGGACGTGTCTATATCGTCCTAACTCACGGTGAAGAGGAGAGTTTGAGTGGCCAAAGACTCTCCAAGGATCACAGCTGTAGAATTGTTGAGATTAGTTGAGTCTTGGGATCAGAAACCTAAAAATATATATATATCAAACATCCCCTACATCACCACTTGTTGTTCAAGAGGGTTTCAGGGAAAATTCTCCTCACTCGTCCAAAAACAAACTCCAGCAAATTCAGTTATTAGACACGACTGCAACTTCAAATTGCAGTGGCTTCTATGGTCAGATGAAACTGAACAAAGAGCTTTTTGGCAGCAAACCCACCAGATGAGTTTAGTACAAACAGGGATAAAAACGTACCCCATGTCCACATTTAAATATATTGCTGGATCTTTGTTGTGGGCCTATTTTTCTGCCAGAGGTCCTGGACATCTTGTTTAGACACATGGCATCAAGGATTCTATCAAATACCAACAGATAAAAAATCAAATTAGAAAAAATCCTCTAGCCTATTAGAAATCTTATAATGGGCTGTGTTTGGATCTTCCACCAGGAAAGCAATCCAAAACAAACATCAAACTAAACACAAAAAAGGGTCACTGAGCACAAAATGAATCTTTTACCATGGCTGTCCCTGTCCTCTGACCTGAACCCTACAGGAAATGAGTGCGGTGAACTGCAGAGAAGAACTACTAACATGGAGCTGTGAATCTGAAGGATCTGAAGAGATTCTGAAGAAAATGGTCTCTGATCTCGTATCAGGTGTTCTCCAAACTCTTCAGGCATTATAGGAGAAAACTCAGAGCTGTTACCCTGGGAAAAGGACGTTGCAATAAATGGGTGCCAATAATTGAGGCCAACGTGAACTAGAGAAAGCATTTATTTCACAATGAGATTTTCCCCCCACTTTCAATTGTTTTACTTCAATGATTGGTTGTAATTTTGTGAATTTTTTTAATGAAAGATAAAAAGGATAAACAATGCAGATTATTTTCACAACCACCTTTGCTCATATTTACCAAGGGTCCCAATATTAGTGGAGGGCACTGTAAATGTGTAAACTGAAGTAGACTCGAAAATAACATCATGATGCATATTGTAGGTGGGGGGAGTGAATGTCCAGCGCTCTCTCCACCCTCAATACCACGACTGAGGTGCCCTTGAGCAAGGCATCGAACCCCCAACTGCTCCCCGGGCGCCGCAACATAAATGGCTGCCCACTACTCTGCACTGCACTGCACTGCTGTGTGTTCACGGTGTGTGTGTGTTCACTGCTGTGTGTGTGCATGTTGGATGGGTTAAATGCAGAGCACGAATTCCGAGTATGGGTCACCATATTTGGCAGTACGTCACTTCACTTCACTTCATATCAATATTACAGTTTTCCTCGATTGCTAACACACAATTCATGAAACAATTCACCATTTTCTCACAACTATACACACAATCTCAAAACTACACACCAACTTGTGCAAACTTCAAACATCCAGGTCAAAGTCAAACATTTTAGTCTATTTTGTCAGAATCTAATCTTTGGCCTCAGATGACACACAAACCTGTCAAATACACAGACTATATTCCTGTCTAGAGAACACTAGTGAGATCAATTCAAAACACTGTTACAAAAACCTCATTTTGGGAAACAGGAAACATCTTGCTATTCAATGACTGTTACAGTATGCAGCATAAATAGAGCGGTGCAGATACAGTAAAATTCACCAATAAACCTCCCGAGTTGCAGCCAACCTGCCCTGTTCCCGCTAAGCCTGGCCCTGGAGAATCATTTTAATAATCTTGTGGTGGGTTTCCTGGGAGAGAGAATTTTATTGATGCTCTTATAATGAAGCGTATTTTTTTCGTATTGATACTCCCGCCTCACTACATCTTTTTTTTTTTCTTTGCCTTCAATTAGTAAAACGTACCCGTGTCCTTATTGGGAGTATTTCCCTAGCGCTCCACCAGGGTGGTGTAGTCTGAATAAACCAGTTGTGATTTAGGGTCTTTTAGACCTATGTGAGTGCCACATTAATAAGAATTTAATTATAAATTCATAATAGGCCTTTTAATGTGAATAAAGTCATAACAATACATCAGCAACATTAAAGTATCAATATTTTGAGAATGAAAAATCAAGTCATAGCATTATGAAACTATATCTAAAAAGTAACTTTTAAAGAGTCTTCCCAAATGCCTAACATAAAAAAAAATGCCTAACATGGCTTGAACTTCTAAAATGTCAAACAAGAACAAAATTTCTCTCACGTTTCCCTTGACATTTCACTACCTACTGTGAGATGTTCAATTAAAAATTCAATTACAGCAACTTAATTAAACACAAGAAAACGTTTCCACACAATTATGTACTACAAAATTAAGTCGATTTAACAAGTCAGTTTAGTCATTTAATTTATTGTGTCAAACAACTAGCTAACAATACTGCATATTAGCATGCTAAATATATTTTCATATATTATTACGTTACAGCAATACCATTGCTTGAACTGAAAAACAAATGCCCTTATCATGTAATTGCCCTCTGTCTGTCTGTATTATTTTAAACTGCTGCATGTCTGAAACATAAATGAAAGTATAATAACAAATAAGTTTTTAGACCATTACAATGTTGCAAAAATGCGACATTTATAACTGAATTACAGAAGTATGCATACAGTGTCACTTTTATGCAATTAAAGTGCAGCCTTTCATTCTTAATATTTTTGTCTCCAAAAGCCAGGGAAATAATGTAAATAAATCAAACAGTAACTGAGCCTGTGTTCACTGAGAGCAGACAGAACACAAGAGTTTGTAGGTAGACCACAGACAGCAATAGCATCATTACACCGCACAATGAAATGGAACGTATGGAAGGAAATGACAGTTCGATGACATTTCCGGTGAGTCTCCACATGGCCGTTAATCCAGCTGCCCTTGTGTTTATGTCAGTCACACTGCTCTCTGTGCCTGTATGATTCATGTGAACTCATTTCCTGTTACATCGCACAAGAGCATCACGTATACCTGAAATAATGTGACTCAGTACTGACTACAAATTTATTAAAGCACACAAACATGTAGCAGCTTCCCACACCTACTGACCAATAAATGTTTGAAGACATGTGAAAACTGACATTGAGAGAGAAAGAAGATACATTGCATTGTTGTATATATTTTAGTATTACACTCGGAAATAATTATAAACTAAGAAAAAAAACTAAATGTTTATAAACATATTTTAGTTTCCCTTACACCACAACAAATCATTTAAATACTCAGAACAGAACATAAATAAAAAAAAGTATAAAACAAACAAATGTATTTAAATTTGAACTGAAAATGTCGGTGTGTGAGAAATGTGCTATACATATAAATTTGGGGTTTAAGTACCTCTCTCATTCAGCAAATCCAGATGTGTGCAATTTACATGTTTTGCATGCTTGATGGTAATAGCATTATATAAATCACTTCGGAATATAAAGAGCAGCATGTTTCTGATGCTAAAAAACAGGTGATTTATATTCTGGAATATATCTGTGATGACCAGTGTAGGCAGGAAGCTGGCATATTTAGAAGTTCTCACAAGGTCTATAATTGGCGTCCCACATGGCGGCCTAAATTTGTTCACCGATAAAAACAAGTATGAAAGTTCACAACAGCACCACTGACCACCAACACTGACCAACATAGGCCCCTCGGTAAAAAACTTCAGATTCAGATTATTTCTATTCATTCACCTACCATAGACAATCGTCCTTTTCAACCATCTTTTCCATTTCCCATTTAGTATGACAAGGGAATCTGAAGAACTTAATAGGGATGAAAATATGGATTTTGTTAAGTTGAATCATTTTCCAGCTATCCACTAAGAGTAGTTGTGATCCTTGTGTATCCCATAATAGAGAGCAGTGGGAATACATCACATGAGAAATGAAGTGCAACGCTCAAAACATGCCTAGTTCTGTATATATACATTTTCAGGACCCAAATTTTGATAAATTATTTACAATTTTGTTTTAATGTCTTTTAAATTTAAATAGTTTGATGCTAATAATTCATTGCAAAATACAATTGGTGCTGCATTTTATTGGGTAACACACTTTAGTATATACATAACATATAACTATCATTATTAATAACTACTTGCTTATAAACATGTATATTATTAACCTATTGACTGTTTATTAGTACTTACTGTATAAAACATGTTCTGCATGACCATATTCTATATCCCTAATCCTACCCAATACCTAAACTTAACAACTACCTTATTAATTATTAAGAAGCAGCAAATTAGAAATGTACGGAGTTTATAGTAAAAAGAAAGAATTGGTCCTTAAAATAAAGTGTGACCATTTATTGTTGTTGCAAATGAATATAACAAAATAATGTAGTATGAGTATTGTCACCTTGTGTATTTTTGTTCATAGTTATCAATATAACGACAAGACCCGACAACAATGAACAGAAACAGATGAACTCAAGTACACATAAACACACACCTGACTCAACAACTATATGACAACAAACTCTACAGAGGACAAGAGCAAACCAAAACAGCAGTCCAAACTGAATGATATCATGACAGCATGATTCTATGGCCGGCTTAATTTTATTATTTATGCTTGCTATAGTTTTTCCCCTGCAGTCTGAAAAAACTTGCAACTCATTTTGGGTCACTTTGTGAAGTGCAAGAAACACACACACATTTACACTAATCCACCACAATTCACAGCTGCGACGAGTCCTGCTTGAAAACCCCGTCTGGAAACCCGCAAACAAAGAGACAAACAGCCAGAATGATGGAACAGAGAGGTGAAGAGAGCCATAAAGAAAAAGATGGGACGAGACGATGATTGAAAAGGAGTGAAAGCTGATTCAAAGGCTGATAAAAGCATCTGTGATCAACACGCACCTTCTCTTTCATGTGAATGGAGAGCAGAGGAATAAATGATAGCAGGTGCGAGATCTGACTCAAAGCCTATTAGACTAATTCTGAGCTCCAGTCAGTGTGGGATATATCTACTAAATATCACAGACTTCCAACCATATCAGCATTCTGTTGACTGAAGACTCAGAACACATTAAAAATGGCCATAAACATTTGTATAGTTATCAACAGGAAGGAACAATTACCCTTTTATACACTTGCAAACAGATTTAGTGTCAAAACATGATGCTGATGTTTCCTCAAAAGTGAATGTTTATAATTAACAGAGTGCCACCATGTTCATGTGACATCTCCAAAAGGAACCGGTAGTTTAATCCAAGTCTTCAGAAGCAACATGATCACTTGTGTGATGAACGAAGCAAAATTAAAGTGCTTCCAGTTGATGCCGTACAAGCTGATATTGAAATGTACTGTACCTACAATTTACGTTTGGAAAGAGAATGGGTGATAATAAGAGACAATTGGATGAGCAACATGATCCAGAAAGGGATTATTACCCAGTTTGTTCATGCTGTTCAGAGTGAAAACTGTGCCACAGACTGTGATGTCTATGGACTGACAGCTAATATTACAACAGATGTCAGCACTTCAAAACAATTTCCGTGCAGTCTTCAGTATGCTGACAGTAATCTTGAGTCACCCGTACTCATGCAGTGTGTGACCCTGCTGACGGAGAGACTAAAGTCCTTAAAGAAATAATTCATTCAAAAATGAAAAATTGCAATTCACTCACTCTCAGGGAATCCAATAAACAGATGAGTTTATTTATTTGTCTAATTTAGCATAAAATCCCTTGCTCAGCAGCAGAGAATATGTGCCATCAGAATGAGAGGCCTAACAGCTGATGAAAACTGCAATAATCCACGAATAATCTACACAACTTCAGTCCATCAATTAATATATTGTAAAGCCAAATTTTTCTCTTCCCCAAGTGGAAAAAGTCCATCTCCTGTTCTCCTCTTACATCAAAATCCACTCACGTATTTGTTTAGAACTGGTTTGGACCATTTTGGTTTGTAAAAGGTGCTTGATCTGTGCATATTTCTCTCTAAAGCATTAATGGGGCAAATGGCCAAAACTCTACCACATCGGTTTCCGGCCCATATTGTCGAGTCATAAGTACATCCAGACAAAAAGTAAGCATGTACTATACCTGCTGAGGTTGGCAGAAAGTCTGTCTTGCATTCAGCTGTAGCTGTTTTTTGATGTTCTCGCTCAAACACTGACACACTCTTGCTTTTTGCTCCAAGGAATTTGCTTCCAGACTCAGAAGACAATCGCATTTCTGATGAGACACAGAGAGAGAAACAGATGAATATTGATGTATGTAAATGTTTATGGGGTTCGGTCAAGTGAAGTAAAAAAAAAAAAAAGTTCACTGCAGAGAAGCTAGGAGAAAACAGATTGTGTTAAGAGAAAGAGAAAAGCTCTTACTTGTTTATGTGTCTTATTAACTTTTCAAGTGCTGCCAGAAGTGATTAGAGATATGGGTATGATCCATTGTGTTAATGAAAGCCGTCTTAAGAGCCCAACTGTGCACTTTATTGATTTATACACTTGTCACAGAAGGGTGTTGTCACTGTCTATACACAGAAAAATCACAAATGCTAACACATATATATACTAGAAAACTAAAAATTCTGAGCCAAAATCAATCACTCAATCAATCAATCTTTATATCTATTTCAGTTGTAAAGACATAAGTGATCTTAAAGATCATGTGATCACAGATCATGGATGAAGTTTAGCATGGATGACAGCATTTATGCCTCACTATCAGACAGAAAAGAAACAAAAGCACAGCTGCTGGTAGGAATCTGCTGTTATTGTGTGAGGAATGATGAAACGCAGTGGCTTCTCAGCCCAGCACTAAAATCAATATGTAATTCTGCTCGATCCATCATTTCGATTTAATAAAGTGTCCTGAGACCATCAGTCCCGATAAAGCTGCATATAGCCGGTGATGATGATGTCATTCTTGAGAGGCATTAAAAATTGTTACTGAAGAAAAAGTTTCCCCAAATGGAAATTTTGTCATAATTTTCATCGTAATATACTATGTAATTCCAGCTCTGTATTGTTTTCTTCATTTTCACAAAAGGAAATGTTAGGGAGAAGAATGTATTTGTTTGTTTCCTGTCCTCGTTTAATTAGTAGTTTATTCTGTTCCATGTGTGTTTTTTTTTGTTGTTAATTATCCTGGTATTTGAGTTCTGTCTGTGTTGTGGTATGTTGTCTGGTCTACTCGTTACCCCCGGTGTTTGATGTCTGTGTTTGCCTTGCCTTGTCCTGCCCTGCCGTGATGTCTCCATTAAAGACATATTATTTGAGTTACATCCTCGTCTCCGTGTTCCTTGTTCCTCCCTGCTGTGTGCACCGTGACAGAAGACCAGACCATACAGTAAGCGTTGTCCCTTCACCTCGTTTTGTTTTGTGCAGTTTTTCTAGTGTTTTTTTGTTCTTGGTTTTGCCCGCCTTTTGCGGGAGTTACGCCGCGGTCCGTGGGAAAAGCCCACCCACCGTCCGGGGCTCCCCCAAGTCATGCCGCCGTTCGTGGGAGTCAAGCCCGCCGGAGCGCCGCTAACTCAATGCCCGCCGGAGCGCCGCTGACTCAAGCCCGCCGGATAGCCTCTGACTCAAGCCCGCCGGATAGCCGCTGACTCAAGCCCGCCGGATAGCCACTGAGACAAGCCCGCCGGATCGCCGCTGAGACAAGCCCGCCGGATCGCCGCTGACTCATACCCGCCTGATCACCGCTGAGTCATGCCGGCCGGATCGCCGCTGACTCATACCCGCCGTTCGCGGGAGATTACGCCGCCGTTCGCGGCTCACCGACCCCGCCGTTCGCGGGGTATCACGCCGCCGTCCGCGGCTCACTGTCCCCGCCGTTCGCGGTAGATCACGCTGCCGTTCGCGGGGTATCACGCCGCCATCCGTGGCCCCTCTAGTTCGCTGTTTCGCGGGGAAGGCCAACCCATCCGCCGCGGTCACTAGGCTCATCGCCGGCTATGGCTTCCTCCAGCCCACCAGTCCCCGCCGTTGAGTGGTCAAGCCGGCCGGCTGCCGCCATATTGACCAGACAGTGACCAAGGTCTTTTAACATTTTCGAGTGTGTTTAGCCGGAGGGCTCCTGTTACCCCCGAGCTGCCCCTTGGAAAAAAATTTTGGGGGGGGGTAGAAGGGTTCCGGCTGGAGTGGCCGGGCCACGGCCACGAAGTCCACCTGCCATGGCCTCCTGAGCTCCCTGCTCCACCTCGGCCTTCGGCTGTATGTTCCGCCCTAGAGGGCCCCGTGTTGTGTTCCGGTCCGTGTCTGTCCTGAGGGGCCACCAGAGCGCCCACCCCCCCTCCCTGATGGAACTGTTTAGGCTCGGGACGAGCCTTTCGGGAGGGGGGAGTAATGTCAGACCTCTGTTGTGTGTGTCTTGTGTTCTCAAATCCGGCTATTCTGGGAACCCTGTCAGAACGGCGTAGTTCTTTACAGACCGCTCCCCAGACAACTGATTGGCAAGGCCGTGTTAACTTAGACCTGCTCTGAAGATTTCTCCGATTAAGCGATTGATGTAATAATGAATATAGCAGTCATCATAAACTCCCGACAGAAGCAGAGAATTAACGTTACTTTTGTTTTTGAAGAGAATGCGCTGATACCGATCTGCCTAAATGTGTCTATGTTCGCACGAATCATTCGTGATCCAGCCTCACCTACAGATTATGTGAGTATAAGGGTTTTTTATGAATCTTTGCAAATCGCCTTTCCAAATAATGTACTAGTTAGCCAGTTTCGCGGCTAAAGTAAACAGTACTGCTTGTCACCCCAGGGGCGGGGTCAGCAGAGTCATTAGCATTTAAAGCAACATGCACTAAAAAATGGCTTGCTGAAAACAGAACTGATTTTGACAGGTTTACTAAGGTGTTTTTGACACTACCATTGAGAAATTTTAACCAAAGTATGTTGTAGACTTTTAATTAAGACCCTAAAGAATCATATCAACTTGTGCAAAATGTGTATACGGTTGACCCCTTTAAAAGTTTTATTTTTTTTTTGGAAACTTGGTTTCAGTATTACTTTGAAGTCAGAAACATGATGGTGATCTGACATAATTTATTTTGGATTAATCTAAGAAACTGGTAGTTTTAACAGGGGTGTGTATTATATCTATCCTTCATGGAAATGTCAATCTCAGAATCTCAAATTTTACCCCAAAGTTTGTGCATGCTATATTTATGATTATTGGAATATGTGCTAGCACAAAACTCTGTTGGAACTGTATTCCAGTCTAATATAATTCTACTGGCTTCAGTTTAGATGCTGATTGTGTACACAGTAGACAGCAGACAGCAATGTAGCTCTTTAGGTTTTGTAAATTAAATTAAGTAACCTATGTCTTAGGGAGTATATTATGTAATAAGAATATTAGTATTTCCCAAAACTACAAACTTTCCAAGCCTATGGGATCAAATGCGGCAAAACAGTTTTCAAAGCATTTCAAGTGGAGCAGAGACGACTGCCACAGCACTACAGATGGCAACCATAAACCTGGCAAATTTGCTGACAAGGGCCACAGAATCCAATAACCACACACTTCCCTGAAAACACAACCTAAGAAAGAAAAAAAAAGAAATAAATACATAAAAACAGAGCCAGCTGTATTATATCAGTGCACTAAGGATGAGTGAACTGTAAAACGATGCTCAGGAGAATAGAGCTGTTTATTGAACTATGCTTATGGATGGATTACAGTCTCGGAACACAATGAATAATTAATGCTGTCAAACACTCATCTTACAAAGATTACATTTATGACCACCCATTAACTGACGCTGTAGAGTGGTGGATTGTTGCCTTTTACCACTAAGCAATCATGGCCTCATAATCTGCTACTTTCAGTAACAAAGTGTTTCATGTTGCGAATTGTTGAGTGTATGAGTGCTGAGTGCATTAGTGTTGGCTAAGCTACAAGCATTATTGAAATATTTCGGTGACACTTTATTTTAAAGGGGTGATTGCTCAGCTTTTTGTGAATGCTTGATTGTGTTTATGGTGTGCAGTGTAACGTGTTCATGCTTGTTTTTTATTATCAAATATTCTACCTTTATTCTACACCACTGTTTCCATTCTTGTCAAAATAATCAGTGAGTTCCCGGTTCTATGAAGCTCCTCCTTCAGAATTAGGCTCAGACTGGTTAGCTGGCCCAGTGTGTTGTGATTCGCTGACCACCTAGTGCCTGTTGTCTGGAAACCTCATGCCCCCTTACCATTATGAGTAGTTTCATGTTGCCGGGGGCAGGGTTTATGTAAACATCAGGGTTAGTGATGTCACAAACCCGAGAAGAAGCTTGTTGCAGTCCATACCAGCCTTTTTTGTAGTCCTTAAAGAGCAATTTCTTTAAAATAAAATTAGTGTCTTAAATGTGCAGACGTTGTTTATGCTCTAACAGCAACATTACACTCTAACTTGAGTTTAAAAAGTTAAATTATAATCAACCACCACTTTAAGGTCCAAGTCTCACAATTAACTAACTATTCATTAGGACTTTTGCCTTAATAAACTCCTAATTATTGTTTATTAATAGTTAGTAAGGTAGGGTAGGATTAAGGAATCTAAAATATGCTCATGCAGAATATGTGCTTTACAAGAATTAATGCTAATAAGCAACTAGTTAATAGTGAGAATTGGTACCTAAACTAAAGTGTTAACTACAGTATATTTCTCTATTAATTTTCTACATAATGCATAATAGTAATGACATCTACCAACAGGGTTAATTTCCAAAGCTTCCTCGATCACATAAGAGACTTCTTTATAAAATAATAAACAAAATGATTCCATTAACCTTAAAAAATTATTCCAAACTTTTAAGTGGTAGCATAAATAAAACCAGTAACACAGCATTTGGGCATGCTAGACATCTACATGTTTAAAAGAACTGATCTACTGTCACACTACTGAATGTCATGCAATGTAACAATATAATTTAGTTAGCTACACAGAGCAAAAAACAAAGAGAGAATTTTTTATATACTGTATCTGAAGCCACTGCACTCTCACTCTTCCTAAACTCCAACTCTGTCTTGTTTAAATCTAGGTTAGGGCTCCTAGGCCTGATGTTAAAATAACTGGACTGCTTGCTACCGTACATGTGGTGTGCTTGGCGATTGTGACCTGAGATGAGAGAAGCCCATCAAATCCATTTATTACACTAATGCTTCTGAGTATAGCACAGGGAACAGCAAAAAAGCACTGGAACATTTTTAACCCTTAAATTGTTTTTGAGTCCTGGGTAATAGATATTTTAGAGGCTGGAAGAAGGGATATTGAGAGAGCACAATTTAGTAGAAAAAAAACTTAAATGAAGGTCTGGGCAAATAGTCTTGACAAGTGACTTAGTACAAAAAATATCTGCCATCTTTTCACCATCTTTATCTGCATTATGCCATGAGAAGTCTGCTAACATTAAAGTAAATTTAATTTTTTTATATATGGGAGATTCACACTGTAAAATTAAAGAAAATAATAATAATGAATCCAAGTTAGTTTAATGCTCTTTGACAGTTTATTATTAATTATTAATTAAAGATTAATTTATTTTCATTTAATACCAGCTGCTTTTAAGGTAAACTAGATTAAGTAAAGAAACGGTACTCTGCCATGATGCAATGATTGTCCACACCCATGCCAGAAAATCAAAGAGATTTTCTAGTGTCTATAGATACAGCTAAAGTCCTTCCATCAGTGTCAGCTTATGGGGTTTCCAAGAATGAAAAAAAAAAACAGCAAACCACAAGATTTGAGGTCATTTGTAGGACCAAACAAGTTCAATTCTAAGGTTGTGTTGTTCAAAGTATAACCAATCACTAACTATGTCCAGTGCAAAAACAAAACCACTTCTGGTTAAGCAAGCATTTTATAATCAAACACGTATTAAATCAAGATTTTACAAATGCAAATAACCCACAATTAATATCAGTTTTCACACAGAAATGTCTCCCATTTCTGAACTGTAAACTCGGCTCGAGCCAAAACAACCTCCACATAGTCTCTGACCAGTCTACATTTTTCCAAGAAAAACACATCTTCAGCACATAAAAACCAACAGTATGCATCTTACCCTCTTCGGCAGATCCTCAGCCGTCAGCCTGGTCTGACGGGATCAACACAGTGGCTGTGTTTTACAGGTGAGTGGCCGCGTGCACACAGCACTCAGGACCGCGCAGCATCTGAGAGTCAGGGCGTGGGGAGGTGGCGCTGCCTGCTTGCACATATTTTCCAGGCCTTGAGAGGCAAATGACTAGGCCGGCTAATGTCAGCCCAGGAGTAAATGTGTTTCCATACAAACATCTGCAGTCGATGTGAGAGGAAATCCATTTTGATCTGATGATCTTTTGGATTATGTAATCCATGATAATCCATCCCATGAAAGACTGTTTTACTTTCACAGCCAGAGTTTATTTTAAATCTGATAATCTCAAATTTACAGGCCAAAGTAAATTCCCTTTTTTTTTTTTGTATCAGAACAGATCTGTTCAAACATCAGTAAAAAACATCTTGTACAAACTCTGAGACTGCCATTGATTGACAGAAGTAGTTTACAGACATGCACCCAAAGATGCCCTCGAAGGTTTAGATGTTTTAGAACATGCCGCAATTAGATTAATCACAAATGCCCTGTATAAAACTAATCACTGCCTCATCGCTGTACACTGGCCTTGAGTACAAACCAGGCATGAACTTCATTTGTATACAATATATTCATTTACAGAATTTTGGTATCTTCAAAATGCTTTGCAATATCAACCTGTAACATATCATACTAGATCGTTTTAAAGTATTCTTCTCCATGTCCTCAGAAAAAAATGTGGTAACATTTATATAGGGACCAGTTCTCACTATTTGTCACGAGTCCGGGTCCTGCACTTCTCCCTGGCGCCACAGGAGGCCGCCATCTCCCGTTCTCCCGGACTCCTCTCCCATATAACACACACCTGCCGCATCATCACACTCAGTACACCCACAGCTGTTCCCCATTAGCCACTGACTATTTAGTCTCCCCTCTCCCACCACTCTGGTGTGGGTTCATTACTTGTCTTGCCATTTTGTGATCTGTCGTGCTTAAGTGTTTGTTGTGCCGTGTTGGCCTTTGTTTGTTTCATTAAAAGCCTTACCTGCATTTGGACCCTGACCTCGTCTTTCCACGCCATTCCTGGGGGCGTACCGTGACAGAATGAACCCACCACACATGGGTCCAGCAGGGAGGCTCCTCAACATTCGCCAGGGAGTCCGGAGCACGGAGGAGTACGCCAGGGAGTTTTTCGATTTGGCTCGGCGATCGGAGAGGGAGAAGACCTGTCTTATGGTCTTTTTCAGGGGTGGCCTAGCCGAGCCCTTCAAGTCCCTGACGCCATTCTGGGACCCTGAGGAGTCGCTGGAGGAGTACATCAACCTGGTTCTATGGATGAGCGGCTCAACCTTCAGGGTGGAGTTAGCGGCGGTGCCCGCTCACAAGGCTTCCGAGACAGCTGTGATCACTCACGTTCCTCCTGAGAGCGCGGCGTTCGCTCACGAAGCTCCCGAGACAGCTGTGCTCACTCACGTTCCTCCCGAGACAGCTGTGCTCACTCACGTTCCTCCCGAGACAGCTGTGCTCACTCACGTTCCTCCCGAGACAGCTGTGCTCACTCACGTTCCTCCCGAGACAGCTGTGCTCACTCACGTTCCTCCCGAGACAGCTGTGCTCACTCACGTTCCTCCCGAGACAGCTGTGCTCACTCACGTTCCTCCCGAGACAGCTGTGATCACTCACGTTCCTCCTGAGAGCGCGGCGTTCGCTCACGAAGCTCCCGAGACAGCTGTGCTCACTCACGTTCCTCCTGAGAGCGCGGCGTTCGCTCACGAAGCTCCCGAGACAGCTGTGGTCGCTCACGAAGCTCCCGAGACAGCTGTGGTCGCTCACGAAGCTCCCGAGACAGCTGTGGTCGCTCACGAAGCTCCCGAGACAGCTGTGGTCGCTCACGAAGCTCCCGAGACAGCTGTGCTCGCTCACGAAGCTCCCGAGACAGCTGTGCTCACTCACGAAGCTCCCGAGACAGCTGTGCTCACTCACGAAGCTCCCGAGACAGCTGTGCTCACTCTCGAAGCTCCCGAGACAGCTGTGATCACTCACGTTCCTCCTGAGAGCGCGGCGTTCGCTCACGAAGCTCCCGAGACAGCTGTGGTCACTCACGTTCCTCCTGAGAGCGCGGCGTTCGCTCACGAAGCTCCCGAGACAGCTGTGCTCACTCACGAAGCTCCCGAGACAGCTGTGCTCACTCACGAAGCTCCCGAGACAGCTGTGCTCACTCACGTTCCTCCTGAGAGCGCGGCGTTCGCTCACGAAGCTCCTGAGACAGCTGTGATCACTCACGTTCCTCCTGAGAGCGCGGCGTTCGCTCACGAAGCTCCCGAGACAGTGGTGCTCACTCACGAAGCTCCCGAGGTGGCAATGCCCGCTCTCAAGGCTTCCGAAGCGGCGGTACCCGCTCACAGCACTCCCGAGGCGGCGGTGCCTGCCTGGTTTGTCCCACCCTGGCCGTTCGCTGGGGTTCCTGTTCGGCTGGAGTCTCCCTGGTCCAACCCTCCGAATCCGCCCCGGTCTCCTGCTTGGTCTCTGTCTCCAGGCCCTCTGCCTTCACATGGACCTGGCCCGCCATCCCTCCCCCTGCTTCACCATCCCCTGGTTCCACCTCCCTCCAGACTTTTGCGCTTGGTGGAACGTCTGGAAGCCGTTCCTTTAGGGAGGGGTAGTGTCACGAGTCCGGGTCCTGCACTTCTCCCTGGCGCCACAGGAGGCCGCCATCTCCCGTTCTCCCGGACTCCTCTCCCATATAACACACACCTGCCGCATCATCACACTCAGTACACCCACAGCTGTTCCCCATTAGCCACTGACTATTTAGTCTCCCCTCTCCCACCACTCTGGTGTGGGTTCATTACTTGTCTTGCCATTTTGTGATCTGTCGTGCTTAAGTGTTTGTTGTGCCGTGTTGGCCTTTGTTTGTTTCATTAAAAGCCTTACCTGCATTTGGACCCTGACCTCGTCTTTCCACGCCATTCCTGGGGGCGTACCGTGACACTATTAACTAGTTGCTTATTAGCATGTCTTTTATTAACATATTGACTGTTTATTAGTACTTATAAAGCACATTTCCTGCATGACCATACTCTACATCCCCAATCCTACCAATACCTAAACTTAACAATTACCTTACTATTAATAAGCAGCAAAGTAGGAGTTTATCCTATTTAGGCAAAAGTTAATGATTTGTTAATAGCGAGAACTGGACCTTAAGTGTGACAAAAAATGCTTATGGACATGCCTATTTTACTGTTGACTCTCCTCACTACTGGAATAATTTGCAGAAATTAAATTTGTCAGAATTAGTCCTGTCGGGCTGTTTTTGTAAATAAGAAAAAAAAAATCTTAATTGACTTGTCTGGTTAAAAAAAATAGTAAAACAAACAAATAATTAACATTTCTGAATTCTAAAACATATGAAAGTACATCTGATTTAAATTAAAGACTTGCTTCAGTAGCTTGAAACAAAATTAAATTCTACCCCATTCTGCAAAGCATGTGTCATATTGTATTATGTAGATCAGGAAATATGTAATGTTCCAGTCATCAATTTGACTACTAGCTGCAGCTGTTAAACCACTGTAGCTAGGTAACAACTAAAGAGGACACCAGTTTCACTGTGGTATTATAAGGTGCATGCACTCAGTAATTATTTTCATGTTGAGCTGGCTGATTTGCCACTTATATTTGAGATTGTTTTAGCAAACAAAACCATGAGTGTTCCATGACCAGAGGCCATAGCGGGAAGGTACAGTCTCTGCTCAAAGAACAGGATGCAACTTTTAGATCTGGCAACATGTAATGTCAGGAGAGAACTGAAAAAGGGCATCAGTGAGGCAAAGCATAAGCATAAATTTAAGGCCACTTTGAAAATAATAATATGGAAGGGGATAAAAGCCTTTACTGACTATAAGGACTGACCTGTCCTCTACAAACAGAGGTGGGTAGTAACGAGTTACATTTACTTCGTTACATTTACTTGAGTACATTTTTTGGGTAACTAATACTTTTAGAGTATATTTTAAAATGGGTACTTTTACTCTTACTCAAGTATATTTTTAGAGAAAAAACTGTACTTTTGCTTCGTTACTGTGGGCGACTCTCCTCTCGTTACTGTATCTTAATGCAATACAAGTTAAAAATGCTTCAGTTTATACCAAACGCGCCGTCTACTTTTCTCTGGGCAATGAACGATGCCCATTCGCGAATGATTCATTCTTTTGAGTCAATTCTGTTTAAAGGCTTGATCAAACCAGTTGGCAAACCAGTGAATCGGTTCGCGAATCAGTTTGAATGATTCGTTCAGTTCCCTGCCGCACGCGCTGAGTCTCTGAAGCGGTTCTCACTCAGATAACAGAGAGTTTAAGAACATCAAGAGCGCTGAAGACGTGGCTTTGGATCTACAGTCAGTTGAAAGTTGTATAATTTATACATTAAATAAGCTGTCACAGAGTATGAAATGAACACCCGCGGAACCCGCGTTAGCTCTGCGCAGCGGCGCGCGGCCTGTTCTAGACACAATTAATATTCATATTTTTACAGTATTTACGCTTGCAAAAATATAGTCTACATTTACATTTTGCAGAACAGAAGATCCGTCAATATGCATTTGTTTCGTTATGTTCAGAGCAGTCATGTGATTTCAGAGGTTATAGGATAATACATAATTAATTTACTTTAAAATATAATTTAATTCAGTGATGCCAATCAGAATTTTCATCAGCTGTTACTCCAGTTTTCGGAGTCATATGATCCTTCAGAAATCATTATAATATATCGATTTATTACCAGTGTTGGAAACAGTTTTGCTGCTTAATATTTTTGGAACCTGTGACATTTTGTTCAGTATTCTTTGATGAATAGAAAGCTAAAACGAGCAGCACTGATAATAAATCAACATGATTTCTGAAGGATTATGTGAATCTGAAGACTGGGGTAAAGGCTGATGAAAATTCTGATTTGCATCACTGAAATAAATTACATAAAAAAAAATATATATATATATATATATTGAACGGCTGTGTGTGTGTGTGTGTGTATGCACATACACATTACATAAATGTAATCTATACATCTAAATAAAAATAGACTATATTTAGTACCTATATGATCCAAAGTAACTAGTAACTAACTACTTGAGTAGTTTTTTTATCCGATACTTTTTTACTCTTACTCAAGTAACTATTCAGACTATTACTTTTACTTGAGTAAATATTTCTAGAAGTACTTTTACTTTTACTTGAGTACAGTTTTTGGCTACTCTACCCACCTCTGTCTAGAAATTAGTATTGAGACTTTTATCCTTTACTTTTATGATTCATTTGTTTGCTTGTTTGTTTTTTGGATAAGATGTAAGATGTGCTGTGTAATATAGTAAATTATGTGATTGCTAGCAGATTGCATGTAAAGGACCTATCGGACCACGTCATCTTGTGCAGTGCTCCTCAACTAGTTGCTGGTCAAAGTTAGCTGGTGTCCATTAAAAAATATTAACAGATACTGCTTTTTAATTTTAATAATGTATGCATGTTAACTAATGTAGTTAACAAATGGAACCTTGTTGTAAAGTTTTACCATTTATTCCAATCAATGATAAATGTTTTAAGTGATCATCTTCATTAAGTGTGAACAGCAACATGCAAAGATATAAATTGTTTGTCACCAGTAGCACATTCTTCAAGATACATGCCGTTTTGTTTAATAACAGACTACACAAGGAAGACAGGAATGAGTGAAAAACATACAGACACATAAGATATTCCTCTATAGTTCTTGTGGTCTTGCTCTGGCCAGTGACATCTCCTGCTACTACTATGAGCGAGCATGGAGACATGGGAGTAAGAAGAATCAAATTAAAGTCTTGCATTATGTTACTCAGGAATGGAGCCTGCTAGTATCCATCACACAACACAACCGATGCCCGCTCCTGATCGATCAAATAGATCTGTGGTTTTTAACCCTGTTCCTGGAATTTATGATCATTGACGAGCTAGTAATTACATCAATAGCAATCGTGGACAATCAGTGGAAGTATCTGCTATTGTTTTTAGAGATGTGTGATTAGAAGTGTAAATGTAAGGGCGTCACATATTACAAAAGGAAATACTTGCATTGCATTGATTCTGTTTGCAGTTGTATTAAAGATTTGATTATCATGCAAATTAGATTTAGTTTATAGATGCATTGTATGTAATGAGAAAACCCGTTTATGGTCATTTTACACACATTTTGCAGAAAGAAAAAGGTATATGGAATCATTCTGTTATTACATAGTTGAGAATCATCTTTATACAAAGTTTGGTTAAAAACTAAAACTTAAATTAAAAATGTATTGGTGATTTAAAAAAAATCAATTGTTTTTGCATTTGTATGTTCATTCATGTCTAACGAGGACATAGCATAACTTATGAATGAAATATCTTTTTTTTTTTTTTTTTTACATTATTCTAAATGCTCTAAAAAATGTAAAGACATGAAAAAAAATTATTTTTTTTCCTAAAACTTTTTTCTCGGGTCTTAAGTGTTAGATCATTTTTGAGCAATGTGTTTAAACAAAATTCTCTACACACTGTAAATATGAGGTCACACTTTATATATGATGCCATTAGTATTTATGTGTAAAATTTGGCTCTAGCACACACACACACACACACGTTTGTGTCTGTGAATTGTGGGGAATTTCCATAGACTTGTATTACTTTTATACTGACCAAACAATATTTTCTATCCCCAAACCCAATCCTACCCCTAAACCTACCCCTTACGGAAAACCTGTTTGCATTGTTACACTTTCAGATAAACATCATTTACTATTTTTAATAATTTTTTTCCCTCGTGGGGACTGCAGGCCGGTCCCCACAATGTCAAAAAAAATTGAGGTTTTACTGTCCTTGTGGGGACATTTGGGGACACACACATACGCACACATACGCGCACACATACACATTTGAACACAATTTTACAAACTGTTTTAATTTATGACACATTAACACAGCCAACAAATTAATTGGTTATAGAAGTTACACCAAAACACTGACTGTGTGTTTTACTTACATTTGCAACCCAGGCTCTCCAAAATTATATTTTGTTGCTCCCTGCACATTTCACAGAACATTCTAAGTGAAATATCCAGTAAGTGCTCCGTTTTATTGGGAACAAATAAAATGTCAAGTTTTATTACCTTGGTTGCTGTAGCTGTTGCTGCAGTTTGTAAATTAAATGTCTGGTGAGTGGCACTAAAAGTTTAATGCTTGTTAAAAATAGTATAGCACCTATGCTAAACCCAAACCTAAATCTAACAGATAGTGTTAACAAAAGCAAATGTTAGGGGAAAAAAAATGCATTTCCTAAAGCAACCATGAAATTTTAGCAAGTTGTCCAGCTTTTTTATCATGACATGTTTCACCTGTGCCCGAGCACTTCACTTCACAAGTACAATGTTGTGCCAGGTGAACTACCAAACAAGTTTACATATGGTGCTGGGGAGGCTCCAGGAAGTGTTTGAAAAACACTCATGTAAACTAATAGTGGTAGTAGTTAGTAGTAGTAATAGTAGTAGTAGCAGCAGCAAAACTCTCACAAAACTTTGTTTAAAAATAAAATTCATATTCAAACATTAAAAAGACCAAAAAAAGAGGTGTAAACCTATTATGGCACATCACTTAAAACAAAAAAAGTGATGAAACCTCATTCATAGACATAAGTGTAACTCACCTCGGTCATGTGGATCAAGTAAAATCGCAGATCTTCACTGTGATCTGAGGAAACAAACATAGGTCATAATATTATTTTAAAAATGCAACAGAGTTAGCTTTATAACATGCTAGACATACTAGAAAATGAAGGGAGTTGTTCAGCTTCAGAGCTAAACTCTGCAGGACAGTGGACCTCTAGGGCTAAATTTGAAGACCCCTGTCGTGTTTACTCCTAAGGGAAGTGCACTAAAGTGATTACTCTGAAGGGAGTGTCCCATTCTGTATGTGGCACCTACACAATCCTAATAACAATATCCTAATAACATTCATGTTTAAAATTGTTAAGTGTGTTGTAGCAGGTCCTCTTTGTTTCTTTAATTCACATTTGACAGTTTGTATACGGTCTCTTCATGTGATAAAATGAATAATAATAATAACAATAATAATAATAATAATCACTCTGCCAATATGTAACTGTAATGGACATTCTTTTTTTTTTCTTTTTTTTCCTTTTTCCTGTTTCCTGTGTTTTTTGGTTCCTGTTTGCTATTTGTTAACATGGTTATTTATTAGTTGATTAATTAGCACACTTAATTGTCCTTTTGATCATCATCATTGTGTATTTAAGTTCCTCTTGGTTTTCTGTTCATGGTTGGTTGTTGCTTGTGTTAAGTGTACACAGTTATGCATATGGACTTTGCTAATTAAAATTACCTTGGCTTCTCATCAATGGATGAGAAGACTTTAAAATCTCTGTACTAGATCGCTGCCAACTATCAACATCCAGTAGACCTCCCAGACACCCAAGAACTTTGCTGGAGGGAGGTCGTCATCAGGTATCTGGAGAGTGTCTACCCCAACCTATCCACGACCCCACAATCCACCAGAGTCAGACATTTCCTCAGCTCCGCTGGCTGCCTTCAGCCTCTCAGTACCAATATCAGCCGTGCCATGCAGTTCTGATCCACTGTGGGGTTCTGGTTCCCAGCTCCGCCCTGGAGAGTCGACCTGTGGTCTCTGCTTCGATCCTCTGAGCCCATAACTCCACCTCGGCCCATCAACCAGTTGGCTCTGCTTTGGCTTCACGGTCCCTCTGCTCCACCTGGGACTGTCATCCTTATGCTTCCTCCAGGCGCCCTCGTCTCACAGGCTACACCTTAGTCAGTCATCACTCTGCCATCACCATGGGCTTCCAGGTCTTCAGCTATGTCTCATCCCCTATGACTACTCCACCCCTATGGCTCTGTTGGGTTCCTCTTCCCCTCAAGCTCCACCTCTGTCCTCACTTGGACCATCGTAGCTGCAGTCCTCCAGCTCCCAGGTTCCGCCTTGGGCACTTGTCATTGTGGCTCCACCTCAGTTTACATTTACATTTATTCATGTAGCTTTATCCAAAGCGACTTACAATTGCTATATATATCAGAGGCCGCACGCCTCTGGAGCAACTAGGGGTTAAGTGTCTTGCTCAGGGACACATTGGTGTCTCACAGTGGATTCGAACCCGGGTCTCTCACACCAAAGGCATGTGTCTTATCCACTGCGCCATCACCACCCCCAGATCCTCGTCACTGCTTGGTCTCTCTGGCTCTGCAGCTCCACCTGGGTCTCCACTTCCTACGACTCCATCTCCATCGCTCATCCCCGTGGTGTCATCAAGATCTACTCCACCGTGGCTCCTCGCTCCCTTGACTCCACCATGGACCTCTGTTTGGTTGCGCTCTGTGTCAACACATCCTGGCCACATCTTCCATCATCTCCATGAGGTCTGCTACCTCCATCTTCTCCTTCTTGGTCTCTTCTGTCTGCTATCACCAGCCCTACGCCTGCTCCTTTCACCATCTTTTCACCTGTTACTCTCACCATCCCTTCCCCATCCCCTCGTTCACCTCCCAAATCACTTATTTCTTAGCAAAATGGTGTGAAGTTGCACCTTTCCTTTGCCTGTTTCCTGTGTTCCTTGGTTCCTGTTTGTCATTTGTTCCATGGTTATTCATTAATTGATTAATTAGCGCACCTGATTGCCCTCTATATCATCATCACTGTGTATCTGAGTTCCCCTTGGTTTTCTGTTTATGATCGGTTACTGATTGTGTTGAGTGTATATGGTTACATGTATGGACTTTGCGAATTAAAATGACCTTCTTTTTGGAAATTTTGTCCCTTCATCTTTGAAATTTGCTTTAATATGTGACAGTACCTCAATACAATTTAGATTTTTTTGTAATCAAAGTTTTCTTCTGAAGAACTACTGCTTGAATTGACTGTTATATATCAGCATAAATGAGCACACACTGATGTAGAAAATTTCTCAAAATCACCTGTCACTCTTTAGAAATAATACTTTCTGCGGGATCCTGTAATTTAAGATATTAAATCGCCTTCCTATTCAATGCTGACAATAATAGTTCCACACATAATTCATAATGCCATATAATAAGTTATAAATTTACAATCCGAATTCTGAAATGTTGGGACGTCTTTTAAATAAAATGAAAACTAAAAGACTTTCAAATCACATGAGCCAATATTTTATTCACAATAGAACATAGATAACATAACAAATGTTTAAACTGAGAAATTTTACACTTTTATCCACTAAATGAGCTCGTTTAAAATTTGATGCCTGCTACAGGTCTCAAAAAAGTTGGCACGGGGGCAACAATGTGCTGAAAAAGCAATACATTTTGAAAAGATTCAGCTGGGAGAACATCTAGCAACTAATTAACCCTCTGGGGCTGGCTGTATCGCCGGCGATACCAGCTCGGATTTTTTAAAATCAGTGCAAAATACACAAAAAATACTCTGGTCTAGATTTTGGTCACACAAATAAGTGTTATACATCAATCGAAACTGTTAAGTGTCTTTTTTTGTGTGTGTACACTCACGATTACAAAAAAACTTTGTGGTTTTGGGTAAAAAAAAGAAAAACAACAGGGTGCGCTCTCTGTCTTCATCTCCGCGATCTGTTTTTAGTAACGCATCACTAAAATGAAGTGTAACTCAGCAAATACTCAACACAGAAACATGGGAGTTATCTCTATAGAAAACAAACGTTCTGTGATAAAGTAATCCGTATGAAACAAACACGATGTTCAGTCTGTCCAGTCTAACTCATTATTTTTAATGCGATCCCGCCCCCTCGTGTTCACATGTAAATAACCACATGAGCCGTGCGCTCATGAAGATGCCCAACATAAACAAAGAGTCAGGAGTGAAGAGGTCATTGCTGCTACTGTTCGTTACTGGAAGAAGACGCGCTGAGTAAAGGCTGGATTTCCCTCAAAATAAAAGCAAGAGTTCGATCTGATGAGTAAGTAATGCTTCTTTTTTGCATTAGTTAGCGTATTATTATTGCGTATTATCTTGAACACGTTTAGTTGGGTATTTGCAAAACGACAACATGATGAATGCTACCATCTAAGAATGTTTAGAAGAATGTTTAATGTTCACAAATAGATTTAATATTGTGCTAAACAATAACAATTAGATTCTCAGATATAAAATATCACTTTTTTATAGTACAAAGTACATCCTTTTGTAGTTCACAGCATATGTGAGTCTATTGCTGCCGAATCATAAGAGCTATTATAAAATCATACATATTAGGCTATATGACTACAAAATCATAGTTGTTTTTTTTCCCAAACTGTAATTCCAGACTACAATGTTTGAAATTGATGGACAATTCAAACACAAATTCATTGTATTTAAATTTCTTTCGACGTGATGTTTTCATGCTCCATATAAAACAACAAAAGTAATATGAGAGTACATTGTAACATGATGAATGCTACGAGTCTAAGTATGTTTAGAACATGTTTATTATTAATAGCCTACTCTGTTAAAAAATAGATTTTAATAACGTACTAAACAATAATAATTAGTTTCTCAGATATAAAAGGTCTTTTTTTGTTTACGATAGTACAAAGTATGCGTGAGTCTATAAAACCTATATATATAGATGCTCCTGATGTTAACATGCTCACAAATGTTTTTGGTTGGTTGTATTTTATTGAATCAGGTACCTGAACCACAGACGAATCCTGATGACTTTCTTCTGATGTTGGTACAGTGCTCTCAGAGGAACACAGTTTGATGTTCAACTACACTGATATTCTATGGTAAAACAAGATCCTTGACTACTGATGTTTTTTTTTTGTTTTTTTTTCTTCAATCCATGGACATAGTAAATATCAGGTACTTGTTTCACTTTTTGAACAGAATCTGTTGCAGGAATGAGTTAAAGTCTGTTCACATCTCTGTGGTTAGATCAGTGTGCACAATAATGTGTCTTTGACCTTCATTATGTATGTTCTGATTATACTGTGTTGTAAATAAAATACAAATAATTAAAAAAAATTTTTTTTCAATCTCCTCACACTCTGTCTTACCTGCCTCAGTCACAGTCACACTGATGGCCCATTATCAGACTTTAGGGGAGGGCCCATTGTCTCTCAGGTGAAAATCACTTAATATTTAAGGCAATTACCATCCCTCGCATATTGGCTTTCGATCACAAAACATGTCTTTAAAAATTTTAATTAATATATTGTTTTCTGTGAATGATTAAGCAGAATGATTTTCACATAATTGTGAAGTAAATATTCTAGCCTACAAGACTGATTACTCAAAAGTTTTATTCAGGACGATTTAGTGTGGGTTTTATGGCCTTATTTCAGCTACAATTTTTTTTTCCCAAAACTTAATCACGCATAATATTTTTTTTCTAAAAAATGCAAACATGTACATCCATCTTGGTCACATATTATTGTAGCACATTTTGTGCTGAATACAAAAAAAAATACATGTTGGTCAATAGTATGTTATAAGTGGCTGAAATAAGCACAAATATCAGGGCATGTCAAAACATCTCAAGGGCCTCAAAATCACCTCAGACCCCAGAGGGTTAAGTTAATTGACATCAGGTCTGCAACATGATTAGCTAGTCTTAGAGAGGCAGAGTCTCTCAGAAGTAAAGATGAGCAGAGGCTCTCCAATCTGTGAAAGAGTTCGTAAAAAGATTGTGGAATATTTTAAAAATAACGTTCCTCAATGTCAAAATGCAAAGGCTTTGCAAATCTCATCATCTACAGTGCATAAAACCATCAAAAGATTCAGAGAAACTGGAGAAATCTCGTTAGGCACAAGACCAAAGACCTTTGTTGGATGCATTTACATTACATTACATTTACATTTAGTCATTTGGCAGACGCTTTTATCCAAAGCGACTTACAATTGGGGAATACAAAACGCGATTCATCTTGAAGAGGCAATCAGACAGAAGAAGTGCTCGTAACACCAAGTCTCAGTCATTGTTCAAATAAGTACAAGCTAGTAAAGAAAGATAGTGGGAAATTTTTTTTTTTTTTTTTGAGTTTAGGATGAAGTCAACTACTGCCGAAAGAGATGAGTTTGCAGTTGTTGCTTGAAGATTGCCAGGGATCCGGCGTTCCAGATAGGGGTGGGAAGATTATTCCACCAGCCAGGAATGGTGAACGAGAATGTTCTGGAGAGTGATTTTGAGCCTCTCTGTGATGGTACCACAAGGCGTCGCTCACTAGCAGATCTCAGACTTCTGGAGGGGATGTAGGTTCGTAATAGTGAGTGGAAGTAGGAGGGTGCTGAGCCTGTGGTAGTTCTGTACGCAAGCATCAGTGTCTTGAACTTGATGCGAGCTGCCACTGGTAGCCAGTGCAAGGAGATGAAGAGAGGTGTAACATGCGCTCTTTTGGGCTCGTTGAAGATCAGTCTTGCCGCTGCATTCTGAATCATTTGTAGAGGTTTGATTGTGTTTGATGGCAGACCAGCCAGAAGAGCATTGCAGTAGTCCAGTCTAGAAACGACAAGCGCCTGGAGAAGAAGTTGTGCAGCATGCTCTGTCAGAAAGGGCCTGATCTTTCTGATGTTGTGTAGTGCAAACCTGCAGGATCGAGCAGTCTTTGCAATGTGCTCTTTGAAGGTCAGCTGGTCATCAAAGGTCAGCTGGATGCCCGTGGTCTTCGGCCCTCAAACGACACTGCATCACCCATCGGGATGATTCTGTCATTGACATTACTGAATGGGCCCCGGAATACTTCCAGAAACCACTGTCGGTAAACACAGTCCACTGTGCCATCTGCAGATGCCAACTAAAGCTCTATCATGCAAAAAGGAAGTCATATGTGAACATGGTCCAGAAGTCAAGGCTCATTTAGAATGGACTATTTCAAAGTAGAAAAGTGTTCTATGGTCAGATGAGTCCAAATTTGACATTTTTGTTGGAAATAGCGGGCACCTTTTCCTCCGGGCTAAAGAGGAGGGAGACCTTCCAGCGTGTTATCGGCGTTCAGTTCAAAAGCCAGCATCTCTGATGGTATGGGGGTGCATAAGGGCATACGGTATGGGCAGCTTGCATGTTTTGGAAGGCACTATGAATGCTGAAAGGTATATAAAGGTTTTAGAGCTACATATGCTCCCCTCCAGATGACATCTATTTCAGGGAAGGCCTTGTGTATTTTAGCAGGACAATGCAAAACCACATACTGCAGCTATTACAACAGCATAGCTTTGTAGTAGAAGAGTCCGGGTGCTGAATTCACCCATCCCAACTATTTTGAGACCTGTAGCAGTCATCAAATTTGAAATGAGCTCATATATTCTCATTTTTTAAATATTTGTTATGTTATCTATGTTCTATTGTGAATAGAATATTGCCTCGTATGATTTGAAATTCTTTTAGTTTTCATTTTATTCAAAATTAAAAAAACTAACAAAAAAAAAAACGTCCCAACATTTCCGGAATTCGGGTTGTAGAAAATAGGAAAACATTACAGGGTAGGGCTGCAATATCAACATTGTTGTTGAACAGTATGTTAAATTCTGGCTACACGGATACAAAAAAATAAGCTAAGAATTTTTTATTGCTTTTTACGCATTAGAAAACCAAGACTTCACATTGGTTATCTTAGAAGCATGAAAAACAAAATGCATGGCTCTAGAAGTGTCTCCAGCCTCTGCAGTTTATCCCACTCTGCTGCGGTCGGCAAAACGAGTTTGTGCTCCTGATTGTCCAGGGCTGCGATGACAGCCTCTTTATTTCTGCTCACGCGCTTGACCATTTCCAGCGTCGAATTCCAACGTGTTGGAACATCCTGGATCAATGGCTCTTGCTTCTTTCCCAGGCTGACTTGTTGTGCTTGAAGCTCCGCAGCATTTGCTGGGCTGTGCTTAAAAAGACTCACTGTGACACTTCTCTGCACCATGTGAGCGACACAGTTCATGTGTTCATAGCGTGTAAGTCGAATTGCGGCAACCATGTTGCGTGCACTGTCAGTCCCAATGGTTGTCGTCTTGCCCTCAATGTCCCACTTACGTGGAACAGACAAGAACTGTTCTTTACAAGCCTCCGCAAAATGACGCTCCTCAGTTTTTAATATAGTCAGCGCAAAAGACTTCAGTTCCCACGTGTCACTGATGAAATGTGCAGTTACTCCGAGGTAATTTTTGTTACTCGCTGATGTGCAATGGTCTCCTGTCAGGGCGATATGATTTACTTGAGCCAAGACCTCTTTCCTTTTTTCTTTTTCGTTTTCATAGAGCTCGTGGATTTTCGTCATAACTGTGGCTCTTGACGGTGGCTTATAGAATGAGTCTTGAGACGCCACTTGCAAAACATCAAGGAAACCTGAGTCTTCTACAATGCTAATGGGTCTACAATCCTTTGATATTGTGTTGGTCAAATTATCTGAGGTTGATTTTGTTAATGGCCTGCGAACATTCAGCGTGGTCTGGCGCAAACCACTTGCTGAACCTGACGGCCCAGCAAACGCATGTTTGGCGTTGACATGGTACCTCAAGCTTGAACAGCTCCGGTGAAATTGAAACTCCTTGTTACAAATCTTGCAAATAACCTTGTACTTGTTAACTGTACCATCATCATTCTTTTTATATTTGAATCCGTCAATAGGCCCACTTTGCTCACCTTGCTCCATCTCGCCTCTAGCTCCCAACCACTTTCCTGACCTGAATAATTTGTCACACTGCGCATGCGTGAAATGCGTTAAAAACATTGACGTAATTAACAACAAACAACTAATTAACGTCGTTAACGCGCTATTTTTGACAGCCCTAATATATATATATATATATACATGGATGGATGGATGGATAGATAACCCTAAATTCAAAAGACATTCAAAATTTTCTTAACACATATTACTGTATGGTTTGTCTGACACGCCAGATTGATTGGCAGGATAATATCTGCCAGGATCATCAGTTAACTTTAAAGGGGTCATGTGATGTGTTTTCATGTTTTAATTTTACTAGTCTGTTATGCAGTTTCTGCATGTATAAGATCATACACATCACAAGTTACAAAGCTCTAAGTCTCTCAGAAAAATATTTTTTCCTTTACTTTTTCATGCTCACTTTAATTATAAAACAATAATTCTTTATTTTGTTCATTAGTCAGCTTTTGCAAATCTTTAAATAAATCTTCTATACCCACAACTCAATATAAAAATCAATATCCATTTCTGTGAGGTTAGATGTCCTGTTACTAACCTTTTACTTTTTGTTTTTTTAATGTAACATTAAAATACTTTCCTTCCTCCACTCAACATTAAAGTAAAAATAGCATTCAATTTTAAATGCTGCCATTTACTCACCTTCAGGCTGATCCAAACTTTTTATTTTCTTTGTTTTGCAGAACACGAAAAAATATATTTGAAGAATGTTTCAGCTCCTTTTAAAATAAAAGGCATATTTTAGGCTCCAAAATGTACATGTAAAAGTAGTGTAAAGGTAATCCATACAACTCCAGTGGTTACATTTATCCACTTAAATATTGGTCTGTTAATCATGCAAAGTGATCTTATATCTTATTTTGTGCTCTGCAGAGCAAAATAAAAAATAAATTAAAATATAAGTTTGGAATAGCATGAAGCTGAATAAATGACAAAATTTTCACTTTGAGTGAACTATTCCTACTCTCTTGCCTCCTCTCTTTGCCTTTCCTTTTTCATCCATATTTTCTGTTTTCACAATTTCTTTCACATCTTTCAGCGTGTAATTTTAATTGCTTCTTTTTTAAAATATATATATATATAGTATGAGCTGTGTAATTTAGTTTATAACCAATCTAATGTCATTAATCAAACAATTAACAGAGAGACTGATCAGAGGAGACAGTTGTACAGTCCTCTGTGTGTGAGACACCTGCAGGTTCTTTTGTTGCTGCGCTGTCACTGTCATCCTGTCCCACGCTCATATACACTCACTGATCTCGCTAAATTAGTTAAGACATTTATGGAATGGCTTTTACATACAAGTGATAATATTTGCTACTCAACCTTCACCCTATTCCAGCCAGAAGGAAAAGGGACACTTCACTGACCACAGCATGAATCCGTCCTAGTTGTTTTAGGATCTCGGCATGAATTCAACCACTTCTCATAAAACTGTCCAAAAGGAAAAATTCTGAGCAATGCTATCCCCATTAGCTATACTCTTGTTAAGGTGCCTGAGTAAAGACAGAGCAACAATCAAAGGTATATGTTCATTGCATTCATTCCAAAAGATGTAATTCATCCATTTCATATAATATTAAATATTCTTTGGCAAACAAAATGCTTTAAGATTGTGACGGTTAAAGTTTAAAATAAATATCTAAATTCAACAGCAGATGTCACTATTTGCTCTCTGACAATTATAGAATAGATTATGACATTAACATATTTTATCTTATTTGTGAGCATATCAAGTGACATATAATGTTTGTTTCAATTAAACACCACTCATTTTACAGCTTCTTATACAGTTTTGTTTATCTAACTGAAGTCTGTAATGTTCATATATGGATGGATGTTTAAATTAAGTGAGTTAAGTGAAGTGACATACTGCCAAGTATGGTGACCCATACTCGGAATTCGTGCTCTGCATTTAACCCATCCATCGTGCACACACACAGCAGTGAACACACACACCGTGAACACACACCCGTTTTGTTCAAATAACATTGAACAAAATGTTTGTATACTGCCTGATTAAGCTAAACAGGTATTCCATATTTCATAAGACAAAATAATACTTTTTACACCAATCATTCTGCTAGTTTACATCCTGTTGATTTCTAATATAGTGTGTGACCTTCTTAAGCATCAACAATGTGTAAAAAGTGTAAAAAGATCAGTACCAGGAATATTTTCGTCGCAACTCCATCAGACTCCCAGCCTCCTCCCACTCTCTGCTCATTCTCCCTTGATTTCTAACCACATATACACCTATCAGCTATTACTCAGACAATCGTGGACTCCTTAAATACTACATTGTCTAGTCTACAACAACTAGGGCTTTTTAAAATAGATAGTCTATTTTAGACCATATACTTTCTGTCATGAATCCTGTCCATGGATTTCCATCTGCTTGCCATCAGAGATCACTCTTCCATTACATTGACTCTCACACTACACAGACCGTTACATGTCATTCCGGACTACAGTTCCCATCATCCATTGCCCTGATTACACACACACAGCTGCATCCATTTAGACATGCTTTATTAGACCTGGATGTCCTCTATCGGATCGCCGAGTATTGTTCTGTATTTATCACTCTCCTAGGGATAGCTGCTTTACGGAGCCATTCCGTGTTTCCCGTGTTAAAGTTTAGTTTAGTCTTGGTCATTCCTGAAGTTTATAGCCAGCCTTGGATGTTTTCTCTCGCCTTGTCTTTTGGACTTTTTGTTTGCCCCTGCTTGAACTATTACCATGTATTTGGATTATCTCTCTTTGTTTTGCCCCTCTGGATTATGTTCGCCGCCAATCGACCCCGTCTGTTCACTGGACTGCTCTTGTGTTTTGCCTGTACCATACCTGTTTGCTGGTGTTTCGACCCTGCCTGTGTTTTTTGACCACGTCTCTGTCTAATTAAGCTTGCAAATGGATCAGCACGTCTCTCGTCTCTTTCACCGTGTTACACTTTCTGCAGTGTTCTGGTCCTTCTTCGATTTCTCCAGGTCCAAGACCTTCCTCTCATTTATACTTTTTTAATTGTGTTGACACTCATCCATCTATGCTTATTGTTTTTATGATACTTCTGACATTCAAATTTTCCCATTACGTTTTACAGGGAATACTTTATCAGCGTTGAATATATTTACAAGGCACTCCAGCAGAAAGATAATGGATTCAGACCATACACTGAATGTCTCTCCCTCAGCAATAATATAATTAAATTTGTTATCATCTGTCCTTGGTTTCTGTCCCCATTAAGATCCTGAGGAGAGCCAAGATCTTAACCAAGCTTGACTTAAGGCGCACCTACAACTTAACCCGTATTTGCAAGGAAGGCCTTGCGTACCTCCACAGATTTTTCATCTACACATGCAATTTTCTTTTCTACTCCTTGAACCTGACCAAGCACATTCTCCATGTCTAGCTGGTACGCCATCATCTTTGAGATTATCAGATCTTCTGCAAATAATAAAATGCTCCTTCCACCAATCTTCTGTGCAATGAGTCGCAACACTTCTTAGCTACAGCCATGTCACCCTGCAGGCCAAGACTGGTTAACTGAAGCTAAGCAGGGTTGAGCCTGGTCAGTACCTGGATGGGAGACCTCCTGGGAAAACTAGGTTTCTGATAGAAGAGGTATTAGTGAGGCCTGCAGGGGGGGCTCACCCTGTGGTCTGTGCAGAGGTGGGTAGTAACGAGTTACATTTACTTCGTTACATTTACTTGAGTACATTTTTTGGGTAACTAATACTTTTAGAGTATATTTTAAAATGGGTACTTTTACTCTTACTCAAGTATATTTTTAGAGAAAAAACGGTACTTTTACTTCGTTACTGTGGGCGACTCTCCTCTCGTTACTGTATCTTAATGCAATACAAGTTAAAAATGCTTCGGTTTATTCCAAACGCGCCGTCTACTTTTCTCTGGGCAATGAATGATGCCCATTCGCGAATGATTCATTCTTTTGAGTCGATTCTGTTTAAAGGCTTGATCAAACCAGTTGGCAAACCAGTGAATCGATTCGTGAATCAGTTTGAATGATTCGTTCAGTTCCCTGCCGCACGCGCTGAGTCTCTGAAGCGGTTCTCACTCAGATAACAGAGAGTTTAAGAACATCAAGAACGCTGAAGACGTTGCTTTGGATCTACAGTCAGGTGAAAGCAAATCTGCAAAGGCTTGTTTGCTAGAGCTATATAAAGATCTTTATTAGATGAACACCGCGTGTGCTGTCTACTGTTCCACAGGTATAGGCCACGATACCACTATGACATTACCAGTTTGTTGTACATGTACCTTACATTAAATACAATGTATAATTTATACAATAAGCTGTCACAGAGTATGAAATGAACACCCGTTCAATTGTGTTCTAGACACAATTAATTTTCATATTTTTACAATATTTAAGCTTGCAAAAATATAGGCTACATTTGTTTACATTTTGCAGAACAGAAGATCCGTCAATATGCATTTGTTTCGTTATGTTCAGAGCAGTCAGGTGAGGAGTTTTCAGAGGTTTCAGTGTCAGATGTTATAGGATAATACATAATTAATTTACTTTAAAATATAATTTAATTCAGTGATGCAAATCAGAATTTTCATCAGCTGTTACTCCAGTTTTCGGAGTCATATGATCCTTCAGAAATCATTATAATATATTGATTTATTAGCAGTGTTGGAAACAGTTTTGCTGCTTAATATTTTTTGGAACCTGTGACATTTTGTTCAGTATTCTTTGATGAATAGAAAGCTAAAAAGAGCAGCACTGCTAATAAATCAACATGATTTCTGAAGGATTATGTGACTCTGAAGACTGGGGTAAAGGCTGATGAAAATTCTGATTTGCATCACTGAAATAAATTACATTAATATATATATATATATATATATATATATATATATATATATATATATTGAACGGCAGTGTGTATACACATTACATAAATGTAATCTATATATCTAAATAAAATAGACTATATTCAGTATCTATATGATCCAAAGTAACTAGTAACTAACTACTTGAGTAGTTTTTTTATCCAATACTTTTTTACTCTTACTCAAGTAACTATTCAGACTATTACTTTTACTTTTACTTGAGGAAATATTTCTAGAAGTACTTTTACTTTTACTTGAGTACAGTTTTTGGGTACTCTACCCACCTCTGGGTCTGTGTGGGTCCTAATACCCCTGTATAGTGATGGGGACACTATACTGTCAAAAAAAGCACTGTCTTTTGGATGAGACGTTAAACCAAGGTTCTGACTCTCTGTGGTCATTAAAAATCCCATGACACTCATCTTAAAGAGTAGGGGTGTAATCCCGGTGTCCTGGTCAAATTCCCTCCACTGGCCTCTGACCATCATGGCCTCCTAATAATCCCCATTCACTTGATTGAAATCCGTCATTATCCCTGTGCCAAAGAACAATAAACCCTCTTGCCTGAATGACTATCGCCCAGTTGCCCTCACATCTATAGTCATGAAGGTTTTTGAAAGACTTGTAAAGAGCCACATCTGCTCCTCCATACCCGTTACTTTGGACCCTCTTCAGTTTCCCAAACAGATCTACGGACGAGGCCATCTCTCACGTCCTCCACTCTTCCCTCACACACATGGACAGCAACAATGGGAATTATGTAAGGCTGCTATTCATTGACTATAGCTCAGCTTTCAACACTATAGTCCCCATCAAGCTGGCATCTAAACTCACAGACCTCGGCCTAAACTCCTCACTCTGTGACTGGATTCAAGACTTCCTCACCGGCAGACCTCAAGTGGTGAAAGTTGGCCAGTTCACCTCAAACTCCATCACCCTGAACGTAGAAGCCCCACAACGCTGTGTCCTGAGTCCACTGCTCTACTCTCTCTACACGCATGACTGCGTGTCCTCTCACAGCTCCACATCTACATATTTTGGGTGTACAGCAATACACAATAAAGCGCTATATAAATGCCACATTCATTCATTAGGATTCTCTTAACTTCTACCGCTGTTACATGCATTGACCACTGTCATTCTCTTAAAGAAGTACTCTTTTCTAAGAATTTTGTTTGTTTGTTTTTTTATTCATGTTCATGATTTTTACTGTACAACACTCTGAACTTCTTGTAAGAGGACAAATAAGAATAACTGGAATCAGAACAAACACAGTTTTAACCACCTGTAACCTGAAAAATTATTTCAATCAGACCAAGGCCTGTATGTCTTTTTTTTCACTTTTTGTCATTACAATACACAAACTTGCTTTAAAAACATGCTCATTTCATTGGTGCCAATAGCCTAGTGGGCAAGTGTGCTGACATGTAATGCTGTTGCGTTTCAGGCGTCCCAAGTTTGAATCCTGACTCAAGGACCTTTCCCAATCCTGCCCCCTCCCCTCCCTCACTTTGTTTCCTGTCTGCTCTCCACTGTCGTAGAAAGTCAACACATCAAAAATACATTTTTAAAACATATATAAATAAAAGCATGCTCATTCAAATAAAATTAAACAAAATTATTTCAAGAGATTTGTAAAATGTGTAATAGACAAAAGTATATGAGACATAAAACTGATGGTATGTTATGCTCTATAACATTTTATAACAGAATACTAATTTTGTGTTATACACAATTAAAAAAAAAACTTGTACTTGTGACACAGATTGCATTTAGACTGCTAATAAAATAAATGTTCCTCTTGTTTTAAATAAAATAAATGTTTCTCTTTTTTTGGTTCTCTGGAGATATTGTTCTGTTCCTATTCACGGTAAATGCACTTATGGGTGTCATTTTCCACATCTGTCTTTGTTTGGAGGGTGGGTCGGTGACAGGAAATGCTTGTTTCTATAGTGATGCTCAAGCTGGGGATCTAAGCCCATTGTTAAAAGTTAGAACACTCTTTCCTGAACATTACCACACAGCACACATAATGGGCTCTATCACTTTCTGTCTTTCTCTTTTTGATTACAGACTGTCTGGAAATCTTTTTTATTTTTTACTTTTTTAATTTTTTTTGGACAATGCAAAGGCCATTGAGGGATGCTGTTTTGAATTGTCCAACTGTATCAACTAGATACAACTTAAATATGGGATGATTCCGTATTATACGGAATGGTTGGCAACCCTAAAATTGCAAAAGAGAATTAATGCGGGGGCCCCCAGTGTCCGGGGCCCTGGGATGCAGCCCATGTTGTCCAACGCAGCCCTGGGTGTTTGAACAGTGAGTGGCAGTGAGTGTACACAACCACCCTAGTCACCCAATCACCCAGTGCTTTTTTTTTTAAATCCCCAAAATCATTAGCATTTTCTCAGATCAAGAGAAGGAATATAAGGTTTTTTATGAACCTTTGCAAATCACCTTGCTAGTTAACAAGTTTTAAATGAATGTCGACTCAGAGGGACAAACACCAGGGCCCGTATTCATGAAAAATCTCAGTGCTAAGAGTTGCTCCTAGTAAAAAAATTCTAAGACAATTCCTCTTAAAAGTTTGTCTAAGAAAGTTTCCTCTTAAAATTAAAGAAAAGATCCTAGTACAGAAAAAAAGGAATTCAGAAAGCATCTTAACCCTTAAAAGAGGTCTTAAGGTCCAAAATTGTTAGGAGTACGGATGAGGACTTTTATGGGGCTTAAGAGTTTCTTTAGTAGCGGAAAAAATGGACGAAACATGAAGAGGGAGAAGAAATGTGTTGCACACAATGCATGACAGTGAGTTAATAAGACGCTACACATTAGATTGTGCAGGGATCATGTTTGTGACCGATCTTATTAAAGACATGCTAACATCTCAGACACCGTGCTGAAATGCCATAGCGCCAGAAATGGACGTAATCACTACATTAAGATCTTTCGCCAATGGAAAAATGCAACTACGCAGCAGTGACGATTTGGGTCTGTTACAGCACTTATTATGTCACTGTTAATTTCCTGTAAAATACGTTAAGCATGACAGCATGGTAAATAAAAAATAAAGAATATATATACATATATAATGTGTGTGTGTGTGTGTGTGTGAGAGAGAGAGAGAGAGAGAGAGAGAGAGAGAGAGAGTACGGTAAAACAGGAAAAATTACAAGTGAAGGCTTATAATAAACCCTACTCTTAAAAGCGCTCTTTTATTTCCTTCTTGGACAACCAACCAATCACAGTCTTCAAAAGACTGTGTCATAGCTAGCAAGGGGGTCAACCCTGCCTCCTCTCTAAGATAAAAGTTTTTGTCTTTTCCTCGCTCAGATTGGTCCTGAATCACTTTTAAGCCAAGACTCCAAGTTAGAAATGTTTAAGCTAAATTAGGAGCTCTCTAAAAGGATTCTTAGAATCTTGAGGAATACGGGCCCAGAAGAGTAAATGTGGGAAATGTTTGTGCATTTGTGTGAATATGTGTGTAGTTATCACTCACCATCCCGCAGCTGCAGCTGTCTGAGATACAGTGGGTTTTGCAGGACGTTACATCGTCCCAGTTCATCCTCTCTGGTAACCAACATCAGATCTGAGTATATAAAGATTGTTACCTGGAGAGAGAACAAGAGAGAGAGTGTGAATTCAGCAAAAAAGGATCAAATGCAGATGTTTCAGAAAACATTTGGAGTCATATACAACACATGTGATACATGCAGCCATAATTAACTTATCTTCATAATTCACCCAAAGACTGCAGAAGATCAACTAATATTTTTGTTTAAACTGTAATTATGGAACAGTTATAGGGGGTTGTGTTAACTATAAATGTGTATGCACATGTGAATTTTTACCTTTCAAAGATATTTGCCTTTAATGTTAGTGCAGTTATTAGACCTTATACTACAGGGCCGTTGAATGCTTAAATCTGATTGGCTGACGAACGTAAGGTGTGTATTTTCAGGGAAAAGCAAGGTGAACGTAGTGACTGCATTACATGTCTGTATCATGTCTAAAACGTCAAAAGAACCAAAACCCACAACGACACTGGCCAAACAAATAAATATAGTAAACAATGGGATAAAAACGACAGATCATGTCCATGTTTTTGCCAAAAAAATTACATTTTATTAGAATTAGAATCGGAATCAGAAAGAGCTTTATTGCAAAGTGTGTTTACACACACAAAGAATTTGTCTTGGTGTTAGGACCTTCCAGTACAGAAGTACAAACATAGTGCAGACAACATATAATTAAGGTAATAAAACACTAATAATTAAGAGAATAGACAATAAATTATAACTAACAACAGTAATAAAAAGAAAAATATACAGAAAAGAAAAGAAAAAAATGTCCATAGACAGAACTGTGAATGTGCATATGTCCTATGTACAGATGAAGGTTTGATGACTTATTTACAGATGTACAGTACTGGGGTGTGTTATGTGTTGTTCAGGTGGGATATGGCCTGGGGGAAAAAATTTTCTTGTGTCTGGCTGTTTTGGTGGTCAGTGATCTGTAGCGCCAGCCAGAGGGCAACAGTTCAAAGAGAGAGTGAGCTGGGTGTGAGGGGTCCAGAGTGACTTTCTTAGCCCTTTTCCTCACTTTGGAAATATAAAGATCTTGAAGGTTAGGTAGAGGGGCACCGATAATCCTCTCAGCAGTCCTGACTGTCCGTTGTAGTCTTCTGATGTCTGTTTTGGTAGCTGAGCCAAACCAAACAGTTATAGATAAACACAGGACAGACTCGATAATGGCAGAGTAGAACTGTTTCAGCAGCTCCTGTGGCAAGTTGAACTTCCTCAGCTGGCGGAGGAAATACAGCCTCTGCTGGGCCTTTTTCACTATAGAGTCAATGTGAATGTCCCACTTCAGGTCCTGGGAAATGGTGGTGCCCCGGATCCTGAATGACTCTACTGCAGCCACAGTGCTGTCCATGATGGCGAGTGGGGGGAGTGCAGGGGGTCTACTATCTTGAAGTCTACTATCATCTCCACTGTTTTGAGCGTGTTGAACTCCAAGTTGTTGTGACTGCATCAGACAGCCAGGCTGCTCAACCTCCTGTCTGTAAGCAGACTCATCTCCGTCCTTTATGAGGCCGATGACTGTAGTGTCGTCCACAAACTTCAGGAGCTTGACAGAAGGGTTTTTAGATGTGCAGTCATTTGTGTAGAGGGAGAAGACCAGTGGGGAGAGAACACATCCCTGAGGGGCGCCAGTGGTGATGGTGAGAGTCCTGGATGTGAGTTTGCCCAGCCTCACTAGCTGCTGCCTGTCTGTCAGAAAGCTGGTGATCCACTGACAGATGAAGGTGGGCACAGAGAGCTGTGTGAGTTTGAGAGCAAGTCAGATATGAAGGCTGAGCTGAAGTCCACAAATAAGATCCTTGCATAAGTCCCAATGCAGTCCCATATTGACAACGTCACCCCCCGTTAATTCCGTGATGCAATCCGCTCTGAACAGCTGGTAGCCAGGCAAATGAAGCGCGTTGTCCGGAATGGCTTCACTCAGCCAGGTTTCAGTGAAGCACAATGCAGCAGAGTTTTCCGTCTGAATGCACGTTTGACTAGGACGCTGCCCCTCCGACTAGAACATCGAAAAAAGCATCTGAATAATTAAAAACCGGACAAAATTGTCCGGTGTGTGTTGCCTTATGTCCAGTAGTTAATCTCTGGTGCAACTAACAGTAAGAGAATGACTAAACACAGAACAAACAAACAAAAGCAGTAAAAGAATGGAAGCGTTCCACACCACAGCAGATATACGCGGCGCCATCTTGAAGAGAATTATGTATGGAAAGCACATGCTGTCACGAATTCTGTTCGTGGTCTTTTGTCCGACTGCCACAAGAGGTCGCCTCTCCATAATATTGACTCTCACACCTCACATTACCCTGGACTGCATTTCCCATCATCCATTGCACTGATTGCACATACACAGCTGATTGCACTAAGTACACCCAGCTGTCTCAATCACACGCTCACACATGAGAACTATCACACAATCACACACCCTACTTAAACCATGGACTTCCTTTCACAGATCGCCGAGTATTGTTCTGTGTTTAGCACTATCCAAGTGTTAGCTGCCTTACCAAGCCATTCTGTGTTTATGTTTAGCTCCGAGTATTGTTCTGCATTTATCATTCTCCTAGTGGTAGCTGCTTTACCGAGCCATTCTGTGTTTGCTTAGTTCCAGTACTGTCTAGCGTTTATCGCTCTCCTAGTGATAGCTACATTACGGAGCCCTTCTGTGTTTTCTAAGTCTTAGTTTAGTTTATTTTGTTTATAGCCTTGTTTCCTGATTCCTGCCCGGGTATCTTGGATTAACCCTTGTCTCGCTGTTCGGACTCTGCTCAATCCTTGTTTGGATTATTGCTCAGGTTATTGGACTACCCCTCTTCTCAAGCCCCTCTGGATATCGTTCGCCGATCATAGACCCACACTTGCCCTTGGATTACTCTGTGTCTTGTCTATTCCATACTTGTTTGATGTTGTTCGACCCTGCCTGTGTTTATGACCACGTCTCTAAATAAAAGCTTTGCAAATGGATCCTCACATCTCACGTCTCGTCGGCTCCGTAACAGAATACTCGACCACACAAGGATCCAGCGGCTTTCATGAACAACATTGGCCAGGTATGTACACTGCAAGACTATTATTAACCCTCAAGCAGGGTATGCGATCACTCGAGGACTTTATTCTAGAGTATCTAGACGTTGCTAATTATTCTGATTTTCCAGATGATGTCTTGATCGATATTTTTATTTATTTTTTTGTGACAGCATTAATCAGCCACTAAAGTCTAAGCTTATTTGTGAGGGTCCACGTTCCTCACTCAGTCAGTTTTTGGACTATGCTCTGTTGTGTGTTGGCTCTTCATTTACTGTGGGTGTTGCGGAGGAGAAAATTAACACTGTGTTTGTGCCTGTAATGGTGGCTGCTGAACTCAGTAAGTCGCAAGCTCTGGAATATTCCAGTGTATTGATCGCTACTCCATTGATTCAACCCGCTCGTGAAATAGCGGTCACATCGGAGCGCGCTCACAAGCTGGTGGCTACAACAACACCCCGTCATGTCATTACTGTCATTCATGAATCAAGTCAAGTCACATCTGCTATTTCTGAGTCTCGCCACATCACCGCTGACCGTCCAGAGTCTCGCCACATCACCGCTGACCGTCCAGAGTCTCGCCACATCACCGCTGACCGTCCAGAGTCTCGCCACATCACCGCTGACCGTCCAGAGTCTCGCCACGTCTTCGCTGACCATCCAGAGTCTCGCCACGTCTTCGCTGACCATCCAGAGTCTCGCCACGTCTTCGCTGACCGTGCAGAGTCTCGTCATGTCTTCGCTGATCGTCCAGAGTCTCATCATGTCACAGCTGTTCATCCTGAGTCCTGTCACTCTCTGTCTATTGCACCTAGATCGTTGAGGTCAGTTCTTCAAGCTCCCAGACTGGCATCCAGTGTGGAGGACCTATCGCTGGTGTCAGCCCATGCAGATTGTATCCCTAAACCTGTCTGAAGCATTTCCCATGATGGGGATCGCTTTTTGGTGTGTTTGGGCTACATACATCACCGCAGAACCTCTCAGAATGGTGCTCGCTAAAGCTCCTTGCGTGGTGATGGTGCCCAGCAATGCACATCCAGCCCATCATGTCACGGTCGAAGGAACCGTAGATGAGCACTGTACCGTCCTGTAAATGAACTATACTTGTTTCCTGATGTTACCACTGTAGAACCTCCAGAGGTGGTGGCGTCTGCTGCAGATTCTCCAGAGGTGTCAGTGGTAACCCTCTATGAACTCTTGTCCTGTCCTGTCCTGTCATGGCTAAGGAGGCCTTCTGTGAGCTCTCGCCCTGTCCTGTCACGGCTAAAGAGGCTGTCTATGAATCCTCGTCCTGTCACGTAACACATACTCTATCTCTCCCACTCTCTCTCCCTCACAGATGCACATCCAGTTTTATGTGCTTTGTGTCGTGGATGCATCACCACCATTCTGTTTAACACCGCTTAAGATAAATTTTACTATGCTTTCAATTGTTAACATGGTTCACAAAACTTCCATTCACTTCAATGGAATCTGATGATTACACTTGCCCATGCATATTGCAACACTCTGGTTATATTTTATAGAACTTGGTACAGTAAAGTTGCTTAGTGTGAAAGGGGAATATTAACCTTCTGCACACACATACATAGTGTAAAAAATAAATAAATAATAATAATAATAATTAAACCATTAAATATTGCAGAAGAAATTTGTCAGTCAGTATTTTACATTGCATGCAAATGAGCTGCATGATTAATGTGGAATAGTCATAGCTTACCAATTTCAAGTGATATAAAATGGATAGAAATAGACATTTAAAATTAATTTGTGACCTTGATTCTGTCTCAGCACCCCCCCCCCCCCCCCCCCAAAAAAAAGTTTTTACAACCGAGTAATCCCATTAAATCTAATAGATATACAGATATATAGTTATACAGATATACACATGAAAGGACTTTGTTTTACATTTTAGACGCACAGCGTACTTACAGTCATGGCCAAAAATATTGGTTCCCTTGGTAAATATGCCCAAAGAAGGCTGTGAAAATTAATCTGCATTGTTAATCCTTTTGATCTTTTATTTAAAAAATTGACAAATCTAACCTTTCATTGGATAATAAGAGTTTAAAATGGGGGGAAATATCATTATGAAATAAATGTTTTTCTATAATACACATTGGCCACAATTAATGGCACCCGTATTAAAAAGTATTATTCAATACTTTTTGAAACCTCCATTTGCAAGTTTAACAGCTCAATTTTCTCTTATAATGTTAGAGAGCACCTGGCAAGAAATCAGAGACCATTTCTTCATTCAGAATCACTCGAGACCCTTTAGATTCCCAGCACCATGTTGGTGCTTCTTCTCTTGAGTTCAACTCATTTTCTAAAGGGTTCAGGTCAGAGTACTGGAATGGCCTTAGCAGAAGCTTGGTTTTGTGCTCAGTGATGCATTTTTGTGTTGTTTTTGAGGTTTGTGTTTGGATAATTGTCTGGTTGGAAGATCCAAACATGGCCCATTACAAGATTTCTTACAGAGTAATTTAATTATTTTTTTATGTGTTGGTATTTGATAGAATCCATGATGCCATCCATGATGCCAGTTTTATATACTATGAATTCTCTTCTCCGATCTGTCAAAAGTCTCTTTTTGAGCAAGGCCTATGCTCTCTCTATGATATTTTTGTCCAGATTAGTGGGTTTATTGTTTTATTGCATGATGGTTGTTTGTTGTGAACATTGTTAAATTGAATCTTATCAGGAAATTCAGCCTAACACTGAAGGTATCTGAAAGATGTGATATCTATCATTTGAACCTTTAAACATGAAATCATGAGCCTAAGAGTCTAACTTACCACAATGAAAGTAAAGAAAATTGGATTGTGTTTAGGCTACTATATATAGGACTCCAAAATTTGGGATAAATGATGCATGATCTATCTAAATCCTGATGTCCTGCTCCATTCCAGACTGGTAAAATCAGATGATTACAGCATGCTGTTTTGTTTTTTCATTCCACAATATCCACAAAGGGCATGAAAAAAAAATACTGTGTGCCTCCTCAGGTGACAGAACCACTCTGGCCAGATGCTGACTCTGGTCATTCTTTCTTCAGTACATGAAATATAGCCTGCCAGCTGTATTAGTAAATGAAGGTCAGATTTTGGCCCTAGGTAGGGATCATAAAACACTTTGGTGTACACCACCTCCTCATAGAATGCCATGTGTGTTTGAAATATTAATCAGAGTACAGACTGCCACATCCATTCGAAGACAAAGGATCATAACCCGCCTTTCTCATTGGTTAATCTCATCCTGAGAGGTATGACTCTTGCCAGACTTTAAAGAGCTCACGCACAGTTCCGCCTTTTCTTCTGCTAGATCTCCTGATTGCTGCCCGTGTGGACAGCCTGAGCCGGTGCGGGCGTGCCCAGTGGGCCCAACATATGGTCCAGTCTAAAGTTCTTTTGGATTCAGAGGAGATGAGGATGTGAGTTAGAACTCTTCTGGAACCCTTAAGTGAGCCAGGCTTCGGCCTTGACTTTCCATTCAACAATGATCCTAGGATCTCAGCTGATGTCTCTCTTAGATTTTCTTCAATTTCTACCTGGGAAGAAACTCCCAACCACCATAGAGTCAGGACATCTTTGGAAATTCATCGCTCTTCAAGCCTGGAAGAAACTGATCGCAAGTCCAAAGCCTTGAAACCATCAAGACTTTCATCCGAGACTGCATCCGGACACTTGTCAATGACCAAGGCAATGTAAGTATCATACATTTAACTAAATGAAACAGAGGTTTAGTATAAGCTATAGACCCTGTTGGAAGCGCTGATGGTTTTACTCATGTGGTTAACTGACTCTTTTCATAGCTTCATTCTCTGGTTTTCCTAATGGTTTCGTCCATCAAGTCTCACTTGCCCTTTTCCCATGTATGAGTGATTGTATGTTTGTTTGTTTAGACTAGTTTGTATTAGTGTTTAGTTAATAAATCTATTATGCACAAATTACATGAGTTTCTGATTCTTCCTTGTAAATTAATGTCCCTTCACGATTACGATCAAGCTACATGCCCTAATGCATTAATGTTGTAAGAATGTTATTTTCTGTGGCCACGAAAATATCATTGCTTAGAGTTGATGTGAAATTGCACGAAATGTTCATTGGACGAACAGATTGGTTGATGACAATATTAATTCTGCTACAGTTACTACTGGCAGCTGATATAAATAATTGTAATTAATTATATACATTTCCCTTTTGAAATAATTTGCTACAAGCTTATATGTCCTAAATGTATTTTTGTCTTTTCTCGTCTTTCTTCTCAGATCCCCTTTGTATACCACTCGTGTTTTCTCCCTTGATCTTCCATGAAACTCCTGATGCCCTGCAGTCTGTGTATCATAGCAACAGCCAATGTTAGTGCTCTCATAGGATTCACATGTACAGTGTGTTTTACATGAGATAAATAAGCTTTATTTGCTGTGTCTATTGAGGACGATAGAATCGATATGTATTTTATACAGAAAACAATTCAGTATTACCCGATTCCATATCGGTCAAAGTGAGAAACATTTTAAGATTTTATTTTATTTTCATTATCCCACAGCAAGTAATTTTGTTGTACATGATTTGATTTAAAGTGCCCGTGTTATGGATTTTTGAAAATTACCTTTCATGCAGTGTAACACAGCTCTAAGTTAATGAAAACATTTTGCAAAGTTTAAATCTGAAAGTGCACTGTGTATAAAGTTATTGTCTCTCAAAAAAAAAGTAGACTCTGAATCATTTAAACAAGTAGTTTTTAAAATGAATCCCAAGCCATTTCATGTTGATGTCAGCATGAAATATTAGCATATTGCCCTCCCAGTTGTTGCGCGCTCAGACCCGCAAAAACTCGAATCCCCCTTCCTCAAATACTGTAGCGGATTCTTGTGGATAGCATCATGTCGAGAAGACGCTGTGCTCTGCACTGTGAGGGTAAATCCATAATTTTTTACTGCCAAAGGATGGGGCTATGAAGAATCAATGGTTAAAGTTCATTTTTACAGCAATACCACAGCATTATAGTCCCAACCTTGTGTTGTGTCTCTGTCATTTTACTGAAGACTGCTACCGCAACAGTTTTTCGCACAGACACTCTATGTATGGCGAGGCTTCCCCCATGGCATATAAAGTGTCGTGAAAAGAGGTAACACTTTAGAATACTGTTCCATCATTAATGAATAACTACACAAGAACACATGAGTAACGCAATATTAGCACTCTAGTAACTACTATTACCTAACAAGAAACTCTGATTAATGAATTAGTAAGTAATAGTGCTTAGTTGAATGTGGTAGTTCACTATTAGCTAATCAGTAACTATTATATTTTCATACCTCCCTAAGAACTACTAAGAACTACTGTATACAGGTTCATAATTAATATGAATAATGTATAATTAATTCTAAGGTAAAGGTCATGGTAACCCACTAGTAATGACTCAAGTATTACCAAATTCTTCAGAAGGAATTGTAAATTATTTGGATCAGTATTCTAAAGTGAAGATCATGATAACTCCCTAGTAACGACTGAAATTATTGTAAGCTTTTGAGAGTATGGTAAAGCATTGGATAGTAATTATTCAGGTGTTACTACATCCTTCTAAAGCAATTACAAATTTTTTGTATCAGTATTCTAAAGTGAAGATCGTGATATTCCCTAGTAATTACTGAAGTCATTGTAAACTTTTGAGGTTTTTGTACAAGTAGTCATTACTAGTGGGTTACCATGATCTTCATTTTCGAATTAATTACACATTATGTATAATTCACTTTAATTATGAACCTGTATACAGTAGTTCTTAGTAGTTCTCCAGGATATATAAAAAGAATTGTAGTTATTGATTAGCTAATAGTGAACTACCAGTTTCAACTGAGCGCTATTACTTACTAAATCAATAATCATAGTTTCTTGTTAGGTAATAGTAGTTACTACAATGTTAATAGTGCATTAGTGACTTATTCCTGTGTAGTTATTCATTAACAAAGGATCAGTATTCTAAAGTGTTCCCTGAAAAGGTTTTTGCCTCTTGGTTTTTTTTTTTTTTTGCATATTTGTCACACTTAGATTCAGATCATCAAACAAATTTTAATATTAAACAAAGATAACCCGAGTAAATACTTTTTTTTTTTTTTTTTTAAAGGGGTCATCGGATGCCCATTTTCCAAATGTTGATATTATTCTTTAGGGTCTTAATGAAAAGTCTATAACATACAATTTCTCAATTGTAGTGTAAAAAACACCTTTTACCCAGTCAAAATCTGTTTTCAGTGAGCTGTTTTTTTAGTCTGTGTTGCTTTAAATGCTAAATGAGCTCTGCTCACCCCGCCCCTCTCTTCTGTGGAGTAACGAGCAGACTGTAAACTTCAGCCGCAAATCTTTCTAACTAGCACAGTATTAGGAAAGGCGATTTGCAAAGATTCATAAAAAAAAAATCCTTATACTCATTTCTGTAGGTGAGGCTATATCACAAATGATTCGCGTGAACATAGATGCATTTATGTAGATCGCCGGGTGCATTCCCTTCAAAACGAAATTAATGTTAATCCTCTGCGTCTTCAGCAGCTCAGATGTCAAGAGTAACTGACGACTGCTATGTTCATTATTACATTCAACAACAAAACACCTCAATCGCTTAATCTGAGACATCTTGTCTTCCCCTGCACCGGAGTCAACACAATAGCGGACTGATGACAGCTCACTCAGGGCTGGTCTAAGGTAAGACGGCCTTGTCAATCAACTATCGTGGGAGTGGCCTGTGCAGAAGTATGTCATTCTGACAGGAATCTCAGAACAGCCTGATTTGAGAAAGGGGATTTTAAAATAGAGGTTTAAAAAAAAATCACTGGGTGGATTTTTATCATTTTTATGATGTTTTATTAACAAGGTTTGGGAGTTAAGGTTGTATATGCAAGCTTACTGGCCTTCTACCTCTTCCTACATGCTAAGCACCAAAGGCTAATCCGTGTGCGAGGCTGCCTCCGCAAATGGTTTTGGCCCTTCCTTATCTTCCTTCTAACCCTTCTCTCCTATCTAAACCCCTGTATACTTATTTTACTCACTGCAGTCCCACTACCTACCCCACTGAATGTTGCAGCTCCAGAACCACCCCTTATGCCAATACCATCAAGTCTCAGATTCTCACAGAAATTCTAAGTGCTGGCTCCGGAGGCGGACCCATCGCCAACCCCAGTCCCTCACTGTTCACAACTCGTATCCCTATAACACATCCTTCAAAACCTCTCCTCGACACGTTACTAAGTTCCTTCCTCCAAGCAGGTTCACCCAGTACCATCCATTCATATCCAACAGCTGATCCAAGCTCTCGGTCAATGGTCATCGGATGCCTTCAAGAGCTATATCAGGACCAATAATTTTCACAAAGGAAGCCATCTAACTCTGACCAGTTCAGTGAAATTTGATACTGCCACTGCAGTGCCCTGCTCATTTAATACCACTGCTGCAGTGCCCCGCTTAATTTGATACTGCCACTGTAGTGCCCTGCTCATTTGATAACACCACTGTGGTACCCCGCTTAATTCGATACTGCCAGTGCCGCCGCAGTGCCCTGCTCATTTGATAGTGCTGCTGCAGTGCCCCGTTTAATTTGATCCTGCCGCCGCAGTGTCCCGCTAATTTGATATTGCTGCTGCAGTGCCCGGTTCATTTAATACTGCCGTTGCAGAGCCTCGCATAATTTGATCCTGCTGCCGCAGTGCCCTGCTCAATTTGATACTGCCGTTGCAGTGCCTGGCTCGTTTGATACTGCCGTTGCAGTGCCCGGCTCCGTTCATTCGATACCGCCGCAGCAGTGCCTTGCATAATTTGATAATGCCGCTGCAGAGCTTTGCATAATTTGATCCTGCTGCTGCAGTGCCTCGCATAATTCGATACTACCACTGCAGTGCCCTGCTCATTTGAAACTGCTGCTACAGTGCCTCACTTACTTCGGTACTACCGCTGCAGTGCCCTGCTCCACTCATTCAATACTGCCGCTGCAGTGCCTTGCATAATTTGATACTGCCGCTGCAGTGCCTCGCATAATTTGATCCTGCCGCTGCAGTGCCGTTCAATTTGATACTGGCGTTGCAGTGGCAGGCTCATTTGATACTGCCGCTGCAGTGCTTTGCATAATTTGATCCTGCCGCTGCAGTGCCTCACACAATTCTATACTACCGCTGCAGTGCCCTGCTCATTTGAAGCTGCAGTGCCTCGCACAATTCGATACTACCGCTGCTGTGCCATGCTTTAATTTGATAATGCCATTGCAGTGCCCCACTCAGCTGATGCTGCTGCTACAGTGCCCTGCTCAATTTGAAACTGCCGCAGCAGTGCCCCACTCATTTGATACTGCCGCAGCAGTGCTCCGCTCATTTGATACTGCCGCAGCAGTGCCCCGCTCATTTGATACTGCCACTTCCATGGGCTCTCCCTTCCGGTGCAGCAGAGCTGCGGCTCTCTCCGGTCGCAGCGGGAGCCCTCCATCCGTTGTTCCAAGTTTTCAAGGCTCATTCAGCACTGTACAGGGCTCCCCCTTCCGGCGCAGCAAAGCCGCAGCTACCTTCGGTCGCAGTGAGAGCCCTCCATCCATCGTTTTGAGCCTCCTGGCTTACCCAGCTTCAGACTGGGCTCTCCCTTCCGGTGCAGCAGAGCCGCAGCTCCCTTCGGTCGCAGTGAGAGCCCTCCATCTGACGCTTCAAACCATGCCAAGTTTTCAGTCACAAGAAGGACTCTCCCTTCCGGTGCAGCAGAGCTGCAGCTCCCTTTGGTCGCAGTGAGAGCCCTCCATTGTTTCGAGCCTTATGTCTCTTTCAGCTTCAAACAGGGCTCTCCCTTCCGGTGCAGCAGAGCCGCGGCTCCTTTCGGTCACAGTGAGAGCCCTTCATCGTTTCGAGTCTCATGGCTCATTCAGCATGGAACAGGGCTCTCCCTTCCGGTGCAGCAGAGCCACAGCTCCCTTCGGTCGCAGTGAGAGCCCTGCATCTGACGTTTCAAAACATGCCAAGTATTCAGCTGCAAGAGGGACTCTCCCTTCCGGTGCAGCAGAGCCGCTGCTCCCTTCGGACGCAGCGAGAGTCCCTCACCTGGCCTTCGACCGTGCTCCTCATTTCGCCTCTTCGCACAACCCATTTTTCTTCATGACAAGCATATTTTTGGGGGGCTACTAACAATTTCCTCTCTGGCTGCTGTCCCATGCCATTAGCTTCTTTTGGGGAGTTCTCTGGGTTCAGGCTCCATCCCGAGCTCGGAGCCCTCCCTCCTGACAGCATGCCAAATATGCTTACTAATTGCTCAATCATATTATATCTTAGTGCGAACTCGTGAAATTATGTTTTATTAACAAGGTTCGGGAGGAGCACGAACAGATAATCAGTCTGGCCCAGGTGCAGCTCGTCAGCTAATCACCTTAACAAGCACATCAGGTGTATATATACACAGCCAACTCACCTCTGTTCTATGACAGTTTTCCAGCATCCCGCCTCCACCCCAACTCCGCACTCCAATCTAAATTTCATCCCATTCTTGGGATGAGGGGGGAGTTCTCTGGGTTCGGGCTCCCTCCTGACAGCACGCCAAATATGCTTACTAATTGCTCAATCATATTATATGTTAGTGCGAACTCGTGAAAGGATGGATGTGCATACACACTGACAGCACACATTTATGTTCAAACAACTTGTAAAGTGAATATTGCATCCGATGACCCCTTTAAGGGAAAAACGCTGTCCAAACCTGACTGGCCCACTGCAATGTCCAACTGTCTTGAGCGTGTTCACAACATCTGGCGTGTTACGCATCAACGTGCTCTGGCGCGCAGAAGCGTTCTGTCACGCGTAGGATGTTGTGAACACGCTCAGTACAGTTGGACATTATGGTGGATCAGAGGTAAAAAGTGATATGAATACTGTTCAGTTTCTTGCACAGAACAATAGTTTTGTGTCTTAATACCTCAATGTATTGTCACGAGCCGCAGGGTTTAATTTGGTTTTGTTTGTGTATGTTTTTTTGACTCTCAAAGCCGTGGGTCCCATTGACTGCCATTAAATACAGACTGCAATGGTTTGAGTTAAAAATCTTTGTTTGTGTTCTACTGAAGAAACAAAGTCACCTACATCTTTGATGCCCTGAGGGTAAGCAGATAACATCAAAGTTTCATTTTTCTATCAATTCTATCCGTTTAATGTAATGATAATGCTATAAATAAAAACATTATTAAAACAATATTTTAGTAATATTTACCAGAATTTTTTTTTTATAATATAATAAATTAATTCTTTATAAAATCTCATTAATCTTTATAAATTAATTAGACATGCTTTTGACCATTTAAAATGTCATGAAACTAAAAATGGAATCCAGAAAATTAATGGAAATCAGATTCATAGAACTTTGAGAAGGGACAGAAGAGAGTACACTAGACATTATCAGGATAGGAAAAAAGAGACAAATATGAACTTACCCATGAAGTTCATTGTATCCCAGTAAAAATTATTTGACCCCATTTATAAATGTATATAATTGCACTACATTTAGAATGTTCCTGGATAATGATTTCAAGCTTGAAATTCCCTAAATGCACATTTACAATATGCAGAGTGTCTCTTACCTTGATAGAAAAATGCTTGCTCTCATATAAAATAATTTCTTCAGAGATAATCAGTGTTCTGGTTGGGCTACACAGATCTACAGGCTTCAGAAGAGAAAGAAACAGACTCTTAATCAGTTTACAAGGTAAACCACTTGTGTCTTAACTTGTATAACATTTACTGTATAATATTGCCTCCATGTTTGAAGAAGGGTATAGAAGAAACACTTCTACTAACTAAACACTATCACTACTAACATATGCAAACTGCTGAACCTTGCAGTACTGCTCTTTACAGAGTACTTATCCCACACAGTAAACACACCATCTCTTACCACATTATTTTCTGAAATGTTACACTGTAACTTGCAATGACTGAAATTTTGTTTGTAAGTACATAGACATAGACATGGTTGCGTGACATGCTGTCTATCTACAAAAACCATAAAAAAACTACATTAAATACTGATTCACTTGCAATGAGGATAAACATGGCTTGTGTTTTTGAGGTGAATGATTGGCTGCAAAGAGCATGATACATTTAGACACATTTACATTAGAAACTAAAATTGTCAATGTTCCAATTCATAACTCTTCGTATTGTTAATCCTATGCAGCTCATGGTAATATTAAAGAATTTTATGTTTACAAAGGACTTTTTAAAACTCCATAAGCAAGTTTAGTACTGTATTGGGCTGCCATTTAATTTCCAATGTAAAATCTGAGTCATGCAGCAAAACAAGCAAACCATTTTGTGGTTAGAAAAGTCTCCGAATAGATAACTACTAGATATCAGTAGTTTGTTTTATTTAATGCTTGTATTTATTTTGAAGATATGGGAGATTTACCTGCACAAAGATGGGAAAGATAAGGATTTTGGGTGTCACTTTAACGTAGGTTCCATAGTTGGCATGAGGCATGTGTGACCTCACAATTGTGCAGTTCTGGTAGTTGCCAAAGTTTTGTTGGTAGTTTCCGCTGTGCTGTGTTTTGGATTTGCTGTTGGCAGAGCGACGTAGAAAACATGTTCTGCTTGCCAGTCCAGGGACTGACTGAGCATTAGCAGTTGGAGGGGGTGGAACAGTCGCCTGAGTCGTGGGGAACATCTGGCCAGCTGGTAGAAAGTAAGGTGATGTTTTAGGTGAGATTTTAGTCAGATAACAGATGGAAATAAAAAGTTATTTATGTGGTTTCCCTTAGTATAAAAGAGCTAATACAATAACCTTAAGCCACTGCAAGGGTTACCTGATGAAAACTTTGTCACGGCTCTCTAATGTGAGTTTTGCATGTAACTAACTTTTTTTTTTTTTTTTTTTTGGCAAAAACAATGGAAGATGAAAGGTGTTCCCAGACTCTTTTTACTAGTGCATGAGCCCCGGTGAAATACCGCTGTGCCCTAGTATAATGTTTCTGTTAAATTCTTGTCTGTCAATGGAGATTACCATATAATGACCTGAGAATCAATTTTAGATACCAGATTTGCTAATGAAACAATCTTGATCTGATCAGTCAAATAGGGTTTGCAAAAAGATCTGAAATTGTTTGTGATTGAGCTTGATTCATGCGGGCAGTTTATTCGCACACTGAATCATTTCCTGTGGTTTCTCACATCGAAATAGTAACAGGATAATTTATAAAACAGAAAACAAAAGAAGCACTGGATAAGCTGAATATTTACCTATGTGCATTTTAAGAAACTAAACTTGGAAATGTACAGGAAATTGGAAATGTAAACTTGGGAACACCTTTGTAAAGGTGCCGGTGCTCCAGTAATGATTAAAGGCAAGAAACTCCCCTTATTAAAATGCACTAATGGCACAAACATTGTTTACAGCAGTTTTCAAAGTGCTCTCAGTAAGTTCCCTTTTTGGTTTGTCACTTTTATGATATGTTAGGAGTGACGATTTATCAAGCCTGCATAACACCACACCAATTCATTGGCAGCTCCGCCCACTATTTAAGCTTTAACTTGCATTATCTATAATTGCAGTAGTGAGTACAGCACTCATTTTAGTGGTAGCACTCATAAAAGCTCAGAATCTTCAGGACTTTTTTTTTTGTTGTTGTTGTTGAAGTTAAAAAAAAAGTTGAAGCAGGAGCCCAATCCATTTCCCTTTCAGTATTCAACCTCTGTGGCACCCAGTGGAGCAAGGCATGGAAAAGGAGCATGAGGAAGTGGCCTTATGAAGTGGCCTTATCTATTGAGTTGTCTGCTGGGACCTGCACCCTACTTTGGGCTCCAAGTGTCTATATGAATATTCACAGTCAGATGAAACACTTTTTGAAACTTCTCCCCGAAGGACAGGGGAAGTTAGATAAAAAGCAGGTGCAAAGTCATCATGCCAGTCGCATCAAGCTCAGGCTAGGGAGCCCTGTGCAGTATTTGGCACCTAGATAGGTGGCATATAAAGTGGCACATAAGAGTTTTTATGCAGATATACAGGACTTTCATGTCCTGATCCGAATGGATTGCACGGCAATGGTGGCATACATTAATCGCCAAGGGGGGATCTGCTTGCACCAGATTCTGTTTCACTGCTTTGTTGTCTGTTCAGATCGTGTTCTATTCTGGAACATGTTCTCTTTCTTCAGGGGATGAAGGCTTCATACTTAGAAGGTTCTAAGGATTTGGGACATATTTAGAAAGCAGAGGTGACCCGGTTTACCACCCCAGAGACAAAGCACTTTCTCCGGTACTCTCTAACTGTGGCTCTTTTAGAAGTAAATGCCCTGGCCCACAAATGGTCATTGAGATGCAAGCTGTGTTCCTTCCCATCCACAAATTCTATGCATCCACAGTCAGAGAGGTAGAAGCTTAATGTATGGTCCTTGAGCAAGACTGCCTAGATTTATTTTCAGGGGCTGTCCCATGCAGTTTTTGGCACTATTTAGACAGCATTGCAGCCTCTTCGATTGTTCCTCTCATTGGGTGGTTGAGGTCATCTATTAGTCAAGTGGAAGGCAATGACAAGTGTGTTTGGTTAAAATGAGTGTTTCTGGAAGGTACTGGCTGCTTGATGGAAATCCACCTATATTTGCCATGGTCTATATAGCATGCATCTGTCCTCCCTCTCGTCCCAATTTTTCATTTTAAGAAAGTTGGTCATGTGATACGGTAGACAGAGCATGTTTACCTTATGCATACATTAAAGTACTTAAAATATCAATTATAAAGTTACCATTGTAATCTTATAATGTTATAACTGTTTCTGGCATGGGGCAGTTGTAATCAATGTGCTCCTTGTAGTGTTGTAGACCAGTTTAGGCATTGACAGAAATTCATGTAGTGAGCATCAACGTTTAACATATTTAGTAATATATATTTAAATCGAGCCATTCATTCATTGAGCCCAAACTAGTAACTTTCCAAAACCCTGAGCCTTAACCACTGCAATATACCATGAATAAATAATGCACTAGGAAGACCTTAGGGGACTTACTTAATGTTCTGTGCTTGTCTCCATAGACAGAGCCCAATACCTGAAAATTTAGAAGAGTCAGTAAGTGAAAACACTGAGACAAGTCACACTAAGATATACTATGACATTTTTTCAATACTTTAGTGAATCAAGATAAATAAGCTTAGACTTTTTCACACCATACCCATAAAAAGTATGTAAAGAAAACTGTTGTGCTTTTACACTGGCAGAATTTTAATTTGTACAGAAAATATAGTTATAAATTATGAAATGATTGTTGGTGTTTGTAAATGAGAATTATTACAACCTGATTGTTAACAAAACATCATATTGCTGAAACCTATTGTGTCCTAGTTTTTGCTACATAACACAGGACTGGTTAAGCAGGCAATGTGAAAGATGTAAACTGTTAATAAGGCCTGTAAATGTGTAAACTCAAATGATTTTGGAACCAATTTTGAATTGCGTATTCCGAGCGCTATTTGTGTGGCACTATATGTGTTGCTGCCTTTGTAAACAAATGTAGCAAACGTGTCACTCATGAGGTTTTATTTTTTATTTTTGCCTTACAAACTGCAGAGTTTAGTTCTGTCCATAATCAAACACATTTGCCTGTAATTGTCAAGTAATCCTGATGACTTTGGTTAGATTTTTAGGTGTGATTGATTAGGAAAGTAACTAAACTTTGCAGGACAGTGGCCCGCCAGGACCAGAATTGAATTCCTGGAGGGCCACAGCTCTGCACAGTTTAGCTCCAACCCTAATCAAACACACCTGATCCAGCTAATCAAGGTCTTCAGGATCACTAGAAGCTTCCAAGCAGGTGTGAGTTGGAGCTGGTTAGAGCTAAACTATGCAGAGCTGTGGCCCTCCAGGAATTGAGTTTGAGACCACTGATGTAAACTAGAATGCAAGTAGAATGCAAGGCAGCTTACTTGGTTTAGAAAAAAAGAGCTTTCCACATCTTTTCACACAGCAGACATTACATGTAACACATGGAAATCTCTGATCACAATTTAACATCATATTAAGCATTAAGCAGCCATTAAGCAGCCATGAGATCCCATACTGATGAACAATGCTTTTGTCTACCTGGCTTCCAGGGTTAATGGGTGACAAGATGATATAATTGTCCCCATTTGATGCTTTCACACGTGTCCCTCTAAGCGTCTGAGTGCTTGTCTTTCCATCCACTGCAGTCCTCCGTTCTCCCCACAGGATTCCCGCTCCACTCCCTCCACCACCCACTCCCTCTGAGCTGTTGACTACAGTCCTATGGCTGGTGCGGTGATATGCGGGCAGAGGGGGAAGTGGTGGCGTTTTGTCCCCTCTCTTGGCTTTAGCCGGGGACACTGGAGTGTCATAGTTAGAAGACTTGTAAGAAGGATGATGGATCAACCCCTGGAATTTGGTCTTAACGGAAGGTCCTGTACGCCAGACTGCCAAAGTGATCTCACTGAGACTATTTCTGGAGAGAGTGAAAGATAAAAGAACAAAAAGAGAACGAGAAGCAAACATAAAGAGCAGCTGACTCACAATTACTGAGTTTGTTTATGTGCACTGCCTTAGCTGGGAAGGTTTCCACATAAAAAAAGGTGGAGCCAAAGAACACACCTTCTTATTACATTATCACCATGGACCAATGGAATTTTAAAGGTGTTTACCAGTCAGAACCTTTCCGGAATGTTCGCTTTGGTAAGCTGCTTCAAAGTCCTGAAAGACCTCAAACTACTTCAAGCAAAATAAAAGAACAAACTGTTGTGACAATTTCGAACAAAATCAGAAACAACGTTTGTTTGTATTAAATCTGTGTATTAAGTGACAGCAGGGTACAATACAGTACACTGCTGTCTATGCTAATAATATGACCCAAAAAATAAAATAAAGGCAGAAAATCACACATTGCTCTGGACTGAATAACATCTACAGCTTTAATAAGGGTGTACTCACACTAGGCACAGTTGCCTTGAACCGAGCCCAAGCGCGGTTTTCCCCACTCCCCCACTGGCCTGCTTATGCTGCCTTTAAGTGCTATCAGAATTATCTCGTATGGGTTTCCTAATCAGAAATTGAACATGAACTGCGGTCAATGTTATTCTTTATTAATTTTTTTTTCCAACAACAACTACATTACCTTGTCTTGTCGTTTAAGTAGAGCCTATTTATATATAAAAACAATCATTTTAAGCAGTCGGGCAGTTCGTGGCCTAATGGATAGAGAGTTGGACGTGGGTTCGAGTCTCGGGTTCGAGTTTCAGGGCCGGCAGGGATTGTAGGTGGGGGGAGTGAATAACCAACACTCTCTCCACCCTCAATACCACAACTGAGGTGAGTCCCTTGAGCAAGGCACCAAACCCCAACTGCTCCCTGGGTGCCGCAGCATTGGCTGCCCACTGCTCCGGATGTATGTTCACTACTGTTTGTACACTTGGATGGGTTAAATGCAGAGCACAAATTCCAAGTATGGGTCACCATACTTGGCCACACACCACTTCCCTTTCCCTTATCAACAGTGAAATAAGCATGTATTCGGCTGAAATTCCAGAATCGTTAGCAAGCTAACTGTCAAGTGCAGTGAATGTTTATGGTTATCAACCAATGGAGTATTACATTTTATTCTTTCTGACAAAAATCACTTGAATGCGTCAAGCTCGTAATCACGACTTCATAAGTGGGGAATAGGAAGTTTCCAATAGCACGTGAAGTCAGCATAAGTTATTATGAATTATGATGCAACTTTTTTTAAGTAACCAGGAAGAGAAGCGCTCTCACTCATATTGTTAAAATTGTGATTTATTATTTTGAGTTGTTTGGGACGCGGTGACTTATGGCCCACTCCCAATATATTGCTTGACAGATCAATCAATTTTGCCACTCAGAAATTTTCATGCAATCGTGCTGCACTCGTGCTTAGCGCTCACACTACATCCTCTGGCCCACCTCTTCCAACCAAGCCAGGGACGGTTAAACGAACAGATTACCGATTGAAACTGATCACACTAGTCAAACGAACCGGCCTTAAGGAGTCAAACCCGCTCAGGCATGGTTCAGATCGCCTAGTGTGAGTACTCTCCTAAGAAGACATTTCTTACTTGAATGCTGCTTTTAAATGCTCTAGCACAAAGATAAACATGGCGGATTGTGTGGGGCTCACTCAGGGCAGGGTCTCTGCTAATAAGGCAGTGAGTGTCAACAGTTGTGGGCGGGGCCTGTAAAATGTGACATCATATTTTATGGATCCTGTGAATGGCTTGTTCTGAGACACTGCTTTCGCAAAGGTGTACCAGCATGAGCAAACTTTTCCAGATAGTTCGCTTTTGCAAACTGTATCAAATATTCTTTACCAGCTGTTTATCTTCACAGATATAACTGACTGTGTTTTTGTAACTTATGTGTGTTTTTAACATAAACTTGTATATTTGACAGTTTAAGCGCAATAAGACACAGTTTCGACAACGTTTCTGTTTTTGCAGTGCGTTTCTGTATTTGTTTGTGTTGCGAGTACTTGCAGCACATGTGCTGTCAAACACATGATGTTTTCTTAATTTGTTTGTTTTATTTCATTTTCAAAGAGTTGAGCTTTCTTTGCTTTATAATGCACCTTATAATGCATTGTCTGATCTCATGAATAATTATAATCACAGTTATAATACATTATAATACTTGTCCATTCATTGTTACACCTCTAGAAAGTACAATCCATCAGGCCACACACACAACAAACTTGCAAATATTATAATGGATTTATTAATCATAGTTAATGTTAACTAAGAAAACATTATAGATGTTAACTAATGGGACCTTATTATAAAGTGATGGAGAGAAAATAATTGAAAACAAGTTCCATTCGTGTGTAAAATATTTTGTTCACTGTATTATCAAAAAAGGCATTACAACATATAAACATAAAATACTCTGTGGTCTATGCTATGAATATAAAGAGTGTTATTTGTACCTAATAGCATGTGCAAGATCTGCACACTTCCAGTGTTTGACGGGTTGACCATTTAACTGCAACACAGTGTCTGACTGCTGCAAACCGGCCTGATCCGCTGGACCACCTAAGAACATACACACACAATATAATGACATAACAGTGAGTGTTAATCAGCTGTGACTCATGAGGCCTGACAAATACTCAAACACACTCATACACAATGAATGGACTGCATCCATTACACAGGTGATATTCTGACACTTTAAAAAGTGACATGACAGTGAGTGTTAATCAGCTGTGAGTCATGTGGCCTAACACACACACACAGTGACCCATATTTGACCATAAAGATTGATGATCCATGATCCATAAATACCACAAATGCTGAGCCTTCAGTTCAGCAGTATCCTCTGGCAAAATTGCAAGCACACACACACCAGACACAGTTCTTGCCTGGATCAACTGCTTGTATACGAACAGGCGAGTCAGAGCAGATGGTGAAGCCAAAACCGTCCTTTCCTCGTAGAATGGTCACCTAAAATGCACACACACACAGTCATAAGTGCAATACACTGCCACCTGCTGTAAAATATAAGACACTGCAGCTGTCCATCAGAGAAGCAGCAACACAAACTACAAAAATGTTCAGTTTTAATGAGACATAAATTGAAGATTATACTGAGCAACTGAATGTTGATTATTCCTTACATAAATGTAAACAATATAATATTAATTAATTAAATGTAGACAATTTGTAGATAAACAAAATAAACCCCACTGCTCCAGGTGTGTTCACGGTGTGTGCGTGCGTGTGTGTGTGTTCACTGCTGTGTGTGTGCACTTTGGATGGGTTAAATTAAGAGCACAAATTCCGAGTATGGGTAACCATACTTGGCCACGTCCTGTCACTTTCACTTTCACTTTTGCAAAACATGAGTGCAAAACTGTTAGGATTATGTTTGGTTTTTGTCCTAGGTGGCATTCCACTCCACTTTTAGACAGGCACTTGCAAATTTCCCTAAGCACTTCCCCTCGGAAGAATCCCCGCTGCCATTTTGAAGTGTGTTCCATTTCTGAAGTGAACAAGGGAAGTTTATATGGACAGACCCTCGACTAGCGGTGTGCGATATATATCGTCTGCGATAATATCGTAATTGTTGTTTTAACGATGTGCAATTTGACATTATGGGGTATTTTGCAAAAACCAAACAATACACCCCTACAGCGCTCGTGCATACATGATGTGATGAAGTCTAGTGGGTTAAACAGTGCATGTGCACATTCAGAGTGTGTTTTTTTCACTGCATGATTCAGTCTATTAAAATGCATTAAGAATGATAAAAAAATTCAAGATATGGGGGCAGAAAATGTATATCATTTCATAAAGTTAAAATCAGACAAAGAGTGACATTTTCTCTTAAAAAATAAGCATGATTAAAAATGTGATATTGATTTTATACAACAGTTCAAAAACAATAAGTTAATATTAAGAGACTTACGTTTTAGAGACCATATTGCCTGTTTTTTTTCCATTTCACCAACAAAAAATAATTCCAAACAGCTACAGCACGGTCTCTGAGCAACATGAGGATAATTTCGTTCCTGAATGAATCAACCGTTTAAAATGATTCGGTTCAGTGACAGTCGCAATGTCTCACTTGTTAACAGTGAGTTACTGCCACCTACTGGCGGTTTTAATTTCACATTTAAAGTATATTTTCATTTTTAAAATAATTTCAAATATCAGTATTCAATATTTTCATTTTTAAAATAATTTCAAATATCAGTATTCAATGTTTTATTTTTAAAATATCAAAACATTATGCATTTGTAACTGCTGGTTAAAGTACTCCATGTCCCTCTGAGCTGCATTAAACAGTGTGTAAATATGCCACTTCAGATGCAACTTCTGCAAATATTAATTTTGTTGAAACTGGTTTCATTTGTTTGGTAACAGCCTAAATGTCTTTATTCTAATTGACTGATTAAATGTAACAGTTTGACTCAAAAGATGCACACTTTTCGATAAGAACATGGCTTTATTAAAGGTAAAATTGCCCATAAAAGGTAAAAATCAATTTAAACTTCTATGAAAAGATTAATTTCTATCACTGATGTGAACTGACCACACAGAATATAAAGAATATCAAAAACTGCAGCTGTCCACGGTAGCCAGTTATCAGCACAATAACACACTCGGCAAAATATTGTCTAATTATCATTATTGAAAAAATCCCCCAAAATATTGAGATATAATTTTTTTTCAATATCGCACACCCCTACCCTTGACCCCTCAATTTTGACCGAGGGAGGAAGTCTGCATCATATGCACACTTCAGGCCACTCCACAGACCACAATGCAAATGCGATTTTGACGTCATCACAAATCGTGTTTAATTTATCCCCACCCGAAACAACTCTATAATATATTATTTATTTTTTTTTACATTTTTTTTACATTTTTTACATTTATAACAGCCCAAGCATACCTATGTACAGAATTCTGCACCAACAAATTTGTAAGGGAAAAAAATTTAAACAATAAACTAACTCCATAGCAGATTCTAAGTGATCAAGGGCTTAGGAAGTTCCAGTTCAGCCCATTCTAAGGGTTCCACCAGTAGTGGGCACTCATACAACATAATCAATGACGTACATCCGAGTAAACAAGACAGAGGGGCGTTTCTGAGTGAAGGGCATAAAAAAATGGGTCCCACCTTATATTGTGTCCCTAATACCTGTGTACTTACATAGTAACTAGATGTGTACGTAACATAGTATGTAATCACACACAATATCCTGTTACACATTTGTACTTACACATACCATTCAGTGGGTTGTTACATATGTGTAGTTACACAAACATTAAAGCTGTAGATACTATGTGCCAATGTGTATTACGCTGTTGTTACATACTACGTACACATCTAGTTACTATGTAAGTACACAGGTACTAGGATCACAATATAAAGTGGGACCGTTTCCTGATTATCATTCTGTTCACCTGTGTCTGATTAATTAACTCGTCAGTTCCTTTGTTTGCTCCTCTACTTAAACCCTCAGTTCTCCCTTAAGGCCAAGATATACTTAAAACAAAGTTTGTTCTTCGTTTGGGGGCAAAAAGCACTTCAAAAAGACTGAGTGACAATATACTGTTTTCGAACATTCTGACACCCTGCGCTGCTATAGGCGGGCTGTAGATTGATATAAACGTGTTGCGATGCTCCCGTGTATGCCCTAAATACAACAACGATGCAATGATGGTGTATCTAGGGTCTTTTATTAAACTGGATAAATTATTACACGTTTTTATATTTTATGTGTTGTCATAATTTGATTAAAAACAAAGATGTATTATGTTCTTTTGGCATTTCATTTACTGTATACCTTTTAAATTCACTTATTGAAAGAACAACAGCAGCAGCAGCAGCAGTATGGTGTAACATTTATTTGAAACACATGTATTTGGCACTTGCTACCTTATATCTTTACTCTTTCGTTTCATTCTTTTCATGGATTTGGAAAACTTGCATCTGATGTTTCTCTACATCATTTTTTTGCATAACTCCGGGTTGTCGACGCCAAGCTTCGTTGCAATTTCTTTCTAGGAATTTAATGCTTTCTCTGAACCTTTAAAGTGTCTCCACGAGCGATTGTACAGGTGCGGATATATTTGTGGCAGTTCAGTTATTCGACACAGTGTATTTATGCTGCTTGTGACTTGGAGATTTTGTTCTCCTGCCTGACCTTTGTTGAATGAGAAACGAATAGGGGGGAAAAAAAATTGTGCATCAAAGAAGGCGGAGTTCCCGAACCCACCCACCGATTGCGTAATCGGCATAGAGCAATGGTAGCTCAATGTCTTCTTTCTGTCTTCATCTGCCTTCCTACAATACACCGTAACAAAAACAATTTAGGATGGTATTTAATGAGTGTTAAGCATACAAACTTTTTAAATTTAAGTTTCATTTTGATTTAATCTTACAAACACAAACAACATGTGAGGCAAACTCAGAGACAGAAGAAAGCAGGATCCAATTGTAGCATTTAGTAAATAATAACAAAAGTAAGGAAACTAGAAAAAACAAGAACCGAGGAACAGAAATAAGCTCAACTGATGAAACATCCAATAAAGGACAAACTCAAGAAAGACAATGGCATTCAAGTCCTCCTGGGACATTCGTATTTCCAAGTTGACAAGTCGTAATTACGACGCCATGTGCATTCAAGTCACTTTGGTTGGAACAAGATAGCAACAGAGGTGGAAAGTAACAAATTACATTTACTCGCGTTACTGTAATTGAGTAGTGTTTTTGTGTACTTCTACTTTTTAAAGTAATTTTTTAAATCTGTAATTTTACTTTTACTTTAAATGAAGTGAACCCCTGGCCATATGTATGCTCTATTATTCAGTCTAAGCTGTGTTTGCCTAGGGTAAGCTGCTAATAACTAGCAGCTTATAAAATCTCGACATCACCCCTTCGCAAGCACGTAGAGGTAAGCTAAATACTTGCATCATTGCATTGGTGGTTAAAATGAAGCTTTGGCAGATTAGTAAAAGGTTTTACACAAATTAGCCAAAAAGACAGTGGTGCAGGCTGTGCGATATCGTCTGTGATAATATCGTAATTGTTGTTTTAACATTGTGCGATTTGATTTAGCCAAAAACCAAACAAAACACTCCTACCGTGTGTGAAGTCTAGTAGGCTATATTAGACTAGTGCGCGCGTGCATTTAGAGTGTATTCTTTCACTGCGTGATTCGGTCTGTTAAAATGCATTTAATATGATCACAAAATTGAAGATATAGAGGCAGAAAATGTATATTTATATCATTTCATATAGTAAATCAATATCACACGAAGAGTGCCGTTTTCTCTCCAAAAACCAGCATGATTACATATAGATTTTTTTATTAATTTTTTACAACAGTTCAATAAACAAGGAGTTAATTAACAGACTTGCATTTTAGACACCATATTGCCTGTTTTTGCTCTATTTCGACAACAAAAATAATCCCAAACACAGCCACAAAACTGTTTTGCGTCTCTGAGCAACTGTCACAGACCGGCCAAGCTCTCACCCCAGCCAATCACAACGCACATCCTCACCTGAGTTCTAATCAGCACACCTGAACACCATCGTCACCTCATCAAGAGCTACTAAAAAAGCCACACACCTCACCTCAGTCAAATGTCCGGTCTCGTTCCAACGAAGTGGACTCTACGCAAGTATATGCTGATACTTACCTGTTACTACCTGGCCTGTGAACTTACCTCTTGTTCTTTCTCCGAGTGTTGTCCTCCGTGTCCTAACATAGTCTCATCCCAACTCGTCACATATTGACGCTTGGTTTTTGCGTCGTTTTTTGACGCTCAAGGTACCCCTTTAGCATCACTTTTCGACGTGAAGGGAAGGTAATTTTTTTTAAATAGGAAACACTTAGCGTATATTAATCATTTTGCATCTGCCTCCTATATCTTGTGTTTTCTTCACAGATGGTAGGTTTAGGGGCAGGGGTTGGGTAAGTCATATAAATAAAACTATTTTGACTGTTTACATTGAAAAATCACACCCCTACATATATGCAATAATGGCAACCTTATTATGACGATAAAATTCCCAATATCGCGTTAGCATATCGACGCCGAAAAGTTACGCTAAAGGGGTACCTTCACGTCGAAAAGTGACGCTAAAGGGGTACCTTGAGCGTCAAAAAGCGACGCAAAAACCAAGCGTCAATATGTGACGAGTTGGGATGAGACCGGGTTGCGTGTCCTGGATCCCTGTCTGTCAGTCCCTGTACGTCACGACGAAATGTCGAGATGTGTGGCGTCAAGCTATCCACAAGCTCCTGTCAACAAACCACGCAGTTCAGCCTAAGTACCATTGTCACTCTTCAAGATCTATACTACTGTCACTCACCCTGGAAATCCCTTGACCATACTCATTGTACAATAAACCTTACCTTTTATATATTCCTGTGTGTCTGTCTGCTTCCGTAACAGCAACATGACAGTGATTCATTCCTGAATGAATCAACCATTTACACGATTCGGTTCAGTCACAATGACTCACTTATTAACAGTGACTTGGTGACACCTAACGGAGGTTTTAATTTCACATTTAAAGTATCTTTTGACTTTTTTAAAAATTATTTTAAATGAGTATTCAACATTTTATGTCTTATACATCAAAAAATTATTTCTGCATTTGTTACTGCAGGTTAAATGCATTCATGTACTGCATTAAATGCAACTTCAGATGAAGCTTCTGTGTTTCCTCTGCATTGCAAAGATTAATTTTGTTTATTGATTTGACTGGTAACAGCCCAAATGTCTTATTATTCTAAATAACTTATTCCTTTAATTAAAAACAACTAGTATGAGATTTATAGGCCTATCCCAGGGGTGTCAAACTCAGTTCCTGGAGGGCCGTAGCCCTGCCGAGTTTAGTTCCAACCCTGCTCTAACACACATACCATGTAGTTTTCAAATAAGACTAAATGATTAGATTAGTATAGATATAACCCTAATTAAACACAGCTGATCCAGTGTTTAATTAGGGTTATATCTATACTGTGTAGGGCTGTGGCCCTCCAGGAACTTCAAATTTTTTGCGTCCCTCCTACTGTTAAAAAGTAATTTTTACTCTGAGTAAATTTTAAATTAGCTACTTTTTACTTTTACTTGAGTAGATTTTTAGACTGGTACTTTTTTGAAGTGACATACTGCCAAGTATGGTGACCCATACTCGGAATTCGTGTATTCATTCATTCATCCGAAAGCAGAATAGATACACTTTCCATTGATGTATGGTTTATTAGGATATGACAATATTTGACTGAGATACAACTATTTGAAAATCTGGAATCTGAGGGTGCAAAAAAAATCTAAATATTGAGAAAATCGCCTTTAAAGTCCTCCAAAGTCCTTGTCCTTGTGACGGTTCCCGTTACTGAATTTTTGGGCACTTTGTGATTGGCGGCTCCTTCTATGATTAACTCCAATCAGCAGTTTATTGAGTGCACCTGCCGCTGCGGTTCAGACACCTTTTAAAAGAGATTACTATCAGAGACAAAGTGTGCTCGGATTTGGACTTGGAATTTTGGGTTGTGGTTGGTTTGATTCGTATTGTTTGAGCACTTTTACATTGCTACAACAGCACATTACACTAGCAGCCAGACACCCCGCTTTACACACTGATGATGCTGACGTTTTCAGAAATATTGTTATCTTTTCTGTTGTTTTTTGTTCTATTATTATGATTTACTTTTGAGCTTAATAAAGCCTTTTCTTTTTGAGCTTTATGTTTGCGTGCATCCCTCCTTTTGTTGCTTCCCTTTGAGCCAGGGGTTGTAACAATAATCAAAAATTAAGTTTTAAAATACAGTAGGTAATTTACAAAATATCTTCATGGAACATGACCTTTACTTAATATCCTAATTACTTTTTGTATTGTTGGCTATTTCTACAAATATAGCTGTATGACTTATGACTGGTTTTGTGGTCCAGGGTCACAAATATGAAAAAATTATAACTAATCAAAGTGAAATAAACAGTGGGCCCTATTTTAACGATCTAAGTGCATTGTCCAAAGAGCATGGCGCAGGTGCACTTACGGCGTGTCCGAATCCACTTTTGCTAGTTAAACGATGGGAAAAAGGTCAGCGCACCCGATGAATGGTCTAAAAGGCTTGTCCCTATTCTTTTAATGAGTAATGGGTGTGTTTTTTCTGCATAATGTGCAATAAATCAATAAGAGTCTCATCTCCCATTCCCTTTAAGAGCCAGTTGCGCTCAGTCTCCAGAGAGGAAATGGATCTGCTCGTGCACGAGCAAATAGGTAGCTTAATTCTGATACATGCAATGACTATCTATTATGACATGTAGGCATTTTTATATTTATGTAGCCTACACAATAATCTTTTACATTGTAATCCTTTAATTTTTCATATTTGGCATGTATGTGTGCTGCTGTGTATCCTTGTTTGTGTAATAAGCAGAGTGTACGCGCGTTGTGGACCTGCCTATAACACGCTCTTTAAATAACAAAAAAAAATCACTGCGCCATTGACGTTAGACCAGGTTTTAGTTGGTCAATGCTCCAGCAGGAGGAGAAGGTATTCCAGGAGAAGGAGGGGATCCATGGGGAACACACAACGGAAACAAAAAACTGAGTAAAAACAGGAAGCAAAACAAAGGGTAAAAACGGAAGTAACGGTTTGGGTCGGGTCTTCTGTCATGAAACAGTCTTTAATACGGGAATCACAGGGGAAAATCCATAACAGGAACACAGGAAACACACGACATCCAACAAGTAGACCCGACAAACATGAACTGAATGGACTAGGGAAACACATTTAAACACCGGATAATTGAGGAAGAACGAGACACACCTGGAATAAATTAAACACAATCAACAGGAGACAGAAACTGGGTCACGGAGCACATGGGGAACAAAAACAGTCCATAATCCTGACAAGTGAAGACTTGAGAGAAACGAGCTGTTAGAAATCCCAGAAGACGCTGTGGGTGGCCAGCGTACGGAAGCATGTAAGCTTTAAACTCGCTCTCGCAAATACTTGATGGCTCTGGAAATTAAACATTTATCATTTAGTTTTGCTTAATTTTAATAAAGTTGTAAGACCCGGAGAAAGTCTGTAGTATTTTTTTTTGGCATATAAAAATGAATCGTAACATAGTCTTAGTTAAACATAAAGCTGTAAAATAATACGATATAAAATTAAATGAAAATAATAGGCTATCTATAATAGTGTGTGTTTTAATAAGTTATGACATTTGTTTGTAATGTTATGTTATATTTATTGTTCATTGGCCGCTGCTTATGCTGAGACTATACGGTCAGTTAAGCAAGAATGCAGTCGATCTCAATTTGCACAAGGATGTGTTCTGTTCTCACGTCCTTCCGAGTTCGTTCTTCCAAGGAAGCTTGGCAAGTCTCCACAAGAACACATGTCTGTTCTCTGCGTTCTTGGAATTGAAAAACAGCCATTGTTTTTTTCTTCTCCATGTGGCAGCTTCACACACCTGATTTGGCATTGGTTGCTCATTGGATCCTCACCTGTTTTCGCTCTCATCATTATTACTTACACTAAACCTGCTCTCAATCTGCACATCCTCAGTGTCATCATGTTGGTCTTGTTCTGTTCTTTCAGTCCTAAATTGTACACAGTGTCTTTGCCATTTCTTCACAGGTGGAATCCTGCCTTCCCTCCATGGTTTGATCTTTTGCTTTGTCCTGGTATTTGATTCTGGCTTGGATCTGGTTGCTTGCGTGGACTGGTTTCCGGGTATTAATCCCTACCTTATAATACGCTTCATCCTCGGATCATCTCCCTCTGGTACAGACTGTCAATCTTGTTTTTACCCTCCCAAGAAGGGGTTGGCTGTAACAAAACCATTGGTGTGTGTGTGTGTGTGGCTCATGGTTTTCCTTTGCCTTTAGCTATCAGGGCCCATTCTACAAGGAATGTGGCCTCATCTTGGGCCATGGCCAGAGGTGTTTCTTTGGTGGAGATTTGTATGGTGAAAGGCTGAGTCTCCCCAAATCATCAGATTTTTGAATTTGAAACAAAAACTAATGCCTGCTTCTAAGGCTCAGTCATGCAAATACTAAAGAGAGAATTAGCATTAGAGAATGATAAAAAGCACAAGAGTGAGCATACAGGAATTTTTCAAGAAGCTATGGTGTGAAAATTTTATAGAGAGCAGATCCACCACATCTGCAGAGGGTGATTAAGCCTCTGTGTGCAATGGCTGATCTTTACATGAAATGAAGGGATTACAGTACAAATCTGGATTAAACAGAAAGACACTACAACCGAGAGAGAAAAGAGAGGGAGGGAATGAAGAGGCGATAGTGGAGTGAAGAGGATATGAAGAGAATGAGAGTAAAGAGGAGAAAATATCAGGGTATGGGATAATTAAAAAAAAAAAGGTATTGTCATCACCATGCTGTAGCAGTTGACAAGAAAACTTGTTCCTTATGCTTTGCATTTACTTCTCATTTACATTTACTTTTCATATGCTTTTCATTTGCTTCATCAGATGATGCATATTCTCCATGTTATTGTGCTCAGTTAACTGAAAAGAAAACATTTATGATTTTATTTTATTTTTTTATTTTATCAGCAATTATCTAGAGCAGTGCTTCCCAAACCTGTCCTGTAGGCCCCCACCACTGCACATTTAGCACTGCAGAAACTGACACGCTCAATTTAGGTCTTGCAGTCTCTACCAATGAGTTGATATGTTGAATCAGGTGTTCCCTTTCAGGAACGTCGAGCTGCGTCGGAAGACGCTATGGGAACGCTCTCAGCGTCATTCCGCTCTGAATATCGTATGCAATCAGTCCAATAGAAAGGGCGAAGCGTCACGGGCGGGGTGACGTCACGACCAGGAAGTATATAAGCACGTGAGGCGGCGCCCGCGTTAGCTTTCTGTCATTCAGCAAGCGCTCTGTGTGTTGTCAGTCCATATCTGTTTTGTGAGTCTTATTTAGTGTTGTATGTCCTGAAAAGAAATTAGACATCCCTAAAGCCAAGACCAAAACAGGGGGCGATCCTAGATCGCGTTTCAGATTGTGTGCTAGTCCACTGCCTGCGTTATGAAAAAAAAGCATTATGAGCGGGGACACACATGATCTGTGCGTGGTCTACCTGAGTGCGGAGCGCGAGGCAGCGGCTCTCGAGGGAGCTGACTGCCCGCATTGTGAGCGGCTCTCGCTGCGCACACTCCGCACTCGGAGGGCTCTCTTCGAGAAGAGAGTCTTTGTGAGCTCCCCGCGTGGTGCTGGCCCCGCTTTTGCCTAGGCAGAGCGGCGGCTGCGCTCGTGGGACTCACAGGCTGATTTGGCGACCGAGAGTGAGACGGGAATGTCCCTATCACCTCCCGTATGCGTCAGATCTGGCTCCCCGTCTCGCGGTTCGGAAGCGGTCTCTTCCCCCCGAGACGAGGGCTCAACGCTTCGTCTGTCTTCCTCCGAGGAGGTTGACGTGACGAGCGTTGATGAGGTTTCGCCGCCTCTGTCGCCCCAATTTATATAGAAGGAAAGCGAGCTCTCCACGCGCTGTCGGCCCCGCTTTTGTGCAAAAGAAAGATAGAGCGGTGGCTGCGCTCGCACGGCTCGCAAATGGATCAAAACAAATCCAGCGCCCGCTCTCTGTGCTCGGAAGCGGTTCTCTTCCCCAGAGAGAGGGCTCGACGCCCCGCTTGTCTTCCTACCGAGGAGGTGGATGAGAAAGACGGTGATGAGCGTTGTAAACTCTAGTGTTGCACAAGCACAAATAAAGCCAGCCCCACTCTGCCGAGGCAGAGCGGCGGCTGCGCTCGTTGGGCTCGTAGAAAAAAAGGCTGATCTGGCTGGCGGGCATTTAGAAGAGAAGAGAAAAGAAACTATCTTCTCCCGTATCCACCAGATCTGGCGCCCCGTCTCGCGGTTCGGAAGCGGTACTCTTCCCCCCGAGACGAGGGCTTGACGCTGCGTCCTCCGAGGAAAAGGGATGTGACGAGCGTTGACGAGGTTTCGCCGCCTCTCTCGCCCCAGTGTGAGGAGCCACAAGAGCCTTCAGTTTCCCCCGATCTCCACCGAGGTGTTGAGATCGCGGGTGGAATCTTTGTGGGCAGATGGTATGCGCGCTCTCGAAATTCAGGCGGCTGCTGGGCGGGCGCAGCCTCCTCCGCATACCAGCTCCTCGCGCAGCAGGTCCTGACGGGTGAGCCCCAGGACCGCGGAGAGCGACCCCTACTGGGGTGGAGCGGCTTGCACCGCGGCTCACGGTGACCGTCTCCCCTCGGTGCTCTCCGGGGATTTGTCTGTCAACCCTGCAGTTCCAGGGCACGGCAGGTCCCAGCGAGTGTTTTTTTCTCAGAATTCCCCGCCGGTAGTGACTGCGGGCCTGAGAAACTCGCCTCAGTTGCCAGAGACCGTGTCTCCCTCCGAAGCTCCGCAGCGAGACAGCGGTCTGGCCATTTCTCTGACACCAGAGGTCAGTTTCGAGAGCCTGATTCCCTTAGTAGACCATTGGGCAGTGAGCTGCCGAATGCGTCTCTTTGGGACCTGCCTGGCAGGGTCTGGTTCGTTCAGAGGTCCTGACGGGCGAGCCCCAGGACTGCGGAGGACGACCCCTACTGGGGTGGAGCAGCTTACACCGCGGCACACGGTGACCGTCTCCCCTCGGTGTCCTCCGGGGATCTGTCTGTCAACCCTGCAGCTCCAGGGCACAGCAGGTCCCAGCGAGTGCTTTTCTCAGAATTCCCCGCCGGTAGTGACTGCGGGCCTGAGAACCTCGCCTCAAGCGCCAGAGACCGCGTCTTCCTCCGGACTTCCGCAGCAAGACAGTGGTCTGGCCATATCTTTAACATCAGAGGTCAGTCTCGAGAGACTGATTCCCTTAGTAGACCATCTAGTGGCCAGGCAGCGGCTACCAGATGTGTCTCTTTGGGTCCTGCGGACGGTAGAGCATGGTTATTCCATCCAGTTCGATGGGCCACCTCCGCCGTTCAACGGGGTTTGCGTGACTACGGTCCGCCCCGAGCAGGCTCTGGTTCTGGGACAAGAAGTCGAGAATTTAGTAAGGAAGGAAGCCATCGAGTTGGTTCCTCCTCACGAGACTCGCGCCGGCTTCTACAGCTGATACTTCATTGTTCCAAAGAAGGATGGGGGGCTGAGGCCCATATTGGATCTGCGAGCTCTGAACCGCTCAGTCAGAAAGCTGAAGTTCAAGATGCTTACAGTCAGGCAGATTATATCTCAGATCAGGTCCGAGGACTGGTTTGTCTCGATAGATCTCAAAGATGCCTATTTCCATATATCCATCCTTCCCTCTCACAGGAAGTTCCTGAGGTTCGCTTTCGGGGGCAAAGCGTATCAGTATCGGGTTCTTCCTTTCGGCCTAGCACTCTCACCCCGCACTTTCACCAAGTGTGTGGATGCGGCACTGGTCCCGTTGCGACTGCAGGGCATCCGCATACTCAATTACATCGACGATTGGTTGATTCTCGCTCAGACAGAGCAGTTGGCGGTTCGGCATCGAGATGTCGTTCTCGCCCACATGAGAGAGTTGGGGTTGAGACTCAACGCCAAGAAAAGTGTGCTGTCTCCAGTTCAGAGAACCACTTATCTAGGCGTGGTGTGGGATTCGACCACGATGCAGGCATGTTTGACTCGGATCGGGTCGATTCTCACGGCAGTCAGGAGAGTGCGTCAAGGCCAGCCATTCACTGTCAAGCAGTTTCAGAGGCTGCTAGGGCTTATGGCAGCAGCGTCCAGCGTGATTCCTTCTGGCCTGCTGTACATGAGGCCCCTACAGTGGTGGCTCAAGAACAGAGGGGTCTCCTTGAGGGGAGACTCGCTCCGCGCTGTCAAAGTGTCACGCCGTGGTGTCCGTGCCTTAGACATGTGGAGAGATCCTCAGTTCTTGGTTCAGGGCCCGGTGCTGGGAGCTCCGTGTCGCCGCGTCTCGCTAGCGACGGACGCATCCCTCACCGGTTGGGGTGCGGTCATGAGTGGCCACCCTGCCCGTGGTCTGTGGAGTCGACGCCACCTATCGTGGCATATCAACCAGCTAGGGATCCTAGCTGTGTTCCGTGCGATCAAGCACTTCCTCCCGGACCTAAGAGACCGCCATGTGCTGGTGCGCACCGACAGCACGGCAGTAGTCTCGTATATCAACCACCAAGGAGGTCTGAGGTCGCGCCCCTTGTACAAGCTGGCGCACCAGATCCTGGTGTGGGCCCAGGGCAAGTTCCTATCCTTGAGAGCTATTCACATCCCTGGGCATCTCAATGTGGGAGCAGACGTTCTGTCGAGGCAGGGGCTGAGGCCCGGGGAATGGATGCTTCACCCAGAGGTGGTGAAGCAGATCTGGAAGGTCTTTGGCCAGGCACAGGTGGACCTCTTCGCCACTCGAGAGTCAGCGCAATGTCCCCTCTGGTTCTCTCTAGCTCCGCCAGCCCCGCTGGGTCTGGATGCTATGGTGCAGACGTGGCCGAGGCTGCGTCTGTACGCCTTCCCCCCGATCGCTCTGCTCCCGGGAGTTCTGGAGAGAGTGCGCCGGGACGCGGTCAGTCTACTGCTAGTAGCGCCGTTCTGGCCGGGCCGAGTATGGTTCTCGGACCTGATTGCTCTTCTCGACGGCACCCCGTGGCCGGTGCCTGTCAGAAGAGATCTCCTCTCACAGGCAGGGGGGTGCACCCCCGCCCGGAGCTATGGAAGCTGTGGGTATGGCCTCTGAGGGGGCGCAACTCGTAGCTTCCGGTCTGTCAACTGAGGTTGTTGAGACCCTCCTTCAATCCAGAGCTCCCTCTACGAGGAAACTGTATGCCTGAAGTGGAAACTCTTCACTTCCTGGTGCGGAGACCGCCAATTTGACCCAGTTAACTGCCCAGTTGGTACAGTGCTGGAGTCCCTGCAGGCCCGGTTCTCCGCAGGGTTAACCCACTCCACTACTAAGGTCTACGTGGCAGCTATTTGTCATACCACGCCCTTATCGGTGGCCAAGCAGTGGGCAGATACCCCCTAGTTACATGTTTCCTCCGGTGCGCGGAGGCTGAGGCCTCCTGTACGATCACGTCCCCACGTGGGACCTGGCTGCGGTTCCGAGGCTCGGTGTGAGCACCTTTGAGCATGTCGAGGAGATAACAGATAGACTCCTCACCTCCAAGACCGTCTTCTGGTTAGCCATCATTCTCTGAGGAGGGTGATCACCTTCAGGCCCTGTCTGCGGCCCCTTCGATGTTGACTGTGTGCCCGGTTCGGCGAAAGTCTTTCTCTACCCCTGAAAAATGGGGTACGTACCGAAGGTTCTAACGGTCGTACCACAGCCGGTCGTACTCCAGGCCTCTGTCCTCCTCCCTTCGGCCAGGAGAAGCACAACCGTATGTGTCCAGTGTGAGCACTGGGCACGTACATCCACAGAGCTGCCCTGTGGAGAAAGTCGGACCAGTTGCTGGTATGCTATGGTCCGCCTAAGGGGGGTCTCCCTGCTACGAAGCCCACTCTTAGTAGGTGGATTGTGGATGCTGTTAATCTTGCTTACGAGGCCTCTGGGCTTGCCCATCCGCTGGGAGCCAGAGCGCACTCAACTAGAGGTATGGCGGCCTCAAAGGCCCTTTGGGCAGGTGTCCCAATACGGGACATTTGCGACGCTGTTGGATGGTCCACGCCCCTGACCTTTGCGAGGTTTTACAACCTTGATCTCCGAGCCACTCCAGGCTCCTCTGTCCTTTTGTCCTGACACAGACAAGGACTTGTCAGTATGGAGGCGTTGGTATAGCGTTCCCATAGCGTCTTCCGGCGCAGCTCGACGTTCCTGAAAGGGAACGACCTAGGTTACGTATGTAACCCAGGTTCCCTAAGGGAACGAGAGCTGCGTCTCGCAGCCATACTTCCGGCATCCCTGCCAGCGCTTGCTTCATGACATGGAGCTAACGCGGGCGCCGCCTCACGTGCTTATATACTTCCTGGTCGTGACGTCACCCCGCCCGTGACGCTTCGCCCTTTCTATTGGACTGATTGCATACGATATTCAGAGCGGAATGACGCTGAGAGCGTTCCCATAGCGTCTTCCGACGCAGCTCTCGTTCCCTTAGGGAACCTGGGTTACATACGTAACCTAGGTCGTTCGTTTACAAGACATGGGTTTTCAACTAAAAACAAAAACTTCTTAAATGTGTTTAGTCATTACATGGCAACAGTGTTTTGAGAGCCAGAAAATGCCAACTTTTGAAAATGTGCAAGTTTTTAAAAAAGGTACCATTAAGTGTCTCTGTCAGGATTATTTTTGGTTTTTGTCATAGTTTTCATTGTGTTTTCAGTTTGCCTGTTCCCCTTTGACCTAGTTTTCCTTAGTTTCCTGATTGTCATTCTGTTCACCTGCGTCTAATTAATTAACTTGTCAGTTCCTTTGTTTGCTCCTCTACATAAACCCTCAGGAGCCTGTACTATGAAGCCGGTTTAGCTGGCTAGCCAGGTAAGTTTCAGCTTAATTTGCACCAATCCTGGCTGGGTTTTAGGTACCATGAAAGTGGCTTGGCTTTTAGCTGCATTCATTGTCATAGTAACTTACACTGCACAGCTAACCTGCTCAGGGGCAGGTTATGTTCTGGGTTAGAGATCTCAAACTGAAATTGAACCAATCAGATGTGAGCAAAGTGACACATGTCTAACACAAAAAAAGTCACTCCCCTAGTTTCTCTTCCTACAAATTAAAGGTCACAATGAAGTACCTTAAAAAATAATAATAAAACAAATACAACAAAATTGTCTGGCTTTAATGATAATTACAATTTACATATGATTTATATAATTATAATATGATTTATATTATTATTACTCCATTACACACAAAAACAAAACTACAATAGCCTACTGACAGATAAAACTGACCTGTGGCCTGTAGCACGAAGAGAGATGAACAAACTCAAAGTTGCAGAGTAAGTTTTGAGTTGAGCAGGGTAGCTGTGTAGTGTAAGTTACCATGGTGACGAAACTCGCTTAAAACCAACCTTCCTGAGCCCGAAAACTCAGAGTTTGCTCAAACTAAACTTGAACTTACCTGGGTAAAAACGCAAATTGGCTTCGTGCTACAGGCCACTGTAGTTGAAATCCTGAACAGTAGTTTTGTTCTCTGCTCCACCTGGGCACTTCCCCTTCACGCTCACATTGATTACTCTGATCAAAACCATATGGCAGAGGCGCGAGAGCCGAAGCTTAGCATTGCCATCATGACTAACCAATTCATGATTTATTAGAGATTTCTTATAGAATCGCGAATTCGGAAATAATCCTTTACTACATTTGGTAGGCAATTATATAATAATAATAATCACTTTTACTAAAACAGGGCAGCGGACCAAATCGGTGACATTTCTGCAAAACAACATTGCTTCTTCAATATTTTGTGACACTTTCAAAGTTAAACGTCCAGTAAGTTGTGGTAAACCACTGTTAGGAAGCTATGGAAACTATAATGGTGTCTACGCGTATGTAATGGATTCTATTGGTGGGATGTTAAATCCTATTGGAAAAATGCCCAAAACACACTACAAAAAGGAATTTTGTAATGGTTTTACAGGAAAAAACTAATGGTTTATAATGGTATTTTAATGGAAACCATTAGAATTTCTGTGATGGTTTCTATTGGGCTTCTATTGTTTGTTTGTTTTTAGCAGGGGTGCTATTTTAGATTCCTTCAACAAATCTTTTAGCTCTTTTATTTTGTTTTAAATGACTCATACCCCAGAAAAAACTCATATCACCCTGCATATACACCCTGCACAAACTCATATCAGTGAGGTAGCTCAGTCCCAACACCCACACTTGACGTTCCAACAAAAACATTCTGTACAGATGCACGTAGACCTTGTGTAAATGATAAATGTATCTTTGCTGACCACTTATCATCAGATCACTGAAAATATTACTTTTCAACTTTAATCCTGTACTAACAGGGTCTGTCTCTCACTTGCTGAATTCCTGAGATAATTAGTGGGCGTCAAAATGATGCTATTAATATGCAGGAGAGGTGAGAAGTGCAATGCTGTATCAGATAAGGTTGTTGCCGTACCACAGTAATCCTAGTCTTCCGTCATTCATCCTTGTTTGTCAACTGTCAGAAATAGAAGTGTTTTCCCACAGTGACACATATTCTATTTGGTCAGAGGAAATATTTTGGCTATACATCTTGTAGGACTTCTTGCAATCAAGGACTCTGTGCAGATCCATAACTATACCTCAAAGCACTGATTTAATGTCATACATTCATACATTTGTTAAGTATGGCTTAAGTCTCCAAATACTTTGAGGACCGCTGTATGTGGATCAATCTGAAGTTGACATGAATGGTAGGCATAGATAAGAAGATAAGCATCATACTATAGTTTGGGGACCAATTCTAACTACTGATTATTAACTATTAAATATTTTTTCTTCAATAAATGCCTACTTTGCTGCTTATTAGTTGTTAGTAACATAGATGTTAAGTTTAGGTACGGGGTCTTATTAAGGGAACAAAATATGGTCATGCAGAATAAGGCATTAATATGTGCTTAATAAATACTAATATTCTATTATATTAATATTAATAGATAGCCAATATTCTAGTAATATGCATGCTACTAATTAACTTCCGTATCTCAACAAAATGTTTTCCTCACTGATCACATGGAGCACTTGATTTAATAATCAAGAATAAATCAAATCTGAACAAATATTCTCAAAGATGAATGCACACACTTTTGGTAAGAAACCATTAACTTCACAGCAGCATCAGATATTTTCCAAATTACTGCTAAGATGAAAACAACATTTTTGTCTTAAGAGTCTGCCCCCACTCTCACACTGTGTCAGCCTAGCAGATTTTCTAAGACTGTAGAATCAGACCACTTACAACCAAACTTACATCTACCAGTGAAAGGTAGATTTAAACATTTTTAAAAACACAGAAAGACAAAACCTCTACAGCTGCAGGGCACTGTAACCCTGGCAACCCTGATGAGTTCATAGCCTATGTTTTGGCACAGTTCATTTTGAAGCTGAACATTACAACAAAAAGCTGAGGAGAAGCAAGGCCATAAAAAGCACATAGAACACTGCTCTCAGAGGGGCATTAAATGGGCACTGAAGTCTTTTCAATCCGTCACTTCACCTCTAATGAGAATTCAAAAGGTATTTTCTCTTTAATTAAAAATTGGGATTAGAGGAGGGGGAAAGCCTCCTGTTAGCCTTGCATGAAGAAGCACTTTAAACTTTGAAAACAGTAGAAAGAGTGATCGAGCACTGCTTTGTTACTCAGGGTGAACCATAGACCTTGTTGTTGAAGTGCATGGCCTGAATTTGAAAGTGATGACAACAAAATGCCAACATCATTAATATCACTATGATTTTATTTGGATATTAAGATTCCTAATTAATATTTTATCATATAAATCACTAATAGAATGTTAATTATTGGAAATCCAAATTAATACTAAGGTTTTATGCTTCCTGTTTTCTTCATTACTTTGATCACACCAAGAGTGGGTATACAGGATAAAGAGCCCCTAAGGGGGCATGATGGAAGGGGGAAAAATGCTTTTTATTAATATTAATGCTTTCGCATTCCCCAAGAAACTTCATTTCTCACAAAATCATTGAAATATATTTTTTTCGTTTTGTTTTGTTTTTTCCTATCTCATTTTATTTCCAACACTAGTTTTGCATTTTCTTGCAAAAGCATTGAAGTATAATTTTTCCTCTCATCTCATTTTATTTCCATAAGCAGTTTTGAATTTGCTAACAATGTTTTTCCTGGGAACTCAAAAGTTTGAGAGATAATTTCAATAATTCTGGCACGGTTATCTAAGGATAATTCCACTTTTCTTAGAGCCCAGACTGAAAATGCCAAAAAGAAAAAAACCAGTGGCATGAAGAAAGTTGACTTTTCTCTATTTTATTCTTGTTATTATATTCTTGTTCTGGTGTTAAAGAAACATTGATATGTTTCCTATGTTAAATTAAAGTTAAATTATCCATGTGTTTTTAAACCTTCAAACCTCACTGCATTCACTGCTGCTTCTCAAGAAAAGTCTTCAACAGTCTGCATCATGACCCTGGTTCACCCATATGGCTGAGGCTTCAGGTCAAAGATACTCCTCCACGTGTGATGAGCCAGGGCTGTCAAATCCTTTTACATTGTCCCTTGTTGAGCAGAGAGAGCCAGGGCCAATTTAGAGAGAAAGGGCTAAAAAGAGAAGCCTCAATGAGCTTTTCGGATAAGAAAAGAAAAGGCCAGAGAGGACGAAGCCAGCCAAAAGACGGCAGAGGAGAGGGCCAGCAGACTCCTCAACCTACTAGAGATTATTTTTTATTTTTTACTACTGGTTTACTAGTTAGAGAGGAGAAGAGAGTCAGAAGGGTTTGGATTTTAAGCCTTCTCCTCTAGCATACAGGGCTTCAGCAGGCTATTTAATGTGCACTTATGCAAGCTTATGGATGCAGCCATTGACTATTGCTTGGAGGGAAGAAATTGCTGATCCTTGATGAAAAGTAATTGTCCCTGCCCATCTGCTGCACATGGAAAGTTTCAGTGTTTCGCAGATTGTTTCTGCATCCCATTTTCTCTCAGAAGAGTGAAATTCACAGTACGACTTGCTTTCCATCCAACGTCAACAGAGAGAGCACACTCTGATATGCAGAGAGCTTTCTCCATTCCATTGCTTTTTGCAGTTTTGTAAGTGTCAAGATAAATAATATTTTAGTTTGAGAGAAATATGTTTTGTTTGTCGTGCTCCCTCAGATAAGAAACTGTACATGGACAGGATGACAGGTGATTTCCAGACACACTTCTATGTAACTCAATTAGAATCTCATGCCTTATCAAAACATTGAAGACTGGTACTCACCCCCCACAGCTGAGTCAGCAGCGCAGTATTGCACAGTTTACTCAATGTTTTCTAGTTGTGCTGTCGCTGAAGTATGTTCTCTTATTGTATGTCTTAGCTCTGTGCAACAAGAGCATGAATTGACCCACGTCAGGCAGCAGCAACACGTCCTCCACTGTCATTATCTCCTCTTTAAATCCTCTTTAAATCTACTCTGAGACTTGTCCTAACTTAAATATATTAAACAATTAGACAGATCCAAGAACAGCTTATCTGACCCAACCACTTCCTCCCTCAAAGCTACTCCATGGCTTCAGAAAACATGCAACGTGCAAGTCATATAGACCTCCTTTATGTTGCCTTTTGTTCTTTTAGAGCTTGAATGCCACTTGTCACTATACTGTCCATTTCATAGTCTAAAAAAGCAGTGTGAATATATTAATTTGTGTTGAAGAAATGTACTTAACTTCAGTTCACTTTGCACTACGCCATGGCCTGCAGCATCTTCACACCCAGAAGAAACTTACTAGAGAAGTGTGAAGTGTGACTTAATATATCGATGTAAATAAATATAATTTAAATTCATCGAAGTCTTAAAGTCTCTCACACTTTAATGCCCTTTGAATGAAACATATACACTCATATACCATACATACATATATACATATACCACTTTATTAGGTACACCTGTTCAATTGCTTGCTAACACAAATTGCTAAACAGCCAATCACATGGCAGCAACTCAATGCATATAGGCATCTAGATGTGGTGAAGACGACTTGCTGAAGTTCAAACCGAGCATCAGAATGGGGAAGAAAGGGGATTTAAGTGACTTTGAACGTGGAATGGTTGTTGGTGTCATATAGTCGTCGGAGTCTGAGTATTTCAAAAACTGCTAATCTACTGGGATTTTCACACACAACCAACTCTAGGGTTTACAGAGAATGCTCCGAAAAAGAGAAAATATACAGTGAGCGGCAGTTGTGTTGACAAAAATGCCTTGTTGATGTCAGAGGTCAGAGGAGAATGGGCAGACTGGTTAGAGATTATAGAAAGCAACAGTAAGTCAAATAACCAAATAACAAGGTATGCAGAATACCATCTCTGAACGTACAACACGTCGAACCCTGAAACAGATGGGCTACAGCAGCAGAAGACCACACCGGGCGCTGCTCCTGTCAGCTAAGAACAGGAAACGGAGGCTACAATTAGCAAATGCTCGCCAAAATTGGACAATAGAAGATTGGAAAAACATTGCCTGGTCTGATGAGTCTCGATTTCTGCTGCGACATTCAGATGGTAGGGTCAGAATTTTGGCGTAAAAAACATGAAAGCATGGATCCATCCTGCCTTGTCTCAATGGTTCAGGCTGCTGGTGGTGGTGTAATGGTGTGGGGGATATTCTCTTGGCACACCCCTTAGTACCAATTGAGCATTGTTTAAACACCACAACCTACCTGAGTATTGTTGCTGACCATGTCTATCCTTTTATGACTACAGTATACCCATCTTCTGATGGCTACTTCCAGCAAGATAATGCACCATGTCACAAAGCTCAAATCATCTAAGACTGGTTTCTTGAACATGACAATGAGTTCACTTTACTCAAATGGCCTCCACAGTCACCAGATCTCAATAGAGTACCTTTGGGATGTGGTGGAGTGGGAGATTTGCATCATGGATGTGCAGCCGACAAATCTGCAGCAACTGCGTGATGCTATCATGTCAATATGGACCAAAATCTTTGAGGAATGTTTCCAACACCTTGTTGAATCTATGCCATGAAACATTAAGGCAGTTCTAAAGGCACTAGCAAGGTGTACCTAATAAAGTGGCCAGTGAGTGTACACTCCCTGCAAACTGGAATAATGGCGGAATATCCCATGATGCCCACACTTCAAAGGGCACTTACAGTCAAATAGAATATGTCCAGAGTAGTGATACGTGAGTACTGGAATTAAGAACCACTGTGCTAAGGTTACCACATGCATATGGCATGCACTGTGTATTGAGATAGGCATCCGAAAAGATTTGTGAACTGACAACCACAGGTATACCCCATTGATAGATTTGTACTTTGAAATAAATAAATAAATAATAAAGTACTACTTATTTTATTTTTATTTAAATTTGTTCACTACAAATTTCTTCATTCAATCAATTTAAAACGTTTAACTATGAATTTAAAAATAATAACTATTTTTTTTTTTTTTTTTTTCTAAACCATTTATTTTAATAGCCTATAGTTTTAAATCACACCAAGTAAACAATGCTACTGTATATTTGTTTCTGAAGAAGCAAAGCAAAGATATCTGGGATATAATTTTACAAGGTTATACAAAGAGCTCAACACTTGAAACATAAATCTGAAGAATGGTGGCAATCAACAAATGTAAAAAAATAAGCTCACACAACAAATAACTAACTAACAACAATGACAGGGAAAGCTGGCACTCACCGTTAAGCATTGCATATTCTCAGGGTTTGCAGATTTGGAGACTGCAGCATGGCTTGCTGTAGCAGCGTCTGAGGAGATATAAACAAATGAGTCATGGGCTTTCTCTGTCTCACACACACTTGCTACAGAAAACTTGAAATCTGCGTAGGTGTAAGTTTTAAGTTCCTCGCTTGAAGGTTTTTAATCCCTCTCTCTCTCTCTCTCTCTCTCTCTCTCTCTCTCTCTTCCCCCTAAGCAAATCAATTTTTTTTTTTAAATGTTCTGAACTTCTAACTCAATCATCAGCAGACTCCTGCTTATTGCTGTGGATAGAGCAGCTTGTCCCATCTAACAATCTAGACATTGACTTGGTTTAAACGGCATTCACTGGGGTTAAAATAGTGGCAGATTGTATTTGTAAATCGAATACTCCAACACAATACTCGCATATAAAATGTATACACCTATTAACTACACTGTAAAACAAAAGTTGAGCCAACTTAAAATTTTAAGGCAACCAGCTTCAGCAGATTTTTGAGTTTTCTCAACTTGTTGTTTTAAGTTTATACAACAAAAATTTGAGAATCTCCTACAAAAATAAGTTGAGAGAACTCAAAAATCTGCTGAAGCTGGTTGCCTTAAAATAAAAAATAAAAAAATGTTTACAGTGTAGTATAAAAACATTACATTACATTGTGTACTGCAAATATTGTTGGCTTGTAAGAAAAACTGTTCTACATTTGTAAGTCGCTTTGGAGAAAAAAATTGAATGTAAAAATGTATGTGTGACCTCAGCACCACACAAAAAAAATTGTTTTCAAAACGTTTTCTGTAAAGAGAACAGGCTTGTATTAATAGTAGAATGTTTATTTGCAAATATTAGCACTGCTAATGTCAGAGCTTGAGCTCTTGGAAGCTCCGCCCTCTTCTCCGGGAGCAACAGCTCATTTGTATTTAAAGCAACATACTCAAAATCAGCGTGTTTTGGCTTATACCCTAAAAGTGGCAATTTTAACAAGCTATAAAAATGTATCTGTGGGGTATATTGAGCTAAAACTTCACATATATGCTCTGGAGACATCAGAGACTTATTTTACTCCTTGTAAAAAGGGACATAATAGGTCCCCTTTAAATTAAGATCCTGAGATATTTGGACCAAAATCAAAAACAAACGGTGTGGTGTCATTTTTAACTAAATCAGGCTAAAACAATCTTCTCTGATTCATTTCTTCAGTTCAGTCCATCAAGGTCAGACTTCAGTAAAAACCATGAACAAACTAGAGAGTTGTAATTATAATTGAAAGCAACACTTTTAACAGTGTAAAGCTACTTGCTTTAAAGCAATCTATTATAAGCGTAACAAGATTTGACTGTGTCAAATTGCAGAGCTTCTGCAAGCATATCCACATAGGATTTCTAAACTGCTGTTTTCTCCCCACTGTCATTTTTGTTGTGTGTTTATTTAGTAACTGAGAGAAAAGCGTGCAGCTCATATTTACAAATTCCTCTTAATAGAGGTCACAGCAGTACGGGTGGCATTAGAACAATTGTTAACAATATACCTCTGTTCAGGCGTTTCAAACTTTTTTTTATCCCTAAGCAAAGAATGAAAAATAACTTTGCCATGAGTATTTTGGGACCTTCGTGTCATGCAAGACATGAAGGCTTCCCTATTACCATGTTGGCCGTTGGTGTACCACTGGTGGCCTTGGGAGAGGACAGGCCAGCTCAAGATATATGTATTTGTATAACATGGATTTGGTGTTTCCTTTGTCTTTCCTCTTTCTACAACACAGTTTCTGATGCCTCTGTTGGTAAGTTTGAGTAACGGTAGTTGGGTGGTATCATTCTCTGGGTCATTTGTAGGTACTAAGGTCCTTCACTTCCTTAAACTGAAGGTGGCATAGTCAGTATTGATTGTGGTGGTCAGGTTAGCGTATTTATTACAAATTCCACAATGTTTTGAACAGAAAAGAGTTTGGCTAAATCTGGGCAGTGCCATATCTGATTCCCCAAGGCGTGATGAGCTGGAGACAATTGATCTGAAATCCCCTCAAGAGATGAATCTAAAGTCCTATCCAGACAAGATTAGTTTTATAGGGGGAGGTGGGAGAATGATACCACCCAACTACTGTTACTCAAATTTACCAACACAGCCATATCACCCTGCAGCCCAAGACCGGTTGCCCACTGAAGCTAAGCAGGGTTGAGCCTGGTCAGTACCTGGATGGGAGACCTCTGGTGAAAACTAGGTTGCTGTTGGAAGAGGTGTTAGTGAGGCTAGCAGGGGGTGCTCACCCTGTGGTCTGTGTGGGTCCTAACGGGGACACTATGCTGTCAAAAAGCACCGTCTTTCGGATGAGACGTTAAACCGAGGTCCTGACTCTCTGTGGTCATTAAAAATCCCATGGCACTTCTCGTAAAGAGTAGGGGTGTAACCCTGGTGTCCTGGCCAAATTCCCTCTACTGGCCCTTGTCTATCATGGCCTCCTAATAATCCCCATACACTTGATTGGCTCAATGACTCTCTCTCCTCTCCACCTGTAGCTGGTGTGTGGTGAGCGCACTGGCGCCGTTGTGCTGTGGCTGCTGTCGCATCATCCAAGTGGATGCTGCACACTGGTGGTGGTTTGAGGAGAGACCCCCCCACATGATTGTAAAGCGCTTTATACCTTTACACAATAAAGCGCTATATAAATGCATCATTCATTCATTCATTCATTCATTCATCATTCTATATAAATGCATCATTCATAATGTAATAGCTACCAGAGATTTGCTGTAATTTTAATCCTATCCAAATCAACCATCTCAGTAATTAATGTAGACTTTTTCTTTCAAATACCAGTAAACATTACAGTGTCTTTGCATTCTACAAAACAGCCTGTAACAATAACCCAAGATAATAGTAGAATTGCCAAGTTAGTAAAAGACCTGTGAATCTGCCAATACGTCCAGCATGTAAGCCCTTGTTTCTCCAAACACCTGAAGTTGAGGTTGGTCTATAAGACACCAGAAAACAAAAAAAAATCTAGTGCTGCATGCCAATTTCCCTACTTATGCTATTCCCTAAAATAATGTCTTCTTTTTGAAAGAAAAAATATATATAATTTTGAGTGAGTGAGTGAGCAGATTAGTAGTTTTGGTATTACTGTGGACCTTCCACAGACTGCTCATGCAGCTCATTGTGCCTGAGGCATTTGTATTTCACATATTTGACATTCATTGGAGTTGATTTCAGCATGCATTTGTTTGTTCAGATTAATGCAAAAAAAAAAGAAAAACTGAACAGGCTGTCAGTTTCTGACACCTACTTGGAATAAAAGAAGCCAAGCAATATTTGTGTTTTCAACAGCTGTTCAATCCTTTTAATTTTTTTCATTTTTATTTTTTGTTTATTTTTACATCAACAGGTAGCAATCCAAATGAACATTTATCTCAACAAATTACAGTGACGAACATTTATCATGGTGTGAACAGACCTGAACCTTCACACAAACTATTTAAATAAGACATTTAAGATATTTAATTTGATTTTGTTTTTTAACAGTTGGAAATGTATGTTGGTTCTCACAATGTCAAATTTCAGGTTTTATTATCCTGAAGGCTATGTAGGAAAAACCACATACACTGCCTGTGCGCAACCATTATGCAATCTACCCACACTAAAAAATGCATAGAAGAGCTGCTTGGCCCACTTTTGATATGAAGAGTATCAACAATTTAAAAATGCTTAGGTAACTTGAAAATTTGACAGTGACAAAACAGAGCAAAATATAAAATTAGTGACCCGGAGAGGGACAGATGCTTATTAATGTATTAATGATTCAGTTCTTCATGTTAATCTGTTCAGGCAGTTAGAAGTCACTGACATACTGACATCAAGAGTTGATGAGTTTGACTGTCTCGTCCCCAGCCACAAAGAAAGTTTAGAAACAGACGCTGAATAAAATGTATAGAAGATGCAACTTGTAAATGACAGTACCATGACAAAGACAAGCTTCCACAAAAGCAAGCTTAAACCTCACCAAAACATCTTTGAGACTCATAAAGAATAGAAAGGCTGTGCTCCATCAATGACTCATGTAGCACACTCATTAAACACACATCAAAGACAGAACGAGAGATCACTCACCTAGTCACTGCTGACACACACACTGATGTTCAGACAGTTGTTGAGAGTGTGGAAATTATTCCCTCAAACTCAGTTTCAACATAAATGTGCAGAGCAAAAATGTTATCAGTCTCCAGGAGCAGGGCGCTGCTGACTCTAAGCTCTGAGTAAATGCCACAGTGTGTGTATGATTCTCAATGATGTGTGCAGCTTGTCCAGCCCCCTCCCTCACTCCATCCTCCATCACATCCTCTCTCGCTCCCCATATAACCAATTTTCTGTGTTTCTGAGTCTGTGCTTAGTCCTGCCTACATCCTCTTCTCTTTTAAAAACATCACATATCTGTATCCTGAAAGGTTATTTTAGGTTTTATTTCATTTTAAATTCGTTATTCAAAATTAAGATAGCACTTTTATTTTTACAGTCATTTTGCTGTATGTATTTATTATAGTAATTATAATAGCTGGGTAATAACTGGTACTAACCCTGATGCTACCCCAAAACATAATCTTAACCATGTATGTACACTGTAAGTGCACACACTGTAAAATAAAGTGCAGACCAAATTACTTTAGGTTTGCATTAACTGAGACTATTTGAGTATGTTTAATACAGATATTTTTAATGCATACAGTATTCGTAGCTTGACATTTACACTGCTACAACTGTTTCCTTCTGTTCTGTGTGATCAAAAAAGTGGGACATTTGTACAAAGCCCATGGTGACCGAGCAGAGTTTTCATGTGTTATAATGAGTGACGATCCGGCTGGAATTTTTATTTTTTTAATGTTGTGCTCTTTGGCCGAAGGCAAGATTGTGATGTTCTCTCTTGTACAGTCACATAGATATTCACTCCAAACTACATTTTTCCGGAGCGGCAGCAGCTCGCTATCCATGCTTGTAAAGTCAAATATATTTAAAATAAGTTATGTGTGGGCGGAATTAGAACTGGGAAATATACAAAGCCAAAAAGCATAGATGTTACCACTAGACCATCACACCACAATATCTATATTAAGGCCAAAAATAAAATTATTATGTGGATTTATGTGACTTATTAACTGAGACTGATCATGGAAGATATTTTAAACGCTTCAGTGGGTCAGGAAGAAAGAATCGTGAATCATTACTGTGTAAGGATTTAATGAAAACTACTGTCAAAAATAGGCATTCAACATGGTCTTAAATTATAATTAAAATTATTTCTGGACATTTCTAATTCTAATTCACTAACCCCAAAATACATATATAGCTCTAAAATATGCTACAACATTACACCTCACGATCTGAGCTCTTTTGTAGCTGCGTAGATTTGATCCCATGGACAGGGACAATAATCGTCTGTAAAAGCAACTTAACAGAGCGGACAGATATCTGCAGGCGGTGGGGGAGGGACTGAGAGAGACAGGATGTGGATTGACAGATGTCAGGCTGAGACAGAGAAAACAGAAGATAATAGAGGAAGAGGAGTGGAGGAAGAGGCAGGAGGTCGAATGGGTAACTGCTGGAGTCTCTCTGTGATACCTCACATAATCTGCTAATTAGTAAATTAAGGAAATTAAATATTCATTCAGCCAGATGCAAGCTCCAACAATCAGCTCAACCCACTAATTCAAAGAAGAAAATATAACATTGAACATTTATCATGAACATTTATATAACAGACCTGTCAATTAGTTCCAGTGTTTAATTATTAATCAGATTATTTTTGTTAGGTTACATTCAGTTTACAGTTACTTAAAATCCCTGGCCACATAAATTTAACCATTATATTTCTGTCACATCAGTCTCATGCTAACATGAGTAATGTTTAAGTTGTATGGTTATATTTCCGAACAGCATGATGAATACAGTATATACAGAAGAGGATTAGGTCCAGCAATTATAAACAAATAAAACCATCTCAAGATTAAAGTCATTATAAAAATTAAACTCATTGAATTTCAAGAAAAAAAGTCAAAATAAAATGTTGAGAATAAACTCATCATTTATCTTGTTGAACAGTGCCAAACAGTGTCTGCAGTGGTGTAAGTTGGAGAGTAATGCACATGGATGTAGCATAAGATGCCATCAACTATGCATTTAAATCCAAACTCACTTTTCTTCCTTTTCTCATCACATATCACTTAGGGAAAGTGGAAATCAATTGCCTAACGAGTGTTTAATAATAATGTATTAATTAGGCAGGCAAAAGAGAGGGCTTTGTTGTCCCAATAAGGCAATATCTATTTAATAATTTTAAGAAATAAAATAAATTCCACACATTTACACTGTAATTGTGTGTGTGGGGGGGGGGGGGGGGGGGGGGCATCTTCAATTCACATAACTTGCATGTCTTTGGGCTGTGGGAGGAAACCGGAGTACCCGGCACAAACCCACACTGACACAGGGAGAACATGCAAACTCCAAACAGAAAGGCCTCCTGTCCCTGCCTGGGCTCAAACCAGGGACCTTCTTGCTGTGACACAACCACCGAGATCTTTAGTTGACCAACAATGAAAGACAAAATATGAACCAAGGGTTTGTGTAGGACATTTTTTAACTGATGCAATACAACAGTATGAGTAACTAATGGGTTATTCAAAAATTTCTATACCTCAATAGGAAGCTGAGAGCAAATCATGGGGAGTAAAGAAAAAGAGGAGTAAGATGGCTTGGTATGATCGCAGGGGGTGCACATGTCAAGACCTTTAAAGCCAACCCGGTAGAGAAATTTAATAAAGTTACATGCCCAGATATAACACAGAAAATCACTAAGCGTCCTTCAGATTTGGGAAGCTGAAAGACTGGTCTCCTAATGCAGACTGGAATGTGCTGAAAAAGATATAAACATTTTGGCAGAATCACTATTTTGATAAGATTCACATTGCCTACTAAAGAAAGAGGAAGGGATGCTCACCTATCCATTTCTAATTTGCATTTGTTCATTAGTGGCTGAAAGTTCTTAATGAAAAGATCCTTGAGAGAGCTAGTAATTAATATCCATAAATATTTCAACCCATCAGCGACTAATTTAAGAGGAAATGTAAAATAAAGGAGAGTACAAGTAAATGTTTTAATTTTACCATTTTCACACAGTACTTCATGCTTCAACTTAAATACAATTTCTCTTTTTGTACTCCTCTTTATGTTTTTCTCTGTGTGAGACTGGTTTCCCATTGTTATCCAGACAGATATATAAAGTAATTATATATCCATCCACAGAGATTAACATTAGAACATTGAATCCCATCATCATTCAGAATATGTCTTTCTGCTCTGGCTTTAGAAAAAAAAACATAAAAATGTCATCTATCTTGTATAATTCAAAATATGTGAGTTACTTCATATTGTATTGTGAACGCCGTTCAAATTGAACAAAACTACATTTAGCCATCACAGTACAGTGCACAGTACACTAAAGAAGTACCCAAGCAGAATATGCAAATTCAGCTGAAGCCAGATTGTTTTAGACCCGTGTCTGAAATCACCCCTTATACCCTTACATTGTGCACTATTTAAGAGGACAGTCACTTATAGTGATGTCTGAAACCATAGTCAACATTATTGAGTACACATATTCATTTCCATAATGCACCGCAAGAATAAGTGTACAACTGATATAGGGTGCTTCTCAAACAGAAGGCTGCATCCTACGAAGGCGTACACTATCAAACGTCGCTGAAGGCCATCTCAGTCAGAAGGAACCTTAGAAGAAAGTGTGGCACCATACATTTAAAGATGTGACCGAATTTACATAGTGTTTGTAATGTTTTCTCTTTGAAAATGTTTTGTTGCCGGTGGTGGGGTTTTCCCCTTTAAGAGTTAGACATGCATTTAATCACATGAAAACCTAGAACAGCCTTTGTTTCGCATCCTTCATTCAGTTTAATTTGAAGGATGCATGGGATGTATGCTTCACGACCTTCAGTCACTCACAATCCTTTATACCCATTCCATTTCATGAAAATAAACTGACAAAAATACAAGTCAGTACTGAGCTTGTCTGAATTTATTATGAAATGTGAGACAAAAATAATGTTTTCAGATGAGAAAGTTTTGTTTTGGTGTAAATTACTCACTAAACGCTAAACTGCCAATAATGTAAGCCACTGGGAGACTGTAGACAGCTCTAATTCATTGTATTGCATTAATAGAAAGCCAAATAATATAAAGATTTGTAATACAAAGTACTTTTCCAAAACTAAGTTTTATTATTATTTTCGTTCCATTACGGTGAGGGCGGGAACATACAGTATGTGACGTAGCCTGCTCACTTATTAGACCGTCTCATTCTAGCATTTAATGCCGAGGAGGTCTCTAGCCTACAAGCCTCTGAAGGACTGAACTAGGAAGGACCCAGCCTCGGTAGGATGCAGCTTTCCTTTTGAGAAGCACCCATCGACTAGACGACCAGAGAATTGTTGTAATTCACTGTGAGGCTCAAACTGAATAAATTACTGTTTCCCAGCAGGAGGAGTCCACAGTGGAATCATACAGGTGTAAGTTCCTTTTCAATTTATTATAAAATTCTGTGACAGATTTCAAGATTGTTTTGTTGCTACCAAGTTTACCAGCTAAGCACTGCACATGACAAAAAGCAACCCTAACAACAACAGGAGACTCTCCAGAGTCCGGCCAGGAAGACAGCTGATGGAGGGAGGAGCCATGGCCAGTGAAGGGCTGACGACTACAAGGAGAACAGACAGACAGTGGCGGAGCAGGTGGGAGAGGAGTCCAGGACGGAGATGGAGTGCCAGTAAGCCAGGGTGACACAGAGGTTTCGGAGGGACAAGGTGGTGCAGATGGCTCAGGTGAGCGAGGCACAGGCGGGGATCCGGAAGGTCGTGGTGGAGCCGGAGCGACAGAGGACCAAGGTGGAGCTGCAGGCAGGGAGAAGCCCAATGGAGCCAGAGGGACGGAGGGATGAGGCTAAGTCGAGTCAAGGGCAGGTCGAAAACTGACCAAGGCAGAGCCAGAGGGACGAGGCAACCCGGTGGAGCTGGTGGACTGACGGGCCACATTGGAAATGAAGGAGCTAGGAGCCATGGTGGAGCCGCTGGGTCGACAGGGCGAGGCGGAGTCCGGGACTTAGAGGCTGGAGGTGGAGACAAGGGATCCCCCAGCCATAACGCCGATGGAGACTGGCAGTCCCGACCAGCACCACACCACATATGGTGAGAATCGAGCCGTTGAGAGAATTGAGCCGTTAGAAATCCCAGAAGACGCTGTGGGTGGCCGGTGTATGGAAGCCTGTAAGCTTTAAACTCGCTCTCGCAAATACTTGACGGCTCTTGAAAGTAAACTATTATGGTTTTGTTTTGCTTAATTTTAATAAAGTTACTGCAGAAAGTCTGCAGTATTTTTATTGGCATTTTAAAATGAATCTTAACATAGTCATAGTTAAACATATAATTGTATATTGTTTTATTTCACAGCGTTATATGAAAATAATATCTATAATAGTATGAAATGTTTTAGTAATTTTTTCATTGGCCACTGCTTATGCTGAGACTATGCAGTCAGTTAAGCAAGAACGCAGTACATCTCAGTTCTCATAAGGATTCGTTCTGTGTTCTTGCATCCTTCCGAGTTCGTTCTTCAAAGGAGGCCTTGCAAGACTGGTCTCCGCGAGAACACAAGTCTGTTCTCTGCATTCTTGGAATTGAGAGACAGCCCATAACTAGGTCAAAGAACAAAACTAGACAGGCAAACAGTCCAAACAGTGTGATGGTGTGACAAATTCATTTCATCCTCTTTTAAGTGAACTAATGTAGGAAATAATGTATACAAAGCCATTTTTAATGCCCAATGAATATCTTGATAGTCTATTCTGTCTTCGTTATTTATTATATATTCCTAATAATATATGTGCAATTATGGAAGACTTTTCAAAACAGAAATGTATTAAAATGCATGAAATGCTCACAGTTTCAGCTTTATGATTTCATACATACTCTCCTGTGACTCAAAATCTTTTCTGAGCTAGCTGTGGAATTGGAGCGCAGTAATTGTGGCACATTTGGGGAGGTGAAGGGGAAAACCCTGCAGTGTTTTGTAGTGTAACCCTCACAGACACAGAACGAGGAATCTGATTTGAATCATACACACACAGGTCAAAAGAGGTGGTTTTTATCTGAGGCATTATGATGTCAGGGTCCCGTGCCTTGGGTGAGGGGTAGCTAATGTATTCCCAGCGTTCCGTGGCAAATAAGAGCAATGAACCCATTTAAGACATGTTAGACGTACTATCAGACATGTACTGCTGGGTTACATCTCTTTAATAGAACATTTTGGATGACTTCTATATTGTAATTATATGTAATTGTATAATGATGTCATATTTTGTAGATTTCCATTTTTGACAAAAAAAAAACTTAATTTTTTTTACCATCAGTACAGGTACTGCATCCATTGTGTCTACCATGCTTTCACACTGAAATGCCCCCAACTTGGAAACTTTTAAGAAAGTTCAGAACTTTCTATGACTTTGTGGTGGCATTCTTCTGCATTCAACTCGTAAATACAATCTTTCCAACCTTTCCTGAACACACCATTTTACTTTGCTTCTAATTGACATTCATCTCATTGAGTTGTTTGAAAATGAGACAAAAAGTCTTATTTAGATGTCAAGTGTAAGGATTCTTAACTCTGGCCTTCGAGGTCCACTTTTCTGCAATTTAACGCCAACCTTAATCAAACACTCCCGAACAAGATAATCAAGTTCTTTAGGATTACAAGAAAATTATAGGCAGGTGAATTTGATTAGGGTTCCAGCTAAACTCTGCAGGACAGTGGGTCTGTTTTGAAGAAAGCTGGATTATAGGAAAGTAAATCCTGTGACTTTGTGGTTGTGCTCAGTTTGTAATTAAATTGGATCTGATTAAAGGATATCATCAAATTATTTTGGCATTCCCTTTTGACGTTGTATTCTTATTGGGTTGTGTGTTTCGGTCCTTGCAATGACCTGTCCACATTTCAGCAAATCACATCACGAATCGTGTCATCTCAGATTTAGATCGCGGAGTTGTTTACCTCAGTGATGTTGTTGTATCCACATATCACTGTATATTACATCTTTAGGGAATTTAAGCACTCTGTATCTGATTTGTGGCATGAAGGCATATGGTTAATTTAGCAAAATATGACTTTTTCCCAGCCATGGTTGTTTACTTGGGTAAAATTGTGAGATTAAAATTTTACTTAGGTAAAATTGTGAGATAGTGAGGATGCATTTGATGAGTGCAAACTGTGGGCCATTGATTCTTTTCTGCCTCTGATGAATAAAAAAGAACCTGGTTATGGTCGATTGTTTATTTGTAATGTTACAACTAGGGCTGCATGATATTGGAAAAAAACTCACATTGCGATGTTTTGTTTTTCTGCGATATATATTGCTATATGACAAAAATAACATTGCATAGTCTTCACTGCATAAATTAAATCTAATAAATCTGTGTTAAAGCTACAAAAGTGATTTTTCTCTGTTTTGTTGTTTGATTATGACACAGAAAGCAACAGGGACCTTCACCTAAGACAATAAGCAACTGTTTTTTACAAGGATACTTGCAGAGACATGCATTTTGACATAGTTTCGTGCATATGTGTAATTTCAGGCACAAATAGTAGCGGAAGTGAATGGAGTTCAGTGTTCACATGCATCTGCGTGGCTCTCACCGTGTCTACACTGGGCGGGAGTGGCACAACATGACAAAATACAATAGAACCCAATTATAATCAGTGATCCTGTGTGACCGACTACACTGGATGCGGTGGGACACGACAAATCCCCGCCAGTAAACTGATGCCTCGTTCTATGACATACTGACACAAAGTTCAAATGATTGGTAAATGTCACTTGGTCGTGTCCAGTGTAGACAGACTTTGGGGCCGTTTATATAGCGCGCCTAAAAACTTGTGGAAAACACCGGCCACACTGTTTTCTCCTTCTTTCCAAAGCGCTCCGGAGCTTGCATTTTCGTGATGTCGCTGTTGCTAAGCAAGCGTGATCTGCACCCTCCTCGATGACGCGGAAGTTTCAAAGGATAAATGGATTTCCAGCACTGAAAATCGCTTGCAGTAGCTCTGCTACTAAATTTATTTAAACATGGATATTTCCTGTAGACGCGGTGTCTGTGTGTGAGCAAAGAAACTGACCAGTATAAATATAATGATCAGTATAGGCCTTCTAAACATCGCACATCCTACGATGTGACTATCACGAATGAGCACATCGCGATATCGATGCTGAAACAAAATATAGTGCAGCCCTAGTTACAACTCTTTATTTTTATTTACATTACTCTTTTTTTTTGTGAAAGTTATAACATTTCAAAAATGAAAATACATACCCTTTTAACATTTAGTGTAAACATACATATTAAGCTTACCAAAATCTACAATCTAAATCTGAGACATTTTTAGTGCACAAGATATTGGTTTCAGTACAAAAAGTTATGTTAAAATAAAATATTAATCTCTCACAGAAAAAAAAAAATATTTTATTTTAAATGACAAAAGCATTTCAATTAAGATATACATAACTGAATTCAAAAAGTACGGCTGTGCTTAATGGGTACATTTTTGTACCCTTTAAGCACACCCCTGTTCCCATTAAGCTCACATCATGTTTTATTAAAAACTAATGTTTATTTTAAGGAAAATTTTTAAAGAATAATTGTAAAAATATATTTAAGGTACAAAGTCAATCACAAAAAACAGAACACTAAAATCAAGCAACAAGGCATTCAAGTCGATCAGTTATATATTCATAGTGAAGTGTCATTTACGCACATTGCAACATCTAGGCTAGTCCACGTTCAGCTAAGTAATACATTCAAAAATCAAATAAAACAAACCAATAAAACATTTAATTCATGGGGATGAACACAGAAACTAGCCTCATTATGAATCCTCTTTTTAAATGGATTTTCCACAGATTTACAGTCTGAAAAATTTGATGCTAGCTGCCAAACATCAGAGTCAGTCTGCAGATTTGAGTCGACAGAGTCCATAGAAAATCGATTAACTTAACTTAAAAGTGACAACCATCAGTTAATATCATAAGTCTGTTTTTGAAGTATTTACATAGATGTTCAATGTGGAAGAGCTTAAAGAGAGCACACTGAGCTTTATTGGAGCAGCAACATTTTTTATAAATTTCATGAAATATTTATTAAAATGACAGGATTTGTGCTAAATAAATAGTCTAGGTCAGTGCTTCCCAAACTGTGGGTCGTGGCCCCCCGGTGGGCCGTAGCGGTATTGCAGGGGGGCCGTAGCTAGGCTAAATCAAAATATTAAAATAATTAAAATATTCTAATTGTTCTAAAATATTATATTTTTTCCCCCCTTCCTTATTACACAAATGAAAAACACATGAAAAAAATTGTTTCCCTTTATAGCGAAATGCATTGCTTATTTTCAAACTGACGTCAGTTGCTTAACGTAATCCAGTCACAATTAACCCCCAATTCAAAAATGCGCCGGTGGCTGCTCGGTAAAAGAGGAGCAGAGAATGACAATCCATCCTCATCAACTGGACATAACTGCACTTCAAGTAAACGAAAGACTCGTAAGTACAGCGAGGAGCACTTGTCCTTCGGATTTATGAGTGTTGGTCCTGCTGACAACCCCACGCCTGTCTGCGTGCTGTGCTCAGAGACCCTTTCTAATGAGGCACTGAAACCATGCAAGTTACGCCGTCACCTCGAAACAAAACATGGATCGTTTGCCAGCAAGCCTCGAGAATTTTTTGAAAATAAATTGAAAGATTACCAGCAACGTAAAAAAGTGATCGAGTCAACCTGTGTGATGGGTGGCGAAAATGAAAAGGCTGTGACAGCATCGTATGAGGTATCAAGACTGATAGCTACATCTGGAAAGCCCCACACCATAGGTGAAGATTTAATTTTACCAGCCGCTAAGCAGATGGTCAGCATAATGCTGGGAAATAATGCAGTTAAGCAACTTAACTTGATTTCTTTATCAAACAACACAGTTAAGCGCCGAATTAATGATATGGCCGAGAATGTGTACCAGTTGCTAATTTGCAGAGTTCGAGCGAGTCGTTTTTATGCAATTCAAATCGATGAGTCCACAGACATCGTGGGTATGGCGAATTTGCTCGCATTCGTTAGGTATGAATGTGATGGAGAAATTGAGGAAAACTTCAAACGCAACTGCGGAAGCTATTTTTGACATTCTGAACGATTTCATAATTTCCAATGACATCAACTGGACAAAGTGCGTTGGACTCAGCACCGATGGTGCTCGCACTATGCTGGGCCGACACAGCTGAGTGGTGAAGCGAGTCAGAGACGTGGCCCCGCTGCTCACTCACGTACATTGCTGCATTCACTGAGAGGTATTAGCCGCTAAGAGAATGCCCATGGATTTAAAGACCGTTTTGGACGATGCTGTCAGAATGGTTAATTACATTAAAACCCGTCCACTGCAAGCACGTTTGTTTTCCCTTTTGTGTGAAGAGATGGGTAGTGAACACCGCCAGCTTTTACTACATACCGAGGTCCGCTGGCTCTCACGTGGCAGAGTGCTCATCCGGCTCTTCCAGTTACGTGACGAGGTCAGAACATTTTTCATTGATTCCAAATTTGAACTTGCTGACCGCCTCTGTGATTTCGACTGGCTTTGTAAATTGGCCTACTTGGCAGACATTTTCAGCCACTTGAATGGACTCAATCTAGCCCTACAGGGGGCAGCAGTAACAATGTTTCATGTGCAAAACAAAATAGAGGCAACCATAAAGAAAACTGATCTGTGGGGGAAAAGAATTGCCCGAGCCAACTATGAGTCCTTCGAAAACGTGTCCGACTTTTTGTCTAAGGAGGAGAGGACACTACCTGTCACTGCAGCAGTTGCTATGACAGAGCACATGCAGTCTTTAAAGTCTCAGATGCAGGACTACTTCCCTGACATCAGCAAACAGCAGAGCTGGATACAGTATCCCTTTGCCAACCACACTGAGGATGTAATTGCGGGACTCACCTACAAGGAACAGGACAGCCTCGTCGATCTATCCTGTGACAGCTCCTTGAAACTGATTTTTTCTGAAAAAACTTTGACTCAGTTCTGGTTACATGTGTCAAACGAATACCCTGAACTCGCCAACAAGGCAATAATGTTTTTAATGCCGTTTGCCACAACGTATATGTGTGAAGTGGGATTTTCAATGCTTGTGGCCTTAAAGACAAAGTACAGGAACGCGTTGAGTGTGGAATCTGAGCTCCGTCTTAAATTGACGTTGATTCAGCCAGATATCAAATCCTTAACAGCTGAAAAGCAACATCACCCATCTCATCAGTTACTGTAACTGTCTGGAAGACTGCTGATCAGACTGTGGGACTGTTCTTCACTAAAACTGACAAAGTTAACATCGTTACTCAGTTTAAATGTAGATGTTTTTAGGTTTTATTTTTTTAAAACATAGTTATGTATTTCATTGTAATAGATTTGTGAACTATGTACAGTAGCTTCTGTTACACACTTTGATGCAATATAATTGTAAATAGTAAGCCTATGCAGAAAGTATGTAGTGTGATGGATTTAAATATATTTGTAAAGAATGTTTACATCATCTTACTTTCACCAGCATATAAAATTATTACATTTTATGGTAGTTCTGGTTAATAAATGTTGATAATTTTGTGCAAAGAGACAATCTGCTTTATTAAATATATCGAATATACAATATATATATATATATATATATCTTTATACTATTAATCTATTTTTTTTTGTTTAACAAAGAGGTTTGAGAGGGGGGGGTCGTGGAGCTTTTGCTATGTTTTTGGGGGGCCTTACCCCTCTGAAGTTTGGGAAGCGCTGGTCTAGGTCATGTATTAGGTTAATACATATTTTAATATGAACAGCTATTATTAACAATATCTATGAAATTATACTTTTTCTTATTGATGTCACACTGAAGCTGTGTGATTTTCATAGTAGTGCACCCTTTAAGCTCACCTTAAAATAATATGAAATCTTTAAAAATTACAGCACTGTAAAATGACAAACCAGCAATAAATTGTCAATTTATAATATTATGGATGTAAAAGTACAACCCAGTAATGCCTGTGAAGTAATATATTAACATAGCACACAATCTTATACAGGTTCATCTCAAAAAATTAGAATATCATGAAAAAGGTCAATATTTTTTGTCACTCAGTTCAGAAAGAGAAGCCCATATATTATATATATCCATTATACATATAGTGAAATATGTCAAGCCTTTATTTCTTGAAATTTTGATGATTATGTCTTACAGATAATGAAACTCAAAATTCAGTGTCTCAGAAAATTAGAATATTACATAAATCAATAAAAAAGGATATTTTAAACAGAAATGTCAGGCTTCTAAAACGTATGTTCATTTTTATGCACTCAATACTTGGTTGGGCCTCCTTTTGCATGAATTACTGCATCAATGCGGCGTGGCATGGAGGCAATCAGCCTATGGCACTGCTCAGGTGCAATGAAAGCCCAGGTTGCTTTGATAGCGGCCTTCAGGTCATCTGCATTGTTGGGTCTGGGGCAGTGTTGGGAGTAACGGCGTTTAAGTATAACGGCGTTACTAACGGCGTTATTTTTTCATTAACGGAGTAATCTAATTAATTACTTTTCCCATCGTTGCAACGCCGTTATCGTTACTGAGAATGTAAAGTGGCGCGTTACTACAATTTGGTTGAATAAAGCGCGAGGAGGTGTCAGGCTTTGGCTACACATCAGCTGCCTGGAGAGAGCAGTGGTGGGGATGATGACACCGTTGCAAATGCGATGATGATTGGCTGGGTGGGCGGATGCCCTGCTCACGCTCTCTCATTGCACGCTCTTACTACCACTAAACACACAAGACCGCGACAATGGCGACGAGCCAGGGAAATTCAAAGGTAGCGTTTTCTAACTGTAAGTATCGGCACTACTTCTCACTCATGGAAATTAAAGGCAAGAATGTGTATGTAACATGCACGCTATGCCCAGGGAAAAAAACGTTATCCACGTCTGCATCAAGTAACTCAAATCTAATGAAGCACCTTACATCAACCCATGCGAATATGACACTTGTTGCTGCTGCAGCTGCTAACCCAAGTCCAAATGTAGAATATTATTATTATTAAATGTAGAATGTGTGAATATTATTTTATTTTCAATATTTAATTTTGTTACTTTACGGAATATTTAAGAGTAGGATAGTGTTCTGTTGTTTACATTTGTGTGTCTTAATTTTGCACATGAATTTTATTTTCAATATTTATTTTCTATATGGTTTTATTTCTATGCATCATATGGCAGGCTGCAATCTGTTGAGTTCAAATAAATACCAAATGCTCTAAAATACTGTATATAGTGTTTTTATTCTTCAATCAGTTAATATAAACGTTAAAGATGTTATAGAACGTAACAGCGTTATAGAACATAAAAAATAACGCCACAGTTACTTTGCTGAGTAACTAATTACTTTTACAGTGTGGTAACTGAGTTACTAACTCAATTACTTTTTGGGAGAAGTAATTTGTAACTGTAACTAATTACTTTTTTAAAGTAAGATGACCAACACTGGTCTGGGGTCTCTCATCTTCCTCTTGACAATACCCTATAGATTCTCTATGGGATTCAGGTCAGGCAAGTTTGCTGGCCAATCAAGCACAGTAACACCATGATTATTGAACCAGTTTTTGGTACCTTTGGCAGTGTGGGCAGGTGCCAAGTCCTGCTGGAAAATGAAATCAGCATCTCCATAAAGTTTGTCAACAGAAAGAAGCATGAAGTGCTCTAAAATTTCCTGGTAGATGGCTGCGTTGACTGTGGACTTCAGAAAACACAGTGGACCAAAACCAGCAGATGACATGGCAGCCCAAATCATCACTGACTGTGGAAACTTCACACTGGACTTCAAGCAACATGGATTCAGTGCCTCTCCACTCTCCACTCTTCAGACTCTGAAACCTTGATTTCCAAATGAAATGCAAAATTTACTTTCATCTGAAAAGAGGACTTTGGACCACTGAGCAATAGTCCAGTTCTTTTTCTCTTTAGCCCAGGATAGATGCTTCTTACGTTTCTGTTTCAGAAGTGGCTTGGTAGCCCTTTTCCTGAAGACATCTGAGCGTGGTGACTCTTGATGCACTCACTCCAGCTTCAGTCCACTCCTTGCCAACCTCTCCCAAGTGTTTGAATCAGCTTTGCTTGACAGTATTCTCAAGCTTGCGGTCATCCCTGTTGCTTGTGCACCTTTTCCTATCCAATTTCTTCCTTCCAGTCAACTTTGCATTTAATATGCTTTGATACAGCACTCTGTGAAGAGCCACACCTTTCAGTAATGACCCTCTGTGACTTACCCTCTTTGTGGAAGGTGTCAATGATTGTATTCTGGACCACTGCCAAGTCAGCAGTCTTCCCCATTATTGTGGTTTCAAAGAACAAGAGATACCCAGAATTTATACTGTAGGGATGGTCATTTATTGAAACTCAAATGTAAATATTCTAATATTTTGAGATACTGGATTTTTGATTTTCATGAGCTGTAAGCTCTAATTTTTTTTTTATGTTTTACATTATATTTCATGTAATGAATCTAAAATATATGAAAGTTTCACTTTTTGAAATAAGTTACAAGAAAAAATAAACTTTTTCACGATATTCTAATTTTTTGAGATGTACCTGTGCAGCTAGTCAGCTAACTGTGTTCTGTAGCATCTGCGCTATGTTGCTAAAACTGTATATTGGATCTAATGTAATTATTTCCCACATCCAAGTTCCAGGCTATAATATGCTAAAGTCTGAACATTAATCTCTTAATTTTACAATAAGTAGTGAAACTTACCCAAAATAAAGGCTTAAACAACAACAAAAACGCGCAATTAAGGGGCTCCTCTTTTGGTGAAAGTTTTTTTGGAGAAAGACAGCTTTCAAAATGGCCGCCAGACAGTGTGAACACATGGAGACCTATATCTCACCGTGCAATGATCTGATTGACTTGAAATTATAGGAGCTATAGAGTAAAAAACATATCAATTGCTTAAGACATAAAATAGGATAATAAATTATTTTTGTTAAGTGTGCTTAATAGATATGCTTACCCTACATTTACATTTAGTCATTTGGCAGATGCTTTTATCCAAAGGGATTTACAAAGTAAAAGCAAACAGACCAACGAGAGAGCAACAATATACAAGTGCTGTGACAAGTCTCAGTTAGTCTAGCACAGTGCACACAGCAAGGATTTTTTTAATTAATAAGTTAGACCAAAACGAATAGAATAGAATAGAATAGAATAGAATAGAATAGAATAGAATAGAATAGAATAGAATAGGTAAGTGCTAGTATTAATTGGTCAGGAGATAGCGAAAAAGCTGCGTCTTTAGATGTTTTTTGAAAATGGCTTAAGACTCAGCTGCTTGGATTGAGATAGGCAGGTCGTTCCACCATCTGGGGACAGTCCAGGAAAAGGTCCGTGAGAGTGATTTTGTGCCTCTTTGGGATGGCACCACGAGGCATCGTTCATTTGCAGAACGCAAGCTTCTGGAGGCCGCGTAGGTCTGAACTAGCGAGTTTAGGTATATTGGTGCAGTGCCAGTGGTTGTCTTGTAGGCAAGCATCAGTACCTTGAATTTGATGCGAGTGGCTATTGGCAGCCAGTGAAAGCTGATGAAGAGAGGTGTGACATGAGCTTTCTTTGGTGCTTTGAACACTCTGGCTGCTGCATTCTGGATCAGTTGCAGAGGCTTGATAGTACATGCAGGAAGGCCCGCCAAGAGAGCATTACAATAGTCCAGTCTGGAGAGAACAAGAGCTTGGACAAGGACTTGTGCGGTCTGCTCTGTTAGGAAGGGTCTAATCTTCCTAATGTTGTATAAGGCAAACCTGCAAGACCGGGCCATTGTAGCAATATGGTCTGTGAAGCTGTGAAGCTGATCATCCATCACAACTCCAAGGTTCCTGGCTGTCCTGGAAGGAGTTATGGTTAACAAACCTATCTCTGTAGCGAGGTTGTGATGAAGTGCTGGGTTGGCTGAGACCACGAGCAGTTCTATCTTAGCAAGGTTGAGTTGAAGGTGACGAACATTCATCCAGCCAGAAATGACTATCAGACAGGATGCAATGCGAACAGCTACTGTTGGATCATCTGGTTGGAATGAGAAGTAGAGTTGAGTGTCATCAGCATAGCAATGATAGGAAAAGCCATGCTTCTGAATGACAGATCGTAAAGATGACATGTAGATGGAGAAGAGAAGTGGTCCAAGCACTGAGCCTTGAGGAACCCCAGTAGCAAGTGTTAGTAGTAATAGTAGAGATTTGAAAGCACATATTGAGTACAATTAGAAGTAGATGAGAACAAGTTATACAAAAAGTAAAGAAAGGGGAAGAAAACAATACTCAGGTGCCTTGTCTGTGTCCTTGCTCGGTGTAGTCACACAGGTAGAGTTGATGGTCTTTACACTCGTCAGTCTTCACACAAAGGCTGCCTCGGTGTGCTGAGCAAATATATACTCCCCTGTATATATACTCCCCTTTTTTGTTTTGGTTTGGTTTAAAGATTCACAAACTCTTAAGGATGTTGTGATTTTTTTTCATCAATGCATCAGAGCTCAAAATGAGTGTTCTCTCAAATGAAAACACTACTAACAACATAACTTACCATCTTTGAGTATTGTTTATGTAACCCTGTAACAATTACTAGCTATGTTAAAATTGGGGCCTGTGTAAGTACATCAGAGTTATGCTTGATATATATAATATATGTGTGTGTGTGTGTGTGTGTGTGTGTGTGTGTGTATGTGTGTGTGTGTGTGAGCGAGAGCAAGAGCAAGAGCGAGAGAGAGTACAGTAAAACAGGAAAATGATGCCTGTAATTTCAAAATGAAGGCTTAAGGCCATTGCACACTGAGTCCGAATTTTTCGTCCGAAATTTTCGCACGTTGAAAAATAAATACGACCTCACGTTTTGTTAATCACGTTTGCACACTGCCTCCGAAATTTTCGTCCGTCAAAAAAAAATTCGGATCGGGTTCAATTTTTTGCATTATTCGCATCCGTATAAAGCATTTTGAGATGCTTTGAGAAGGTGTTTTGACAATTCAGAGCCACCGTACAAGCGAAAGCCAAAATCCAAAATAGTGTCAGACAAATTAATACACTTCGTCTTGCAGCACAGCGCACTTTATGACAAACAAATTGTGGAATACAGAATATAAAGAACTGCTGTAGCCTATTTTTTATGCCTGGCGCGCACCTTTCCGATGCCGCAGTTCGGTGTGTGTGTGTGTGTGTGTCCATACCTCAGACAGTCTCTGTTCAGGATAAATTGGTTCACGGAAATTGGTGGTCTTTTTATTATGTGGATTCAGTATCACTAGCAAAGTATCAAACTGAGGCATTGACATCCTGAAATAAACTTTGAATCTCTCGAGATAATCCCGCAGCTCTTTGATAAAGAGGTGGAACCTTCCTCTCTGCGCAATCTAAGGATTGGATGGACCCAATATTTCCTTTTTCTTTTTTTAAAAAGAGAGAGGACAACAAAATCATCCTCACTACTTAAAGACATTTTGTATAGTTTTGCGAATTTTTTCGCAACGGATTAATTAAAACGCATCGGACTCAGTGTGCAAGGTCTCTGTGCGTGACGAATTTTTAAGATTGCGATTGTGAAAAAACGCATGCGAAAATTTCGGACTCAGTGTGCAGAGACCTTTATAATAAACCTTACTCTTAAAAGCGCTCTTTTATTTCCTTCTTGGACAACCAACCAATCACAATGGGGTCAGCCCCGCCTCCTCACTAAGACAAAAGTTTTTGTCTTTTCCTCGCTCAGAGTTGCTCTCAGATTGGTCCTGGAACACTTTTAAGCTAAGACTCCTAGTTAGAAATAATTTTAAGCTAAATTAGGAGCTCTCTAAAAGGATTCTTAGAATCTTTAGGAATACGGGCCCAGGCCTGCAACATAGGGTGGGTGTGTGAGTGAGAGCGTGAATATGGGCTCACTTAAAGGGATAGCTCACTCATAAATGAAAATTACGCCATGATTTACTCGCCCTCAAGCCATCCTAGGTGTAAATGGCTTTCTTCTTTCAGACAAATACAATGGGAGTTAAATTAAAAATGTGCTGGCTCCATTTTGAAGTAGGGATGTCACGATACCAAAAATCTAATCATTCCGGTACCACTAAAAATACATGACACTGTAATAATATTCCACTGGAAGTGAGTTTAAGAACCCATGTGCAGTCCAAAGTGATATCCAAAATACAAACAAATAAAGACGTGGCTTGATTTGACTTGATACAGGGACAATACTCGACTAGACAATAGGCTTGTTCAATAACTATCCTAGCCTGCCACCGGCTGGCGAGAGTAGCCGTTTGCAGTCGAGGCGGAATTAAAAGTGGAGACTTCAAGTCAGACGTTTTCTACTCGCGGTAGTGATGCTCTCATGATGTTTGCATACTCTTATCATAGATAAAGTGAATTAAATGCAATATTTGTCAAATACACAAATGTTTTTATGAGCAACAGAAACACTTTTTATATACTGCTTAATACAGCGCCATCTGTTCAAGAATAAAGTTCAACAAAAACATGTAAGCTACTAACTACCAATAACGTGGGGGTATATATGCTTTTATCAGTGTTTTTTGATAAACATGACTCAAGATAACAGTGCGACTTCACTAAAAAATAAACTGTTTTACTGTTATAAAAACACAGATTTGTGAGCATTATCGGAATTGAATTGTTAAAATAAACACGCAACAATTCACGCAACGTTTGTGTGTGTGTGTGTGTGTGTGTGTGTGTGAGAGAGATCATTCACAGCGCTCGTGCTTTCAGAGCTGCACGCTCTCATATGGAGTTAAATATCACACAATCCTATTCATATGGTTGCCGTCTTCCACGTGTAGTTCTTCTTCTTGAAAAAATGCTCTGCCTGCCCCCATCAGTTCCAGAAGAATTTCAGCCTCACTAGTCACCATAGCCTTCTGAAGTGAATCGATGTATTTGTGTAAGGAAAATATCCATATTTAAAACTTTTTAAACCATAGTTTACAACCCTTTGTCCTCTAGTAGGGTGTTTTGCATATTAATTTTGTTAGGTAATTTCTAGAACCTAGAATTTGTAGCTTGATGGAGCTTGATCTCCATACTGTCATACTAATCAGGCACACCAATATTACATTATTAATGAGAAAATCCTTTGAAGCCTGCAAACTCTAACCAGCATTAATGATTGATTGTTTTTAAAGATAGAGGTTCCTAATTGCTTCCCAAATAATTGTGGGCACATTTGTTGGGCTACACATCCTTCTAACAGACTTTAAAAAGAGGTGAAATAGTGCTGGAAAGAGGTCTTACAGATTTAGCTAATCAGCATTTGCATTCGAAAGAAGCAACATGACATATGAAAATATATCCAAATATAATATAATGTAGCTCAAGATATAATTGCAGTGTAGGGTCTCTCTAAATGCTCGGATTGGGGATCACACAAACATTTAAAAGCAACTTGAAACTGTGTACATGATTCCAGCTGTAGCTGAAAAGGAAAGATAGAGCAAGTTTAATAGAAAGTATCAAGAAAGATAATAGGGGCCCAGTGATTCTGATTTAACCTCTAAACTGAAATATATGAATAATGATCTAGAGAAGCTAAATGAATATCAGAAGTACTGTATAACTTGACATCGCATGAAACTGAATAGTCTAAAGTGAAAGTATTTGCATGAAGTTATTTCAAACTAATGAATCCCCAGTGTTTAACCTCATGGCACTAATTAACAATAATCACATAATTCCATCTCATTAATGGTAAAGTCATTTATGATTGGAGATCACAGGTGTGAATTGGGGAGAAATTGCTAAGGTACTTGCAACACAGAACCCATGAAGCTACAAACCTGACTCGCCACTTTCCCATCATCACAGCATGTGTTGCATTCACCGTTACTGCATTAAAAAAAGTGGGTCACTTCAGGGGTAAACATGGAACTCACTTGTTTTGAGACATGCATATTTCTACCTGTCACAATATGTTAAATACACAATCTTGTTACTTTTCTGAGCTTCAAATTATGTCAAATGAAATGTTATGTGGTGATTCATCTTGCAGCTGTTTGGTTTGGTTCAAGTCTTTTTTAAATGCTAGTGGAGAAAATCAATGGGAGAAATACATCTGAAACTGGTAAAAAAAAAAAATAAAAAAAAAGGCTGGTAAAGGTTTACATTGTTATGCTCCACTGTTGCCTGTGAAAACAGGTAAGCAGTAAGGTACGAAAAAGTATGCTGTAGTGTGAATACAGTTCAACAGCTTAATGGCATTAAGCATGCCCCAAAGCAGAGTGCCTGTGACTGTATTCAAAATTAAGACGCAACTCAGACGCAACTCCCGTTTCTTTTCTTTGTTTCCTGTGTTTACAGGTAAAATTATTTAAGTGTTTGTACAAATAGCATAATATTAGTTAAAGGGAAGTGTATGTTCTGATATAGTTTTGAAATAGATATACATTTTGAAAATCTGGCGTGTTAGTTGTTAAAAGTGTTGTGCGTGGCACAGAGACGATTCAAGTGATGTATACATTGTGATATAATTCTGTAAACTTACTATTTTTAACCAAGCCTGTTGTTATTTATTTATTTATTAAATAAATATCAGAAGATACTGAAGATACTGAAGCAGAAGATACTTTTTTCAGCAAGACAAGACAGAAAATATAATGCAGATACTGTGCAAGATGTGTTTTTACATACAGTGTACCAGGGCATGAGTCATCGATACAAAGATATTCGCAGTGAACTGAAGCCCCTGCTTACCGCTAATAATGTGACTGATGAGGCCATCCTTAGACATGTCAAGAAAAACACCAGTGATAATAATGAGATGTTTGGATGTTTGAGACAACCTCAGTGGCAGGGAAACGAGATCCGGCCACTGCAGTGGGACAACCAGTGACCGCAAAGCGAATGTCCCAAAATGATGCAACCTGCTCAGCACTGGCCAGGCCGAGGGGAAGGAAAATTATAGATCAAAGACTCACTAATCGGACAAAAGGAACTGAATTATCAAGCACAAAAACAGAGTATAAGGGTCAAGGAGCCAAAATTCCTGATACCTACCAGACAAAAGGCGACAAAATAATTAAACTAATTGGAAGAAAAGCACTTACCCAGTGTAACTTGAATGGACCCAGTGAGGGCACTGCTGGACACAGGGGCTCAGGTCAGCATGGTAGATAGAGTGTGGAAAGAGAGATACCTACCAAGTGTTGAGGTGAGGCCACTGCGAGACCTACTGGGGTATGAAAATTACCTGGAGGTCTATGGTGTTAATGGGGATCCTATGTAGGAGGTCTATGCTGTTAATGTCGGGAATCATACAGGCTGTGACGTAACTCTACTGCAGGGCACAGTCCTTGGAACAATACAGTGAATTAAAAAAAATAGTGGATTCTGGGAAAACAAGTGAAGCAAGCCATACAGCGAGTATCCAGACTGCAACAACAAAAGAGGGAGAGATCAACACTACCTTGTGGCATCCTCCTGTCGAATTAGGACATCTGAGCGAGAGTCAACGTGAAGTCGTACAGAAAATGTTGTATGAGGAGTCAGGTGTCTTCAGTAAGGGTGACGATGATATCGGATGCATTCCCAGTCTACAGATGTCCATTATCCTTCAGGATAAAATCCCTGTCCAAAGAGCTTATTCTGCTGTGCCAAAACCACTGTTCAGTGAAGTAAAAGGCTATGTACAAGATCTTCTAGCGAAAGGGTGGATTTGTCACGTCTAAATCGGCATATGCTGCTCTAGTGGTTTGCGTCAGGAAGAAGGATGGAAAACTATGGCTTTGCGTGGACTACTGTCTCCTGAATAAAAAGACCATTCCTGACTGACACCCGTTACCTAGAATACAGGAGTTAATTGATATGCTTGGGGGATATTCTTGGTTTAGTATCTTGGACCAGGGTAAAGCTTACCACCAGGGCTTTATTGCTGAAGGGTCCAGACATGTGACTGCATTCAGTACACCATGGGGGCTGTATGAGTGGGTCAGGATTCCATTTTGCCTGTCAAATGTGCCTGCTGCTTTTCAATGTAGCATGGAGGAGATACTCGATTCATTGAGGGATGAATGCTGTATACCATACCTAGATGATGTCCTGTGTTATGCAATGTCCTTCGTCGAACACGTTGAAAGCCTCAGGAGAGTATTAAGAGCCCTTCAGCACCACGGGGTGAAGTTGAAACCCAAAAAATGTGAGATGTTTCAGCGAGAGGTCAGATATGTGGGGCGCCTGGTGTCATCTTAAGATGTACGTGTGGATCCAAGGGACTTAGAAGCTGTACAATCTCTGACTCGCAAGACGCCTCTGTAGGAATTATTAATATCCCACATTGTTATTCATTATTTATTTTTGCTTTTAGGGAATCACTCTTACAAGTCGATGGTCAAATGATTAATTGCTATTAATCAGAATGTCCAACTTATACCAGGTTAACGATACCTTATTAACGACTTGTCCAGCAAGTAGTAAAATCAGCACGTTATTTCTTAACCATTGTATTTATCTCATTCGTGGCCAACGATAAAATAAACCAAATAGTTAACTTTAGTTATCTATTTCTTAGCTGAGCGTAGGTAAACGCGATCTTTGGCAAATAATTATGATCTGCAAAATCACTTAGCACTGACAAGAGGTTTCTTAATAAAATCAAAGTTTATTCACTACTCTAACACACTACTGACTAGACAACACAAAACAAAAGACATAAACACACACATTCGTTGCAATGAGTTGTTCTGATCTGAAGAGAGTCTTAGGTTCTAACTTAATGCTCGTTTCGACCTGAGGGAACTCATAGACAGAGAATTTTTTTATCTTTACTCTTAACAGATAGATATCCCAGTTTCAGCCAATTAAAGAGATTTTGCTAGCCTGTTTCTTCAGTTGTTTCCGATCGAACTCAGTCTTTTCGGTTGAAGACGTCTTTGTTGAAAACCTGACTCTCAGTCGAGATCGTTCTTTCCGGGTTCGCGACGGACCGTGCGCGGATTGGCTGCTCGTAGTTCGTCGTCACGGGATTACTCTTCAGTGGTTGGATGGCTTCGTGATGACTGAACAACGCTCTCAGGAAGACTTTCTTAGTTCTTAGCTTCAGATGTTGGTTTCTCTCAAAGTTTAACTGAGTCTTGATCTTGATTGCAATGCTCCGCCGTGATGTTAGTGGCCAGAAGCGCTCTGCAGCGCGTGAGCAGAACGAGAGATGAGCGAGGCGTGCGTGAGCCCTTCCTTTTCAGTTTTCAACTCCCCACTAACTTTCAGTTGTGCATCTGATTTTAACGGGCCAATTTGGGATCCGCCCATGGGTGCCTGATCCAATCGCAAGTGTTTCTGTGGGGCGTTTGATCCAATCGCAATTGTTTCTGTGGGGCGGAGCCCCGCCCTGCATAGCTGCCTGTCTTCTATGCATAAATTGTCCGTTCAGTTATTTAATCACATGAAACTTATTAACGGCAGATTTCCATTCATATTATGATGATACCTTGCAGAGAAAAGATCATTCTCATTCATCATAATATTATTCATGAGATTAGCTTTCTGATGAAACCAAACACTTATATTTTGATGTGCACAAAAATACATATATCCTTTGTATTCATTACGTGGTTAAAGCCATAGATGAAACAATCCTTAATTCTCAATCACCACATCAATCATGTGAAAATGAACAACTAGTGATCAGGAATACATTCTGGAAAAAGATTACATAAGTTCAAAATAACACAACAAGCTTATAAATGTCACAAACAAAAACATCCTTTAATATATATGTTGTAACTCTATGGTATATAGTGTTTTTGTTTCAGAGTATAATTTCAGTCGCAGAAACCAGTATAACTTTTGTTCCCTTTTAAACACACAATATCCTTAAGCCAAGCTGTGGCTCTCTTTGTCTGTTTCGATAGCCGGAGCAAACAAACAGGCGCATTCCTTTCTTGGGCAAAACGCGAGATCGTAAAATCTTCAAGATTACTTTCTAAGTGAGTTACTGCAGACTTTAATGGGAAGAGACTAGGGAGTGTTTTCAGTTTTTTTTCAAAGTCATCCAGTTTTTCATTTCAGTTTTTCTCTGTCCAACTTGGTTTATGATAACCAAGCAGTCTATTCTCGAGAGACCTTCAGCTGCTACTCCTTCACGTATATCCTGGGTTTTAGGGGTCTCCTGGATATTAGATGTTTATTTCAGCCGGCGCCAACATGTCTGGAGTGTGGTGTGTGCGTTTTATAATAAGACCAGTTCTTCTTACACCTCAGACAGTGGGGGATGTACGAAGACTACTGGATTTCCTCAGCTATTACCAAACATTTATCCAGGACTTGCAGAGTTGCAAAACCCCTGTATGAATTGCTGCAGAAAAAAAACAGGGGCTGACCAAAATGTGCATACCCGGAGGAAAGCTAAAGGACCACAAGTGCCCTCAAAGTCTCCAGTGGAGTGGACCAGAGAGCACCAGCAGACCTTGGAGAGGCTAATTGGTATGCTAAAAGAACCAGTGTTGGCATATCCAGATTTCAACCTACCTTTTACACTCCATACTGACGCATAAGAGGAGGGCCTGGGGGCTATCTTGTAGCAGTGACAGGAGGGAAAGTTGAGGGTTATCGGATATGGATCAAGAACACTGACGACCACTGAGAAGAACTATCGGTTACACAGTTTCAAACTTGAGTTCCTGGCGTTAAAGTGGGCTGTATGCGAAAAATTTAGGGACTACCTGTTTTATACTGTTTTACACTGACAATAACCCGCTGACATATGTGATGAGCACAGTTTTGTGATGAGCATGACTTTCAACTGGTCTCTAAATGCAATTGACACCATCTTCTCGACTAGGAAAGCGGGATCTGGAGAACCGGAATGTCCCGCTGGGACGTTTGCTGCTGGCTACACGATGGACGCATGGGAGAGATGGCGGATCGTGTGTCTGGCGGCTCTCTCCGTGGAGGACATTGAAGACATCTTCTTATTCGGAACAATGATAACTGGGTTTCTGCTATTTGGATTAGGCGTTGCCCTAAATTATCAGAAAATTAAGGAGACGGGACTGGCTGTCCAAAACCTCTCACGGCTGCCCGTCATGATGGAGTCTGTGGGCAGAGCGGTCGCCTCGGAGACTGAGGCGATTAACCGCAATATGGATTCAATCACGGCTAAGCTCTCGGCTTTGGAAAGAAAAATCGACGGACATGGAGATCAGAATGGACAATGAGAATAGCTGTGAAACTGGAAGACAGCTGTTCGCACTAAGACAAAACAATCTTATCTCTTTCCGGCTTCCCACAACAGAACGGCTTGGCAAGGCCGCTCTGGTATCAACTCTCCGGTGAATACTGCAGGGAGACGCTCTTTCTTCCATTCCCTCCTCCCAAAAACACCTTGTTATTGTCGGGCACTTGTGCTCTGTCCAAGGACGTTTCCATGGCAATTGCTATGTCGCATCACAACCTGCGAACTGAGTCGACTGGTTTGGAGTGCTGGCGAAACGGATTTCAAGGCATACGAACTCACACGAACTTACACATACACACACTCATACACCTCCCTAACCCCATCCCACGCCTTCGTCGCTTCATCCTGTCAGGCGTTAACGGGTCCGTGGGTTTGCGCTGTAATGGCGGCTGGCCGGATGGCTGTTTCGTCTGAACTAGGATTACTATGCAAGTTATGTTCCTGTGTTGACTGTGCTTTATGCTGAGGTTTTTTGTCTGTTCTCGCGCTGCGTTCTCTTCCAAGAACGCAGTGCGAGGACACTTTTTTTTCTCCTCTCTTTCCTCATGTTATGCTGTATTTCTTCTTCTCTATTGCATTTCGTTGCCTTGTACCTACATGTGCAATGACAATAAATTGAATCCAATCCAATCCAATCCAATACATAATTATATTTATAACTCAATTTAAAACAAAAAATTATCTCCGGGCAAGTAACTTTTATACTCAGACAAGTACATCACAAATGTACTTGTCTGAAGGACATCCACATGAGAATGCTTAATGTCAAGCCCCAAATTGAGGAGGATGACGACATAGAGAAGCATTAACTATCCATACTCGATCTCAGACAGATAGATCGAGTATGGATAGTTATACACTGTAAAACAAAATTGTGTAAAATACGGTAAAATACCGGCAGCTGTGGTTGCCAGAATTTCACTGTAAATTATATGGTGACAATGTGTAACACTTTACAGAATGCTTTTTGGCAACTGTAAATTTTACAGTTGAGAGTTGTTTGTTGTTTACGGTACATTACTCTTAAATAAAACAGATATAATGTAAACCTGTTTACAGCAATTTACTTTAAAAATAGCAGCTATAGATGTTAGCTTGTTTTACTGTAAACTACTTTAACAAATAACAAATATACTTTAAACCTACATACAGTCTATCTCTGTAAATAAATACAATACAACGGTATGAAATAATATAGTATTTTATTGTAAAGTTCAATTTTACAGAAAATTACCGGCAGCTGTGGTTGCCAGAATCTCACCGCAAAAATTACAGTATAACACATAAGGCATTACAGTTCGCTGCCATAGATTTTAAGTCAACAGTCAGTCAGGTTATTTTAAATTACTAAATTAATTATTAAATATCACCCATTGTAAATCAAGGTACAGACTATCATTAACAGACTTTAAAGAAAGAGTTTTCTGTTATAATAGTTTGAGCTGATCCAATAACTTGTCCAGTATACTCACAAAGAAAAACTGCATGTGTCCATAATAAATTAAGGATAACCAACGGTGGAATAAACATCAATCAGAGCAACTTGCTCTGGTTGAACAATAGTAACAAGTCCACACTTGACTGAAGATATGGGACTGAGTTGGTTCGAGAAACTGGAAACGTAAAGCTTGCATTGTTACGTGTACTACCTGAGGACTCACATGTAGTCACTGTGGACCAGCATAATCTCTCTGCAGGAAACAGACACAAAGACAAGTTAGATTAATACGGTCCATGAGCATTATGCCTACAAAGACATAAGTATTCTTTTGTTAAACTGAATTCCAATGAACCACACAAAAACAAACAACACTGGCCACTCTGACAATCAATAGAGTATCAGGGCAAAAGATTGAAAGACATCTCAGCACCTAGGTAATCACAAGCATTTGTTTCACATCTGTCAGCTTGCAGCCTAAATACACAGTTGCCTCCACTCAAGCAATCCGACAATCATCATATGTGTTACAAATCATCAGACGATACCAGTTACTAGCCAAATGCATAAAGGTGGTGAAAATTTACTGAACTACCACTACTTACCAATAATTATCCTTGAGACTGGTGTCTGAATTACTGGCTCCAGACTTTACTGAAGAGAGGTGGGACAGAGGCTCTTTCAGACAGGTAACACTGTTCTGAAAACTGGAATTTTGAGCAGGTGTTGTCATTGTTTCTTCTTGAAGAATCATAAATTGCCAACAGATTGTGCTCTGACATGATCCTCTCTGCAAGCCAAAAAAAATTAAAATTATAACAGTAATAATAATAATAAATACACCAACTGACCGGCTAGGGACCAGAATCAGACAATTTTCAGCATGCTTCGACTGGACCGGTGATCGGCCAGTCAGTCTCACATTGTTTCCTTGTTTTACTAAATAATGTACACAATGTTTCCTCATGATAAACAGTTTTACATCACACACTGTTGTAAACACGCAAATGCATGCTTGACCCGCAACAACATGAGACTGAGTAAATATAATTTGGAATATTATGAAAAGATTGTGATTGCAATGAAAGACTGAAAATTGTAGTACAGCAATTTTGTCCATATCAATGACAATAGAGTTACAATAGATGAGCAAGTGACCAAAAGGTAACGTATGATCTGACAATTATTGATGCAGGGCAGTCCCAGTTTAAATCATATAAATCAAATGTACTCATTGAAGCTCAGTGTTGATAAAGCTTAAGAAAAATTAGAGACTTTGTTAAGGAAAGGGTTAAATGATTTAGTAGTACTTAAAAATTGTTTGGTAAAGAAGTCATTAATGTACGCTGAATAGTACAACTTACCGCTATTTATAAAGGTATCTAATCCAAAAGGAGACTTGCAGGAAAAAGAAATTGATGAGGACCATGTCACGTACAACCTCTTGTAGACGTAAGAAAGAAGAGATAAAACAAAATACATTGTCCTAAATAAGGCTAATTTGTTTCAAGCATGTCTTTCAATCTTCTAAATGCACAGTTTATAAATTACATGTAATAAATACATGGCTATATTCAGTGAAAAACAAACAGCTTTGCCTCACAAATGGCTCACCTGGTAGAACACAACACATATTGCAGCGACCAAAGTTTGATTCCACGCAAGGCCTGGTGCTGCAATCCTGGTCTTTTTTCACTGTGTTTCTAGTAGTTGCAAGAAGATACAGTAAGCAAATAACAACACCAGCCAATATATATATAATATTTTCTTACATGAGCGCAAGCTCCTTCAGTAAAACAGATGATCTTACCACATACAATGACACATGGTGTCACAGGCAAGCTTTCCACTTGTACTTCCTTTGCCGTACAAGTTTCTTCAACATAGTAGAAGAGGTTCTCCTCTTTTTCATTAAAATAGGACAGTAGGAGGAGCACCAGATCCTTAACATCTTCTGAGCAGCCCTCCAACTGTCCTCTCAAAATTTTCAGCTTTGTGACAGCCTGCAAAACTTGTTTGCTCTTGTCTGCACAAACAACTCTCATGAAGTCCAGAACACAAGTCTCTTTTAGTGATACACCAGTAAGGTCATGAACGTGAACCATCATGCCAATCTCCTTAAACAAAAAAGGCCACTCTTCCATGAGTGATTGCAGATCTGTTCCACTGTTTATTGCTTCACGCTGGGAAAAGTATGTGCACTTCATAAGAGTTTTTACCTCCTCTGGACTGATGGTTGCCTGTTCACTGAGCACCTTCAGTTTGTCTTTTTTCTCCTGTTGACTTTCCAGTGTCTCACTCACTGGCATGAATTTCATGTCCCACTGTATGCAGCCATATGTGTCCTGAACAGCTGCCCTTCGTTCAGCTGGGATTTCATCTGTATCATACTCATCTGACACCCGTTTGCACTTCAAAATCCGTGGTACTGAAGACCGCTTTACATTTTCAATTCTTTGAGAGTCCAAAAACATATTCAGACAAAAAATTAATACCCATTGCTCATGACGATACATTGAGGTCTTATGAAGCAAAATGATCGATCTGTGCAAGCAATTGAACATTATTTACCTCAAATTCACTGTGTGTGCATATTGTCCTGAGAGCAAGCATTTACGTTGAACTGGTGAACACTGTATCCAATCACAGACATGATCTTTGCTTCTGAAATGCATATGGCCAATCAGATGCATTTCTGATCATCCATTTGCATCTGTTGCTCACAAATGTGGCCATTCACATGCCAGAAGTTGCTCACAAATGTGGCCATTTGCATGCCAGAAGTTGCAAACATGTCTGTGATTGGCTACAATGCTCACCAGTTGAATGATTGTTGATTGACCAGTTGACCAGTTGAATGACTAAATGATTGTTCTCAGGGCTGTTTCCATACGCTGCCAATTTGAGGTAAAAATGTTATAAATAATGTTCAGTTTCTTGCACAAATTGATTGTTTGGCATCATAAGACCTCAATGTATCATCATCAGCCAACGGGTATTAAGTTTGTTTTGTCTGTATATATATTTTTTTACTCTCAAAGAGATGGCTCCCTTGGACTGCCATTATATGAATCACAGAGGGTCGCGGATTCAACTAAAAGTCTTAGACCGGAGCCAGAGGAACGAGGGAGATGATGAAGCAGAGCTGGAAGAGAGGAGTTCCGTGGAGTAGGCAGGGGGACGACTGACCAAGGCGGAGCCGGAGGGATGAGGGAGCCCGGCGGAGCTTGTGGAATGAGGGGCCATGGTGGAGACGAGGAAGCCAAGAGCCAAGGTGGAGCCGATGGGTTGGAGGACCGAGGTGGAGTCCGGGTCTCGAAGGCTGGAGGCGAAGACTGGGGATCCTCCAACCCCAAGGTAGCTGGTCGCAGGAAGTCCCGAAGCGCAACCGACCCACCGGACATGGCGTGCTGAGGGTGAGCTGAGGGGCCTTCCTGAGGCAGCTGAGAGAGGGCTGATGGCTGGTACAGAGGAGGAGGGAAAGGGAGGCTGGGAGGGAACCTCCTTAAGACATTCTTCGAGGAGCTGGCTGAGGAAGGAGTACAGGACGGAACCAGCAGGGGCTCTGGAGAGCATGGGGAGGTGGATGGGAGCAACGGGGAAGGGAGAAGCCAGAAATCCTCCTCACACAAACAGTCCAACAGCTCAGAGTCCAGTAACAGCTCACCCTAAGTGGTGGGAGTGTGGGCAGGGATTTACTCCATTCCCTCGATCTCCGCTATAATTCCCACGATGCACGATGTTGCTGGCTCACACACCTGGTCAGTCGCATTGAGTTCAGGCTCCGGGGCGATGAGTGGCTCTGTCACTTTAAGTAGAATTGGCTCTATAATCGCGGCCGGCTCGTGCTCTGCGGCTGCGGTGGGCTCTGGCGAACACTCCGTGCAGCGAGATGTGAGGGCAGGCTGGGCTCTGGATCGGGAGTGGGGCTGGAGCTGTCCTCAGCAGGACCGATGGAGAAAAACAGTCCATTATTCTCCAGCACCCACTCCACACAAGCGGCGAAATTCTCCTTGGGACCGTTCGCTGGCAGGCGTGCCTTACACCGCTCGCTCAGGTTGGCGATGTAAAAAACACAGAGCGAGTGGTCAGGGAAGTGGGTAAGCAGTGTTGGGAAAGTTCATTTTCTACATGAACTAGTTCAAAGTTCAGTTCACACATTTTAAAATAAACTAGTTCAGTTCATAGTTCATAATTCAAATTTTTGGAACTAAGTTCGCAGGTTCCAAAATGAACTAGTTCATAGTTCTTTTATTTTTTCCAGTATGTTGCTGCAAGCTGTTACCCTAAGAATACTGGCATTTTCCAGTTGTTGCCCCCCATTCAGTCCACACTCGTATCCAGCTGCAGCTTTCACCCTACAGTATATTCTCAGAAACATGAGGAAGAACGTGCTGCTTGAATGGTTTTTTTAATGAGGAATTAAGAAACAATCTGAGGTAGGAACCAGGCTGAGGTAGGAAACAAGGATGTACCTCAAAGCGCAAAACATTTAAACATTGATTTTCTTCTCAGTAAGTCACTTTTCAATTTTTTGTAAATGTATTTTTTACTTTTAGTTGTTTGCCCAAAGAAAAAGAACAGATCTAGAACTTGGGTAATAAAAGTGAAATATTTAGACCAAATGAATGAGAAAAAAACTAAACAAAAAAAACCCTCAATAACTTAAAAAGAGTCAATCAGAGTCCAAGGCCATGGACATAAATAACTCAAATAATAATAATAATAATCATCAATGGGGAAAAAAAAAGTCCAACACGTGCTGGGCCAAGGACAGTGTTACTTTCTATCCAGCTTGAAAACCCCTTATCTGAATGAAGATCCTCTGTCACTGGTCCCAGTGGTCTCTCCCTGCTAGATCTGCTGTGTCTTGCTTCCTGTAAAAACAAGATATGCTCTGTTATTTTTATGCAGCTCACCTCTGCACACCCACACACTCATCTCCATTGTACTTCTATAGCCCAATAAATAGGTCAGAACAATATTTAAGATACCTTCAGATCTTTTTGTTGGCATTCAAGATCAGCTGCTTCTCAAAGTTGGCATCTCCCAGTCGGTTTCTCCTGGGCCTGAATGAGACGAAACATTAAATTTTAACATCATGATTATTGTGCAAAAAATGGTAACAGTAATCTGTATTAAAAGGAATTGTGTACTGAGGCAATCACTGAAATAATTTGACCAAATTTTATATTGAAAACCACAATTACTATTAGCTACATAAGCAGCATTAAAATAATATCACCAAGACATAACTATGATTGAGGGTAGGTATTTACTGTACTTATGACCAAAGCATATTAATTATGGAATATAATCACAGTTTGTCCATACCTGAATATTAGACCACCGATGCTGAAGAGCCTCTCTACTGGAGCGCTTGAGGGCAGTGCAGTGTTGTGTTTTATGAACAGCCTTTTGAGCTTTGAAAACTGCATGTATTCTATACAATATGCCGTTTCAAGTTTGCTGTTGACGTTGTTGATGTGCGGAGTAGCTTCTTGAGACCCGGCGGGCACAGTTTACACAAAAAGGTAAGATTTTCCCACCTGGATCATCACTGACCTTTTCAAAAAATTATTTTAGTTGGACATATGAAGTTTCATTCATCATTGAGACAGCAGTAGTGCCGCTGCCTTCATCGGATTTTGCCTCCATTCATTCTTCGCAATTTGATGACGCATGCGCGGTGCGACTCTGTGGTGGCTGGTGTTGCCAGATCTGGTCTTTCCCCCTATATAATAAGGCTCGTTTTAGATTGTGTTGTAGCGGTTGTAGCCTAGATATTGTAGAGTCAGTGGTTGTAGCCGGGATTTTGCCTGGCTCCATGGAAATCTGGCACTCTCTAGAACAAAATTGAACTACGAGAGAACGACGTTAATAAACGCCAGAATGAGCGCGTGCACGTTCATCAGGCAGAATTACAGCACGTTCAGTTCACGTTCACCCAGAATATGAACGAGTTCAGGCACAACACTGTGGGTAAGGCACGCCAGATCGAAAAAGTCCCTAGTATGGTCCTCCAGCGAACGGTCCATCTGCTCCAGGCACAGGAGTTGGACGGCGGGTAGGTCCATAACAGGAGAGGGAAAAAACAAAAACAAACAAAAGAAAAACACCGCTAAATATTCTTTGTGGGTCCACTATTCTGTTACGTGGTGTATGCTACAAGAGCGCACGACGAAGGCAGGTATACAAATAATAGTCTTTTAATAGTATCTCACGGAGGGAACAGGAAATCCAGGAACATGAAGTAGCAAAACACAAAGGTTAACGTATAATAGCGGACAACGGAACTGGGGAGAACACAGGCTTTAAAGGCTGAACACAATCAAGGGGAAACAGAAACAGGTGTGGAGCTAATTAACTAATAACCATAGGAACAAACTAGAAAGGCTGAACACAGACATAACTAAACAAAAACAGATCATAACTGTGACAATAACGTTACTGGGCGCGCTAAAATGACGCTAACTGAAATATAAAATGACGTCAACAGGTAACGTTCCTAGAGTACAAGTGAGTGCAAGAGAGTCTTATTGCTCATTAGTGAACGATAATCTCTTACTTCTCACATTCACAATTTTAAAGTACCCTTCTGAATTTTTTTTTAAATACTACGAAATTATTAGTGTTGCATTCACCACTCCCATGCAGATCAAGCTGTGCAGTTCACGTGACCTAGATGGTCTTCTTGCTGTTTCGTGCTTTCAATAAATATGTCTCAATGCCGCTTCCTAGCACACTATTATAATATAATAGATAAGTAAACTATTATAATAAATAATATGTAATTATATTATAATATCTTAACTAATATTATAATACAACTATTATAATATAATAAATAAATAATAACCACACAAATTTTCATAATTTTCTTATGAGGAATACATGGATAGGCCTAAGCCCTTTTTTTGTTTTGCTTGTTGTTGCAAATCATTTCTATTTGTGTCCTTTGCTTATTGTATTCCATTTTAATGTATAGTCTATAGTGATAATTAAGTATTAATAATATGGAAAATCAAATCACTGTTTTTAAAATATGATAATATAAAAGACAAGATATGTGCAAACATAACAGGAAAATAAAACACACACACACCCAAACAGCAAGCACGGACCACCACAAATAATTCCTGACTTTGCTGCAAAGCAGTCTCTTGACTGTCCTCAAGAAATTCATATTTTTGTTCTTTGTTTTGTTTTCTATCACATTTAGCATTAGCTATCAGAATAGACCCCTATTTATAGAACATTACACAAAAGTACCCTATACAGTCAATTAGAGTCTATTAAAACATGTTTTACCTTAAAATTGACTTTTTTAACAAACATAAACCATTTAACTAATTTTTACTGTAGAATTTAAATTACGTGTTTGTTGAATCGTGAAAGGTTTTATATTGTAAATTTTATAGTACACATCAACAAAATGTGTATTTTACATAGAATAATACTTTTGCTTTTAGGGTAATTGCTTGTGAAGTTTTGGTATTTTCCCATGAATTAAAAAAACCAAACATATTTTTACAGTAAGAATATGTGTTATTTACGTACAAGAAGAGAAAATACTAAAGTTATGTACCATTTCTTAATTTACAGTAATGTAATGTATGAAATACGGCGATTCATTTTTTTTTTTTTTTGGTTTATACAGTCTTTTACTGTTGCTATTTTACAGTTATTTACTGTAGTTTTCACTGACATTTTTTACAGTGTAGGAATATATATCCCAGCTATAGGAACCTAGGTGTGCCATTAAATAGCAATCTTTCATTTTGAAAGTCATGTTACTGGCATTTGTAAAACTGCATTTTTCCAGCTTAAAAATATATCTAAATTACAACCTATGCTCTCAGTGTCAAATGCAGACACGTTAATTCATGTATTCATGACCTCAAGATTAGATTATTGTAATGTTCTATTGGGTGGTTGCTCTTCATGCTTAATAAACAAACTCAGCTGATCCAAAATGCAGCAGCTAGAGCTCTTACTAGTAGTATGTCCAGGAAGTGTGACCATATTAGCCCGGTTCTGTTAACACTGCACTTGCTTCCTATTAAACATCTTATACATTTTAAAATCTTTCTAATTGCTTATAAAGCCCTGAGTGGTCTAGCTCCACAGTACTTGAGTGAACTCTTAATGCATTACAGTCCTTATTCTGAGGTCACTGTAGCCACCCAGGTCCAGTCCATATCCAGATCAGATGATCACTGCAGTCACCCAGATCCAGTCTAGATGGTGGATCAGAACCTGGATGATATCATTGAATCAACAATAAACTGACTTTAACTGGACAATGTCCTGTTTACTATTGTCCTCTTGCATTATCAACACATATTTTTCCTGTTTAACACATGAAATCTGCTTGACAATCTAAAAGATTGGGGAGGGAGAAAGATGAAAGAGTCGGTTGCTTGCTGACTCTTGCTGTATCTGTGCAGCTCTACTCATAAAGTTACCTGCCAAGCAGCATAGCCCTTCTTAAATCCTAGTCAATAAACTGGGGAGGGTGACAGTTTTATCTGTCAGGCTCAACCTTACAGATATACTCAAAGGAGCATAGTCCTCCTTTAATCAAGCTGTACACTTCAGCAGTACACTTTAGGAAAGCCTGCCACAGAGCATAACCTTACTTCTTCACCCAGTCGACAACATGGGGTTCAACCCTACAGATTACTCCAAAAGCTCATTCTGTGTGTGGCTATGATGGGAGGATGAGGCAGACTTAATTGTAACATCTGCCTCTACTGACTCCACATCTAGTTCTTCAGAACTAGAAGTGAGCAGCCCACTTTCATCCAACCTGGAAGAAGCCACATTGCAGGCTTCTGGATCAGACATGAGATAGGGAGCCAGTGGGAGAAGCAAAGGAAGCCTCTGTCAAGCACCTTTGCTAGCTCCATCTGAGATCCCCACGATCACAGTTGACATGCTGCCTTAGCAGACACAGGGCTGTAACCACAAGGCTCAGAAGCCTGTCTCCTATCTCTCACAAAGACAGGCAGGTGAGAGCAGAGCTTTTTAACCAAAAAATGCACAGATCCAGCCCCCTCGAAGGCTGAATGTGCATGTTCTACTCTCAAACAGATCACACACAAGTTGTGTGCAATTCTAGGCATTTCAACGAGGACCAGTGTTGGGGAAAGTTACTTTTAAAAGTAATGCATTACAATATTGCGTAACTAAAGTAACTAATTACGTTACTTAGCTACTTTTTCTGGAAAGTAATGCGTTACGTTACTTTTGCGTTTGTTTTTAATATAAGAAGTTGTATTTATAGCAAATGTAAAAGCCCTTTCACACCAAAAAGTGTAATGAATAAACCTCAGGCTGAAGGAAAAGTAATTTCACGTCTGTAAAGTAGAACGCAGGATAAGGTGGTTCAACACACTTCAGCAATAAAAAAAAACAATGAAGCACAATTATTGTTTGCTTATTAGTATGGTTGAACTGGATCATCAGAGGTCAGCAGCAAAGACGTTGATTAATAAAATGGAATTAGATACATTTCTGTTATTTAACATTTAATTATTGCAGGTTTGCGTCATTCTGAGTTTGCATTTCACTGTTTTAATTCATTTTGGTAAATACTAAATCTGTTTTTTGCGAGTGGGATGAATTAATGCACATTCACACTCAGTATAGTACTACATTAAAAGCATGTTCACACAGCGCACTGTCAGTAAATAAACTTTTTTGAAAAAGTAACTCAGTTACACCACTGCCTCTTTTCCTTTTCATGTAGTTCAGGGAACATACATGCATTACAAACAAAAAATTATATCAAAGAGTATAGCCTCTTTTCATTTTCATTTTAACATATTAATAGATTATCAGAATGCAGACCTGTTAGATTTACCCAAAGGGAATTATATCTTTTTAACCACTACAGAGACATCGGAGCCAGTGGCAAATGACAGAAGGACTAGCCGAGTTGAGGCTGCTCTCATTGAGAAATGTGAGCACTGAGCGCCCGCTGATCTCTTGGAGCTCACGTCTCCAAATTCGGCGAAGCACATTTTCAAATAGACGCTGTCTTTATAAATAAACCGCAGATTTGACTTTTAAACAACTACATTCTCGCCTGAAATACTTTTAAAACTACATTTCATGACACAATAACAGTAATATTTTTTTTTAATTATGCGAATATATGGTGGTTGAAATACAATGCTGTGTGAAATCAGCATGTTCAGCTCCCAAGTCCCGCCCCCGAAAGTTCCGGATCTTTGAAAAAGTACTACCTTACGAGCAAGGACTTTCTGAGGGGCAAATTTGTGCCTGGAACTTTATTTAGATCCTGGTCCCTGCGGTGGAAACACACCGAATACCGGCCCAAAGTCCCTAGTTCCTGGGGAAAGTTCCTGTGATGGAAATGGGGCTATACAAGTGGCTTTCTCAAGACAACAAAGCTGATGACATGTAATACAGGTGTCCTTTTATACATTAAGGCTCTTTATGTGACATCATCAACTGGTGTCAGTTGTTTTTTATGCCCTTCACTCACTAACTTTCCTTCGTCTATTTGGCATTTAATAAGAAACATCATATAGATATATTGCAGATGAGTAAACACTCTAAAAAAATACATCTTGCAGATGTAAATGCATACGTCAAATAGATGCGCATGTGCTATCAGGTTAAGAGTGGGCATAATTTAAACACAATCTGTGGTGACGTCACAATCCTGTTGCACTGTGGTCTATGGGTCAGCCTAAAGTGTACATTTAAAGTAGACTCACTCCTTCAGTCAAAATCGTAGAATCGAGGGTCTGTCCATGTAAACTTTCCCTTCACAAAGTACGCAACTGGGAAATGGAGAAGGCAAAGGGGATTCACGAGTGTGTGTCTAAAAGAGAAGTGGAGCGCAACCTGGGTTCCGTAGGACACAATGAAGTTCCCTAGGAAAGGAAAGTGTTCTCATGCACAGCATCGTGTTTAAAACAATATGCAGTTAATATAGTTAATTTTTTTTTAAATTATATTTCCTCACACACATACATCTTATCTATCAGTATGAGAAAATGTTTGTTTTCGATCTTTTGGTTTGAAAACACGATTCATGGCACAGCAGACATTTGCAAGTGTCTTTGCAGCGCAACTTGAAAAACATACAGTACCATACCTGAAACAGAAAACTTAATGAAAAAAATAATAACTCTAATAATAATAATAATAATCCCTCTGCACTTTGGAAAGTGGGCTTCCACACACCCACATATCACTTAACATATTTATTTCCCATATTAGAAGATATCCTTTGACAGCGGAAAAGATGTGGTCTCAAAATGAAAAGGGAATGTTGCAGTTCATTTAGCTGAATATAATGGAATAGTTTTGACGGTATATTGTTTATAGTGCTGAGGGTGATGCACAATGATACACAGATGTGTACATTAAAGCAGTCACAGTAGTGCTTTATCGTAAATAAAAAATCCACAATTGTTTTTAGACTTCCTGTACTAGGGTTGCTATCATTATGGTAGTAAAAGGTTTATTTGATTATATTGCAAATTTTAATTTAATATAGTTATATTTTTTTATATGTCAGTAACATATCCATATCCTATTATTTTTGCGTTTATGTGCTAAAATACATTTGTCATGTTTAACCTTGTTCCGTGCTAAATGCAACAAACATTCAAAAATTTCATGAGTTGTTTTCAACAGATTTAAGTGTTTGTGCTGGTATAGAAGAGAGGGAGACTTTAATCCTGATTACACACATGCTCCACCATTCAATCCTCCCAACAAGATGGAAAACACTGAACCATCAACCATAATCTCACATCTTACAATCTACTGACACACAGTAGTAACAGCATGCACAAAGCATATGGGTGAATTTAATTATCCAGAACAATTAAAAATTATTTTGAGACAGAAACATGATTGGAACCACAAATATAAATCTAAATATAGCACAGTATATGTTTGTATCTTCTCTGCTCCATGATAAAATCAGCTTCACGTGAATGTAATTTTTTTTTAGGAATTCACAATAACCTTGCATATAGTCTGCAGTAGAACGTCATTGATTATTAATATATTCACTGAACCTCAGTAAACACAAAGTGAAGCTGGGATGCTCAGCTTTGCAACTGCCTCAAATCTAAGGCAAAATCACATGATCTCATATAGGGAAAACCAGGAACCTCCGACAACATGACAACATGATTTCAAGCTTTAGCAAGGTGTCATTCAACAAGACAATGATCCACAAGGCAACTCAAAAGTTTGCAAGCAAATCAACTAAAGAATGGCTAAAACAAATGGCTGTTTTCCTGACCTTAAGCCAATTCAGATGCAGTAGGATAACCTAAAGAAGCCTGTGCTATATCAAGACAACACAAAATACTGATACACCGAGACGAATTTGTGTGGACGGATGGTCCGAAGTTAGTCAGAATTATACTCAGCTTTTGATAGAGGTTTTGTGCTACAGTAGGATCTACAAGTTACTAAATTTAAGTCTTATTTGTACAAAATTAAAATGTGGAAAGCACAACCGTCATCAATTTATTCAAATTGTGTGTGTCTGTAATAGTTAATTTAAGATCAGACCATATGGGTAATCAAGAAATCCAGCAGCCATTATGACTGGGAAGTGTTCACATCTGCTTAAGTTGCGACATACCAACCTTCCATTAATACTGTTTCAAACACACCAAGCCTTAAGTGAGAATACCATCTTGACAGCCGTTTATGAGCACTATACATTTATATTGCACCATTAGCAGAGGGTTTCACAGCAATGCCACAGAATAACTATTTTTGGTTTTCCAAAGAACCTTTAAGTGATTTTTTTCTTCTTAATTTAAAGAACACAGTAAAATTCTTCAGAACCTTTTGTGAAATGGTAATGTTCCATGGATATTTAAAGTACTTGTTGGAACCATAGATGCCAATGAAGAACCTTTATTTTTGTAAGTGCAGGGTTTAAAAATAAAAATAATCAGTGTACACTTAAATCTCTGGGCTCATGGCGTTCCAGACACTAATATTTTAACAATTCGTAAAATCACTGTCTGGCCAACTGAGATTTTGGTATGGAGATAAAGATCAGAATCATGCATTATTACATTGTCAACGCATATAAATACTGTTTGTTAATTTCCTTTGGTATGCGCTAGAGTGCTTTGGACACAGAAATGACGGCATGTGAGATCAGGCAGTCTAGTGGGTAGTGTTTCTGCTGAGGCAGCTTTTTTTTTTTTTTTTTCCCAAGACAATTAGAATCACGAAATGGGGGGTGATAAAATGAGATACTGTGCAAACAATCAAATTTTGATCTCTCTGTTCTACCCTTGGTCTAGTTTTTGTTACATATTGCGGGGAAAAAAAATCTAATTGCATGGAAAATAATGACAAGGACATTATTAAATAAAAAAAATAAAAAACTCATTTTGTGGTACTTTCTAGAATATACTTTTAATACCATTGTTTCTCCAGACAGATTTCAGGAAAATTAATCCTTACAAGTGAGGAAAAACTTATTTTGAAATTCCACTGAAATGGAAAGTAGGAGTGTCACGATAAACCGATTCTGCAATTTTCCAAATTCAAGAGAGAATCACAGAATCGATTCACTAATCGATTTATCATGACACCACTACTTACAAGCATTCACTGAAGGCACAGTCAAACACAAACTATCTTGAATCAATGAAAAGTCATTTGGGGGATAGACCTTTTATGTGCACCGTTGGTAATGCACAGATAACAATATGATAAATTACTGATAAAATATTTTATCTACTGCATGACAACCTTTTGTGTCTGCACTGTGTTAAAGTGATATCATGGATGTCCCCAGGATGCTCATGAACAGGAATTACTACAAGGTAACCAAGTCTTGCTAACCAAACCATAAACTATAAAACTATTTCAGTACCAAAACCTGTAACTGAAAAATTAGATGTGATTTTATACATGCAAAAAAAAAAAAAAAAAAGGAAGGAAGAGGGAAAACAATATGCCTTCAGGGCACAAGCACAGCATCAGGTGACAACGTTTATAGCTGACAAAAAGAAAGAGAGACACAAAGCCTTTCAGTGTTTGAAATGAGGCATTTTTCAAACTATAACACTGGGTTTCTACAGCCTGCGATCATATTTCTCCTGGCAGAACAACACACAATGTTATAACAGTTATTTTACTTTATGTTTCCAACAAAGTCTCTTCCTCCTATGCAATGATCATCCATAGGTACAATCAAAAAGCCTTTATAGTCTTTATATGAGAAAAGGCAGCCTTGTAAATATCGTGCACATTGTCAGTCTATTGTAAACAAGGACGCACAGAGCTGTGTAATTGCACACATGAGCTCAGGCTGTTCAGGCTGGATGTGCATCTGAGACAGATCTCCGTTCATGTGAGGTCAATCATCAGCAAAAGTGATGCGCCCAGGCCCCTCACTCTTCATCCAACGCCTGTAGCGTTTCCATCGTGAGTCTGTGGCCATCTTCATCTTCATCTCTTCCTCCTGCTCCTCTTTGTAGGCCTTAATATATCATAAGCACACAGTATGAGCAGTTATTCTGGAGTTCTTACAGACATACTAACACCACTTAAACTTAATATCATGAAAACAAGTATATCATAATTTGACTTAAGGAATGTTTATACTGAGTTATACACTGATGAGCCATTACATTATGACCAACCCCAGCTAAGAGCAATGAGTCCACCTGGCAACCAAATGGTGCCACAGGTGCAATTCACAGAGCAGTATATATACCACCCAAGGACCAGCTTTCTGTCAGTAGAGTGTTCGGTGTCAAGAGTGGAAAAGCTGCCGACTTATCAGAATTTGATAAAGGACAAATTGTGATGGCATGGCACTTCAGAACTTGGATCTTGGAAATGGCAGTCACCAGCAGCTACAACAGTGGTGACCAGGGCAATGTATCACAGCTCGTCGCAGCCTTCTGCGTATGAGCCTGTGTAGTCGACGACCCAGCCGGTTCCCCATGCTAACTGCACACCATCGGCAACAATGCATTAAAGGGGCCCAAGATCATCAAGATTGGACCGTTGATGATTGGTAGAAAGATTCAAGATTCCTGGTGCATCATGTCGATGGCCAAGCACATATTACCAAAAGAGGCCATTAGGGCTGGGTTTTGCCACAAATTTCATGATTCGATTCTCATTCATTTGATTCGATAACCTATTCGATTCAATATAAATTATTTTGGATATGTATCAAATTTCAAAATGTATCAAAATGCCAAATTTTCTCAAGAAAAAAAATATTGACTAATGTTAATGGATTTCCCATTGCCACTTTTCGAGCCGAGGTGCTAAAGCGTTCTGTCACTCCACCTTAAACAGCACCAAAACGGTATTTATTGTTTGAATACTGTAATCCTATGGACAGAATCTGAAATCTGAGATTTTGTTTCAGGTCAAAAGAAACAAAGCACAAAGCTTATTGTGATTTATTGGATAGGAGCCACTCTACAACGCTCATTTTATTGACCGAAAACAAATTAGACTAATCGATTCTTGGGATTTAAGAATCAACATCATTCAAAAAAATAAGAATTGATTCAAATCGAGAAATTTATTTTTATTTTATTTTTGGGTTTCTTAACCAGTTGCTTATTACCATGCATATTACTAGAATATTAGCCATTTATTAGTAGTAATTAAGCACATATTAATGCATTATTCTACATGACTGTAAGGTCTGTTTTGGGTTTTGTTTCATGCTCTTGTTTTCGTGTCTTTTATTTTGAAGTTTAGTCTCGGTTCCTGTTTGTGTCTTGCTTCCCTTACCCTAATGTCTTCTTGCTATTAGTTCCCTTGTTCTGTGTGTCATGTTCTGTTTGGTTCTCTTGTTCATTGTGTCATGTCTTCATTGGTTGTTTCATGTCATGTGACCACCACTGTTTGTTATAAGTGGCCTTGTCTTTGCCTTTGGTTCTTGTCATGTATTAATGTTGTTACCTGCTGTCGGTGAGTCAACTTTGTTTCATGCCACGTCTAGTCTGTCCATGCCATGCCAAGTCTGTTCCACACCAAGTCTGTTTCATGTCAAATCTGTTCAAGCCAAGTCTTCATTTGGATTGTTTGTATTTTGGATCTCACCATTGTAAATAAACTGCACTTGGGTTCATCACTACGCTCGCCTCCAGTGGACTCCTTACAGAGACCTTATTCTACATCCCTAATCCTACCCAATACCTAAACTTAACAACTACCTTACTAACTATTAATAAGCAAATTTGGAATTTATTGAGGGAAAGTTGTAGTTAATAGTTAATAAGTGTTTCCTATTCTAAAGTGTTACCTTTTTTTTTTACCTAGCCCTAGAAGCTATGACACCTGGATGCACTGTGAGGCAGAAACAGGCTGGATATGCTGTGGGCAATGTTTTCTTGGGATACTTCAGGCCTCATTATCCAAACAATTCCTGACAGCTGTCAGGTATCTGACCAAGCGCACTCATTCATGGCAACTCTATTCCCTGCCAGTGATGGCAATTACCTACAAGATAATGCACCATGCCACACTGCCAGGATCCAGAAGTGGTTGGAGGAACATGATAGTGAATTTCTGTTAGTGCCTTGGCCTTCAAATTCACCCAATCAAACATTTGTGTTCACACTACATCACCACCACCCCGCAATGTATAGGAACCGGAGTACCTCCTGTTGACATTGTGGTACCAGATACCCCAGGAGACCCATCTCCATCTCATCAGATCAATGCCTCGCCACATGGCCAATGTTTTGCGGGCTAAAGGTTATTAGGTAGATGGTCATAATGTAATAGATCAATAGTTCAGCTATTTACTTCTGCAGATTGTTTTTAGGCTTCAAAACTACATAAAGGTTGCTTTTATTTGTGAAGTTTTTAATGATGAACCAAATGTGTAAGAATTAAATGTTTTTGGTCACTGAGCTTATTTTCTGCAATAATCCAAAATCCCCTATTGAGATTTTGTTGAGGGAACCAGGGAGATGATAACTTCCAGGTTGGTCTACAAAAAACATCATCACTGCTCTGTTTTGTGGAATCAACACTACAAAATGAAAGAAATCTTCTCAAACCTCATAATTCTCTTTGATCCAGAGCTGCTGCTTGAGAAATGTCTCTATCAGGCTGTTGTCCAAACTATCAAACTGAGCCTGTGACATCTTCATGTACTTGCGGATAATGTAAAGTCTCTCCTCATCCCCATACTCCTCCCCGCGAATGGTGAAACGGTAAAACCAAGAGAAGTTCCATGCCACATATGTGCACAGATGGTAAGGGAACAGAATGATTTTACAAAGCAGAATATCAGATACATTGGGCTTCTGATAGCCGCCTTTGATGTCTATCTTGTTCTTGATGATGTCTCTGATAATCTGCTCCTCCTCTTCACGGATCTCCTCTTTGGAACGTCGGTTCTTGCCCTTCTCTTTGGTTCTATTCAGCAGACCTTGCTGCTTGGCCAGTTCAGTAGCCTGAATGCGGTATTTGGGAATGGTCATCAGATAGTTGATGGCTTCTGTGTAACTACTCCACCAGCTGTAATACTGCAAAGACATAAAAACATCTGTTTATTAAATTGTTAGTATCTGAATCTATGAGCCATGTTCTATTCATTAACATGCCTAACAAGGAGACTGCTTGTTATGGCAGGGCACTTGAACATCAGTTCAAGGACAGATGTCATTTAGGGCTGAAGCTAAAAAGCAATGGCCTACAGTGGGTAAAATAAATTTTTGGGGTGAATTATTACTCATAAACCTAATTCGTCATTGAGCATTGCTATCAAACAGTTCCTTGTCTTAATGCTGATAGCTTAATTAAAATATTCAATGCTCTTCAGATTCAATTGATTGATATGTACTCAAAAACAGCAATTTTTAATTAATCAGTTTTGAATAAACATCAAAATGTTACAAAACCTGGTGACTTTTGTGGCACCTGCTATATGGACAAAACCATGGACATGATTGGAAAAGGCTAAATGGTCTTTTTTTTTTTTTAACAGTAACAGTAGTTATCTTCATAGGCAAAAAAAAAAAAAGAAAAAACTCCCAAGGAAATTAATGGGAAATATGGAAAAAACAAAAAAGGTACAATTTTTGAAGTACTATCTAAAAATCAGCCACAATGAAGTCTTTATCACATCTAAATATGTTTACATGCATATCTAAATTCAATGGGTTATATACAGGCATCTAGTGGTTACACCTAGGGGTGGGCGATATGGGAAAAATATATCACGATTTTTTATAGAAATATCACGATTCACGATTTTTATCCCGATTCTTTGTTAGTTTTACTATTTTGGTTTTACAAGTTGTCTGAGCATTACAGCCAAACTAGAAAGACAAAGATGCATGGCAGATATTTAGGCCAAAGTGGGTGAAGATAAAAAATCTTTGTCATTATTTTATTTTTCTTATTAAAAAATAAGAACAAAGATACACATTACAAATACACATAATATACAAATAAAACAAACAGTGCTTTATTTCCAGGTACAATAGGTGTATTTAGCAGAGCATTCAATGAAATTGAATGAACAAATATAAAAATAAAACACTAGATAGACTGATTCCTAAAGCAACTGTATTAAAGTTTTTCAGTCAAGAATAGTGAGTGATTTTTCTCTATGTGTTTTGTTGTTTTGTTAACGTTAAATGAATAGTTCCCCCACAAATTAATATTCTGTCATCTGTCTGTCAATTCTGTCATAATGTTGTATTTTTATATCATCATTTACTCAAAAGTTGTTTTAAACCGGAATGAGTTTCTTTCTTGTGCTGAACATTTATAAATGCTATTTTGAAGAAGGTGGAAAACCAAACAGTTGCTGGTCCTCAGTGACTTCCATAGGATTTTTCTTTCCTACTATCAAAGTCAATGTAGACCAGCAACTGTTTGGTTTTCCACTGAGTAAATAATGACAGAAATTCAATTTTAGGGTGAACTATCCCTTTAATGACAGTCGACAGCATGTTTAGTGTCCTGTCCCTTTAAGAGCTGCACGCATCTAATATACAGTACAGGCACGCATCCGTTTCTCTCTTAACTATTTACTTTCATTTTAGAGATAACCGACTCAGTCTGTATGTAAACCTTGTGTGTTTTGACAGTATTAGCGCAAAATATAACTTAGTTGAGTAATCAGGCGCTGTTAGACAGGCGTTTTAGTGCGCGAGCTTCAGGTGTATGCGCTCAGAACAAGCGCACGTCAGACCAGCGCGCGAATTAAACATTTAACCAGCAAGGCTTGTATGCAAATAATGTACTTTTGCGATCGCGAATAAGTGCAGTGTCCTGTCTGAGTAACTCTACTGCTGTATGTCGTGTTGTACAGTATATAGAGGAGGCGCCAGAACTGTATTTGACAATGTGCGCGGTAGCGCGATACTACGATATTTCTTCAAAAGCAGATCGTGGAGACATTTTTATCGTCCACGATCAAAAATCGTCATATCGCACACCCCTAGTTACACCATGGTAATACATAAGTTTCTTCATTTGTTTATGTTTTGTTGTAGTTTTGCAATACTTAAACGCTATGAATTGAAAACAATAGATGGTAAAAACACAAAGTATTAAAGAATATATTTTAAATAAAATATAGAACATCCATTTAATTGAAAAACATGTTTATTGTCATGCTTATATTGTCTTTGGTCACAATAATTTAATCACAATAAGACAAGATCAAAAAAAGAAGAGAAAACAAGCGGTCAACACAGGCGTTTCAGAAACACAAATAAGCAAATTAGCTTGTTGAAGGACTTTATATTTTATATCCATAAATATTTACACACCCTTTACTTTTTTTAAAAAATAGGCTCATTTTCCAACTCCGCAAGAGTTTTACCGTTTTTGAATCCATTCAGCCGATCTCTGGGTCTGGCGGTAGCACTTTTAGCGTAGCTTAGCATAGATCATTGAATCTGATTAGACCATTAGCATCTTGCTAAAAAATGACCAAAGAGTTTCGATATTTTTCCTTTATAAAACTCGACTCTTCTGTAGTTACTAAGATATTAATAATGATATTATGCAGCGCCTGAAAATAGTCCCCAACCAGGTAACTAGTTATGATATAGCTGGGGACTATTTTCAGGCACTGCATAATATCATTGCGCCTGTTGCACCCATGGTTTGGCAGCAAAGTTCCTTGATTATTACGCTGGAATGACAGTATAGCTCCAAGCCATATCGGCATAGAAGATCGCAACTTTTCATTTTCCGTCAGTCTTACATGATGTAACTAGTGCCAGTTTATCAGGAAGTAATGATTTTGTTCTCTTTGACTAGTTGGATGGAAACGGTGCTTTATTTGCAAATGTTTATGAGATTTTTTAATTCCAGTTAAATTCGCAATTTTGGATAGAAACATAGTTCATGCCATTTTCTGTGGTCATGGACAGGGGTTTTAAGATGAATTTTTGAACACATAAAATCCTGATACTCACTCACTCATTGGCAACCATTTGTCAAGAGAGTGTGCTGGTGTATTGATGAGGGAGTGCTTTCCTGTTCTTAGCCAAATCTTACCTTCTGCTCTGTGCACCAGCGAGGACAGCAAGCGATTAATTTTTTTCCCCAACGCAGTTGAGTTTGATCAATAACTTGAAACCTTCCTGCCTTCTAAGATGTTCACCCCAGCAAAGCTTGCATGTGCAAATTGGTTTTGCCCTCAGACATCCCCGACCATCTTAAGGATTTGACAAATTCTATGTAAGAGGCCTTTAATATTTCAGATTACTCTGGTGTGCAAAGCCATGGAACTCAGGAGCTATTTTTCACCTTGAACTCTTCATAGAGCGTAACCAATTGGTTGCATCATGATGCTAGGAATTGAGAGTTACAGATTTAGAACAACGGTTACTGAAATAAGCTATGAAAGTTCTTTGTGATGTATTTTTATTAACCTCTTTCATGTTGAGTTGATACAGCTTATGAGATTGTTGCCATTGTCCCTAATTTGAGACATGTTTGTTAATTGCTTGTCAAATGGAAACATTTATTCCAATGTTATTTCTACCTGGTTGTGTTAAATGTGTCCTCGATTTCATCAAAATGTACATTTGAAAAGACTGTGAGGCCACCATACTGGTCAATAAATAATTTTGCATTTTGCAGTTATATTTTTCCTTTTTCTACATTCATACCATAATTGAGAGGGATGGTTACTCCAAAAATGATTTACTTACCCTCATATCATTCCAAACCTTTATGCATTTCTTTCTTCTGTGCAACACAAAAGATGATATTTTGAAAAATGTCTTAGTGCTTTTCTTTTTTCCATGCAACAAAAAGCTTTCAACATTGAATGGGGCTGGTATGAAACTAACAAGATTTCACCATATACATGCACAAATACATGCAGATACTCTGGATCCAAAGTTCATTTCTATCTGTAAATTTACTATTTGACCAGTTTATTTTACAAATACATGAGTCAAGTTGTCCAAAGCATGAGAGATCCTTACATTAACCGCTTTATAGAGGTTCATAAGAGCAGAGTTTGGTGTGGTCCTGGTACCACGTCAGGTGTTGTCAGTGTGATCCTGCTTTTTGCTGTCATTTTCTATATGCTGTAAATGATGTGCATATTATGTATGTGTTGTTAGAAGACAAATTCACTGAAAAATAATACTTTTCTTTTTTAACAGGCAAAAGACATCAGCAAATGTAACAGGTCACTCAGCTTCATAACTGTAAACCCATATAATTATTTAAAATTTAGTCTTGATACTTTCAAACTGTGAACAAACTAGCAATATTCGGTTCATACTGTTAGATTTACCACATCCTCCACTAATATTAGCACCTTTTGGTATGCGCAAAACAGACTCTGTAGTCCTTCATTAAAAATATTAACAAAAATCTAAACTCTTAAGATTTTACGAAAATGTGAAAAAAATCTAATTAAATTCTCTCCAAAATATGTGCTAAAATTACTGACACCCTCAATTTGTAACCCTCAATCATTATAGAGCCCTATTCGGACGGTAATTGTTTCTCATGGGGACGCAAGTGATTTTCACAATTTACAGGGGGTAGTCTGTGATTTAATTGCTGTCCGAATCTAGAATGTCTGTTTATCTCTCACCACCCCTGTAAAAATCCCTGACCGAATTACCTACTGTTTTTTGACAAACACCAAGGTCGTATCCACATCTCTGAATTGACGAGAAGAAATCGATTCAAAAATCAGTCTTTAAACCCTTTTTTTTGAGCACTCCTGAACAGCGTACAGTAACTGTTGTACTTCAGTATAGACTAATGCATACATATTTATTTCTGAAATGCATGTATTTAAAAGAACAATACTTCATAACTGCTCCACCACAGCAGCTGGGAGCAGAAAGAGAAGAAAAGCACGCAAGCATTCGAAATGGGTCTGTATTAGGCAGCAGCAGGTGTGCAATACAATTTTAAATTATGTATTATAGACAGATATATACTTAACTATATTGCATATAATTATATACAACTATAGCACGTCTATTTTGCTATTTTTAAACAGGAGATTTAAATAATCAAATAATAAATAGCATTATATATTATAAAATATGCTTGGAATAATAAGAATACATTTTACATGAGTATTTTTAAATACATTTTACACAATAATAATAATAACTTTGTAAATAAAATAAATTTTAATTTACAGTAAATAAAGTTCATTTTATTTACAGCAGACAATCATGTGACTGGCCACGTTCCTGGGTTCGTAGGATCACAGAAATCGCTACTCCACTGTGAATAATTCGCCATCCGAATCCATGAGGTTTATTACGAAGGTGATATGTAAATTTATTTCTACAGACGGCCATATGAGAAACAAATACCATATTTTTTACAATATATTTTAAGTCTGATTCAGACGGTAAAAGTTCAGTTTAGTGTTTAGAAACACTTTCTGTTTCACTGGCTCTAAATAGAGTGGGGGAACTAGACGTCAGAATCCAGAAGAGTAATTCGCTGCGGGTTCCTTCGAGATTTTCCTATGGGGTTTCATAATTGGGTTTTTCAATTTATGAGTAAAATAAAGCCTGTAGTAAACATAACTTGATACTTTTACGTTTTGTTCTACAACGTAAGTTACAAGTTAAAAATTGTGTTCATTTTAAAAAAGAACGTTTGGGCTGTGAGTGTGCAGGTTACATCGTAGAACAAAACGTAAAAGTATCCTCAAGTTATGTTTACCACAGGCTTTATTTTTGAAATGGGGAATCTGACCACTTACACGGCAGGTGCAAATCTGCACGTATCTGATTCATATCAGATTTATTTCCACATATGAATGAGGCCTGAAATAGATCGGAGAACATCGGATTCCATGAGACATTTTCCTGCTTACACGGTCGTGGGCTATATAACCGATCTGTGCCACATGGGAGGAAAAAAAAAAAATCGGAATTGGGTCACTTGAACCATGCAGTGTAAATGCGGCCTTACAGTGTTACTTCATCTGTATCCGATTTCGAAACAGAACAGAAATCCGTAAGAAATGTATCGATCCGTAGGTAAAATAACTGACGAAAACGTAGTTATTTTCAACACAAACAAAATTTGCACCGCAAAAAAACATCAATTATACCCTTTAATGCTGACAACCATGTTATTACCTTGTCGTGTAATAAGCCACATTGAAACTCTCCTGTTATTTTATTCTTTTTATATATATATATATATATATATATATATATATATATATATATATATATATGCTCGGAGCGCGGAGGGGAAATTGTTGAAGCTCCACTCCGCTCACATACTCTGCCGGACACCGCCACACAAATGTGGCTTTTTGATAATGAGAGTAACCGCTCACTACCAGTTACAAAAGACACTGTAACAGTCCGTCACGGGCAATTCTAGTTTTCATCAATTCATTTCTTAACTTATCCTTTGTCTATGTTCTGGCCCACCATCTAGTGGTGAAATTTATTTTTGGCCCGATGCCAAACTTACTTGTCTGAAGCCCTGCTTGAAAGGTACTTTGACAGTAGGCGCGTTTCCATTACCCTTCAAATTGTGCAAATTGAAATTGTGAATTGAAAATGCGCCTAATGGAAACGCGTCAATTTCGGAAAAACCCCCATATATCGCAAAACAGTTTTTACGCTCGAGTGAGGTGGTTTCTCAGGCAATGTGAAAAAAGGAATAATTCGCAAAACTCCGACGGAAACGCTTTTTTGCAATTACAGGTCACATGGTGTACATAAAATGTCATATGATCAGTCTTCAATGTACTATAACCTCCAAGAAACACTTAATATGTGACCGCTCTCAAGTATAAGGGGCTTTGCCTGCCATTCATGCTTAGACAATTTACACTGCACACATCGGCGCAGTGTGGCTCCAATACGGCCACCGGAGTTGATCTGTCACTCTAGTCAACGCTTGTGTTTATATGAGGCGCGTCGCGTATGTTTCTGAAGCATCTCTCAGCACTGTAAAGATACATGCACACGCCTCCTTCGATTAAATATAGCCAAAATCTGTCAAAATCCGTTGCCATGACTTATCGCGAGGAAAAAATTACGTTTTTCTTATATAACATCTGTTAACGGAAACGCAGTCATTTCGCAATACTTTATCGACATTTATAAAATATCGCCACAGTTTTGTGCAAATCTGTAATGGAAACGCACCTAGTGTGGACAGTTTATCAGCTCAGACTGCACCGTAAACAAACTTGACTCAGAACAGCTTTACTCCACTGTTACAGCACAATGCTACAAGATCCAGTGAGAAGCATTTGAATTTGCCACAGAATTAATAATGTTGCTGTGAGATGTACTGAGAAGCCTTCAAATTCTGCTGAGAATTCTCTGATAAACAGATCAAACAGCGCTGACGTCAGAAAACCAGAAGTAGTAACGCTAACTATAACCATGGCGATGTGGCAGAAATAGTCGAGAGAGAGATATTCAAGCACTTTTCAATGCCTTTCAAGCATTTCACAACTATTTCCGGCACTTTAAAGCTCTAAATGGATCCAATTTGATTGTCATTTTTAATGGAATGACCAAAATATACTTTGTGGTAAACAAACACAGGCCATGTAAAATTATAAAAAACATAATATAGCTGCGAGCAGCGATGACGGGCCCAAGCCGTCAGCATATGCCACCCCGGTGGCATCGATAAAACGGTGCCCAGCGAGCACAAGCATCACAGTAACCCTCTGGCAGTTTGGTTTTAAGGGATACGGCAATTAAAGGGTTAATCCAAACCATCAACTCTGTGAAACACACACACACAGAACATATAAAACTTTAAGTTCTGTGAAAATATATTTTTCATTGGTAGTTGATGTTAGTTAATGCATTTACTAATGCTAACAAATGAGAAATTATTATAGTTACCAAAGCTTTTAATGATTTATAAGCATTTTTTAATGATTTATTTTTCCATTAACTAACATGAATAATTTTTTCTAACACAAATTAATAAAGTAAAAAATATATTGTTAATATTTAATGTTATTTGTGAATTAACCAATGTTAAAAAACAACATTATTTAACTGTTGTTAATTTACATCATTAATAAATATATACCATTTAATGTTGATCAAAATCAATTCCAAAATGTGTTAATATATTATTAAATTTTAAAGTTTTATCTTTTGAACATGACTATTTTTCTAATATAAAAAATATTTTGTTCATTGTTAGTTCATTGTAAGTTCATACTATCAATGAAGAATTAACATGCTGTAAAAAATATATTTCATTGTTAGTTCATGTTAATTAATGCATTCCCTACTGTTAACAAATGAGACTTAATTATAAAGTGTTATCAAAACCTTTAATGCTTTATAAGCATTTTTTAAGGATTTTATTGAGATGTTTAAACAGACCCTCTCTCTCTCTCCCTCTCTCTCTCCCCCTCCACACTCACTGAACTCACACAGTCAGTCACCCACCCAGTCACCTACCGCAAACATTAGAAGCACAGAGACAGGAGAACTCTGATAGTTTTTAAATTTTCTCCTCCGCATAGTGTATTGTAAATTCATGAAATTAATCACATATCCTCAGACTGTATTGTTCTGTGTATGTAATTTTTTATGAAGTGTTTGGAAGCTGCTCTTAAAAGAAAAAAAGAAAAGAAAAGTTTTCTCTTTTTTACTGTAACTTTAATAAATTGCCATTAAATCATCGTTCAAGATATCCTAAATCCGTCCGCAATTTAGCATCTTCAGTATTTTGGCATCATAAGAAAAAATGTTTGGTGTGATTTCCGTGTTTCTGTTTGGAGGAGCATGAATTTGTTTACAGCCTGTTTAAAAACAAAACCCACATTAAAATAAATATAGCCGACTTCCTGTTGGTCGTAGCTAATGACTGTAAATTAGAAAGTTGTCCGGATTAATAAGAACAATTTATGTACCGAGTTTGGTGTCTGTAGCTATCATTATATATATATAAACATTAATAATTATATACCATTTAATGTTGATCAATATTAATTCCAAAATGTGTTAATATATTATTACATTTGAAAGTTTATCTTTTGAACATGACTATTTTTCTAACATTAAAAAGATTAATAAATGCTTTAAAAAAATTGTTCTTTGTTAGTTCATACTATCATGGAAGAATTAACATGATGTAAAAATATATTTTTCATTGTTAGTTCACGTTAATTAATGCATTTCCTAATGTTAAGAATTGAGACCTTATTTAATGATTTATAAGCATTTTTTAAAGATTTTAAAAAACAGACCCTCTCTCTCTTTCTCTCTCTCACCCAGCTCCTCAATCCACACAGTCACTCACACAGTCACTCACACCCCACCCCACCCCACCCCTCACTCAGCTGCAGGCTGACAGGGATCTCTCACTCAGAAGCAGTCTAAGAGCTCTCTGATAGTTTTTAAATTTTCTCCTAAGCATAGTGTATTGTAAATTCATGAAATTAATCACATATCCTCAGACTGTATTGTTCTGTGTATGTAATTTTTTATGAAGTGTTTGGAAGCTGCTCTTAAAAGATAAAAAAAAAAAAAAATTATCTTTTTTACTGTAACTTTAATAAATTGCCATTAAATCATCGTTCAAGATATCCTAAATCCGTCCGCAATTTAGCATCTTCAGTATTTTGGCATCATGATAAAAAATGTTTGGTGTGATTTCCGTGTTTCTGCTTGGAGGAGTATTAATTTGTTTACAGCCCGTTTTTAAAAAAAACCCACATTAAAATAAATATAGCCGACTTCCTGTTGGTCGTAGCTAATGACTGTAAATTAGAAAATTGTCCGGATTAATAAGAACAATTTATGTACCGAGTTTGGTGTCTGTAGCTAAAACTAACCCCCTCATTTTTGACAAAAGGTGGCGCTATAGAGTGTCTCTTCCACGCCCGTTTATGAGCTTTTTCCAGTGTCTAACTATCATTAATACTGATATGTGTGTTGAGTTTCATGACATTCTAAACATGTTATCTGCCTCAAAATCACCAGAAACGAATTTTCAACTTTGACACGTTGCCATGGCAACATAATTTTAGATATCAATATTCCCTTCACAGTTTTACATCGGCCGTGTTTTGACATTATTCTGGTGAAGTTTGAAGCAAATCGAGGTAAAAGAAGATGCTGAATTCAAAGCATTTTGAAAACGACACACTTCCTGCAGCCAGTTGGTGGCGCTATAACTTTCAGTCATAATAGTCACATCTATCCGATCGGCATCATACAACGAACAAATCACTGAAGTTTGATATACATCATACAATGTATGTGGACGTTATTAGGCATTTCCTGGGTCTCATTTTTCGCCATAACTTCATCGCCTCGCCACGGGCAAACCGTTCGACATATCAAAAATATCTTCGCAATTTAGCGTCCCCAATGTCTTGAGATCATGTTCACCTAGTTTGGTGGCAATCGTATGGAAATCCTCAGAGGAGTATATCAAATTCCAGAGCATGCGCTTTTTAAACAGCCCTGAATAGCCGACTTCCTGTTGGGCGGAGCCTATGACATGCTGCGCGGAAGTTGTTCGGCTCAATGAGTTCTATATGTGTACCGAGTTTCATATGAATACGTGCAAGTATGTGTGAGCTATACATCAAGCTTTCTGACAATTTTCCAGGGGGCGCCGTAGAGCCCCTGTGCCACGCCCGGGTCCCAGCCTCAGCGGCGTCCTAATGGCCGCAGGTTCCAACGTGCGTGCCAATTTTCGAGAGTTTTCGGGCACGTTAAGGCCCCCAAAAGTGCCCGGATGATTGAAATAAAAAAAAAAAAAAAAAAAAAAAAAAAAAAAAAAAAAATAATAATCCTTAGAAGAACAATAGGGCCCTGCGCCTTACTGGCTTGGGCCCTAAAAATCACCATTATAACCAGTACAAGGCACCAGAGAAACACTTATTGTCTTTTAGGCATTCATTTCTACTTTTTTTTTTTCCTCATATTTTGAAATTATAAAATCACTATCACTGATGCCAAAAAAAGACTTGGAACATAAAAATAAAAATCATAATTAAGAACAACATCATCAGTATGTCGTTATTTTCCAGCCAATGGCAATCAATGATAAGCTGTTAATGACCAGAACATTTTGTGATGAGTGGTGTACTTACCTGAAACAGTGAAATTGCACAAATTGTTACAAGAATCACTATCCTAACGTCTACTTTGGGAGCAAGTCTTCTCCTGTAGTAGGTGTAGTAGTGGCTGTAGTATTCCTCTGGGTGGTCCAGCATGTAGTCATAGTCCTTACGTAATTCTTCATCCTGAAAGTCACAATATTACAGATCTATTTAGCTGTTATGACTAAAGCCGAGAACACACTACCTAACTTTCAGGCCAATTATGAATGTAATTTGGTCTTGACGACAGATCGTGCCCAGGTGGACCAGGTCCAGTTGGGCTCAGTCGCTGTTTGCAGTCGGCAGAAAGTCGCACAGTGTGTGGTGTCTAAATATTATAATCCTAGAATTCAAGAACCAGTCATTGCCAGTCGTTTTCAGAAAGATTTTTTTAAACATTTAATATTTGCGACTGACACCAGCTTGTGTGGCTAATATGCAGTGGAGATGTGTTCCACTATTCATTTTGTAATTGTCTCAAATATTTTTTTTTCTTGATTACAAGAAAAATCTCCATTGTTCTTGTGATTTATTTCTTATCTCTCTTTTAACTCCTAAGTTAACACTGCAAATTAAATGGTTTCATTTTTATGCAGTCGAAAAAAAGTATAGCCTAAATTATGTCAGTAATTTCTCTCATTATAAATCTCATTAAAATCGCATCCAAAATAAAAGTTTGTTTACATAACACATATGAGTGTACTGTTTATATTTATTATAGGGCTGCACAATCTCGAATGCGATGATCATGCGCATCTCGTCAGTAAAGCCTGTTCCGTGATTAGCAGTAAATCTCCATCACCTGCTTTCAGATGGGCATTTAATACACGGAGCCGTAGTTCACTGACAAGCTACACAATATCGCGTTCATAATCGAAGGGGATTCATCTGCGATAATGAACGCGATATTGTGTAGCTTGTCAGTGATCTACGGCTCTGTGTATTAAATGCCGCTTCATTTGAAAGCAGGTGAAGGGGATTTACGACTAATCACGGAATCAGCTTTACTGACGAGATGTGCATGATCATCGCGTTCGATATATCGCACAGCCCTAATTTTATGTATATAAAAATATGTAAACAAAACCTTATTTTGGATGCGATCAATCACGATTAATCGTTTGACAGCACTAGATGTGCAGTCTAATAAAACTTAAGAAAAAACTTAATATGCCTATAGGCCTATCTATAAACTATAGGACAATTCCATTTTTTCTGAACTTTCAACTTCTTGAAATTTGTTACGAAAAATTTTAAAATCAACTTAAATAGAATAGGCTAACGAATTGATGCAAAACATATTCAAGACACATTGCTGTGACATTTATTAGGAACACCAACATAAAAGGAAAGCTAATGTTATATTATTATAACATTATATTAAGCAGGTGTTGTCCGCAGTGGCTCCGGTTTTTGTGTGCGTTTTTTTTTTTTTGTGCTTGGCAGAATTTGTTGTTAAGTGTGTGCGTCGTGTAGTGGACTGACTCAGTCATTGGGTTTTATGCTCCTCTCTAACTGTCAAAGACTCGAATCTGCTCTCTAGTCGATGGTAACGGTCTTTAAGTGTATTGAGGTCTGTCTTAGAATGTTCAGCTTGTCGTGTAGTGCGTCCCCGGCTTAAGTATTTACCATGTCTTCAAAATGCAACAAAGCAAAATTCAATACAACGATGCTGGATTGACAAAGCCTTAAAAGTGTGTAAGTGTGTGTGTGTGTGTGTGTGTGTGCATTTTTGTGACAAATGAGGACATAAATTTGTATAATGACACAGGTATGACACAGGTATTACAAGGTGAATGTGACTTTTCAGGACATTGACCCATGTCCCCACTTTTCAAAACGCTTATAAATCATACAGAGTGAGGTTTTTTTGGGGAAAGTAGAAATGCACAGTCTCTTGTGAGGGCTAAGTTTAGGTGTAGGGCAATAGCACATACAGTTTGTACAGTATAAAAACCATTACGCCTATGGGATGTCTCCACTTTTCACAAAAACAAACGTGTGTGTGTGTGTGTGTTTAATTGTAAAAGCTTGAGGAGTTTACATTCAGTCAGTCAAACACTGAAAGACCTTCCCATAAAGCTAACATTATGATTGTTGACAGTATCGTTAACATTTTTTATATATTTTTAGGGCTCAGATGTGAGAAATTATTTTAAATTGTAATTTTGACCGCTCCTTAATCTGTGTATAATTTATTTTAATATTAAAGAAAAGTGAAGTAACACTTTATTAAATTAACATTAACAGAGATAAATAAATGCATGATTTATGGTAAAATGTATATAATCTTGTTGTAATGGGTTTAAAAAAAATAGTCACTCTTATACAATTGTTAGTAACGTTAGTTGGAATAATAATCAGTAGGTTGCATGGGATCAGCATCCCATTAACGTGCATTCTGACTTAACTGAAACTCTACTTCCCCTAACAAGAACAGCATGGAAATTTGGTTTTACAGGGTTACCTTGAGTGTCTCGTAAGCAGTAGCGACAAGCAGAAACTTTTCCTGCGCGGTTTCGCGGGAGTCCTCGCTCTCCCCGGGCTGATATCTGTCCGGGTGATATCTCCGGGCCAGCTGGCGGTACGCGCGTCCGATCTCAGCTTTACTGGTGTCACGCGAAACTCCCAGCACGTCATAACAGCTTTGAGTCCCGCAATACAGTCCCTCAATGAGAGCGGAGACCGAAGAAAATCCCAATATAAAAACAAGACAGATGCATAAAGTGAGTCTCAGCTCGATAGACGCAGCCATGTCAGCATTCTGATGCTGCTGTCGCGTATTGATGACGCAACGTATGTACACGTGTTAAATGAGTTCTGCTGCGTCCTCTTTTGGTGAAGAAAAGGTACACACTTTTGAGTGTGTAGTAGAAGAGTTTTTTTTATTATTATTACAATATAACAAAAATATTACAGATTTACAGAACAAATTGGCATACAACTTACATTCAAAAAAGCTATTTTAAGCGGGGCTTAGACATACATTGATAACAAAAAGTTAAGAAAAAAAAGCATCAACAATCTTTAAACCATAAATTTTAATAAATTCAAATTAAACAGGGGATAAGTAAGAAATTATAATAAATTATATTTATCAAAAAAATCTAACAAGATTCCAGCTTTTTTATTTTTTGTTTTTTTACAAAGTTTTTAAGTATTGTCTCAAATAATTCTTAAATACTATAAACGGGGGGGGGGGGGGGGGGGGGGGGGGGGGGGGGGGGGTGATTTAAAGAATCTACATTTGTGAATAAAATTTTTAGCTAACAAAAGTAAATTGTTAATCAAGAAACCTTTTTTTTACCATTTTCTTCAAAGTTTCCATACTTAATATCCATAAAGGACCGATTGAATTCAACCACATTTCCCTCTTTTAACCATAATTGCAGTTTGTCCCAGAAGGCACTAGAATATTTACAAGCACAAAAAAAAATTGTATATGTTGTGTATTATCTGGAGATGAATTACAAAATTAGCATAATATCATTTCAAAAGTAAATCTAACCCTTATGAACTCTCCAGAAGGGTAAATATCATATAACATTTTTAAGTGAGTTTCTTTAATTTTGGGGTGAAGTGGACATTTAAAATATGAGGTTCTAATACATTTAAGCATTTGTTTGTCAAAGAAAAGATCCAAATTATTTCTTACAGACCTTGCTGAAAATTTGTCTGATGTAAATGTTTGTACATTTCTTTGTAGTAGAAGAGTAGGCAAAGGAATTTTTTTCCTTTGCATTCTTTTACTATTTGAGCTCTACTAAAGACGCTTTTGCCAGCTAGTCGCTAATAATAATAATCCACGTGCTTTTGCTATAAATTGCTGTGCTGACTTGCGAATATGGAATATTAGCTATATACATCCCTCCCAGCTCCAACAACAACAACAGGAGTGTGGCACTAAACGATCTGTACCAGCTGGGGATTTCAACCACGCAGACTTAAAGAGTGTGTTCCCAAAAATACATCAACACATAGACTTTCCAACAAGGGGGAAAAATACTCTGGACTTTGTTTACACCACCCAGAGAGGAGCTTACAAGGCCCTCCCCCTCCCCCACCTAGGAGCCTCAGACCACATCACTGTCATGCTAATGCCTGCAGACCGCTCGTTAAAGCCATCAAACCAATACACAAACAGATACAAGTGTGGCCGGAAGGGTCGTCAGAGGCACTTCAAGACTGTTTTGACACCACAGACTGGAATATGTTTAAACAGGCTGCAACACACAACAACACGACAGACCTCCAAGAGTACTCCGAGACTGTCACTGCCTACATCACCAAGTGCATTGATGATGTAACGGGCACAAAGCCCATCACTGTCAGGGCCAACCAGAAGCCGTGGATGACAGGGGAGGTCTACAGACTTCTGAAGGCTAGGAACGCTGCCTTTAGAGCTGGAGATGAGGAGGGCCTGAAGACAGCTAGGGCCAACCTTTCCCGCGGCATCAGAGAGGCCATGAGACAGTACTCCAGGAGGATAGCCCATCGTTTCAGCGACAGCAGAGACACTCGGAGCCTGTGGCAGGGGATACAGACCATTACGGACTACAAGCCCCTACACAGACCTGTGACAGCACCATCCCCCTGCTGAACGAGCTGAATGCCTTCTTTGCTCGCTTTGAGGAACAAAACAGCACCACTGCACAGAAGACTACACCTCCTCCCGGCGACCAGGTGATGACGCTGTCCCCGGACAGTGTGAGGAGATCCCTCAGCAGGATCAATGCACGCAAAGCTCCGGGTCCTGACAACATTCCTGGGTGTGTACTGAGAGACTGTGCAGTGGAACTCACTGATGTCTTCACAGACATTTTCAACATCTCGTTAAATCAGGCCGTTGTCCCCACATGCTTCAAAGCTACCACCATCATTCCAGTCCCGAAGAAGTCATCTCCATCCTGTTTCAATGACTACCGTCCAATAGCACTCACTCCTATTCTCATGAAGTGCTTTGAACGGCTAGTCATGCACCACATCAAGTCTGTCCTCCCCCCCTCCCTGGACCCCTTCCAGTTTGCATTTAGGTCCAAGCGCTCGACCGATGATGCCATCGCCACTGCCCTCCACCCAGCCCTCACACATCTGGACAAAAAAAGACTCATATGTCAGGATGCTGTTCATAGACTTCAGTTCAGCATTCAACACCATCATCCCTCAACAGCTCACTCACAAACTGGTCCAGCTGAGGCTCAACATCTCACTGTGCAACTGGCTGTTGGACTTCCTGACAGGGAGACCTCAGGCAGTACGGGTCGGCAGTAACACATCCAGCACCATCACACTGAACACTGGGGCCCCCCAAGGATGTGTGCTGAGCCCCCTCCTCTTCACTCTGCTGACCCACGACTGCACACCGTCACACAACTCTAACCTTTTCATTAAGTTTGTGGATGACACGACTGTGGTGGGTCTCATTAGCAACAGAGATGAGACAAACTACAGGAGCGAGGTGAGCCGCCTGGCCGGGTGGTGCAGTGACCTCTCTGAATGTGGAGAAGACGAAGGAGATTTTTGTTGACTTCAGGAGAGTACACACTCAGCACTCTGACCATCAACGGTGCGACTGTGGAGAGAGTGAGCAGCACCAAGTTCCAGGGTGTGCACATCACAGAGGACCTCTCCTGGACTAACAACACTGTAGCACTGGCCAAGAAAGCACAGCAGCGTCTCTACTTCCTCCGCAAACTTAGAAGAGCCAGAGCCCCGGCCCCATCATGTGCACCCTCTACAGAGGCAACATCGAGAGCATCCTGACTAGCTGCATCACTGTGTGGTATGGCGCTTGCAACACATCCTGCCGCAAGTCACTTCAACGCATAGTGAGAGCAGCTGAGAAGATTGTTGGTGTCTCTCTCCCCTCCCTCCAGGACATTTACAGCACCCGTCTCACCCGCAAAACCCCCTGAACTGCTGAACTCCCTCCCGTCCTTGCCCCCCCCCCTCCCCTCTTTTACCCCATGCAACACTGAACACTGATACTACGACCCCCCCCCAGCTCCCCACATCCCCAGGAACCCCCCCCACACACTTAAAAACTGTGACCAGCACCTGTCACTTGTGCAGCATTGGACTGATCACTACCTCATCCAGCATTGACTGCAAGCTACCTCTTTGGATAGTCTGATAAAAAGACTGTTCTCTTGTCACTTTAACAGACTGATAAGCTCTTCTTGCACTACACATATATCTGCACAGTTTTGTTTTATTTAATTGGTTAGCACTCTATCTACCATGTGCCTTATGCCACTGTATTATCTCTTTTTTTTCTACAATGTCCTCAGACTGATAAGCTCCTCTTGCACTATATATATACACTCTATACATATACACATATATCTGCAAAGTTTAGTTTTATTTAACTGGTTTGCACTTAAATCTGCCATGTGCCTTATGCCACTTTATCTATCTCTTTCTTTATTTTGTTCAATGTCCTCATCTGTATATCTGTATAGTTGTATGTACATATGTTTCAACTGTATTTATCTGTATTTGAACGTCTACTGTCAGTGTGTAATGTTAACTGTATGGACCAAGGGTCTGAGAGTAACGCAATTTCAATTCTCTGTATGTATGTGCCGTACATGTGGAAGAATTGACAATAAAGCAGACTTGACTTGACTTGACTTGATGGTGGACAAAGAAGAAACTCTCCTTGCTATGCACAGTTATGCAAGGTGAACTCTAAACGCTGAATTGGATGCAGTTGTTGGACAGTCTGAGTTCCCGATTTTACCCGATACACCTGAAACGAACCCTGCAAAAAAAAGTAAACCGAGCTCCGACAGTCCTTTAGTGAGTGATGCCATGCTAATGAGATTCATGCAGAGAATGGAGGCCATGCACGAAGAAACTTTGCGCCGAATTCAAGGAGTGGAAAAAACGGTACTTGAAAACTCAAACTCTATTAAACAGATAATCAGCTCCCTCTAATTCCACGGTGAACAGGTGAAGCATTTGAATGATAAAACTGAGGAACTGGAAAAGAAAATCTTAAGATTGGAGAAAGACAACATCGAACTTCGTGATAAGTATAATGATCTGGATGCGTACAAGAGAAGATGGGATCTTCGCATCGCTGGTATTCCGGAGAAAGCAGTAGAGAACGTAAAGCAGATGATCATCGACCTCTTCAGCCAGGTTTCCCCGAGCATTGCTGCAGATCTACCCCGGGGAGTTGACATCGCTCTCAGGCTGGGACCTCGTTCTGCAGCGGAAAGATCCTCTCGTCGCATAATTGTCTTATTTTCATCGCGGTCCCAGCGGGAGAACGTTTGGAGAAACCCCAAAACGTCCGTCCTTCTAAGGGAAAAAAAGATTAAGATCTTCGAGGATCTTTCGCAGAAAGACAAGGATGCAAGATCTCTCCTGTGGCTGATGGTAGAGAAGGCGAGGAAAGAGAGCTGGCTTTCACGGTGCATTTGCTGTGATTGAGGGTAAAAGAGTGACCGCTAAAGATGTAGCCAGCACTTAACATGTTGGCAATGCTTACTCAACAACCGTTTCCTCTAAGTGATTAGCTTGATAAGTGTTAATACTTTTATTTATGAGTTGTTGTTTTTTATCTATTAATTTGTTATAATTTTTTTTATAATATTTTATATATTTTTCTTTATTTATTTTTATACTTATTTTTTTATTGGTAATTATTTGCTTTTACTTTGGGCTCTTAAATCTTTACTCGAAAGCTGAAGTTTAAGCGTAGTCTTTGTTATTCTCTGAACTTAAATCTGAACACCTTATTCCCGGTTGAGCTGTTGTTGTGGTTGTTGCTCTTTTCGGAGGATAGTGATTGAAAGAGTGTACTCTTTTGGTTCACTCAAACTTTGTTCTTTTCTTTTCTTGTTTCTTTTCTATATTGTTCGTGGTTCATGTCATTTAATGAACCTATTTAATATCCTTTAATGCCAGGGGCCTCAGGGATAGTGTCAAACGAAAAGCTCTTTTTTTGTTTGCTAAAAAACACAAATCAGATTTCTGTTTTCTTCAGGAATGTCATTCGACTATTGATTATTACAAATGGTGGAAATCTCAGTGGGGTAACGATATTTGGAGTTCACATGGCACCGAACACTCAGCTGGTGAGAAACAAATTTGGCGGGGACATATTAGGGTCAGAATCAGATTAGGTAATTTTCATTTATTAGTAATTTCACTTAACCAACAAACTGTAATTCTCGGAAATATATATGGGTACAATAATGAGAAGCTTACATATTGGTCTAATAAATTTCCTAATGCATTTTTCATTCTAGGAGGAGACTTTAATGTGTCATTTAATAATTCTTTGGACAGATATCCTAGAAAAAGGACTGCTTATTCTTGTCCTGCACTATTAGACCTAATAGACAAGTTTGAATTGGTGGACAATTGGAGAGAGAGATTCCCTAACCAATTAGAGTTTACTTGGGCCAATAAAAGTGGTTCAAGACAATCTCGTATTGATTATTGGCTCATATCAAAATGTATGTCAAATTTTGATCTGAATGTCGGCATTCACTGTACCCCGTTGACCGACCACAAAACTATCTTTATTAATACCCCTTTCATGGCAGAGTATGTAACAGGCCAATGCAGAGCTTCTTTGTGGAAACTTAACAGTTCGCTGTTAGAATTACCAGATGTAAAGGATAAAATTAAAGAATTAATTGCTAGATATTGGAAGGCAGACACAATTCAAAATTCTTTTGGTACCAATTGGGAGCTTTTTAAGTTTGAGACAGGTGTTTATTTAAGAAAAGTTGGAACACTTTTAGCCAACAAAAGAAGGGTTCTCGAAGACAACCTAATCATGAAATTATCTCAGTCTAATAATTTTGATTGAATGTCTCTAGAAGAAAAATCTGAAAATGCAGATTTGTAAATGAAATTGGATGAATTGTACTTATCAAAGGCTCGGGGTGCTTATATAGGATCCAAGAAAAAATGGCTCGAAGAGGGAGAACTCAATTCCGCATATTTTTTTAAGCTAGAAAAGCGTAATTTTACCCTCTCAACAATTGAACAACTTTGTGTTGATGGCAAAATTGTTAAAGATCCAAAGGAAATAACAAACTACAGTGCCATTTTTTATAAGAATCTATGAGACTCAGTCTGGATTTATGAGGGACCGACATATAATGAATAATATTAGATTAGTTTTAGACTTATTGGATTATAGTGATTTGCTGGAACATAAAAGTTGTATTCTTTTCCTGGATTTTTATAAAGCTTTTGATTCAGTTGAACATAAATTTATATTTAAATCAGTGGAAAAATGTGGTTTTGGTGAATATTTTTGTAAGGCGGTAAGAACTCTATATTACAACTGTAGTAGCACAATTAAAAATAATGTAAGGCTTGGTATTTCAATATGATTTGGTATAACAAGAATATCTATGGCTTCTGCAATATTTTACTCCTGATTATTTTCTTTCGTTTTGTCACAAGTTTGGTCCATGGACTTCTATTCCTTCACCACCAGAGGTCACCCATCACCACTATGACTCTTTTCATGAACTGCTACACCTCTCCCCGGACTGCATTTCAAAGAACTCATATATTGATTACGGACTCATCGGTAGCCAATCACACACGTACCAGAGATGCTCACAAGTCTCTGAGCTAGAGTCCAAGTCAAGTCTCAAGTCTCTGAGCTAGAGTCCAAGTCAAGTCTCAAGTCTCTGAGCTAGAGTCCAAGTCAAGTCTCAAGTCTCTGAGCTAGAGTCCAAGTCAAGTCTCAAGTCTCTGAGCTAGAGTCCAAGTCAAGTCTCAAGTCTCTGAGCTAGAGTCCAAGTCAAGTCTCAAGTCTCTTTATTATATTAAGTCTCTGGTTATAATAAGTGGTGCATCACATACAGCGACCCATCCAACACTGCATAGCTATATATAAGGAATTCAAAGCATGTAATATGTTATTATGACTCCTTTATCTATTAGCATACAGTATCAGCTTTGATTTTGGTATACAATCAGTGTAAACAGGCTATTGCAACATGACAAAAACACCAATAATGCTTTACTTTTAAGTTAATATTATCTGTATTTTGCCTTGTAGCATGAACACACAGTACAGTACAGACCAAAAATTAAGAAAGACTTAATATGGTCAAACATCACATTGTAGCTAAATGCAAAACACTATTGCAACAAACCAAACGATGTGAAATATATGAAGAGTTCAGATGCAAAAGCCATCTGAAATTTTCTTTAGAATGATCATTTTTATCAAGCTTGTATATTTAAGTTCAATAATTTCACTTAAATGGCAATGAAAATGCAACTAATCATAGTTTATAAACTACTGTAAGTCAACACATCCCAAACTCTCAAACCAGAGTAATGTTACATGATCAACAATAATTCTGTAACCTGTTTGCAGACAACGTTAATTAACGTGATGGAAGCCAGCGGCACGTAAACGATTACGTTAATCGACCACCACAAGTTTGGCAATTAACCCTTGTATGGTGTTCGGATCTGTAGGACCCAGTTTAATTTTTTACCAAGAGAAAAATTATACGATTAATTATTTTTTCAAACTCAGACTCATTGGCCTTGGCTCATTTTCTGTGAAGAATATATATCTGAACACATTTTCAATGACCACACTGGTCGCACACTCTCTCACACACAAGCACTCAAGCACACGAGCGCGCACGCACGCACGCACGCACACACACACACACTAGTGGTGGAAATTTTCGTTCTTTCCAGAGACTCGTTCATTTTTCGTTCGTTCACCAAAATGATTCGTTCAGATTCGTTCACTAATTCGTTCAGTGACCATTTTTCCATATTACACAAATACGTCAGCATGTGCCGTTCAACTAACGTATTTACTTGTTACAAAATAAAAACCGATTTGGCTTCATTAAAAAGTGTGCCCTTCTCATTAAATGAATAAAATAAGTCTAAATAAGTAATCAAAGTCATTACTCTTTTTATCTTTTAAATTACACTCTTTTCGGATGACCAATGCACAAGTGTTTTTTTATTTGTTTGCATACTAGGCTAGTTAACATTTAATTGTTTAGGCAGAGATTTACACGTTCAAATCTGAGATTATGTTAAACGAGGAGTTATTCTGTATGTAAAATATGAATATAAACAAGCGTGCACAGTACGGATACCTGTGCTTTGCATCCGCTTTCTGCTGATTGATGAACTAGATTGACAGAATGGCCGACCTACCCGGTCAACGAACTGGGTATAGCTACCAGTTCGTTCAATTCGTTCACGAACGGGAGATCTCTCTCTCGTTCAGACTCAAAACAGAGCCATCTCGGTCAATGATGCTATTATATTCGTTCGTTCGTTCGATCCAACCAATTACATGCCCCTTCTAAACCCGAGCTGAAATGCTATTTGCTGACGTGAGTCACGTGACGCAAATGAGATGGGATGACGTGACGCAAATAATCAATACTGCCATATTTTTTTATGTTTCACAGTTTTTAAACAAACAAAAGTGCATGACATGACTAACATAATTAAATATTTTTTTATTTAAAAGTATGTAACTGTTCAAACATAAAACAACAATAATATAAATAAATAAAACAAAATGATAAATAAAAAAATAATAAAAAAAATAAAACAATAATATAAAAAAATAAAACAAAGAACCAGTTGTTCGAACGACGAACGTAATAATGAGACGAGATGTATGTATGTAACAGTTCATTTGACTCTTTCAAACTCAAAGCAACTCAATGAAGGGCGTATTCGTTCACTAGATTCAACAAATCACATGCTCCGTCCTCGTATCATACTCGAAGGCTATTGGCTCGAGGTTTAGTCATTCTTTGACAGATGAAACGGTCCAGAGCTACGCATGCGCGCAATAGCGGCGCGCTGCGGTGGAGGGAGGAATTTCAGTGAACGAGAAATATGAGTCTCAGTCAATGGATTACGTGAACGAGAATGATTCGTTCACCTAAAAGATTCGTTCAAAAAGAACGATTCGTTCACGAACGTAACATCACTAACACACACACACTCACTTGGATATGTGGTTTACGTGACTCTCCATAGGCGTAATGGTTTTACTAATGTACCAACTGTATAATCTATCCTTAAATCCAAAGCTAACGATGAATGGCACAGCAGTCGCCATGTTTGTTCGTTGTCCTCTAATGTATGGCGGCCGCGCCTAAAATAAAAAAAATTTAAAAAAAGTGTGGCCGCGCCCGCGCGCAGCAGATACGTAGTACGTCACGTGTTACATGGGCAGGTTATAGGTAACGGAGGGAGGGGAATAACAGCGAGCTCATCAGTTGTTTCCTAAAAATAAACATTGTTCACGAGTCCCGCAGCTCGAGTCCGAGTCGAGTCTGAAGTCTTTTGAGGACGAGTCTCAAGTCGAGTCTGAAGTCACTGTGTGTGCGACTTAAGTCGCACTCGAGTCCGAGTCTCAAACTCGAGTCCCCATCACTGACACGTACTATAAAGATCAGTCTCAAACCATCATTCAGTGCCGAGTATTGTTTAGCGATTATCGCTCTCCTAGTGATAGCTACTTTACAGAGCCAATCTATTTTCCCCAGTCTTAGTTCCTAGTCTAATTTAGTCTTGTTCTTTGCCTGATTTCCCGTGTTTAGATCCTAGCCTGTGCATCTCGTTTCTGTATGTTCTCTGCCTGCCCTGGATTTTGCTTGCTCTGGATTTCCCTGTCGTCGGGTTTGGATACTGTATGCCTCTCGCTCAGACTCTAGCCTGTTTTGGATTACCCCTTTACTATGCCCTTTGGATAATGTTCGCTGTCGATTGACCCTCGTCTGTCTTTCGATTACTCTTTCGTCTTACCTGTGCCATACTTGTTGTTGTTGTTTACATTGCCTGTTTTGACCATGTCTTGTTTCGCTCACTCTGTAACACTTTCTTTCTTTCTTTTCATTTGTACTCCTCTATAACAGAAAAAATACAAAGTATACTTGTACATTTGTGCTCTGCTCCCCCGATTTTATTTTTGATATGTTCCATGAAGAATCTTGTTTTTCTCCCAAAATCCTCACGTCTCTTTTCTAGTTTGTTTTCACAACACGGATGCTTTAAAATTTTCAGGATAACAGTTCTTCTGGATGATACAGTTCTAAATAGAAATTATATTTTTAAATTTAGAAGTGAAACAGAGGAGAATCATTTGTACAAGGTTATGGTTGGCGACACATAAGACTAACACATCATGTTAGCACTATATTTTACAGTCCTGTTCCATATAAGCTACATATTATGTACTTGTTATAGTAATTACAACTAGATAAAAATGTTTCTTAAGACAAACTTTAGGTTGGCTTGAGAAAGCCTAGCCTGAAAGTTTAAAGCAGTTGTAAAAGCCTGAAGTTTGAACATTTAGATAGATTCGATAGATGTTGATAATGTTTCTAGCATGATTAACATGTTTTTAGCATGATTAACCTGTTACTAGCATGTTGCCAGCATGATTAGCAAGTGACTAGCATGTTGCTAGCATGATTAGCAAGTGACTAGCCTGTTGCTAGCATGATTAGCATGTGACTAGCATGTTGCTAGCATGATAAGCAAGTGACTAGCAAGTTGCTAGCATGATAAGCAAGTGACTAGCAAGTTGCTAGCATGACTAGTAAGTCATTATTATGGCAGAAGATCTAAGACTTAATATATTTTATACTTTTTAATAGGTCCAATTATCTGCTACTATCACACAGCTCTCTGGAATGCCTGATTCTGATTGGTTAGTTGTGACATTTTGAGGTGTGTTACTCACCAGATAACAACCATTGCCATTAGAAACACCAAATAACGAACCACTCATTTTGGTATTTTAGGCTGGTGCTTCATTCACATCCCTCATATCACACTGCCACACTATATAGTTTCATTCCAATACAACTGCTGTAATCTTGTGCCTCTGTTATTGGCTGTATTTACTGTTAAATGAAACCAGTGGACTTGACAGTGCCAGAGTGAATGTTTAGTACAATGTAATAAATTTAAGATAATAAAAAGGTAAGATTTTAAAACACTTTCTTCTCATAACATTTTATGTCCTCGTCTTAATGTGTTGAAAGACTGTGTAATTAGTGATACAACTGTACATTATGCCTTAAGTATCTGTCTCCTATGAACTTCATTAAGGCTCAAAGCAATTGTTGGGAGCTGTTTTTCTTTATGAAACTTTGCATTTAAAGAGCTAATATTTTAACTCAATAAATCAATATTTTGTGTGCAATTATTTACTAATGTGGCAGGTAGCCATGTAATAAGTAGGATAATCTCCAGCTGGTTGTTATTGCAGAATAAAACCCCTTCAGGGTGATGCAAGAGCCCTCTGTTATGTGCTGGGGTCATGATTACTCAGCTGGGATTTATTTTGCAATAACAACCAGCTGGATGTACATTACCCCTTACAAATCATCAGTCTATAACTCTTCACTCTGTCAGTCTATACCTGCTATTTCTTTGAAACTAAAGAGCACCCAGATCATTTAAGAGCTTTCCCTTTTTGATTGCATAACTTTCACATGTGCAGGCACCAGTAGCTCCTCCTCCACATGCTTGTTCAGGCTGTACAAAGAGTGTTGCTCACTGCCGTCATGAGTCCCAGAGGAAGCGCCGGTCTTTTCCTGTTACTTCTGTTAAACCTGAACCTGCAGTGTGTGTCAGCAGGTAAGGTCATCGTCTGGCCTTCAGAATTCAGCCACTGGCTCAATGTAAATGTCATCCTAGATGCATTGATCGCAAGAGGACACAATATCACAGTGGTGACCCACACAGCTACTCCATCTGTCAACACCACCCCATCTGTGGGCTACAATGTGGATATTCTACAGGTGCCTCACACAAAGCAGGACATCCTGGAGAATATGGAAAGAATCCTAAAATACTGGACTCATGATCTACCCAATGACAACATCATCAAGGCTTCAATGAAGGTCAAGGAGATGATTGACTTTGGCACAGAGCAGAATCAGGCTGTGTGCAGGGAACTCTTTGTCAGAAAAGACCTGCTGGAGAAGTGGAGAAAAGAGAAGTTTGACGTCTTGCTTGCAGACCCTCTTTTCATGTGCGGGGAACTTTTGGCACAGAAGCTAAACCTACCGTTAATCCTCAGTCTCAGGTTTACCTTTGGTAACACTGTTGAGAGACTCTGCGGCCAACTGCCAGCACCACCATCCTACGTCCCTGCAGTCGTCTCTGAGAATACAGACAAAATGAATTTTTTGCAGAGACTGAAAAACTTTCTCTTTTATGGCACACAGGATGTTCTGTTTTATCTAGTGACTAAATCAAAGTGGGATCACTTTTATACGCAAGTCATGGGTAAGTAGACTTATACAGCATAAGGCCATTGTCATTGACATAAATGAAGTCTAAGATACAATAGATCATAATGTATTATCTGGTATATATAAACATCACATAAATAAGGGCTAGTTGTTACAAATTTTTTTTAACACAAGTGAACATGCTCGTAAAAATAATGCTTAGACTTAAATTTAACATATATGTGTTTGGAATGCATACAAAATTTAATTCAGTTTGGAATCAGATGCTTTTATCCAAAGCGACTTACAAATGAAGCAATCAAAATCAACAAAAGAGCAATGATATGCAAATGCAATAACAAGTCTCAGTTATCTTAACGCAGTACACGTATCAAGGTTTTATTTGATTTTTTATTATATAATAGATAAAAAAGAAAAAGAATAGAATAGTAAAAAAAATAGAGCAAGCTATAGTGTTGCAGGCCTTTTTTGCTTTTGGTAATTGTATCATAAATAAAAACAAATAGAATGCAAAAAGATTAGAAATGCTAGTGTTAGTTTTTTATTATTTTAAGAAAACAAGCAGTTAGTAAATGAATAGAGTGCAAGTTTAAAGGGACAAGTTATTAGAATTAGAATAAAATTAGAATAGAGAGAGCTAGAGTTAGAGCAGGGGTGTCAAACTCAAAATCAAGTCATTTAGGCTTATTTGAAAACTACAAGGTGTGTGTGTTGGTGCAGGGTTGGAACTAAACTCTGCAGGGCTGCGGCCATCCAGGAATTGAGTTTGACACCCCTGACTAAAGCCCGATTCGGACGGTAATTGTTTCTCAGGGGGACGTAAGTGATTTTCACCATATACAGGGGGTAGTTGGTGATTTAATTGCCGTCCAAATCCAGGACGTCTGTGTTTTTCTCTCACCACCCCCACTTACCTATTGTTTTTTGACAAACACCAAGTTCATGTGGTAATTTAATTGCTGTCCTAATCCACATCTCTGAGTTTACAAGAAGAAATCGATTCAAAATTCAGCATTTAAACCCTTTTTGAACACTCCCGAACACTATACACTGTCAGAAAAAAGGGTACGTTGGGGTCCGTTTGTGAACACTTAGGGTACAAATGGTGAAGTTGTACCCTCAATGGGTCATAGTTATACCTTAGGGTACTCATATGTACCATTTAAGGGTAAAAAAGGTACAAATATGTTTCCAACTGTCAGAGGGTCCATGTTTGGACCATTTAATCCCCAAACAAAGGTACAATCACTAGTGTGACAAAAGGAGTAAGCCAAAGTGTATGAAACGGTCACCTAAAATAGCAAGATAATCATTTTCATCAGTTGTTGGTTATTTGGAAGAGAAGCACAAAATAACCACATATATTTAAGAGACATCTTTACTGACTATTTCTGAACCGTACACAAGCAAATTACATTTTATTAATTATGCAGAGCATCAAGATAACTTTTAAACAAAGCAAATTAAAGTATGCCTGTATTTTTAATTGAATTCTAAACTGATATAAGAGCAGTTTAAATTTTTGGTTTTAATTTAGAGTTACAGAATACATGTACTAATCTTTCTTAGCAAAAGTACAATGTAGACAAATTATTTCACGTTTATTTAACATTATGGTGTACTTTTACTTTGCCTCAAAGTTCAAGTGCGCATTTTCGCAGCCGGTCTTCTTTATATTCGCGTCGTCCAATGGGATTGTATGCGCGGTCCATATTATGCGCGCGAAGAAGAGAATGTGCACCGCACCGTCCGTTACGGTTATTCGACGTCATGGCTGCCTCACTACAGACGTTGTCGACGGAGGATCTTCTTGAAAAATTTAAAGAAGCTGGAATACATGTCACTGAAGACGAAGCACAGAAATTCAGAGGTAAGTTTAGTTTTAAGTAACGTTACTGTGAAAATCCGTTGGTTCCCTTTCGATTCCTTGACATTGCGTCTGTAGCAAGGCCTGAGGTAAACCTTCCTTCGAAAACACTGACCTGACAAAACCAACCCATTGTTATTACATTAAGCATATTATCATTGCAGTTATTTTGTATTCATATTTAGCCAGAAATTAAGATATAACTTATATTCTACCGCGAGACAGTGCTCGAGACGCTGATAAAACAGCGGTGAAACGGCCATAGAAACACTTCAAACCCATCGCGTTTTGTGTCAGCTTTTACCACAGATTTATAAACTCAGTTTTCCAGAAGTTTCTTATTACTCTAACGTTAAGTTACCCGTGTTCACCCGTGAATGATTAACTTTGTCTTTTTTTTGTCAATTTTCAGTTGTGTGATGAAGTTGACCGAATGCATTCATCAACTGTCAGTTTAAGTCAGCGCTTCAAGGACGGCTTTACCAGTGTTGTGCCAAAGGTGCTTGAGCTTGTTCTAAGAAATGCTCCATTGGCCAAAGTCTACAAAGAAGCAAGAGAAGAGATGCTTGCAGAAGATCTACCTGGTATTGACCTAAAATGTAGTGGTTTTGTGATCATCCATTTCTGAGCTTTTTTAAAGACTGATAGTCTTGTTAATTAAAAGTATAGGTGCTCAACAAATACATTTGTTGAAAATTTGTGCTTGGTCCATACAATATCTTCATGAGAAACTGATTTTGCAGTGGGCGATGTGACCAATATCTTATAACATGATTATGAGTATTTTTATTTCACGATAATGATACGTCACAATATAGTTATTCTTGCTGGAAATAAGTTTAACTAAAGGAGAAGTTCACTTCCAGAACAAAATTTACAGTTAATGTACTTATCCCCTTGTCATCCAAGATGTTCACGTCGTAAAGAAATTATGCTTTTTGATGATAAACATTTCAGAATTTTTCTCCATAGTGGACTTCTATGGTGCCCATGAGTTTTAACTTCCAAAATGCAGTTTAAATGCAGCTTCAAAAGGCTCAAAACCATCCCAGCTGAGGAAGAGGGTCTTATCTAGCAAAATGATCAGTTATTTATTTTTATTTTTTTAAATGACAATTTATATAATTAGCTATATCCCCAGCTATATCATAACTAGTTATATACTTTTTAACCTGAAACACTCGTCTTGTCTAGCTCTGTGACGTGTATACGTAGTCTGTGCACCTCTGGTTCAAGACAGTTCGGGTAGTATGAAAAACTCCTACCCTAAAAAAATCGAATTTTCTCCCTCAACTTCAAAATCATCCTGCATCGCTGCAGAAGTACCGACCCAGTGTTTACAAAGTGTAAATGCAAAGATCAAAAAAAAAAAAAAAAAAAAAAAGGTAAAACAGTAATGTAGCATAATTTTTGAAGTTGGAGGAGAAAATGAGATGGGAGTTTTTCAACATATCCTAACTGTCTTGAACCGGAGTGCACAGAGTATGCATGCACAAAACAAGCATTTGAGGTTAAAAAGTATATAAATTGTACGTTTTTAGAAAATAACCGATCGCTGGATCAGACCCTTCTTCCTCGGCAGGGATTGTTTTGAGCCATTTGAAGCTGTATTTATACTGCATTTTGGAAGTTCAAACTTGCGGGCACCATAGAAGTCCACTATATGGAGAACATTCCTGAAATGTTTTCCTCAAAAAAATTGAAAATTCTTTAAGACTGAAGAAAGAAGGACATGAACATCTTGGATGACAAGGGGGTGAGTACATTATCTGTACATTTTTGTTCTGGAAGTGAACTTCTTTAAAAAAAAAAAAAAAAAAAAGTCTATAAAAAATACTAGTCTAACGTAGAGTAAAACATTCTCAGTAAACAGTAATAAAATAAGAACAAAGGATGTAATTACAAGCTATTGGACAAAAAAAAACAGAAAAAGGATCAATTAAATGTAAGATTTTCGGGTGTGATTGCTGTGGATTATTAGGCTGCCGTCACTTTAAAGGGTTAGTTCCAGAGATGGGCACTTGAGTTAGTGACTCGAGTTGCATTTTTATAGACTTCCGATTCGACCAGAAATGATTCCAGGCTTGACTCGAGGAAACGAGAGTATAGTTCCTAGCCATATCGGCCTAGAAAATCCCATAAGTGGAGTGTTCCTTCGCTCGTTTTTTTTTTTTTTGACTGAAATATGACTAACAATGAGTAAAGGAGACCACTTATGGGGGGTATAAATGAATATGAAAACGGGCAATTTCTAATATTAAATTATTGAAGTTAGTTGTTTGAGTTAATTTATTTTATTTTATTTTATTTTACAATAGATTCTGACTTCCGTGCAGCACTGATTCTGCTGGCCCAGATCTATAAAGAGAAGGTTGAGAGCTTAATCACACTAGGAGAGGTATGGAACTATTTGTTTAACTATCACTTTGTAATACTCTGATACATGACCAGTTATGTAGTTCTGACATATGTAGCATTGTTTTACTGATAGAATTTTTCTTGTGTTTTTTTTTTGCTTTTCACAGTGTGATGCTGATACTCCATACCCAAACATATAGTTGGTAGACTGGAAAATGGCTTTCTCCAAGAGGGTTCAAGTCCTTGTTAAAGTGGATGGTGTGGAGGTGTGCAGGGGACTAGGAGTTGAAGAAGGGATAATTGAGCTACAGCCTAGGACAGATGAAATGCCTCCACCTAGTAGGAACGAGCTTTTGACAAACTTCAAAGAAAATCTCTTCAGTTTCATTCTTAAATGTAGAGAAAAAAAATCACATTCCACAGACCGTCCGGCAGGAAATAGTGAATGACATTTTTTATTTTGTTATTTTAAAGAGAATTGCGACTCTTTTATTACTTGCCATCTTCAAAAAAAATGGGTTCAACATTTTATAATGTCCTGAAATAAGAGAAATGGTACAGTCAAGGGATTTTTTTTGAAGAAGCTTCCAAAATTGTTAGCTCTCCACACATGTTAAAAGAACATTGTAAATCTAAGCTTAGGCTGGTTGAACCGGTACATCATATTTTAAAGTTACACTTAATGAAATTAGTACTGTTGGAAAATGATTGCTTTGAAATTCTTGATGTTCAAAACTGGTTTTAGAAAATGTAGAATGCAGTAGAAAAATGTACTTAATGCGATTTGTACTGATTTTGAAAAAAAAAAAAAGTTTAATATTAAGCTTAATGTTCTTGCTGTTTACAGTTTTATGAAATGTTTTAAAAGGTTAGTCTAAACAACTTTTTTTCAAAAAGGTGTTCAATGTATGCATCCTGTTATGACGCATTGTGATGGAGCTTAAAGCATTCCTCCTATGAAAAATGTGAGAATGTAATAGTTTTTAATCTTTAATAAATGTGTGTTTATGATCAAGTGTTTAGGGTATAAAGTTACAATTAATGCAATATGTACTGTTGGAAAAAGATTGCTTTTTCATTGTAAAACTGCGCAATGTATCCTGTTGTGGCATTGTCATAAAGCTAAAAACATTCATCCTGTGAAAAATGTCAATTTAATAGTTTTGAATGTTTAATAAATGTGATAAACAGCATTCTGGACTTTTTAATATGCTGGATGAAGTACAAATTTGCCATCAAATGGTACAAAAGGGTTGTCACTGGGGCAGTACCCTTAAAAGGACACATCTGCACCTTTTTTAAAGGTACATAATGGTACCATAGCACTGTAAGGTACAATTTAGTAAGCAGAGGTACATATTTGCCTTTGACAGGTACATACTGCAAGGGTACAGATACGTACCCATGTGAAAGGGTACAACGGGTGTACCCTTGAGGGTACTGCCCCAGTGACAAGCCATTGGACCCCTGAAGGTACAAATTTTGCACATATTTTCTGACAGTGTACGGTAACTGTTGTTGTTCTTCGGTGTAATTTACATACATATTTATTTCTGAAATGCTGGAAAGTATTTAAAAGAACAACACTACATAACTGCTCCACCACAGCGAGTGAGAGCAGAAAGAGTAGAAATGCACATAAACATTCGAAATGGGTCTTTATTATGGCAGGAGCAGGTATTTTACAGACGTCCATATGAGAAACAATTACCGTCCGAATCGGGCTTTAGAGGGTCAAATAAAGATGTAAGGGATGTGTTTTTAGCCGATTCTTGAAGATGGCTAAGGACTCAGCTGCTCGGATTGAGTTGGGCAGGTCATTCCACCAGGAGGGAACATTTAATGCTTTTTTTTTGCCTCTTTGGGATGGCACAATAAAGTGACGTTCACTTGCAGAACTCAGGTGTCAGGATTGTGGACTGTCTGTGTGTTTTTCTCCTCATGTGCTCCCCGCGACCCAGTTTCCCCATGTGATTTTTCATGTGATTCACCTGCGTCTCATTAATTATCCCTCATTAAATTGTGTATTTAAAGTGTTGTCTTCCCTTGATTCCCTGTCTGGTGTTAAACGTCAAAGTGCTACTTGTGCGTCTCCTGCCTGCCCTGTGTTACCCCGTTTTGGAATATTAAAGACTGTTTGAGAATTCTCCTACATCTCTGCGCTCCTTCGCTCCTGCACAGCAATTAAGCATATATTAATGCCTTATTCTACATGACCTTATTCTACATCCCTAATCCTACCCAATACCTAGACTTAACAACTACCTTACTAACTATTAATAAGCAGGAAATTAAGAATTTATTGAGGGAAAAGTCGTAGTTCATAGTGAATAAGTGTTCCATATTCTAAAGTGTTACCTCACTAGCTTTTCTAATCTTGTTGTATTTTATCTGTTTGTTTTCTTTTTATTTATTATACAATTAACAAAAGCAAAAAAAAAAAAAAAAATCCTCTAACACTAACTTACGCTATTCTTTTTCTATTCTGTTTTTCTTTTTATTTATTATATAATTTACAAAAACAAAACAAAAACCTTGTTACGTGTTGCGTTAAGCTAATTGAGATTTGTTATAACACTTGCATATCATTGCTCTTTTGTTGATTTTGAATGCTTCCATTGTTCTCACTTGTAAGTGGCTTTGAATAAAAGCGTCTGGTAAATGACTAAATGTAAATGACCAGGTTTATATTTATCATCAATAAAACCAATTTGTTTTAATATCATATATTTTAATAAATTGAATATTGTATTTTTCACAGCTAATCGTATTATAACCATAATCATACTTTTTAACTGATTATATGTAATTGTTTTTACAATGAATTGACTTGTGCTGATTCTAAGGGATTTGAATATATGCATTTTAAAATAAATGATTAGTGACTTAATCAAATAGACATAAAAGCTTTTAATAAATAATGCCTTTTATCCAGAAATTCTGTTTAGAAGTTTAGAAATCTTACCTGTGTCTCACCTTACATTAATGTATGACTGACAAATATGCATTACATTAAGCTTTTAACTTTGTTGCAACTGTGTAATCCAAATGAAATGTATTTATTTCCATATAGACACACACCTTATAGACACATGAAAACTGTTGAATATGTCCACATTTCTGGCTTAGATAAAACACAAGTAATTAATTACATGTCTATTACATTTGTGATCATATGCCCTTTTTGAGGTGCACTGACGCTGATGAAGAAAAAAAACACTTCTGATCCTTGCACTTCAGCAATATGCACTCCCTGCAAAGGCATGTCACCAAACCCATGCAAAATTATTTATATTCTGTACTCTCTGATTAGTTAAGAAAGCTCAGGCCAGTTCTTGGACTCTTGGTTTTCAGAAATATTCATATACTTACAAAGGATATAAATCTGTCACAAAAAAAGAATATGTGTAAACCTTTATCTAATGATGTGTGTGACGTACAGTGTTTGTGCACATAAAAACACAAGCAAGAGAAAACAAGCTCTTGGGTAATTGGACTTTTGACTCCTTTTAAACATCACAGTTCCTCAGATATAGTCCCTCTTATAAGTCTCATTGTAACATAAAACTTTATGAATCCTTTTAAATGATCTGTATTCCTCTATGAAAGGCTATTCTTCATTTTAGTTCAAAATTTAACCAAGGTCATTCAGAAAAAGAAAATCATAACTGCTATAAGATCAATCTGTGCAAGCATTAGGACATATTGTGACTCAAAACTCATCAAGTTCTCCATCAAGAGTTATGAAACAGTATTTTCCCGTTTTGAGCCATACCACTGTTTGCTTAATTCCTGTGTTCTGAGTCAGTGTCATGTTACACTTATACAAAGAATTAGATCATTCAAATCCTTCACGAATCGTCTTAAACATGAACAAAAGAATTCTGGGTCACCAGATAAACTCACAGGTCTGGCAAGAACTTCTAACAGTATTTTTCTGCAAACATAAATGCAGCCATATTCTATTGATGAATATGATGTTTTATTTCTATAGTCAACATAAACAGTTCTGGCTAATAAACAAACTGAAAAACATGGGTATGAAGGTTGTACAGAGTCCAAAACCACTTTGAATTGGCTACCCGAGGTTATAACACATCATTGTGAATAGCCTCAGTCTTTCCAAACAATACAAGAAACAAAACCACTGATAATGTGCACTTTACCTCACACAAACGTCTTATGTTTTTGTAGATTGCCCAAGGAGTCGAAAAGAATGAGACCAGATTCATAACTTACATGACAAAAACAGCTATTGTCAATAATTTAACAGTCTAGACGAGAAAGAAAGAAAGAAAGAAAGAAAACAATTGGATTACTTTATATAATCATTCTTATATATAATCCAATATGTTGGAAGAAAAATATTACCAGGCATCAATAGTACGAGGTTTGACCTGATTAAAGGCAGGGTAAGCGATTTCTGGAAGCCAATGTTGATATTTGAAATCATCAAAACAAACACGCCCCTATACCCCAAAAGGGTCTCGCCCCTATTTTTGATAGATCCGCCCTACATATACGTAGCCTATGTAACCCAGGCAATGAATAGTTCTGTGAAACATAAGCCACTTTTCCACCGAAATTACCTGGAACAATATGTCCCAGGAACTTTTTTTCCCCCAGACCTGTTGCTGTCTGCGTTTCCATCACGGTCTAAAGTACCAAGAAGATTAGGCAAATAGTCTGGTGACGTAACGTTAGGTCTGCGTGTGTTTCTCAATACCAACTACGCAAATTTCAGACTTGCATCCTCGGTATTCGGACTTCATGAGTTAGACTCGGGAGTGTGAACTCCCACGGACGGAACGACGCAAGTCCGGTATATTCTGCAAAGAGCAGCATACTTGATAACATCAGTCAGCTCGCCTTGGCTGCTGCAATCTTCCTCACTGTATTTACAGACGAAATATATCAAACACCACTGCCTCTTTTTGTTTTCATTTAAACATATTAATAGCCGCAAAAATGTAGTTCAGGGAACGTACATACATTACAATGAAACAGAATATTATATCAAACATTGCCTGTTTTCATTTTCATTTTAACATATTAATAGAACAATAGAATAAATACCAAAGATTACCTGTTAGATTTACCCAAAACGAATTATATCTTATGTTTATCCACTACAGAGACATCAGAGCCAGCGGCAAATGTAAGAAGGACTAGCCGAGGTTATGCTCCTCTCTTTGGGAATACATGAGCAATTAGCGCCTGGTGATCACGTGGAGCTTACATCTCCGAAATAGGCGATGCACATTTTCAAATAGGCGCTGTTTTTATAAATAAACTGCAGATTTGAGTTTTAAACAACTACATTCTCGCCTGAAATACACGTGTCCAGTGTAGGCAGGCTTTAGCTGTTTTGGCGCAGCATGTCCGGTGTAGACACGGTGTTACTCTCCTATTGGGAAGAAACAAAGCAACCTCGGCGTCCGATCGCAGGCCTTCCGCTCATTGAGTTCTCTCTAGCACTGGAAAGCTGATCTGATATTTACACGGGTCTTACTTCTTGCCTTATCGTTCCGCAGATGTTTTCCTCTTTTGTTTTTATCCACCATCTCTATCTTTCTGTCGCTCCGTTGTTCACTGAACGCTCTCTACTCCATATCATGAGTAGACACGCCCCTTTCTGCTGATTGGCTACAAGTTTGTTTTGTTGCTCGGCCCGACTCAGTTTTCTAAAACGTTTTTGAAAAATTACATACCCCACCTTTAATTTTTGCTGTTGTACAGAACAATGTATTTCAACACATTAAATTTCATGTTAATTAAATTAAAATAAATGTATCATAGTTTAAATGTACGAAATTCAATGGAAAGTTGGAGTTCTTTTTTGAACCACTTAGCTTGATATGTATGTAATTTCCTAGATCATAATCTTTGAAAAATGGTTATTTGTGTACTGCCAAATTAGATTAGACTAGATTCAACTTTATTGTCACTGTACAGAGTACAAGTACAGAGCCAATGAAATGCAGTTAGCATCTGACCAGAAGTGCAAATAACAAAGTATATAAATAAATATAAAAAATATGTGTATACATTAAGTTTTATGACATATAATGCAAGTTATGAGGATTAGCTCAGTGCAAATGACTGTACATACAACTTAACTAGCAAGGAACTATAAACAGAAGGTGCATTATAAAGTGAGTAATGACATTAAACTAAATAAAAAACTAAATAAACTAGATAAAAAACTTTAATGTCATTGGTATTAATTGTAATGAATTTAGGTCTATTTGTAATTACGTTTGAAATTATGAAGTTGCAATTTAGTACATTAAAATATATATTAACTTAAAAAAGTAAAATTGAAAACACAGTTAAAAGTAGGCCAACGTTGTTAGTCAACACATCAAAAATAGGCCTAAGTGTACCTCTTTAAAGCATGACAAATGTTTATTAAAACATAATGACATTACTGTCTTTAAGTAGGATACACTTAAGTGGCCTTTTATTTCATTAATAGGACTTTATTATTTGCAAGTACTGTTTTTTTTTATACTTTTAAGATTTTAAGCTTAAATTCAATAGTCTAGAATTAAACGTAATTATTTGTCACAGGTGATTGTAGTGTGTTAGTTTATAAATAGCTCGTATGTTTCCGGACTCTTTATTCGGTGACATGACGTAACGTTACTACAAAGTCCTGCTCTGCCGCCGCCCTTTTCACAGAGAAACTTTCCCTCGCATGGGTATCCATCCAACCCCAAAGAGACACCGCTCATATCAAACTATCTGGTTGCCTGCTGCGTCTTCACGAGTGCTAAAATGCAATGTTTGGGAAAGTCGTTTACACTTTTCGTAATCGTCCTATTCAGTGACTTGAGTTTGACGCATTGTGGTAATGTGCTCGTGCTGCCGGGAGAATACAGCCACTGGTACAACATGCGCAACATTCTGGACGAACTGTTGAACCGCCATCACAGCGTGACGGTTCTGGTGAACTCAGCCTCGCCAACAGTAAACTTCACACAGCAGGAGAGGTTTCAGTATCTGGTGTTTGATGTGCCTTTGAAGGCGCACGAGGTGCACAGTCTGAGCGAACAGCTGGTCAATATCTGGATGCAGTATCCCAGACCAAATATGGTCCAAATCGGTCTTCAGATCATGGATGTGTTGGGGAAAGCACGCGAAATGCACCATATTATGTGCGACCACATGCTGCGTAACGAAACGCTTATCAGTCGCTTGACAGCTTTAAAGTTTGATGTGCTCTTATATGATCCCATGATCATGTGCAGTGACTTGCTGGCGAATATTCTGGATCTTCCATTCGTGCTTTCTCTACGGTTTTCGCTGGGGTTTTCCATGGAGAGGATGTGTGGACAGATGCCCTCACCGCCCTCTTATGTACCAGTTCCTCCGACGGAGATGACAGATCGCATGTGTTTCATGGAAAGAGTGAAAAATATGATTGTGTATGTTGTTTATTCATTCGCGTTTCGGATGGCCTCGGTGAGTTTGGATAATTACTACAGTGAAGTATTAGGTAAGATCTTCACGGATGTCAGTGGTTCACAAATGTTAATTGTTCTCTCACGTCACGTACACATTTATGTTGTGGACAGAGTTAAAGATGGACCTTTTATGCTAAAGTAGGCTACGTTTTCAAGCATATTTTAAACAAGTGTAGATTTAATGCAAGTGCAATTCTAAGAAAATTCAACAAGATATGCCTTCCGTTGCAGTCAAAGACTTTTCGTCACAAAATTAACATTATTAAAAAAATCTAACATTGGCAAAGTTGTAACACTCCGATCGCTTATTAGATACAGGTCCTCAGCAAAACACAGGTCAGATTTTTTTTCTAGATACAATAAAAAGTATAGAATAAACAAAAAGATATTTGAAGGTTAAATAAAAATGTTTAAATAGAAATATTAACTTGGTCTGGTTAAATAAATGTAAGTACAGTCAGATGCTTTAGCATAGCTTCCAAAATAAACATTCTCTTACTGTGTTGTAAGTATATTTTTTAAAGTGCAATGTGATTCAGAACCAAAACAATCAACCAAAAGTGCAAACATATTTCTGGATCCTGACCCTTGTAAACTTAGCAACTTTAGAACATAACTTTCACCTTCATACAACTTATGTCTTTCTAAAAGAACGCAAAGTATGATTGATCACAATCGCTAATTTTTAGAGAGGAAAACCACTTGATTGATTTTCATCTGGCTTGAGAGTTGCCCTTTGGCAGGTAACAATATTGTCACCAGATCTGATGGCCCTTTCTGAGGGATCACTTATTGCTGGAAAGCACAAGTACTTTCTAGTAAGTTGGCTAATTCTTAGAAAGTTTGCTTTATGGACTTTCCACCATTCCAGAGGATTCACCTCACTTTCTGCATTCTACAAGCAGACCTTCAATTCCCTTTCTTTTGTCTCTTTTAGAGATGAGGAAGCTGATAATTTGTTTCTGCAGATGCAGTTACAGCATCTGAGGTTTTCAAAAAGCTGGTAAGTGATTTCTTTGCTTTCTTGGGTTGTTTGTTCTGCATCAGGGCTCTTTGATGTGGAGGTAGATGTAGGCTGCTGATCCAGCGCTGCTGAATACTGTGTGGTCAGCAAGACTCCAGCTCAGATACAACACTGGCTTGTATTCTCTCTCTCTTCTCTCTGTCATTGGACTGGATTCTGAATCTGGGAAGCGAAGCCATATCCATCCAGCAGGTCATCAGTGGTGGGTAGTGTTGTAGTCAAGACCACCTAATCCGAGACCAAGACAATTGTGTGTTGAAACCAAGACAAGACCAAGACTTTGAGGAGTTGAGACCAAGACAAGACCAAGACGAGACCAGCATTGCTCAAATTCATCTAAAGGATCCACATTTACTGCCTGAGAAATGCCTTATTTTTAATTATTAAATACAATAATAAGACACCTACAGAGCTGTTACCAATCAAATGAAATCCCTAACAACAAAATTAATCTTTGCACTGCAGTGGTGGCACAGAAGCTGCATCTGAATTGGTACAATTACAAATGCATAAATAATGTTGAGAATAATGTTACAAATTTTATAAAAGCAATATTTTTTTTTCAAAACAGTTCTCTTGCTCTTGTGATATTGCTTAACTATATAATTTTATAATATAAAAATCCACATCTCATACACTCAAGCACTTACACTCTCTAGCACTTTTTTTGCAACAATATCTTCAATTTGGACATTCAAAATACAGTTGTGGCATAGCCATGGCGGATGGCTGTGGAGTTGTGTCACATGGAGTTCCCTTCTCAAATACCTCCTTCGTTAGATTTGTTTGTTCAAGCCTTGTAGCCTCTGGCTGCATGGTTGTACCTGATGCACTCATTTGGGGTCCCCTCACAGTTTGACTGGCAGCATATTCTTTTGGGTGATATTCTTTTCGGGTGTTGCCCTCCGGCATGCAAAACTTATTGCAACATTTGCAAATAACTGTTGTTTGCTCCATGTCTGTTGTGGAAAATCCAAACCATTTCCATGTTAAAATTTTTAGGGACCAGCTCCTCTGTGTTTTCATCCATTGTCATTGCATTGCTAAATCTCGCTGTACTCATGAGCATCGTATACGAGCCTGTTAACAAGCCACCATCTAGCGTGTGCCCCAATTTGTTTCGTAACTGCACTGCATGTTGGGATGTAGCCAAAAACCTCAAACTGCAACTGATCGAACATGCACTGTTGCATGATACAGTATTCCCAAAACAGTGAATCATGGAGACATTTTAATCGTTCTTGACCAAATATCATCATATTGTACACCCCTAACTGTAAGCAAATAAAAAGTGTAACTTTACAATCAAAATGGTCAAAAAAAAGTCAATTTCATAGCACAAGACTTGCTGCTAAGCTTTAGGATTGAATTTCTGACCTTTGCACTGATTTGAATCTCGCCGAGTTTTGATGCCCCCAAATAATGACGTAGCAACTTTGTCAGTCTAAACAGTTTTGGAGTTTAATGGATTTTTTTTTTCTATGTTATCTTTAAAACATGCCTAAGCCTTATTTAGCTGTTCTATATCAGGAATAATATTTTGAGTAATTTGCGATTAATTGGTAAGATACTTTTATGTCAATCTTTTATTTAAGCCATGTGCTATGCCAGATAGATTTGTTAATGTATACCTAAGATGGTTTGAGCTCAAAACATGAAATGCACATGAGTTTAATGGGTATGAAGCAGTGGCGGCTGCTGGTCTTTCAAAGAGGGGAAGCTCATTTTCGGCCTACATCATAAAAATTGTCCATTTATTTATACGTAAATTCTGCCATCGTGTGCAGTTTGCTAGCTGGCTACTTCACCGCCTGGCCTACTGTATGAATGAATGAATGAACAAACGATCTAAAAAAACATTAAACTCGATGGAGGAAATGTGGGAATTAGGTTAAACTGAAACAAGGAATGTGGTGTATAATTGTGTGAAATGTATAATGAAAATTGGCCAGCAATTTCGCCAAGCAAATATCAAGAAATAGGTTGCAGCAGTTTGTCTTTTGACTACACTTGCAAAGTCCACTATGGGACTGAGCTCGAATCAGTGTTGCCAACTTCTTTCGATGGAAAGTAGCTAAAGCCAGTTTGAAAAGTCGCTAAATGTCGCCAGATGACGTCATGCGCTAATTAGCATATTAATTACGTCATCGCGTCATATTGCCTTTTACATTTGTTTGTCTCTCTGTGCTCATACTGTATTTTAATGCAGCCAAATTCTCAATAAAACTGTTTTCCTTTATATATTTTACTGTTTATGTTGTCAGTCAATGGGATAAATATGAAATAGTGACTGAAACGCAGCCCTTTAAGAATACATAACCAGCTCTCCCTTCCAAGAAGTTAGTCTGCACAAAAATCCTAATTTATAATCGAGCCGTCGTCTGATGAAATCAAATAATACACACAAGATAAGACAAGACAATTCCTGTGCTGTGATTTCGGCTATATTTGCATGTAAAATTAGAGAAGCAACATAATATCTATTTGAACTGAACGCGCTGCTCCTCTCAGCCGCTCACTGAACAGAGAAAGAGGTGCGTGCGCGCTGACCTCGCGCCGTTGCGGCAGTTCCAGCGATCACAGAGACTCGCTAAGGTTTGTCAAAGAAGTCGCTAGATTTGTCGCTAGTCACTTTTGGGGAAAAAGGTCGCTAGGGTGGTCTGAAAAGTCACTAGGGTGGTCTGAAAAGTCGCTAAATTGGCAACACTGGCTCGAATGGCTTCAGCATCAGCGACTTCTTATAGGACACAATCACTGTCAATCAAAAGGAGATGCAGTCTTTCGACAAACCCTCCAATCATCACGCAGAAACCTCCATTCACCCCCAGAGACGCTGAGCGTCCGGGGGCGGGACATAATCGCAGCATTTATCCAATGAGCGTCTAGTTTTGAAGCACTGAAAAAAACTGTTCAAAGCAGCTCCATAGAAGTCAATGGACGCTGGGCTTCAACAGGCAAATACACTGATGCTACGGGAATATATGAGAAGGAAATCGAGTTACCTGCTATATGTAGCTGATTCTGAACGAACTCGTCTTCGAGATGAACGTGTTCTAACGCATTTTTAATCAATAAAATGTTAACACAATAGTACATGTTTGACCATTAATTTTTTGACATTATAGGGGAAGCTGAGCTTCCCTTGCAGTCTTAAAGAAATCGCCACTGGTATGAAGTTAAACTAATTTTACTGCTGTGCTGTATTGTCATGTAGTCATCTTCAACTTTGAGCCACAGCATGAAGGACAGTCCAACACTGCTGACATTTTGAGCAAATTTGACAATTAAAGACTTTTTTATAATGCATTATAAAAGTAGTTATAATGCATTAATTATGCCTTGTAATTCACATTATAATGCATCTCATGAATAATTATAATACATCATAATACCTATCTATTCATTGTTACAGAATTTTACTGTATTGTTAGAAAATACAGTAAAATGAATTCGAACACATGACAAACCTTCATATATTGTAATGCATTTTAACTTTGGTCACTATTATTTATGAAAAGACATAATGCATTAGAAGGTGTATTATGAATACCATTTTAAAGCGTTTTACATAAAGACTTTAAGTGAAGTGTTAGCCTTTCGCTCTTCTGATCAACATTAATCTAGCTATCAATATTTATTTCCTCTTTTGGAAAGTCACAGAAAGGCTAACAGATTTCTTTTACTTGAGCAAACGGGAATCATTTTTACCCCAGAAATGGGAGGATTAATAAATATAGCCATTATAACAGTGTTGTTCTCGATACCATTTGCATATTCCTCTACATACTCTGAACTACAGCAAGCAGTAATGCAAAATAAAGCAATTAAAGTGAAAAGTGCAAGCTTGAATTGAGTGAAAGTTGAGCGAATGTTTAAGTCAACAGATTGTATTATCTTTTGGTGAAAATGGCTTTATCCATTGAGGACAAAGTACAACTACCCTCCATAATGCAACACGACCTTTGCCCAAATCATGTTTTGCACATAGTCTATACATTTGGAGACTTGTTCCCCAGATCACACTGCATTTATCCAGAAGCAGAAATATTTCACCATGATTTCTGGGAGTTTATTTGTGTTTCTACTGCTGTGTGGTGTAGAGGCTGGTCATGCTGGCAAGGTTTTGGTGTTGCCAGGCGAGTACAGCCACTGGCACAACATGCGTACGATCATTGACGAGCTGGTCGATCGTAACCACAGTGTGACGGTTCTGGTCAGTTCTTCATCACCTACTGTACCGCACACACGGAAGGAGCGGTTTGATTTCAGTGTGTTTAAAGTCAACATGAAGAAAGAAGAGGCCAATGCTGTGTGGAGTGAGTTCATTAATATTTGGATGAAGGACTCAGTCACCAAATATGAGCGAATCTTCATGGTCTGGCGAGTGATAACCAACTTTATGGTGCTCGTTGATGATGTTTGCAAGGGCATGCTTCACAATGAGGATCTTTTACACACGCTTCGGGAATCTCATTATGATGTGGTTTTTTCTGATCCTATGATGCCATGCACTGACTTGATGGCACAGATTCTGAAAATCCCGCATGTCCTGTCGTTGCGCTTGACATTTGCTTATACTTTCGAGCGGCTTTGTGGTCAGATGCCTGCACCACCATCCTATGTTCCTGCGGTCGCTTTGCATGATCACCTCACCGACCATATGAGCTTCACAGAGAGAGTTGAAAACATGCTCCTCTACATTATACATACAACAATATTCCGACTGAACATGAAGTTTAATTTTGATACAATTTACACTGAAATATGGGGTAATTATTTTGTTTTTGGCCACTTTTATGCATTAATTCTGCAGTTGTCTGTCTCTTTCTAGTTGCTATTTACCATTGTGATGTACAAACTTGATGGTTAAGTCAATTTTTCAATGAATATAAGTTATAGAATCTGTGACAGTATTTAGCAAACATATAGGCATTAATAACGTATGATCTCGCTACATTTATAATTCAAATGTAATTAAGTCTGTAAGATAATCTTCTAAGTATTGCACAGAAAACATAAGCGTTTTTTAACAAATATTAATATGTATAACTCTGCAATATTCAATCTATTTTTGATTGACTGAGTGACATTCTAAGATTACTGATACTGTCCAGCGGCACTTTTTTTTTCATGGAAGCCTGTTTCTGCCACTAAATAATAATACAAAAAAAATTAATATAATTGTGACTTTTTATCTCACAATTCTGACTTTTTTTCTTGCAATTGCAAGATAAAGACAGGATAGAGCAGGTTACTTTTGGTATGAAACAAAGTCTCAGCTTTCAAATAATTTTGTCATTTTTAATAAATTAAAACAAATACCATTTTGTGTTTTTTTAATGTGTTGTGACAGATCACTGTAGTGCCTCAGTTCAAGCGGCATGTGAAGCTTTCATCTCTTCCTCTTTAGTAATTATTGCACAAGATATACATGAATGAACATCAGAAGGTATCTTGTTTCAACTGCGGAAAGATGTCAATACGCACTATTTTTCAAGATCAAGTCCACCGACGTTAATCTACTTTCCTGTCTGGTTTGTTTGTTTGGCAGATTCAGTATTATGATTGGTCAGATCACATGTCAATCAAACTTGCAGCAAAGGGTGAATTGTGAGGGGAAAAAAGTCAATTGCAAGATATAAACTCGCAATTCTAAGAAAATAGTCTCTTTTTTCTCCTCCAAATTAGACTTTCTAACTCACAATTGTTAGTTTATATTTCACAATTCTGAAAACAAAAGTCAGAACTGCAACAAATAAACAATTGCTAGAAAAAAGACAGAATTGTGTTTGTTGAATTGTCACAATTCTGAGAAAAAGTGAAAGTCAGAATTGAGAAATGTAAATTTATAATTACAAGAAAGAAACGTCAGAAATGTATGATTAAAATATTATTTTCTTATTCAGTGGCAGAAACGGGCTTCCATGGTTATTTCACCATTTGTAACATTCTGTTTTTTTGTTATTGTGCATTACAAGCATTAGTAATGGGGGCCTTTAGCCACTCCGTCTGTAGATTACATAGATACACAAGTCGTGGTGATGATGACTTTATGAGTGATCCATTAAGTAACTCAAATGATTACTTAAAAGTTAGTTACTTGGGATGTAGACCTCAAATAACCAAATCAACAGGAAAAAAATAAGCATGTAAACGCTTGAACCTGAAAAATACCTTTATTTACAATTTTCTTGAGTATTCATGAAGGCTGCTGTAAAAAAAGCAAAAATATTAAATAGTTGACAGATTGTAAATCAACAAGTACAATGAGGGAAAATTGTTTGATCCCTTGCTGATTTTGTGTGTTTGCCCACTGACAAAGAAATGATGAGTCTATAGTTTTAATGGTAGGTTTATCTGAACAGCGAGAGACAGAATAACAACAACAAAAAATCCAGAAAAACGCTTTTCAAAAAAGTTATAAATTGATCTGCATTTTAATGAGTCAAATAAGTATTTGATCCCCTATCAATCAGCAAGATTTCTCACTCCCAGGTGTCTTTTATACCAGGAGCTGAGATTAGGAGCATTCTCTTAAAGGGACAACCTGTCCTCAGAAGCAATCAATCAATCAGATTCCAAACTCTCTACCATGGCCAAGACCAAAGAGCTGTCCAAGGATGCCAGGGACAAGATTGTAGACCTACACAAGGCTGGAATGTACTACAAGACCATCGCCAAGCAGCTTGGTGAGAAGATGACAGCAGTTGTTGCGATTATTCGCAAATGGAAGAAACACAAAATAGCTGTAAATCTCCCTCGGACTGGGACTCCATGCAAGATCTCACCTCGTCGAGTTTCAATGATCATGAGAACGGTGAGAAATCAGCCCTGAACTACACGGGAGGATCTTGTCAATGATCTTAAGGCAGCTGGGACCATATAGTCACCAAGAAAACAATTGGTAACACACTATGCCGTGAAGGACTGAAATCCTGCAGTGCCCGCAAGGTACCCCTGCTCAAGAAAGCATATGTACTGGCCCATCTGAAGTTTGCCAGTGATTCAGAGGAGAACTGGGTGAAAGTGTTGTGGTCAGATGAGACCAAAATCCAGCTCTTTGTCATCAACTCAATTCGCTGTTTGGTGGAGGAGGAATTCTGCCTATGACCCCAAGAACATCCCCACGTCAAACATGCAGGTGGAAACAGTATGCCTTTGGGGGTGTTTTTCTGCTAAGGGGACAGGACAACTGCACCGCATCAAAGGAACGATGGATGGGGCCATGTGCCGTCAGGGCCAGGGCATTGAAAAGGGGTCGTGGATGGGTATTCCAGCATGACAATGACCCAAAACACACGGCCAAGGCAACAAAGGAGTGGCTCAGGAAGAAGCACATTAAGGTCCTGGAGTGACCTAGACAGTCTCCAGACCTTAATCCCATAAAAAATATGTGGAGGGCCAAACGTCAGCCTCGAAACCTTAATGACTTGGAGAGGATCTGCAAAGAGGAGTGGGACAAAATCCCTCCTGAGATGTGTGCAAACCTGGTGGCCAACTACAAGAAACATCTGACCTCTGTGATTGCCAACAAGGGTTTTGCCACCAATTACTAAGTCATGTTTTGTGAAGGGGTCAAATACTAATTTGACTCATTAAAATGCAAATCAATTTATAACTTTTTTGAAATGCGTTTTCCTGGATTTTTTTGTTGTTATTCTGTCTCTCACTGTTCAAATAGACCTACCATTAAAATTATAGACTGATCATTTCTTCATCAGTGGGCAAACGTACAAAATCAGCAGGGGATCAAATAATTGTTTCCCTCACTGTAGCATTTTTCTTTTTCAGGTTTTTTAAATAAATAATATTTATTATATGGTCCAACAGCTCTGGGATTTTGCACTCTTTAAGATCTTGTAGATGACTGTATAGCTTGAATAGAATCTTAATTGCAGTATAGTGTGTAGTGCAGGTGCACTCATGAACTGAAATGTGTATCGAAAGAGATCAGGACAAGGAGGTTGTAGATAAAGCAGAGGAAAGCAAAAGCAAAATTTTTGAACACTTGATCTACTGTACATCAACTGAGTGGCACTGTATCTCTGTATGTCTCAGGAAAACCCACAACAATGTGTGAGACCATGGGAAAAGCCGACATCTGGTTGATTAGAACTTACTGGGATTTTGAGTATCCTCGCCCACTCCTGCCTAATTTTAAATTTGTTGGAGGACTACACTGCAAACCCGCCAAGCCTCTGCTAAAGGTAAGGACTTTGCTTTGCTTTCTGATTTGAAATATCTGCTCTGCTGAAATTTTCTTGATGACTTTATATTTTTTTTCTTTTACATAATTGCATCAATCCTTACTTGAATGAATCAAGTAATATTGTAACTTCATGCCTGTGGATGTATGTATGGAACAGCATTTCATTAAGCTCCTAGCATGCTATGTGGCAGTGCAGTCATCAAAGTCTAGCAATGGCAGGCATACATTTTACTTTATAGGATTTCAGTTGGCAGTCTTTATCCTTATTGGTCTTGCACCCAGGGGTTAAACAGAGGTGAGAAAATGTACCCCAAACTGAGAGCTCAAACAGACCAAATTTACATCAAATGGCCTAAAGCCTTGCGAGCATCAGCATGCCTAGACCATAACGTGATCATCACATGTTGTATGTGCCACCTAGTCACTAAAAATATAGACATGTTAACATTCACACATAGTTTGACTAAATAGGAAGAAAAAACTGCCAAATCCCCCTCACTGGAAACTACAGTGCCCTCCATAAGTATTGGAACTTTAAAGACAAAATTGCTCTGTTGGTTGTGGAGTCAAGACATTTACAAATATGATTAAAATATAAATATGAGACAAAACTACAGAATGTCACATTTTATTAATTGGGTGTTTCAACACATAGATGTTTTACCAGCTAGGAAGTTCAGCACTTTTAGAGTTTCATCCCCCTATCTAATGTGAGCATAAGTATTGGAACAGTTGCGTCACAAGTTTTTCTAAGTGATCAGCTGTGTCCTGATGCATTAATTCTTCAGATATTAGAAGCAGGGAATGTGTTGTATCAGTTAAATCCAGTGGTTGACAGTGGTTACATTGCTGAAATAATACTCAATACAAGTAAAAGTACTGGTGTCAAAACGGTACTTAAGTAAAAGTACAAATTACTCGTCTCAAAAACTACTCAGAGTACTAGCAGAGTACTAGTTACTAGTTACTTTTTAGCGGCGATATTTAATGAATTACCAAAATATATTAATTCATATCTTCGCTTCTGGGTACTAACGCTCTGCCAGATTCCCCAAGAAAACAACAAACTGTGCTAATATATACCCACGAGGTCATGTAATAATGAAAAATTATAACCCTAACCTTTATCTCCATACTGAAAACCCAGATGGCCAGACATTGATTCAGCTAAAATATTAGTGTCTGAGACACTGTGAGCACGGAGACTGTACTGTGCACAGCACATTTTGAAATGTTTATCTTAAATATGTAATATTAATTAAATAGTGCTCATAAATGGCTTTGAGATAGTAGTATTCTCAAGTGAAATGAGTAGAGACATGGACCCAGAAACTGCAGTCCTTACGTCAGACTTAACAAGAGGATTTTTCCCAAGCCTTCAAACTGACATCATCAGAGCGAGAACGCCATTCCAGAGCAGAAGCGAATTTTCTTTTTTTTTATTAAAGATTATGATGGCAGACAATTTTTTCCTGGTGTATTGACTTGTATGGTTTAATTATTCACCACGAGACTATGTGCACTAAAAAAGTAAGTAGGGTCATTTTTTGATTTCATGACGACTTCAATCATTTTCAATACCATTGGCAAAACTACCACATACCGTATACTGTCATATAGATATTTGAATATTTCAAATTGTTTTGTCCATCCATTTTTTCAAGGCAAACGTTATTTCAAGCTTTGAGTGGTTTAATCAAAATCTTCTAAAAAAGACACATTCACTTTATATGATGAACAGATTATAATATAGGCTTTTATTTACATAGCTTACATATAAACATTGATCAATTACCATTACAAAAATCTCAATCTTAAACATTTGCTCATTCTGTGTATTTGTGTCTTTAAAATAGGGTAACTTTATTGCAAATGCTTACAGAAAAGAAGCTTGATTTCAAATTTGATTTCAAACTGAACTGAATTTACAAAAAAAAGATAAATACACAGTCAGTAATAAAATTCTAAAACAAATTACCTCACTTCAGTTGAGGTATTCGAAGTATGACAAATCACTGCTTATAAAAATTCAGTGTTAAGAGCCATGTTATTTATTTAGATAAATGGAACATCAGATGGCTTTGACCTGTAATGTCTGTACAATGTAGTGATGCAGTTAGACCAGGATATTTATATGTACAAATCAGACAAATATCCCATACCGAAACATTTCAAGCATAAACTTACATTGTAAAGAAATTAAAGTTCCATCTTTCATATTGAAAGACTTTCTGGTGCTTTTCATTTACAGTCAGTAAAATTTCCAGTAGCATTTTCATCGGTCAGGCGTGGATCTATTCTGAAAGATAACTTTTGACAAAGTTTAATCTAGGAGCAAAGAGAAATAATTTCTACTATAAAAGCACAGAGAGATCGTGATAGCACACAGTCTGAGTGCACACAAGCAATATCGGAGTGAGAGCACAGGCAGTTAATTTGTGTAAGTTAGGCCTATTTGAGAGCTCGTATCCAGTTTTCTGCAATTACATGACTGTGTTCTCATGTTCCCTACTGTGGGAAATGAGTAATGGAACCGTGTCAGATATTTCAGTATCGGTATCAAAAATATAGATATTTATGATAACACAATGTAGTTTGTTTTTCCAAACTTTACGCTGAGCTCCCTCACTGTGCGATCAGCTCTTCACCTGCTGCAGCGGCAGATTTTCCCGGTTCAGCTATCAGGGCTTTTATTGGTCCGTTTACGATCGGATATCTTTATTGGCTACTGAAGTGCAGTCAAAGGTTTGAATGTCAATTCAAATTGGGTGTACTCAGTAACAAACTATGATTTAAATGTAACGAAGTAGATTATTTTGCTTAATTTGTATTTAAGTACAAGTACAGCTTTAAAAATATACTCAAAAAAGTACAAGTACCCAAAAAAACTACTTAATTACAGTAACGTAAGTAGATGTAATTTATAATAGGGCAAAGAAATGGAAAGTCTTAGATTGCCCAAGTCAATCTCCAGATTGAACATGAATTTCACCAGCTGAAGAGAAGAGTAAAGGCAGAAACTCCCCAAAACAAGCAACAATTGGAATTGGCTGCATTAAAGGCTGGGAAAAGTATTTCAGAGGATGAGACCAAGAGACTGGTGATGTCTATGGGTCACAGACTCACTGCTGTGATTGTGTGCAAGGGATCTACAACTAAATAATAGCTTTTAATCTTTTATAGTCGGGGAGCCAAAGTCTCAAAAATGGGTTGAACCTGACATGGTCTGTCATACTTTTTATTTGTGTTTTTTCTGTTAACTTTGACCCTATGAACCAATAATTGGAGGGTCTGCTCTGCCGGAAATATTGTGAAAAAAAATTGTGGCCATTTTAGTGTATGCACCCTTTATTTTTTATTAGAAAAATGTGAAAAATATTTTTTTCCTCAAATCCTCGGTGGGTTTGGTAGGCTGTCAATAAATGCATTCCAGGTACACCGAACACATGTTCTGACAACATCCACTGAAAAAATAACTCTTAAAACACATTTCTACATGATTTTGCATTAATTTAATGCCAAAAAATTAGGTGTTTTCTCACTTTTTTATTTTCATCTTTACTTCACTGGCAATCAACTATTCCCCCAAGTTATGACATCAGTCAATATGTCATTCTTTTCACCAAACAGTATACTCATTCCACAGAAAAAATCATAAAAATCCAACCAAAATCAATGGATCTGTGATGATTTCACTAATAGTTGATCAGCAGGCTCAGAACCTCAATAGAATTTTAGGCTGCTCTCAAAATTCTGTAAAACATGCTGGATATTTAACATCATGGCACACTTACGCACACACACATGATCTTAGTAATTTGAATGAGTTTGTCTGGAACAACTAACCAACGGTAACCAATGGTTACCAACAGACTTCGAAGCTGCTCATCATTGTCTGTGGTAAGTGACAGTGACTTCAGTGAATACCGGTAGGTCTGCCCCAGCGTTTTGGGAAAAGAATGGTAATATGGATATTGTAATAGTAATTAACTGAAAGGACCACGCCAGTTTTCAAACAAGTATATTTCTGATGATTCCTCATCCCAAATGTATCCCTGTAGTAGCAGCATTCATTCTCTACTTAGCTAGCTTTAGCCGTTTTAGCTCATTTCTGTGGTTCCTTTAAACGGCCATAACTCCTCACGGCCATAACTCCTCACAGGAATGGGGTAGAGAATTCCTTTTTTTTAATGCTCAGAACAGTGTTAATTTCATTGACACTGTAATTTTCGTCATTATTTTCATCAACGACATTTTTTTGTCATTGACGAAACTGTCACTAAATTGTCCTCATAGTTGTCGTCATTTAAAGCTGTTTTTTATTTAGTTATCTGTCTCGTTTTCGTCTGTGAAAACTTTTTATCTCACTGCAGTTAAATCTGTATCTGTATTGCATGTTCAAGCTTTAAAAGTGATTTATAATAACAGGTTAATTAATACATGTTTTCTCTGGGAGTATATAATGGGTTTGGAAATTTTTGAGAAATTCTAAATGAATGCATTACAATTTATCCAAACCCATTCAATTTTACATTTAGTCGACTAAAATCTTATTGTATTTCGTTGACTAAAACTAGACTAAAACTAAAACAATTCAGATGACTAAAATATAACTAAAACTAAAATGGCATTTTAGTCAAAAGACTATGACTAAAACTAAATAAAAATTTGTTTTGTCAAAATTAACACTGGATCAGAATCGTATGCTTTACGAGGGGTATGTGTCCTATATGTCCATTTTGCTTCGACCGGAAGTTGAGAAATTGCGAAAATTTCAAATGGACTTGCTAGGTAAAGAAATAGATATGAGAATAAATGCTGCTTCAGGGATACGTTTGGAGTGAGGAATCATTAGAAATACACTTATATGAAGGCTGGTGTTGTCCTTGAAGTGTTTTTCATGTCAGACAGATAGTAAGTCACTAAGGATAACTAAAGGCTGCACTAAACGTTAATACTGAACAATACAAATGTTCTGTAAGATGTAAACACACTATATATTATGCATCCTTTTTTTGTATATAGTACTGTACAGTATATAGGGTGAGTGATTTGTCAAAAGCTAGTTCGCTAGTAGTGTCAAACATCTAGATTTCTTTCACCTGAATGCACAATATTTCCCATTTGCAGATTTTGTTCTGATCTTATTGGGTTTGCTGTGGAGGAAAAGTTAGCGAGAAGAGAAGGCAGCAGAGGATTGGAAAGGACAGTAAAGCCGGGCTCACACTGTGCGATTTTTAATAGTCTTTTGTGATTGTTGCTTGTCACACTGTACGAACATGATCCCCATATCAGACTGTAGGATCTCATTTGTCTTAATGTCAGACTGTACGACAGTCAAGACGCGACAAAAACGGACGTACTCAAGAAGACTTGTCCGGAGTTTTAGGTCATCAATACGTGACCCGCGTTCTCTCGCTATAATGGTATCTAGCAAACAACAGCAACGTGTAGCGTTAGTTTTATTAATTACATGCCTTGATGTTAAAAAAAAAAAAAAAACGAAAAAGACGACGTGTGTGGAGCAAGTCATGGCTGGGCAAAAGAGGACTTTATGGACTTCCAGTTCTACAGAGCGAACTTGAGGTAATTTTGTTATTCGAGTTTAAACATCCTGCCCCTTAATAAATAAACTTTAAGTAAACTTTTCTTTGTACATATATTGTTTTTACAAATAACGAAGTTGAAGTTTGAAGTTGTCGCGCTAATTGTGTCATCAAGTTCAGTGCTCCTATTGGTTCTTGCTTTGACGGTCGTCGTAGGAGATGTCACACTGCAGGAAAGTGTCTGAAATCTTCTGACACTGCCAGAATTTAATCGGAGGAAAAAATTTATCGCAATGGCCATTAATCGGCTGTCGGTGAACATGTCAAACCAGCGATCTGGACAACCGATTTTAGCCTAGGATTATAGGAATCTTTTAGGATTTTAGGATTTTCAAAATTTGTCTCAGACGACCAAATCGTGGCCAAAATCGCACAGTATGAGCCGGGCTTAAAGAGGAGTGGAGTGGAGAGGAGAGTGGAGGATTGAACAGAAGAGAAGAGAGGAATGAGTAGAAAAGAGTGAAGAGGACAGTGGTGGACTGAACAAGAGAGAAGAATAGTGAAGGAAAAAAGAGGAGTGAATTGACCAGGAAAGAAGAGTGGACTGGAGTGGAGTGGAGAGTTATGGAGAGGAGTTGATTGAATCGGAGAGAAGAAGAGGGAAGAGGAGAATAGTGGAGAGGAGTAGAAGAGGAGAAGAGTGGAGAGGAGAGGAGAGGATTGGAGAGGAGAATAGAGAGTGAAGAGTACAGGAGTGGATTGAACAAGAGAGAAGAGTGGAGAGGAGTGGATGGAATAGGAGAGAATAGGAGCTTAACACGCTTAAAACTGTGGAGATGATTGTGGACTTCAGGAGAAACCCCCCTGCTCTCCCCCAACTCACCATCATGAACAGCACTGTGACTGCAGTGGAGTCATTCAGATTCCTGGGCACCACCATCTCCCAGGACCTGAAGTGGGATACTCACATTGACTCCATTGTCAGGAAGGCCCAGCAGAGGTTGTACTTTCTTCGCCAGCTGAGGAAGTTCAACCTGCCACAGGAGCTGCTGAAACAGTTCTACTCTGCCATCATTGAATCCATCCTCTGCACTTCAATAACTGTCTGGTTCAGCTCAGCTACCAAATCTGACCTCAGAAGACTACGGAGGGTAGTCCGGACTGCTGAGCGAATCATTGGTACAACCCTCCCCACTCTCCAAGAACTGTACTTATCCAGAGTGAGCAAAAGGGCTGGTAAAATCACTCTGGACCCCTCACATCCAGCACACTCCCTCTTTGAACTGTTACCGTCTGGTCGACGCTACAGAGCTCTGAGCACCAGAACGACCAGACACAGGAACAGTTTCTTCCCTCAGGCAATCCATCTCATGAACACTCAATAAATAAACGTGGAACACACAACTAATTCATTATCCATTCACCACACTCACTTATTTTATTTTTATCATTTCTAATTTGCACATACTTGACCTGTACATACATAGTTGCCTATATTATATACTGTTTTTTTTTTGTTTGTTTTTTTTGGCTGCTTTTACATTGGTTATTGGATATTTCTTGTTATTTTGTTTTTATTACCTGTGTCCTGTCCTGTTACTGTCTTTCTGTTGCACTGTGGAGCTTCTGTCACTACAACAAATTCCTTGTATGTGTAAACATACTTGGCCAATAAAGCTCATTCTCATTCTCATTCTCATATCTTTCTACCTGTTCATGCCATCACAAGAAGTTCTGGCGGGGAAGTATGATGTTGCAGCTTCAGATCTTACATCCCTTCTCCTCAGCACCTACATATTTACCGGATGTGACACAGTGAGCTATCTGTACAGAAGAGGAAAAAGGCGGGCCTACACAAATTCTATTAAACACCTGACAGACCTTCTGCTGCTGTGCAGGTACGGTGACCCTGAGGAAAGCCTGGATGTTCAGGAAGAGGTTATAACAGCAGCACGGCAATACATGGTGTCACTCTATGACAGGAGTGACTTTGGTGGTACTCTAGATGCACTGCGAGCCCATCTCTTTGTGAGCATCAAAGGAGACATGTGTTGCCTTCCACCAACTGAAGATGCCTTCCAATTACACCTTCGCCGAGCCCTGCATCAGTTGGCTGTGTGTAAGCGGGCACACATGGTTCAGCCAACCTACCCAGCTGCCACTGATTTTGGGAGACAACTTGTCAATGGCAAATTGGTGGCAACCATGATGCTGAAAGAGGCAAAACCTTCTGAACTCAAACACAGCCAATACTGCCTCTGCAAGAAAAGCATGTGTGCCCGAGGATGCTCCTGTGCAAGAGCCTATGTGAAGTGTGGCATTGCATGTCTCTGCACTGGGGACCCCAACAGATGTTCAAGGATTGAACTTGCGCTTGAAGACAGGGACACGTAAGCAGGCCGCGTGTGTGTGTGTGTATGCGTCTCCTCAGGTGGTGAGGGTGAAGGTCTGTCCCCAGAGCAGTATCTGCAGTGTACCACCCTCCTGATTATCCCACCTCACAGGGACCTGCACCTAGTTAATTAAGTTATGTTAAATTATTTTGTTCCGTTGAAGTTGTAATAGTTGTCATCTGAGTCATTTTGCTGTATTAGATTTCTTGTGTGACACATTTCCATTGGGAGAACAGGGTTATGTTGAAATTAAAAAGATGCTTAGGCCATGATGCTTATTAGACCCTTTTTCTGTTAGTAAACATTGTGACGTTTTTCTGTGGGCGGAGCTTAGCTGGAGGCAGAAATATTCCACTGACCGCTTCACTAACGCTAGCTATGAAGTTTGTTAGCTTGTTTTTTAACAATAACTGGAGAAAATCCGATTTCACCCACATATGTAAGGTCACGCACTGTCCAGGACCGCGATTGTTATTTGAAAAGGTTAACTTTAATGGACGAAACCAGATCAGCCGACCCGCGCACGCTTTTCCTCGAAGCGATCTGACAGGATTCCATCCGGTTGACTGACTCACATCTAACCTGTGTAGTTAAGACAGACTCACAGTGTCTATCTAGTCATGAAGATGTATTTTCAATTTCAGCAGGCAACTATTTTTACAAAAACATTATTATTCCAAGCCACAATTACTCATAACAATACAATTACAAATGATTAAGCTTATAAGTTTGTTGTTTTACACACATGCACACAGACATTATTTCATACACAACATAATCGTGAGATGCATAAGAAATCTACAGGTCCTTTTAAAAAAATTAGCATATTGTGATAAAGTTCATTATTTTCTGTAATGTACTGATAAACATTAGACTTTCATATATTTTAGATTCATTACAACACAACTGAAGTAGTTCAAGCCTTTTATTGTTTTAATATTGATGATTTTGGCATACAGCTCATGAAAACACAAAATTCCTATCTAAAAAAATTTGCATATTTCATCCGACCAATAAAAGAAAAGTGTTTTTAATACAAAAAAAAGTCAACCTTCAAATAATTATGTTCAGTTATGCACTCAATACTTGGTCGGGAATCCTTTTGCAGAAATGACTGCTTCAATGCGGCGTGGCATGGAGGCAATCAGCCTGTGGCACTGCTGAGGTGTTATGGAGGCCCAGGATGCTTCGATAGCGGCCTTAAGCTCATCCAGAGTGTTGGGTCTTGCGTCTCTCAACTTTCTCTTCACAATATACCACAGATTCTCTATGGGGTTCAGGTCAGGAGAGTTGGCAGGCCAATTGAGCACAGTAATACCATGGTCAGTAAACCATTTACCAGTGGTTTTGGCACTGTGAGCAGGTGCCAGGTCGTGCTGAAAAATGAAATCTTCATCTCCATAAAGCTTTTCAGCAGATGGAAGCATGAAGTGCTCCAAAATCTCCTGATAGCTAGCTGCATTGACCCTGCCCTTGATAAAACACAGTGGACCAACACCAGCATCACTGACTGTGGGTACTTGACACTGGACTTCAGGCATTTTGGCATTTCCCTCTCCCCAGTCTTCCTCCAGACTCTGGCACCTTGATTTCCGAATGACATGCAAAATTTGCTTTCATCCGAAAAAAGTACTTTGGACCACTGAGCAACAGTCCAGTGCTGCTTCTCTGTAGCCCAGGTCAGGCGCTTCTGCCGCTGTTTCTGGTTCAAAAGTGGCTTGACCTGGGGAATGCGGCACCTGTAGCCCATTTCCTGCACACGCCTGTACACGGTGGCTCTGGATGTTTCTACTCCAGACTCAGTCCACTGCTTCCGCAGGTCCCCCAAGGTCTGGAATCGGTCCTTCTCCACAATCTTCCTCAGGGTCCGGTCACCTCTTCTCGTTGTGCTGCGTTTTCTGCCACACTTTTTCCTTCCCACAGACTTCCCACTGAGGTGCCTTGATACAGCACTCTGGGAACAGCCTATTCGTTCAGAAATTTCTTTCTGTGTCTTACCCTCTTGCTTGAGGGTGTCAATGATGGCCTTCTGGACAGCAGTCAGGTCGGCAGTCTTACCCATGATTGCGGTTTTGAGTAATGAACCAGGCTGGGAGTTTTTAAAAGCCTCAGGAATCTTTTGCATGTGTTTAGAGTTAATTAGTTGATTCAGATGATTAGGTTAATAGCTCGTTTAGAGAACCTTTTCATTATATGCTAATTTTTTGAGATAGGAATTTTGGGTTTTCATGAGCTGTATGCCAAAATCATCAATATTAAAACAATAAAAGGCTTGAACTACTTCAGTTGTGTTGTAATGAATCTAAAATATATGAAAGTCTAATGTGTATCAGTACATTACAGAAAATAATGAACTTTATCATATTAAAATATGCAAATTTTTTGAGAAGGACCTGTATAGACGCACTCATAACAACAAAAGACAATACTTTATTGAACCTTTTCTGACAAGAAGTGTGCGTTGCAAACGCGAGCATTTTGACGGTCGTTTCTGTCCAGTCCTCTGGTTTTATCGCGTTTTAATCACAGTCGTCCGTTTTTGTCTGGCAGTGGCAGCAGGTAAGCGATAAAATTTCAAATCAGAGCCTGTACTATGTCGATTCTGGCACCCAACATCACAACAAGACTATATTTAAAGCTCCTTATGTTGCTGAATCTGCGCTGGTTTGAATGGGCCGCCTCCAGTTCTCCCTCTGTTTTGCCTCCAGCTTGTGCTGTGACGTAATCGTGACGTCGACTCAAAAAGGGTCTATAATGTAGACATTAAAAACCATGTTAAATATCCAGCATGTTTTACAGAATTTTGAGAGCAGCCTAAAATTCTATTGAGGTTCTGAGCCTGCTGATCAACTATTAGTGAAATCATCACAGATCCATTGAATTTGGTTGGATTTTTATGATTTTTTCTGTGGAATGAGTATACTGTTTGGTGAAAAGAATGACATATTGACTGATGTCATAACTTGGGGGAATAGTTGATTGCCAGTGAAGTAAAGATGAAAATATTGGAAAAAAGTGAGAAAACGCCAAATTTTTTGGCATTAAATTAATGCAAAATCATGTAGAAATGTGTTTTAAGAGTTATTTTTTCAGTGGATGTTGTCAGAACATGTGTTCGGTGTACCTGGAATGCATTTATTGACAGCCTACCAAACCCACCGAGGATTTGAGGAAAAAAACAATTTTTCACATTTTTCTAATACAAAATAAAGGGTGCATACACTAAAATGGCCACAATTTTTTTTCGCAATATTTCCGGCAGAGCAGACCCTCCGATTATTGGTTCATAGGGTCAAAGTTAACAGAAAAAACACAAATAAAAAGTATGACAGACCATGTCAGGTTCAACCCATTTTATTGAGCTTTTGAGACTTTGGCTCCCCGACTATTATATCTGCCTTATGTTCAACTGTCCCAATACTTATGCTCACATCAATGAGTGGGATGAACTCTAAAAGTGCTGTTCTTTTTATTTGGTAAAACATGTATGTGTTGAAACGGCTAATAATAAAATGTGACATTCTGTAGTTTTGTCTCATATTCATCTTTTAATCATATTTGCAAATGTCTTGACTCCACAGCCAACAGAGTAATTTTGTCTTTACTGTTCCGATACTTATGGAGGGCAATGTATATTCCGTCTAATCAGTAAACTGATGCTAAACATGTTCACTCTGAATGCCCAATACAATGTAGTTCACCTTAGTTTTTCATGTGCTGTTATATCAGGATATTGGATCAGCAAATCTTAAATTCTTAAATTTGGGATCCCACGCTACATTGACCTCAAAAGATACTGTGGGTTTGCAGTGTCATTACCATTTTGTAAGCTGCACGTGGCACACTTTGACCATTATACCTTATTTCTGTTAGATATCATTTCAGTTTTAAGTCCCTACTGATAAGATAGATATAGGGGAAAAATATCTCAGGGCGATAATTTAACTGAATTTTTATATTACATTTGTAATTGTAATGTTTGCAGCGCAGATGGCACAGACACTGAATACCCCACGTCCTGTAGCTGAACTTGATATTTGCGGATAATTTTGAACGGCTTTGCGGTCAGATGACTATACCACCTTGCAGCTGCTTTGCACCGCACCGACCATGTGAGCTTCACAGAGAGAGTTTTTGTGTCACAGTATGTGCTCATTTATGTCTTTTAGGAAATGGAGGCGTTTGTTCAGAGCTCAGGAGATCATGGCATCATTGTGTTCTCATTGGGTTCCATGATCGGCAACCTGACAATGGAAAGAGCAAACACTATTGCTTCTGCTCTTGGTCAGATTCCACAAAAGGTGTGCAATTTTGTATCTTTTTATAGCAATAGAACAGCTTCCTTCTGTAAATATTTTTTCAGTAATTTTGTCTGTAGGGATTTCAATCCCAAAAACCAAAAGGTGCACTTAATGTCTTTAATGAGTCAATACTCATTGTGAATTATGGATAGTTCAGCCAAAAAATGAAAATTCTCTTATCAATTACTCAACACCATGTTGTTTCAAGTGATATGAATTAAGCACTTTAATCGCTTTACATGATCAAGCAAGCACATTTGAGCTTCTCTGTTTGCCTTATTTGCAGTTATCTACAGTGGAGAGAAAAATTATTTGATCCCCTGCTGATTTTGTACGTTTGCCCACTGACAAAGAAATGATCAGTCTATAATTTTAATGGTAGGTTTATTTGAACAGTGAGAGACAGAATAACAAAAAAATCTAAAGAATAACAAAAATCCAGAAAAATGCATTTCAAAAAAGTTATAAATTGATTTACATTTTAATGAGTCAAATAAGTATTTGATCCCCTATCAATCTGCAAGATTTTTCACTCCCAGGTGTCTTTTATACAAGTAAGGAGCTGAGATTTGGAGCATTCTCTTAAAGGGAGTGCTCCTAATCACAGTTTGTTACCTGTATAAAAGACAACCTGTCCACAGAAGCAATCAATCAATCAGATTCCAAACTCTCCACCATGGCCAAGACCAAAGAGCTGTCCAAGGATGTTAGGGACAAGATTGTAGACCTACACAAGGCTGGAATGGTCTACAAGACTATCGCCAAGCAGCTTGGTGCGATTATTTGCAAATGGAAGAAACACAAAATAACTGTCAATCTCCCTCGGACTGGGGCTCCATGCAAGATCTCAGCTCGTCGAGTTTCAATGATCATGAGAACGGTGAGGAATCAGCCCAGAAGTACACAGGAGGATCTTGTCAATGATCTCAAGGCAGCTGGGACCATAGTCACCAAGAAAACAATTGGTGACTATGTTGTGAAGGACTGAAATCCTGTAGCGCCCGCAACAGGGACGTGGGAACTATATTGTGAGAGGGGGGCGGGATTCTTGGGGGGGGGGGGGGGGGGTCTGTTAGTGTAGGCCTTTTGTGTTATGTATCCTGATTGACTTTATGATTAGTTAAATCTGTTTTGCACATGCATCGCCACAGAGTTAACCATTTCAGACAGTACCGGACAGCCTCTGTCTCGTTCACTTCACGTCTGTGTTACGCACAGCTCAGTGTGGCCGCTCCAATTTACCTTCAATGAAATCTAACCTTAGTGTAATTGACAGAATTACTAAAAATTATTTTGCTACCTAAAAGTTAAAGATGTTTTGTGTCACGCATGCATGCATGTCTATTTCCCTCATATTAAATATGAAACGCATGTGGACTGATATTTTTCCAATGTCTGGACTCCTTTTTTTGAAATGTAGGCTTAAATCAAACACATTTTAATTCAGATTCTGTATATATATATATATATAAAACGGAAAACAAAAACAAAACAAAAAAAACAGCTGGCTGACCCGTAGAGGGGTGGGGAAAAGGGGTGCTTTCCCCCCCCCCACCCCGTTCCAACGTCTATGGCCCGCAAGGTCCCTCTGCTCAATAAAGCACATGCACAGGCCTGTCTGAAGTTTTCCAATGATTCAGATGAGAAATGGGTGAAGGAGTTGTGGTCAGATGAGACCAAAATCAAGCTCTTTGGCATCAACTCAACTCAGAGAAGGAAGAATGCTGCCTATGACCCCAGGAACACCATTCCCACCGTCAAACATGGAGGTGGAAACATTATGCTTTGGGGGTGTTTTTCTGTTAAGGGGACAGGACAACTGCACTGCATCAAAGAGACGATGGATGGGGGCCATGTACCTTCAGGACATTGAAGCCAGGGAGGGCATTGAAAATGGGTCGCGGATGGGTATTACAGCATGACAATGACCCAAAACACACGCCCAAGGCAACAAAAGGTCCTGAGTGGCCTAGCCAGTCTCCAGACCTTAATCCCATAGAAAATCTGTGGAGGGAGCTGAAGGTTCGAGTTGCCAAACATCAGCCTTGAAACCTTAATGACTTGGAGAGGATCTGCAAAGAGGAGTGGGACAAAATCCCTCCTGAGATGTGTGCAAACCTGGTGGCCAACTACAAGAAACATCTGACCTCTGTGATCTCCAACAAGGGTTTTGCCACCAAGTACTAAGTCATGTATGGCGAAGGGGTCAAATACTTATTTGACTCATTAAAATGCAAATCAATTTATAACTTTTTTGAAATGCGTTTTTTTTTTATCTCACTGTTAAAATTAATCTACTATTATAAACTGATAATGTCTTTGACAGTGGCCAAACGTACAAAATCAGTAGAGGATCAAATAATTTCTTTCCCCATTGTTTTTTTTTTTTTTTTTTTTTTTTTTTTTTTTTTAGAGAACTCAACATTTTTATTCATATGCTCAGTGTCCTAGAGCAACTGTTAATAAATTCACCATATATGCATTTGCACAGGTTGTTTGGCGTTATCATGGGAAAGCACCAGAAACTCTTGCCCCCAATACAAAGATCTTCGACTGGATCCCACAGAATGATTTGCTTGGTAAGGAAAGTGTTGTCATTTGGACTCATTATACATGAAGAATATTAATTGATGTCATATAGATACAGACTTTATTTTATCTGATAGGTCATCCAAAAACTAAGGCCTTCATTACCCATGGTGGGACAAATGGACTGTATGAGGCTATTTATCATGGTGTCCCAATGGTGGGCTTGCCATTGTTTGCTGACCAGCCTGATAACCTTATGCACATGAAAACCAAAGGAGCTGCTGTTGTTCTTGACATCAACAAAATGCAGTCTGAAGACCTGGTGAATGCTCTCAAGACTGTCTTAAATAATCCATCGTGAGTTAAGTCTAAAGGACTTTTCCAGTTAGTTTCCTTACTTTAGGAATAACGCTAAAATGTTTTTTTAGTCTTAAGGCTAGAAACATGGTGGAAAATGTTTTACTAAATGTTTTACTAATATTTAATGTGTTACTACATTTATATTGGATTTTGAACAAAAATTTAAAATAATTTCCATTTCTTCCATTTCTAATCAGATACAAGGAGAGCATCATGAGACTATCCAGAATTCATCATGATCAGCCAATGAAGCCTCTGGACCAGGCAGTTTACTGGATTGAATACGTGATGCGGAATACAGGAGCTAAACATCTCCGAGTTCAGGCACATGATCTGAGCTGGTATCAGTACCACTGCTTGGATGTAGTTGCCGTCTTACTCTCAGTTGTTGCACTGATCACATTCCTCTTTATTAAAACATGCTGTTTCCTTTTCCGTAAATGCTTCAGCAAGACTCGTCCTGATACCAAAGCAAAAAAGAGTAAAAAAGAGTGAATGTAAATTAGGTTATTATCACATGTGCATGTTGGCCAGTGTGCATTTTGAGTACATTCCAAACTGTATGTTCTTGATGAAATTCATGTGAATGTAAAAAAATAAAACAAAGTACCTCAGGTTAAAAGTACTACAGGAAACTCTTTTCTTTCTTCCCTGTTATTTTTTATGACTATTCAACTAGAAGGGTGACATCCATCCATTTTCCTGTGTAAGAAGGTTGACAAGTGAGTGCAATACATGCATGTAGTAAAAGCCAATACTTAAGACTGACATAAAACATAATGTTATTTGCTGCATGAAATCCAATACTTGTTGCGCACTAACTGTGGAGTGCTGATCCCAAACATGGTACTTTTGCTCTATAGCATGTCAGATTTTCTCACAAAATATGATGCATTTCGTAGCAATTTTGCTTTTGACAGCCATTTGTAAGGTGAAGAGGTCTTGTTTTATACCTTAATCAGCAGAAAAACTGCCACGATTTACATTATTCCTGTTTTCCAGCCAGATTTGTTCCATTTTCAGCCATTTTTCACATTTATATATAATTCTGAAAACATTATTTTATCCTAATCCTGTTTTACTTTCTTTTTATTAAATTTTTTTTAAGGACATTGTTGTTCATTGCAACATTTGCGTATTTCTGTACTCTGAAATACAGCATGTAGTTGTGCAAAATTAGACAATTAAGAGTGGGAGATGCGAGGTTGAGTTTACTGAAAGTTCAGGTCAGCAGTATCCACTATCTTTTGGCTTCAAAATAGTTTTAATAGTTTACTTTTTCCTAAGATTATGTGAGGTACTTCCGGTTTGAGGAAGTTCCTCTCAAAAAGACTGAAACAACAAATAGCTTTCAATCATAAGGTTGTGCTACATGCCAACCTAATCTGTCAGTTTGAATCGGCTGTGAATTTTCCTTCATATTATATTTTCAGCTGTAAGAAAAATAATGTAAGGCTTGGTATTTCAATATGATTTGGTATAACAAGAATATCTATGGCTTCGGCAATATTTAACGGCAATTATTTTATTTTCTTTCGTTCTGTCACAAGTTTGGTCCAAGGACTTCTATTCATTCACCACCAGAGGTCACCCATCAACACTATGACTCTTTTCATGAACTGCTACACCTCTCCCCGGACTGCATTTCCAAGAACTCATTGTACTATATTGATTACGGACTCATCTGTAGCCAATCACACACGTACTATAAAGATCAGTCTCAAACCATCATTCAGTGCTGAGTATTGTTTAGCGATTATCGCTCTCCTAGTGATAGCTACTTTACAGAGCCAATCTATTTTCCCCAGTCTTAGTTCCTAGTCTAATTTAGTCTTGTTCTTTGCCTGATTTCCCGTGTTTGGATCCTAGCCTGTGCATCTCGTTTCTGTATGTTCTCTGCCTGCCCTGGATTTTGCTTGCTCTGGATTTCCCTGTCGTCGGGTCTTGTTTGGATACTGTATGCCTCTCGCTTGGACTCTAGCCTGTTTTGGATTACCCCTTTGCTATGCCCTTTGGATAATGTTCGCCGTCGATTGACCCTCGTCTGTCTTTCGATTACTCTTTCATTTTGCCTGTGCCATACTTGTTGTTGTTTACCATTGCCTGTTTTGACCATGTCTTGTCTCGCTCACTCCGTAACACTTTCTTTCTTTTTTATTTCTTTCTTTTCATTTGTACTCCTCTATAACAGAAACAATACAAAGTATACTTGCACATTTGTGCTCAGCTCCCCCGATTTAATTTTTTATATGTTCCATGAAGAATGCATGAATCTTGTTTTTCTCCCAAAATCCTCACGTCTATTTTCTAGTTTGTTTTCACAACACGGATACTTTAAAATTTTCAGGGTAAACAGTTCTTCTGGATGATACAGTTCTAAATAGAAATGTTATTTGTAAATTTAGAAGTGAAACAGAGGAGAATCATTTGTACAAGGTTATGGTTGGCGACACAAGACTAACACATCATGTTAGTACTATATTTTACAGTCCTGTTCCATATAAGCTACATATTATGTACTTATGTAGCCCTGCTAAAAAAAACCAATAGAAGCCCAATAGAAACCATTACAGAAATTCCAATGGTTTCCATTAAAATGCCATTATAAACCATTAGCTTTTTCCTGTAAAACCATTTCAAAATTCCTTTTTGTAGTGTGTTTTGGGCATTTTTCCAATAGGATTTAACATCCCACCAATAAAATCCATCACATACCAGACACCATTATAGTTTCCATTAAAACCAATACAATTCCCATTATAACCATTACTTACTTTACTTTTACTTTTGTCATTTAGCAGACGCTTTTGTCCAAAGCGACTTACAAATAAGAAAAAGTAACTAAAACTAAAAAGTTACAACTCTATAAATACTATCTACCCACATATTTAAGAAAATAAAGAAATTAAATAAAATTAACACATGCATATAACAACAACATTTCAATAATAAACATATCAATGAAAAAATTAAATAAAAAGCTACTACTATCCCTTGCTGGTGTCCCTGCCCGGTGGAGTCGCACGGTAGAGTCGATGGTCTTTACACTCTTTACTTTTTTACTTTTGTCATTTAGCAGACGCTTTTGTCCAAAGCGACTTACAAATAAGAAAAAGTAACTAAAACTAAAAAGTTACAACTCTATAAATACTATCTACCCACATATTTAAGAAAATAAAGAAATTAAATAAAATTAACACATGCATATAACAACAACATTTCAATAATAAACATATCAATGAAAAAATTAAATAAAAAGCTACTACTATCCCTTGCTGGTGTCCCTGCTCGGTGGAGTCGCACGGTAGAGTCGATGGTCTTTACACTCTTTGGTCTTCACACTAAGAGGGCTTCACACGACGACTGCCGCGACCGCTGCCGCGGTATAATAACCTTTATTATACCAATCTAACAAATGATCATTTCAATTCAGCTGGACCCACTTTCCTGTTTATCAACTACAAATGGCCAAGCAAGTGCACACACTGACAAGATACACGATACAGTACGAGACCAAACGCGATTTTGTTAAATTAAATCCATTACATTTTCAATTGTGTTTTGGGCAGGGTTCTATTGTTTTTTTTTTCAGCAGGGAGTGTATTAACTAACTCTGAACCTACCTGTAACCTAGATGTAATTATATTTTCCAGTACTTTCTTATGTAAGCAGAGATCGATGAAGTCATGATTTTACACACTCCAATACAGTAGGTGGCAGTATGCACCTTTAAGGATGGTCTAACCAGTCGTGAACAAGAAGAAGATAAACGTTTACAAGTTCTTGTGCAAAGCGTCTTGGGATGTAGTAAAAAGGTGGATTGAGGGCAAAGCAATAATGAAACGTGACCTTTGCCCAAATAGGCTTATTTGGAGCCTCGATTTTTTTCCTCGGATCATACTGCGCTTTTCCAGAAGCAGAAATACTTTACAATGATTTCTGGACATTTAGTTGTTTTTCTACTGCTGTGTGGAGTAGAAACTGGTCATGCTGGCAAGGTTTTGGTGATGCCAGGCGAGTACAGCCACTGGCACAACATGCGTGCGATCATTGACGCGCTGGTCGATCGTAACCACAGTGTGACGGTTCTGGTCAGTTCTGCATCACCTACTGTACAGCACACACAGAAGGAGCGGTTCGATTTCAAAGTGTATAAAGTCAATACGAAGAAAGAAGAGGCCAATGCTGTGTTGAGAGATGCTATTCATCTCGGGACGAATGACACAGCCACCAAATACAAGGGGGACTTCATGGTCTGGCGAGTGATTTCCAACTTTATGGCGTTCCTTGCTGATATATCCAAGGGCATGTTTCATGAGGATCTTTTACACACGCTTCAGGAATCCCATTATGATGTACTTTTATCTGATCCAATGATGCTGTTCCCTGACTTGATGGCACAGAAGCTGAATATCCCACACGTCCTCTCGATGCGCGCAACGTTCGCGTATTTAGTAGAGCGGCTTTGTGGTCAGATGCCTGCACCGCCGTCCTACGTTCCTGCGGTCGCTTTGCATGATCACCTCACCGACCATATGAGCTTCACAGAGAGAGTTGAAAACATGCTCCATTATATCATACATACGACTATACTTCCATTATGCATGACGTTTACTTTAGATCGGATCTACAGTGAAATATTGGGTAACTGTGATTGATTGATTGATTGATTGCAGTAGTTTGTGTCTTGTTCTGTATGCTGTTTCATCAGAAACAAGAGAAAATATAGGATGTAATGTGATCAAGCTGCTTTCATAATTCAGATTATCTTCATAGTTATTACAGTGAAAACATGAGCAACGTTTTTCTAATAAATAATAAAACTTGTTTTTATACAGTCTAACAGATCTGGGTTTTTGCACTGTTTAAGCTCTTGTAGATGTCTACCTGGAATATTAATAATCTTTATTGCAGTATAGTGTACAGGCGCACACATGGAATGAAGTGTGTGAGATCAGGACAAGAATACTGTAGATGAAGCAGAAGAAAGCAAAATGTTTGCACACTTGACCTACTGTATGTCTGAGTTGAACTATATCTCTGTATGTCACAGGAAAACCCACAACAATGTGTGAGACCATTGGAAAAACCGACATCTGGTTGATTAGAACTTACTGGGATTTTGAGTATCCTCGCCCACTCCTACCTAATTTTAAATTTGTTGGAGGACTACACTGCAAACCTGCCAAGCGTCTGCCAAAGGTAATGACTTTGCCGAATATTATTTGTGCGTGTTTGCAATAAGTATGCATCATTCATAATTTAAAATGTTAAGGAATCCTTTCTCAAATAGAACAAGTAACATTGTAAATTCACACTAGTGGATGAATGCATGTATGGAGAGGGATGTATGTATCTGATTTGGCTCTGTGGACCTCAAAAGATACAAGGGATTTGCTAATTCAGTCTAATTCTTTTTTAACTGCATGTGGCACGCTTTGACATGACATTTCTGATGGAAAATCAGTGCCGTTTTAAGTCACTTAAAACTGCCACTTCAAGCCTTGCTTTCAGTTTTTGTGTCACAGTATGTGCTTATTTGTATGTCTTTTAGGAAATGGAGGAGTTTGTTCAGAGCTCAGGAGATCATGGCATCATTGTGTTCTCTTTGGGTTCCATGCTTGGCAACCTGACATTGGAAAGAGCAAACACTATTGCTTCTGCTCTTGGTCAGATTCCACAAAAGGTGTGAAACTACCTTTTTTTTATAGCAATAGAACAGCAATCACTCACTTTTTTAGCTACCTTAGTTCTGGAAATATTTTTCCATTAGTTTTATATATAGAGATTTCAGTCAATTCTAAAAAAAAAAATAATAATAATAAAATTTTAAAAATGTAAACATGTACTTTATATATTTTACAGAGTGTCTATTTACACCAAGTGCAAATAGCCCACCTTGTTGGCAGAGGCAATTTACACTATTGGCTTAGACAACCTTGCAAACTTTCACGAAAAGTGAGGAACAGGAAGCTGTTTAAATAGTCCTGATGATAAGTGTCAGATGTGCAGGTTTTGCCCGGGGTGATGGGAAATACTTAATACTTGGGAAATAGTACCCTCTGGTGCTGATCGGAGGGAGCCACAAAGGCCTGATTTGTGACAGCTAGTGAGACTCGTACACTTATATCTTTGATTCGTAAAATGTCCCATGACTAAAAATGGTTTGCAAAAGAAAACCCACCACTTCAGGTCGACTTTGAACTGGGCCATCCTCTGTAGACTAATTTAAATATTGCGCGGGAAAGACACATCCGATTAGTTATCAGATAGAGAAGTCAGTTGATGTTGTCAAGTGTAAACGCGCCATATATTATATATACATACATAATCAGTATACTGAATTTACGGTGTACGTTTCTGTAATTATAGTGTACCTATAAAGAACGTACGTTTAGGTATAAGGACATTGTCCTGTCTGTTCCAATCTTTAGAATTGCAGTGAGTGATGCCTCTGTTTCTGAATCAGAAAAAAAAGTATCCATCCATCATAAAACTACTTCACATGGCTCCGGGGTGTTAATAAAGGCCTTCTGAAGCAAAACGATGCGTTAGTTTAAGAAAAATGTTGATTCTTAAAACTTTATAAACTGTTATGTGCAGCTTCCGGTCTCTCAAGCAGGCACGTTCACAACAAGGCGGTCGAGCGTAACCATCACACTAATAAACACACAGTAGTAAACACTAAAAGTCAAGATTAAACTGTGTATTATGAACTGACAGGATTTTATTGTCTCTGATCTTACCGTTTTGATCCATGTCCTCAAGCACCATTTTGACTAGTTCACGGTTCCCGGTTTTACCGCTCATCAGTCGCCGCTCAATGTTGTGAGAACATACTCGGACAAAACCCTCCAGTTTTAAAAGAACACATTCCAATCAGTTTCAAAAATCTCTCTCCTCTTCGCTTCGATTACTTTTCTTGTATTTTTAACACATGTTCCTGTCATGAGCGCCGCAAACACAGATAGACTCGTAACAAGTGCCATTCCAGCTGTTTCCAGTTCCCGCTCATCACATCCACTGTTCCAGTTTTAAACGAACACACTCCAGACAGTTTCAAAGTTGTCCCTCGTCTGCGCTTCGATAATATTTTTCCTGTTTTCCACACGTTCCCATCTTAAGCACCACACACAAATTTCGTTGCACACAGAACCGTTCGCGTTTGAACTCACATGACTTGCTGCATGCTCTTTTACGTCCTCCACATTCCTAACCCAGCACTGATGGTTTACTTATTACTGATATCAACCCAAATTGGGTCAAAGCAAGTCAACTTCCTAACCCAACAGTCTCAACCGAGCTTTTGGATTGAAACAATAACCCAGCGTGTTTTATATGTGTAGGCTATAAAAAGTACAGTGTATGTTTTTGATAAATCGCTTGCAAATATAAGATTGTTGTTAGGTCATATATACCGCGTAATATTAGAATAGGTACCCCTTAGTTTCAAAATATTCAGTAGAAATAATTTGTCATTTTAAAGGTTATTACCCTTTTATTCCCCAAACTTTGCATATCATTCCCCTATACCTACATGGAGATACTGAATAGGTACACTTTAATTAAAAAAATTGATGCTGTATATTCTGTTTACTTACGAAGTATGTTGCGGGTTGTAATCTAAAGCGTTACCCACAACTTTTCTATAAACGTGTTGCAGTGTTTTATGCTCAGTGTCCTAGAGCATCTGTTAATAAATTCCCCATATGTGCATTTGCACAGGTTGTTTGGCGTTATCATGGGACAACACCAGAAACTCTCGCCGCCAATACAAGACTTTATGACTGGATCCCACAGAATGATTTGCTTGGTAAGGAAAGTGTTTCATGTGTGCTTATTATACATGAAGACCAGTAATTGATGTCTGATAGATACAAACTTTATTCTGTCTGATAGGTCATCCAAGAACAAAGGCCTTCATTACCCATGGTGGGACAAATGGACTGTATGAGGCTATTTATCATGGTGTCCCTATAGTGGGTTTGCCACTGTGGGGTGACCAGCCTGATAACCTATTGCACATGAAAACCAAAGGAGCTGCTGTTGTTCTTGATATCGACACAATGCAGTCCAAGGACCTGGTGGATGCTCTCAAGACTGTTGTAAATAATCCATTGTGAGTTAAGTAAAAAAAAAAAAAAATCATAAATTTGAAATAAGCTTAGTTTCCTTTTTAATAAAAGGTAAGCTCCAGATATAAGCTTAGTTCTCCTAAAGAGGTGCTTTTCATTGCGAGAACTACAGATAGGGTGGAAAATAGTTGTGTATTACTACACTGATTTTTGAACAAAAAGACTTCACTAAAATTATAAGTTTAACCTCAAGAACAATAATGTTTGCACTGCTCAAAAAATAAAGGAACACTTAATTATCAGAGTATAACAGCAATTCAATTAAACAGCTGGGGTATCAGTCTGTCCAGTTAGGGAGCAGAAGTGATTGTGAATCAGTTTCACCTGCTTTGGTAAAATTAAAGCGATAACAGATCGCTTGAAGAGGCAACAGCAAGACAACCCCAAAAGAGAATGGTTTGGCAGATAATGGCCACAGACAATTGCTCTCTCCTTATCCTTCCTGACTGACTTGACTTTAGTTTTGTGTTTTGTTGGGGTTCTTCTTACTTTTTGTAGCATGAGGCAGTACCTGCAACCCAATTAGTTTAGCAATTGCATTGATGCCAGTGACCTACCCTCACATTCCCTTGACCTGAATCCAACTGAGAACCTCTGGGACATTAGGTGTATTGGAGCATCCAAAGCTGCCAAGTTGTACCACAGATTGTCCAGAAGTTCAGTGATGCCCTGATTCATCTGATAGGTCTGATTCGTCTGATAGGAGATCCCACAGGACACCATTAGCCATCTCATCAGGAACATGCCTAGAAATAGTCGGGGGGTGCATATAGGCACATGGGGGTCATACACACTACTGACTTAAATTATGAGTTGAAATGAACACAAGTTTGATCAGGCTGTAATTAAAAATTTTCACTCTGATTTTCAGTGTGATTTTGAATCCAGCTCTCAGTGGGTTGATGATTTTGGTTTCCACTGACCATTGTCAAAGAATTGTGTTCTCAACAAATTAAAAAATGTATATAAGTGAAGATGTTCAACTTGAATATTTTGTTCGAGACCCAGTGTGCAATTTAAGTGTTCCCTTAATTTATCAAAGCATGTAAATGTACTCAAAACTTTTTGGTCATTGGAAAACAACAGCCACAGTCAGTACTCACTTTAATCCTGATGCCATAGAAAAAGTCTCTAGTTTAAGGCATTGTTTGTCCCATAATAAATTTAGAAATGTTTTTATTTTGTAGAGCTTGGCTTGTGTTAAGCAGCATTTCCTATTCATCTCTATTCAGGTACAAGGAGAGCATCATGAGACTGTCCAGAATCCATCATGATCAGCCTATGAAGCCTCTGGACCAGGCAGTTTACTGGATTGAATTTGTGATGCGGCATAAAGGAGCTAAACATCTCAGAGTTCAGGCACATGATCTGAGCTGGTATCAATACCACTGCCTGGATGTAGTTGCCTTCTTACTCTCACTTGTTGCACTGATTACATTCCTCTTTATTAAAACATGCTGTTTCCTTTTCCGTAAATGTTTCAGAAAGACTCATCCTGATGGAAAAGAGCAAAAGAGTAAAAAAGAGTGAATGCAAAGTAGGTTACCATATATAGGTGGAGCTTGTGTAAGACTGGGCAAGGCTTAGCCTTCCACTGGCCATGGCTCGGAAATTAACAGGGGCTTAGGACAAAAATACCCCTGCACAATTAAACTAAATCCATTACAGCTATCACGAGTTAAATTAAAATGAAAAGTGTCTATTGTGGCATTCAATTTGGATTTGCTGATGTTGCATCAAATTTCTTTTTATGCATATTTACATTGCGCATTATAACCAATCACACGATTCTGTAGAATTTATGAATGCAGTGGCCAGTCACAGGTGTTCAGATTACATATCGCTTAAATGCTGGTGTTTTGTATGGTGCACAAACTCACTGACTGAATTCTGGTGACTCTCACGAATTCTTTCATCATAAACAACGTGCAGATGTATGTACAATGTAGATAAGAGATTTATTCATCAAACAGTATATAGCTTGAAGCTTCACTGATTATGACAGGGTTTTTTTTGAGAGTGCTTATACTCGCGCTAAAGTCAATGGTCATGTTTTTTGTAAATAATAATAGGCTGTGATTAATAATGTTCTTTCTCACTTTCTCTGTATAATTTTTTTGCTGTTTGATTAACCGTTGGAAATGAAAGCATTATAATTAGTAACTTACATTGTTTTTATTAAATTGTATTCAAGATAAATGCAAATTCAGTCCTATTAAACAGAATTTTCAAGATTCTTTATTGTCATTGTGCGAGTACAGAAAAATTTGAGCAATCCTTACAGTGCCGTGACATATAGTTTAATGGAACTAAACCTCTACATCTGCAATACAGACAACAATAAAAAGCATACCATTAACAATATGATATAAGAGTGGTTCTCAAACCTGTCCTGGAGTACCCCCAGTCCTGCACATTTTGTATGTCTCCCTCATATCACACCTGATTCAACTCCTCAGCTCATAAGTGGAGACTGCAAGACCTGAAATGGGTGTACAGCTATAGGGAGACATACAAAATGTGCAGTGCTGGGGGTACTTCATAGAGAGGAAAACCACTGTGATACAGAGACAACACACAAAAACAAGTACAAACAAGGTGATAGTGCAAAATTAAGCCTTGTTTGCAATACAAACAACAATAATGATTGTGCCATGAACAATACAATACAAAGACAACACACAAAAACCAGTACAAGGCAATAGTGCAAAGTTAAGCCTTATCAAATATTGTATTGCACAATTGGCATGTAATAAAAAAAGATTTATGTTGGGATAAACCTGTATGCATTTGTCTACAGTGATGTTGTAAACACAGTTCTTAATATAGCAGAGTATTGTTGATGCATACACCTCCTGATCCTGATTTGAAGCAGTCTTGGAGCTGAGAGGAGGCTCCCTCTGGCCATTTTTTCACAATCTTTGTAGTGGTGGGAACTTTCTTTCTTAAAGGGGTGTAAACTGGGATTAAGAACACAGAAAGGTGTTCTGACTGGCCTATATGAGGCAGTGGAATTGACCTGTGGCCTTTCTTGACATTTGAGTAGGCCTTGTCCAAGATGTTATTCCCCTTTGTTGCACATTTGATGTGTTGATGAAATTTGGGAAGAACCATTTTTAAATCAGCATAATTAAAATCCCCTGCTATGATGAATGGCATCGGGTTGGATAGTCTAATTGGAGTTTATGGCATGCAGCAAGTAGGTTTGGGCTGTGCTAGTGTTAGTATCCGGTGGAATGTACAGCTGTAAGCATAACAACGGTAAACTCCGAGGCAGACAGAAGAGCCTCCAAATTGGGAGAACAGTGACTGCCTATGATGTTAGCATCGGTGCACCAGTCGTCATTTATGTAGATGCAGAGCCCACCAAAAAAACGGGTTTAAAAACGATCCTCAGGTTAAACTAATGCAGAAAGCTCTTTTCTTTCTACCATGTCATTTTTCATGACTACTTAACAGCTAAGAACAAAAAGAAGGGTCACCATCCATTTTCTGTGTTTTGTGTAAGAAGGGTGACAGGTGAATGCAATAGATGCGTGTAAAAGCCCATAAAATGTTGTTTTTTTGTTTTTTTGCTGAATACTTATTTCATACTAATTGTAGGGTGCTAATCACAAAATTAGTACTTTTGCTCTATAGCAGTCATAGTTTCTCCCAAAATATTATGATGCATTTTAGCATGTTTGATGTGTAAGGTGAAAAGCCTTGTATTCGCCCTTAGTCACCAGAAAAACTGCCACAAAGACATGATGATTCCTGTCTTCCTCTGAGAGATTACAAGTATTTGTTCAATTCTCAGTTGACTTTCATGTATAAATGATTCTGAAGACATAACTTTATGCCTAATCCCGACTTCCACTTTTTGATAGCCTACATTTTGTTTTACATTTTGATACACTTCCACATTTTGATACACAAAATGATACATTTTAAACAATTCTTTTGACGTTTGACTGCTTTTGTTATTTTGATAAGTGTATTAAAGCTGATACATACATACAGCTGATACATATACACTTGTAAATCTTCATTTTTATTTACTGAAAAACTGCATGCGGTGTGTATTTAGTTTTTAGTGTTTTTTTGTTTGTTTTGTTTTACTCAGCAATGCATCATCAAATTAGACAATATGCAGTGGCGAGCAGTGATTTCTTTAACTGGTATGCTGAGTGACTGGACTTGTTATTTTCATGTCCATTGATATCTTAATGTCCATATTAATAGTTGTTGTTTTAGGTTTGAATGGAAAGTTTAATAGGCTAATGGTGTTCTGGACCCTCATAATTGCTGCATCTATGTTTTTCATTTTTATTATTCATTTTGTTTTTGGATACTAGCCTATCTTTAACAATCTTTATGGACGCAAAGTATCTTTATGGACGCAAAAAAACACACCCTATTCTCTGTCATCAGTAACACATGGATACGCTGTTTCCATTTAAATCAAAGTGTAAATAAATGTACAATACGTATCCATGCGTTACTGATGACAGAGAAGAGCGTACGCACTTTGCGTTCAAATTGAACCACTGATGGCTGATGGACTATTTTGACAATGTTTTTTATACTTTTCTGTGCCTTGACAGTGTTAATTACTTGGCAGTCAATGGGACAGTCACAAGCCTCGTGGTTTTCATCCAAAATATCTTAAATTGTGTTCCGAGGACGAACAAAGCTTTTACGGATTTGGAACGACATGGGGGTAAGTGATTAATGACAAAATTTGCATTTTGGGGTGGAGTATCCCTTTAATGTTTCTTAAACTTATTAAGTGAAGTGACATACTGCCAAGTACGGTGACCCATACTCGGAATTCGTGCTCTGCATTTAACCCATCCAACGTGCACACACACACAGCAGTGAACACACACACACACCGTGAACACACACCCGGAGCAGTGGGCAGCCATTTATGCTGCGGTGCCCAGGAAGCAGTTGGGGGTTCGGTGCCTTGCTCAAGGGCACCTCAGTCGTGATATTGAGGGTGAAGAGAGCGCTGGACATTCACTCCCCCCACCTACAATCCCTGCCGGCCCGAGACTCGAACCCGCAACCTTTGGATTACGAGTCCGACTCTCTAACCATTAGGCCACGACTTCCCATAATACAGTATTTGTCAAAATGAAATGATCTCATAGTTCGTATAGCCTAATCATTCATTTTTTTCATTTAGTCCCTTAACCGATTCGGCCGTCGGAGAGACATGAGGGAAGAGGTAACAGACAGTGCCCTCCACTGATCTCTATCTTAAGCAGTCTTGACGAGTTGTGGCCAGGGGCTGTCAGTCCACTCCTTCAGGTTGTCAGTCCAACTCTTCCTTTGACGCCCACGGTGGCGTCCACCTTCCACTGTGCCCTGGAGGATGGTCTTGGAAAGGGTATTGTGGCGCGTCACATGGACAAACCACTGGAGTTTCCGCCTCTTCTCAATGGCCAGCAGAGGGTCATGGGGGCCTACCAAGCTGGATTTAGCCTAATAGGCCTACATATATTAGCTACTACAGAGATATTTAACATGTCCATAATTGCTGTGGAAAGAATGGCTGCGGACCTTTAAATGTACTATGGTTACTATAGTGATTTCCCAGCATTTTTGATTGATTGCTTCAGTCTGTTCCTGTCTGTTGTGCTGCTGAGAGGCTTGCGATTGTAGCTCCGCTTTTTTATTGAATCTTTACCTTGCTTTCACTCTCTGTTGTTTAAAGTGATAATATATAACTAAATTCCCACCATATTTCTGGTATTATCTATCAAACTAATCTAACTAATTTGATCGTTCGCTTTTAAAACTGCGAGTACAGCGCTTTAGCATTCATTAGCCGGTTAGCTTGTTACTCACAGTTTCTATTCGTGCCTATTATTGTTTTCTTTTTTCTATTATCTTTTTATTGTTTCTATTGCTATTATCACTATACTATAAATGTTAACTGTGCCAGTGCATTTGAAACTTACCTATGTTTGCGTCCGGTGAATGAATGAAATACACTAACATTAATCCATATAGCCTAATTTATATTCACATTGCTTTTTTTCTTCTTTGTAAATTTGTGGTAATATTTCAAGTCCAGTCAAATCAAATATGTCATGAATGCCATGTGCCATTCAGTGTTATATATGGGTTAAAATACATGCTTTTAAGATATATATTATAAATAAAATATAGCCTAGCCTATACCACCATTCAAAAAAGGTCAGGTTTTGAAACAAATCCTTTCTGCAGTAAAGCTCTATTACTCCAGCTTTCAGTGTCACATGATCCTTCAGAAATAACGCTGATTGTTGCTCAAATAAATATTTATTTGTTTTATTATTATAGCTGGTACACCACAACAACAAAAAAGCAAGATTTGAAATTTAATTGATAACAAAAAATATAAATTTAATAATTTAATTGATATAAGAACGATAAATCAGGACTGCACTAAAATAACTATTTTGAAAATGAGAAGCATATGTTTCCCATATTTCTACAACACCAATTCCAGAAAAGTTGGGACATTTTGTGAAATGCCATACAATCAAGCAAATGTTATGTGTTCATTCTCTTTAACCTATATTTAATTGACTGAAGTGCAAAGAAAAATAGCCAAATATACTGGCCAAATTTTATTTTGTAACTAATTTTGATTTTGATGGCTGCAACACACTCCAAAATAGTTGGGACAGAGGCATGTTTAACACTGTCAAATCAACTTTCCCTTTAATTACAATGTTTAATTATTTGGGAATTGTTTAATTTAATTACAATGTTTAATTAAATGGGAATTTTGCCCAATCTAACTAGATAAAAGACTTCAGTTGCCCATCAATCTGTGGTCATCATTGTCTGATTCTTCTTTTCATGATGGGCCATACATGTTCAATAGGAGACAGATCTGCTGGCCAGTCAGTCACATCCATGTGTCTATGAAACCATGTTGTTGTAGCACATGCAAAATGAGAGCTGGAATTGTCTTGATCTAATAACTATGGACTTCCCATGAAAGACGTCATCTTGATGGCAGTATGTCTCTGTACAATACCAATATATGCCACCAAGTTAATGGCACCTTAACACATATGTTTGCTCTGCTGCACCCCCATACCATGACAGACGTGTGCTTTTGCATCTGTCGCTGATGAATAGTCTGGATGGTCCCTTTGGTCTTTAGGACTGAGAACTCAACATCCCTTTTTTTTCCCAAGAAACAAGTTGAAATGTGGATTCAGCACAGCACACATTTCCAGTGGTTTTTTGTTTGGGGGGGGGGGGGGGGGGGGGGGTTGTTTTTGTTTTTTGACTATCTGAAGTGAGTATCCACGCCCACTAATTTTAAATTTGTTGGAGGACTACACTGCAAACCTGCCAAGCCTCTGCCGAAGGGTAATGACCTTGCCATATATTTTTTTTATTGCTTTTCTGGAATATTCTTGATGCCTTTACATTTTGCATTAAAGCGTGCATCATTCGTAATTTCAAATGTTACAAGGAATCTTTACAGAAATAGATCAAGTAACATTGTAATTTGATGCCAGTGGATGTATGTATGGTGAGGAATCTGATCTGGCTCTGATCTCAAAAGATGCAATGGGTTTGTGTCAGTCCCATTTTTTCTGAACTGCATATGGCACTTTCACATGAGATTTTTGATGGAAAATCAGTTCAGTTTTAAATCACTAATGAAAAGATGGATAAAGGCAAAAAAATACTTGAGGGTAATAATTTGACTTTCTTTTGTAATTCAGTACAACAGAGCTGTTAACGCTGTATGATTAATTATTTTGGACCTCTGGAAATATGACACCCTGACATGTGACTGATGGACAATGCACAGTTCCAAACTCAAATATTGAAAATATTGTTTACAGAGACATGAAATGCTGCAGGTGAGGATGAATATAATATAATGAAATATTTGCAATTCATGTTGTTTGCTATAAATACCATCTTGTCTGAATATACAGCTACTTTTGAACAAAAACAATAAAAATAAATGCTTTTTGGATCCAGCTGGTACAGTTGTACCATCTACCAGCAGGAGCAATGTAGGCTATGAAAACCATCAGAACCTTGGTAGAAATACAGAGCAGAGTTATTTTTTGTGTAAATATGTCACATATACTTCCGCCTAAGTCAACCGTGACCTTTTCCACATCATTGCGTATTACGTGACGTCACGAGCGCGCATCACAGAACAGAGCAAGGCGAGCATTTGTGCTTATAAAAATGAAACTTTTTTATTTATTTTTGAAATGACCGATCGTTTCGCTAGATAAGACCCTTATTCATCGTCTGGTATCATTTAAAGCCCTTTGAAGCTGCACTGAAACTGTCATTTTGACCTTGAACCGTTTGGGCCCCATTGAAGTTCATTATATGGAGAAATGTTTTCATCAAAAACCTTAATTTCTTTTCGACTGAAGAAAGAAAGACATGGACATCTTGGATGACATGGGGGTGAGTAAATTATCAGCAAAAGTTTTTTTAAAAGTGAACTAATCCTTTAAAATTCCATGACTTCGGGGACATGGCACGGCAGTCCTGGGACTCCTGGCTGTGATGTGGACTGGATCCACGGGCTTGAGTCAGCGGTGGGCCAGCGGGCTAGGATGAGCCGCAGACGGTGGCGTCGATCTCCCGCGAGCTAAACATCTCCGAGTTCAGGCACATGATCTGAGCTGGTATCAGTACCACTGCCTGGATGTAGTTGCCCTCTTACTCTCAGTTGTTGCACTGATCACATTCCTCTTTATTAAAACATGCATAAATGTTTCAGAAAGACTCGTCCTGATGGCAAAGCACAAAAGAATAAAAAGGAGTGAATGCAACATAGAAGAAGGGTTCCCAATGCCAGTCCAGTCACAACAGTTACAAGTCAACTATGATTGGGGTTAAATAAGAAAAAAAGTACACATTCAATACAATAGGTATAATAGGAATACAATATTGCTTTTATTTTCATATTAAACATCACAACATACATTTACTATTCAGTTTAGGGCTTTTGAATTTGACAGGTTAGAAATTTATATAGTGAAATTGATCATTATTATTAATGCATAAATGCACATTTGATGCTATGTATATTATTAAATGAAAGAATGGTCATTTATATTATATTTATTTACAGAAATATACTGTGACAAAACTTAAAACTCTAATATGTACAGCATGAGTTTTATCTGTGTTTGATGATGTTGCAGGGTGTCAGGGGTGTAAAATACTTTAATTACTTCATTGTACTTAAGTATTATTTAGGGGTATTTGTACTTTATTCAAGTACAATTTAAACTGACTGCTTGTACATGTTACTTATTTGCGTATTACATTTCTGAAGAAAGCACATATGGTAAACAGAATCTCAAAGACGTGAGAACCAATGAGGTTTGTTTTCATGCATCAAGCACACATTTAAGCTTCAGTTGTAACTTTCATCAAGTAAATGTTTGGCTTCAAAAGTTTACCATCAAATCTGAGGAAGCATACTGAGGTAGCACATTTTTTCCCAAAGAAATGCTTATATTTTTGCCCGTTTTAATAATTAATATCAACATTTTCTGATCTTTAAATGTCCCAAATAAACAATTAAACAACACAAAAAGTACCATTTAAAAAAAGTCAATGTTGTAACGTTCTGGAATGTTTCTGGCCTCTATATCCCATCTTGCTCATTAAAGGGATAATCCATCCAAGAATGTAAATTATTTCATCATTTACTCACACTCATGCTCTCCCAGATGTGTATGACTTTCTTTCTTCAATTGAACTTGGAGATTTTTAGTCCATATAATACAAGTGTACAGGACGGCTTCAGAAACTACAAAAAATGAATACAAAGGTCAAGTTTAAAACGTTAGTATTTGTGTGTTTCTTACATAGGCTATCATTTTGCTTAAGAAAAGATTGATTCATCAACAGGGATCATAAGGTTCACTGTTATATTCACTTTGTGTACTTTTGGAAGTGTCATTTGTGGACGTACCATATGTTATATGCAGATATATATATATATATATATATATTTCTAAGACTCTTAAGTTTTTTTCAATCGGAAGAAAGTCATATACATATGGGATGCCATGGGAGTGTAAAGGTTGAAATAGTATTCTTTCAATGGTTGTATTATTGTGTGCTGCTATGCTGCATGTTAATTATTGTTGAATGAACTAGATAGTGTTTGTTTACTCTTTTTAACAAAACTTTTGCATTTCTGCCTGACAACAGATTTTATGCATTTCTTTTTTTTTTTTTTTTTTTAGCAATTTCACTTTGCATCAAGAATCAATATGATGAAACATGATGATGAATCTCTTTTTCATCAACAGATATACCATGCTCAGAGAGCAGTGAACAGTGAGTCATTTTGAATCATTTTGAATAATTATTTTTGTCACTAAACCTTTGACATTTGACTGCTTTAGTTATTTTGAAGAGTTCATTAAAGATGATACATATATACATTTTGAAATGTCTTCATTCTTATTTTGTAGGAGGGGAGAAAAAAATGTACCTGATGAATAGTTTTTATAGATATTTGTGAACTCAAATACAGCAATATTGGGCCTTTTTTAAATCAACAGAGATATGGCTGCATAATGTATGCAGTTTAAGTTCGAGTTGAAACAAAATAAAGCATAACCTACCAGGACATGGAATAAAAAGCCATTTTAATATAGCGTATGGTTTTATAGCATTCTGTTGATAAGTTGTCACCAAAAATCCTCTCAAAGAAATTTTGAATGGCAGTAAATGGAGCAGTGGTTTGGACATAAGCAAGTGCTTGCTCCTGATTTGTTTATTTCACATTTTTATCAGTGCTGTGTTTTTAATGTACTAACTTTATACTTTTCTCACAATAAAAAAAATGTATTTCATTCTTTGTCTAGTAATAATTAATTGTTTATTTTGATTTTCCACACCCTACGACGAAATGGTCTGAAACAAGGTTAAAAACAATAAGGCGTAATACCTTTGGAAATTTGGCAACCCTCATTCGCTGAGATGCTGGACGCAGTGTTGCCAGATTGGGCGGGTTGCCGCCCAATTGGGCTTGTTTTGATCGGCTTGGACCGGAGAATAACGCATTGGGCGGGTTGACAAAATTTGGGCTGCTTTTAAAAACTTAAAACTCGCCCAAGCTGCTTTTTTTCTTCGCTTTTATCTTTAATCCTATTATTTTAATATGTTGAAACTCAAAGTATCACAGTAAAATAATGTCATCGACTCATTTTTCCATAACCTAACCCTAACGCAACCCTAATTGGTTCAGTTTAACAGAGACTTGTCAGTCAATTTACCATCTTTTATGTTGGTGAGATGTGATGAATCTTGAGTGACGGGGTTTTGGCGCTATAAAGGGCAAGATTTAAATGTGCAGCTATATTCATTCATTCATTTTATTTAAGTGATTGCGATGGCAAAGTGGCCTAAATATACACAATAAAGAGTCTAAGAGTGACTCAAATCTGATTGAGTAGAAGACTTCTAAATGTATTTGTAACTGAAATAAGAGAACAGTTTAAATCAAAACTGAATATGGGACTATACGATGCTGTTCTGCTTCAGAACATCTTTTAAACCGTCCAGACTCTACTCTGGTATGCATTGACAGCTGCTGGACTTGAACAGTTTTGACTGCAAAGTTCTGCATTGTGTTCTAAAATGTGAAATGCGTGCTGTAGTTGAAGCACAAGACAAAGGTAAGCGCATTATTGTTGTTGATTGTTATTATTATTATTATTTATTTTTGCTGTCAGATTATCATACAGTATGTATCAATGAATAACACATTTTTGGCTGTCATGGGTGTGTGCATGAGTGCATGAGAGTAAATGCCAGCTAATTTATTGCGTTCTGATCACTTTTTTGTGCACTTTTTGCTCAAAAAAATAACTGTGGACATTGAAAATAATCAATGTGTTTTTCCGAGGGTTAAAGTCATCGGTTAATTTCTTGATTGCCACTTTGGAAAGATTTTTGGACATTTTAATTTTCTGTCTCCCTTTAACGCATTTGCCCTGTTTTGATCCATATTCCTGTGAAATTGATTTAACCTATCTTTATTTTATTTTGTCATTATTTTATTTTAAGGAGATAAAAGTGGTCCTTATCAACCTTTATTGACGTAAAATGAAAACATAAGATAAAATTCTATCACTTTATTTTGGCAGTTAAAATTTTGGGCTGGTTTTTGTTGAAGTGGGCGGGTTTTGGTGAGCTTTTGGGCTGGAAATCGTCAACCCGATCTGGCAACACTGGCTGGAGGACGAGATCCGCCATTTTAGAGCAGACACATACACACTCGAGTCACAAATCATTTAATGGTGTGTAAGATTTTCTAAAAGAACAGGGAATTAATAGAGTTATTAAGAACAAATAGAGAGAGAGAGGAGGCCTTTCAAAGTGTGTTTAATCCGCGGGGGCTGAAGATGTCTGCCGACAGGAGAGATGAGAAAGGTACGTTAAACGATAATATTTTTGCCTGTAATGGCCAAACATTTGGTTAAAAAAATTATAAGGATTTGTGTTCTTATTGGCAGTTATTTAATACAGAATTCATTTGGCTTATTAAATATGTTTTCACTAAATTAATTTACATTCTCCCTAGACTCATTATGGCTATAAAAGCATTTGTTGAGGAAACATAACAGCGATCGTTAGCTTAGCATGATGCTATCTCATGCTATAACGGAGGACTTTGTTTACATTGAATGGTTTTGGAAAGAAATTTGATTGTTTGGATGTTTTTTTTAAGATATTGTATGTTACTTGTCACGTTTGTTTTTAAGAAGTCATCTATCAAACATAGGCCTGTTATGTTTATATGTAATATAGATCACATTATGTAACTTAAGTACTTCAAAATGAACAATGGATGAATTTCTGCTCATGTAGATTTACAGTGTTTACATTTTTTTTACATTATTTTCATGAGAACAGCTTAATAAACATCACTTTGGTAAATGCTGTATCTGTTGTATTAGTTAGTATATTCATTTTGGCGTGTATACCATATAGTGATGGACATGTTATTGTTTATTGTATGAATACTACATGGCATTGTGTTTCATGTTGGTGTGAGTGAGCTGAGTATGCCAATATAAATGCATTATTTGTAATAGTTTTACAAAGTGTGAATTCATGTTTAGATGGGGAACTGAATGTGCTGGAAGACATTTTGACTGATGCTCCTGACCAGGACGATGAGCTCTACAACCCTGAAAGTGAACACGATATTAATGAGAAAAAAGGTACATGTGCAAAACACCATTTTAAATCATTTCCACATCGGATTTTATTCACATTGCATAACATTTTGCCAGACAATTTACACTTGAAGTCATTTTGCAAGTGTTTAGATTTGTTTGTTCAGAGTCTAGTCGAAAAATTGCTTGACTAAAATAGACTCGGCTGAACAATAACATGGCATGCTTTACATTTTAAAGAATGGAAAACGCTAAGGAGCCTTTAAAAGGACGTATAAGCACATATAATAACATTTACAGGATAAAAGAAATGGCATAATGTGTTAATGTGTTCATATCCGGCAGAACACGTACAGAGTAATTGGAGAATTTGACTGCTACTGTCGGTGTACCTGTAAAACTTACCACATTAACTGATTGTTTATCTCATGTCTTAGGGTCTAAAAGAAAGCATGAACGAGGAGACGGCCAGGATTCAAAGCGGCTCAGAGCATCAGGACACGCTACCAGACAGTCATTAAAGAGGGCTGCCCCTTCTTCTGGGTCAAAAAAGGCAAGCAATCTCAGAGGAAGACATGCACCAGAAGACCTCTATGAAGACAGAAAGAACCACGCTGGAAGAGGTGGTGCATCTAGGGCTGATTTATCTAAAGGATATGGTGAAAAAGGCCTGTCCCGCAGCAGAGACTCCCAGAGACGGATCAAGCCCCTACTGCCTGAGCTGACAGAGGTAAGAGAGGATGATTATAACATGGATGTAGTTTTTGCATTAAAAAAATTGCTGACCATTAATGTTTTCTTACATTTGACTTATTTTTAAAAACGTCCACATTTAAGTCAAAAATTTAATGTGGTGTAGCATCAAGTAAATAAGCAGAACAGCATGAGCAAGAATGGGTAATCGTTGTATATCAGCATGGTTGAAACAAGTATTTCTTCTGTGGATGTACGTTACGCAACAGATTCAGATTATGCCGTTGCTTGTTCAAAATGTCTCTTTGAACCAAAAAAAAAAACAATGACAGGTGATGCAAAACATTCAAGTTTGTTGATAAAAATGTGCCCATTTGTACCTTAATAATAAATGAATTGATCTCTTCCAGACTAAAGAATTGTATCAGTAGCTGAGGAATTTCAATGAATGAAAAAAGGTTCAATGTTGACACTGCATAAACGACCTGTAGTCATATAAATACATATATCAACACTTTGGTATATGAGTAATTTTGAAATTTATTTCATATTTTTATTTCACAGTAACTAATACACGAACACACTACTAGTAGAGTAATTCACTAGTAATTCACACACACAATCGCTCTCACTAATGCATTTATTCATATGACTGTAATCTTTACTGTGCTACTTATTTGTATCTGATTTAGATGCAGAAATCTGTGAGAAATATAACGACCCAAAGACGAAAGAACTGATAAAAATAAGCTGTTGTAGGAGCAATAGCCATGTGGGCAGTGCTGTCACATGCCATAGCTGTGCACAAGGTGTTTGTCACAGCTCCATACTTATTTGTTCATTAATGACGTCATCAGCGACTAGTCGACATCGACTTTAATCACAAAAAAGTCGCCTTTAAAAATCAGAAGTCGTTCAACCCCTTGTATATATATTAGGACTGTCAACGTTAACGCATGTGATCAAAAAATTTTAACGTGTTAATATTTTTTTAACGCAAATTAATCGTTTGATAAGGTTTGACCCCAACTTTTTGCCGTCATCACAGCGCGGAAAGTAATATTGCCTGCATCCCAATATGCACACTATCCGTCCTAAATTCTTTGTAGGGCAGATAGGGAGTATGGTATGCACATTGGGACACAGAGATTGTGTGATTATGAGTTGCCGGGCTAGACGAAAGTGAAGCGAACGCGGAGAGAGAACAAGTCCGAGACAGAGCACGCGAGAGAGATGGAGAGAGAGAGTGACAGTGCGCCAGAGATATGTATACTCATATGTGATAAGGGTACAGTGAACCAGTGTTGCCAGGGTCGCGGTTTTCCCGCACAATTGGCCTATTTTGAAAATACAGTCGCGGGAAAAATTACAGAGCCGTGGGTTGCGGTTTTTTGGGCTACTTTTTATAATGTACCATGGCTGCTCAATGTGTATACACGTGATCGCAAAAGGAAGTTATTACAAACACTTGATGGTGGTTTAAAGTGAGTTTTGAGTAAGTGTACTAATAATCTCATAAATTCTTATGTAGCATGACGCTAATGCTATTACTTTTGATAATAGTTAGGGTTACTGTGCAACTTCGCACAGCCATTGAAGAGGAGTGGGCCAACATTCCACAGGCCACAATCACCAACCTGATCAACTCTATGCGAAGCAGATGTGTTGCACTGCGTGATGCAAATGGTGGTCACACCAGATACTGACTGGTTTTCGGACCCCCCCAATACTGTAAAACTGCACATTTTAGAGTGGCCTTTTATTATGGCCAGATATTGTTGCATTTCACTGTCTGATCCTTTTTCACCTCCTTTTCATGTGTTGCAATACATAAATGCATGGTGTGTAATACAAACCCTTGTTTTCAGAAGATGCGAAGGACTAGTGAGGACAGTACAGGCAAGGCAAGTCACTCCTCCAGAGATGAAGAGGCTCATTCAGAAGAATATGCAACTGGCAGCTCTGTGGCTTCCTCTGAGGGAAACTGCTCGGATGTCGAAGAGGAAGGAGCCATGCAGGAGGAAGGGGAAGCAAAGGAAGCAGAAGAAGAAGAAGAGGAGGACGAGGAGGAGGAAGAAGAGGAAGGGGATGAAGAAGAGGAGGAATATGAACTTGAGGTGGAGGACGCACGGGAGGGAAATGAACAGAACGACTATGATACTCGCAGTGAGGCCAGTGATTCCCAGTCTGAGTCTGTGACCTTCTCGGAGGGAGAGTCTGTGCATTCAGCCTCAGGCTCAGAGGCGTCAGGTATGAGCTACTGAAGATCACAGTTTGGTGATTTAGTAGAAAATGTCTTTTATGTAGCATTCTCACAGCTTGAGAACATGCTAATAATCCTCATGCTCATGTTGTTGATGCTCTCTTATAAGTTGCTAAATACTCTGTTCCAAACCCTAGTGAGTTGCCTCTCAGTCTGATGTCCACATGGGCAGCTACCTGGAAGCATTGTAATCAAAATCTCATGATTTTGAAACCATTTTCAAGTATATGTCATGTACAACTGACATTTTTTGAAAAGTACAAGATTGTGTACTTAACAGCTTTAGTGTTTTCTTTTTTTTTTAAATGGCGAGACCAACTTGATTTCATTGTTTGCAGTGCTTCATGGGAGTAGGCGTTCCCTACAAGCTGTTTTGCTGCACATTTTATGTACAACATCATGGGTAATGTAGTTTTCCACCATGACCAGCTGTTAAAACAAGTTGAAATTCTGTGAATATATGGCTTCAAAAAAAGCATAAACCAATTTAAAACCTTTAAACTCTCAGTAGGTTGTTAAAAGTTATTTTCAAAAGTCAATTTCCTTTTGGGGAAAAAATGGGAGATTTTACTTCCGGAACCCAACTGTTGCATTCGGTAAGATTGAAGTGTTTTTTGGAAAGCATTTTGGGATTTTATTTTGCAAGTCTTTTTCAGCCACCTTTACATAAGAAGAGCCTCTGTGTTGCATAGGTTGGCAGTTCACTGGGTTTTGGAGCAAACCTGCAGATCACTTTTTTTTTTTGCATTTTCATAAGAACTATGCAACTTGCCTTACCGCTGTATTCTTACCTGTGACTAGTTGATCTCATGTTGTTAGAAGTTTTCACTATGGGTCGCTGCCTGGCTGTGTTCATCAAATGAAAGCAAAACAATTTGGCTAGAATTTGGAGCCCAAGAGATCTCAAATAATCCTTGATATTCTAACATAAGGGACATGTTCTCCCGTTTACTGTTCAGATGAGGAAAGCAATGCCAAGAAGCACGCTAGAGGGATATCACCAATCGTTTTTGATAGAAGTGGAAGTTCAGCTTCAGAATCCTATACAGGTATTAAATAATCCCTTAACAATACTAATAAAACTTTGAAATAAAAGTAACAGTAACGATTTCAAATTAGGTTTTAGTCATTTGAGTTCATTCAGCAGTGTAAGCTGACTTGCCTCCGCCCTGGTGGCTTTCAAAGAAAAAAGCTAAATTGTTAATTGTAAAATTAAATATCTGGAAAGACTAATGTATAGTCAGTAGGGCTGAGCGATATGACCTAAACTCAAAACCTCAATTAACTGAACACTTTACCTCGATTACGATTTAGCGAATATATATATATATATATATATATATATATATATTAGGGCCGGGACTTTAACGCGTTAATTTAGATGAATGAATTACACAAAAATAACGCGTTAAATTTTTTTTACGCATTTTAATCGCACTTATTTTAATCGCACTTATTTTTGAACGTTTCTCACTGGATGAGTTTATTACCGATTATACTGGAGCACCAACTAGCGTTCAGACAAAAACAAACCACAGTGAACATGGACAAAGAAGCTGATGAGACCGCTTTGGTTGGCCCTGTGGATGGGAAATGTAAAAATCCATATGAAAAAACTTACTTCTCACTGTTCTCAGGTCAAATATTTATATGCGATTAAAATGCAATTAATTTCGATTAATTAATTAGATAATTTTTTTTATGGAGTCCCGGCATATATATATATATATATATATATATATATATATATATATATATATATATATATATATATATATATATATATATATATATATATATATATATGTGTGTATATATATATATTTTTTTTTTATTTCTTTTTTTTCCTCACAGGTCAATGGTTTGTACTGTAAATATTCTCAACTATTAAAGGTGGTATATTTTTTTTCTAATGAAAGAGTACATTCCTTATCTTTTTTGCAAACAAAACATGAATATTGCCATGTCAAAAGTAGAAAATAACCAGCATCTATTGCAAACAAAATACATTTTAAATATTGTAGTGTGAAAAGTAGAAAATAATAACTTTGCTTCTCCTGTAAACAAATGTTTTAAATAATGAATGTAAATAGAACACTGCTGATTAAGAGAAAGAGCAGGGCACTATCTCAGTGATTTTGTCTTGTCACTTTATATATTTAAATATGAACTCTAGGTTCTTTCTGGCCATTCACACAGAACATGTCTTTGTGTCCAAAACCGCAAGACGCAGCGCTCAGAAAGGTTTTTTTTTAAGCACAGCCAGAATGCCTACTCCGCCATGTTGCCGTCAAATACAAAAGTTGCCATGCTTTCCCCGGCTCCGAGGTCTTGCTTGATCCACTGTTTTTGAATTGACATTGATGAGCGGCGCTACGTGTAAAAGTTTAAATTCTTTTAACATGTCTCTCACGTGCCCATATAGTGCCTACTACGGTGTTTTTAATGACAAGGTATTAATAGGATTAAAAAAAAAACTAAATACCCGATATGGGTAAATTATGTCGGTTAGAGGTTATGAATTTCGGTTTCGATTCCTTTTTGATTAATCGTCCAGCCCTAAAGCCGGTCACACACCGTACGGCAAGCGTCGCATCATGCCACATCTTTAAAATTCTAACACATTATTGTTTTTTATGAGCGTATGCACACCGGCGATGCCATTCGTTGTCTGTCCGAGATGCCTAGCAATGACTCAAAGCAATGTAAAGATGTGGAGTGGCACTTCTCGTCTGTTGTGCAAACGCTTAATAGTCAGCTGGTCAAAATAAACCACAACGTGAGTTTATTTTGTGAAAATGACCAACTTGACTCTGAGTTGAAGTTACAGAAGAGGAGAATGAAAGTTGCTCAGCTGAGACAGCGTTCAGTCCTGCAGCTTAAATGTTTGAGATTTGCAGGGAGCCATGTGATAGTTTGATCAAAGATCTATTTCTTAGAGCAGTTAAAATACTTAATTGTTGTAATGGTAATACAAAGGTAAAACTAAGATAAAATGGATCGTAAGTGTCAATTGGCTGAAGTGTAGATGGATTGATTCTTGGTGGAGCAGGTCAGATTACAAATAGCTGAGTCGTAATTGTATTTTATACACACCTGATGGCAACCTGAAATAGTGTAAATTTCCAACAACTACATTTTGTCTCTCTAATCTTATATCATTATTTTAAGCTTGTGGGAGTGATCTTTTGTTAAAGCCAGTTGTACAGGCTCTTTCATGTTAGGACCAGTTGAAATCATGGCCTGCCAGCAGCAGCACATTTAGTTTTAATCTGTATTTTGAATGTTAAAGCATAGTGTGTCTCTGACTTTTAGGTTCTGAAAAGAAACATGAGAAACTGTCCTCTTCTGTCAGAGCTGTGAGGAAGGGTAAGAATAGCACACTCGTGTTCAGATAATGTTTGTGCATTTAATTGCGCTGTCATATCAGTAATTATTTAAATTTATCGTGAATGTTTCTTCTTTTTTTTCTAATTATCAAAATGATCAGTTCAGCCATGTACTGACTACTGTTACTGCTCTTGTGACATGTTTTCCCTTTTGTCTTTTGAAGATCAAACCAGCAAGCTGAAGTATATCTTGAGAGAGGCCAGGTTTTTTCTAATTAAGAGCAACAATCATGAGAATGTTTCCCTGGCTAAAGCAAAGGTTTGCCACTTACAGCACTGTTTACTGTTTGAAGAGACTTTTTTGAGTTCAGTGGAAACTTTACTCTGTTAACATGGTGTGCATGATCTCTCCGCAGGGTGTTTGGTCCACTTTGCCCGTCAATGAGAAAAAACTCAATGCAGCTTTTCGCTCTGCTCGAAGTGTTATGCTAATCTTTTCAGTTAGGGAGAGTGGAAAGTTTCAAGGTATGTCTTAAAAATATTGTTTTATTTGCTTTAATGTGACTAAGATTTGAAACTGCAAACTTATTTTGTGTGGCTTTATGTTGGTGCACATAAGGATGTGTGTTTGTGTTTTAGGTTTTGCTCGGCTCTCGTCTGAATCTCATCATGGAGGTTCGCCCATACACTGGGTTCTACCCGCAGGCATGAATGCCAAGATGCTTGGAGGAGTCTTCAAGATTGACTGGATTTGCAGGTGAAAACCATGAAAAAGCAATTTCGGTATTTGTTTTGTTTTGTTTGCAATTAGGAGCTATTGAGGTTTTTCTTTCTACTTGAAGGCGGGAATTACCTTTCACAAAAACGGCTCACCTCGCCAACCCATGGAATGAGCACAAGCCTGTGAAGATTGGACGTGATGGACAGGTTAGTCAATTTAACAAGGTTGTTCAGGATTCAGCAATAAATATATATTAATAAATATATTTTTTCTATTTTTATTTATTTTTGCAAAACTTTTTTATTATTATTAAACATTTTAAAAATCCATTTTAAATTTGTTGTCAACAAATTTAACAGTTATCAGACAAATATATAAGAGTTTTCTAATACATATATTTTGGAATAATGGCTAGAAATTTCACAACTCTGACAGCTATACATTCATGTACAGTTTTGCTGGAAAACTTTACTACAGTGAATAGGCCAGTCTAGTAAAAGAGCAGTCATCTTTCAAAATAAATGTTGGTCATTGAATCATTACTAGTCAATAACTGTGTTAGAATTATTGGCCTCGGAATTTCCTGCTGGTGCACCACAACAACAAGGCAAGTGACAGGTCTATATACATTAGTCCTGTGGTTGGAGGGGTGTAATTGCAAAAGTAGGATGGATTTTTAATGCAACTCTAAAGCATAATTTGTTTCAAAGGCAGAGCAAAACATTTTTTTTTTTTTTGATGAATAATGATAACATTTTTGTTTGAAATACACCAATAAATTGTGTACAATAAGACCAGGAACATACACTAAAGACACACGTAAAGTCAATTTTGGTTTTCTGTTGACTTCTAACCTGTCATCCCATGCCTTTTTAGCCTCACAGACAAAGTCAAATAACTATTCATATAAACAAATGTATAATTAATTTTCTTTCTTTTCACTGTCTCGCATGAACTCTTGGACCTCTCTAAACGGCTGCCTGCAGGAGATCGAACCAGACTGCGGGACACAGCTGTGCATGCTCTTCCCACCTGATGAGAGCATTGACTTGTATCAAGTCATTCACAAAATGCGCCACAAGAGGAGGATGCACTCAGAGCCTCGATCTCGGGGCCGACTACCCCACAGAGAGCCTGTCCCTCGGGACATGGGAAGGTTAGAAATGTTCTTTGGACTGATAGTGCGCACTTGTGTCCCTGTCACCTGAGGCGAAGGGAGCAAGTGTGTATTGTTATTTTTCCACCTTCGTCTTCATCGTCACTTGAGCGAGGGTCAGAGAAGAGCCACGAACCAAGCCAACCAGTGCAGAGCGGACCGGCTGCGGCTTTGTGGGAAAGTCCCAGCATAAATCATCCGTGCTGTTGTTAATTTTGATGGTTAATGGGAGTTAAAATGGTGTAACAATTGACCTGATATGCCTCTGTTAACTGTTAACAACTTAAGCCTCAGAATGGTCTAGTTAACTTTGTAGTTGTAGTACTGAGGTTTGTTTCTTTGTAGATGAGACTGTGTTTAAATTTGTTCCCAAAGCCTTTTCTTGCAGGAGTGTCCATGGGGGATAGAGCCAGTCAAATTTGGGACTCTTTTAAAAGGAGCCTTAATAATTAAACAGAAGATGGCACATCGATTTGAGGGGCAGAAAGCAGTCGTTGTTAAAAAAAAAAAAGAAAGCGTTCAAGAGGAGCGTATTTTGGGACTTCTTTGCTGGTTTTCCTTTCCAGAAAAAGCTCCAGTGTGTGCTTATGAATATAGATAGTTGAAGTGTGCGGGGTATAGCATCAAACGGTGAAGGAAAGAATGAAAACAGAGAGGGAGAGACAGGGAGGAAGGGGAAAAAAAAGAGCATGTTCTTCTGCAAAGCTGCCGGAGTGGGTAGTCGTCCTGTTTGCAGTGCTTATGGACTCAAATCACACCAGGGACTGTCCCTATAGAGCACTGCTTTACATGAACTCTGTTCCATACCACAGTGCTCAAAAAAGGCCCAAAAAGAAAAAAATGGCCCCAAAAAAGGACTTAAACGCATCCTTACTTTCTCCAGACAAACATTGAGGAAGTTTGTTGGTTTGCATTGTCTGGCCCCCTGCCCCAACTGATGGACTCCAGTTTGGATGCGTTACATGTGTACACATCCCTCCCCTTTCCCCACCCTCTTTGTTACAAAAAGCCCCTTCCTCAAAATCAATGGGATGTTCCAGCTGGTGGTAGGTAGGCGGTTTGGTTTCCCTCCTCTGGACTAAAGATGGTGTAAAATGATGCCTCCACCCTTCCCTTCTTCTGTGTTTCTCTGAGCCCTCCATGGACTGAGTACCCCAAGAGAAGGTTTATTTCCAGATGTCTGGATCTTCTCTTGGTCTTTTTTGGTTTGCTTTGCAATGGACTGCATCACTCCTTATCACTCCCCCTTCTTCTGCTTTACCAAGCCCTCCCATTTAAAATGTGTTAAAGCATAAGACGGACTTTTAAATGAACTTTTACTCTTTAAAGTATTTGCCAACGTTAACAGTCACAAAACTACAAGAATGCGGTATGTCACACTCTCAACCAGATTTTATTGTTCTCCACTGTAGATACTGTTTTTTGACATATTGGGTTTCTTACCATATGTTAGAATAACATTTTCACTAAGGGCACCCATTTGAGTATGTGTTCAAGTAGTTGAGTTTAGTAGTAATCTTTCTAGAAAAAGACTCATGGCACAGTTGAAGGCATGTGGGTTTTTTGGCTTTAGGACACACAGCAAAAGCTACTCAAACTATGCAATTCTGAGCAGGGCTCTACGGTAACATTTGGGTAAAGCTCATTTTTAGTGACTAACATTATTGCTAACATACATACTTTGTACTTGGAAAAAGATGTCATCAGAAAACTTGTCTGGTGTCTTTGTCAAGACATCTTTATACAAATTAGAAGTATATTTTACTGCCTAAGAACGTAATTATAACTTCAGTCATAAACACAATAATGGAACTTTCAAATATATTAATCATATATTAATCGCTTTCTTGAAATTCACAAATCCTTTTCCAATTTTTAGTGTTTGAATGGCTAGGGAAGGGAAGTCAGCAGAGAAATGCATTCACAAAAAATGTGTTCTTGCATTAAAAAAGAGCCAGACAAAGTGTAACTGAACAGAGCCTGGAAACACATTTTGGTGAATGACAATTACCAGACCCTCAAAAATAACAATGCATCATGCACGCCAGAATGCAAGAGCACATCCTCTTTGAATGAATATTTAACATTTTTTCATTTCTCTGTTGACTTGAATGGAAGACAACAAAATGCATTGTGAAACATAATTTGTTTTTAATAAGGGTAAATTGTATCATTTGAGTTCATGATTTGTGATTTTCACTTGTACTGGTGTCAAAATAAGTTTTCACATTTGAACAAAGTGAAACGCTTGCTGTAGAGCTCTGCTGAGGTTTGAGAATTAAAAAAAAAAGAACCACATCAATGTGGCTTTAGTATAAAAGGAATGTTCTGGGTTCAGTACAAGTTCTTGATATCCTTGCATGTATAATACAAACGTTATCTGCTTTACATTCTCATGACCTTTGATATACAAAAATGTATATAACACGGACAAGTTTAGTTAGCCTTTCCATCGGTCTTGTGGCTTTACTCTCGAAAAATGTATTTCTGTAACCATTATTTAAAAACAAAAACAAAAAAACATTCACCTGACCCCAGTTACACAATATTTTTTGATGCGTAAGATGTGTTTTGGGTTTTAAAAGCAGTCAGAGTGCAGTGAAATGTAACAATGCAGTGGTCTGGAGGTGCATTTTTTTTACTTCCTCCTAAACGCAACATGGCATGATGCGTTTTTCTGAATGTTCATGGCTGTGGTGACCGCTGTAAAGAAGATGAAGTGAAAAACTTTTCAGAAGGGATTTTGCCAGCCAAAGCACTACCGCTGCTACAAATATAAAAAAAAGATATATATATATATTAGATGAACTAGCCAACTTCACAAACTAGACAATTGTGACTATTTGATCTATTTTGACCTAGCTCAAATCAGCATTATGCCACAAATGCTGTCCGTGGATTGCTTATTACTTGTATTGAACCCCGAATATTTTATGCAGGACATTGAGATCTTGATATGCAAAGAAAGTTTGTACATTAGGTTTGTGCTTACAGCCGTGCTTTACTTGGTGTCATGCAGGTTAAGTATTCATTTAATTGCTCACCAATGAATGTTATACTATTCACTAAAGTATTTTACTATCAACTAAAATACGAAGAAAGAAATCTGATAAAATATGTAATCCTGTACCCACACACAGATAACTGAAGGTTATTTTGATTGTATGGTTCATGTCTGTCTGTTGTTGTTTTTTTTTTGTTTTTCAAATCAGTGCCATCTTTCACATTAATGTACCTGGTTTACGTAGGCGTCGTCCAGAGGAATATGACATGCACAACCGGAAGCGGCCCAGGATTGATTACACGCCAGAATTCCCCCAGAGACCAGGTTAATATCTGCGACATGTAGATCTCTCTCTCTCTCTTCTGTCTCACTGTTCAGTGGTCTGCTTTCTGAAAGAGCACCACGGTAATATGCCACAAAAAGGTTTTCTTTTCCCCTTGCTATGGCTCTTTATCGAGACATGTGACTTGGGTTTTAAGGATGGTGCCTTCGGTGAGAATTGTATTTATGCGTAGTAAGTATGAAAGCTGAACTGCACCCTGATCTTCTTGAGTTTCTAAGTTAGATTTTTGGTCTAGATTGTTGTAGCATTTGTTTGGGTTTTTAAAAGAGATGGTAATTCTGGACTTTTGGTTGTATTGTTTGTGCTGCACCGTTCTGTAATTTGTGAAATTCGTCTCGTTTTGCTGTCTGTTTAGGTTTTATGCAAGACCCTCGCAATCCACCTGTGGACAGGTTGTTGTCTTTTGTTGTCTTTCCCTCATTAGCTTCCAATTGTAAATGGGAGTTGTATGAACTTTATTTATTACTTAACTTTACTTCTTATAACCTATTGTCTCTTCACAGACGCTTCTCTGGTGTTAGGAGAGATGTGTTTCTCAACGGAGTAAGTTTTAAATCTTTAAATCAACATGAAATAACATTCATAACCCAAGTATGTCTTGAACACAAAAATGTAGTTTTATTATTTGGGTGGAAGTTATTCACCATCAGTATTGCCAACTTAACAACTTGATGTTAGATGTAGCAACATTTCAGACCCCATTAGTGACTATTTTTTTTTCCGATTGATTGGGTGCAGTCAAAGTTATACGTTGTACTTTATAAACACTATTAACACTTATTTTCTTATGTCTAGTCCTACAATGACTATATGAGAGAATTCCACCACAACATTGGGCCTCCACCACCATGGCAAGGAATGGTAAGACTGACCATATTCACTGGGTTTTCTGTATCTGTTGTTCTGGTTATCCATGTGTTTCAATCCTGACACTTTGTTTTATCTGAAGGCCCCATACCCTGGAATGGAACATCCTCCCCAGCACCCGTACTACCAGCATCATCATCATCCTCCACCACCCCAGGCCCACCCTCCTTACTCCGGACACCATCCTATGCCCCACGATGCCCGCTTCAGGGAAAAGAGGGTCGTTCGCTCTTTCGCCTCCAGTTTGGTAATGTTTAGCCATTAAAACCGCTCAAATACTACCATAGCATAGAGCTGGGTGATATGACCTAAAATCAAAACCTCGATTAATTGATTACCTCGGTTATGATTATTGAATGATTATTTTATTTTAGTTGAGTTTTTATAAAAATGTAAAAAAAAAAATACAGTTGGGATTTTATTTTTTCTAATGAAAGAGTGCATTGAAAGATGCTAACTATTTATGGTTATTTGAATATTTCAAGCAATTGAAATCAAAGCTTGCTTGAAATGAAGACGATTTCTCAGTGATTTTTGTCCTGTCACTCTTTAAGTATTTACTCTAGGTTCTTACTGGCCAACAAAACCGCTTGCTCCGCCTGCGGGGTCTTCTGATTGGTCCACTGTTTTGGAGTGTAAAAGTTTCAATTCTTTTAGTGTGCCGCTCACGTGCGAGATGCTGCAAAAGACACGAGTGCAACGGTCATATACGTCCGTATAGCACTGACTACTCGTGTAGTGCTATGTTTTTAAGGGAAAAGTATTAATAGGATTTTTTTTTTAAACGAAATAACCGACATGGAAAAATTATATTGGTTAGAGTTTCGATATTTCGATTTCTTTTCTATTAATGTCTCTAAAAATGTGTTTCTTGATGTTAAGTGACTGATTATTCATTCAATCATTAAAACTTTTGTTTGGCAGCATGACTACGACATGCGAGTGGATGATTTCCTGAGACGAACGCAGGCAGTGGTGAGTGGACGTAGGAGCCGACCACGTGAGCGTGACCGACAGAGAGAGCGCGACCGGCCACGGGATGGGCGTCGTGACCGAGAACGAGAGCGTGGAAGAGAACGGGACCGTGAGAGAGAGCGAATTCGAGACCGTGAGAGGGAGAAGGAGAGGGGCAGATACCGGAGATAGGGGGAAATTGTTTTAAACCTATTTTTTCCATTTGTTTTTTTCCCCACTTTTCATTTTGTAGATATTAATTTCTTTTTCTTTCTTTTTTTTTTTAATACAGTTGAAGTTCATCATAAAGCTAAACTAAATCTTTCTGGGCATTTTTTTTAAAAGGAAAAAAATGTTTTCTCAATCTAATGGCGTTATTAGCATCATGCATGCAGTACATTTAAAATTGAACTGTGAAAACCAAAAATCATTTTTACCCTCAGTTCTTTTTTTATTTTCTAATTTTAATCATTGGTTCTGTAGCTGGCCCTGCAATTGTTGAGAAGGAGCTGCATTTCCCTGTGTATGTATTTTTTATTTTTACTCCACCCCCCACCCCCGCCCCCACTTTCAGATTGTGAGCCAGACTGTTCCTTATGGCTGTTGCAGTTTTTAGGCTAACTCTGCGCTTGTCTTTGTGATTTCTGTTGTACATTTAAATAAGGTCATAGTTGCCAGTATTCCAAGGCACTGCTAACTATGAATGTTGTATCAAGTATGTTTCTATAGCTTTGTCTGCAGCCAGGCTTGTTTTGATTGAGACATGGGTAAATATTCCCATATTTTCTTCTTGTCCAGTAAAAGGATAAATGTCATGAAGGTTTGTAAATTGACTTAAGCCATTTGTTGTTGGAGTATCTGTTGGATACTATATGGATACATTTTGTACAAAATAAAAGAAAATGAATTGCTGGTGTGTTGTATTTGTGAATAGTGCATTCACTTTAAATAAAAATACCTCTCCTAATTAATACTAATTCCTAATTAATACTTAAAAACAGTACATTTGTTCAGGAAAGGCAATCAGCTCCAAGGCTGCTTTTGACCAAATTTCACTGGCATTTAAAAGTGGCACTACAGAATGTATATGTTCTTCCCTTTCTAATTAGAGCTTCCGAGAAATGGTTTCTTTTTTTTCCAACTTGAAGCATTATGCCATTTAATGTAGTGCTATATTTAGTTATATTATATACACTGTATTCTACAGATCTTACATTTGTGACATCAATTCTTTACATAATATACACTCCATGCACTTGCACAGAATAGATGTTAGTGCAATTGGGCGAAAGTCTTTAATAGCTTTGGCCTGAGAGGTTTCAGGTACTGGAATAACAATGGTGTTTTTCCATGCTGCTGGCACAAAGCCATCATCTAAAAAGACCTGAAACAACCATGTTCCCAGGGTTGCTGAGGCACTCAAACCATTCATCTACAATATGTTTATTTAATTTTAGCCAATTAGTGTGCTATCATTAAAATGTATATATCAGTAATACATCAGCAATCAAAAAAAAAATAAAATTCATAAAGAAGAGCCTAAATAGTTCACCTAGTAGTTTATTCAAGAAAAAAAAAAAAATCAGTACCCAGGACAATGCACAGCAGCTGTTTATTTACACATTCTCAAATCAAATTTAAACCTACTCTCTTTACAGGATGGATCATTTACATTAATAAAACCAGTCTCTTCACCACATTAATATTTCTCCTGTTTTCAATGTTCTCTTAGTGTTACAAAGGCAGCCACTGCAATGACCCATATTAACTGGAGTATAACTCAATACTTTAACTCCCATGATGCTTCAGTAAACTTGGATGACATCATCCCATTCCCTCACAGGCCAGACGCCATTCTCCTGTACGTTGAATGGAGAGGTCTTCCAGTCCCAGGTTTTCACAGGAACATTCCAGTTGGGTCCATAGTTGGCCATCACGTAGCCCCCGGTTTCGCAGGGAACTCTGACCTTTAGCTCCATCAGCTCAGTCCAACACAGACTGAATGGTGGGAACACATATCTGTCGGGAAACAATACAAATAAAAGTTATATTTCTTAAAAACAGAATTTCCCTTGTATTAACTAGTGCCACCCACTGAGTTCTAACAACAATGTTCTGCAACAGGTACTGGGGATCCAAAACATGTGACACATGACTAAACGACCAACACAGCTAGATTAGAAAGATCTTGATACACTTCTTGAGGTTAGGGCTAAATTTTGTCTTTGTAGAAACAGTAACCTGCTTTGTATGCTTTTATTTAAAGGGCAGGGCAACTCTGCAACCCACACATCCAGTCTCATCTTCTGAAATGAACTAAATTGAGTTGTAAGAGATGTTCACCGACTTTTTCCAGCTTGCCCTGTCAAAGATCATGTCCTAAAGTTGCTGCATGTAGGATTGCAGTCCAAATTCTAAAGATTGGAGTTTTTTTTCACCCGGCCCCTCCTCCTCAGACTTGAAGCACGTGTAGGTTGCCAGTTTAACGGCACCAACAGAAACAAGTGCACATGACGATGAATGAAATCATACACGCTGTGTTTTCTGCCAACTGGCAACCCGGGATGCCGAAATACAATTGGGTAAACTGGGAGTGGGCGGGTTTCACAAACCATAACAAACAGACATTCCGGGCCGGAATGCACATTTTCAAAGGAGAATAACTGACTGTAGCATTGTTTTTCAGATAAACAAGTATGATAACTTGGCACGTTTCTTAAATATCTGCAAACATGGTATTTTTATGCTTTAGTAGAGTCAAAATCCTACATACAGCACCTTTAAAAACTATTTTGAAATTTTTATATTGTATTTGACTCGTAAAGGGATAGTTCATCCAAAAATGAAAATTCTGTCATCGTTTACTCACCCTCAAGTAGTTCCAAACCTGTATGAATGTCTTTGTTTCCCACCTTCTTCAGAATAGATTACTTTGTGTTCAGCAGAACAGAGCAGTTCTGGGGCACCATTGAACTCCATAGTATTTTGTTTTCCTACTATGGAAGTCAATGGTGCCCCAAAAAAGCCTGGGTACAAACTTTCTTCAAAATATCTTTGTGTTCGGCTGAACAAAGAAATGCATACAGGTTTGGACCTACTTGAGGGTACATTTTGGGTGAACTATCCCTTTAATGGTGAGTTAAATTAAGATCCATACTTTTTGAGTGCAGAAATCTAGATATTGTCAAAGGGTTCACAAACTTATTCTTCCCACTGCATGCGTCACTTATATCTTTGAAACTGTTCAATAAATCAGAATTCATTTGAAATCTTTGTTATGAGACATAGATTTAAGATACAGATAAATGATTCCCTGACAAATGGCCTTGAAAAAGTTAGAAAAGGCATTTTGTCATTCAAAATTACAAGCAATCAGAAAGCATTGATGAAGTTCCAGAAAGAAAAAAAAAAAAACCAGACCGCAAACCCTGTGAATAGTAGAGGTCTTCATGGGTCTACTTGGATCTGAAAAACCCAAGCTCTGACCCGAGACCTGAGCAGGTTTGGGTCCAAAACTTCCACGAGTGCTTCGGGGAGAAAAAAATAAAATAAAAAATGCACGTCGAGTTTGGGTAAGAAGTGATTTGAGTCGGGTATAGATTTTAAAAAAACGAGAAGACAAAACAAATAAGACATCAATTTTTGTAACAAAATTGTAAATCCTCTCTTATCTGTACACAGAGGACAACTGACAGGTTAGTAGGTGGTCTTTCACTGCGGACCTGAAATTGACAGTGATAACCGCAACGGACGAGACAAAACATCTACCAAGGCTGTCAAAATAGACCTGTGCAATAAGTGTGGTAGTGTTAATGTGGACTAACAGACCTGCAACAGCAACATAGACCTAATATTTTAAATATTTTTTATTCAATTTAAAAACATTTAATGCATTATTTAGTTATAATTATAACTATTATAATTATTATATAATAATTACCTTTTCTTTTCTTTTTTTCTCAAATAGGTAACTACTTTGAAATTTAAATAATTAAACCTTCTAGGCTGCTGGGGTCTCATTTATTTATCTATTTATTTATCTTGAAATGTTCCCATCATCTACATGGCACTTACAGACTTACAGTTGCTATATTTCATCAGTACAATAAAAGTACTTTCAATTATTATAATAGTCATTTTATGAACTAAGCCTGAAACGAAAAAGAAAGGTGAAAAACCTATATTAGGGAGTGGAAATGCCAAATGAGCTGATGAATGATCCCCTGCAGCCATCTACCCTTATAGTGGTAATTTCATGTCATTTTCACAACCATTTTTCACCCCTGAAGAGTTTGCATCCCTGATTGAGAGCAAATGATTAATTGATAATAGAAAACTTTCTAATACTCACTTGAATTTTTTGCCACTCTTTGCCTGTGTGCCTCCATTCCAGACAATGTCACCTTCATCATAAAAAAAGAAAATGTCCAGTTTCACATCATTTCCCTGAAAGGAGAGCTCCAAACTATCCTCAACCTGAAATTTAAATAAAAGGGTCAAAATATGTCAGCAAATCTCTGGGTCTTGATTTATCCTCAAATCAATCAATATATATATATATATATATATATATATATATATATATATATATATATATATATATATATATATATATATATATATATATATATATATATATATATATATATATATATATATATATATATATATATATATATATATATATATATATATTAGAGTTACATCCAATATGACTAATCTTGTTAACTTCAAAACTGAAAATCAGCTCTATAAATATCTTGCTGATGTAATATAGTAATGACAATGCCTTGCATACAAAATTGAATGAATTCAAGGAACACATGAATAGGCATTTAGGCACACAATGCATCTTTACAGTAAATGTATATATATATATATTTTGTCATGTGAATAGTTTAGGTTGGTTAATAGTTACTAAAACTATAATTGTGAAAATTGTGAGTTTTATGTAACAGCTGCAAGATTAAAGTTGATCTAGGTTTACAGTAAAATTAAAACAAATGAATTTAAACAGATTTAAACATTTTTAAACTAAATTAAGCATTTTTAGTGTAACATAATTTGATTTAAATGGAGTTTAAAATCTTTATTAGTACAACCCATTCATACAATTGTTACTGAAATATATTACAGTTTTGTGAAAAAACAAAAAAAAAAAGATTTCAAATGAGTCAATCATGAGTTTTATTTTTAGAATTCAAAAGTCTACCTGTCGTGGTACTGCCCCATTGACAAGCTATTTCTGCACAGTTGCAGAATTACATCCTGTACTTAAGTGTTTCTATGATGAGTCCATCCAGATCACCCAATTTGTGGAAATCGAGATGGATTGTTTCAGCAATTCTGAACCGTTTTAATGCAAAGGAACTGACAAAGCATTCAGAAATGTTATTTTCCAGGTAATAAATCACCCCTTACCTTCCCAAACTTGTGTTTCAGTGGTAGACCAGCCTTCTGAAATGCCTGTGTAATGTCATGCCTGTAATCTTTAATCCAAATGCCCAGATCAACGTCTTTACTGTAAGGAATGATGTTACACTGCCTGTACCAACCTGTGGGACATGGGACAGAAGAGGATGGGAGTTATTCAATCCAAGTACTCACCGAAGGCAGAAAATTAGATTTTTTCTTAGTCTGCTCTTAAAATCTATAGCAGCCCATAGAACCAATAGGAAAGTTAAGAAATTTGGGACGCCAGTCGAGGACAGCCTGACCATATTACTAGGCATCGTAAATGCAAGTACAAATGGGACTGCGCTTCCATCTGAATTTTGTGAGAGTCGGGGCAGAACGCAAACAAAGTGCGCTGTGTAAACATGATGTTACTGTAGTTCTAGACTAAATGTCAACATGCATTTACTCACCTCACTTGCCCAAAAACAGATACATTATTCCTCAAAATGAATAAAGCTGAAAGGTTTGTTTTACATAAGTAACCAAGTGATGTAATTAGTTACTTTTATAGGAAGTAACACAAAATTGTAATGCATTACATTTAAAAGTAACTTTTCCTAAGACTACATACGTTGAGAGCCTCTTACCAAGACAGGTTCCACTGCTGAGCCAGAACGGAACTCCAAGCACAGAGAGGACTTTGGAAGCAAGATGAAGCAGACTTTTAGCCCTCATCCTAAAGTCCATAGCCTCTGCAGAGGTGTCTTCTGGATACAGCTACACAAAATTATTTTGACTTTGAGCAAAATATATATTCAATGCTTAAACCAGATAAAACAGTCCAATTAAGACATTCAAACACCTACACATTTGGCTTTTATTTCCCATCAATCAACAGTACCTGGTAAAAGGCCTTGGCTTCTCTGCAGCGACACTCCAGAAAGCGACTGCTGGAATGCTCATAGAGGAAACCAGAGTAGTTTTTGGGGATTCTTACGTCAAGGCCATCAAGAGTGGTTAGAATGAGCTCTGGCCTGAAAAAAAAAAAAAAGTCATAAAATTAAACAATGTATGTCAAATCTTAATTTTTTTCCCCCACTAGAATTACCTTTTTTTTTTTTTTTTTTTGTGGAAATGTGGAGAAATGTAGTATTCCATCACTTGCTCACCAATGGATCATTTTTAGTGAATGGGTGCCGTCAGAATGAGTCTCCAAACAGCTGATAAAAACATCACAATCCACAAGTGATCCATATCACTCCAGTCCATCAATTAATGTGTTTGTAAAACAAATCCATCAAGACATTTTAACTTTAAAAATGGTCACTTCTGGCCAAAATAGGCTTCCTCCAGTGAAAAGTTCATCCCCTGTTGTCCACTCAAATCAAAATCCAGCCACATATTTTGCCTTGAGAACACAATATAGACAGAGGACTCTTATCTTCTCGGTTTGAAGATAAAATTGTCTTGATGGATTTGATTCTTACACACATCCTTCAGCTGCAAGATGTTAATTGATGGACTGGAGTGTTGTGGATTACCGTGATGTTTTTATCAGACATTTACTTCACTTGACATTTCTGTGTACATACAATATTCATGGCATCACCTGTCATAGGCCCCAGCATGACGGCCAAAGTCCAGTTTTCCGAAAGGGGCGAATGTCCTATCCATACTGCCTCTCAGCCTGAGAGGGCCGTGCCAGAGGTACTTCCCACTGCGCTCGTACAGAACGACCACATGAACAAGACGGCTGTTAAAGCGGAACAGGAAGTGCAGTGGTATTTCTTTTGCTGTCAGATCATCCATGCTGATCAGTCTGGGGTCTTTCCCATGAATCTCCAGCAGCTCCAGACCTCGCTCCGCTGCTGCATCCAATAAGGCGGCCTGCATAAATATAGAGAAGTATTATTCTTGTGTTAAGGTATTGTTAGAATGAACAATGTGTGTGGGGAAAAAGTTGAAGATCTAAGTCAAATCTTCCTTTAATGCCTAAAAGAGGCAATTATTTGCTTTTTCCACAATAATTCTATTGATTTCCTCACATCATATTTCCAGAGGTTTCCGAGAAGTGCAAAGGTGGTGAAGTCCCTGTGTGTGCAGAGGAAACTGCAGTGAGACTCTTTCAGCTGACCGTCCCTGTAGAGAACTGCATCCTGGGACAGGAGGTTCAGAGACTCTGTGTCTACCAGAAACACAGGCAATTTAAACCTATGGACCAGCCCCAGGAACTTCGTCAGCAAATGCTAGATTTAAAAAATAAAGCAAAACAAAATATTAGCAAATGACAGCCTTACATCGGAGATAAAACATTCTGTTGTCTTATTGGTTTTAACGTTTGAAATTTGTTAGCTAAAAGAATGATGAATTTTCTGGCTTCAGGAGGCATAGTTACGAAGTTGAAAGCACATTTTATATGGTAACATGCAAATATGAGGAAGAGGGTAGGCAGATTTTAGTCAGACTAATATATAAAAACATTTACATCCCAGATAGAGAATGTGACAGGTGTGTTATAAGGATGACGCAGAAGCTGCAACATTAACCCAAATGACAGATTTAGAGCTGTAGACTAAACATTTTTATCATTACTAACAAAATCTGACTTACCCAATGTGCCTCTTTCCCAGACAGATATCCTTTACTACTCAACGCGTCAAGTCCATTCTGCAGTGAAAGAAATAATGTCATTATATGGAAGAAATAAACCTACAAAATTAGGATTTAATTTATGAGCTTTTTTTTATCTTAGTCTATATATAATCTTTGATCAAAATGATCAATGTTTTGTAAAATATTTGAGGTTTTGTCTTGTCACCTTTGATGAATACTGTCTGTAGTTGAAGAGCTGGAAGAGGAGGAATATGGAGCTGGCAACGATGAGGAGAGTCAACACAAATGTCCTGTTTATTCTAGCCATTAGTCCTGCTGTTGACATCTGAGACACGCAGGAGGATCATATCTGTGCTCATACAGACATAGCTGAGAATAGAGGGACGAGAAAAACTCAAATACACACCGGGAGACAAATCTGCATCACGTGATATCAGAATACAAGCAGCAGATAATTAATGGCTTCTTATACTTAACGTACCAGGAGCAGGAAACGCTGAATATCTGCTTTATCACAGTCATTTATACAGTTCTTTATTCTGCCTGTGTGTTTTACCTCAGACTCACAGCACACTGACCGAGCGCCAGGAGGGACATCTGTAAAACGCGTTGCGAAAATAGTCTTAATAATAGCCTGGAGGCCAGCGAGCTGTACCAGAGCCTCTTTAAAGTGAACTTTCAAGGTTTGTTTAAAAAAAGAAAAAGAAAAAAAAAAAAATATTTATTTATTTATTTTAAGAGTATAAGAGTTTTTAATGGATGTCAGCAGAGGGGAGACTTAATTAAATGAGAACTTATGTTTTAATCTTTAAATATGAAAAACGTTACATTCTTTTTCAGTAAGCAACATAACGAGTTTACAAAACACGGACAATTTTGCGACAGGTAGTGTTCAGTTTACGGCACTTCTCATTCTTTTCTATGGTATCCGCAAACAGTGATTGACAGTCGTAAAACGCCAAACGGGAAGTCAAGGCTATAATCGGTGTTGGGCAAGCTACTTGGAAAATGTAGCGAGCTAAACTAACAGTTACTCTTCATTAAATGAAGCTTCACTACACTAAAGTTACAGCCCTGGGAAATGTAGCAAGCTAAGCTACAGTAACATGGCAAAAGTAGTTTACTACATCTAAGCTATTTAAAAAAAAAACACACATTTTTATATTGAATCAACATCATACCAAGTCAATGCTCTCTCAGTGATCAATAAAACTGTCAGTCAAGCAGATAGACCGGCATAACAGTTCAGATTAATTGTTTATACAACCACTGTTACAAACCAATTTGTCAACAAAAATCAGTATGGTATCATGTACAGGGCCAGATTTACCTTATATTGTGACATAAGCAAAAGAAATGTTTGCTGTAGGCCGGAAACCTCCTAGTGGTAGTTGTTATTGTGGCTTTATTATATAGACTCACCTAAAGGATTATTAGGAACACCTGTTCAATGTCTCATTAATGCAATTATCTAATCAACCAATCACATGGCAGTTGCTTCAATGCATTTAGGGGTGTGGTCCTGGTCAAGACAATCTCCTGAACTCCAAACTGAATGTCAGAATGGGAAAGAAAAGTGATTTAAGCAATTTTGAGCGTGGCATGGTTGTTGGTGCCAGACGGGCCGGTCTGAGTATTTCACAATCTGCTCAGTTACTGGTATTTTCACACACAGCCATTTCTAGGGTTTACAAAGAATGGTGTGAAAAGGGAAAAACATCCAGTATGCGGCAGTCCTGTGGGCGAAAATGCCTTGTTGATGCTAGAGGTCAGAGGAGAATGGGCCGACTGATTCAAGCTGATAGAAGAGCAACTTTGACTGAAATAACCACTCGTTACAACCGAGGTATGCAGCAAAGCATTTGTGAAGCCACAACATGCACAACCTTGAGGCGGATGGGCTACAACAGCAGAAGACCCCACCGGGTACCACTCATCTCCACTACAAATAGGAAAAAGAGGCTACAATTTGCACGAGCTCACCAAAATTGGACGGTTGAAGACTGGAAAAATGTTGCCTGGTCTGATGAGTCTCGATTTCTGTTGAGACATTCAGATGGTAGAGTCAGAATTTGGCGTAAACAGAATGAGAACATGGATCCATCATGCCTTGTTACCACTGTGCAGGCTGGTGGTGGTGGTGTAATGGTGTGGGGGATGTTTTCTTGGCACACGTTAGGCCCCTTAGTGCCAATTGGGCATCGTTTAAATGCCACGGCCTACCTGAGCATTGTTTCTGACCATGTCCATCCCTTTATGACCACCATGTACCCATCCTCTGATGGCTACTTCCAGCAGTATAATGCACCATGTCACAAAGCTCGAATCATTTCAAATTGGTTTCTTGAACATGACAATGAGTTCACTGTACTAAAATGGCCCCCACAGTCACCAGATCTCAACCCAATAGAGCATCTTTGGGATGTGGTGGAACAGGAGCTTCGTGCCCTGGATGTGCATCCCACAAATCTCCATCAACTGCAAGATGCTATCCTATCAATATGGGCCAACATTTGTAAAGAATGCTTTCAGCACCTTGTTGAATCAATGCCACGTAGAATTAAGGCAGTTCTGAAGGCGAAAGGGGGTCAAACACAGTATTAGTATGGTGTTCCTAATAATCCTTTAGGTGAGTGTACAGATACATTTATACAAAGGGTAACACTTAACAATAAGGTTCAATAGTTAAATAGTGTATGAACTAAGAATAAACTAACTAATTTATTATTAACTAATGCTCTGTGGACTACCAATGAACAACTGTATTTCCCATAACTAACATTAACAAAGATGAATAAATGATGAGTTTTTTTCTGTTATTTGGCCAAAATATCATATTATAAATGATTCTCAGCTATTTGGCTGTGACTCGACAACAAAATGATAAAAGACACTCTTCTTCTCTGCTCCTTAAAAACAAAAAAACGTTTATAAATATAGTGTTTCTTGAGTAAAGAAAACGCTGCACTTATTCAATCAACACTTCTTGATTTACCTTCGGACTGCAAACCAGCTGAGATGCTCTAAAGAGAGGCGGGAGGAACAATGAGGTTTGATTGACAGTTTGAGGAGCCAATGGCGTTACGAGGTTTAGGGCGGTGGCGTCACTTGCTGATCCAGAATCAGCGACCCTTAGCTCTTATATTTCTGATTTGAGCTCGAGTTTCAGAAATGCATTGGAAATGTAGCGTTAGCTTTTGTTGACGATACCGCGCTACTTTATCAAAAATAGAGATTCGCTACTGAAAAGCTATTTGATTCAGAAAGCAGCGACGCTACTGAGGAATGTAGTTAAAGTAGCGTCTGTACTGCCCAACACTGGCTATAATGTTATTGGTTTATGAGGCACACGTGATTCATGACGCTTTCCAACGAGAGAGCCGCGGAGGTTGGTATCTTCTCGCACAGCAAGAGCTCTGGCGTTTCTTCCCAGGGAGAAATACATCTTTAGATTTTTTAACTTGTCACATACTGAACTCTTCGTGTTTATTTATTATACCCATCTCGTCCAAATCTGACTCTAGATCTATCAAGGATCAACTACTGTCATTTTTATAGCATGAAAATCTAAATTTATTTTTAAAGGTTTACATCCCCGAAAGCGGTAATTACAAACTGACACATTCATCGTTAATTTGTAACAGCAAGGGTGTCATATTTTTGTTCATTCATTTGCCTGTGATCCACTTGTATTGCTGTTTCGGGATTACAACACCAGGTGGTGCCAGAGGCAGAGAAAGTCAAACAGAAGAGCTTTAATGTTTGGATTTAAGCTCATTAAGGACTGTTACATAGATACAGACGGAGGTTTGATTATAAGTTTCTGCACAAATGCTCGACAAACTCTTAATTTATTAAAAAAAAGACCTAAAATTACTTAAAAATCAACTTAAAGCAGGATGACACATTTATACAACAAAAATGTACAGTCCACATCCAAAATTATCCAGATATAATAACAGTTTATGACCATGAGGGGACATTAAAAGCAGCTTTTATCATTTTTACACTTGTGCAAAGTTTTCCAGTTTCAAAACCAACAGCTGAAGGATGATCTACAGAGTTCAATATCAGTAAGAGTACAGTTAATGTAAAAAAGAAAGTTAAACACACTCACACTACACTACACGAAACTAAAATAATATGAGAATCAACTAGTGAAGGACAAACAACTCAAAAAAGCATATCATCATTCAAACTAAAATCAGTAAAGAAAGTGCACTCAACTATTCCCTGATAAAGCGACTAGCTTTCCTGATGCAAACATCTCCTGATGAAAGCAAGTGTCTGTCAAAGAGAACGAGGCCTCTCTTCATAGGAACGTGAAGGGAAACATCTCTCCAAATTCTGCCAGTCAAAGCTGCGGCGATGATCTCTTTGTCCTGGAAGCGCGTCCAGTTTTCATGAATGGTTTCCGGATTAGTTTTTCAGGTGTTTTGGGAAATCGGGTCACGGCATTAGGGAACTGTCTACTGAAGGCAGTTTATCATAGAAGCAGATATCACAGGCTACTGAGGGGTCCTGCTGAGATATGCTGCTGTTCGATCCTCCCAGCCCATTTTCTGTCTTCTGGAAGCTTCTTACTGCACTGGGTATCTGCAGGCCTGTAGACAGAGTCAGACCGCCACACCACACCTGAAATACAAACACAGGCGTTCAGGACACTCAGCCAGTCTTCGTTTAGCACACCCTTTTTAAAAGAGATCGTTCACCCGAAAATGAAAATTTGCTGAAAATCTAATCACCCTCAGGCCATCCAATATGTGGGTGAGTTTGTTTCTTCATCAGAAATGTAGAGAAATGCAGCATCCCATCATTTGCTCATCAATGAATCCTCTGCAGTGAATGGGTGCCGTCAGAATGGAGTCCAGACAGCTGATAAAACATCATAATAATCCACAAGTAATCCACACCACTCCAGTCCATCAATTAACATCTTGTGAAGCCAAAAGCTGCATGTTTGTAATAAAGAAATTCATCATTAAAGCATTTTAACTAAAATATGAATACTTAATCTATAATAATGCTCTCTCCAGTGAAAAAGTTCATCCCTTGTTGTCCTCTCACATCAAAATACAGCTACACATCGGTTCATATTTCTCTCCTGATTCAGATGGGATGATTTTTTAAGTGTTATCATGGATTACAGACTCATATTTTAGCTGAAAGCAATGGTTTAAAGTTAAAAACACCTGATGATGGACTTAATACAAACATGCAGCTTTTCACAAGACTTTGAATTATGGACTGGAGTGGTGTGGATTATTGTGATGTTTTTATCAGCTGTCTGGACTCTCATTCTGACGGCACCCATTCACTGCAGAGGATCCATTGGTGAGCAAGTGATGAAATACTACATTTCTCCAAATCTGTTCCCAGGTAGAAACAAACTCATCTACACCTTGGATGGCCTGAGGAAGAGTATATTTTCAGCAAATTTCTATTTTTGGGTGAATTATTCCTTTTAATATAATTTATAATTTATAAAACACCCCTTCTAAAGTTTGAACATGTCACTATTAGTACATAAGGCTAGACCTTTAACAACAAAACCACATTTTTTGTCACTTATTCATTCAGAACTTTTAATCATTTATTCATTTATGCCATTTAATGAAGTGATCCTGTTGAGTGAGTGATTTAATTAATCATTCATAAAGACTGGTGTAACAAATGCCTTTTTTAGGAGTCAAAACCACATTTAAATGTAGGAGTGAAGCCCTTAAATTATCATTCAGTTTGTTCAGGTATTTAGAGAAGAAGACTCTTTAATCTTTTGACAAAGAAACATTAGCAACAATCAAACACAACCAAAGATGTATTATGTCTGGCAATTACCAAAGTACCACATTACCACTACTATAGTCATAAAGCAGCTGCAGTAACGCTTTAGTTTTCTCTACAGTGTCTTTGTTATACGTTAAATGAACTTACAGTAAATTACGCATAAATAACTAACTCTAAACCAAACCCTAATAGCAATAATGACATGTCATCACTTAATTGTATAATTACACTGTAACAAGGACATGATGCGTCAATGCATCATTTTCAGTGCATGATTATTATTTTTTAAATCAATAGCTTTGAGATTAAGTGGTGTTAATATTTCAACATGATTATTACAAGCTTATACTATTACAAACCTACTATTTGTAAACAATCAACACTCACTTTCAGTGTTTTTCATTTTTTCTCTGTTGCCTGATTCTATTACATCATCATCTTTTTTTATTCATAAAAATTGGGGCATGGTTTGCATTAGAATAACCCATATTTGCATGTGTAAATAAAATGTTTGTACTCTAACTCACCATGAAAGCTGGCACAACAGGTTGGGTGAACCTCACTTTAAAAGTATGAAGCAATTGTTTGTTTTCAGCGTTATAGAAGGAAAGTTGGCCTGGAAAAAAACAAAAATGAAGCTATTAATAAATACCAGCAGTTGCATTTACTTGCTGCAGTTATTCAGGTAGTGCATGAACCAGCTCACAAGAAAAGCATGAATGGAAATGGTGGAAACTCAATCTGTAGGTATCTGATTGCACATGGGAGAAACCCGAGGGTGGGCTATAATGTTCCCTATAGACTATGGCAGTCGGATAAAATGGAGCATGACATGAACATACAACACTTAAGCTACCCATAATAACACAGAAGACACGGATAACAGAAACAAGGAATCAGGTGTGAAAAAAAGGTTCAAACATTCACTGATGCTCCTGAAGGAAACACGATGCATTAAGAGCCGGGGGTGAAAACTTTTTGAATTTGAAGATCAGGGTAAATTGTACTTCATTTGTCTTCCAGGAAACATGCAAGTATCTTCTGTCGCGTCAGAAGGGCAGTACTAAATGGAAAAATATGATATTTCATCCTGTTCAAAAGTTTTCACCCCCCGGCTCTTAATGCATCGTGTTTCCTTCAGGAACATCAGTGAATGTTTGAACCTTTTTTAATTGTTGTGTTTGAGTCCCTCAATCATCCTCAGCGTGAAAAGGTGGATCTCAAAATCATACAGTTACTGCTGGAAAGGGTTAAAATATGCAAAAGATGCTGGAAAACAGAAGATTCTGCAGGACCTGGAGGATTTTTCTGAAGAACAGTGCTCAGTTGAACTGTTCAGAACAAACAAGGGACTCATGAACAACCATCACAAAACAAAAAAACAGTCGTAGATCATCCAGGTAACCACACACAGTATTAAGAACCAAGGGTTCCCAAACCTTTGAATGTGGTTATTTTAATAATTTCAGCTATTTTTTTGTCTTGTGGACTATATGTAAACATCTTTTATGGAAAATATCTTACTCAGGACAGTACTAAATAAAAAATAACATGCATTTTGTATGATCTCTCTTATTTTGGTAAAATTATCCACATTTTCACAGATTCTGCAAGGGGTTCCCAAACTTTCGCATGCCACTGTATACTAAAAGGCCTTTTAATTAAAAGGCCAAAAATGACACACTTTCAATCAGACGACAGAAGGCATGTAGTAGATTGTGTACAAAATGATTTCCAGCTAAATTTTGATCATATTGATTATTTAGAGGCCTTAGAAATATGCCATCAAATATGATAAAATGAAAAAGTGCTATACAGATATTGTTCATTACCCCGATCAAAGTCACAGTAGACTCCTATGCTGTCTGGTACCGGCACGTCCAGATTCTTTGCCTTGTTGTTGTGTTTGGCTGCAAATGAGTTCTGCAGCCAGTTGTTGATGTGGATACACCAGGTGGTGTTGGTCTTCCCCAACTGGTCAAATTTCCCAAGGTTTCTGTAGGCCAAACCAACACTGTAGGACTTACAGTCTTTCTGAGGCTTCACTTCCCAGTAATGCTGGCCAGACTCTATACTGGTGTCACCTAAACACGCATACAAACACACAGGTTTAATTAAAACAGTCTTCTAATGATTATAATGTCAATAAAGTGACGTTATTCCAGCAACCACTGTTGTGTGGAAGTGTAGTATTTGTTGGTTAGAAGTTAAGTCGCATTCATATAGTGCTTTATACAATAGAACAGCTTCACCATAAATAACAGTGTTAATGTTGATTAATTACCATTAATTAACAAATGAATTCAACTCGGCTTGTAAAGCAGCTCTATAGAATACAAGAGTTTCATTATTCAGCTCCATTCGGTTCAGTGTTGTTTCAAAGCTCTCAATATTGCAAAATGTCCATTAATGAAGAAAAAAACTTCAAATTCAACTACACAGTAGCTCTACCGAAGACAATAATCTCATAATTCAGATCAGTTATTAAAAGCTGAATAATGACACCATTGTCTTCTGTAGAGCTGCTTATTTCTCAATTAATCTAATTTCATAATTTGATGAACTAATCTGAATCGAGCATCAATTGACTAACATTTCTCTTTTTAGAGCTGAAATTGTATTTGTTTCATCACTGAAGAACTTTGCTAAATTCTTGCTTATTTGTGACACTGTTTTGAAACAATCTTTATTGTATAAAGTGCTACATTAAAATGTGGCTTGACTTGACAATTTAGAGTCAATGTTGATTCGATTGAGTTCATTAACAGTGTCAGTGTTGCAAAGTTCATTCATTATGAAACAAATTTGATTCAGTCAGCTCTGCAAAAGACAATTGTCATTATTCAGCTGAAATTAGTTCAATGTTGTTTCAAAACAGTATCACTCATAAATTATGGAAACATCTTCAATTTCAACTACAAAGCAGCTCTACAGAGTACAATAGTGCCATTATTCAATGAAGTCAGTACAGTGGTATAACTGAATATTAATTGCCTTTTTAACCCCAACTTTTAAGAGACAGGGATAGTTTTCCCAAAATTGAAAAATTGATGAAGAGAAGCATCAGCTTTCCTCAAAAACAAAGACACCTTCCAAAATGATTCCAGTCTTTTGAATAGCATAGACACTTTAGGATTTCTAAAGCTATTTTGGTACCCAGTACTGTGTAGGACTCTCCAGTGAAGCGATCCCTGGCTCCTCTCGGGGCAGGTGAGCGCGTCACTGATGTTCTTTTAGGAGATGGAGTTCCACTTCTGAAACCATCAGAGAAACACAGACAGTCACTACACACACACTTGGGTTGAGGACAAAGATCAATCATCAAAACATGCGCAAACACAAACTCCAAGTCCCACAACACACAAAGAGCAAGAGGAAGAGAAGACAGTCACTGTCAGTTAGTTATCAAACACAGCATGTCCCTGTTTGTGATGCCTACAGCCGATGGGGGTGGGAAAAGAACTATGAAAAATCGAATGGAGAAATTAATGGAAAAGCAGTACATAACGTTAGCCACAGCAGCACAAATGATGCAATGCTACTCAATACATTTATTGCAACAAAAAACACCAAAACTGCTATATATCTTAATAATCGGAACACTAATGGATGTGCATACTACGAATTGGCTAGTATAGATCAATTAGGCAAGACAACTACTGGCGATTGATTGTGTATTTTGTTGTGTACTTGATGTAGAATTCAACAAAGTGCACAAATAAGTGTATTATTATTTAACACAAAATAATTCTGAATTCTGATTATTATGAAAAGGAATGATCAAACCCTTTGTGCAGGGCTCATGATCTCCCCTCCTCCATTAGCCATATGTAAGATCCCACATATTAGCATATGAACAGGTGGCCGGTGGAGGACGACCCACACATTGTAAATGATGGAGCATTATCACAAGGTTCTTGGCATACCAGATGGTTTAGTTACAATGCATGACTGGTGTAATTACATGCAAAATTTATGTTGTTCAGTGCACTTTGTTTGCTGTAATGGAATGACTGATGAGAAAAGCATAAGAGCGGTGATTTCAGACGAAAGTTACTCACCACGGTCATAAGGATGTGAGCATGGAAAAGCAACTTTGTATTTAGAATTACGTTGATTAAATGTTGCAAAACTAATATTTAGGTCATCATTTGATAACATTTCTTTTAAACACAGTAAGAGGTAGCCAAGTTTTAAAGAGAGAGGAGATGGCAAAGATACAGGTTGAGTTTTTGGTCAGAATCATTGTCAGAACTGATGATTCTATATAATATAATTCTATTTACATTCTATTGAATCTACTTTCAGTAACGCTTACAGCCAGCACATGCAAAATCCATAAGAGCACTCAGTTTAGAAACAAAAAAAACCCTCAGAAGATATTTCATAAATAAGGATCACAATAAGATATTGAATTTAGGATGAAATTGAAGATGCATTTCTTTAAAATGATCAATAATTCATATTTTGTAAGCTTGGAACTAATATGTGAATTTCCTGAGGGATAAAATGTTGATTAAAGTTATGCAGTTATCTGTAATCCTTTTTCATGAAACACTTTGCTCAGATCTGTCTTTGTGAACACAATGCCTGTAGAGGAGCTGGTCTAAAGGGCTCTAGGTAAGCCAGCAGTTGCACTTGGGTTTATTGCTGTCAGAAAGAGCTAAAGACCACTGCTAAGAGACACACGGTCACCTTGACATATTCTTCAGATTGGTGAAATATGCACTGCTGATTGGTAGACAAGGAAAAACAAGAGCAGGGAGTTATTAGGGATGCACTGATGTTAAAAAAGGAATTATTTTATGTTATTGCCAATTCTACACTACTTTGTTGATATAATTTAAAACACTGTAAACTGAAATCAGTCATTTTAAATGCTAAAAGTGAATTTAGACATTACAATATTAAAATGTAGAGTGTGAAGCATATTTATTTTAGACTAATTTTAAATTAGCATAGAAAAAAAAGGAAAAAAGTCGTTATTTTTTGTTTTCTTTGCACACAAAAAGTATTCTTGTAGCTTCATAACATTATGGTTGAACCACTGATATCACATGGACTATTTTAACAATGTCCTTACTACCTTTCTGAGCCTTGAACGTGTCAGTTGTGTGTCTGTCCAGTCCTGTCTATACAGAGTCAGAAAGCTCTTGAATTTCATCAAAAATATTTTTATTTGTGTTCCAAAGATGAATGAAGGTCTTACGGGTTTGGAACCACATGAAGGTGAGTAATTAATGACAGAATTTGGGTGAACTATCACTTTAACAATAACAACACATTCCGGATAGGGCTAACACTAAATTACTAACAGCCAAAGTACTAGCAGCCAAACCTGAAAACCTCCCAACAAACACCAGGTTTCAGTGTGATGAAGAAGAAATTTTAAAATTATATTAATATCTCATCAGAGTACAAGAACAGGTATGTTTCATCTCATCCATGGCTGACGCAATGAAAGAAAGAAAGATGCTGTATCTTAAATTTCTTACCTGCCCTTGTTCTCCTTCCCTTTGACTTTGCTGTCTACTCCTTTTCCTCCCTGAGGATCCCATTCCACGCTCCTGTCCTCCACCTTCAGATTCAGATGAGATGACGTGGAGTCAAAGCCGAAGTTAAACGCTAACACAGAGAGGCACGACCATCAATATCACAGAAATACTAACAGGACAGTTCAATAACATGTGTTTTTACTAATAAAACTACTGTTTAAAGGTTTGGGACTGGTAAGGTTGTGGAATAGTATTTAGGTCAATAAAAAAAAAAGAGATTTCCATTGATGTATGGTTTGTTAGGATAAGACAATATTTGGCTGAGATACAACTATTTGAAAATCTGGAATCTGAGGGTGCAAAAAAATCTAAGTATTCAGAAAATCGCCTTTAAAGTTGTCCAAATTAAGTTCTTAGCAATGCATATTACTAATCAATAATTAAGTTTTGATATATTTACAGTAGGAAATTTACAAAATATCCTTATGGAACATGATCTTTACTTAATGTCCTAATGATTTTTGGCATAAAAGAAAAATGTATAATTTTGACCCATACAATGTACACTGAACAAAATTATAAACGCAACACTTTTGTTTTTGCCCCATTTTTCATGAGCTGAACTCAAAGACTTTTAGAGTGGCCTTTTATTGTGGCCAGCCTAAGGCACACCTGTGCAATAATCATGCTGTCTAATCAGCATCTTGATATTCCACACCTGTGAGGTGGATGGATTATCTCGGCAAAGGAGAAGAGCTAACTAACACAGATTTAGACAGATTTGTGAACAATATTTGAAAGAAACAGGCCTTTTGTGTACATAGAAAAAGTCTTAGATCTTAGAGTTCAGCTCATGAAAAATGGGGGCAAAAACAAAAGTGTTGCGTTTATAATTGTGTTCAGTGTATTTTTGGCTATTGCTACAAATATACCCCAGCGACTTAAAACTGGTTTTGTGGTCCAGGGTCACATATGATTTTACATGCTTTAATACCTCTAGTTTCCAAGGTGACTGGATCTGAATAATCCCCTGCGGCTGCTTTGTTACATGCTCTTACCCGGAAGTTCATGAATTTGGTGTCAAATCTTAACCCTGTCAAATGAAAAGATCAGTTTTCCCAATGCACAAAAGTGGGAAATGTAAAATATTTTGAGCAGAACAGTGTTGTCAGCACCTTGTAGGGTGTATTCAGTGGTCTTGATGTTGTCCACCACCTCCCAGCACTGCTCATCCTTCACACGCGGCAGACCCTCGTGGTTGGTTTTTCTATACTCTAAGATGTAATGGTCAATCTTGCTGTCCTCCATCGGCATTCTCCAGGTTACGGTCACGTCATTATCCATGACCAGACAGTCCCCGAGCACTATCTCTGGAGCTCTTGGCACTATGTGCAGAAGATCAGAACAGGGCATGTAGGATTTTGATTCACATATATTACCTTGAAGGAGTCATATCATACATGTTTTTGTCCACTTAGTCATATAATGGCAAACATATTTACAGTATGTCTTTGAGGTCCACTTAGGTTGTTTGAACCTGTAAGTTCAGTTGTAAGTTTTTTGCACCCAAACAGTCAGATTTTAGTGTTTTATGACCAATTTTCACCATTTAATAGGCAGTGTTTTATGAATTGCTCAATGCAAAAACACCAATTTTCTACATTTACTTGTACTTTGCAGGTTTACAGGCATTACATGTAGGTAACATCTTATTGTCATTTATTCTGTTTTTTAACAACAGCATGTATTCTACTTGCTCCTTATTACAACAAAGTGACTCAACAAATATGGGCAGTCATGTGCTTAAATGCAAGTTACAGCTTCATTTAAATAGATTGTCTTTTTGAAAAAGGGAGGAAGGTCTGAGATCTTAAAGCTACATTAAGCTGTTTTGGAATATTTACAGACAGGAATGGGCAGCGACCTTTATAACTCAACAGCAAATTACTTAATGTACCCTTAATGTCCAAAAGTCTTAGATGCTTAACGAAAACATTCGTTTTAAGAAGGTTATTTTTTTATTTTGCTTGAAATGAAATCTGTTTTATTTTTCCCCAAGTTGTTTTCCATTGATTTTTAATTCCATTTTAATGGATTCATTATATTTTAATAACCAAAAGGCATGTCTAATCAACTGAATTCATAAAACTTTAACAATTTATTAACAATAACAGGGCCCTAAGAAATGTTTTGCAATGTTTTGTTTTCTCAACATCACAACTCTGCATATATAATACATTCTTGATGAACACATTTCAATTATTATTTGAATTATCTCTCAAGTCATTTAACCATGTATTACTATGTTTAAATGCCAACTGATACATGTAATATTTGCATTCCCAAACTTTATTGTCAGCCAACCCCCTTTAAAAAGTAAATTCAAATCAATGTGATAAACTAAAGTAACCTAAAAGTAATCAAAAAGCAGTCTGATTAGATTAACTGCAATGTTTAATGTAATGGATTATGTTACTGACCAGAAGTTTTGACATATAATTTGCAATCAATAACTGACCACAATTTGTCAGTAATCAGCACCTACATCAACTTATTGGTTTGGAAAATTGATTAGCCTACTTTTGCACATAAATTTCCTTCATTTTTTTCATTTGAAGACATGAGTAGTATGTCTCTCAGACACAGAGGCAGAGCATAGAGAGTAGAGATATAGAGAGTAAAAAAATACTCTGAAATCCTGTCATGCATATGAGATAGTCTCGTATCCTAAATAACCTGTCCAAAGATAACATCCAGTCATAAATAACACCACTCTTCTCTTCTAATGCAGCTACGCTGTACAGTAACTCTGATCCTCTCTTCATGGTTCTCAGGTTGACTGGGGACAGATTTGAGTTTTATGCTTCTAAATTAACTTTGCTCGACCTATCCGGCTACAAAAAAAACACGCTGTCAGGTCACCAAGTATCAGAGCAAAATACAAGGAGCCAGAGGTACCAGTAGTAGGTGACCCACTTTTAGCTCACATGCCCATCAGCTTATAATAAAAATTTATATATTTTTGTATTAGAGGTGAGAGGGGTGTTTTTTCAGTACTATTTTTAAAAAATGTTTATATGTCTGGATTTGGTGCATTTGTAGACCCGAAAGCCAGTGACTAACAAAAGTGCAGAGAGTCATCCTGACGCATGATTACACACACGTGAACAGCAGATGAAACAAGCAGTCAGTTCAGTGCAGTCACTCCATGCAATGAACCATAAATCAGTAGAGCTTATCATAACACATGCAAATATAATGTAGAATACTGAATCATTTGATAGAGCCATTCTAACAGTTCAGGTGATATGTGAAAAAAAATTAACTTTTTCATAAAAGCATGAAATTTGGTACACTTGTATAGTTTGTGGCCCTAAACATTTTCAGAAATGGAGCCAATAAAATATTAGTTAATTATCAAAGAAAGAAAAAAAACAAAAGCCATAATATGGACTTTTGTAAATGCTGTGATGCTCAGATAGTTATTTCCTTCTTACATTGCTGATTTCACCATTAACTCTTCACCTGAACAGTTTATGTTGTTGTATATGGTATCATTGGTTCAGGAGATATGACACAAAATACATAATTTGGTTATGGCGGAAAGTAAAATGGTCGCCATGGCAACCACGAGGTGTTTTTGCATTGGCTTCATTTCTGAAAATGTTTAGGGCTGCAAACTATACAAGTGTACCAAATTTCATGCTTTTATGAAAAAGTGAACATATCACCTCAAATTTTGCACATATCACCTGGACTATAAAACTAACACCGAACATTACAAAACTAATGCTTAATATAAAACGGATAGTTCCGATCCTTGATTCTGATTGGTTGAGCCGCATTAGAAGCTGTTGTAAATTACTCTACAAACATACACCTTTGCTTACATCTGTGTGTTGCTCGGCAACCACTATGTTGCAACCACAACCGTTTCTGAGGATCTACATTGTTTGGCGGAAGAATAATGTTTTTATTAATACCATTACATTTTATTTGCTTTGTTTTATTTTGTGAAACCTTGCAAAAAATATGAAATAACCATTTTATAAAAGCTTGGAGCTTATTGCTTTATTATAGTCCTCTGCCATGAATGCATTTTAATTAAATGAAAAATGAAATTATGAAAATTGATTCACCTTCAGGCCATCCAAGATGTAGACGAGTTTGTTTCTTCAAGAGAACAGATTTGGAGTAATGTACTTGATTCCATCACTTGCTTACCAATGGATCCACTGCAGTGAATGGGTGCCGTCAGAATGAAGTCCAAAAAGATGATAAAAACATCACAATAATCCACAAGTAATCCACACCACTTCAGTCCATCAGTTTACATCTTGTGAAATGGAAAACTGCATGTTTGTAATAAACAAATTCACTTTTAAGATGTTTTAATAAAGGATCTGTTTCTTACAAACACTCAATATGTGTGTTAATAGATGGATTTGAGTCGTGTGGATTACTTGTGGATTATTATGTTGTTTTTATCAGTTGGACTGACTCTCATTCTGACGGCACCCATTCACTGCAGAGGATCCACTGGTGAGCAAGTGATGGAATGCTACATTTCTATGATGAAGAAACAAACTTATATGTGACCCGTGCTGGCAAAATGAGTTGGAATACGCAAAGGCTAATTTTGAGCAACAGACAAAAAAAGTGAAAAATGTCGATTTTGGTTGAATTTCAGGTTTATTAAGCCCTCGTCTAGTAATCCCACTGCTCCAAATAGAAATGAAACATCTAAAATGATCTTTATTTGTACAATTTCTAAGAGGAGTACCTTCTTCTCTGCTGCTTGCTTCTTGCGCTGCCGCTGACTCACCTATGAATGGCGCACATAAAGGCGCTTCTGCCAGCGTGCAATCCCGATAAACATACACATACTGTATACACAGAATTACAGTATTTAAGTTGGCTATTCACGCAAACATAATCTGTTATGTCTTAAGTGAACTTTTGGGGAACAGCTGGGGAAGACATCTGATGTGTAACATTATATTAGATCCGTGCAGTATAGTAGGACTTGCTGTATATTCATCAAACTAAGTTTGCATTATTAAGTACTGAGTACCTGTGAAAAGTGACAGGGTTTACTTATTTAGCTGGCATGAAACAAAAGATTGGAGGTAACTTAATAAAGTAGTCATGCCAACACATGAGTCACATGTAATATCTGAGTGTTACGTTTATACTTTTAATATGTTAAATGGCATACTTGAGATGTTTCAGTAAACATAACAATAACATTCCTTTAAATGAATGTTAATATCCTTTGGGTGGGGAAACATTTCTATGATGATAAGAATTATAATCATCATATTTACAGAACAGGTAGATTCTTGTGTCACAGGTTTAATAACATAGGCACAGATGGCAGATGCTGGGTTGGTAACTCACAGGTTGTAGGTTCAAACTCAAGATGGGCTGATCCTGTAATACAAGCAGCTAAATAACATTAGTAATTAGCTTACCCGGGAGGAACTTGAGGCCCTGCAGAAGCTGCCTCTCCTGACTGAAGTCCACCATCAGGTGGGTCATATTATCTGTGGCTTTGGGCTTCATAGTCAAGCGGAAGGCAGGAGCCATTGTGACCCTAAAAGAACAAAATAAAATAGTTTAGATATTTGTTATAACTACAGTTACAAGCTGAGTCATTTCATTGCTCAGAACTTTGGGATCTGTAGAGTGTTGCATTAATGATTTATTATTGTAGGGCAAAACCCATAAACGAGTTTTGATGCAATCAATACATTTTTTAATGGGTTTTTGGTTAAACGCCTGAAAAAAGGTCTGTGGTGAAAACAAGCTCAAGATATTTTCATGTTTTATTCTATGACATAAAATACATCAGTAATACCTTGTGATTTTTTAAATGCTTTACTTGTCTTCAACAGGCGTTTGCTAACAAGTGCCTAAATGGGACTACCAGTCACCAAGCAGGTAAAATCATCTACTCACTAGTTCACTTTAACAGCCTCGTTGTGTTTATGCTCATGTCCTGCAAACTATTCTAACTCAAACTTTCAGGGAAAATGTTTTTAAATAAAGACTCAAAGAGTTGTTGTAAGCTTAACTGGTGGTGAAACTGAAAAGTCATGTAACCGTGGTTTAGTTTGTTCGGAACACAGATGTCCAAACCCGGGCCTGAGGGGCAAAGCTGACCCAAAATGACCTATGATTTGGCCCGCCATACCATATCATGCCATATTGGAATAAAAAACAAGTGGAGCATTTTTTCATTTCTAAATTTTCTTTGCATTTTAACATTAACATTAGAGAACATACTAGCCAACATACAGAACAAATAAATACATTTTAATATATATGGATATAATGAAACATTTACTTTTAGCCCTTGGCCTTTAATCAAGTTTGATTTTTGGTGAAACCTTTGGTTTACTGCATACATTTAGTTTTTTACTTCTGGTGACCGTTGGTAATTATAATGAGAAACAACATGTAAGAATAATACATTTTTATTGGTCACAGAGCGTAATTTCAGAAATAATCAAAGGCCAATGGAAAAATCCCAAGGTGATGCTAACATACCGGTTGGCCTACAAAAATGTCATCGCTGCAGCACTCTATGACCAATGTTCATGTTATATTCACATTTTTAAATGCTCTCCGATATTTTGGATCCCACTGATCAAGTGATTTATATACTTGTGCTTCAGATCTCTGTGTAGCTACGGCAGTTACAAACTATATAACGTTCCTTGCATTTTCCAACCATTCACAGGAAAAAAACACCTTTTTTGCATGCTTCAGAGTCACTATATTTCATAAAACCATAATCAGTTTGTATTCATTTCACTTCCCATATTACAGCCTTCACATAGGTTGGGGTCTATGTAAATTATTTACCAATTTACCAAGGTCTTCACTCTCAAAAAAGTATTTAATGAGAATCAAATTTGTAGTAGTTTCAAAAATTGTTATATATATTTTTTATTAAAGACCATATATGGCAGTTTGCCACGCCAAATAACTAAAGCTACTCACATCCCGCTCATGCCTCGCTCATGCAGTGTGAAACAGGTACTGGATAGCAGTAAAATATAGTCTGTTAGCAAATTGTATTTCATTCGTCTTACTCATTTTTAGCACACCATAGTTTTAGTTGACATCCCCATTGCATAAACAAATAATTTCATCACGATATAGAACTGTGTAATAAGCCTTACCACTTCCAATACTCAGGCTGTATTACATTAAATCCCAATGAATTTAGAGCTACAGCAGACATGCTATATATACTTTTTCATCTTGAAGGAGAGTCTCTGGTTACAAAGCACTGAGGCTGATTACACACACACAAACGGTATACACATAATGTGTATGGCAGAGGCGTAGATCTTATTTAGGTTGCTGTGTTAAATGCTACCCCTTCACTAGCAGGTAACATTACGCTTATTGCTACTAATTGTCTGAGGATCAACTGTGAACACAAAACGACAGCGCACATCCTATAGATATTCAGTGCATACATCACAAATGAAGCATGGCTATAGTGCCTGAATGACCCTACTTAAAGGCACATAGACTGACATAGGGTCAGACACCTGCACCCACACACACACGGGTTGATCAACAGTGCAAAACAAACAATTTGAATGTATGTGTCATGCAGTGGTCACACAACCACATACAGAGAGTGGAACATATACTGTACCTATCTTTGATCTGTTTGGCAGCCTTGAGGATGAAGATAAAGAGGAAGAGAGGAAAAAAGAGCAGGTCGTTAGTATTGCCATGCAGGTGAAGTGTAAGCATGCAATTCGACTCAGTGCTGGACTGGATATACACAACCACAGAAATGCACACACAGAGGGTAAATCAGGATCTTAAACATATAAAGCACACACAGGTTGATGAGCAGTTTAACAGATTGTTTTTTTTATATACACATTAGTTTTTAATAGATTCACATTTAATTAACAGATCATAGAAACATAGACTTCTGTTCTTCATTAGCATTACAATAAGTAGGATTACTATGTATAGTTCTTGTTTAATTCTTGGCATTCTTTGCTTGCAGTTTTTAAATGAGCCACAGAAAATTAAATGGAAATTTGAAAAGACAACAAACCCAGCATTTTAATAAATTAAATAAACGATGCCTTAAGTTGCAAGTATCCTTTATCAAAAACATCAAATGTCTACCTTTGTGAATTCCCCCTCATCTGTAATGTGCAGCGCATTATTAGCAAACTCCAAAAGTTCCTCTGCACTCTCTAATGCATTGGTGCTTTGGGTCAGCTGGTTCTGAAGAAGAGACAAAGGTTGATCATTATTAGTTTTTTTAAAATGATTTGTGTTAGCTGAATATTTCTGGGCTTATTTTTTCTAATTCAGAGTATAATATTTTTCTATACAAAGCATCCACTAAAATAATTAAAACTGGAATGAAAATGAATAAAAACTAGACAGATATTTTTAAACAGCAAGTTTGCACCAACAAAAAAATGCTCCAAAAAAGCCCAGCAGTGGTGTTCCTGAATGAATCTGCATTTTTGAACAAATCAGCTGAGTGAATTATTCAATGACACACCTATAAAGACCACCTACTGTATTAATGCAACTCACTGAAAAACCCTGACCACTAAGGACCTGTTAAGACCTAAATCTAGTTAAGACCTGATCTGATCCCAAGTGAACAGCTGTAACACATTGTCAATTGCATTTGTCTCCAATGCATCTTCAGTGACCACTTGTGCCTGGACCCATCTCATATCTGCTGAGCACAGAATCTGTCACTGTTGTTATTGAGCAAGATAAATTTCATGGTTGTGATTCAAGTCATCCAGTTGTCGGTAAATGGAGTCAAAGTAGTATATAGGTTGCTATTAAGAATTCTCAAATCAAATGCTTCAAGTGTGGTTAAAGAGGTTTAATTGGTCTGATCCACAGATTCTCATGTTACACTTCACTATTACTTTTGCATAAAAGTTGTAGAGAAACATGACATTACTTAAAAAGCTTTACCCTAAATGTCCACTGAACTGGAAGAAATCTGCTCACTACACCAGAGATTTGTTCAGCTCAAGCTCCCTGAGCATCACACACTACCGAAAACTCCTATTTAAAAAAAAACAAGGGCACACAGTGTAAATGACAGATTTACTGTGTAGTTTAGGACACTTAATTGATTAAAATGGGAGCATTCGTGAGAACTCTGAGCTCACATGTAAACCTACAGTAACTGAATGACAGCTTCCGAAATTGTAACTATAAAAAATGGTTTTGCTCACTTTCTGTGTATAATTTATTTAAAACCTTTATTTGTTGATGCAATGAGGGCCAAAATTAAGTCAACGTTATACAATAGTAAAATTACTGTACATAATAACATTAATTTAGTACACTTAAATAGTAAAACATATCTGCCATCACACTGGTAATCAGAATGTTTATAGCAGTGCATCCTTAATATTAAATGTTCTGAAATAGGTAAAAAAAGAAAAAAAGGCTATTACAATAATGGTCAATTTAGGAAGAGGAAAGCCATGTCAATGGCAAATATTAAGACAGTGGTGTATAAGACTGATTCATGTGGACAAAAAAAGTAATAAACCATATGAAACATAAACATGAAAGACACAGAAGCTACAGATAACAAAAACCTTCAAAAGAACCCTATAAAGGTTCCCGCCGCTGTCAGTAATGAAAAACAGCCGGCATGTTTACGTACTGTTATGCGGTTAAGGATGGGAAGGGTGCTGATGGCTAATCACTTATCTGAGCTCATTTCTCTCTCTGGTATTGTTCCTGTTCAGTGGACTTAGAGGGCTGGGCACAATACTGCCATTACAGCACCATGACATCACCAGCCCAACCAAAGCTAACCACACACACACACACACACACACACACACTTATCAGAAACTTAAACAAAAACACTGACTGCATGCACATGCAATCAAAGTTATGCGAAAACTTAGTCTATGATCTTGCTTGAAATATGAGCAGTGCTGGTGTTATTTTATAAGCAGATAAGTATAGGGTTGGGGAAAACTATTTCTGTGATTAATATAGGCTCCTTAAGTCTTGAAAATAATTACAAATACATCTTTCCTGAGAGCAGGCAACTGATAATGGTGTGTGCAGGTGTAAGTGCAGCCGGTACAACGAAACTGTGAATGGTTTATTAAATCATTAGGCATTCACGGACAGATCCTCTTGATACTAATGCTGATCTACACATTAAAAATAAATCTTTCCAATGGTGTTTAGTCATTAACGTTCATTAGTGTTTCTAATGGTGTGACAGAGCAGCATCACCTGGAATTAGTTCAAACTACACAAAGATGAAGCTAAATGTGGCATTTATTATATGTTTACATGACGTTTATCATGTGTTATAAATGTATATAAATCAACAAAGTTATTATAAGATTAATCTGTTCTCTAATTGTCATTAATAAATAATAAACAGAAACAGTATTCTATTGTAAATACAGTTTATGTCTATTAAAGTCTAAAAATTTATGGATAAATGGATGAATTAAAACCTTCAATTTAAAGGGATAGTTCACCCAAAAATGAAAATTACCCCATGATTTACTCACCCTCAAGTCATCCTAGGTGTATATGACTTTCTTCTTTCAGACAAATACAATCAGAGTTGTATTAAAAATGTCCTGTCTCTTCCAAGCTTTTTAATGCCAGTGAATAGTAGTCAAGATTTTGAAGCCCAAAAAAGTGCATCCAGCCATCATAAAAAGTACTCCACATGGTTCCAGGGATTAATAAAGACCTTCTTAAGTGAATCATTTGCGTAGGAAAAATATCTATATTTCAAACTTTATAAACCGTAATCTCTAGCTTCCTATAACTCTCATATGCACATTAATGGGCTCATTTTCATTTTTGGGTGAACTATCCTTTTAAGAAGAATCGGTATTAGGATTGATATTAAACAAATATTATTTGAATTACTTCTTATGTTGATTCTACATTAGTTTGGGGATTTACTACATGTAAATACATGTGCCATTCCCAAAGTTGTTTGAGATAGTTACCTGAAGCTCGTGTGATTTCCGGACTGTTTCCTGTTTGATGGTGTTTGTCATACTTTCCTTCATCTCATCCAGGATGGAGTAAAGCATGTCAAATTCCTCCTCTAAATCCGACACCACCTGTGTGGAGTTGACCTGAAACATGACAAAATTTCAAGGGAAACCAAAATCACTTTACCACCGTTACTATTAAAGTAATTCAAACTTGAAGGATTTTTTTTTTTTTTTTTTGCCAACCCCACTCAACTTGCAGTAACAATGTGACCTAAACTCATTCATGTTCAAAAAGGTTAGGCAACATTCCAATGCTGCTAAAATGCTAAATCTATGGTAAATCATAGTCATGACATAAAAAGTTGAGATATGTATTCATAATTATGAGACAAAACATCATCAGAGATAAGAAATTAAATTAATAGACATTGTTATTATGACAAAAAAGCCAAAACTATGAGATTATGGGACTCTTTCAAAAAAATCTTTCATTTTTTATTTTATAAATCTTGTTTGTAATGACATTTGTTACTAGCCACCAGGATTAGAATACCTCCTAACAACTCTAGTGGTGTAAACAAGATTTGCTGTTGTATACAGTAGCTAATGTATACAGTGGAATACAGTGTTGCTGAGTTTGTATATCATAACTTCATTTTAGAATGCTTTTAGTGTACTCACCTGAACTCGACCCAAAGTGTGATTCAGCGTTTCAATGAAATTCTGGAGTTCCTCATTTTTGTTTGCTAATGTGGCAATTATCCTCTGTAAGGCATCCTGCAAAAAAACAAACAAACAAATCATACTGATGCTCATTTAGCATTTGTCTCTTTGTTTTTTTGTATTTACTGCATCAGTCCTATTGCTTGTCATTTGTTCCTTTGTGCTTATTTTATTGCTGACTGTCTTCAACAATTCCTTGAGAATATTTTACCTACATTAGTTAGCCTTTTCTTCATGTTTCACATGATACTAAAATTGGCATCAATAATTGTGAGATTGCTCAGATATCTAAATACCAGATGACTCTATCACAATTAAAGATTCTGACTAAAGCATCAGCCATATTGTTCATGCACTGATATTGTTACGGGTGTGGTGCGGAGCAAAGAGCGCACGACGAGCATAGAAAATAGTCCTTCTTTTAATCAGGATTCCAGGAGCAGATACAAACAGGGGAGTGCACACACATCAATAATAGCAACAATAACCGACAATCAGACATACTAACACAGGAACTTATAAAGGGACAGATAACGAGGATGGACAGGTGCACACAATGACTAATTAAACTGAACTAGGACACAGGGGAAAACAGAAAACCCGACATGGAACAGTCACAAAAAAACCCAACATGTAACATATCGCCCCCTCCCCGCAAGGCGTGGCCTCACGCCGTAACGTAACAACTGAGGAGGGCGGGTGGGGGTTCTGGAGGAGGATGTGGAACAGGAGGGTGACAGAGACAAGACATGGAGTCCAAACAATAAGTCCATGGGGGAGTGGAGGGTGGGAGGAGCCAAGGGGGAGCCAGGAACAGGAGGAGCCAGATGACGACCCAGGCCACAGTCAGGATGGTGGCCCACGGGGGAGCCGACGGAGGGAGGAGCCATGGTGGAGGAGTGACCGCCGACTCCATGGGACCGACCCACGGCGGCGGAGCAGGTGGAGGTGGAGCCCGAGGTGGAGACGGAGAGCCGAAGAGCCAGGGTGACGCCGAAGATCCGGAGGTCCAAGGCGGAGCAGATGTCTTCGGCGACCTCGGCGCAGGCGGAGATCCGGAAGGCCGTGGCGGAGCCGGAGCGACAGAGGACATAGGTGGAGCAGGAGGGAAGGAGGAGCCCAACGGAGCCGGAGGGACGAAGGGACGGGGCACAGCCCAAGGAGAGTAGTCCTGAGGTGCAGGTAGGGGGACGACTGACCAATGCGGAGCCGGAAGGACGAGGGAGCCCGGTGGAGCTGGTGGACAGACGGGATCCGGTGGAGCCGAGGGAGCTTGAAGGCATGGTGGAGCCGCAGGGTCGCCGGACTGAGGCGGAGTCTGGGTCTCGGAGGCTGAGGGCGGAGACGAGGGATCCTCCAGACTCAACGCCAACAGAGCTGGAGGTCGGCAGACCCGCGGCGAGCCCACGCCACAGATGGTGTGCTGAGGGTGAGCAGAGGGGCTGACGAACTCCAGTGATGAGGGTGTTGGAGTAGGAACTAGATCAATGAGAGGCGGTGGGAGAGGGAGGTCGGGTGGGATAATTTCCCAGAAATCCAATACAGGAGCTGGCTTCAGGATGATTGTGTCAGTGTGAAAGTTAATGAGGTTTCCCAGGTCCAGTTCATGCTCACCCTCAGCGGTGGCGCCGTGGGCGGGGCGTTCCATCGCCCCCGCGATCTCCACAGCTTTCTCCACCGTCGGATGCACTGCCGGCTCTCGCACCTGGTCAGACGTTTGGGGCTCGGGCTCCGGGACGATCGGCAGCTCTGTCGCTCCTGATGGCGATGGCTCAACGACCGCGGCAGGCTCTGGCTCTCCGTCTGCGGTGGGCTCGGGCAGCTCCGCGCTGCGGGGTGGTAGTGGACTGGGCGCTGGGTCCCGAGTGGGGCTGGTGTCATTCTCTGCGAGGTCCACGGTGAATTGCGATTTGCAAGACACCAGCACCCACTCGATAAAGGCGGCGAGGCTCTCTCGAGGGCCGTCCCCGGACAACTGCCGCCGTGTGGTGATGTTAAGTCCAGCTTTGTAGAACGTGCAGAGGCAGTAGTCCGGGAAGTGTGTTAAGTTGGCCAGGAACAAAAAATCCTCGGTGTGGTCCTCGAGAGAGCGGTCCCCCTGCTCCAGCAGGATGACGAGGGCAGCGGGATCCATAATAAAAAAATAAAAAACTTGGCAAAAACCGGGAAAATAAAACGGGGGAAAAACGCAGCAAACTTGCTGTTTTGGTCGGTTATTATGTTACGGGTGTGGTGCGGAGCAAAGAGCGCACGACGAGCATAGAAAATAGTCCTTCTTTTAATCAGGATTCCAGGAGCAGATACAAACAGGGGAGTGCACACACATCAATAATAGCAACAATAACCGACAATCAGACACACTAACACAGGAACTTATAAAGGGACAGATAACGAGGATGGACAGGTGCACACAATGACTAATTAAACTGAACTAGGACACAGGGGAAAACAGAAAACCCGACATGGAACAGTCACAAAAAAACCCAACATGTAACAGATATGGGAAGGCGTAGAACAGTGTCATGAAAAGGTTTTTGCCCCCTTCCTGTTTTGTTTTTTATTTTTTTGCATATTTGTCACTCTTAAAAGATTCAGATCATCAAACAAATTTTAATATTACACAAAGATAATGCAAGTAAATACAACATACAGTTTTTAAAAGATGATTCATTTATTAAGAGAAAAAAAGCTGTTCAAGCCTACCTGGCCCTACGTGAAAAATTAATTACCCCCTTCCTGTTAAATCATGAAAGATCTGTGATTAACCAGATTTTACAACCCGAATTCCAGAAATATTGGGAGGTTTTTTTTTATTTGAATAAAATGAAAACTACAAGACTTTCAAATCACATTTTCATTTTCAAATATTTTATTCACAATAGAATATAGAAAACATAACAAATGTTTAAACTGAGAAAAATTACACTTTTATCCACTAAATGAGCTCATTTCAAATTTGATGCCTGCTGCAGGTCTCAAAAAAGTTGGCACGGGAGCAATAAAGGACTGAAAAAGCACAAAATTTTGAAAAGATTCAGCTGGGGCAGCATCTAGCAACTAATTAAGTTAATTGACATCAGGTCTGTAACATGATTAGCTATAAAAGGGATGTCTTAGAGAGGCAGTGTCTCTCTCTCTCCAATCTGTGAAAGAGTGCGTAAAAAGATTGTGGAATACTTTAAAAACAATGTTCCTCAACATCAAACTGCAAAGGCTTTGCAAATCTCATCATCTACAGTGCATAACATCATCAAAAGATTTAGAGAAACTGGAGAAATCTCTGTGCGTAGATATGTCCGAAGACATTTGTTGGATGCCCGTGGTCTTCGGTCCTCAGACGACACTCATCGGCATGATTCTGTCATTGACATTACTAAATGGGCCCAGGAATACTTCCAGAAACCACTGTCGGTAAACACAATCTGCTGTGCCATCTGCAGATGCCAACTAAAGCTCTATCATGCAAAAAGGAAGCCAAATGTGAACATAGTCCAGAAGCGCCGTCTTGTCTTGTGCGCCAAGGCTCATTTAAAATGGACTGTTTCAAAGTGGAAAAGTGTTCTATGGTCAGACGAGTCTAAATTTGACATTCTTGTTGGAAATCACGGACGCCGTGTCCTCCGGGCTAAAGAGGAGGGAGACCTTTCAGCTTGTTATCAACGTTCAGTTCAAAAGCCAGCATCTCTGATGGTATGGGGGTGCATAAGTGCATACGGTATGGGCAGCTTGCATGTTTTGGAAGGCACTATGAATGCTGAAAGGTATATAAAGGTTTTAGAACAACATATGCTCCCCTCCAACATATGCAAAACCACATACTGCAGCTATTACAACAGCATGGCTTCATAGTAGAAGAGTCCAGGTGCTGAATTGGCCTGCCTGCAGTCCAGATCTTTCACGTATAGAAAACATTTGGCGCAACATTAAACGGAAAATACGTCAAAGACGACCACAAACTCTTCAGCAGCTGGAAACGTATATCAGGCAAGAATGGGACCAAATTCCAACACCAAAACTCCAGAAACTCATAACCTCGATGCCCAAACTTCTTCAAACTAATTTTGAAAAGAAGAGGAGATGCTACACCATGGTAAACATGCCCCCGTCCCAACTATTTTGAGACCTGTAGCAGGCATCAAATTTGAAATGAGCTCATTTTGTGCATAAAATTGTAAAATTTCTCAGTTTAAACATTTGTTATGTTCTCTATGTTCTATTGTGAATAAAATATTGGCTCAAGTGATTTTAAATTCTTTTAGTTTTCATTTTATTCAAATTTAAAAAGCGTCCCAACATTTCTGGAATTCGGGTTGTAGAAGAGTTAAATTTCACTAGCCAAGAAATCACTTAAATAGAACCTGTCTGACAAAGTAAAGCATGCTTAAAGAGCAACACATCATGCCACGATCTAAAGAAATTCAAGAGGAACAGATAGTTGACATGTATCAGTCTGGAAAGGGTTATAATGCCATTTCTAAGGCTTTGGGACTCTAGCAAACCACGGTCAGACCCATTATCCACAAATGGAGAAAACTTGGAACAGTGGTGAGCCTTCCCAGAAGTGGCCGGCCTACTAAAATTACTTCAAGAGCGCAACAACGACTCTTCCAGGAGGTCATAAAAGAACCCAGAACAACATCTAAAGAACTGCAGGCCTCACTTGCCTCAATTAAGGTCAGTGTTCATGATTCAACAATAAGAAAGAGACTGGGCAAAAACGGCATTCATGGGAGAGTTCCAAGGCAAAAGCCATTGCTGACCAAAAAGAACACAAAGGCTCATCTCACATTTGCCAAAAAAAATATCTTGATTATCCCCAAGACTTTTGGGCAAATATTCTGTGGATGTTACGGTGCTGTGCGGAACAACGAACGCACGACAGGCAGAAACAATTAACTTCTCTTTTAATCAGAGATCCAGGAGCAGATACAGACACAGGAGTTCACACACATCATAATAGAAACAATAACCGACGGTGAGACTAACAAAGACAGGAACTTATAAAGGGGCAGATAATTGGGAAGGACAGGTGTACACAATGACTAATTAAACTGAACTAGGACACAGGGGAAAACAGAAAACCCGACATGGAACAGTCACAAAAAACCCAACATGTAACATATCGCCCCCTCCCAGCAAGGCGTGGCCTCACGCCGTAACGTAACAACTGAGGAGGACGGGTGGGGGATCTGGAGGAGGATGTGGAACCGGAGGGTGGCAGGGAATAAACCTAAGAGAGTCCAAACAATAAGTCCATGGGGGAGTGGAGGGTGGGAGGAGCCAAGGGGGAGCCAGGAACAGGAGGAGCCAGATGACGACCCAGGCCACAGTCCAGATGGTGGCCCACGGGGGAGCCGACGGAGGGAGGAGACATGGTGGAGGAGGGACCGCCGACTCCATGGGGCCGACCAACGGCGGCGGAGCAGGTGGTGGTGGAGCCCGAGGTGGAGACCGAGAGCCGAAGAGCCAGGGTGACGCCGAAGATCCGGAGGTCCAAGGCGGAGCAGATGTCTTCGGCGACCTCGGCGCAGGCGGAGATCCGGATGGCCGCGGCGGAGCCGGAGCGACAGAGGACATAGGTGGAGCAGGAGGGAAGGAGGAGCCCAACGGAGCCGGAGGGACGAAGGGACGGGGCGCAGCCCAAGGAGAGTAGTCCTGAGGTGCAGGTAGGGGGACGACTGACCAATGCGGAGCCGGAAGGACGAGGGAGCCCGGTGGAGCTGGTGGACAGACGGGATCCGGTGGAGCCGAGGGAGCTTGAAGGCATGGTGGAGCCGCAGGGTCGCCGGACTGAGGCGGAGTCTGGGTCTCGGAGGCTGAGGGCGGAGACGAGGGATCCTCCAGACTCAACGCCAACAGAGCTGGAGGTCGGCAGACCCGCGGCGAGCCCACGCCACAGATGGTGTGCTGAGGGTGAGCAGAGGGGCTGACGAACTCCAGTGATGAGGGTGTTGGAGTAGGAACCAGATCAATGAGCGCCGGTGGGAGAGGGAGGTCGGGTGGGATAATTCCCCAGAAATCCAATACAGGAGCTGGCTTCAGGATGATTGTGTCAGTGTGAAAGTTAATGAGGTTTCCCAGGTCCAGTTCATGCTCACCCTCAGCGGTGGCGCCGTGGGCGGGGCGTTCCATCGCCCCCGCGATCTCCACAACTTTCTCCACCGTTGGATGCACTGCCGGCTCTCGCACCTGGTCAGACGTTTGGGGCTCGGGCTCCGGGACGATCGGCAGCTCTGTCGCTCCTGATGGCGATGGCTCAACGACCGCGGCAGGCTCTGGCTCTCCGTCTGCGGTGGGCTCGGGCAGCTCCGCGCTGCGGGGTGGTAGTGGACTGGGCGCTGGGTCCCGAGTGGGGCTGGTGTCATTCTCTGCGAGGTCCACGGTGAGTTGCGATTTGCAAGACACCAGCACCCACTCGATAAAGGCGGCGAGGCTCTCTCGAGGACCGTCCCCGGACAACTGCCTACGTGTGGTGATGTTAAGTCCAGCCTTGTAGAAGGTGCAGAGGCAGTAGTCCGGGAAGTGTGTCTTGTTGGCCAGACACAAAAAATCCTCGGTGTGGTCCTCGAGAGAGCGATCCCCCTGTTCCAACAGGAGGACGAGGACACCGGGATCCATAATAAAAAATAAAAAACTTGACAAAAAACGGGAAACAAAACGGGGGAAAAACGCCGCAAACTTGCTGTTTTGGTCGGTTATTCTGTTACGGTGCTGTGCGGAACAACGAACGCACGACAGGCAGAAACAATTAACTTCTCTTTTAATCAGAGATCCAGGAGCAGATACAGACACAGGAGTTCACACACATCATAATAGAAACAATAACCGACGGTGAGACTAACAAAGACATGAACTTATAAAGGGGCAGATAATTGGGAAGGACAGGTGAACACAATGACTAATTAAACTGAACTAGGACACAGGGGAAAACAGGACATGGAACAGTCACAAAAAACCCAACATGTAACAGTGGACTGATGAGACAAAAGTTAACTTTTGGAAGGTGCGTGTCCCGTTACATCTGGTGTAAAACCAACACAGCAATTTAATGAAAAGAACATCATACCAACAGTCAAACATGGTGGTGGTTGTGTGATGGTCTTAGGCTGCTTTGCAGCTTCAGGACCTGGATGACTTGCCATAATTGATGGAACCATGAATTCTGCACTCTATCAGAAAATCCTGAAGGAGAATGTCCGGCCATCAGTTTGTGACCTAAAGGTCAAGCGCACTTGGGTTATGCAGCAGGACATGGATCCCAAACACACCAGCAAGTCCATCTCTGAATGGCTCAAGAAAAACAAAATGAAGGATTTGGAGTGGCCAAGTCAAAGTCCGGACTTAAATCCGATTGAGATGCTGTGGCATGACAGTCCTTTCATGCTTGAAAACCCTCCAATGTGGCTGAATTAAAACAATTCTGCAAAGAAGAGTGGGACAAAATTCCTCCAGAGCGATGTGAAAGACTCGTTGCCAGTTATTGCAAACACTTGATTGCAGTTGTTGCTGCAAAGGGTGGCACAACAAGTTATTAGATTTAGGGGGCAATTACTTTTTCACGTAGGACCAGGTAGGTTAGGACAGCTTTTTTCCCTTAATAGATTAAATCATTATTTCAAAACTGCATTTTGTATTTACTCGGTTTATCTTTGTGTAATTAAAATTTGTTTGATGATCTGAATCAAGTGTGACAAATAAGCAAAAAAAAAAATAAATAAATAAATAAACAGGAAGGGGGCAAAAACTTTTTCACATTACTGTATGTTACTAAACTACCTATTTAAAACCATTTTTATTTTGCGTGTCTCACATCTTTCTTTCTTGCATGACACAAGTCTTGACGAGGTCTCACTTTGCCTGGACAATGCCTTGCAATGTGGCCAGCTTTTTAACATGCATTGCACTTCTTGAACCTCCAACTCTCTTATTTCCAGTTCCAGCCCCTCTTGTTTGCACTGGTGCTATGGAGAACCTCTGAGAATTTTGCCTCTTACCTTTCTTGCAGCTATTGCAATGTCCTTTTTTTGAACATTTTGCTTATTGTTTTTTTTTTTCCCAAATTAAACACAACATACAAAATACACTGCCCTATAACATGCCTCAGACCTGAAGTGCAACAAATAAGCAGTAAATAAAATTAAACAAGAAAACATAGAAAGCTAGATTATATCTAAGCATTCTGTATGGCAAAGTCTTTCTTGCAGTGGTCTGTCAACTCAACTTTGTCAGGTATATGAACATCAACTTAATGCATCAGCCACCTTTACTTCTGTGGATTTTGCCATTTTGGAATATTTTTTTAATTGGGAGACTGCTAACTCGTAGGGCTCATCCATACATTTTCAATCTCTTTCATGTTCCCTGTAAGTCAAAAACACACTACTTTTGTGTTATACTTGTAAACGGAATACTTAGTAATGTAAACTTGCAGAGAAGACCAGAAAAAGACGATCTTCAGCAAGATGATTTAATGAAATTGTGCTATTTCAGTTATCAAGTCTAATGACCAAAGGATATGTTGCTTGCCCACATTTATTTGATGACACATCAATCTCGAGTTAATTGATATTACATCACTGCATTATCCAAAAAAATCTATTAAATTGTATATATTTAAAAAATATATTTTTTTAAAACCTATTCATATGCCTTTGCTATTGCTGTGCTATTATAAAGCCTTTTATAAATTTTACCTATTTAATATATATTCATCTCTGTCCTCTAAGGCTTGTTCACTGTGTCCCATATGGCAACTCATGTGGAAACATCTCAGATGCTCTGCTTGAGGAATAACACTGGGTTTTATTTGCTATGCAATACAGAAATACAATACAGATTGTCTTTAAAAACTAATACCACCAAACAGAGATCAATAAACCCTGACAAAATTGACACATTTTGATACCAGGTCAATAATTGCTACCACAGACAGGGAGCTATAAGAGATGGGAGTTGGTCATTTGAAGTCTGCAGCACAGATGTATTATTTTATCTGATTGCTCTCTAGTGAACCATCACAAGTTTGCAGAGTTTGCAAGTTCACTGTTGGGATTGCTTCCACTTGTGAACTTGTGCTGCTAACAAATGCTGGCTCTGCTAGATAATGCAGTGCTAAAGAATGTGCCTGCAAGACATTCTTTACATCTCACAGAGTCAAATACAATCTGTAGTCTCATAGATAGTTTATAGACAAGCTATCATAAGAGTATAATTTTAATTTCCTCATCTAGTTTAATTTCAATTTATTTATTTTTTTGATGATGCTTGCTCACTTCACTATAAAGTATGCACACACAGGCTGCAGTTTTTTAAATGCCCACTGGTGTAATTAATAACAAAAGCTTCTGAATTCTCCATATGGTCCCTTTAAGGAGAAGTGCAGTAATGCCACCGCTGCAGGTTTCTATGACATGGCTAAATGCAAACTAATCAAATTTCAGTGGAGGGACAATCCTCTGGTCAATGGAGGAAAATAAGCGAAAGGAGAAGCTTGTGATCCTGTAACTTTGTGGATCAGGTAAGTCGCCGTAATTCAGAGCAGCTTAAAGGGGACCTATTACACAAAATTAACTTTTCCTCCCACTCCTTTTTTATTCTCCATAAATCATGTGTTGCCGTGTCAAGCAGTGTCGCAGAACAAGGCTTCGTTCACAGAATCTATACAAAGTGATGTCACAAAGACCAGCACACAACTGTTGTTGGACAACGCCCTGTTAGCACAGAGAACTTAGTTTAGTACTAGACTAATAGTACTAGTACAGGACTAGATCTGCTAAGCATTCTGCTGCAGAGCAAGTATGTACTTGTTAATTCATTTCCAGACAAGCTGCTGTGAGAATGTAAGAAATGCTGTATGAATAGCCATGCATAAATCCTATATCAGATCTAGACAGGTGGAGCTGGGGGAGGTAGAGGGTTTCCGGGAAACCTGCTGCAGGACCAGCTTACAGTGAGCACTGAACCTGACTAAAAAGCTAATTAATTAAATTAGAATCTCCAAATATTTCTAATTAAGTCAGAATTTCCACAAATTAGAATGTGGTATTGTGCTATGGGCTGAATTTTATTTAACAGTTTACACACTGCCTCCAAAACTTTCATCCGTCATCGATTTTCTTTGTTTTTCCGCATCCAGCAAGCATTTTGGCAATTGTAAAGATTATCCACTTCGTCTCGCAGCACAAAGCACTGGAAAGATCGTTGCACACTGAGTTCACAGAAATTGGTGGTCTTCTTTTTAATATGTGGCTCTAATATCACTAGTAGCAAAACATCAAACTGAGCCACTGCATCCTGAAGTAAACTTTGAATCGCCCCTGATAATCCCACTGCTCCTTATTAAAGAGGGGGGAACTCTCTTTCCTCTCTATGTATCAGGATTGGATGGACCCAATATTTTCTTCCTCTTTTTAAGAAGCGAGAGGACAACAAAATCATCCTCTCTGCTTGAAGACTACATTTAGTACTGTTTTGTGAATTTTTTCGCAACAGAGTAATTAATACGCATCGAACTCAGTATGCAAGGTTTCTGTGCGTGATGACATTTTTAGGATGACGAATACGAAAAAAACGCATGCGAAAATTTCGGACTCAGTGTGCAAGGACCTTTACAGTGTACTTACACAAGAAAATAACTTTGATATAACATAGGTTATGGTTATCTTTAGGGTTACTAAGTTATTATAATAAGTACACTGATGTAGAACAGGACTATTAAATAAAGTGCAACCACTGTATTAGCATTTGTGAGATTCTGTGAGTTTCAATTTGCGTCACTGGCTTTTTTTAATACAGTCATTCCAATTTAGAAAGTGTCACTACCTAGACCATGGTCTCTTTAGAGATGTTAAAGGGCATGTGCTTCACATCCTAACTGAGGGTTATAATCCTGCTAATGATGAAATCCTAGAACCTCATCACACTTGGCTGCAAACCACCCAAGTGCACGCTACGCCATCAGAACAGCATCATCCACAAATAGCCGCTCAACAACATCCAGGGCCTTCCAGTATCTTGAGGTGAATATCATCCACCCCCTGCACCTTGCCACTCTTTTAACTTTTTAACTACCTCACCAACTTCAGTCAAGGAAATGGACAATGACTGCCCTGGGTCTTCCATCCCAATGTTAATGTATGCATCAAATCAAACACACTGCTTTTCAAAGTATTCTCTGTTTGATAGTGTGTGCAGTAGCTTCCAGTGTCCAGTGTTTACACTACTTCTCTTCAGAAGTTATAACCAATTAAAATAACCTTATTTTCTGCTCCTGGAGACCCACTGAGTTTAGCTTCAACTTTTTTTGGAAATAGGCTCCTTTTACAACTCCCCAAGAGATAAATAGTTGAGTTTTACCGCTTTTGAATCCATTCAGCCGATCTCCGGGTCTGGCAGTAGCACTTTTAGCTTAGCTTAGCATAGATCATGGAATCGGATTAGACCATTAGCATCTCGCTCAAAAATGACCAAAGAGTTTCGATAATTTTCCTATTTAAAACTTGACTCTTCTGTAGTTACATCGTGCACTAAGACCGACGGAAAATGAAAAGTTGCGATTTTCTAGGCTGATGTGGCTAGGAACTATACTCTCGCTCCGGCGTAATAATCAAGGAACTTTGCTATCGTACCATGGGTACGGCAGGCGCAATGATATTACTCAGCGCCTGAAAGTAGTCGCCAGCTAGGTAACTAGTTATGATATAGCCGGGGACTGCTTTCAGGCGTTTTTTGATGATACGAAAGAATCCCGCATCCAAAGAGCACCGATTAATGGATTTTTTACACCCCAGAAGCACTTTTTTGCATAACTGTGAATATTCTGTAACTGTTTGCAAAAGATGTTTTTTAAGATCCACAGGAAAAGGCAACTATCTGTAGTGATAAATGACCATTTTGTCCCTTAGAGTAGGGCGTATTTCATTATTAATGCATTAAAGCATTAATGAATGCAGTGTTAAAAGCTGATGCTGTGTGACCCTCGTGGAGGTCGAGCTGAGCTACTGTTTCATGTCTCTGTTGTTTTCTGTCAAGCAACAGCAATTATACACATATGCATATCATATGCATTTGGAACAACATGAGGGTGAATAAATAATGACAGAATTGTCATGGAATTTATTGAAGAATGTTAAATAGAAATGTAACTGGTACTTGTAACTGTACCCTACCAACACTGAATTATTGATACTACATCCACAGGTTTCTGTACAAAATTCTTAGTGCTTGCAGGAGAGGCCGGTCGAAGAAACCCAATATGCATGAATAACAGAGAGGAGTAAATGCTTATCAGATCAGACACTGTGAGAGAGAAGCATGCCATGATTAAGCAAGCTGAGGGATTAGTTCAGCAGAAAGGACAATCACTCTCAATGAACTAATATTGATTTATTTCTTAAATATAAAATATATATACTACACTAAAGATATGGAATCATACTATTATCAGTATAGATATATGTTTACAAAAAAGATTTAAAAATACATACTCAAATGCACACATGAAAAACAATAAATACACAAATGTGTTCACAAATTTCTAAATATTTTCAGATGTGTTCATCTGCATTTTCAAGCGTTCACATATTTCTCCGAAATTGTTTTGCTGAGGTAGCCAGTTGTTTTGTTTAATGAAATTATGCATGTTGGAGATCACACCGTTATGCAAAAAGGTAGCACAAGCAAGATATGAAATATAGGCTACCTCATATGCTAGGCTATGTCACAATATAACTCTAATTATAATGTACTGCACAACTATTTCCTCTCAATATAAAACACAAAAACATAAACATGCACAGGGGTTAATAAAACACCCTCTTGACAGGGATGACAATTTTTCAAGCACTGTACAGATACATACAGAAAGTCAACAATAGGGTCGAGACTGAATGACGAAGCGTAAACTATTTTGGTCAGACGGTCCCTAATTCCCTCAAATCCACACCACACTCTGTAGTCTGTGTCCAGGAGAGAGTGCTAGTTAAGGATAAAGGCTTCTGGGCCTAATCCAGAGAGACTGCTCTCAGATTCAGACTCTAATCACATAGACACATCAAATACACAACCTTTACATTAGCTGCTTTTGTCCCAGCTTGAATTTCCTAAAACAGAAGTAATCGACTGTGTCATTATCAAAGCTAGGAATGCACAATATGCATCTGAACTGGGCTGAATGCATCAGGTGCTCAACGCAAAATCACAAAACCGTGTTTCTCAAATTAAGGGATTTCAATTTAATTTATTGTTATATGAAGAACACAGTAATACTATCTATAGCAATACTGATTTTTTTACGTTATGCCTTCACTTTTGCTACTCTTCAGATGCTTTTATTGTTCTACCTTCGTGCCAGACCCAAATTTTTGATCTTCAACTATGAAAATCAATCATAAACATATTTGGTTACACTTTATTTGAAGATGTCCTTGTTACAGTGTAATTATACAATTAAATACTGAGCAATATTAATTAACAACATGATAAACTTCTCAACATGACTTGCATTTAAGACTGCTGAGGAGAACAAGTCTGTTACTATATTGGTTAGGATTACAGTTTGGTTTAGGGTCAGCTGCATTTAATTATGCACAAACTACTGTTAGTTCTATAGTATGTAACGTAATAAAAATAAAGTGTTACCAAATACTCATTATTACATGTTTAAAGTCGCAATGACATAGAAGTAGCGACAGATCTTGAAGTCAAGAACATGCTTGAGATGAAATATGAGACAATGGGACATGTGATGTGTGAAGAAAAACTAGAAAAATAACCAAATAAACATCATGTGAGCAGGCGCTTTAAAGGAATATTGGCACTGGTGTTTGTCTCGATCTGTTGAGGATGTTTGCCATTCAGATGAGTTTTAAAATGGCTAAAGATTTCACACACTTGTAACTGTCTGTCTGTCAGCTTGCAGTTCCACAACTCTAAGCGTAGTCAACACAAAACTATTGACAGCCAACTGCAATGGGAAACATGAGAGGGCATAGCTGACCTAGTTCAGACATATAAGTCAGATTTGATTCTAACAATCTGTAATTTGCTCTTTGACCACCCCAGATCCACACCCTGAAGGCACCAACAAACAATAATGTCCACCTTTGTAATAGATTCACATGCTTACACTTTATCACTAAGGAGTTTATGGAGGCCAGTAAACCTGATCTAACTTTCAGGGGCTGCAATCTGATCCCCTCAAATTTCCTGACTGCCGGACTCCAGATGAGATGGATTTTGAGTTCCAGGTGAATAGAGCGGCCACCCGTTGAAAAGTCCAATGTTACACCCTGCATCGCCTTTGAAATCAGACTCTTTTGAAGACCCACTTCCTGACAATACAGTCAGATTGCACTCAGCAAATATAGATTATTTATATACAATACTCTCCCAATTGATTCAATAATAAAAACATGACCACAACGAAGCAGCATAATAATTACCGCATTATAATTAGTCATTACACACCATGCTAAACTTCTCAACATGACTTGCATTTAATACTGCTGAGGAGAGAGTAAGAGCATTCACTAATATACAGAGATTCAACACACCCTCGAGACAAAGATGACTTCGACTGCTTCCTCGAAGGTCTATCACAGCTATCATAACATAATGTGGAAGAGCAGCATAGGAAGCAGGAATTAAATGTTTAGAGATCTGTTTCTGTTCATGTGCATACTGTTATCTATTCCTCACTTCCCCTCTCTTTATCTTTAAGTAAACATGGGAGCGCAGGTGCTCTGCAATTACAAAAACTTATGGCATACAATACTTACTACTCTTATGCAACCTGTATCGTTCATCAACATTATACATTTTACAGAATGGGACACAAAGTTGAGCTATTTATATACAGCACAGAATATAGCCTATTCGTGTTATGCAACAAGGGCTCGGTCCAATGTAACGTTTTTACAACCGGCAACACAAAACACATGGGTGCCAGATTCGGTCTAATATAAATCCTCTTCATGAATATAGCTGCCTACAGCTACAAGTCAAACACTATTTTTAAAACGCCAATGTCAATTCATAAAGGCCTCAAGGCCAGATGACAAATACAGTGAATACGGCGGATTCGCTTACGCTTCTTTGGTTTGAATGTAAAGCAGGGTCTATTTCCAGAGCAGGGCGATTATTAACGGTGCTGCCTATAAAAGCGATGATAAAGTAATACACACATGATTCCATTACAATGGACATTTCAGCTATTCGATTCCATCTAAACACTTTAAATGTTTGCCACTTACTTTCTGAGAGTCCATTACGAGGATCGCAGAAGACCTGACTTCAGCTCATGAACTGTTGAGAATGTCGCCAGCTATGAAGGCGCTCGATGATTCCCTCTGGAACAAGGAGGATACCGAGCATGCGCAGTGTGTCTCTCTCACAGAGGACTACAATACGGCAATCTATGCGGCATTACGTCACCAAAGTGTGCGGACTCGTCTCGGAGGAGGACTGCACCGGTGGAGCCTGGTCGGGTTACACACCAGGGGACCTTCTCCTCTGGCTGTACACATAAAACATAATGTCAGTATATGTTAAAATATTGACTGAAGTATGTTTAAAGGCACAGTTCACCCAAAAATGAAAATTTTGTAATCATTTACTCACCCACAAGTTATTCCAAACCTGTATGACTTTATTTTCTCTGTTGAGCACAAAAGAAGATATTTTGAAGAATGTTGGTAACCAAACGGATGTAGCCATTGACTTTCATTATGGAAAAAAAGGAAGTCAATGGCTTATTTTATAGCTTATTATTCACATCTGCAGGATATCCACCTCCTATAGCTACTGAACTACAAAGTTCAAATCTGGAGGTCATGAAAACTTGAGCATCACTGAATGTCATGAGTTAAAAGTCACATCTCGACAGGCACTGAGTGAAATCTGAAGATGATGTTGGATTTGTCAAAAATTACCAACAGCTACCAAATGGTGAAGAGTTCCTTAAAAAAATTTAGTTATCCAACAATAATAAAAAATAAAGAATAAGCTACTGTCAACACAATAGCATGTTTAAACAGCTAAGGTCTATCCACAAATAAGGTGACTAAATCTACCCAGCACATAATTAACTTGAATCAATTCACAAAAACACACCGGTCTGGAACAGAGTAAAACAGCACAAAGATCAGTGAGCATTCATTCACCCTTCCTCTCCTCGAAGACCAGTCGAGCAGACCTGATCCAGAGAAAATGAACATCTACTGCCACACAGTGGATTAACACACCAAGAAGAATCTTAAGAACCATATAATCATGTGCATTCAGTTATTAGTTTGTGTTTGGGCATATATGTAAACATCTGTGAAACAGCTTATTCAGTACTAAATTAAAAAAGAAGTCTTATTTATTTTTTAGTGACAAACATTGTGTAAACTTGGCACAACTGAATATAATTAATAGAAAGGTGTTTACATGAATTCTGTAATCATTCAGTTTCAACTGAATTGTAAAATTACAGAATAGTATTTTACCCTTTTCAGAAATATAAAAAAAACGATACCAGGTGTATTTTATATATATTCTGCACATATATAAATAAATAAATAAATAAAACGTTTGTGCCTTTTTTCACTTTGAGCAATTAAAACCAAATCTGCAAGAATATTTATTTCATCATTTAACACATTAGATATCATCCTGCTAAAAATCTAATCTAGATATGTTATGATTTAGTAGTAAATGCACACTGTTATAGACGAGAATATTTTCTCATCTCCCCTATATATGTGTAGGATAAGATGGGGAAGAATCTCCAATTAAGAGCAATGCCGTAAACTGTAATACATTTAAGTTTAGCATGTAGAGGATAGTTATGCATCACCCAACACACACACACACAATACATTATGGGAATTAAATGGAAACAATATAAAACTTATGTTGTAATGGCACAAAAAGTAAAAATATGAAAGGGGGCCATCTTGCCACACCACTGGGAGCATCTTTACATAACATTTAATCTAAAAGGCAAATTAATCTTAATAATTTTGTTTTCTTGGGGGAAAAAATGCCATTAGCTTACTAAACTGGTAAAATTGTGCATCTTGGCAATGTAATTTGAATAAATTTACTGAAATGGAATGTTTCATAATGACAAATAGAAGCTTACAGAGGGTTAAGGCAGTAACTGTTACAATATATATTGTAACATGCGCATTGTAACATAATACTGAGATTTATTTATTGCCAGTTTTGGTCTCTTTTTGTGTTGAAACTCTGAGAAAAGTTGATAACATTTTTAACTAAATAAACCCGTTTTCATATTGAACTAGGCAAAATTGTTTCCCGGGATTTTTGGAGAAAATGTAGATATTTGGGGAATATACTAGGAGCTAGAGCTCTCAGGCAGTCTTGCCCATTGGTTGGTTTACACGTCACTCAAACGCTTAAAGTTGCAGTAAAGTAGAGGATCCAGTTTGGAAGAGGAAGTTGTTGGATCATTTGTGAATGCATTGGGACGGTGAACTGGAAGTCGCCATATCTTGGAAAGATTAGCTTTTTTTGTAAAACAGTGATTACATCGTTCGTCTTGGGTCAGAATGGAAGGACGGGACGACAGTTCACCCATGCAGGCTTTCGATAAGGACGTTTTGGAAATGACTGTTGAAGATGTTTATGACATTTCTTACGTGGTCGGCAGAGATTTATTAAAAGTCAACACAGGTAGCCGGGAATTCTCGGATTTACAGTTCAAAATCGTCCGTGTGCTGGAGATGTTTGAGACCATGGTGAACAAGTACAACCTGTCGCTGGAGGAGCTGAGGCTGGAGCTGGATAATATGAGGCGAGAAATGGAAAGAGTTGTAGCAGAAGGTTCAAGTGGAAATGTTGACAATGTGAGTGGGTTCGTGTGGAGTTCAGTGTTTGTGCAGCATTCTTGATCCTCCGACTGCTGTTCACGTTGGAGTCCTTTAAAAGGTTTAAATATTTCCGGTTCAATACAAGTTAAGCTCAGTCGACAGCATTTATAGCATAATGTTGATTAATAATAATAATAAAAAAAACAACCTAATCCATCTTTAAAAAAAGAAATAGGGAATAGTTCACACCAAAATGAAATTTGCTGATATTTTACTCCCCCCTCAGGCTATCCAAGATGTATAAGTGTTGAGTGTATGAGTTTATTTCTTCATCAGAACAGATTTAGAGAAATGTAGCACCATTGCTCACCATTGGATCCTCTGCAGAGAACGGGTGCCTTCCAAACAGAGGATAAAAACATTACAAGAATCCACACCACTCCAGTCCACCAGTTAACATCATTTTTAGATGAACAATTCCTTTAAAAGCACAAATGTGAGACTTGCATCAGTTGTTCTGTTAAAACGTGTGTGTTAAAATGTAAAGCTGGTTAAATCATCATTTTTACAGTCGTTTTAGGGTTTATTATTGTGACACATTTTGGTTTGAGTATTTCAAGGTTTAAGGATTGGCTCTGTTTACTTTCATTCTAAATGTCTCATTCTAACCCACATTTTTGCTTTTTTATCAATAAAAAAGGAGGAATGAGTGGTAACATGCTGTCAACATATTCCTTTGAATTTTGTATATTGCTTATGAGCGGAATTCAAAGTGGGAACCCCAAAAAGTCATCTAGATTTAAAGTAGGCATGAAATCAAAATGAACTCTATTTATTTTCTTAATGCATGCTAATGGTCTTAATTTTGTAGCTATGCAAGACTTAATATTTGACTTATTTAAAAACTTGACCGCAATTTTTTCTTGATTAGAATCTATAGTTTGTGCAAACATTTATTTATAGGCTACTTAGGGCAATATATAATATTTTATTCTTTTAAAGCAGACTGTTGGTCCAAACAAACTAGTCGTGGATTTAAAAGACCCAAACCGACCACGATTCACCATGCAGGAGTTAAAGGAGGTTCTGCAAGAGAGAAACAAACTTAAAGCCCAGCTGCTGTTGGCCCAAGAGGAACTACAGCTCTACAAGAGGTAAAAACATGGTTTCAGTGCCCAAATTATCAACTCAACTCAACTTATGTCTCTTTTATGTGGTTACTAGTAAACTGCTGTGTTTGAGTTATTCCATTATACAGTATGTTCTGTTCTAAATTTGTGCAAAAATGGACATTTGTGACTTGTGTGCTGGTTTGTTCTAATCTCAACAGCAAATAAAACAATTCTGATAGAAATGAAATCATGGAATAATTCATTTGATATGTGTGGTCTCAGTCAAATTTAGCATCTACTGTGCTTGCAGTGGAGTCCTGGGCTCCGAACAGAAGATGGTGGAAGTAAACCTGGAGACCCTTCCTCAGTCAGAACCTGCACCCTCCAGAATTATAGAGGAGCACAAAGAGAAGAGCACCATTCAGAAACTGTGAGTGCTTTTAACTAGTTTTGTCTTTGTCAGAGCTATGTGCAATTCCAGTCATTTTGATATTTAAAGCATTATACTTATATGTTTATTCATCTGAAACTAGGAGTTGGCTGATATACTGTTTTAATCCTTATAATCTTAAATAAATTACATTTTAGTTCAAATATTCACTTAAAACATTTAGAAATGATATATTTAAGACTCTTTTTGACACAATTACTTTTGGGGGGGACAAATGGAACAATCTGGTTTAGTGGAACTTATGCAGAATGATTTCTGATGGATCATGTGACACTGAAGACTGGAGTAATGATGAAATTCAGCTTAGACGTCACAGGGATGTTACATTTTAAAATAGAAATTATTTTAAATTGTAATATTTCACAATGTTACTGTATGTTTAATAAAAAAATAAAATAGCCTTGGTGAAAAGAAGACTTCTTTCTAAATTCTACATTTTATGTATTCCAAACATTCGATCAGTAGTTTAAATGTTACTTAAAATACATATGCCAGTATTGTAAGGCAGGTGTGTGTACCTGTAAACCTGTTGTGTCTTGTAGAATTTCTGTACCTTTTTTCATTTATTGAAGACTCATGCGAGTGGCATTACCAGTAGCTGGAAGGTGCAGCAGGTCTGAAGTCCTGCCCGGTGGAGTTTACCCTTCCACCTTGAGTTATACATTTGTCAGAATCATACAAAATATATTGCTTCAAAGCAGCTTTACAGAGGTATATGTTTCAGTGTCAATAGATTCACAAGAAATGTGCTTTAATGTCTTTGCGTGTCCAGTTAGCAAGCCAGAAATGGATGTAGAAAGGAAAAACTCCTGAAGATATTTCGGTATTAGAGAGAAACACTTAGTTTGTTAGAGATGATCATTCTATTGTTGTATCTGTTCTGTTATATTAATGTCTTCCAACTTTGACACCCTTGATAATGTGTTTTAATATTGATATGTATAATAATATGTATGTTTATGACATTTCTTTTGTGATTGGCAGAGAGTCCACACAGGTGCTCGGTAAACATATGTCCACAACTCTGCATTAAGCCATGTTAAGCTGTTCTTTCTAAAGCTTTTCTGCTCTAACGAAGAATGCTGTTTTATATCTTATCTAGGTTTTTGTAACATTGACCATATTTTATGATTCTGTGTCAGTGTTCCTGACAAACGGTCTCTCTCTTTTTCAGGTTCTCATTTCGACAAAAATAGTTACCAGGATTTAACATAAACTAAAACACATTTGAGACAAGCAACCCTTCCAACAGGGTGAGGAGAGATGGGAAGCGATCATTTTAATACTTCCAATTTCTGGCTGGAAATCCTTCGCCTTGCTCCTGCTCAGTGTTTTTAATTGTGTTCATTGTTAACTGTGATTGACAGTTCTCACTTTGTTCAGAGCATAAATTCAAACATGAATGACAAGATATCAAACTATCAAATGTCCCTCTAAACACCTCCCTCAGCTAATATACACGGGCAGACTATTTGAAACATAATAGGGTTTCATTAACATTGTTCCACAGTATCCTTTACTGTAATATATGACATTAATAGAATCAATTTTATATCAGTCATTGAATGATTTATGAATAGCACAATGACACATTAAGGGACTATTTTGGTGACAGTACTAAACCTGAAACACCTTGATTTGGTGTTTATATGCCATATGAGGCCCCAAGACCTTATTTGATAGCTTACTGAATTACAAAACATCTTCAGACAGTATCTGTTGCACAGAAATTGTAAGGTTAGAATTGAGGTACTTCAACTAAAACACAAAAAAAGGCTGCTGTATGAGGTAATGTGCAGTGCAATAAATCTCATTAAGGTATGTGAAGTGGTAAATTGTGGGCCATATGAATCTAAAAATTCAATATTATTGGTTCGCAGTATTTGTTGTAATTTAGTAGTAGACTGGACAAATTTTATGACAGCAGAGACTAGTTTTTTCTGCAATACTAGGTATTAAAAAATGCTGTTCTGAGTACATGAGCCCTGTTGTTTGTACACAGATTACTGGAGTTAACTGGATTTAACGTGCAGTTGTGTAACAACATGAGATTGAATTATTTAAACTATTTGGCCCACTTAAATTTTTTCTTTAATCTAACTTCTGATCTTGTGTCTCTGTTGCTGTTCTTTCCCCTATTTTGATTGAGGTTTCCAGTATTCTTTATAAAAATATTTGTCTTTTTTTTATTAGTATAATGGCTTTCCTGTAGCTCAAATAGTAGAGCATGGCGCTAGCAACGCCAAGGTCATGGGTTCAATTCCCAGGGAAAGCAAGAGCTGATAAAATGTAAAAACTGTAACTTGAATGCAATGTAAGTCGCTTTGGATAAAAGAGTCTACTAAATGCATAAATGTAAAGGCTCTCTGAATTATATTTTAACAACCAGTAATATAAATTCATTCAATTGTGTTTACAGGACCCAATATTCCAGTGTTTTGCTCCTATTTTATGGTGGTACCTGACATGTTTCTTGCAGCAAGTTGCAATATGAAAATAATTTGCAAGTGTATCACTTAGCCTTAGATTTTTCTGATCGGAATTGCAGTCGTTTTCATGTTTTATGGTATAACATTTGACGTTATGCTTTTAAGATTTATTCATTACAATTTATTTCAATTAGAAATGCATTTGTGATTAAAAGAAACAGTCTAAAAACAACCATTATGCAAAGTTTTGTACAGCTGAAATGTTTTTGTACATTTCAAAGCATAAGGTTTATATTCGGTGCACTTCTGTAACGTTGTAAATCCTTATAAAAGTTAACAAAAATTAAAAGAAAGGATTCAGAACCAACAATTTCTTAAATGTGGTATAATTGCTTTTTGCGAGTAAACTCTTAATTTTGCACATACAAAATGTACAGCAACTACACCCATTTGAATACTCATATTTTTAAAAACAGAGGCTGGTATTCTTATACATGCCTTATTAAAATTAATAGTCCACCCAAAGAGAGAAAGTTCGCTCACCCTCGTGTCATTACAAACATCTGTACCATATCTTTCGCAAAACAAGATAATTTTATCCATTCCTTTCCACTGAATTAACAGCTTAAACATACTTCAAAATCTTTTTGTCTTCAGAATAAAACAAAGTCCTAAAAGTTTGGAATGACATGAGGATGAGTACATTTGAGTAAACGTTTCCAAACTATAAAAATGTTAAACACTTAGCTCAAAACGTTCACATCATTCAGCCTCAACCCAGGATGTAAAAATCATTTAAAAAACATTTTTTACAGGTGCTGTGGGTCTTTCAAAACACCACACAATTCATTTTATGGTGCCACTTGTTACAGTGAAATGTTTGGCAACTCCAAACATCATTGCATGTCTATGTTATTCCATTAATTTAAATGCTATCAGAACAATTAAAGCTTAAGCCAAGGATGAGCAGCGATGGCTTCTTTACTGCGGTCACCGTAATCATAAAGCAGCTCCTCGTCTACTGTGAGGTCTCTGGAAGCCAGGAAGATGAGGTGAGGGGTGCCATTTATCTCATGCAGTTTGGTCCGAAGGTTGCCATTCTTACTGTGGTTGATCAGTCGGCCCAGGCGGTCGGTTTCTTTGGTAGCATCCACACTAGAAAAAGGGCACAAACGTTGTGGAGTTCACATCCGTTCATACAGATTGCAATGTTTACCTCAAATCTTGCATTAAAGCATATAAATAGCCAAAGTAAGATTCAAAATCTTCATACCAGAAGATGGTTTTATGAAAAATAAAAACATACGAAAATACTCACCAGTAGGTTTTGTCATTGTAGCGGAAATAGTACATGTAGCAGCCAGTGGTTGGGTCTTGAGCATATTGAGACTCTCTTGCTTTAGCATCAGCAATCTCTAATAATTCCCCTTGGTACTCTACAACAAACTGGTCTTTCTGAAATGCTCGGTCTGCAAAAACACCTCTTCCTTTTCCATCAATACTTTTCACCTGATTTTGAAAATGGAAGATGCTTAAACCCCCAAGCAATGAAAAGTTGTAAACTTAAAATGTAGACCAATTGCTTAAAAAGCTTACCTTGAGCCCCTCTTCAACATGGTTTTTGATGAGATCATCAAGGTGCTGCTGCTTTTCACACTGTTTTAACAACATGTCCACATTAGCTCTAGATTTAATAGAATAAATGTTGGACGCAATGACAAAGTAAATAAATGTTGAAAACTGATTTATCAACGATAAATAGTAAAAAAAAAAAAAAAAAAAAGGGTCTTAAACAAATGCACAACAAAATCAAATGGTTGCATATCTTTTCTTCTGTATCGTGATGCACATCAGTGCATAACAAAAGCACAGAGTGGGACTGGGTTCAATGCATCAGTTATTGAGAAGTAGGTGTGGCCACAATGCGTTTGAGAAGTTTTGCATACAGACGACAACTTTGTCAAAATGATCCCCATTCACATGGATCCCTATAGACCAGTGGTTCTCAAACCTGTCCTGGGGGCCCCCAATCACAGCATATTTTGTATGTCTCCCTCATTTAACACACCCGATTCAACTCATCAGCTCATTAGAAGAATCTGCAAGACTTGAACTGGGTGTGGCCTATGAGAGAGACATAAAAAAATGTGGTGGCTGGGGGTCCCCAGGGCAGGTTTGAGAACCACTGCTATAGACCCTATAACTATATTGTTTTCAAAAACGGTCTACACTTTCAGGCCTCCAAAATGTAGTTGGTGTGTAAATGATTAGTTAAAATGCATAAGTTTTCGAAACTTGTAGAAAATAGTTTTGCATAAAAGCCCTGTGAATGATTGAAGAAGTCTTGCTTGTCACCAGAAGGAAGTCTGACATTTTGACCAGAAGATCCAAGTATGAAATTATGAGGTCGATTTTTTAAAGAAAAATACATTAATGAATAGTTCACAATAAGCTCTATAACATGCATTTTGCCATCTTCAAGAATAAACTTTTTTTTTTTTTTTTTTAAATATTCAGATTCTGGATGAGTTTACAGACCTTCAACTCAGCTTTGCTTTTCCTGCAACTTCGCCTAACAGGAAAATAATCTGTGACCTTTCGATTGGATTCAGACTCTTTGTTTTTCAATCTAAAAAAAAACAAAAACATTGTAAGATGATTTTACTTTTCAGTAAAATGGATGCAAAAACTTTTCGACTTCTAAAATTTTTGTAACTAAAATCAAATAATAAATGAATGAAACAGTCAACTAATTAGATATTTAACACTAGACATACTTCTTGTCTTTTGACTTTTCACCATTTATCCTTTGCTTTTTTGTCCCAGACTCTTTATGAGGCACATCAGTCTGCTCATTATGTCCACAAACAAGGCTCTGTTTGCCAGTGTCCCCTTTTTTAGATGCTTTCGGCTCTGCATCTTTGACTGAGCAAAGGAGGAAGAAAACAGTCAAACCAACTCTGGAGAAAACAATTTGGGTGAAATAAAATGTCGTTATTACAATTTAAACGAATACCTTCACTCTGTTTGCTGGCGTCTTTAGCTAAACGGTCCGTTGCTGTATTCTCGTCTAATATCGGGGTAAGAGGGTTATTCCGGAGCGGCTTGTTTGGATTCAGACAACTATGTATTGTTGGCTGCCCTTGGCATGTCTGAAAGACAAAGAGACATTCAATCAAATGATTTATTTAGGAGAAAATGCATTCTTAACGCGTTTAAGGCGAGTAACGTTAACATCGCTCAGTTCGTACCGAACGAATATAAACGCATTTCTCCTACCGTGGGTTTTCCGTCTTTGTTTTCTTTAGCCTCTTCTACTTTCTCGTTTATGCTGCCGTCCACAGGTCTTCGTTTGGCAGAAGAGGACTTTTTGCCTGATGAGTACACGAACAATGCATATTAAAATATTATGTTAAGAGTTCGCTAAACGAATGATAGTCTGTGAATCTCCGGCTAATTTGCAAACTTTTTTTTTTTTTTTTTTTTTTTACCTTTTCCCATCTTGTATTGGATTTGTCACAACAAACGAAATTGATTATAAACACTACAGCATGCCGACTCCGAGACAAAAACTCGCTGTCTGGGTTTTTAAATATCATTCCCAGCGCTCATTGGTCAAGCTCTTGAACAGTCGGATTGTGATTGGTTTACTGAACGCGGAAGCAGTAAACTACTTGCGTCGTGCTACGTGACGTACTTCCAGTTATTTTCCAGTTATGTAGTAAAATAGTATTTATAAATTGTGTGTGTACAAAGAGTACAAAAGAGAAACTGCTTTTATTATATATTCTTTAAACACATTTTTTAATAATCCAAAACAAACCACAAGTTTTGTACAGATGCAGTCAAAGAAAAATGTTACAATGCTGTTATAAAAGTGATTAATGTACCTAAACCTTGCAAGTTTAACAGGGTGAATTCGGCAAATAATTTATGCTATTTTTTAAATCTATAATTCTTCACTATCATTCTATACTTCAAATTTAATACTGAAATCAAAATGTGAAAAGTGCATTGTCGAACCATCAAGTATATTCAGTATTTATTACATATTTAATTATAAACTTCAGTCGCATAATTTTTGATGGACACCAATATATGTCAGTAACAAAATTGCATTTCTAAAACAGTCTATATATATATATATATATATTGTGATCAATGTTTGTACTGTTTAAAATTAATTATGCTTGAACATAATCAGCCTTTCTGTGCTCTTTGCATCTTTGTTTATTAACCAGATGTTATGTACTCAACAAGCTGACCTCTCACTTTACAGAAACCTTAGTTTTCATTTCAACAAAGCCATGGACATAAGAGCAATTGGTTCACAAGCTTGAAAGTTTTTATTAAACACAAAGTTCAAGTGTTATCCAGTTCTCCAAATCATACTTAAGTCCCCAATATCTTCATTTGCAGAATACACTGTTAAAGTGATCCTGTCACAGTGTATAATTAATACTAAAAGAAAAAAAAGATTGAAATCATGTGCACCTCAGCATTTGTCATCTTGGTCTGAGTACAGCATCTCCTTGAATCATCTCTTTTTTTTCCAGGTTTCCATTTACTTTTTGCCGCTTTTCCCGTTTCCTCTGTATGGACTCCTTTTTTCAGCAGTTCACTTTCCTCACCCTTATATGCAATTTCCAGTTTCTCACGTAAAATCTCTCGTGCTCGTTTTCTGTTCAAATCCACCGATCTGGTCTGGTGACACTGCAAGACAACATGAGATCCTTTTATTAAAGTAGTTTGGAGTTGATAGATTGCACAAGCCTATGTTGGCTTGACACCAATGCATCATGGGGTTTGAGACATCAAAATTTGTCAAGAGAATAAAATTAGATATACACTTTTATTACTCAAATAACTTTGGTTAATTGGAGTTCAACTTATTCTATTCGTCTCTTCATTGACAGCCCATTTGTCAGGATCAACCATATTGGCTAAAGCTTTTTATCCACTAATCCCAATACAAAACCATTCATTGTCACCTAACAACAACAACACACAAAACGGGTCATCCTACCGTTTCAAGATGTGAAAAGTTTTTTCACTCTTCCAAATTATTTCCAATTCTCAGTTCAGATCTACTTATAACCATACTAGACAAAACTTACCAAATGCATTTTTGTACTATAGTTTTAATTAAGAAAATAATGCACTGCTAATTTAAAGGCCATTTAAACCTGAAGTAAAAATTTGATTTATCAATATCAAGAATTTCACTCACGAAGGCACATGTGCTGTGGTGATGTGACAATAAAAGTGATTTGATTATTACAAATACAGTTTGCTGAAATTAATAAAGAAAGGGCAAAAGAAGCATATTAGATTGAGACATAAATGGCTAGAACAAAAGGGAAAATGAATAACATACAGTATTTCTTTCATTTATAAATGTTCATAAATTTTAACTTATTCTAGTAACTTCTTATGTGATATTTATGGGAATATTAGGTTATTTTGAAGTGCAAAGTTAAAATCAGAAGATAATAAATGTATTGGCAAATTAAAATAACTGATCATTGCCAAGCCTTTGGAAAAGTAGCTAACACAGAGTCTCACTTTTTGCAGACCACACTGAATTATTGCTCAGTGTCTTCGATAAAAAAAATAATTACAACTCTTTGTGTGTTAATAGTTTTGTCAAATTGTTTGTCTGTAACTGTGACTTACTTGAAGATCAGACCACATTTTATGAGTATTCAGTGCGGTAATTGAACGTTAAATGTACATTGCATGAAATTTTAAGTTAAACTAGCATTCATTTCACAGTAGCTTTTATCCACGGCCACTTACATTGCATTTCAAGAGTTCTTGCATTTCCTGGGAAATCCACAAAAAGGCTTCACAATTTTTTTCTGACGACTGTATTTTTATTACAATATAAATATTATACATAATATGACATTAAATTATCGGGTTATCAAATAGTATACTATCACATCCATATAGCAATAATAAATAAAATCACATCCATATAGAAAATAATAAATAAAATACATAAACATTATAGGTGGTTAAGCAAAATCAGACTGATTAGACAAATCCTAGCCTTGTAATTTTGCAATCAGGATTATGCTACTTCTGTTAATAATAATAATAATACATTTAGTATATCAATTTAATTATAAATAATAAAACTTACAATTACTATATAATTGTGTACTGTGTAAATAATAATAATATTATTAAATAATAATAATAAATAAGTTCAGTATTCTTATGCAGTTAACACAAATGATTTTGTAATTTAAAAATAAATAAATAATAATAATTTAAAAAAACCCTGCAAGAAATGCAAGGGTTGCAATGCAAAAAAAATCAACAGTTTATGTTAGGTCTTTGTGGCCTAAAATCTGTGTAATAAATTCTATGTTGAATCAAACAAAAATATTTCTTTCTAAAGCTACTTTTCCTCTTTTTGCTTTTCTCATTTAACACAATGATGGCTTTAAATCATATTTTGGGGGTAATTTGTAAGACAAATTTAATGTCAGATTAATTAATCTTAATTAGTTAATACATAATTAGGGTGAATGCAGCTGTGGGCCACTTTTTGTTAAACATAATTTAAATACCTAGATGTTTTTTTTTTCTTGTCTTTTCTCTTTATGTTATTACATTTAACTTTACTTTTAACGGTCCAGCTGTAGTATTTCAATTTGTATTCAATCCAAAAAAAAATTATTTTCAAGGTAGTCCTTTCTTAAAAAATGATTAATGGCTGATTTTTTTTTTTTTTTTGTCAAAACTTTATTTGAACATGTAGTACATGTTAGTAGACAACATGCTATGTTGCAAGTCACCCAACCAATATTTTTTATTTGTTTACAATCCGTTGTTTTGTTTTTTTTTTACATAAAAATTGGTGAAATGATTTGTGTTTGAGTACTTTTTGAACATTTCCAGCACATCTAACAACACAGTGATAATAATACTGATAATTGTGATCATTTCAGTCACTATAATCGTGATATTAAATTTTATGCCGTTTTATTTTTAAGAACAATAACTCTGTAAAATAATTCTCAGGGGGTACTCCGAGTAAATAATTTAGACCAAAAGGGGTTCAGTTGACAAAAAAAGAAAGAAAGTTCAAAAGCCTCTGATTTAGACAAATAGTATCCCTTTAAAGACCACTGTTGTTTTGAAAGTGTAAACCCCCTGAACACAGTTCAATCAAGCCTAAACAGCCCACTTTACCTGCGATCACAATCTTATCTGAAAATCTTTATATAGATTTATTATTACAGATTAATATTGTGTTTATTAGTACACTAACTTACATGTGTAATTGAATCAAATATCGAAAGCAATTTAGAAAGAAAACCAACGTTTAAGAAAGATATTTTATTGATGTTGCAACAGTCCTCTGTAATACCATCAGTTGATATTTAAGATATGCTGAGCTTCAGTGGTAATGAATACTATCAGACTACAAATTACCTTATTTACAAATAAATTAGCCATTAAGAAAGTCTTTCTACATTAACAGATAAACAAGACTGCGTGTTTTTGAGTTTGAGCTCCATCAAGTTGATTCTTTATCGTCTATTTTCTATCTTAAAAACTATTTTATACACTATCATTTTCATTTTATTTTGATTTCTCGAGTCTGCTATTAGCTTATAGCCCGTTAGTATCGGCAGCGTGGCTGCCGCTAATCTCGCTTAGATTGCTAATACTCTATTCACACACACTACCATTGTTGCACTGTTACTTGCTTAAATGGCGGATGTGTGTCTAGCTTTGAGTGCAGGTGAGGACACATTCGAGCTGCATTCGGTGCAGCTGGAGCTGGAGGCCGTGGAGAAGCAGGCCCAGCTGAGAGAGCGGAGAGCCGCGCTGGAAACATCCTGGGCTGAAGCTCACAAGTCCGGGGTAAGTATACAGCAACACTCCCCCCACCTCTACTCCGTGTGTTTCTCTGCACAGGCCCTGTGCAAGGACGCGATCTTCCCAGATGTCCTTCACTCCGGCGCCGGGATGCCACGGACCCTGGGTGCACCAGCAGCGGAAGACGCGAGCCAGGCCCGGGCGACGACCTCTCCGCCTCCGGTCCTCGAGATCTCCACCCGGAACCGCTTCGCTCCCCTCCGTGAGACGGAACGCGACGCTGTGATTGTCGGAGACTCCATCGTCCGGCACGTCCGTGCTACGTTAGCTGAAGGTAAAGAGCACACTCACTGTTTCCCCGGTGCTTGTGTTCTCGATGTTTCTGCGCAGATATCCGCGATCCTGAAGGGCGACGAGAGCATTGGTGCTGTCGTGCTGCACGCGGGGGTTAGCCACACCAAGCTGCGGCAGACGGAGACACTGAAGAGGGACTTCAGGATCCTGATCGAGACGGTACGCAGCACATCGCCCGCGACGACGATCATCGTGTCAGGACCGCTTCCCACGTATCGACGAGGACACGAAAGGTTCAGTAGACTGTTTGCTTTAAACGAATGGTTATTGTCATGGTGTAAAGAACAGAAACTGCTCTTTGTTAATAATTGGAAGCTTTTCTGGGAGCGTCCTATAGGCTTTTTCGAGCTGATGACCTGCACCCCAGCAGAGTCGGAGAGGAACTCCTGTCAGACAACATCTCCAGGACGCTACGCTCCATCTGACTAGTAAGCCAATTCTCAAATAACTGCTATGATGACTTTTGTTCTACGCACTTAAAAGATAGAAGTACTTGCGTTGTCTAATCTATACAGACTGTGTCTGTTCCCCGAATAGCGAGGTCAAAATATAAATTTAATGCAGGATCTAGAAAAAATCTGATCGTGATTAAACCAGAAAAACGCAAAATAAATGAACAAAAACAGAATGAATATTTTGGTCTAAATGAGTCTACTCCACCAAGCTACTGTTATAAACATGAGCCTCGTCAGACTGGTCGTGGCAGCAGTGTGGCAACAATATATAGTGATATTCTCAATGTTACTCAGAAAACAGGATACAGGAGGTTTAACTCATTCGAACTACTTCTGCTTAATGTTACACTGTTAGATATGCAAAAGAAATCTCTCCTATCTCTTGCTCTGGCTACTGTGTATAGACCGCCAGGGCCATATACAGATTTCCTAAAAGAATTTGCAGATTTCCTCTCAGATCTATTAGTTAATGTTGATAAAGTGCTAATTGTCGGAGATTTTAACATTCACATTGATAATACAAATGATGCATTAGGACTTGCGTTTACTGACCTAATAAACTCTTTTGGAGTCAAGCAAAACGTCACCATTTCCACTCATCGTTTTAATCATACGCTAGATTTAATTATATCGCATGGAATTGATCTTACCGATATAGATATCGTACCTCAAAGTGATGATGTTACTGATCATTTCCTTGTATCGTGCATGCTGCCTATTACTGATATTAATTATATGGCTCCGCGTTATCGTCCGGGCAGAACTATTGTTCCAGCCACCAAAGACAGATTCACAAATAACCTGCCTGATGTATCTTAACTGCTCTGTGTACCCATAAATACACATGAACTAGACGAAGATGGCGCGATCGATCGCTGCGGCTGCTCCGGGTCCCAAAGACGGTGCTTTTATGTCGTTTAATGTCGTCTGTTCGTCTCCAAATAGTGTCAGTTTACCGCTAACTCTTAAGGAAATCACCCCAGAATTCATCTATGATCGCCAAAGTCTTTTGGATATCAGCAACGCTTACGTACACCAACTCTCGCCGGCGGCTACTGAGAAGCTACGAGGCCTCTGTTTACTGCTGGAGCCGGACCTCGAGACCGCGGCCTCGCCTACTGACGCTACCCGCACAAGGCAGCGTCGCAAGCGGTGTGAGAGAGGACGGAAACGCGGTAAGCGCGGAGGTATACGAGCTAGGCTAAGAGCTAACCCCTCAAGACCAGCTCTTCCAACACTCATGCTCTCAAACGTCCGCTCTCTGGAAAACAAACTGGACTTAATTCAACTCAGTCGATCTACACAGCACGAGGCAAGGGACTGTTGCGTGTTTGTTTTCACCGAAACATGGCTAAACGACAACATCCCGGACTCCGCCATTCAACTGCACGGGCTTTCCAACTTCCGAGCGGACAGAGATTCATCACTGTCTGGTAAAACACGCGGAGGTGGCTTATGTGTTTATATCAACAAAGACTGGTGTAACAATGCTGCGGTATTATCAAAACACTGTTCATCGCTGGTGGAGTTTATGGTTGTGAAGTGTCGACCGTTCTATCTGCCGCGGGAGTTCACGGCCATTGTTATCGTTGCGGTTTACATCCCCCCGTGTGCAAACGCTAAGGACGCGCTTCGTGAACTGTATAGCGCCATCAGTGAACAACAAACAAATAACCCCGACGGCTTTTTCATCATAGCCGGTGACTTCAACCACGCAAACTTAAAGACAGTTTTGCCAAAGTTCTACCAACATGTGAACTTTGCAACAAGGGGAAACAACACACTGGACTTTGTTTACACAACAGTTAAGGACTCTTACAAGGCTGAACCCCGCCCCCACCTCGGGTACTCCGACCACATCACTGTTATGCTAATCCCAGCATATAGACCACTTCTCAAACTCACCAAACCGGTTGAAAAGCAGATCACAGTATGGCCAGACAATGCCACCTCAGCACTGCAGGACTGCTTCCAGGACACAGACTGGAATATGTTTAAAGAGGCAGCCACCTACAACAACCACACAGACCTGAATGAGTACACTGAAACTGTGACTGCTTACATCAAAAAGTGCACTGATGATGTGACAGTCACCAAAACCATCACCACACGTGCAAACCAGAAGCCATGGATGACAGCAGAGGTTCGTGGGCTGCTAAAGACCAGAGATGAAGCATTCAGATCAGGAGATAAAGCAGCCCTCAAAACAGCAAGAGCCAACCTGTCCTGTGGCATCAAAAAAGCAAAACGGTCATATGCCCAAAAAATCAACAACCACTTCACAGACAGCAGAGACACACGGAGCCTGTGGCAAGCCATTCAGACCATCACTGACTACAAGCCCCCGCCACAGGCCTGTGATGAGGACACATCCCTCCCCGATGCACTCAACCACTTTTATTCACGGTTTGAAATGCAGAATGACACACCTGCACAAAAACTGCCCACACCTCCCAACGACCGGGCGCTCTGTCTGTCCCCAGCCGACGTAAGGAAGACCCTATCTAGGATTAACCCACGCAAGGCTGCGGGTCCTGACAACATACCTGGCCGTGTTCTGAGAGACTGTGCTGCACAGCTGACAGATGTCCTAACAGATATCTTCAACACCTCGCTGAGTCAGGCAGTCGTCCCCACGTGTTTCAAATCCACAACAATCATACCGGTACCAAAGAAATCACCTGTGTCCTGTCTCAATGACTACCGTCCCATAGCACTGACTCCAATCATGATGAAGTGCTTTGAGAAGCTAGTCATGCATAACATCAAAACCAGCCTCCCCAACACACTTGACCCGCTCCAGTTTGCATACCGTCCAAACCGCTCTACGGACGATGCAATTTCCTCCACCCTCCACCTGGCTCTTACCCACCTAGAAAATAAAGACTCCTATGTTAGAATGCTGTTCATTGACTTCAGCTCGGCATTCAACACAATAATCCCACAACAGCTCATAAATAAGCTAAACCTGCTGGGCCTTAACAATTCCCTCTGTAACTGGATCCTGGACTTTCTAACTGGAAGACCTCAGTCAGTCCGTGTCGGCAACAACACCTCGAGCACTACAACACTGAGCACAGGTGCCCCACAAGGCTGTGTGCTCAGCCCGCTGCTCTTCACACTGCTGACCCACGACTGCACTGCCAAGTTCAGCTCCAACCACATCATCAAGTTTGCTGATGACACAACAGTCGTAGGTCTCATCAGCAACAACGATGAAACGCACTACAGAGAGGAAGTGGCACAGCTGGCTGAATGGTGTGGCACAAACAACCTGTCCCTCAATGTGGAGAAGACAAAGGAGGTTGTGATGGACTTCAGGAGAAACTCCGTTGACCACCCCCCACTGACCATCGACAGCTCGACTGTGGAGAGAGTCAGCAGCACTAAATTCCTGGGGGTGCACATCACAGAGGATCTCACCTGGACCACCAACACCATGTCACTCTCCAAAAAGGCACAACAGCGCCTACACTTTCTCCGCCGGCTGAAAAGAGCAAGTCTCCCTCCACCTATCCTCACCACATTCTACAGAGGCACCATTGAGAGTGTGCTGACCAGCTGCATCACTGTCTGGTACGGGAACTGCAGTGCTGCTGACCGCAAGACCCTCCAGCGGACAGTGAACACAGCTGAAAAGATCATCGGTGCCCCTCTCCCCTCCATCCTGGACATCTTCCTTACACGATGCTCCAGCAAAACCAACAGCATCGTGAAGGACTCCACCCATCCCTCCCACAGTCTCTTCCAGCTCCTACCATCAGGAAGACGGTACCGGAGCATCAGAGCCCGCTCCGCCAGACTGCTCAACAGCTTTTTCCCCCAGGCTGTGAGAGCCCTGAACTCAAACCACCCCGCCCCCCTCTGAAACCTCATGCAAACCCCTACCTCCTGAACATGGACCACCCCCCACCCCAAACCTTACCACACCAAAGAAAAACTGTATGGAACCTTTATATATTTTTTTTATTTATTTTATTCTTATTTTTCTTTACACTATGGACACTCTCCTCTATGTGCACTATGGACACTTTACACTATGGACACTCACACTTTACACTATGTGCACTATGGACACTTACACTTTACACTATGTGCACTATGGACACTCACACTTTACACTAGGTGCACTATGGACACTTACACACACTGCTGCGTGTGCACAATCTCACAAAAAACTCAGCAATATATGTATGTTATGTTTACATGCTCTTGCACTACAAATCATCCTGCACTGTTCCCCAACCAGTCTCTCTTTGCACATGTACAGTTTGTATTTTTTGTCTTCTATTTTTTAGTTTGTATAGGATAATATTTATGTGAAGCATTCGTATAGTTGTATTTTTTATCTTTATTCTTTTAGTTTGTATAGGGTAAATACTTATATATAGTATACTTATAGTTAAATCTGTTAGTAGTGTATAGGTTTATAGTGTTTTTTCTTACTTCATTGTTGTATGTCTGTATTTATGTAGCACCGTGGTCCTGCGAGACACGACATTTCGTTCCACTGCATGTCCCCACATGTAGCGGAATGACAATAAAGCTCAACTTGAACTTGAACTTGAACTTGAAATGACTAGCAACATGGGCACTATCTTCTCTAATACATTAGAAGCTGTTGCCCCCCTCAAATTGAAAAAGGTTAGAGAAAAACGTACTGCGCCATGGTACAACAGTTATACCCATTCTCTCAAGAAAGAAACTCGTAATCTTGAGCGCAAATGGAGAAAAACTAACTTGGAAGTTTTTAGAATTGCGTGGAAAAACATGTCCAGCTATAGACAGGCTCTAAAAGCTGCCAGGGCAGAGCATATCCACAAACTCATAGATAATAACCAAAACAATCCAAGGTTATTATTTAGCACAGTGGCTAGATTGACAAATAAACAGACACCACCCGATCTAAATATTCCCTCACAGTTTAATAGTAATGACTTTATGAATTTCTTTACTGATAAAATAGATAACATTAGAAATACAATATCAAATGTAGATTCTACTGCGTCTAGTATTTCAGCTTCATTCATTGCACCCAAAGAAAAACTGCAGTGCTTTACAACTATAGGACAGGAAGAGCTAAATAAACTTATCAGTGCATCTAAACCAACAACGTGTTTATTAGATCCTGTACCCACTAAACTACTGAAAGAGTTGTTACCTGTAGCAGAAGAACCGCTTATCAATACTATTAACTCATTGTTATCTTTAGGTCATGTCCCAAAACCATTCAAGCTGGCGGTTATTAAGCCTCTTATTAAGAAACTACAACTAGATTCTAATGAACTGGGAAATTACAGACCCATTTCAAATCTTCCGTTTATGTCTAAAATTTTAGAAAAAGTTGTGTCTGCTCAATTGTGTTCCTACTTGCAAAAAAATGATCTCTATGAAGAATTTCAGTCAGGTTTCAGGCCTCACCATAGCACAGAAACTGCACTTGTTAAAATTACAAATTACTTGCTTCTTGCTTCAGACCAAGGCTGCATCTCATTGCTAGTATTACTTGATCTTAGTGCTGCATTCATCACTTTAGACCATGACACACTCATAGATTGATTACAAAACTATACTGGTATTCAAGGGCAGGCTTTAAGATGGTTTAGATCCTACCTCTCCGATCGCTACCACTTTGTTCATTTAAATGGGGAGTCATCTCAATTATCACCAGTAAAGTATGGAGTACCACAAGGATCTGTCCTAGGTCCTCTGCTATTTTCAATATACATGTAGCCCCTTGTTAATATTATTAGAAAATACGGGATTCGTTTTCATTGTTATGCTGATGATACTCCACTATATATCTCAACAAGACCAGATGAAACTTCTCAACTATCTAAGATAATAGATTGTGTAAAAAATGTAAAAGATTGGATGACCAATAATTTCCTCCTATTAAATTCAGATAAGACAGAGATATTACTTATTGGGCCAAAAAACAGTACACAGAATCTCTTGGATTACAATTTGCAACTAGACGGATGTACTGTTACGTCCTCTAAAGTCAAAAATCTGGGTGTTATATTAGACAGCAACTTGTCCTTTGAAAATCATATTTCCCATATTACAAAAACAGCATTCTTCCATCTTAGAAACGTTGTCAAGCTTCGAAACATGCTACCTGTTTCTGACGCAGAAAAGCTAGTTCATGCATTCATGACCTCTAGACTGGACTATTGTAATGCACTGCTAGGTGGTTGTCCTGCATCTTCAATAAACAAGCTACAGATAGCCCAAAATGCAGCGGCTAGAGTTCTTACCAGGTCAAGAAAATATGATCATATTACCCCAATTTTACAGTCTCTGCACTGGCTACCTATTAAGTTCCGTATCATTTACAAAATATTATTACTTGCCTATAAGGCCCTAAATGGTTTAGCTCCTGCGTACCTAACTCGTCTTCTACCACGCTACAATCCAACCCGCTCCCTAAGGTCGCAAAACTCTGGACTTTTGGTAGTACCTAAGATAGCAAAGTCCACTAAAGGAGGTAGAGCTTTTTCACATTTGGCTCCCGAACTCTAGAATAGCCTTCCTGATAGCGTTCGGTGTTCAGATACACTTTCTCTGTTTAAATGAGATTAAAGCCACATCTCTTTAGCCAAGCATTCACATAATGCATCTTATAATCTTGTACTGCAGTTATATCTGATCAAATGTACATTTATTATTATTATTATTCTTTAGCTTGGGTTGAACAAATCATTTTTGCTTAGATGGAACAGCAGCTACGCTAATTATGTCTCTATTTGTTTCTCTGTTTCTGTCACAGGATTAACATCCCGTGGTAACTAGGAATTACAGAAGCTTGAGTCTGGATCCAACCCTTAAATGATCTGAGATGACCGAACACCTGAGAAAAGATAATGCCAACCCCTCAGAGGACCTCAGAGAATGCCAATGCTCAGACAACATACAGAATTACCAAATTTTGCAAAGTTAAATATATTTAGGTTCTGCAATATATAAATATATTGTGGAAACTTAATTTCCAGTAGAGCTGCTTTGCAACGATTTGTATCGTAAAAAACACTATACAAATAAACTTGAAACCTGAAAACTTGAAACAAGATACATACAAGATACATACTCTTCCAGCTTTGACTTTAAAGAAAAGGGTTAGCCTCATTTGGCAGCACTGTTACAATGAATTTTCTGCCAAAACTAAATATTGTTCAGCTCTGTATCCTTTCGGTTAAGCCATCACAATGATTATGCAATGAATGAGTACTGTACAATATCTGAGGGCAAATTATCATTCTCGAATCACATTTCTGTGACATTTATTCAATGGGGAGGAATATAAAAGAATTAAGAAAATAAGAAAATGGTTGAGTTCTTGTAGAAATACAGGAGAAGGCTTTGGACTGGCGTGGACTTGTCCTAAAATTGACACCTTGCTACCTATTGATGGCCAATCTCTTCTGGAAGGCATCACCATCTCCCTTAGTGGCTTTCTGTGTAAAAAACAAGAAAAAATTATGACAAATTTGAATATTTTTCCCATTCACAAAACATGAAAAGAATGGTTCTCAAAAGATGCACCTTGTTGATCTCCTTGCTGACAATTTCTTCTAAAATTTCCCCGTCTTACAAGCCTGTATGAAAGTTTATCAAGTTAATTAGTTTATTATTATTATATGATTTCTTTTTGGCATTTTTTGCCATTATTGTGACGGGGGGGGGGTTTCGAAAACAGGATGCCCGTAGTGCAATGGCGCTGTATGCCGGCCAGGCACTGCCCACAAGGAGCAGCGCTGACAACGCTTTCTTGTCTTGTGGATGGAGCAGGCTGATAGAAATATAAGCATTATTCAGACTTTCAGTCCAAATCCACTTTTTGTGCAAATATGGTTGGAATCAGATCTAAATGATTGACTGTCCACAGTGTGTATCGCAACTGTTCATGTTTTCTACAAAAACCATCTGACTTGCTTACGTTTTACATGGCGTGAGAAAGTGGCATAAGCAAAAAAGCTACACAAAATCCGGTCTGATTGATCAGACTGAAGCAGATTTCCAGAAATGTGATTTGAATAGGATTTCAAACCACATATCTCTGGACCCTTGCTGGATAATCTTCAATTTATGTACAGAGCAAACAGGTCTATGATGATGCAGTCCATATGGGACTGTATTACATCCAGCAACATCTTGATAGATCTAGGAATTACGCAAGTATCTTATTTGTGGACTTCAGTTCGGCCTTCAATACAATCACGTCTGACCTTCTCTCAGACAAACTGACCCAGCTCGCTGTGCCCTCCCCAATCTGTCAGTGGATCACCAGCTTCCTAACAGACAGGCAGCAGCTAGTGAGGCTTGGCAAACTCACATCCAGGACTCTCACCATCAGCTCTGATGCCCCTCAGGGACGTGTTCTCTACCCACTGCTCTTCTCCCTGTATACAAACAAATATACTGCAAAAGACCCTCTGTCAAGCTCCTGAAATTTGCAGATGTCCCTACCATCAATGGAGACGTGTCTGCTTACAGACAGGAGGCTAAAGAGCTGTCTATCTGGTGCAGTCACTACTTCACACACTCAAAACAGTAGAAATGATTGTGGACTTCAGGAGAAAGCCCCCTGCACTCCCCCCACTCACCATCATGGACAGCAATGTAACAACAGTAGAGTCATTCAGGTTCCTGGGCACCACCATCTCTCAGGACCTGAAGTGGGACACTCACATAGACTCCATTGCTAAAAAGGCCCAGCAGAGATTGTACTTCCTTCGCCAGCTGAGGAAATTCAACCTGCCACAGGAGCTGTTGAAACAGTTCTACTCGGCCATCATTGAGTCTGTCCTGTGTTCATCCATAAATGTCTGGTTTGGTTTGGTTCAACTACCAAATCAGACATCAAGAGGCTACAACTATTTTTTTCTACACTTCTACGTCTGTATATAGTGCATTATTTAATTTTCTGTTTTTCTTATATTAGTGTTATATTCCATCTCTACTGTGTTATTCCTATGTATGTCTGCACTATCATGTATGCTGCACTATGTCTGTACTTTCTTCTGCACTGGAAGCTCCTGTCGTCAGGTCAAATTCCTTGTGTGTGTAAACATACTTGGTAATAAATCTCTTTCTGAGTTCTGACTTCAGACATGAATGTAGCTTGAAACGGATTTGTAAAAACTGAATTTCGTGTGATTTTTTTTTGCTGTTCACACATGCTAAATATGATCAGATTTCAATCAGATATGCACATAAATCAGATTTGGACTGGCAGTCTGAACAAGGCTTTTACTAAGTAGGGATTTAACACACCTGGTTCTTCCAGTCTCGGGGTCCAGGACCCGACGGATGACACTTTGCCTGGCCTCATATTCTTCCTTTGTCATTGGTCTCTTGGTGCAAAAACTGGCCTTCTGTTCATCAGTCATGACTACAGTGAGAGAGAAATGTCATTTTATCTGCAGCAAATTGTCAGTAAAAGGCATTTATTTAAATTATTTTATTTTTTAGATAGTAAACAAAACATTAGATGTTGTGTATTTCCAGTGTGTAATACGCAGGTGTGCACATACCGGGGCCGTGTTCTTTAGCTTCTTCAGTCTGCCAGGTCTTCAGGTATGTTTCAGGTGTTTCATCACAAACAGCATTTGATACAGAAGCTGCTGCTCTTTCAGCTTTCAATGCTAGCTTCTTTTGCCGCTTCTTTTCCTTTTTCTTTTCACGCTTCAGTTTCTTAACTTCTTGCCGTTTCTTCTTTTTCTTGGCCTTTTTCTCTCTGGATGGGGAAGTGGAGCTGGAAGATGATGAAGAGCTGGAGGGACTTCTCCTTTTCATCTTTTTTCTGTCTAATTTCCGATCAGAAGTTGGGAGACATGTTATACGTACACACTGTTGCCACAAATATAGTATATGCAATCATTTATAAATACACAATCTATTAAATGCCTTCTGTTGTCTGATTGACAGTTCTTTTTTTGTAAATAAAATAAAATAAAAGTTTAGTTCAAATGTACAAACATCCACTTTCAGGTTGTGTCTTTGCTGTGAAATATTTAGGCCTATTGAAGTTAGGGATGTGCGGGTCTAATCGACTAAACGGTACAGCTCCTACTAGTCGACACTGAAAACAATAGTCGATTACACAAGAGAGAAAAAAACGATGATTTATCATTCAAATTACCATCATTTTAACGTAAAATTGAAAACATTTGAAATAAGTTACAATAAAACTTTTGAAAAAGAATACATATCAAAATATTTAAATATATAAATTTTTAAAAGCACGTTTTTTTTTCCAAGTGCAGAATCGCCTCTAGTCCCGTCTTTCGCCAGACCACGTTAACATGTTAAATTCACTGAACAAATGCGCATGGTCTGAGTAAGTGAAACGAGCATGCTTTTGTTTTTAGACAATATAGCCAACATTAAGTACATTTTAAACGCTGTTTTAGTGCTATTCCTCGATAAATTTACCTATTGTTTTTGTTTTAATAAGTTGGCTAACGTTATATGAAAATGTAGAATTCTGTCAGTCTACTGATTAATTTTCCATTTCTGCATTGCTCCAGCCGATCTGAATTAATAAGCTATACACTGGTTTATGTTGAGTGTATGCTCTTCCTTTTTTTCTGTTTAACGACCGCCTAAAATTAAATGATGATAACGCGAGGCAAGCATACGGCATAATCGTGATTCGTGACCTATTTTTTAGCAGAATGCATTGAGGGATTTGACAGTGTGATTCAAAGATTAAGTATGTCCAGTGTAGGCTGTTATGCACAGTTTTTTCTTTTGCCATTTTTGGGGGGTTTCTAGCTTTTAGCCTAGTCGGATACAACACTTCCGTTTAAACGACTGTCAAATTAGTCGTAGCACACATCCCTAATTGAAGTAAATGTGAGAAAAACTGTAACATTGTTTTTAATGTTTCAACATGAACACTTACTGGAATGAAGCAATTTAAATGTACTTGATTATTCATACATATTTTTTTAGAAAAATCATGTAAAAATGTGAGTATACTACTGAGAGCAGCACTTTCCCTTAAGTCTCTTTTGAGGGCTTGGACTGGATCTCCTGGCACTCGATGATGACAAGCTTCTGGATTTGATCTCATCTCTGTCTGCTCTTAGATCTGCTACCAGCATCACTGCCTCCCATGAGTAATTATCTACTTGTGAAACAGTCAGGAAAGTAGCCCTGTTTTCTTGCTGTTTTAAAGCAATATGATCTTGTTAAAAGTGCAGTCAAAGTGCAGATTAAAAACAACATAATAGTGCAATGTATACAAAATATAGAATGCTGGTAACATAATCCTGTTTCCACCATGGGATAAAAATGAAAATAATAATAAAAATGGGTAATTGCTATTTTTTTCCCCACCTTTTTTTTACTTTAACAAAACTGGTTCTAATGAATAGTACATTTGTCACACCACAACATTTTTAACATAATAATAACAACATTTAAACGTTACATTTTTAATAATTAAAATAAAAAAAGGTAATTGCAACTTTTTAATCGTATAATTCTGACTCATTTTGCAATTGTGATTTGTGACTCTGGATCACAAAACAAGTCCTAAATCGCAGGGGTATATTTGTAACAATAACAACAACAATACATTGTATGGGTCAAAATGATCAATTTTTCTTTTATGTCAAAATTGGGATATTAAGTAAAGATCATGTTCCATGAATATATTTTGTAAATTTCCAACCGTAAATATATAGTAATATGCATTTCTAAGAACTTCATTTGGACAACTTTAAAGGCAGTTCTCTCAATATTTGGATTTTTTTTATGCACCCTTAGATTCCAGATTTTCAAATAGTTGCATCTCAGCCAAATATTGCCCTATCCTAAATATTATTTATTCAGCTTTCAGATGTATAAATCAATCAATCACTTAAAAAAAAGACCCTTGTGACTGGTTTTGTGGTCCAGGGTCACATTTTTTTCTCACAATTGTGTGTCTTGCAATTCTGAGAAAAAGGAAGAATTGTGAGATAAAATTTTAATTTACCAGCTTCCAAGTATTTCATCAAGAGATATACCATCAATTTACTTATTTAGGTTACACATTCCTGCAACAACCAAGCCAATGAGAGCAGTTGTGCTAAATGCACCACATCCCTAAATGCTGTTCTATATATGAATTGAACATACAATAAAAAATTTGTATTCATCAATCTGCTTAGTGGCTTAAGTAAGCAGACCAAGAAGTGAGAAGTGAATATTACACCTGGTCAGATCAGAGGCTTGTACTTGCGCACTCTGCAGTCACATGAAACAACAACAGTATGCCGGAAGTCCGTTTCTTCTTCTTTTTCTTCTTATTGGTTTTATGGTGGATTGTAATCATGATTTATTAGGTGCATACCGCCACCTACTGTACCGGAGTATGTAACATGGATTATCTTATATCTCAATGACTCAAAAAAAAATATATATATAAAATAAAATTAATAAATAAATAATATATATATGGAAGTCCGTTTTCGTCATCTTTTCAAAATAAAAGATCTCGCGCGTTCATTGAAATAAATTCTTGCATAAAAACAGATGTGTTCAATACACTGTATTATTTATTTAATGATGTGCTTTAAATTTATATGTATGCATTTGGCGGACGTATTTATCCAAAGTGACTAACATTGCATTCAAGTTATGCTTTTTTATTTTTTTTACCGGTTCATGCATTTTCTGGGAATTATACCCATAAACTTGGCGTAGCGCCATCCTCTAGTCTACTGGAATAATACCAATATAATACATATTCATAAAATAAATAAAAATCCAACCATACCAACTCCTAGATTTTAACAAAAACTTAATTTAATAAAAACTCAAAAATATAAACAGGCTCAAAAATTCAAATAATACATCAGTTTACATATGATACATTTATTGTAGTGCTTTAAAGGCATTACATGTTAATATGCAAAGCAATTGTGAATTCAATAAGACTTAGCATATCAATATACATACAGCTAAAAAAAAAAGCACCAACCTAGCAAAGATTTTTCATCTAAATTCTGCCAAATTTCCTCATTATCTGAGAGTTCTGCATTTCCCTAACTATGGCACCATCATCATCGCTCTTTGCACCATCAATGTCCAGATGGGGGGAATAAATAAAATAAAAGAGGAATATTTGGGACTGAATTGACCAATCACTTTAGATGAATAAACTGCTGTTGCAAAGGTTATTTGGTCGGTTATCTTGCATGCTGATTCGCAAGTATTGACCAGTACTGGACATGCGACTCATTCCACAGATCCACATCAGTGCTGCAGGAACCTGTATAAACACTGACTTCAGTTGTTTTAGATTGTTCACATTTGTTGTGTTTCTTTATGAATAAATATGCTGCAAAATGTCTGGCAATCTCCTATTATAATACTTAAACATACAAAAAGCAAAGCTGTAACAGTCAAAACAAATGTGAAACGTGTTTAATGCTTGGCCATGTAACTGAAAAATATACACTAAATAATGTACGTTTTGTTTAAGATCTGAATGAAAAAGCACATTCATGTTCTTAAACCTTTAAATATATTTAACTAGCTTATGGAAAGCAAAAATAGCCATTAAAAATGTAGATTTTCCACTAGGAGACCCTCAAAATGAAGAACAACGTGGAATGTGGAGTGAGCTGAGAATGAGGATGTTATGAGGACGCTGCCATTCGAACACGTTGAGGGGGGGTTAAAATTAAATTTTTTGCTGCCTTGATTGTATTTTTCATTAGCATGGCTACGGTCATGGGTCCAACACCGCCTGGAACTGGAGTAATGTAGCTGGCCTTCTTTCTAACACCTGTGGAGACATAACAGTGATGAAAAAAAAAAATAGATGAGTAAACTTTGATGTAGGCTTGAGCAAGCCTTGTCTAAAAGTTTGAAATAACTCTGAAAAGCTTGATGTTTAAAAGTTTCTCTGAGAAGTCAGAAAAAGTCAATGAAACCAGAGGCGTCACGCCCATTTCTGAGCCAAGTGGATTTTGAAAGCAGCTTCCAAAAGACAGATACTAGCTGAATAATATATATTTTTTTATATTAGATATGATCACACTGGTGTGATTCGATCATTCAGTGCGGCACAGCATCAGCTGCTAAATTCAAACCGGTGTTCGAGCTTTGGCTTGCGCTGAGCCAGAGACAGACGCGTTTGCACAGCACTGCATTATAACCAATCACACACAATTCTGTTGAGCTTATGAATACAATAGCCAATCAGAGATGTTCAGAGGAGTCATCGCTGGAACGCTGGGTTTTGTTCACTTGCTCGCTGACTGAATTATCTGGCGAATTCTCTCATCAGAAACAACAAAGTGCAGATGTGCGTACAAATGTAAGATATTAATTTCACAGTGTAAACAGCTTCAATGATTTTAATGGGAGTTTTTGAAAGTGCCTGAACTCTGGCAAGACTGAATGAAAATGTTCTTTGATAATGTAAATGTTTTTTGCTCTCTGTAAAATTAAAGTACTATAATTAGTAACTTACAATATTGTTATTAAATTCACATTCAATACAAAGCCAGTTGTATTAAAAATATTTTATGGCATGGCACCCATATATGGTACCCAAGTAAAAAAAGTCAGGTTTTTATGTGTAGTTAATAGATTACACTATTACGGTCTACTTTGCCCATCACCCATTACAGATCAAATAACAATCTACAGTATAATGGTCCAAAAGGCATTTACTTAGGCCTACACATATTTGAAAATCGAGATATTTCCTGTTTGGAAAAAAAAAAAAAAGTAAAACATAAGCCTATATCAGTTATACAGTGCTATGGTGGCTGCTTTGTGTCACATGACAAGCATGACGAGCAATATATATAGCATAGCAAATGTTTTTTCTTTGTTTCTTGCTAGTATGATTTTGAACATTGCTAACATTATTGAGCACTATACTTTCAGGGTCTACTTTCAGGCGCTGCGTAATCATTGCACCTGCTGCACCCATGGTACAGCAAAGTTCCTTGATTATTACGCTGGAATGAGTGTATAGTTCCTAGCCATATCGGCCTAGAAAAATCGCAACTTTTAATTTTCCGTCGGTCTTAGTGCATGATGTAACTGCAGAAGAGTCAAGCTTTAAATAGGAAAGTTATTGAAACTCTTTGGTCATTTTTGAAGACCAAATGCTAACGGTCTAATCCAATTCAATGATCTATGCTAAGCTAAGCGCTACCGCCAGACCCGGAGATCGGCTGATTGGATTCAGTAAAATGAGCCTATTTCTAAAAAAAAGTGGAGTGTTCCTTTAAGAATATATGGTAAAGTCCAAGCACAACAATTCCTTTAACAGAGAATCTCAGAAATGCTTTTATCCCATTATTACACCAATAACAGTACTAGTTGTGCTTCCTTCTTACCTTCGAAGTCCACATCACCAACAAGTCTGTTTTTCCCAGTCAAGGGGTCCAATATTCTGTTGATTCCAACATCTATAACTGCTGCACCCTCTTTTATCATATCAGCAGTGATGAGGTTGGGAATACCTGAAGGGAGATAACAGTGTTTGTGAATCTGGGTCTTTATGAGCAGTACCCAATGACATAACGGTAAACATGCATTAAATGGACATTAGATGAGGGTTTAATTAGCAAATTGAAATTTGAACCTGCAGCAGCGACGATAATATCTGCGATCTGCGTGTGCTGACGGAGCTGTTCTTTGGGAGTGTAACGGTGGGAGATGGTCACTGTGGCATCACCTAATACAAAAAAGGCAGGAGGCTTTATAATAATTGCCTTGCATGACCAAAGCTAATCAGAACTGCACACAAATGCTTCTGCTTTGTCTCTCATCACAGACTCACCTCCTGGCCTTTCATGTCTGCCGTCTGTGTGTAGCAGCATTGCAATGGGCATCCCAACGTTCTTGGAGCGACCAGCAACTACCACATTCTTACCTAGTGTCTGTATGCCTATGAGAACAGACAGGTTCAGTCAGCATAAACATTCACAGCCACATTGAATAAAATATCATCTGACATCAGTACAAATACAACAAGATGGTTGTTCTCTTTGTTCTATTTCAAGTTGCCATCGCAATGCTAGGTTGTTGTGGGTGGTTGCCAGGGTGTTACTTGAAACAACCCCTTAGATTTTCAATAATTTAACAACATATTTGCATATTCACAGATCTCTGCTGTTGGTCAAATGACATGCAGGTAGATAACATAAAATATTTCATCTTTTCTCCGTACATGTTTTATTTTGATTGTTTTTTTTAATATTTATATATAGGGGTGCACATCTTGGCCAAAAAATGTGTTGCAATTATTTAGTCATATCCACCTTTTTCTTCCCGTAAAAATGGGCACGGTCACTGGTAAACTCTATGGGTCTAGCTTCTGGTCTCATCCGCATCCAGCTATTTTTAGCTGTATAAAACAGTTTGTTTTGCTGCTTGATATTGAAAATTGGTGTGTCTTACCATTTTAATGTATTATATTAATTTTGAACACACTGGTTTGTAATGCAAACAGTTTTACCGTTTATGGCACGTTGTTATTCTTCTCGTTATTTACTTATAGTGGCAAATGAACCAGAAGTCTCTGATAGGCTTACTTCCGCGTTGAAGAAAAAGGTGGGTATAGAGATTTCAATAGCGACATTTCATCTCAAATGAAAACGCCTCATATTGCTGCATATTAAAAAATATATTAAATAATTATAAAAAATAACTATTTTACACTACAGGTTACCAATATTGATGTCTTAAATTCTTCACTTTCAAACATTTCAAATCCACAAGTTAATTTGGTCGAAAAAATTCTGTTAACTCCATAAAATGTTGGAAATTATGTACATTTGTAAATGAAGCAAATGGACATTGCATTTCTGAAATGCATATTAAACTCACAGAGCAGAGATGGAGTTTGTGAGAAGAATTTACTGTGAACTGAACAGCTTTGAAACACTGAAACGGCATCAAAGCTGCACAAACACACCGCAGAACGGACCATACTTAGCTAAATTGCAGCCTTTTATTTCATAACTGTGATTTATTTCCATTGCTTTTTCATCGGTTGTTTCATCACAATCCATGTCTATGGGATTTGTTCACCGATTTTACCATCTGCATCTGATTGCTTAGAAAGGTAATAGTACACCATTCCTCAACAGTCCACACAGTTTGAGGTATCATTTAACCCCAAATAAAAATACACCATCCAACAGCTCCCAAACTAACTGCTGCAGTTCAAATGACGCTGTACGATCCATTGGTTCAGTAATGGGTTTCCCACCTGTGCGTTTGATAATCTCCCAAACCCCCCAAGGAGTGGCAGGCAGCATAGTTGACTGATCCAGACACATGCGACCAACATTGACCACATGGAAACCATCAACATCTTTCCCTGGGCACACAGCATTGCATATGCGTCGCTCATCAATGTGATCTGTGTATGACAGGAAACCATTTAAAGCAACTTGACAATCCCATATAACTGGAAATAATATTCAAGTCTAGTATTTAATGTCCTTTTTGGAAACTCTAGTTTAATCTGGAATAAACAGAACTAAACAAAACTAACTGGTCAAAAACAGTTTGAAATGACTATAAAGTCTCACATTAAGCCTTAAACCAGGGGTGTCAAACTCAGTTCCTGGAGGGCCACAGCCCTGCAGAGTTTAGTTCCAACCCTGCTCCAACACACATACCCCTCTATTTTTCAAATAAGCCTGAAGGACATGATTAGCTGGATACGGTGTGTTTAATTAGGGTTGGAGCTGTGGCCCTCCAGGAACGGAGTTTAATACCCCTGCCTTAACCTAATGCAATTGTTTCTAAAACCAAGCTCACAGCACTGACAATATAAAATGTCCAATAACCAACAACGATGAGGGACTACATCAGCACAGCTATAGCTCTTCTCTTAACCTACCAGGAAGTGGTAGCTGTACCAGCAGACCATCTACTCGGTGGTCTGAGTTGAGTTTCTCAATAAGGTCAAATAGCTCCTCTTCACTGATACTAGAAGGTTTCAGCATGGTCTCGCTACTAATGCCTACAGAGAATAAGAGAGAGCAGTGATACAACAAGCAAATATATGCATCAAGTAAAAATGTATAAATATAATATATGCGTTTATAAAATGGTATTTATGCCAATAGGCCCCAAAGTGCCACTCTAGTCAGATTTGCTTGTGTGAACTTGTGTTGAGCCAGAGTGTAAGGTCCTGTATGCAGTCACATGTACACTCAAAATAGACTCACTTACTGTATACAGCCAACGGTGGAAAGCAACACCCAATCGCTTTACATACTACAGCAATACTGAAGACAAAAACAGACTCATGGCTGCTTTTCATTTTTATTGACTATATCTTCCAATTCATCCATTTCATAAAAAAAAAAAAAGGAATTACAATGTCAATTTTGTGAAGAATTTAATATGTAGAAATGAATATGTTTGTAATATCTACAAATCTCATTTCAAGCATTCAAGCTTAAAGGGATAGTTCACACAAAAATTAATATCCTGTCATAATTTTCTCTCCCCTGTCGTTTCAAACCTGACTTTTATCAAAACACAAATGAAGACAAAACCTGAGAATTCCACTGAAAGTCCACACAACCAAAAATGAGATGGTTTGATGAGTCAGAAAAGATTCCAAACGTAATCCATATTAATTGAGGGGTTTAATGAAGAGAGACAATTGCTTTGAACATATGAACAATTTTAATTTAGGGTTTTATTCAAATATAAATGTTGATCCACACGCATAGTGCACATCAAATATGGGTTTCAGAAGTTTGTTGGTCTTTCATCTTTGAAGTGCCAAATATTGGTGCAATGGGATTTCAGTGGAAAGACAGAGATCTCTCAGGTTTTATTAAAAATATCTTGATTTGTTTTTGAAGAAAGCCTTGAATTAGCAAGGAACAACTTGGAACAAAGACTATGAGGATGAATAAACAATGACAGAGCTTTCATTTACGGATGAACTAACCCTTTAATCCTTTATATAAAAAGGTTATGAAAAATCAGACAAGCGTGTTCAGAATTTTAACTGGTAAATACACCTCATTTTACTTCAGTGAGCTGTGAAGAAGAAAGGCTCTTCTCTCTAAATACTATTTTACGACTGCTGTTGAATGAAAAGGAAATTACTCCCATCTGGCACTGGAACATATCTTACCCACTTCTGCTGCTGCTCGGGTTTTATTGAGAACGTACGAGTGACTGGCTGGATTGTCACCCACTAACACTACACTCAGGTGAGGCCGTCGATTTCCAGCAGCGACCCACTCCTCCACGTCATCACGCGCCTCGTTGCGGATCTGCCGTGCCAGTTTCCTGCCTGAGATTATCACAGCCTCTTGTCTGGAAAATAAAACATTGAGGATTGGAGGGCAAAATTTCACTGCAAATTACTACAAATCTGCTTCTGTCCTGTCTAACTTGGACTCAAATAAGTATGGAAAAATAAGTTTGAAAAACTTGGAATTTATCTGCTCATACAGTGTCCTCCAACAATCCAGATACCTACAATTGACACTGGGAGTCATAGCTGCTGTCTAAAGATAAGCACTGTGCTGGTGTGATAGATAGACTACGGTCTAAATGAAGACATATGGACAATAATTGAAGATAACAGGACACTTTGAAGTATGTCAGAGCATTCTATTTGTAAAGTGCTTTGGTCAATTTTAAAGAGAATTCTCTATTCAGACTTAAGGCATAAAATAACAATCCATGCTAATTTAGCATGAACATTTTTACTATTCTCAGCATTCACTTACAAATGCCTTGAGCGCAATAAAAATGTTGATGTCACTCCCTGTGTGTATTGACAATTTTCAGTAATGATGATCATTTGTGTTCGAGGCATTAAAACTGATCTAGATATTCTTGAAACATTATAAATTGTGTGTGATTCTTTTATATAGCATGTTTATTAAGAAAGTGCATTTTAAACAGTGCTAGTCATGCGAAGGTTATGGGTTCGAATCCCAGAAAATGCATGAACTGATAAAATGCATACCCTTAATGCAATCTATGTCGATTTTGCGTAAATGTAAACAATAAATGAATTATCTTTAGCCCTAACAACAACTGCTAACTATGGAATATTTAAAAAGCCACACAATGTTTTTCCCGTGGTCAAAGGTGTGGAAGTTGGTTAAGGTAAAAAGACAACACTTATGCATACTGATACATATTTTCTTTTTTAAACTTGGTTACACAGGGGGAAAAACACTTTAAATTAGTGGCTGATTGTATGCGGCTTAATTGAAGACGTCTCAGTCAAGTCATGTGTAGATGATTTAGTCGGCACAGTTAAATTAATCTCATAAAAGCACTGACCACGCGGAGCATAAATGAAAACGGGGATGTGCTGAATTTGAGCAATCATGCATAACGATTACTTAAAAGCATGAGGAAACTCAACACATGCGCACTGTAATTAGCAGAGAGGGGTCCCTCTGTCGAAACTTGACGCCGGCTGCTTGCAAGCGGTTTATGGCATTACATCAGCCGGTGAACGGAGCAATTAAACCGGCGTCTGTTACAGGACTAAAACATCGAGAGAGAAGTCGCAGATGACATGCTTTCATAAGGAAACTAAGTGTAATATAGTCAGATAATTACAACAGACATTAACACTTACCGTGAAGATGACAAATGAAAACTACATGCCTGATGGTGAGAATACCGGCATAGTTTCCGCAGTGCCCGGAGTGTAGCCATTGGTGGTTGATATAAATAAGAATAAAACGTAAAAAAGACTGAAAACAGCTAAATCAGACCTATACGACCCAAAATAGACCGGGTGGAAATAAGGCAGAACGGTGTGTACACTAAAATCCAGTATCAGTTTATAACCCCGTGGCTGATCCGTGTGAGGAGCGTCTCGCTGCTGCCTGCGGTGGACATCCAACCCTGCCCACATCCAAGCGTGACGTCACAAGCCACGCCTGTGTCCAAATACGTCACATTCTTATTATTTTGAAACAGGAAAAAAGCATAGATAAGAAGATAAGTCTAAGATGGTCTAATTGTTTGCAAACCCCTAAAACGAAGAAGTTTCCTGTGTTGGTAAGTAAAAAAACAAAAAAACACCTTTGGTCTTTTTACGAAGATTTATAACGTTGACAACTTGAATGTGTGCATGTGTAAACAACAGTTCAGCATGCTTGTGTGTTTTCAGCTGTGCACAGGCACGTTATTACTTAGATATCACTAACATATATATATATATACGTGTGTGTGTGAGAGAGAGTGTGTTTTCCAGCAAGAAAGTGAAATGATGTGGTTCCTCAACCAAGATACTGTGCAGGGGGTCTGTGATCAGTGTCATTAAAATATCATGTGTGTGGGGAGAGGTAAATACATATGTGAGAGGGATGGAGTGTGTATGAGTAAGTAAGAGTGTTATGTAGCTATTATAAAAAAAGGGTTATTGAAAAATTTGCACATTCAGTTAGAGTTCATTTTATGTCATAAAAATCAGTGCACTATATATTTATTAGTACACTGATTCTTAAATCAAATCACTTTTATTGTCACATCACCACAGCACATGTGCCTTCGTGGGTGAAATTCTTGAGAGCGTGCTCCAGACAGTGCAGAAACAATTTACATATAGACATTACCATACATACGTACACAGACTTATACAGATGACAATGTGTAATATACACATATGTATACTCAGTACACACAGTGTACTATTAGACAGACATACAGTTACCGATACACATGTATTATACACAGTAGTACACATTCTACGTTATATACACACAGTAATATGCGAAGATGCAGCAGATTATATATAAACCGGATGTACAAATGTCATGGATGTGCATTGGATGGTATCCAGTGCTGGCAAAAAAAAAACAACATATAATTAATATTGACCGAATGTGCAATTTTTTTTATAACACTCATCTCACCGACTCACACATATGTGTATACACACACACTTACACACACACACACAACACTCACATACATATGATATTTTTAATGATATACACTGATCACAGTACCCTTGCACAGTAACATGGTTGAGCAACCACATCATTTCACTATGAATTGCTGGATAACTCTGTGTTTGTGACAAATTATCTTTGTATTATTCTATATTAATGGAAAGATCACATACTGTAATTATTCTCAATCCTTGTTTGTCATGTTTTACAGCATTCTACGCATTTTTGGTCCTAGCCTGATGCAGAGCAGTTCTGCTGGGTTGAGGGGTTCCTGCTGCAGTTTCAACAGTAAAGAAAGGTCTGGAGGAATGGTGGGAGCATTTCTCTAGTCTAGATACTGTAGTGATTGATTTTTGTGGTTTAAAATGATGAGGTAAATACTATTTAGTATGACAAATATTTAGTGGACCAACACACATGTATTCTGCATTTTTAACAGGAGTGCCAAGAGGACATAAAGTGGAAGTTTGTAAGAGACATTGGCCCAGTGTTGTGCTGGATACAGAGTCGCCGTCGTGAGTTATTCTGTGGGGAGGTGAAAGGGCCTGCCTTACTCCAGATGGACAGTAAAAATCAACAAAATGCCATCAAAGACTACCTGGGGTCGAATCGGATGAAGCAAGAGATGTCTTTTTATTCATCTCTCAGGACCTGAAGTGGGACAATCACATTGACTCCATTGCTAAAAAGGCCCAGCAGAGGTTGAGCTTCCTTCACCAGCTGAGGAAGTTCAATCTGCCACAGGAGCTGCTGAACCAGTTCTACTCTGCCATCATTGAATCCATCCTCTGCACTTCAATAACTGTCTAGGTCAGTATATATATCTATGCAATCAGAAGAGGTGACGTATATGATAGGGGCGTGGTTTCTGACGGCACACTTGGATGTGGGCGGGGTTCGATGTGAGGCTAGTTACCGCCCCTTTACCGAAACGCGCATGCTCGGTGTAACTACAAGGTTTTAGCTGCCAGTGGGCTTTTTTTTTTATGTATAGTTTCACTAATAATTGTTTAGTAGGCTAAGTGTGGTCATAAGTACCGAACAATTGTAACAATATTGAGGTAACAATAAATGAGGAAGTTTGCAGATAACCACGCGCTTTATTTCTGTGGCACTCGCAGGGAACCAATCGAAGACATTTCCTGATTTTACGCCTATTTATAATCTCTCTCGTCTGAGACACGCCGGACTTCGGGGAGTACTTATAAATGGTGTTTAGTGGCCTTTGAGAACTAACTTTACAGCAGTAGCAGTTCGCATTGCCTTCTAAAAGTTGTTTTGAAGAGGAAAAAAACCGGAGATGAGTTTCTTATTGTAAGTATTTTAGCCGCTGCTGCAACAGTAACGTTACGTTAAGATTTTCTTTCTTGCCTTAATCGTGTATTACTGATATATTACCAAGCAACTGTATATTCCAGAAGAATTGGAAGCACATTCATCAAAATAAATAAAGCGAATAACATCTGCTCGCGCTGATAACGTTGAACTTTCAACATTTCCGGTTGACGTCTGTTCCTGTGTTTAGCATGAAAACTTCGACTCGGCTTGTTTTGAATTTGACGTCTTTCTTCTTTTAAAAACTTCCACCCGTGCTATGTGGAGATATTGTTTGTAGTCAGTTTAATCTCTGCGTTTTTCTACTAGACTTGATTGGTTTGACACAATATGTGACTTTGTGTTTTAGTGGAAGCCGTTCTTCAAAGACTTTCAAGCCCAAGAAGAATATCCCAGAAGGCTCTCATCAGTATGAGCTGCTGAAACACGCAGAGGCCACCTTAGGAAGCGGAAACCTTCGAGCTGCTGTGATGTTACCAGAGGGAGAGGACCTGAACGAATGGATTGCTGTCAATAGTGAGTTAAACAATTGAATTAAACATTTCAAGTTTCCATTAACTTGCATGTGGAAGCCTAAAATACATATACTCATATCTCTAAGTGTACATGCTTACTCATGCTTCAAGTAGTAAAAATAAAAACATTATACAAGAACAATAACAAAATAAGTATAAAATGCAGGTTGAAATAAAACAATACAGGCTTTTTTTAAAAATAATATGTACTTTATCTTAAGAAGAAAGAGACTTCCATCTTAAGATACATTAAAAATTGCATTCATTTTTTAAATGCATAAAGTTGGATTTATACCACTTAAATTTATGTGTATGATATTTACCCATAATAACGATTATGTTGACCATCTTTGACATTCTGGAGAGACCATCCACATAAACCAAAATATGAAATAAATCAAATGAGGTCTCAGCGTTTAACCAGATATAAAGAACCTACCAGAACTGCAGTGAGACTGAACCAAAAAGAAAAACTCTTGATAATTTCAGGCTCAGAATCCACAAGAAACTTTTTTTCCGTAAAATTTCAGCTGCTAGATAAACATTATTTGTTTATGAAACTGTATGTCCTTAATTTTTGTTAAAATTTATCATTTAAAGTGACAATGTTTGTTTAATAGTGGAAGTGAAAGTGAAGTGACGTGTGGTGACCCATACTTGGAATTTGTGCTCTGCGTTTAACCCGTCCAAGTGCGCACACACACGGCAGTGAACGCACATCTGGAGCAGTGTATCAATGACAACAATATATCGACATCAAAATCTTTTGATGCTACATTTAAATCAGAAAATAACCATACCAGACTTATCATCACCAATGAGCACGTCGCCAATCTTCAACTCAGATACCTTTAAACTGTCAACAGTGAGTTTGTGTGTGCAAGTATATTTGAGAAAACAAATGACTGTCAATTAATTCATATGCCTTTATTTCAGCTGTGGACTTTTTCAACCAGATCAACATGCTCTATGGCACAATCACTGAATTTTGCACAGAAACCAGCTGCTCTGTTATGTCTGCGGGGCCAAGGTAAAATAAAATCGCTTCTTTTCAATGCTTTAGAATTTTCACTTAAACTTTGTGCTGTGCTGAAAATACTTCTCCTGTTTTGGCGTTTCCAGTTAAAGATGACCAGCTTTTAAAACATTTCTTGTAAATATCTCATTATGCTAAAATATCACAGAATATTGGATTCAGTCTCAACTTGTTTTTCTTTCAAATAGTACGGGTTTTGTATCTCTTTTTGGAACTGATTGATCGTCTTGTTGATATGAGTTTATGCAAGTTTTTGAGTGAACATTGCCAAAATAATCCACAAATAATGCTTTATCATTAAAAAACTGAGGTGCACAAGCTCGGATCAATGAGGCAGTCAATCAATCAGTTCCAAAAAGAAATACAAAACCTGTGCTAATTGAAAGAAAACAAGTTGATAAAAAGATTGAATCCAATATGTGGCGATAATATAGCATAACAAGAAATTACTTAGAATTTTTGTCCAGGAACACCAAAAGTGTTACAAGGCAGGAAAAAAAATGATCCAATTTTAAGGGAAGTTGTTATAATGTCAAAGCCAGCAAGTTTTAGTCCAGTGTGATAATATTCACTAGCATTTTCAGGAAAAAGAATATCCTCTACAGATCAGAACGACCAGAATCCAACATGAGGTTTAAACAAAATATGAAATTTTGAAATTGAATAGGCTGAAAAATATGCTGCCTTTTTCCATAAAGGTATGAATATCACTGGGCAGACGGCACCAACATCAAAAAACCCGTCAAGTGTTCTGCTCCCAAGTACATTGACTACTTGATGACCTGGGTTCAGGATCAGCTGGATGATGAAACTCTCTTCCCGTCTAAGATCGGTTTGTTTGATTCGTTTGTTATTAATCGTTATACAGTGTAAGCTTGTCATACAGGCTCTCTCATTTCTTGAACTTTTTACTCCCTCCAGGTGTTCCTTTCCCAAAGAACTTCATGTCAGTGGCAAAGACTATACTGAAGCGTCTGTTCAGGGTTTATGCTCATATTTACCATCAGCATTTTGACTCGGTCATGCAGCTTCAGGAGGAAGCTCATCTTAACACCTCCTTCAAGCATTTTATCTTCTTTGTACAGGTCAGTGCATTAACACACACGCGCCAGGTCATGAGTGACAATGTCTGAATTGTTTGGTCAATACTCTTCTTGAACTGATTACAATTTTTATGTTTTTTTTTTTAGGAGTTCAATCTCATTGATCGCAGAGAGCTGGCACCCCTGCAGGACCTTATTGAGAAACTAGGCAGCAAGGATAGATAGACACTGATATGAATACCATATTGGTCAGCCTTAATGCATTTTCCAGAAAGCCTTTATTTGTCCTGTCCTCTTTTTGGAGTCTGAATTTGCTTTGTGCACACTGATTGTCTTCGTCGTATCTCAGCTGTGCTTCCTGAAGCTCATAGAAGTCGTCGTCCTGAAAAACTCTTGATTTATGTGTGGATTTTCTCTTTGTTTGTTCTGTTGTCAGTATTACACTGTAGCTCTTTTTTTTTTTTCTTTTTTTTTTTATGTATGTGTGATGGGGATATAAAAACAAACATCAGAGTTTAGTTTTGATGGAAGTAAAAATAAAACCAGCATTTTTTTTAGTCAGTACTTTTATAATGTGTGAAGAAAAAAAAAGTTGTATTGGAGGAAGGGATCAATATTACATTTTTTATTATTGTTTTGTACAAGTTTGAAGACAAATATTATTTTTGATGTTTTCATTTCTATGTGATTGCATACTCAACAGTGAAGATTATTACAAGACTTGTTTTGGTTGGAAGCGAATCTCAAGATTTTATATTTGGACTTAAGCAGTACTTCATGTTGATTTTATTTTTGCTTTTTTATTTTATTTCTACTCATAATAATGACTTTCTACTATGCTCATAATCAGATTTTCGAAAGCATTTCGTCTTGTTAATGTTTAGGTTATAGTCAATGAATGTTAGTAAAAGTTCCCAAATGACATTTTTAAACAAAAGGTTTTATTTTTTGTTTTCATGAATTAGATGCACTATAAGAATTATTGCAGTAAAATATTTTTTGTTTTGTTTTTTATTTCATGTTATTTTTTTAACGATGTTGTGAGGTTGATATTTTTCAAAATGGAAAAAGCGAAAATTTTGAAACTAAAACTTTCCTCACCCGGAAGCACGTTTCTGCTGAGATGCTTGGTGCAAATAAATGGTCAAAAAGGTCTTATACATGTATGAATGATGTAAATATGATTTTTGTGTGATGTCAGGGATGAGTATGAGAACGAGCTGTTTTTTTTACCGCTTTGCCAGCAGCCACACGAGTAGAAGCAATGAAATAAAGAGTCTCGATCGAAGGAAACATTGGTATGTTTTGCTTATTATAGTTTTCTTTTACACATGATTCATGTTTACATTGGTTATATGAGTGTAATGAAATGTGAAAAAAATAAAGTCATGATTCTCGAATAATGTGGCATATGCTCATTAACAGACCGGTTCTCAGGTGTGGTGTTAGTTCAAAGTTTAGTTGGTAAGTTAAGTACACTAGACAAGTCAACACTGAGACAGTGAAGTCAAGTGATATTTCACCCTCGTACATGTAGATCATATAGTGGACAGCTCCAAAAAGTACATAAAATAGTTAAATAGAGCCTGTATGATGTCACATAACAGTCAATTTGATTGTTTTTATACATAAAAATATCAAATGAGAACTTTTTGTAGTTAATTGTAACCAACTGGTTTATTTTTCTGCTATTAATCACAGGTGTATTTCATGATTTCAGTTATGTACAAAAAGCATCCATATAGTTATTGTCTCAATATGCAGTGAAATAAGTCCAAATACCTTTTGGAAGCTTGATTCACACAGTATGTTATGTACACTAATGTGTTTTTTTTTTCCTTTTTTTGTGTAGCAGATAGTGGATGGTGCACAGAAATCATCCAGCAACCTGTTAGAGATGATGTATCATGATCCAAAGCGCTGGTCCTACACTTTCCAGACATTCTCCTGCACATCTGCAGTCCACAGGTGCACGAGCGCTCTGTCTACAGCGACAGGTGATGGATCAAAGTTTTATTGAGAGTGTATAATTCACAGTTGTATATATTGATCAGTAACTTTTTTATCGATAATTTGCAAAAACAACTTCAGTACTTTTTTACTTTAAATCAGATGAAACTTTGTTCCTGTTTTTACGTTGTAAAAATAGGTTTACCCTTATGAAAAGTACACTTTAGCATACTTTAGCAATTAGTTGAGTTTTTTGACCCATTTAAAGTACTACTGACAAGCAGTTGTTGTAAACTAAAATATATTTTGATGTTATTTCTAATGAAAATTGTTGTTTAAATATATTTGTTATTACACATTTGTAATGATTCAATTACAATTCAGTACTAAATTTGTCATTATTTACTCTCCTTCCACTTTTTCCAAACCTGTACTAGTTTCTTTCTTCTGTTTAACAAAAAAAGAATATATATTGAATGAAATTGGTAACCAACCAGTTGACGGCAGCCATTGACTTGCGTAGTATTTTTTATAATTATAATTGTTATCAAGTACTTTACCCTCCCAGATTCACAGACAAGACTTAAGCCTAGTTCCAGACTAAAATGCAAGTCTGAACTGTTTCAACTTAACGACTGATCTTAAGAGAGCCTTTGTTTTGTCGCAAGATGCACACCAGTAATGTTTTTTTCTAAGGCACATTTATAAAAACAATTACTTAAATGTCCTAATTGAACTATGGCCTAAGTCCTGTCTGTGAAACCAGGCCTACATGTTAGTGAACATTATGTTAAGAAACAGTCATGAAAGTGTCTCTCTTTAAAGTACACTTATGTAGCCTTTTATTTCAGTAATTATATATTATCTGTAAGTACAGTGTTTTAAATATACACTTTTAAGATTTGAAGTAAACCGCAAATACAAAACAATTCTGTTCTGATTCAATATGTTCATTTTCATGGTTATATTTCCATTCTGAGTTTATATATCCTTCTCTCTCAGGTACAAACAGGTTGGCATTCCTTTCTTGTTGAGCAGTTTGGTCATCGAATTCAACTGGAGGGCATCATATATCTCCGAGCTTCTCCACAGGTGTGCATTGCTTTCATTAATCGACTTGAATAATTAAATATAAGTTGACGCATTTTAATGTTATGCACTCCAGACCTGCATGGAGAGGTTAGGAAGACGAGGTCGAATGGAGGAACAGGGAATTCAGCTTGACTACCATGAGACACTCCACACAAAACATGAAGACTGGCTCATCAACAAGAGTACAAAGTGAGTGCTCTTACTTGTTAGTGAAAAGCTCAAATCCATCAGGATGTCTTAAAAATCTTGCTTTTGGCCAATACACGTCCTCCAGTTAAAAAGTCCTTCCGCTGTTGCCCTCTCACATCAAAATCCACCCAAATGTTTGTTTAGAACTGTTTTGGACTGTGTCTGAGAAATATTATTTTCCTATGTATATTCAAACAGTTCCACTGCTGATACATGATTTAATAAACTACGAAAAATATTCCGTATTTGTTTATCTATTAATAAATCAGTACTGGATGAATAATGCAAAGTACACGTTTGTATATCATTTATGCTTATGATTTTTTGTTTACAAATCACCAGTGATGATGGCAGCAGCTTGTGCTTGATTTGTGCTCTTCTCTTCCCCATCATAGGGTTCATTTTGAGCACCTGGCAAAGGTGCCGGTGTTGGTTCTGGATGCTGAAGTAGAGTTTGAGAAGGACACTAAGGTTCAAGACGATCTCATAACAAAGGTATGCCTTCCTCAGAACATCTCTGACAGGTTTTTTCTGTGCATTACCTAAACTGCGTGTTTGCATTCGCATATACTAAATGAATTAATGTACAAGCATTCTTTCTATTTCTATATATGTTGACACCACATAAACAACATATTGAGTATATGTTTTCCCCCTGATCCAGGTGAAAGATTTTTTCACCGTATTATAAATGACATCATGGGACCGAAGCACAAGGATAATTTTGTATGGACCATTTCTTGATGACAGTGAACATCCACTAAGGATCTTGGAATGTTTGAACAAGTGGCAGATATAAATGTTCTTTGCAGCAGAAGACCGTCATCTCTAATGCAGGTTTCTGTACATTCACAGTGGAGATGAAGTTGGTCTGAGGTTGGCAGTAGGACACACAAATCCCACCATGACCAATAACTAGCTATATAAACAGGAAGTCATTTTGCTAGTCACTGCAGTGAAGAGTATGTGAAGATTTTTTGCACTGCGATGTATATATACTATGAATATTGTGTTATGATATTTAGTTTAAGACCTAATTTGATAAACAATTACTGTTTTTAATCATTTCAATAAATCTAAATACCTCATTTGTAGTGCAATCCACTCGATTGAAATAAGATAAGACATGAATATGCCTCATCGCCTTAAAAGTTAAACACACTGTAGTTCACTGGTCTTTTATTTAAAGTGATAAACATTGTTCAAATAAACATATATAACATTATTTATTTAAACAATTCCAAATTACACAGTAAAAAAAAAAGTATGGTATTCAACAAAATACTAAATGGGACATTCTAAGTGCAACACACATTTATTGATGAGGTCAGTTTGCAGTTTTAACTTTTTTCTTCTTTGTTTTAGCCATCTGAGGCAGTGGCATTTTGAAGGCAGTCCTATAAACAGAAGAACACTGTGTTAAAGGTTGAGTGAAAAATGTCAGAAACCATGTCATCAGACACATTTCAAAACAAATGTTAAAAAGACTCACTCGCATGTTGTGCAAATTGGACTGAAGTTACAGAATACTGGTGAATGAAGAAAAGATGCAACAGTTAAACCACACATTATAACGATCTCTCTGCTACGTAGGCTCTTTGGATACATTTTAAGGTCACTAAAAAAGCAAAGATCAGACTGTACATTTTAAAACGTTCAAGCTAATAAAAACTATTTCTTAAGGCATGTTTCTTATGTCTGTGACCATATTATCAGTTGAGACTGTTGTAAACATGAGCAGTGCATAATATGAATGTGATTATGCACTATCATATAAATGCAGCCTTGGCCAGCAGAGGGACCTTCTTTAAAAACATTTTTAAAAATGTCACCGACCCCCAAAATTTTGTGGCACACATCTGTGGTGATGCTCACATGCAGTAGACACAAGAGTCTGAAACAAGCCTAAAAATTTAAACGCGTGTCTCCAAGCTGATAATCAATGAAGAGTAGATGGAAACATACTTGACAGGCACACTGAACAGACGTAGCCAATTTCAATCAGATTGCGGTGGCAGAAGCAAGCGGCCCTGTAGTCTACGTGTACCGGAGGAGGCAGTAACAGCTGGGATCTCTGGTCTGCGTCTGGTAAAAATACCCACTGACACACAACCAGCAGTTACAGTCTCAGCAAGAGAACATTTGGAATATAAAACAAAGTAACCTGTTAGGATACAGTTTGGATTGGGATAGTCACAAGTTCAAAATCTCACCAACAAATACTGTGTGAGAGCGATCTTCTGGGGAATTCTGAGATACAAGCCTCCAGTTATGTCACAAGCCTGTTGAAAGACAAAAAAAGAGTGAATTGTATCACACTTAATCAAATCAATTACATAATGAAAATTCAAATGTGCATCATGAATGCTGCAAATAGCCATATTTAATTTTTGACAGGAATGAAAAAAAGTCTGAAGAATAGAAGTACAGTGTGTTCATATTGTTTAACAACATACTGACTGTTCAGCTGACAAAATGTCTTTCTTAAAGTTTTAAAAGTTGCGAGTTGGTTTTAAAATGACATGATCCAGGATCTTTATACATTGTATGCCATTGTAGACTAAGTCTTTCTCTCACAGGCTCATTTTCATCCATGTTACAATCAATATGGCATCTAACCCAAGGTCTTTCGTCAGATACAATCTGATTGGCCATCAGGAAACCACTAATTGTTACCAGGATATCACAACAAGCATTTACGAGAAATAACCAATTAACGCACTAGCAAACAGGTCAACAAATGTTTAAAAAATTGACATGAATTTAGTTTAAAATGGAAACAAGTGCCACTATATACAATGATACTTGTTTCTATTTTAAGGTAAAACACTGCAGGCAAACCATTTGATTTGAAATTCTGGACTATTTTGCTTCCACAACATGCAAAATACACATTTAAAGGGATAGTTCACCCAAAAGTGAAAATTACCCTATGATTTACTCACCTTCAAGCCATCCTAGGTGTATATGTCTTTCAGACAAATACAATTTGAGTTATATTGGAAAACAATATCCTAGCTCTTCCAAGCTTTATAATGGTAGTGAATTGGAGTTGATATTCAATAGTCCAGTAGAAGTCCAATAAAGTGCATCCATCCATCATAAAAAGTGCATCACACAGCTCCGGGGGGTTAATAAAGTCCTCATGAAGTGAATCGATGTGTTTGTATAAGAATAATGTTCTTATTGGACTACTGAATATCAAAACCCATTCACTGCCATTACAAGGCTTGGAAGAGCAGGACATTCTTTAATATACCTCAGATTTGATTCATCTGAAAGAAGAAAATCATATTGACTTAGGATGGCTTGAGGTTGATTAAATCATGGGGTAATTAACATTTTTGGGTGAACTATCCCTTTTAAGTGTTTATTTTATTACACTATTTTCATTTTAATTACAACACATATCTTTAAAATCTTTGGGGTTTTTTCCTCATTTTCAGAAGCACTGACCTCAAACTTTACAATTTTATTCTTATCTATATTCCGCAGGATTTTATCAAGGTGTTTTTTCATATCTTTTGCACCATTTAATTAAACATTTTATTTCTAAAAATATGGCATTTTGTTTCTGACTGTTGACAGTATTTTTTTTTATTTAAGGAGTGATAAATAAAGAGAAATCCAAAATCCCCTCTGGAAAAACCTTTAGTATGTTGCTTTATCCAATGTTCAGGCTTCTGTTCTGGAAACGTATGCAAACTAGTGCATATTTACTTTAATAAGGCCTAATTTGCATTTCAGAAAACTCTTAATCAACTGGTGAAATTATGGTGATATTTATTAGTTAACATTTTCACCCAATTCAGCTGCAGTGTCTTGCCTTCAACAAAATTGCTTCTGAAATAGTCAGTGCTTAAACCTTGTAGAAAGATACATAATCTATTTGTTTTGTGTGTGTGTGTGTTGTCTGAACAATCATTTGCACCATAAAGTTATCACTTTGCTATACATTGATGTATTATTTTTTGTGGTATCATCATCTTCAGCTTTACAACTTTCAACAATCTTCATAAAATATATTATATTTATCCACTGTGATCAAACAAAATACCTGCTGCAGTAGTCCTGAGTCAGCGTCCAACACACAAGCATCAATCAGGATATTCTTTGAGAACAGGGAGAATCGAAGTTAAATAATGGAGGCATTATCCAATATCTAAGAATACAACCTTAGAGTTTGTTTTTTATTCCCACCTTCTTCTGTGCTGCAAAGATCACATTCATGAAGTTCATGTACTGTAATGTAGAATCCTCAGCAGCTTTTATTACCTGAAAAACGGTACTGCAGTTATACACCTAAACATTGCATGTTTTTACTGTTAAACCCAAAAATGTTCTTACCAAAATTCTTGATTTCATGTCCTGTCCAGCTGTAAGTAAAAGCATGAGAGTTCAGCCTAAGAGTTAAAATACTGAGATCTATTTAAAACAAGCTAATGAAAACAGTTAGGAAAGGAGGAGCACCTTACTTTACATAACTGTCACTCTAAACTATGTGCTTAGATTCAATCGCATTGTGAAACAATCCAGCGGAAAATGTGTATACCTTGCACATCCTTTGAGACTCGATGAATATCTGACAGTCAGAAATTAAAGAAAACTGGAGTCTGTAGTTTAAATATATCTAATTCACAAAACACGTTTAGGTTTTAGAGAAAATCTGAGCTGCTGATCTGCATAAACCAAAAAAAAAAAAGAGGTTGAGGATACAGCACAGAGCTTTGGCGAGTGATACGGCCAACAGGCTGTCTGTTTGACTGCCATTGACCTCTGCTGTTAATAAAGAAAATAAAAACATAGTTATTCTCTTGTAATATCATCCATTAAAACAATGCAAAAAAACCTAAGAAACAGTCAAGAACGGTATTAGATATTAGGCTAGATGCATCAAACCAGCCAGCACAAGTAATACATGTGTGAAACCAAGACATTTAGTTTTGTTAAAGGAATAATTCTCCCAAAAATGAAAATTTGGAGATGGACTTTTTCACGCGAGAAAGTAAAATTATGGAATAGGGACTAATTTTCTAACCAAGCAATGACGTGAAGTTAAAAAACGCCTTGATGGATTTGTTTCTTGCAAACACATAGTTTTTCACTTCACATATGTGAACTGATGGACAGGAGTGATTGTTGTGATGTTTTTATCAGCTGTTTGGACTCTCATTCTGACGGCACCCATTCACTACAGAGGATCCAGTGTGATGCAGTGCTACATTTCTCCAAATCATTTTTAGCTGAACTATTCCTTTAACCTGAATAATAATAATTAATTCATTAAATAACTTACTTCTTTCCATGAGATTCCTGATCTCTTCCGCAAAGAGATCATTGGTAACTGACAGAAGTTCATATTTGCCATCGCCACTTGTAGATATTTCATCCCCTGATTTCCACTGCTTACTTGGATATAGAAAGTGGCTTAAAAAGACATTTTTTTATAGTTTTAGAATATGTTTGTTACATTTTTCTGAATATATATATATATATATATATGAACAGTTAACCGTTTACCTATTTTGATACAGGTTTGCAATGACGGCTAGTTTGTTGGTTCTTGACATCACTAAATGGGCATTTGCTAGGACCATCAAAGAGTCCAGGCATGTTGAAAGAGTGAACTTAAAAAATAAAAAAATTAAGGGCAATGAGGAAAAACATGATGGATTATGGATCAAAATGGCATTCTATAAAAATGAAAGTACCTGAGGTTCCCGCTGAGCTTGCAGGCCCCACCAAACAGGGTTGACATCTAACACAATGACCAGAATATTCATTCCGTCGTCTGCAAACATTAGCGAATTTCACATATATCACACATGACATAATGCTTTGCATGTCTGCTTAAAGAGCTTCACTCCATTCAAACACTTTCCCCATATATTAATAAGAAACAAATAACAAGTTAAATGCACAATTGTTTACTTGTTAATACATTTTTTAAACATGGTATATTTGATTTACAAACCAGAGGCCATTATTGCGATTCCTCTGTCTCTAAATCGCTATGTTAAGGTATTTCAGTTAATATTTTCTCCAATATGTTCAAAGTTGTGTTGCTCCGACACATAATGAGTTCTTCTTCTGTGGTTTCACTGAAGGATTTGCGCCACCTTCTGTGCTGGAGCAGGAAATAAATTACTCTTGTAAAATAAATAACCACCCTTATTTCTCAGGTTTTTTTTCATATAATACTAAACATATCGATTTATTTTGAGAATAGTATTACATTCTCACATTAACATAGCTCAGAGAGTAAAAAAGTTAATTCTCCGTGCTGTTTTGCTCTAGTTCTGTAGGTGGCGGTACACATCAAAGATGGTCCATCTGTCATGAAGTAAGAAGAAGAAGAAAGTGCAAGTCCACTTGCTTAGCCGTGATCATTCAAAATAAACGAATAAAACAAACATTATTTTGTTGACAAAGTCGCTCATTTGAACGGAGTTAGTAGGATAAACCTTATTCTGTTGGCAAAGTCCAAATATTTCATCGGGTTCAGTCTCATAAAGTGTCATGAGAGAACATTGCGTCAGCAGCGCGTTGGAAGAGAATATTTGAGACGCATCGAGCAGGTTTAATATGGAAGAAGCAGGTGAGTATTATATAAGAATCATGCCATTTCGCTAGTAGCTGTGGTCTTCTGATCATCTTCTAGATTACCACGAATTTAGTTAATTCCGTTATCTAGAAAAACTGGTAACACTTTACAGTAAGGTGAGGTCTCAGTTAATGCATTAGCTTATATGAACAAACAATGAGCAATATATAATGTATTCGATATTAATAATATGCATATTCTTAGTTAATAGAAATGTAATTGCTAATTGTTTGTTAATCTTAGTTCACACGCTTCACAGTGCATTAACAAATGTTAAGACTTTAGGAATGTGTAAATGTTGAAATTAAGGTCATATTTATAACTTCTATAGAAGAGCTGTTCATTCATTGTTAGCTTGTGTAAACTAATGTAGGTAAATAAATTGAATAACTAATGGTAGCAAGTTAAACCTTACTGTAAAATGTTACAGAAAAAACATTAAAAGACCAGAATGTTATTGAAGTATTTATTATGTTTTGTAATGTGCTTTGCCTTCCCATTCTCACAAGGGGAATTTAATGTTGCAAGCTTAATTTGGCCAAACACTGAAATGTATTAATTGTTTTCCTCTCAGAACTGGTGGAATATTTCCAAGCGCAGATCAGAGAAGACCCGGATGTGGCTTCAGCGGTGGCTGCTATCCGATCACTGCTGGAATTCCTCAAGAGGGATCAAAGTGAGTTTTGTCTTGTTTTCAGGAAGGTGTTCAGGGATATGAGATGCACATGTGACCCGATGCTTGTCCTTCACTAGGTGAGACGATCCTTGGCCTGCGAGAGAACATGACAAAAGCCATACAGAGACTAGAAGAGACGGATTCATCGGTGGCGGTATCATCTGGAGGAGAGCTCTTCCTGCGCTTCATCAGCCTCACCTCGCTGGAACATCCGGTCGGTCCAACATTTCAGCCAGTCTAGTATTGCAGCTGTTTAGTGAATTAAGATCACTTCACATTCCAGGGTTTAGATCTCACTGGCACTGCAGAGGTTCGAAAGAGACAAGCGTATTGAAACGTGAGAGCAATACTGCCTTCAAATGCTTGTCAGAAAATGCTACTCTTTTCTAACGTCACGATTACAAAAGTGCTGTTATTTTTATTGTAGTATATCAATTTAAACTAATTTTAAAATGAGAAAAGACTTTCTGAAATAAAATGTTATTATAATTTTTTTTCAGTTAATTGTATTTCTGTTAACGTTTATTTTGACTAACCACATTTTTTTATGGTTTTAGTCAATTATAATAATCCTGGTGTCACATTTAAGTGCATTGCTGTTCAAGAGAATCGAAAACATGGAAGATAATAATGACATATTATCATTTAATATCCATTGTTTTAATGCTCTTAAATCACTGTAGTTATTTCTGTTTTATTTTAAGATGTTACTATGCACAGTTTGGCACTTCTGTTTTTCTTCTATCATGGCGTGATCAACCTTGTTATGGTTATGTGATGGTTGCTGTTTCTTCCTTTCTCACAGGATCTCTCACAATGTAAGAATGTGATGATAGAGCGAGGTGAACTCTTCCTGAAGAAAATATCCCTGTCTAGGGGCAAAGTGGGTAAACTGTGCCACACCTTTATCAAAGATGGAGCTGTAAGTATAGTAGTAGAGGAATTAGGGCATGTATTTTTGTCATTCTTTTGGTGACGTTCCGCTCATTTCTAACTTCCATCTGCAGAAAATCCTGACACACTCATCGTCCCGAGTGGTTTTAAAGGTTCTGGAAAACGCAGCAGCTGATAACAAACGCTTCACTGTATATGTCACTGAATCGCAGCCGGATTCAGCAGGGTGAGTCTTTACAACACTGCTAGAGTTTCTCTTGCTGTCTACTATTCTACCCTACAAAGATAACATGCAGTAATACTAGGCCTAAGCACAATGGCTTCAGTTTTTTTTTTTAAACTGAGTTTAAAATTAATCAGTTTGTGTAATTCATACTGTAAATACTATGCAGTGTTTTTTTTTACATTTGATTATTCAATTTCTGTAGTATATCTTAGGACGTTAAATAAACCTCGGATACTGTATCTAAAAAACGTTTGCCCTATTGTTTATTTATTTTTATTTACCAGTTATATATTTGCAGAAGTATTTATTTCTGTATGAAGGAATTCTATGCATGTACTAAGTAGTTTTTCTGTTTGTGTCAGGGCTGCCTTGCTTTATTACTGATGAACGCTAGTCGTGTGCATCATGTAATGACTGGAGTCAGCTTAAATGGCATTTGTTTTATAATAATGGGTTGACCCAAATGGGAAGAGAAAACAATAAATTTGAAGGTTTACATTTAATTCAGTGACATGTTTTTTAAACTATTATTAAACTGTTTTTATTAAACGGTCTGCTAGGAAAAATAACACAAAACAGTAGCCTAGAATCAAATTTATGCATAACTTGCATAAATCATAAATTTGATTCAAAATCTAGACTCAATATGTTGTCTAAGCTTGATTTGAAAATATGTGTGCATTTGTATATTGTTTACATAGTATTTTTTTTTATGTTAGTCTTTTCTGAATGTTTTTTCCCCCTTTTGCTCCTTAGTAAACTTATGGCTCAAAAATTACGCAACCTCAATATACCCGTCACAGTGGTGCTTGACGCAGCAGTCGGGTACGTTTCTACTTTTTAAATAGTTTTTATGCCAAAATAGTAATGCTTTAATTCTTGTACTACTCAAATCAGCATTCAAATTCAATAATTGGTCATTCCAAAAACTATTCATCAGAAATATCAGCAATATAAACATGTCTGTTCTCTTGATGGACCGTTTTAAGGTGAGCTTCAGCAACAAACTTTGGTTATCGTGTTGTGGCTATAAAATTTAAATTATTGAAGTTTTTGGTTGCATATAAACATTGCTGCTTATTTTGTGTGATTTCTCCAGGTACATAATGGAGAAAGTTGACCTGGTAATTGTCGGTGCTGAGGGCGTTGTGGAAAGTGGAGGTGTTATAAACAAGGTCTGAAACATACGTACTTTTGCTTAGTGTCTTGTTTAAAAAAAAAAAAAAATGCATTTAGCTGTTATGTTATTATTATTGTTGCATTCATTTAATAGATTGGTCAAATTATTTCATTTATATTGTAGATTGGTACATATCAGATGGCTGTGTGCTCCAAGTCGCACAACAAACCATTTTATGTGGTGGCAGAAAGTTTTAAGTTTGTGCGACTCTACCCTCTTAACCAGCTAGACGTACCTGACCGATTCAAGGTAAGCTAACTGAAGCGCTTGTTCAGTTGCACATATTAAACATAATGGATGCATAACATCACTATTGTTTCTTGTCTTTCAGTATAAAGCAGATATCTTGAAAACAGTGAAAGATCTGAACCAAGAGCACCCCTTGATTGACTACACCCCTCCATCCCTCATCACATTACTCTTTACGGACCTCGGTGTGCTGACGCCCTCTGCTGTCAGTGATGAGCTCATCAAACTTTACTTATGATGATGATGATGACTGCTCTTCATAAAGCATTTGTATCATTGACACCAATCTGTATATGACCACAAATGCACCATTAACTGAGAGACCTTGTATTGGGAAAGTATGTCACAATCCTGAGGTTAAAATTAAATTATCTATTAAAAAATAATGGAATGGACAGTTGATTATTTTCATTTATCTGTCTTTACACAGAAAACTATTTAAAGAATTGCACTTATTTACATATCAGTGATGGATACTGATTATTTAGAAACTTGTAATTACTAATAGTTATATGTAAATAATAGAGATTATAAACAGATTAGGTTCAGATTCAGAAGTATTCAGTGCATTTATGCACTTTTGATGAGGCTTCATTGTGCATAACAATGGATGATATTGTGAACAGCACATATAAAGAATTATTAAAGGAATTATTAGGATTAAGGAAAATTAAAATTTTTTAAGGATAATTGTTTAACTTCTGCTTAAAGTAAATAATATACAACTAGTTAATTTAGCTTGCTGCGTATTTATTAATTCTTATAACTATTTTGCAACAAATGCGTGTTATGGCAAGTTAAAGCTAGTTTATGCAATGTTTTTTCATTGACACTTCTGTTATACTGGTTAAAAGTGTCAAAGTGCAATCAATACTTTGCACAATGCTGCGCCATGCTATAAGTGCAGAACAAAAAGTGGTCCTGTGAGCCCAGCCCTACAGCACCTGGGGTGAGGACCCTAAAGTAACATGGGCCAGTAAGGGCCTGAGTAACCCAGGCCAGGGTCTTCAGACAAATTGCCCTGATCATCAGTAGGGTCACGAGATGGTTAGGCAGACAAAATCCATGCCTGACAGGCGTCCAGGTTGTAAAATCTAGCAAAGGTAGATGGTGAAGACCAGCCAGCTGTGGCACAGATGTGTCCAATGGAGACTCCACTGGACCAAGCCCAGGAAGGAAGTCATTCCCTCGGAGGCCTAACTCCAATAGGGCACTATAAGCCCACTGAGGCATAAGGCAGTGCTATGGTATACACTATCCAGCGGAATAATCTCTGCTTTGTAACTGGCAGCCCTTTAGAGCAGCCTCTAATGGCGCTTTTCCACTGCATGGTACGGCCGAGGTTCCAAGCAAATCGTACCATTACCAAAACGTGATGTGTAAACTCTGCTGAACACGGTTTGGCTGGAGAAAATCATCACTGCCTGCGTCATTTGAACTTCTGGCACGAGACACAGGCTTCACAGATCTGCTAGATTTAAATCCTGGTGATTTGGGCCGCTATAACAGTGATATTGTGCATGGGTGTGTGCAAAGTAGGTGGGATGGGGCAAGCATTTACAGTGAGAACAGCGCCTCCAGCACCCACAGCTGAACAGGGGATTGGAAGGCAAGCACGGGCCTTCTTGGATGGAGCTCTGGCCACGGCTGAGGCTGAGTGGGTGATGGAGTAAGCTTTGCAGGCTTTGAGTCAGTGGAGCCTTCGGAGCTGGACCATTTGGGCAGCTTGCAACAACTGCGCTGCAGTGAACCGCTCCGTGAAAATACTCCACAGTGGGGCCAAAGAGGCCGATGGGGGAGACTGGGGAGTCGAGAAAGGCGACCTTGTCAGCACGAGGTTTAAATTGAACATGCTATGGAGCAGAATCCACATCTCCCAGTCCTGGATACATGCATACTCACGCTACCACACATACACGTTTATGTACCCAAACTATTTTGAGTATTACAGGCTTTCTTTTTCACAGAGATGAACTTTATCATCAGATCAGTGAGACCTATGAGAATAAATAGTTTTATTACCTTAGAAAGTCTATTACATTACAAGACACTGAAAGTCCCTAGAGACACAGCTGGCACTTTTTTAAAAGTTATATATATGGGCTTTTGCCTTTTTTTGATAGGACAGTAGAGAACACTGAGCAGACAGCAAAGCATTGGGTGAAGAGAGGGGGATGGGATCAGCAAAGGACCTCGAGACAGGAACTGAACACAAGTCACTGCAGGCACAGTTGTGCTATATGTCGGCACACTAACCACGAGGCTATCGGCGCCAACCAGACCTGGCATTCTTAAACATCATTTTAAAATGCATTCGCACTGTGAAACATTTCAGGGTGTTGAAGAAAAAGCACAATATCATAAAATGTTTGATTAGAGCAGTGGTTTTCAAACCTGTCCTGCAAGCACCCCTGCCTTGCACATTTTGTATGTCTCCCTTGTCAGACACCCAATTCAGGTCTTGCAGTCTATACTAACAAGATGATGAGTTGAATCTGGGGGCTGTTCCATAAACCAAGATTAGAGTATAAGCCAGGCTTATTTCGGTTAGTCAGGCTTATTTTTGGTAGATTCGGTTTCATAAATCAAACTTAAAAAAGTTCAAACTCAGTTACCCCGGCAACTTATGCTGGCAAACTAACCTGGTCCGGAGCAGGCTAACTGTCAGGCTAAGCTGAGCTCCTCTAACTCTGACCAATAGGAACGCATCCATATTACCACTGACTCTCTCACATACAGTCAGTTTAATTTATTATCGGTCCAAAAATAAAAGTACAGAAAATACGCCTTAAATAATCAAATAAATAAAAAATAGGCCACATCCAACTGTATTTAATGTATTGTGCCCAAAATGTAGGCGAATGACATTTTAACATAGTTGCTACTCGTGCATGCAGTTGATCAGAAGTTTCTAGCCATGCAGCCTTTCTCTCTGAATTTATGACAGCTGTACCTTTTATGGTTATTAGAACATTAAAACATTACAATCTAAAATGTCTCTTTAAAGCATTAAAGCATAAAAACACAATCAAAAGTTAAAATCACTGAATTAAAAATGTAAATTTATAATAGAAATCAGAGTACATTTTAAGAGGAACACACATTTAACTCATTTGAGCTAGTGATTAACAGTTGCTGCTATCATAAAAATACACTTATATGTAGTAAAATTCTATGTGTCATTTAATGTCCAACAACAAATATTTTAGCAGAATGTATATTTTATTCAGAATTCTTGCGCTAGTATTCTATTCTGCTCTGTCTGTGTAGCGCGCATGCGCGCCGCAGCGCTCGTTCTCCCGCATAAGCCCCGCCCACTCCTGACAGCTAAATGGATATATTTGCATGGCTTTCTGACATTTACAGATGTAAAAAATATACCTGTGACGTATCAGTTATGCACTGAGGAAAACACAATGTTTCAAATGCGTTAAACAGCACAAATATTCGCTGTTTGCTATGGTGGATCGATTTGATCCATGATCGACATTAAGGGCTGCTTCAGAATAAGCGTGTACGTCACATTATCCTGACTCACTGAACCTGGATAGCATTAGTCAGATTGCGTGAACTTGAATTGTCGTTTATGGAACCGCTTTAGTCCCGATTGATTTGTTAGGTTATTTCAAGTCAGATTTTGGACTTTAATCCCCGCTTTTCTTAGCGTCTTTTATGGAACAGGCCCCAGGTGTGTCTAATAAGGGAGACATACAAAATGTGCAGGGCAGAAACCACTGGATTAGAGCAACTAAGAAAAACCCTCAATTTACTGCCGAAGACTTGCAAGATGACCCGATGAAAGGAGGAAAAAACATTTCAAAGCAGAGTGTAAGAGGAGCACTAAACAAACATGTCAAACTACTTTGCTGGACTCCACTCTTGACCAGGAAGAACATAAATGGCTTGAATGACCTGTGCAGCATGTTTATGGAGTAATGAGAATATGTAGAATATGTATCACATCAATATGTAGGCCTAGTCATTATTGCACACTGTTTATATGTATGTATGTACACTGTTTATTATATGTTAAAAAAGACAAGACTATGGTCATTTAAATTTCTCAGGCACTACAAAAAATATAGCAATAAAATTCATTTAGAAGACTTTTATCAATAGTATCAACCTGCAGTCACAAATTATAATAAGCTTTACAGTAACTAATATTACATTACAAAAATTACTAATTCACCGAACAATGTCAACAATAAACTTACACTCAATTAAAACATAGCAAATTAACAAAATATTCTCCATTAGCAGAGTGGACTTGCAGTTACACTTAATAAATCTAAAAAAGCATACCACACAGCTCAACTACTATCAGTTCAAATAAAGAAGTGTGTCAAGTGTACTACAGCTGTGGCATTTCAGAAGCTCTCTTTAACAGTTTGCCAACAGATGGACATAAGAGAGCCACATCTTCCAAAGCGTCTTTGGAGAGTATGGCAATATCCACATAGTTTGCAGCTATGGCAGTGTCACGGTGTTTATGTTCCCATAAAAAGTGATCACCAAAAGCTGCTCCAGTAGAGAGGCGCTGGAAGACGTTTTTACCTCTTGTGTCCAGGCACAGATTAACCTTGCCAATTAATATCAAGTACATTCCAGTGGCAATGTCTCCCTTTTTGTAAATAAATTCTCCTTAAAAAAACAACAACAATATTACATCAAAATGTAAGAACAGTTCTTCAGTAAAGCTGGCTGTAGGCTTGGGACTGATCAAAGATTTAACAAATGCTCACCAACAGGGAAACACTGGAAGAGAATTCTTGTGGAAAGCTCCCTCATTACAGGTTCTCTTAGGTGGGAGAATAAATGATGCTTCTTTAAATACTGCATGCAGATTCTAAATAAAACACAAAATAGTAACAATGAGTGCAATAATAACACCACACGAGTACATGACATGTCCTTTGGACTACTGACTAGGAACATCTGTCTATTACCAGATAGGACAGATAGGTTTCACCTTATAACCTTGAACCTGAGTTTTAAAGGGGTGGTTGACTTTTTTTTATTCTAGGCTTGATTGTGTTTATGGGGTGCAGTCTAACATGTGTTAATGCATTGCTTACTTTAAAAAAAAGGCATTATTTTTCACATAATTTACCTTTATTCTACACTGCTCTGTCCCTTCTCCTAAATGCACTGATGATTTCCTGTTTTCATGAACTCCCTCCCTCAGAAATATGTAATGGGCTCAGATTGGTTAGCTGGTCCAGTGTGTTGTGATTCGCTAAACTGCCTATAGTGCGCGTTCAGAAATGTCACACCCCTCACCTCAGTGGCATGCATACAACTCTTGTTGTATTGTAAACAATGACGTTGTCAATATTGCTTATCAATTTGAGCCCGAATGAGACCCAAAGAATATTAATGAAGAGGATCGCACAGAACCTGTGCAAGCACACAGCTCTTAATGGTATGTTTTTTTATTTGCTGTTGTTGTCCCATTCTTTTATTTGTTGTTATTTGTAAATGCTACTGCTTATGTTATGCAGCGTTTACGCCATTTCGTAATTACCGTAATTCCGAGATGACAGCATGTGATGTTCAACTCTGTGCTGTTCACGTCCTCTGACTGGGGATTCTCCGTTTTTATAGCGACAGTCAACAAAAATTAACACTCGTGAAAGAATGTTGAGAACAACAACAAAATAATAACAGTATGAACATTTACATAATATTTTTTTTATTATAGTACATTATAGCATCTATATATATGCATCAATTTTCCTCTTTTTTTAGAGCAGTAATAGCTTTCTTTGAAAGCGCCGGCATTTTTCCTGGTTCCGCGTGAGGTGCAGCGGTCACGTGGTACAAGCAAGTTCACGAGTTGAAATTACGAGTTCTACGAGGACGTGAACGCTTTTTACAAGTTGGTATCTTATAATTACGGTAATTACGATATGGCGTGAACATACCTTTAGCTTTTAATATATGATTTTATCCTGATTAAAGCTGTAATAAAGCACAGCAACCACGTGCGCATCCATGTTTAACGTTTCTCATAGCTATGTGACAATTATCTGTTTTTTCATGCATCCCTAGTTTTGATGGCATGGCAACAACTCTTCCTCTTCACTAAAGCAGTGCAATATGGCCTCGCCCCCTTTGTTGCATGTTCCCGGGGGCAGGGTTTATCAGGGTTTGTGACGACACAAAGTAACTCGTTGTAGTCCCTACAAGCCGTATTTGTAGGCATTAAACTGTCATAATGTTAAAAGACGATATCTCCGTTTACACTGAACTTTCAGCTTCATAACTTTTTAGATATTGTTTATGCTCAAACAGCAACATTACACACTAACGTTAAAAAAGTGAAATCGCAATCAACCACCCCTTTAAGGAAAATTCCAGGTTATTTTATAGGGAAGCACCAATATGCTTCAGTGCTAAAGCTCTTTCTTCTCCCTACCTTCAAAATCCAATCCAAACATATTTGTTTACACAGTGTTGTTGACATTTTCTGTCTATGTCTCTTTTGTTGAATTTTATTCCTTCTGCCTGCCTTCCTTGTTTCATTACCTTCTTGGTTTGCTTTTTCATGTTGTTGTACATTGTGTTTGCCAATTTGGAGACTCGATAATTATTTTTGCTACAGACAATAACCAAATTCAAAAACATTTTAATGAAACTTTTTATCTCCTTTCTGCTGTTGACTGCCACAGACAATAGTTTTGATTTATCCAAATGTCTATAAAAATATTCTGGCCAAAAAAACTAGGTAAGCTTGTTTACCTTGACACAATGTCCATTTTCAGACAGCGGGGGACACCTTTGAACAAAACCTCAGCACATGTCCCTTTAGTGCGATTCCACTGATAACTGTAGAACTGCGTCACTCGATTTTGTAATGTAGATGGGATTCTCTCATGCATCAGATGTGCCTGAACAGTCTGGAAGAGATGAAAAGGTTATTGAGAAATACATCATTACAATAAATCAAACACTCTACAAAGTCATACACGCGTTAAATACAGTAACACTGTTCTCATAGATGCAGTGTTTACAATAACCTGCAATTTTTCCTCAAAGGCTTCCTGCAGTGTCATCTTGTTGGTTTGTGTAGCGACGAGAAGTCCCATTTTATAAATCACTTGAACTTTAGATAGAATCATTATCATGACACATGCAATCATTTCTACAAGGTTTGATGCAGTTATATCACCATAACCTGTTGTTGTATAAATCTGTAATATCCAGTAGGTGGCGTATCTATACATTTCAGTGAAGTCATAGACCTCTGTAAAGGAAAAAAAAAAATTGTGCAGGCATATTATTATTTTGATTGTAAAATATAGGTTAGAAAACAATTAAACACAATTCACTACAACCGAGTCAGTTTGCAGCTTAAGCAATGAGTTATGAAAGACAGTGTTAAAATGTTGAATATACTGTGGCGAGTTGCCAGCAACTCATCATGTGTTGAGCACACTCAAACCAGCTGAGGAGCAATCACCAAGCCCAGCTGATGCCAATTAGTCAATCTCTTAGACAAGGATTTAATCCTCAGTGGAAACAGAAGAGGGAGAAATTCTTTTCTGGACTTAATTGGCTTTTCTTTTCTTTGCCAGAGAGTGACTGAAAGCTATAGATCATCCACAGGTAGATTACTGCATATACTGATTCCTGCCTTCCCAGAAGACTCTTACCCACTCTCACCTGGACCACAAACACAATCTCACTGGGAATATCCAAAAACAGTAAGGAGATATTTGAATTATTTATTAATAAACCAGTGTTTTCTGAGTCAGTGTCACAAAGATGAAGTTGATGATCCTGACTTGCCATCTCCTGATTGGACATGCCTTTAGAGAGAAATGCATCTTTACAGATTACATAATGAAAGAGTTTTTGAATTTGATTTGAATAATTTTATTTTAAAGTAGTAATTTAAAGGCCACCTATTATGCAAAATTCACGTTTACATGTTGTTTAAACAAATGTGTGTTGGCAGTATGTGTACACAACCACCCTATAATTATAAAAAATCCATTCGCTCCTTTTTAAAAAAAAATCCCCATAAATCATAAGCAGTGTCTCGGAGTTTACCGATCACAGAAACCGTAAAATATGATATCACATTTTACAAGCCCATGACTGTTGACGGACACTGCCGAATTAGCAAAGACAATGCCCTGAGTGAGCTGCACACAATCCGGCATGTTTATCTTCATGCTAGAGCATTAAAGGGGTCGTATGATGCAATTTCAAGTTTTCCTTTTTATTTGGAGTGTTATATGCTGTTTGTGTATAGATAAGATCCCTGAAGTTGCAAAGACTAAAGTCTCAAAGCCAAAGAGATATTCTTTATAAAAGTTAAGACTCGACCACTGACTCACGGCCTGTAAGTACGTTTTCTTATTTAAAGAATTTGCCACAAATGCAGACATAATGTTTACGCGACGCGTAAAAAGACAGTATAAGTCATTATAATCACGGATTATGTCCCCACTGGATGCAACAAAAGCCTTGTTTATAATGGGTTTTATTGTTTTTGTGTCGTCATGCCGGGACATGGCATCACAACATGGTAAGGGGCATAACATTTTCGTCTCACACTTGAGGTATTAGGCCAATCACAATGCACTGGATAGCTGGCCAATCAGAGCACGCCTCGCTTCTCATAAAGAAAGGCGGGACATAGAGGAGCAACAATAAATGTACAGTATGTGGAAAATAATAATAGTTTTAGTTTTTTATATATAATAAGTTTTTTTAACCTTAAACCGCATAAAATCATTGCATTACACCAAATATGGCACCGCTCTGCTGAGATGTTGCTTTAACTTACTTTTTTTACTTACTTTTACTTTCTCTTTTTACACATTTCACATCGGCACTGATCACCTATAACATAGAAACACTTTTGGACATTGGAAACCGCTACACCAACCTGTTCCAGGACACTTTAGCCACGAATCCAGCATGGCCTCTGGAGATTCTTCGGAACACAGAGATAAACAATAACCCCCCGAGGCGAAGGATCAAGAAACACCGTGGGAAACGAGCTGGGATTCGAGATAGACTCAGGAAAAGGGCTCACAGTCCTCCTCTTCCGAGCATTCTGCTCGCAAATGTCTAATCCTTGGAGAATAAGATGGACGATCTTAGAACCAGGATTAGTTTCCAACGGGACATTAGGGACTGCAACATCCTTTGTTTGTCCGAAACGTGGCTTTCGTCCTTGGTCCCGGACACTGCTGTTATGCCGAGTGATAACTTCTCTGTTTTTCGGACAGACAGAACAGCAGAGGTCGGTAAATCCAGGGGTGGAGGAGTATGTTCAGGATCCTCTGGTGCAGAGAGTAGTAGCTGGTCCTCCCACTCAGAGGCTATGCTGCAGGCGGCTCTTGATGACGTTGACTGGGACATGTTCACAGATGTAGCATTAAGTTTTGTAAACACGCTAACCGAGCAAGCTACAGAAACAATAACTATAAGGACATTCTCCAATCAGAAACCGTGGGTGGACAGAACAATCCGTGCTGCGGTTAACGCACGCACTGCCGCTTACAATGAGGCTCTTCTGACCGGGAATATGAGCGAGTACAAAGCATCGTGCTATGCTCTCCGACGCGCAGTAAGAGCCGCCAAACACAGATACAGAGAGAGAATTGAGTCTCATTTCCAGCTCAATGACTCTCGACAGATGTGGCAGGGACTGAGGACCATCTGTGCCTTCGGAAACAAATCCTCCGCAGAGGTGAGAGCAGATCCGTTGCTGGCCGACGAGTTAAACATATTCTATGGCCGCTTCGATTGCAACGGCAGCGGCGCGTCTCTGCCGTCCAGCGCATCAGGAAGCAGCAGTCAGAGCAGCGATGATCCTGTAATCACCGTGTCGGAGGATGAGGTTCGGAGGGCGCTAAAGAAAGTGAACGTCAGGAAAGCAGCCAGACCTGATGGGATAACCGGCCGTGTTCTGAGGTCCTGCGCTGATCAGCTGGCTGGTTTGTTCACTTCCATCTTTAATGAGTCCCTTGCTACCTCCGTGGTTCCCACCTCATTCAAAAAATCCGTCATTATCCCTGTGCCAAAGAACAATAAACCCTCTTGCCTGAATGACTATCGCCCAGTTGCCCTCACATCTATAGTCATGAAGGTTTTTGAAAGACTTGTAAAGAGCCACATTTGCTCCTCCATACCCGATACTTTGGACCCCCTTTAGTTTGCCTACCGCCCAAACAGATCTACGGACGATGCCATCTTTCACGTCCTCCACTCTTCCCTCACACACTTAGACAGCAACAATGGGAATTATGTAAGGCTGCTATTCATTGACTATAGCTCAGCTTTCAACACTATAGTCCCCATCAAGCTGGCCTCTAAACTCACAGACCTCGGCCTAAACTCCTCACTCTGTGACTGGATTCAAGACTTCCTCACCAGCAGACCTCAAGTGGTGAAAGCTGGCCAGTTCACCTCAAACTCCATCACCCTGAACGTAGGAGCCCCACAGGGCTGTGTCCTGAGTCCCATGCTCTACTCTCTCTACACGCATGACTGCGTGTCCTCTCATAGCTCCAAATCTATTGTAAAATTCGCTGATGATACTGTGGTTCTGGGCCTCATCTCCAACAATGATGAGACCGCATACTTGGATGAGGTAGAGAGACTCACATCATGGTGCCAGGACAACTGTCTCTCTCTGAATGTGAGCAAAACTAAAGAGCTGATCATGGACTTTAGGAAGAGACAGCAGCAGCCCTACACTCCTCTTATGATCAGTGGGACCTCTGTGGAGAGGGTGAGTAGCTTCAAGTACCTCAGTGTAAACATCTCCGAGCACCTGACTTGGACTACACACATCCAAACACTGGTTAAGAAAGCCAGGCAAAGACTGTACCATCTGCGACAGCTGAGGAAATTCAGGGTCTCACCAGCAATCCTGAAAATGTTCTATTCAGGGACCATAGAAAGTGTATTGACTATGTATTGAAGTGCATCTCAGTGTGGTATGGAAACAGCTCCAATCAGGACTGCAAAGCACTACAGAGAGTTGTGCGCTTAGCTGAGCGCATCTCAGGGTCTGCTCTTCCCTCTCTGCAGGACATCTACCTCAAACACTGCAAAAATAGAGCTGTCAAAATCATCAAGGACTCTAATCACCCTGGTAACCGTCTATTCACTTTGCTTCCATCTGGTAAGCGCTTCCGTAGCCTGATGGCAAAAACTGAGAGACTTAGGAGGAGCTTCTTCCCCCAGGCCATCGGGCTCCTAAACTCTAACTCTGTGTCATAACATCACTTGACTCCATGTAAATGTCACTATATCAATAAGCTATTCATAATTTTTCTCTACCTCATATTGCTGCTATTTAAATACCCTGTACAACTTTTTTGTACATTCCTCTTTATTACTATTTTAAGTCAACTTATTTTTCTTAATATTTGTATTCCATATAATTGCAGAGTCCTTGGAGCGGACCTGACTTACATTTCACTGCTGGCTATACTCTGTATAATTGTGTATGTGACAAATAAAAATCTTGAATCTTGAATAGACATGCCATTTGCCCAGGCCCAGGATGACGCGAGTCTGCGGGTTGAGTGGGCCCGAACCCCTGTCGGACATTCCGCGCCCTTAGAGCTGTAAGCCAAAGCAATTGCGTCGACGATCCAGTGTGACAGCCTTTGCTTGGACACAGGCAGTCCTTTTGTGCGTCCACCAAACATGCGTAAGTGCGCACCGCACATACAGGGCACAGCAGGAGTGTATTAAGTGGCTCCGTCCCGGTCGGCATTTCGGGGCGGAAAGCAAATAGTGTTATGACCTGCGCTTTAAATGGAGTCGAAAGCACTTCAGGCACATAACCTTTTCTAGGCTTCAAGGTGAGTCTGCAATCACCTGGCCCAAATTCAATACACGAGTGGGCAATCGAAAGCACCTGCAGGTCTCCAACTCGCTTAAGAAAGGCCAGCGCGAGCAGGAGCACTGTCTTGAGAGAGAGCGCACGCAAGCTCGCTGATTGTATATTAAGCACAAGCGCCAAGTTCCAAGTGGGTAGAGTAGAAGGGCGAGGAGGGTTCAGCCTTTTTGCTCCTTTCCAAAAACTTATGATCAGGTCATTTCTGCCGATCGGGCGGTTTTCGACGAACGCGAAAGGCTACTATAGTGGCCACACACTTTCAATGTGGATGGCATGCGACCACTATCAAATCGCTCTTGGAGGAAGGCAAAAATTATTGGTATTGGGCAGTTGATTGGGTCTTCGCCCCGCGATACGCACCAACTTGAGAAAATTTTCCATTTATGTGCGTAAAGACGCCTCGTGGAAGGAGCCCTAGCCTCAGAGATAGTGTTCAACATGCGCTGAGGAAGTGCATCTGTTACTGGCAAGCTCCATCGAGCGGCCAGACATGAAGGCTCCATGACTCCGGATTTGGGTGCCATATCGTTCCTTGTGCTTGAGAGAGGAGGTCTCTCTTCAGTGGGATAGTCCACGGGGGGCCTACCAGCATCTCCACCAGTTCTGGGAACCACGGCTGATTGGGCCATTTCGGTGCCACTAACAGAACAGATTCCTTTTCCTCTCTGATTTTGCAAAGCACGCGAGGCAGAAGTTTCACTGGAGGAAAGGCATACTTGCGTACTTTCGGCCAGCTGTGAGCTAGTGCATCCACTCCCAGGGGAGAGTGTGTCAGAGAATAAAACAGCGGGCAGTGAGTGTTCTCCGCTGATGCGAAGAGGTCCACCTCCGCCCTGCCGAATATACTCCATATCATTTTGACTGTCAGAGGGTGTAATCTCCACTCCCCGTGGATTACCTCGCCCCTCGACAGTAAATCCGCGCCGTAGTTCAGGTGTCCAGGGACATGTACTGCCCAGATGGAGAGGAGGTGTCGATCTGCCCACAGAAGGAGGTCTCTTGCCAGCCGCAGCAGTGGCCGCGAGTTCACACCGCCTTGGTGATTTATAAACGCTACCACTGTCATGCTGTCCGTCCTGATGAGAACGTGACTTTGAAGAATGTCTGGGAGAAAGCACTCGAGCACTAGGTGTACAGCACAGACCTCCAGACAGTTTATGTGCCATGACTTCTCCGTTTCTGACCACATCCCGAAGGCTGGTCTGCCATCTCATACGGCTCCCCAGCACGTGCTCGATGCATCTGTTGTAACATTCTTTCTCCTGATCACTTGGCCAATATGAACACCCTGGCGATACAGAGTCATATTGCGCCAAGGCGTCAGCGTATGCAAACAGTCGCGCGTCACTTTGATGCGCAAGGTGCCCGTGCACCATGCGTTCTATGGCACCCGGCTCTTTAGCCAGAGCTCAAGCGGTCGCATATGTAGGAGCCCTAGATTGCACACTGTCGAGGCAGCAGCCATCTGGCCGACCGTCCTCTGAAAGCATTTTAGCGGGAAAGAACGACCTAATTTGAAGATTGCGAGAGAGCTGATCAGCTTTTGTGAGCGCTCCTCCCACAGACACACTCACATATTGATCGAGGTCAGTTCCCCCCCCTAAAAGGAGATGTTCTGGCTCGGTACCAGCATGCTCTTTTGCATATTTACAGTCAGCCCTAAGCTCTGAATATGAGCGAGGAGTCTGAGTTTGTCACTGAGCAGCGTGCTCTCTGATTGGGCTAAGACTAGCCAGTCGTCGAGATAGCTCAGGATGTGCATTCTGCTCTGCTTCAGAGGAGAGAGAGCAGCGTCCATGCATTTCGTAAACGTGCGAGGGGCCAGACATAAGCCAAAGGGCAGGACCGTGAATTGGTACGCTATCCCCTCGAATGCAAATCTCAGGAAGCGCCTGTGGCAGGGGGCTACCTGAATGTGAAAATAAGCATCCTTTAAATCCATGGAGATAAACCAATCTCCCGTTCTGATATGTGAGAGGATTTGTCTCAGCGTAATCATTTTGAATGAGCGCTTTGAAAGTGCGCGATTCAGCGGTCTCAGGTCCAAGATTGGCCGGAGTCTGCCATCTTTCTTTGGCACCAGAAAATAACGACTGTAGAAGCCACTCTCGCGGTCTGTGAGGGGTACTGCCTCTACAGCATGCTTTGCGAGAAGATTGTGTATTTCCTCTTGCAGAACTGAGGCATTTCGCTCCCGTACAGTGGACATTAACACACCGTTGAAACAGGGCGGTCTGAAGAACTGAAGCGTGTAGCCGTTCTTTATTGATTTCACAACCCACTCTGATACTCCTGGCAGTGCCTGCCACGCTTCTGTGAACTTTGACAGCGGGCGAGGCGGACTGCACACCGTGAGGGATAACTCGCCGTTGGGGGGCGGGGAGTTTAATACCACACGAGTGTGAGAGTGAGTGATGGGGGAGAGGGGAGTGAGAGGAGGAAATTGCCCTGATATTGAGGTGAGTTTTGTATGTTTTTTGACTTTATTGCACTGCATAGTGGAACAGTCAAAACACAAACATGACAATTGCTCTCGCCACCCGCAACAGGCAGGGGGGCGTGGTGAGCACACACAGCGGAGTGAGCGGACTTCTTCAGTGGCTCGTCTTCGGCGCTGGGTGCAGCTTTCCTCCTCCGAGAGACAGCATCAGGAATGCGGCTTTCTGTCTGGCCCTTCGAACCCTGATGGCGCTTCGGCCACGGTTGTCTTGACCTCACCGCCGGCTCCTGTTCGCACGGAACAGCAGCAGAAGAGGCGTGTGGTCTTCACATGCGCTGCGCTGAGGAGGAGCGGGAACGCCCAGGAGGTTTCGCGCCGGCATGCTTTGGCAGGAAGTGGCTAATGGCTTTCGACTGCTTCTGCGCTTCAACGAAGCGCTCCGTGAACGTCTCCAACGCCACTCCGAAGAGACCTGAGGGATTCACGGGAGCGTCTAGAAGGGCTGTTTTCTCTGAGTCCTTTAACTCGGTCAGAGTAAGCCACAGGTGACGATCTAGCATCACAAGATTCCCCATATTGCGGCCGATCGCTCGAACTGTCACCTTCGTCGCTCTGAGGGCTAGATCCGTGGCGCGTCAGAGTTCTTTAAACACTTCAGTTCTCCAGTTTGCCGCAGCTGAAGGACAGAGATGGGCAGTGACAGCTTCTTCCACGGGGGGGAGTTTGACACACCCCACTTGGTCAGGATTATGCACCCAACTGGTGAGTGGTGCGTTCCATGACTTTATCTCATCATGCACCTTGGGGAAAAAGAGGCCGGGTCTCTGCGGGGTGTCTTTTCGGCCGCGATCCGACTGGAGGTACCACTCGTCCAGACGGCTTCTGGCCGGCTCGGCAGGAGGCGCCCACTCCAAACCGAGCTCATCCACTGCCTTGGACAGGATGCTTAGGAGCTTGACATCACTATGATGGAGGTCCCCCGCGTCGCTGCCGTGGAGTGCCGTGTAATCCAGCCACTCCTGGACCACTCCTCTCTCGAAGGCGCTTCAGCGGTCATGAAGCACACTGGAAGAGGACCTGTAGCAGGGGGGTGAGGAGCGCGTGGGCACTGAGCCGGCGCGGGCTCGTCACCTGATCCTGACAGATCCGCATCAGAAACTTGCGGCACTTTCCTCCTTGGCTTGAAAGAGTCTGCAGAGGAAGAGCGCAGTAGAGTTAGTTGGCCGAGTTCATCGCATTGGACGATGGCCACACGGAGCCTGAGAGTCCGGAGACTCATATACCCGCAGTGGGGGCAGTCCGACCCCCTCCAAGCGCCGCCTCTGTGTAGAGGCAGAACACGCACGATTCGTGGCCATCAGAAGATTCAATTGGCTCCGTGCAGGACAGGCAATCGCGAGTCATGCTTGATTCCGAAGCTCACTGGAACACAGCAGGGGAAGAAAAGTCGTGTCCGCTGCAGCATGTAGATCACTGTGAGTAGTTATTTCTTGATAGGCTTCTTGCTTCTCGTAGAAGGTTGGCTGAAGAAAAATATTCTGAATGGATGACGTACAAGCACTGCCTTGTAGGACCTGCTCGAAACCAGAACACATACACACACACATAATTTCGGACAAAACATTCTCGAGCGGGAATCAAAGCTTCCCTCCTGCTGATCTCCTGTCCTAAATCTTCTGGTCTCAGGAGACCTCTAAAACCCAGAATATATTTGAGAAGAACATCTGGATGTCTTTAAAGAAGAGAACCTTCAGTGCTTGACCGGATTTATCATAAATAAAGTCGAACAGGGCAAAGACCTTGTCATCTAGAAAAACTCTGAAACAAACCCTCCCTGATTTTTCTTTCGCTCTCAGTCATTTAACATCATGATTGAGCAGTGAACTGAGATCAAGACTCAAACTCCCAAAGAACTTTAACATCTAAAGCCTCAGAAACTGAAACCAACTTCCTGGGAGCGTCATCAAGTCAGAACGAAGCCAACCAACCACTGAAGAATATTCTCGTGACAACGACCGACCAAGCTGCCAATCCGCGCACAATCTTTCCTGGACCGGGAAGGAAGGAACTCAACTCGAGTGAAAGCAAAGAAAGTAAGACAATATCTCCTAAATCTGCTGGAACTGGTTGTATTCATCGCTAAGAGTAAAGACAGAAGAGTTCCATGTGTGTGTGATTTCCCTCAGGTTGAAGTCAGAGCATTCTTGAAAACGAGCATTAGAACCTAAAACTCTCCAGATCAAAACAATTCATTGCAACGAATGTGTGTGTGTTGTTACGTCTTCTGTTTGTGTCATTTAGCTTAGTATTGTGTTAGAGTAGTGAAATAAACTTTGATTCTATTAAGAAATCTCTTGTCTGTTGCTATGTAATTTGCTCATGAATTTGATAACTAACTATTTGGTTTGTTTTATCATTGGCCGCGAATAAGATAAACAAAATTGTTAAGAAATAACGGTCTGATTTTAATGCTTGCTGGACAAGTCGTTAATAAGGTATCGTTAACAAGGTATAAGTTGGACATTCTGATTAATCTCAATTAATCATATAAATATCGAATCTTAAGAGTGATTCCCTAAAAGCTAAAATTAGCTTTTAGGGTTTACTACAGCCTTATATAGAGTGGGATTCCTGCTCATATTTTGCGCGCTTGAACGCCATTGGCAAGTTTCAATGGCGTGATTCAATAAGGCCTCAGTATTTATATTTTTGAAACTCTAATTGATTGATTTCATGAGAGATTCGTTTGTATAAATTGTTCAGATTTTTTGTTTTTATATATGCATTCAAATATTTATTCATGTTTATTTCGTGCTGCAAATAAAGTGCAAAATATCATTGATTCACATGCAGCTTGAACTGAGGCGAATGTATATACCTCACTACAAATAAAAGAGCGCAAAACACATTTATTGTTTGTATATGATCTTAAAATTTAAATTAAAATTTAAAGAAAGATGAAAAAAACACAAAGCTTATTGCGATTATTGGGTGGCTTGCATGCAATGAATGGACTTGAAAACATTAAATATTATTTCCAAGCATTTATACCATAATTAAAACAGCTTGTGAATAGTCACGTAACTGTATTTACGTAAAAAAAAATCAACAAGTTATGTGAGTTGAAGCCCATATGAGTTGGGGAGGCCCGTACAATTTTTTTGCATATGGTCCCAGGGCTGACTTGCTACGCCACTGTTTATACAGTAGTTAAATAAACAAGAATTTAATATTAAGACACTTACGTTTTAGATGCAATATCGACTGTTTTTGCTCTATTTCACCAACACATATAATTCCAATTTGCGTCTCTGAGCAACATGATGCTGTTTTGTTCCTGAATGAATCAACCATTTAAATGATTTGGTTCAGTCGACTCACTTATTAACAGTGACTTGCTGCCGCCTAATGGCAATTTTAATTTCACATTTAAAGTATCTTTTCATTTTTTAAAATAATTTCAGACATCAGCATTTAACGTTTTATGCTTAAAATCTCTGGGTTCGGGCTCTATCCCGAGCTCGGAGCCCTCCCTCCGGACAGCACGCCAAATATGCTTACTAATTTCTCAATCATATTATATCTTAGTGTGAACTCGTGAAACTGTGATTCCTCATGAGCTGACTCCTTTAAATCATCTTATGTTTTTTTTTTTTTATATATATATATATATATATATATATTTTTCCCTCACCTGTTTCATCAATCCATGACATTATTCCATGACTCTCAACAAATGAAATGCAGACAACTGCTGCACAGTGGATAAAGAGGAAACAATGTACAAAGTACTTGATCATCCTAATCCACAGAAGACTGAAAACACACAAAAAAAACAAGAAAAATGGGCAAATATAACTCTGTTTTGCAAAAGAAAAATGTACTATAATGCAATATTTTATGAAAATGCAAGTAATTAAATGTAAATCAGGTTAATGGACAAATATCACTAAAAGACATACTTGTTTGTTAACGATTGTTCTTCTCTCCACATAAACACAAATAGTGAAATAATGCGTGGCAAGTGAGCAATCCGGACATAAATAATCATAGGCAAGAATGTAGCTGGATCCTTTTTCATCTGGCGAAAAATTATAAGGCCATATGGAAATGAAAAGACCATATCAAAGACAAATCCCACTTTGCTCTTCATGTAGTTACGGGACGTTGATCTGTATTCTGAAACATAGGTTCCACTGTCATCATAATAACAAATGCGGAACTTCAGGATGATCTGAAAGAAATGTGGGAGAATTAAATTCCATGAGGCCTACATCCTTATAGTATCTCAGCTGTAATGCATGTGTGTTATGTTAGGGGAATAATCTTAAATTCAATGTAAATCAGTTATAATCTTTGGCTCACCTCAATTATCTGAAGGAACTCAACAACCATTGTGAGCAAGTATAAATAATAGTCAACATCAAACACCGTGGGCTACAGAGAGAGAGAGAAAGAGATGAGAGCCTTTTTTACATTTAGCGTTTGTGTCAGTAATTGATGTATAACATAGAGGATCTGGAGTAAGGAACTGTACAACAGACAGCGTAACTGTATGTAATAATTAGCTTGAAATAAACACCAACTCTAAAAAGTCTGAAGAGTTTTGAATTAACTATTATAGGGCTTTTCACACTGTGCTTACCTAGGTATCATTGTTCTAAACTCACTTTTCACCCTTGGTAAATACATGTTTCACACTTTAGACATTTTACACTTGCTCCGGATCAGGGTTTGCAGTCCTTTTGCAGTGTTACCCTTGCATTGCGGTGCCAAATGTGTACAGTGTAAATTAATCACAATGTGTTACAATGTTCTGAGTAGATGCTTAGCAACTGACAGCAAACCAATCGCGTACCTCATATTCACATGCACTGGACAGTCACAGAAACACCACTTGTTGCATAAAAAGTTGTTTCAGTGTTTGTGGGAAAAAATATCAAATGGTGACATAAAACACATCAATCAGACCTTTTATAGTCCGAAAAGTCCATTCAGAAAAAAACTTGATCGTACAGTCAGTCAATATAGCCTATTGAGGATGCACAATGCTAGAGCCTGTAAAGAGGTCATGTGTTGCTTTCATCCAATCAATGATACTGACAAGTATATAATAAAGTTAACGCAGAGTTTAGGAATGTATAGTGTGAAACATCAGTTCATGAATACCCAGGATTAATTGTTAACTCCACATAGACTATGAACCGTGTGAAATATGAAGCAACATAACCCAGGATTCTTTTTTCCAGGGTTTAGAACGGCCCTGGGTTAACTATTTCAAGTGCGAAAAGCCCTTGTGTTTAATACACAGAGTTAACAGTTTGTGCATATCCCTAATCCTAAAGGCCGCTTCACACCAAGAATGAAAACTAAAACCTATAACATATATTACACATTTAATATATGTTCTATAAACATAAATGCAATACATGTAAAGTAGGAATGGTTTTGATTGTTTTTATCATTCATCAGCAAGAAAACTAATTCCAACAAGATTGTTTCTCTGTGTTGTCATCATTTTAAACTTCATATTCACATAGTTCTTAGTGTGAATGAGCCTTAGGAATTAGCAATAGTAATATGTTTAATGACTGAGCTTTGATAGGAAAAAAATCCATATCCTAATCTGTCATATAGTGGCCCCAAAAAGTATTTGGACACTTTTGAACACTTGTGTATTTCACTGTATTACCTCTAACTAAGAGAACTGCTAAAATGCACAAGAGTACCATACACACCATGAATGTTATTGCCCAGAAAAAAACAGTAATCAGCAGACAGGATGTGTACTGATAGATCACTCGAAAATTGTTCTCAGGATCAATGGTTTTGCTGTGCATTCTTCTCATGGTGTTGAAAATCTTCAGGAAGAATTGGATGAGCATGGATGAGATTGATGTGCATAGTCTAATGCCCAAAGAACGAGAACGGAGTTCAGCTCTGTGCTCTTCCTCAGCCATGTGTTCCGTATAAAGTTTTACACCTATAAGGACAGAAACACAATATTACATGTTGTGTTCATCAGATGAATGCAGATCATGCAGTCAAGAGAAATTTACTACTGGGATGTTACAGCATACTCATGATCTCAAGACACCTCTCACCACATTGCTGCTTCCTGGTCTATGTTACTACCATTCTGCAGAAATATTTTCATGTACAAGACCTGCCTCCTTTCTGTTTTTTTCTAACATTTCCGAGTCAGTCAGTGAGCAACAATTTATTACTCTTAAGGCATCAAAAATGACAAGTGGACACAATGCACCAGACAACACTGAAACATATACAAGTATATGATGCTTCTGCTCCTTTTGCAACTGCATGAACTGTCATATATTTGGTCATGTGTCCGTCTCCTAGCTCTAAAGAAATGCTTGTTTTATACTTGCCAAATTATTAGAGACTATGATAAACTGACATGAGAAAGTGGTAACCAGTGTGCAGATTTCATTGATGAGCAAATTGCCATTTTGCCAGATTTCACGCTGCACAAGAGCAATTTTCAGCCTACAAAACATTTAAGAGGAGAGTATAACTAAAGAAAAGCGTACATTTATTACAGAAATTTCCATGACTTTTCAAATCATTCAGGTTTCCCGGAAAAATTCCCTGATATTTTCAAGTTTTCCATGACCATAATTTAAAATAGTTTTACTGTTAGCTGAGGTTATTTTAGCCAAATGATCTAATGAGATTATAAAAGATTAACGGTATGTATTCATTGTGAGCAGTAAAAAAATTCTGGTAGTTTGCATGTCATGAATTGTGAGCCTGCTCTTACATAAATTAAATGCATCAGTTCAACATTAAACAACTTACATCCAGTCCGAAGGAAAGTCTCTCCTGCAGAGCTAGGCTTTGTAAATGTGTTTATCTGAAGGTCTCCTTTGTGTAACTGGTACTTCATCTCATCAGCTGCACTTTGCATTTGCTCAAAAATGTTAGGGTAATACTTCAAAGCTTCATCAAGGCTTTTCTTCGACAACACATACAACTCGCAGTTTGTTGCAGCTCTGAAAAAGAAATGGGACAAATCAACAAGCTACACATACAGCATATTTGCTAAATATTTCATTACACTTCTATGGCATCTAGGGGTGTAAGGAATTAACAATGTGTATAAATAATGTGGACTCAAGCCATGTAATTCTTTGTATGTCAGTATCATAATTTTAAAATGAGCAATATGCATATCCTGGTTCCAGTCAGGATCCTGGCAGCCAAGTAGTAAGTATTGCAGCTTGTTAAAGTCCCCCTGTAGTGAAAATCAAGTTTATGTTGTTTATTTGTCTGTGTGGTGTTTTTAATATGCTTTTAGACACACCATGTGCCAATCAATTAATCAGCACCATTGGTGAGTATTTTCTCCTTAAAACTGTAGTTTCCCAATGGCAGTCCCAGAAATGCAGTTTGAAACTGCCCTCAGGTTGCTACGTCACAAACCAATAACCAAACACGTCAAGGGATCGATTCCTATCACTAGCATGCAAAATATACCAATCCTAGCACAAAACATAACATAAATTAGAGCAAAAAACCCCATGAAGCCGTGGTTTAATGTGAATTTAGAACCACTAACTTGCATTATAACCCGCGGCAACAGTGTAAAAGTAGCCCGGAGTCAGACCCACCTCTCCCGCATCAGCATCTGCACTTCACATGCATATGCTCGCGGGCGCGAATTAAGAATCACAAATGGCTGCAAATAAAAATAAAATTATTTACATTTTACAAATAAAATTATTTTCACAAGAAAAAACATTTAAATACGTAATTTTGATGAAAAAAGATAAGTTTTACATAGAGGTGGGCGATATGGCAAAAATATATCACGATTGTTTTAGAAATATCACGATTACACGATTCTTTGTCATGTTGGTTTTACTATTTTGTCTGAGCAGTGCAGCCAAAATAATTTCCCTATTATAAAGACAAAGCCTTTCAAGGTAACAAAATATTAAAAAGGTATGGCAGATATTTAGGCCAAAGTGGGCGAAGATAAAAATCTTTGTCATTATTTTATCTTTGTTGATAAAAATAAGAACAAAGATACACATTACAAATACACATAATATACAAATAAAATAAACTGTTTTATTTTCAGGTACAATAGGTGTATTTAGCAGGAGCATTCAAGAAACTGTATGAAGAAATATAAAAATAAAACACTATATAGATTGATTCCTATTAAAGTAGCTGTATTATTTTTTTTCTGTCAAGAGTAGCGAGTTATTTTTTTCTCTTTGCGTTTTGTTGTTTTAGTATAAAAGAATAAAAATTCTGTCATAGTGTTTTATATTTATACCATCATTTACTCACTCAAGTTTAGTTTTAAACCTGAATGAGTTTCTTTCTTCTGCTGAACGTTCATGTTATTTTGAAGAATGTGGGTGACCAAACAGTTGCTGGTCCACAGTGACTTCCATACTTTTTTTTTTTCCTTCTGTCCAAGTCAATGTGGACCAGCAACTGTTGAGTTATCCCACGTTTTTCAAAATATCTTCTTTTGTGTTCAGCATAAGAAAGAAATTAATACAGCATGTGAGTGAGTAAATAAGGACAGAAATAAAATTTCCGTTTAATTACAGTCGGCAGCATGTTTAGTTCTGTGCCTTTTAGACCTGCACTCATCTAATATACAGGCACGCATCCGTTTGTTTTGGCTGTTTACTTTCATTTTAGACATAACCAACTGAGTCTATACATAAACCTTGTGTGTTTTGACAGTATTAGCACAAAATATAACTTAGTTGAGTAATCAGGCGCTGTTAGACAGGCTTTTTAGCACATGCGCTTCAGGTGTACGGACTCAGAAAAAGCGCACGTCAGAACAACACGTGAATGAAAAGCTTAACCGGCAAGGCTTTAAAACACGCAAATAATGTACTTTTGTGATTGCGAATAAGTGCAGTGTCCCATGAGAGTTTAACTGTACCGTTGAGTTAACACTGATGTGAATGTATGTGGCGTTGTACAGTATATGACGGAGGCGCCAGAACTGTAACTGATAGAAAATGCGCTGTAGCAGATCAAAAGCAGATCGTGGAGAAATTTTTATCATCCACGATCAAAAAATCGTCATATCGCACACCCCTAGTTTTAAGGGATAAAATATTTGACTGCAGGGGTACTTTAAAAGTTGATTTTGACCAACTTCACTGCTACAGAGAAATGTAGCATAGGATGCAATCTTGCTAAATTCTTGCTATGTTCTTTACAATATGATCAAAACTGGCATTAAAGGTAACTCCAAGCTTCCTCATTTTACTTTTAGTGTCCAAAACAGAGCCATCAACAGACAGAGTCAGGGAACCAGCTTTAAATATTTGATGACAGGAAACAAATTAATTCGGGTTGCCCACTATTCAGGAAAAGGAAATTATTTTTCATCCATGTTTTTACCTCAGAAATACAGTAAGAAAGATAACAGACAGCAAGGTTTTCACCAGGTTTTGAATACAGATATACTGTATAGATGAGAGTATCATCAGCATAGAAATGATCATCAGCATAGAAATACCATAAGTGTAGACAGAGCGATCAGAACAGATGTCTAAGGGGTGACAAATAAATATTTAAATTTGAATTTTGAAAATGAAAAAGAATTGTTGAGGAATTTTGGATTCTATCAAATACCAACAGATAAAAAAATCAACAAGTGACTGACTTTGTTTAGAATCTTATAATGGGCAATGTTTGGATCTTCCAACCAGACAATAATCCAAACACAAACCTCAAAAACAACACAAAAATGGGTCACTGGGCACAAAACCAAGCTTCTGCTATGGCCATTCCAGTCCTCTGACCTGAACCCTGTAGAAACACCATCATGTAGCTGTGAATCTGAAGGATCTGGAGATATTCCGTATGAAGGAATGGTATTAGAGAAACATTTATTTCATAATGATATTTCCTCCCATTTGAAATTCTTATTCTCCAATGAAAGGTTAGATTTGTCACAGAACGTTCGGGCTCCACCGCCACCCAAGCACAATGATCACTATCACCTGAGTTCTGAAGACCTGCACCTGTCACACATCCAATCACCTCACTATCAGCCAGTACAAAGGCGCACACCTCAGTCAACACATTCGTCCGGTCTCGTACTCACGAAGTGGACTCTCTGTCTTAGTACAGCTTTCTATGATACTTACCAGTGTGACTTATCTCTTGTGTTCTTCCATAGTTCTCCCCCGTTTCCAGCTTTCTGAGGGGTGTGCTCCTTCAACGTGTCTCCTGTTCTCCTGGATCCCTGTAAGACAAGACACTCAGTTACTTCTCTGCTCCGATACTCTAGGAAGATCTCTAAGGACTGTTATACTCACCCGTTCATTCTCCTCCCTTTTTCTCCATTGACTCTTCTGTGCAATAAAGTTAAATTACTTGTACTTACCATCTGTGTCCAGCCACTTCTGTTACAGAAGACCGGACCACTACCGTATGCACAGAATGAGTACCCACGATCCATTTCAAGAGCTGGTGGATTCTCTCCGGCAGGTTCTGCTCCATGCACCATCACCACCAGTGCCGCCATCACCTGTCACTTCCGCAATCACCACCAGCACTTCTTCGCCTACTGTCATCAGTAGTCCCATGGCCAGACCAGCGCCCTTCTCTGGGTTGGCGGAGGAGTACAATGGGTTCTTACTACAGTATACCCTCATGTTTGAAATGCAGCCACAAATGTTTCCTACTGAACAATCCAAAATGGCTTTCATTATCTCTCTGCTAACAGGAACTGCACTACAATGGGCCGAAACTATCTGAGCTCAGGCCAGTTTCATCACTCATTTCTGGGAGGTGTTCAGAAGGACTGTTGGTAACGCTTCGAAAAGTGAGCAACTTTATCACCTGCAACGAGGTACTGTGAATATGAATGAGTACTCTATATCAAGTTTAGAACTCTTGCAGCCGCCAGCGGATGGAATGAGAAATCACTGCTAACCACCTACCGGCAGGGTCTGGAACCAAAGCTTCGACTGCAGCTTGCCGTGTATGATGATGCTATTGGATTGGAGCAGTTCATTCAACTGTCCATTCGAATCGCATGCAGTCTTGTTTAGCAGAATTAACCCTTACCATCTAAACAACACTCCTCCGCCGACCCGTTCCCATGACCCCTCCAGAACACACAGTTGAACCCATGATGGTGGATAACCAGCGACTTACCTCGGCTGAGCGGCAGGTCTGTGCTTGTATTGTGGCGCTAGTGGGCATATGATCCTGGCATGCCCCCTGCATCCTCCACGACCTGTGGTGAGTGTTATTCAACCCACAATGGTAAAGATGGAACTACTCACTACATGTGGAATGCATACTGCCTCTGATATCTCTGTTTCAGTATCAGTCCTCCTCGACTCCGGATCAGCAGGGAACTTTATCTCAGAGAGTCTCTGCCGCCAGCTAAAATTAGACCACTGCAATCGAAAAGGTTTACCAAGCCCAGTCAGTAACAAGGAAACCATTATGCAGAAGGAACGTGCGCTATAGTGTGGGACCCATTGCCCTGCGCATAGGACAACTTCATTCAGAAACCATCCATCTGCTAGTCCTGGAGGGGTCCACCGCCGAGGTCATCTTGGGGCGCCCGGGCGCCCGTGGTTAGTAAAACACCATCCCATCTTCTCGTGGAAAACGGGAGAGGTCCTGAAGTGGAATAGGGGCTGCTTCTCCGGATGTTTTCCCATAACTCCATCACCCGCAAGACCTCTTGCGGAAGTGTTACATGTAAATTCTACCTCCATAGAAAGTCCAGTAGAGAAGTAGTCTGTCCAGATCCCATCCTGCTATACCCCCTTCAGAGACGTATTCTGCCCCAAGAAAGCCTCACTATTACATCGGGTGAGCCAGTGCCCCGTGGAAAAGTACACCCACTCTCACTTCCAGAACAGAAGGCCATGGAAGAATACATCAACGAGGCACTGGAGCAAGGTTACATTCGACCATCTACTTCCCCTGCTGCTTCCAGCTTCATCTTCGTGGCCAAAAAGGATGGAGGCTTGAGGCCCTATATTGATTACCGCTCCTTGAACAAGATCATCATCAAGTTCTGCTACCCACTTCCTCTCGTCCCATCTTCCCTGGAACATCTCCGTGGTGTCTCCATCTTCACCAATTTGAACCTCTGCAGTGCATATAATCTAATCGGGATACGTGAGGGGGTCGAATGGAAGACAGCCTTTGTGACACCTCCTTCTACGAGGTATCTACCCTTCGTCGTGGAAGTCGACACTTCAACCACCGTAGTTGTGGCAGTGTTATCACAGCAGCAGGGGAATCCAACTTGATTACATCCATGTGCCTTCTCTTCTCGGAAACTCAGCACGGCGGAGGTAAATTATGACATTGGCAACCAAGAGCTGTTAGCCATCAAGCTAGCACTGGAGGAGTGGAGGCATTAGCTTCGGAGAGCGGCTCGTCCATTCACCGTATTAACCGATCACAATAACTTGCAATATCTTCGTGATGCCAAACGCCTGAACCCCAGACAAGTGAGATGGGCGCTCTTCTTCACAAGGTTTAACGTTATGATTTCCTATCGTCCAGGTCTGAAGAACGTCAAGGCCGATGCTTTGTTTCGAATCCACTGTTCTTCAGAGAGACTGGATGAGCCAGAAAGCATTATTCCCTCCAAGTTAATCGTAAGCCCCATCCAATGGAATTCTCCTCCAGTCGCCTCCAATGCAGCCCCTAACAATCTGCCGGGCTGTCCAGAGGGAAGTCAGTATGTGCCACAATCACAACGCACTCCACTCATCTTTTCCGCTCACAGCTCCTTGGGAACTGGCCACCCAGGGGCCAACAACACCCTCTCGCTGCTACAAGAACACTTCTGGTGGCCCAATATGGTAAGGGATGTGAGAAGTTTTGTACAGGGATGTCCAGACAGCGCCATATCAAAGAGCCCTCGCCATCTCCCATCAGGGAAGCTTCTTCCATTACCTGTGCCCAATCGCCCGTGGTCACACCTAGAAGTAGATTTCATTACAGATCTGCCGCCCTCTGGAGGTAACGCATACATTCTAGTGACTATTGATCGTTTCTCTAAGTTAAGTCGACTTCTGCCTCTCAAAGGTCTGCCCACGGCAATGGAGACTGCTGAAATGCTCTTCAATGGTGTCTTCAGAACTTATGGCATCCCCGAAGACCTCGTGTCAGACCGTGGTCCACAGTTCATCTCTCGGGTCTGGCACGCATTCTTCAACCTCCTAGGTGTGACCGTAAACCTTTCCTCAGGATACCACCCCGCAGTCCAATGGGCAAACGGAAAGGAAGGTGCAGGAAGTGGGGCTCTTCATACGGACCTTCTGCCATGGCCACCAGGATTCTTGGAACCAGTTCCTGGGCTGGGCAGAGTACACCCAGAACTCCCTGCGGCATCCATCTACTGGTCTCACTCCCTTCCAGTGCGTGCTTGGCTACCAGCCCCCTCTGTTCCCTTGGTCTAAGGAACCCTCTGATGTCCTGGCCATCGATCACTGGTTCCGAGAGAGCGAGAGGGTTTGGGACGCGGCTCACCATCCGCTTCAGCGGGCAGTGTGCAGGCGGAAAATGGCAGCCGACCTGCGGCGAGCAGAAACGCCTACCTACCAACCAGGCCAGAAGGTATGGTTATCTACCCGGGACATGAGACTGCGCCTGCCCAGCAAGAAGCTCAGTCCCAGATTTGTTGGTCCCTTCACCATCCTGAAACAGATTAACCCAGTCATGTACAGGCTTCAACTTTCTCCTCAATACAAGATTCACCCCACATTTCACGTATCACTGTTGAAACCCCACCATAACCCTGTTCCTGTTTTCACAGAGCCTGGTCAGGCAGAGGAACCCCCTCTTCCTTTGATCCTTGACGAGAGTACCGTCTACAAGGTGAAGGAGGTCCTGACGTCGTGGTGGTCAACTGGAATACCTCGTGGATTGGGAGGGCTATGGACCAGGGGAATGTTCATGGGTACCCAGAAACGATATCTTAGACCCGTCCTTACTAGAGGAATTCCACGCTGCTCATCCTGAGTGTCCTGCACCTCGTGGCAGAGGTAGACCACCACGATGTCGAGGTATTCGGCCCTCAGGAGCGGGCTGTGGAGGAGGGGGTATTGTCACAGAATGGTCGGGCTCCCCCACCACCCAAGCACAATGATCACTATCACCTGAGTTCTGAACACCTCCACCTGGGACGCATCCAATCACCTCATTATAAGCCAGTACAAAGGCACATACCTCAGTCAGCACATTTGTCCGGTCTCGTACTCACGAAGTGGACTCTCCGTCTTAGTACAGCTTTCTATGATACTTACCAGTGTGACTTACCTCTTGTGTTCTTCCATAGTTCTCCTAGTTCTCCCCCATCTCCAGCTTTCTGAGGGGTGTGCTCCTTCAACGTGTCTCCCTGTTCTCCTGGATCCCTGTAAGACAAGACACTCCGTTACTTCTCTGATCCGATACTCTAGGAAGATCTCTAAGGACTGTTATACTCACCCGTTCATTCTCCTGCCTGTTTCTCCATTGACTCTTCTGTGCAATAAAGTTAAATTAATTGTACTTACCATCTGTGTCCATCCACTTCTGTTACATTTTTATAAAAAATGAAAAGGACTAGCAATGCAGATTAATTTTCACAGCTGTCTTTGATCCCATTTACCAAGGGTGCCAATAATTTTGACCACAACTCTCTATGTTGATACCTTGTATCAACATATTAAAAAATTGCATTCTATATATTTTATAAGTTCATATTCCTTAACACAGAAGGGTTGACTGGGAATTGTTTACTTTTTGCTTAGTAAACTAAGGTACGGTAGTTGTCCAATTTATTTTTAATCCTGACTTTTTAATTTCTCTTAATGTTAGAGGCATCTGCAATTTAAATAAAATAAAGGCTATCTTTTTGTTTCTGAAAGATAAAAGGGCTGATTTTAATTTATTACAAGAAACGGTTCAAAGGCTGATTATAATTTTTGGAAGAATCAGAGGGGTCACGACATTTGGTTGAGTCATGGTACAAATAGATCAGCATTAGGGTCGCTATACTCCAAGGAAATTTCAGGGGGAAAATTCTTCATAATGAGAGTAATAATAATGGAAGGTGGATAATACTCGTACTGGAGGACTCACATGAGCAATATATTCTTGCAAATATTTATGGTACTAATTGCAAATCTACAAATCAGTTTTGGCTTCATGAATTGGAAACACAAATTGCATGATTCTAGTAATAAAATTATTTCTGGACCAGGGTTTCTGCAGGATTTTAAAGCTCAAATTTAAGACTTTTTAAGACCTGCACAAATAAAATTAATACCATATGAGCGGGGTAGGGTAATGTCTATAGTACCATATTAAACTGTAAAATGACTGTAAAAAGCATAATTTACTATTCAGATACAAGTTTTCACAAAAACAAAAAGTTTTATAAAATGATAAACCTTACATTTCAGCCTTTAAACCATTTTTAAGAAAATGGATAAGTCAAAAGTATTAATAATATTGATTTGAACAATTATTATTATATAAATTAAATAACATGACATGGTGTGCGAAACTGATAAAATTATATCTTGATATTTTCTGGGATTTTATCGATAACGATAATTAGACAATATTTAGTTGAGTGTGTTATTGTGCTGGTATCTTAAAGATTACCATGGACAGCTGACTCCAGATTTTTTTTAATATTCTTCATATTCTGTGTGGTCAGTTCACAGCAGCGATAGAAATGAGTCTTTTCCAACAAGTTTTATGGGCATTTTTACCTTTGAGCCGTTTTTTCTAAAAGTGTGCATCTTCTTTTGAGTCAAATTCTTGCATTTGGGCTGTTACCAAGCAAATGGAATCAGTATCAACTAAATTTATCTTTACAATGCATATGAAGTGGCATTTAGATGTATTTACACACTGTTTAATGCAGCTCAGAGGGACATAGAATGCTAACCTGCAGTTACAAATGCATAAATTATGTTTTGATATTTGAAACATAAAACGTTGAAAACTGATGTTTGAAATTATTTTAAAAAATGAAGATACTTTAAATGTGAAATTAAAATGGCCAGTAGGTGGCAGTAAGTCAGCGTTAATAAGGGAGTCATTGCGATTCAACTGAATCATTAAAACGTTTCATTCATTCAGGAATGAAACGATATAAATATGAAATGATATAAAAAAGGCTATAGATTTTCTGCCCCCATATCTTAAATTATGTGATCATTCTAAATGTATTTTAATAGACTGAATCATGCAGACATTTACTGAAGAGTTTGACAAGTTATTATTTGATTTTGTTTGGAAAAATAAGATCATGATTTAAAGAAAACTATATTATGCAATCCATATGATCAGGTTGATTTGAATGTTGTGGATTTTATGACTTTGAATAAAAATTTTCAAATAAATTGGTTGAAAAATGTTATTAAAAATAGTTCCTCTATATGGAATATTTTCTCTAACAATTTATTTAATCAACTTGGTGATATAAATGTTTTTCTTAGATGTAGCTTTGATGTCAACAAAATACCTCTTTGATTATCTAATTTTCACAGGCAAGCCCTTTTGACATGGTGTTTGGCTTTTAAACATAACTTCTCCCCTCACTCATTTTTTATTTGGAATAACAAGTACAGGGTGGGCCATTTATATGGATACACCGTAATAACATGGGAATGGTTGGTGATATTAAAGTCCTGTTTGTGGCACATTAGTATATGTGAGGGGGCAAACTCCTCAAGATGGGTGGTGACCATGGTGGCCATTTAGAAGTCGGCCATCTTGGATACAACGTTTGTTTTTTCAATAGGAAGAGGGCCATGTGACACATCAAACTTATTGTTAATGTCACAAGAAAAACAATGGTGTGCTTGGTTTCAACGTAACTTTATTCGTTCATGAGTTATTTTCAAGTTTCTGACCACTTCAATGTGTTGCCCATTGTGTTGGATTGTCAATGCAACCCTCTTCTCCCACTCTTCACACACTGATAGCAACACCGCAGGAGAAATGCCAGCACAGGCATCCAGTATCCGTAGTTTCAGGTGCTGCACATCTCGTACCTTCACACCATAGACAACTGCCTTCAGATGACCCCAAAGATAAAAGTCTAAGGGGGTCAGATCGGGAGACCTTGGGGACCATTCAACTGGCCCACGACGACCAATCCACTTTCCAGGAAACTGTTCATCTAGGAATGCTCGGACCTGGCACCCATAATGTGGTGGTGCACCATCTTGCTGGAAAAACTCAGGGAACGTGCCAGCTTCAGTGCATAAAGAGGGAAACACATCATCATGTAGCAATTTCAAATATCCAGTGGCCTTGAGGTTTCCATTGATGGTGCACCACCCCATTATGGGTGCCAGGTCCGAGCATTCCTAGATGAACAGTTTCCTGGAAAGTGGATTGGTCGTCGTGGGCCAGTTGAATGGCCCCCAAGGTCTCCCGATCTGACCCCCTTAGAAGAATGGGAGAAGAGGGTTGCATTGACAATCCAACACAATGGGCAGCACATTGAACACATTTTATAAGTGGTCAGAAACTTGTAAATAACTCATGAACGAATAAAGTTACGTTGAAACCAAGCACACCATTGTTTTTCTTGTGACATTACCAATAAGTTTGATGTGTCACATGGCCCTCTTCCTATTGAAAAAACAAAAGTTGTATCCAAGATGGCCGACTTCTAAATGGCCACCATAGTCACCACCCATCTTGAGGAGTTTGCCCCTCACATATACTAATGTGCCACAAACAGGACTTTAATATCACCAACCATTCCCATGTTATTACGGTGTATCCATATAAATGGCCCACCCCGTATATTACTCACCAGAAAAAAAGGTTTTAAGACATTTGTTTAAACTTGATATATTATTAATCGGTCAGTTATTGAATTCTGATGGTCAGCTTTTGAGTATTAATGAACTGTCTTAAATTTAAATGTCATAGTTCTGTTAAAGATTATTCTATTGTCATGAATTCTACTTCTGTAAAAATTCTGTCTCTGTTCAGAAATCACGGCTCTTGGTGTAACACAGTAGGAAGTAAAGTTTCAAAACATGTATTTTTTAGATAATTTTGATTTACTTAATGATAACTGCAGTAACCAGTTGATTAGATCTCTTTTTGTTAATATCTCTTCTCCTCCATCTAAATTTGTTTGGGTTAATATGTTTCTTTCATTTGAATGGGAACATTTTTGGGGAGTTCTTTGTAGTCAGTATTGTGTTACAAATAAAACCAAAGTAGTCTCCTTTAAAATTTCTCACAGAATATATCCTAAAAACAGAGCATCATCTGGATATAGATTACAGCTGTTCTTTCTGTAATTGTAAAAAATGAGTCTATTGTGCATTTAATTTTTTAATGTCCATCTTTGTTTTGGCCTGAAATGTCACAATTTGAGTGTTAAAATGAACTGCATCCTAGTCTTAAATGTATCACTTGTTTTACTTCAAGTGATTTACATTCAAACCAATATGACTTTTCTAAAAGGAAAATATTTATTACTGATCTGTTTTTTCTATTAGATAAATGTTATATTCATCAAACTAAATGGAGTAACTTAAAACCCAATTTTGCTAATTTTCAAACAGCCTTTAAAGCTTATTTAGAATCTATAAAGTCTAAAATCGTAAAGCCCAAAGAACTGTCTCTGCTAAATGAATTTAAAACATCCTTGTGATGCCCTTTTATTTTTTTCTCTCTAATTTTATTAAAAAAATTTAAATTATTATTTTATTGTTTTTTATTTTATTAAAATTGTCTCAATAATATTGTCTCATCAGCCCACAGAAGAGAGGGGCGGGGTGGGCAGAGCTCATTAGCATTTAAAGGCAAATGCAACAGAATGGCTCACTCTAAAAAGGCCTGATTTTGGGTGTAAGGGTGTTTTTTACACTACAACTGAGAAATTTTAACCAAAGTACCACTGTATCGAAAGTAGCCCTAACGTCAAGAAGGATGAAAATGGGAATTGCACCAGAATCAGAAGCCAGCCACAGATCATTTACCTTTGATAACTTTGATCAAAGCCGTTTCGGTACTGTGAAATTGATGAAAACCAGACTGAAGGAATTCAAAGAGGTTACTGATGGTAAAATGGTTACGCAAATGAGAGGCAACAACACGCTCAAGTATTTTTGCCAAAAATGGAAGATTTTAAATTGTCAAAGGCATCAATTTCTTTTTTCGGCATAGGAGTTACAGCATTTCTTAATGCTGCTGGAACAACCCCAGTCTGCAATTAATCATTTAGAAAATGAAAATAGTAAAATAGTAATAGTATCATAGTAAGATTTAAATAAGCTTGTGTGAACAGGAACATGATTTTAACATGAGCACTTAATACTTAGCCTTTCAGAGTATACACTATTTGATAGCATGTGCTAGGGCTGCACAAAGAATCATATTTTAATGGTGATCATGATTTAGCCTTCTCTGGATTTAATAAGCATAATTGCCAGCAATATTTGGCCACTGGTTATTTAACCTGAAAACATTTCATTTTAATTTTGCATTTGTGTTGTCTTGCATTGGTAAGATTGTTGTCTTGCAAGCTTGAATGATTTTGATTGCCAAATGTCAAGTTGAAATCTCTCAATAAGAGCTTTTCTTTTAAATGTATACATTTTATTCCCAGTGGTTTAATAACTCTTCCCAAACTGCCAAATTTGCTCATATGGTCTCTCTGCATTGCAGAACAAACACTGATGAGCTGAAAACACCAGCAAACATGTAAGACATAGTAGCGATCTCCACTTGAGATATTCTTTAGTTGTTGTTGTTGCTTTTGGCAAAACAATTGTGATTGACCATTTAACCATTATTGTGCAGACCAAGAGTATGTGAACACAGATGCTTATATGTGCACTACAAAATTTCATGTCTGTCCAGTTTTTGTGCTATTCCTCTCATGGGTGTCTATTGTTGTTGCCATCTGCAGTAGTTTGTTGTTGCTCTGTCTATATATTTAAAACTGTGAAACGGGTCTGGGCAGTGAAAGAATGAATTAATGAATAAAAAATGTTTATTCATACAAAATGTATAAACATTTTTGTTATAAAATAACTAAATGTTGTGCCGTAAAAATAAATCTGACTGTGTGCATCACATGCACTATACACATACAATACCCTAGCATACACATTAACTAAAGCATACTTTGGGCTTACTACTTAATGACCCTGTTGACACTTGGAAAACTTCCAACATGATTGAAATGTTCTCTGGCTGATGTTGGTGGACTCCTGTGGCTTTTGGAGTGACCTACTCTTCTCATGCTCTAGAACGGTTAAGGAACTGAACTGTTGGCATCTTATACAACTTCTTCCACAAGGAAACTCAAAGGAACCTTTAAAAAAATTAAAAGCAATACTAACCTTACTGTGGCAGCTCTTGGTTCTCCCAACAGCAAACTTTGCTCACCAAAATACTGTCCAGCTTTTAGTTTGAAAAGAACTGCTGTATTATCCTTTGATAAAATCTCCACTTCTCCCTTGTGGATAAAATACATCTAGGAAAACAAAGCATAATTTTTTAACATAATTAGGGTTCAACCTGAAGAAAGGACATCAAAAATTGATTTGAGGATGGGAGGCTTTACTTGTAAATATATATCTATAGCTCTGACTAATTCTAAACTGTAATGCATGCCCAACATTATGCAAGAACCTTATGTAAGGGTCTCTAAAAATTGCACTCTGAACATAAACATTAACATGTTGTTACCCTTTCAGGCTTATATGGCCATTCAAAATTTTCAAAAATCAGATGCACAATGTTTCTTATGTTCTTGTAATAATAACCTCTGATCCGTAGTCATTTTTCTTATATATGAAATCATTGGCTCTGAACAGGGATTGGGAAATTCTTCTGGCTAATAAGCGAATGAAGCATCCATCAGTTTCTAACTCCTCCAGACACTCCTTTGTTAACATCTTCTCAAAAAATGGTCCCTGCAAACAACATCTTGTAAGTCTGAGAGTGACGGATAATTATTTTCAGATCATTAAAATAATTTAATTGTATTTAATTCCAAAAAAAAGGAAAAATAGCAACACAAGCACTGTCTACTGCGCAAGATCAAGCAAATTAAGTTGTCATTCAAGTTATTACACTGAGTTTCCCTGCTTTGGTTATTGCCGCAGGAGACAAAGGACGTGTCTCAGATTCGAGTGTTTTCTTGATCTGGATATTAAGACCAAACACCTAGGAAAAGAGATAATAAATTTACATAACTAAAGTGCCATTCTATAGTAATCTTTACATTAATAATAGTACATTTTACCTTTGCTATAAAATCAGCATAAAGAACTGTTGATATATCACCAACTAGTGAAGATGGCAAATACTCAGTCAGTTTATCCTGGTCAAATCCTTTTGTGAGTTTCCATCGAAATACGTAAAATCTAACTACACTGTCATATAAAGCTCCAGTTATTTTGTGGCTCTTACAAAAAAATAGAGAAAAGAAAAATGTGTTAATACATACAATATACAGAAACATTCCAATCATTCCAACATGAATACATTATTTTGAAAAATTTAATTGATCAAAAGTTAGAAAGATAATTATAATGTTACTAATAACTATTTCCATTTTAAGTTAATGTTGTATTCAGGCTCCCGGTTCCTAAAAGAATCCTGTGCAGCATTGACAGCATTTGCAAACTAGCAGTCAGATATTCAGTTTAATCTCAGGCTTTTTTGCCCAGTAGTATCCATCTGCAGTCATGCAGTTCCAGACGTTTCAGGACACATGAACCAGACCACCCATCTAAAGGCCTGTTCACACCAAGTATGATAACTATAAAGATAATGATAAAGATATTTAAAATCATTCTTAATATTAAAGGACAGCAAAGCCCACACCACAGCTAAAGGCACAGAGAAACGATATCATTGGAATCACTTTCAGAACGTTTTTTTTTTTCCAGCTGACGAACAATAAAAACACTGACACCCGCTCAGAATCAATACTGCTATAATGAGATTGAAAATAAAGCAGCAGACACACGTGAGCTTAGAATAAACAGATGATATTGTCTGCTGATGTGGAAGCTAATAGTTATCTTTATAGTTATTGTTCTTGGTGTGAATGGGCCTTAAACCTGGAAGTGAGGGGCAGAGTTATTAAATATAACATGGCCTCTTTATGTTTTAAATTTATGTATTAAATATTTAATGCTTTGTTCTAATTCTATTACATTTATTGTTTGTGTGTTTATGTTACGGTACTCCAGAGCACTTTATGTTTGTTATTGACTTTGCCAAAGTTGAGATAATGTGTGTTATGCATTTTTCATTTCACCTCTAGTAGGAACACACTACAACATCTCATCGAAAATGTGCAAGATTCCAGAGACCCTTTTACATTTTAATTTTTATTTGGGGAACACACAGAGACTTCTTTGATCAAATGAAATGAAAAAAGAGGACTAAAAGTGAACTCTTCTTTTCATGAGTGATAAATTATAATAATTTCAAAAGTTGATAATTATTTGCCGTTTATTATTTCTAGTACAGTTTAGTTTAAAAGTCTCAGATTTCATAAAAATATCTCAATTTGTGTTCTGAAGATCTTACAGGTTTGGAACAACATGAAGGTGAGCAATTAATGACAGAATTAAATGTTTTGGGGGGAAACTATCCCTTTAAGTATTTTTTACAAAATGAACATTAACTAAATATTATCTCGTAACAGCCTACAGTCAAATGGAATTCAGTATGCTACATGATACTACATTTATTAACTACATTGATCTAAATGAGTATCAATAAATATTTTCAAAATCCATGTGAGAATAGCATGTATTATGTCTATCAAAAGAAAGTTACACTACAAAACTGGAGGTTTTTGTGACTCTAATATTACCAAATCTGTCCTAAACTATATGGTTCGCCTCAATTCCAGTTTGAGACAGATGGCCTGGTGTGTGTGTCCTGAAACATGTGGCGCTGCAGCTGGATGTATCTCCCTTCTGTAGCATTTGTCCATTAATTGATAAAACTCTTTTCTATAGGCCAGCTGCATCTTTGAGTCTTCCCTTCACTGTTAAAGATACTCTGTACTCCCCATCTTGTTGTGGCACTTCTAGAGTGCCCAGTTCTCTCCCTGTCCATTATAAACAAAAATACTCAATACTCAAGACATTTTTCCACAATTCATTAAGAAGGACGATCACTTTCAGCCTTGCTAATAATAAGAAAGATTAAATAACACAAGGTATTCTAAGTAGATTGGCGTAATAGTTTCTGAAAATGCGGCTTTGCCATTAAATAAAAACTATTTCAAACAGTACTAATTTACAATATTACTGTTTTTGATTGTGGAAATTAATCAAATGATACAGTGATACATCAGTAAGATTAAACAGATTCTGTATGAAACCAAATACCTTCAAGAAAAGTTTCATGCTCTCAGTTTTCTCTGTATAAGCAGCTTTCATAGCATCTGTGTTTGCCAGCATAGCAGTAACAGTGCCTGATAACCAGCCAGTAAACAGCATCGCAGCAATCATAATGAAACTCATGCCAGCTTTCTAAAAATGTGGTTTATGCACAAAGAAAAGTCAGTGGCTGGAGATGCATAAAGCAAGCAGGGAGTATATGCATAGCACATAGAAACATTGTGTGATTTATGGAAAAACAGGCTTTGTTTTGTCAGTTAAAAAGAAAAGGCATAAAACCTAAACTGTAAAGTAGAAAACTGCAAAACATATTGTCAAAAACATTCTATGCACTATTTCATCTCAAATCGAAGGAAAAATAGAAAAGGTATGAATTATTTTCATGACAAGTAACCATCCCGATTCTAATAGGCATAAAGTAAAAAGCTTAGACATTTGTAGTTAAATTCATCCAAAATTGATTAAATACTTACCATTGCAGTTAGAGATGGATGGATGTCCCCAAATCCAACAACACACACTGTTGTGGTTGTAAAGTACAAGCTCATTAAATACAACTGCTGGAAATGAAGAGTGCCTGAAAGCACAAAAATCATCTGTTATTTTATTTTTATTTTTAAAACATTTTTAATCTATTAGATATATGAAAAAGGATCAAACATATTCAATGGTCAAAGCTCTGAAGAACATTACGTACCAAAATCGACATCAAATGTTCTGTCCAAGTGTCTCACCCAGGATAATAATGTACAATTGTGCTTTGTCACTGGTAATAAATAGTCACTTATGTTTCCATAAAGGTCTGCAGCAGGGCATGCGCTTGCAAAGACAATACAAGTAGCGAAGTGCAAGAAAAGAGCAGAATAAACCAACATCTTCAAAACAGTAATGGCGTTTCTTTCAGCAGCAATGTCCATTTGCAAGAATGAAAATGCAAAGGGAATGCGATATAACTGGAAAATATGTGGAATCCTAAAGTATGCATAAATATGCAACGCTTCATTATTGGCATAAAATCCATCCTCATCAAATGGTGAAATCACAATCCAACCCACAAGTTCCCAAGGAAAGCAGGTTATGAAATCTACAAGGAAACCGGTTTTGACATAATGATGTGCTGTTTCCAAGGTGTCAACTTTGAGATCATTGTCTTCATAGAAAGCAACATGCATGCGGATATAAATGTCCACCCAACAACACAATCCAAGTATGTAACAAACAATCCACAGCTCCATTCTGAAGTGTAAAAATGCAGCAAGCAATGAGGTAATGATGCTGACAGCGATTGCTAAAATGCTCCGGAAAAATTCCCATCTTACATAAGATGCACTGTTGGGCAAAATTGTTTTCCTGCAAAAGTATATGAAGAAACAAATCATATTACTCAATAGGTAAGTACTTGGATACTTACAATATTAGGGTGCTCAATTCATTTACAATTCAGTATGCTAATGCTTCCAATTTAGTGGAACAAGCTAATTTTATGATGTGACTGACATCTTTAACAGTATCAGTAGTATTAAAACACCACAGTAGCACTGCATTTACCTCATTAGGAAAGATGATGGGCATGACCACAAGAAGAAATATGCAATGTGTCCCATTAAAGTCCTATGAAATCAAAAACAATAATGTACACTTAAAGGGATAGTTTACCCACATTACTTATTTTTTACTTATTCATTTTTGTATGAACTATTGCTTTAGTTTATCAGTTTAATGCAAAAAAAGTGCAGACTGCTTTTTTATGGAGAGCTTGGTTAACCCGGCAAATAAGAGACCATTAACTACAATTCTTCCTTTTTATTATACAGATGTTTTATTAAACACTGACCCAATATCAGGTAAAAACTATAGAGACACAGGTTTGATACATGCTCCAAATCACTGGTTCTAAACAAAGGACTTAAGGTTTCAAAGCTTCATGAAGCAGTGCTTTTAATAGCACCCATCATTAGCTGAAAGTGTGAGACCAGAGTAATGCTATTATTGAGAACAGATTTTAATAACCTTTCTTTTTTTAAAATATATTACTATTTGTTGAATCCAGTGAGGAAGTGGGTGCCATTTTATTTGGAAAAACAAATTTTTCTCTTTCACTTCACAAGGAATTAAGGGATTTTTTTTTTTTTTTTTTATGTGTATATAGTTAAATTATGTTGATAAAATATATATTTTTTAGTCCGTTGTTTATTATTTTGGCCGGACTCGCATCATAATTATTTCATGTTTCTGTTATTTTCTCTTATCAATGAACCTGACTTTGATTCATTTCAAATGAAAGTGTTGTTCCTAGTGCTGGGGCTGGAGATGAGATGTTTCTTATGCATTCTTTCCACTTTTTGTTACCTCTGTCCTCTAGACAAGAGGATTAGATCATAGCAAGTCAAAGAGTGTAATTTAATATATAAGGCATATGGAGGGAATGTCCATATTTTAAAATAAAAATATTACCTGCAAATACTTCAAGTAGATTATTGTACAATAAATTCTAATTCTTTTACTATATTACTTTCTTTTTCCTTCTTCCATATAAATACCTTTGTTATGTATACCATTAAATCACATACATAGGAATTGGGCAAATATGGGAATGCCCATTACTGTAGGGATCAATCATTTTTGTAGGATACAGTAAAATAACCTTGCGATTATCTTTTATTTATCTTTTTGTTCTCTATATTCCATACGTTGTATATCAGTGTGATGTAAGTTTTGTTCAGCAGTGTTTAGTATGTGAAATAGGTAACTTGTCAGACATGCAAAAGGGGCAAAGAAATATTGCCTATTTCCCAGGTGTTCACATTATTTTGTCAAACCCCTGTATGTTTAAATTTTCACATCACCAAAACAATGTTCTGCTTACTTTGGTCTCTGTCGTTTCATTCGTCCCATTGGAATAGTCTCTTCCTCAGATCCAGCATACATTGGAATGTTTCCAAAGTCCTCCACATCTAAAAAGGTATTTGTATATTATTTGTATGTATTTTATCAGTTGTTAAAATAAGCTAGGACTTCTATTTTGGCACAATCCTTAAAGCCCTTTTACTCCAAAACCAGAATGGACATTCATCAGTGCACGCCTCTGTTGCAAAGCACATAATATGTACACCCCCTCGTGATAATAGTTTTTCCAGTTGGCAATGGCCTCTCTCAGCAGGAAAATGCACACTGCAACTGCAATCTATAATCTTCTCGCGTGCATGTATTACAGGTCGGAGAACATTAAAGGAAGACACTTGGAATCCGTTTTTCAGCTTCGCAACAGATCAGCTGTTGGTGTTTCGCGACTGTGCGTCCTCCAGAGGCTGCATCGGATTCAATTGATTTCATTGAGGATACAGTGTGGTGAGTTGTTACATTTATGCTCAGGGTTCGTTTTTTGTTTTTCCCTGCATTGTTTGGTAGCTAGATAGAGTGTTTTCACTCTGTGGCGTTGCCGGAAAGTATTGTAGTATCTCACAGCTTTACAAGACCGCATTAAAACCCAAAATCTTTTGTGGAGAGTCCACGGAGAGTCCTTACTGGGCACAAAAGTCTGTATTCACTTCCTCCTTGTGTATCCAACCTTGGAGGATTAAATACTGCCAGCTCAATAGCCTGATTTCTAAACAGGGCAGAGAGCCTCTTGGGGAGAAATGCTGGGTTTGGCCACAACGTCACTACCGAATCATCAGCATTCCAGCGCATGCAGGTTGTGTTAACTGATAGCGCGTGTAACGCACTCACTCGTTTAGCCGAAGTAATGGTCAAGAGAAAAGTTGTCTTCAATGAGAGCCACTTCAAGTCACTGTGCTCCAGAAGTTCGAACAGAGGTAATGTAAGAGACTTCAAGACAATGCTCAGGTCCCATGAGGGTACCCGAATGGATGAGGGGGGCGCAGTCGCTGCGCACCTCTAAGAAATTGAGTAACCAAGGCATGAGATCCCAATGGCTGACCATCTATTCGTACATGATGTTCTGAAATTGCAGCCACATAGACTCTTAAGGTAGAAGCTGCCCGATTCTCTTCCAGCAAAGATTGCAAAAACCGTAACACCAAGGAGACAGGACATACCTCTTGGGACACTCTTTGCTCCCTACACCAATCAGAGAAGAACTTCCACCTATAAGCATAAGCACTCCTGGTGGAAGGCGCTCTAGAGTTCATTATAGTGTTCTGTACATCTTGATCACAGACTCTCAAAAGTGGTTCTGGCCCCTCAGAGGCCAAACACAGAGCTGTAGGCGTTCTGGATTCGGGGGCCAAATCTGACCTTCCAACTGTGTGCATGTGTCCGCTGCTTTTGATATGGTCAACCACCAGATCCTCCTGTCACCCCTATTGAGAAAGGGCATCTCAGGAACCACACTCCAGTGGTTTGAGTCTTACCTCTCAGATAGATCCTTCAAGGTATCTTGGAGAGGTGAGGCATCCAAGTCCCAACATCTAGCTACTGGGGTGCCTCAGGGCTCAGTTCAGTGGTTTGAGTCTTACCTCTCAGATAGGTCCTTCAAGGAATCTTGGAGAGGAGAGGTATCCAAGTTGCAACATCTAGCTACTGGGGTGCCTCAGGGCTCAGTTTTTGGACCACTTCTCTTCTCTGTCTACATGGCATCACTAGGTTCTGTCATTCAGAAACATGGCTTTTTATATCACTGTTATGCTGATGACACTTAACTCTACCTCTCATTCCATCCTGATGATCCGACGATAGCTGATCGCATCTCAGCATGTCTAACAGACATTTCTTGCTGGATGAAGGACCATCACCTTCAACTCAACCTAGCTAAGACAGAACTGCTTGTCGTTTCAGCAAACCCATCACTTCATAAACAATTTCACCTTCCAGTTAGGCTCATCAACCATAACTCCTTCAAAAACAGCCAGAAACCTTGGAGTTGTGATTGATGATAAGCTGAATTTCTCAGACCACATTGCTAAAACTGCCCGGTCCTGTAGATTTGCTTTATACAATATTAGGAAGATCAGGCTCGTTCTTTCGGAACATGCAACACAACTCCTTGTTACATTTACATTTATTCATTTAGCTGACGCTTTTATCCAAAGCGACTTACAATTGCTATATATGTCAGAGGTCGCACGCCTCTGGAGCAACTAGGGGTTAAGTGTCTTGCTCAGGGACACATTGGTGTCTCACAGTGGATTCGAACCCGGGTCTCTCACACCAAAGGCATGTGTCTTATCCACTGCGCCATCACCACCCCAAGCTCTTGTTCTGTCCAGACTTGGCTATTGCAATACTCTCTTGGCAGGTCTTCCAGCCAATTCCATCAAACCTCTACAAGTAATCCAAAATGCTGCTGCAAGATTAATCTTTAATGATCCAAAAAGAATGCACGTCACACCTCACATCAATTTGCACTGGCTACCAATAGCTGCTCACAATAAATTCAAGGCATTAATGTTTGCCTACAAAACCACCTCTGGCTCTGCACCCCTTTACCTAAATTCAGTACTTCAGAACTATGTGCCCTCTAGAAGCTTGCGTTCTGCAAGTGAATGACACATTATTGTGCCATCCCAAAGAGGCACAAAATCACTTTCACTGACTTTTTCATTAACTGTTCCCACCTGGTGGAATGACCTGCCCAACTTAATCTGAGCTGCTGAATCCTTAGCCATCTTCTAGAAACGGCTAAAAACACATCTCTTCCATCTTTATTTGACCCTCTAACTCTAGCACTCTATTCTAATTGACCTATCGGTAAGCCCCTTCCCACCATAGAGAAACATTGGAAGATCCGAAGCTTGCATTGGTTTGATGGTGTTTATGCTACAAAAAAAGCAAAAACGATGTGTCTGTGGTACTTGTAACACTGATCCCAGGTATCCTGAGAGGATAGGCAATATAATGTATTTTATTACATTTCCTGAATCCAAATAAAACAGAGCAAAACGTCCCTAAGCATTCAACCCCAATCCAAATGAAGACAAAAACATACATTTTCTGGTTGTCATACACACATTAAGTTACAATTTTCATCTGCTCAAGCAGAATGTTAATGTTATCTTGTGCTTCAGCAAGGTATCTCTGGCTAAAATTAGCTAACGTTAAAGTTCATGCTAATGTACAAACCTAAATAGCGGACTGTTCTCACATCTTACAGTGTAGGTCAAAAACACATAAACCAAGGTCTACATTTCACTGTCTCTTCATATTTAACTGGTTAAATGTACATTAATTTAATCGTACCCTACGATACATGAACAGTGTTGATCCTGCATGTTGTCATCCACGATCATGATGACCGACCGTAATATGAGACTTCTCCCACTTGCATTGTGATCTAAAAAACCTCACTTCGAGTTACCCACCGTATTTATTTTTAAATATTTTATAAATCCCTCCATGGAATATTTAATTCCCACTTGGTGGCCTTCTGTGTCCAAAATTGTAACAATCCTGTCAGATCGTCCATTCTTTGAGTGAGAGTGTAACGTTATAGGTCGGCCGATCTGGATTTGTCAGTTAAAGTTAACCTTTTCGACATGTTTCCATATTGTTGTTGCCCAGCATGTTGTCTGCGGGTTTGGCAAAAGGAGGGTGGGACGGTGGACGGTGTGGTGACTGAAGGTGGTGACTGAGTAGTTCAGACATCACATTTTTACTTAAGTCATAACAGCAAGTGAAAAGGCACAGCTACGTTCTGCAGGCTGTGTGCATTTTAAAGTGGATTGACTGTTTTGAAACTTATATGGTAGTTACATAGCTCCAAGACCTAAGTTTTCATGAAAAACGCCAGGAAATTTCAGTTTTGACAAAATAGGACCTTTAATATTCATTTGTATGTGTAATGAGTGTGCTGTAGGTCTGTGTTTTATTGGTTGTGGTCTCCCCTCTTCCCACTCTCTACCTCCCACTTTTCCACAGTTTTGCGGTTTCAGGTTTCATGACTAGGGATGGGTATCGTTAAGGTTTTAACGGTATTACTACTCTTACCGATACTGCTTATCGATCCGGTACTTTAACGGTATTCTTATCGGTACTTTTTGTTTTACTTTGTTTCTTTGTTCATATTCTTACAGTATCTTATCTTATGTATATAAAACACTAAAAATGCCTGCACTTCATCAATTTGTAAATGCACCAGTGTGCAGGTATTTTTAGTGTTTTATATACATAAGATAAGATACAGTAACAACATGAACAAAGAAACAAAGTAAAACAAACTGACAAATACAATAAAACAAACACACAAACGAAATGAAATAAACAGTGCTTTCATTTTTCCATGAAGGTCTACTAATATTAATGTTCAGGTAAGTAATAGTTACAAAAGTAATCAAATGAGCACTGCATAGTTTTCACTGTATGTACTGATAGATTTATGTTTATTAAAGCTATAACGTTGTTCAGATTAAGAGCTGTGGGTGATTTTCTCTTTGCATTTTGTTCTTTGATTAACATTGATGGCTCAAGCTCCAGTCTGACACTTTAAGACAATATACTGACATGCATCGGATTTTCTCCCAACTGTTCTCGTCCACTTAAAACATAAAAGTGAAGACTCTCATAACCGGCCATTTTGACACATTGTGTGTGTATTTTTTGGCATATTTTTGTGTGTTATTTCGACGCGCCCGAAGCTCAAAGTGTACTTTGCTTGTCCGTTTTGGAGCACGTCGCCGCGCAGGCACACGCGCGCACACACATTTCAGCCTGAACAGCATCACTTGTGCAGATTGTACTTTCAACGTTTTACTATCAAATATGTCCTGCAATGTAGCAACAGTAAAGACAGCATTTTATAACAATCACTGATTGAGCTGATTCAGATGTTAAGTTTTGGTTTGGAGGAACGAATTCGCGCCGCTATGAAGGGAAGGGAGTTGTGCTAGAAGAAATGCGGCTATAATCCTTGGAAGCCAAAATCGAAAAAAAAAAAAAAATACTTAGCTTAATATAACAGCCACAGGCATAAAGTGTGAGCAGATGTTTGAATAGTTGGTTCTCTCTTCTATCATAATTAAACAGGACTTTCATGTTGCGTGTGCTGAAGCTCCTCCGCGTGAGCGCGATCTGGCTTCTGAATTGCACATAGCAAAAATGCATCATAGACAAATGTTTGAATATTATTGCACATAAAAACAGCTGGCGACATTATATATATATATATATATATATATATATATATATATATATATAGAAAAAGAGAGAGAGCAACAATAAATGTATGTGTGTTTTCTTAATTTCTCCAATACCGACAGAAGTACCGATAACGTCAGAGCTTATCGATACTCCGGTCTTTCATAATTTAGCCCCGAGACCGATTTAATACCGAGTTTCGGTACCCATCCCTATTCATGACACTAAGTCAAACAGGCTGAGAACCTTTATATCTTGAGTTAATTATGTAATTAATCAGTCATTATACAGTTTAATTAATATCCGGCAGATTTTCTTTCAATGCTTACTAAATGTATTGAAGCAAATTAATATATGCTATGCATTTTCACTGTATTTTTAAATCTTGTTCCCATATACTTAGTTTCACTGATTCATAATGATAGGTAAGTGTTGAGCAGTGTTAATTTCATCGATGAAGACGAAAAATATTCGTCAACGAACATTTTTTCTGTGACTAAGATGAGACATTGACGAGCTAAAACTAATATCTGATGATAAAAACTATGACGAAATGTATGCCGCGTCTTCGTTAACAAGACGAGACGAGACTAAAATGTAATTGATGTAGACGAGTCTAAAATGTCGCCTATATTATATATTGTGTATTTTTTATTTTTTTTGCTGCTTTGTACATTGGTTATTGGCTATTTCCTGTTATTTTGTTTCATTACCTGTGTCCTGTCCTGTTACTGTCTTTCTGTTGCACTGTGGAGCTTCTGTCACTATAACAAATTCCTTGTATGTGTAAACATACTTGGCCAATAAAGCTCATTCTGATTCTGATTCTGATTCTGATTCTAATTTGAGGACTACCAGACATTCAAAATACATCCTATAGGCTAACTGTCTTGTCGTTCAAAATGTGCATCTCTGTCATTGGATGGCAGTCTCAGTATGGCAGCCGCAGTGGACGGATAGGCTACCAAAATGCGAACTAGCGATCTGAAACAATGGCCTCAGCACCCAAAGGGTTAGGGACTGGGTGAACAGATGTCTCGTTTTTCCCAGGAGTCACAATTCATTGTCGATTAACTTAAAGTTAGTGAAGGCGGGATAGGCGGAATCGCCCTGATAGAAGTGCTCTCTTTCGCGCACACTCCACTTCTTCAGTTCTCATACAGCGCGATCAGTTCTCAGCGCTCAAATACACACACAGCTGTCCAAATGTCTGTCGTGTAGAGTCAGAGTATCTCACGTAAATACAGTCGGTTATGGCTTAAGTGAGCGTAAACAGGTGGGTGAAAACTGAATGTGTGTCAGTATTACTTCATACCTTCCGTCTTAAATGGACTGCATTCCTAACTATCTGTCATCAATGTTAACCAACAAAAGATGTTAAATAAATGTATACTTTTTAAGTAAACCTACTGTATCTGAAATTTATTTTTTTATTTGTATCTCTACCAAAAAATTCAAATTTATTCCAGTTTTCCCAAATTCAATCCTTGATTCAAATTTCTCATAAGCTTAATTGATTTGCTCTAAAGAGAGAAGAATTGATGACTATTTTTGTTTGAATACTACATATAAAATAGCTACCAAAATAAATGTTGGTAACTGCAGTTTGACTAAAAGTTGAAAAAAATGCAATGACTTTTCGTTGACTAAAACTAGACTAAAACTATGAAAGACTCAAATGACTAAAATGTGACTAAGACTATTAAGCATTTTCGTCTCAAGATAAAGACTAAGCTTATAAGACTAAATCAAAAGTGCCTGCCAAAATTAACACTGGTGTTGAGAATATATATAATGTATGGAGTTATGTTTCTCAAAATACTCACAGCATTTTGTCTTCTTGGAAAATCTACGTCCTTGAAATGCCAATGTGAATTTTTGTCTCTGTGCAACATCAGATTCTTTGACATGAGATTGCCTTTTCAGTATTTTCTCTGCAGTCTCCACCAATGTTGTGTAGCATTTTGGCTCTGATTGGAATTCTTCAATTTGCCTAAAAAAAATGACAGTTTCCTGATAAAATGTTCTTTATCATTAAAGAGATTTTACTCTAACATGTAATGTGTTTCTTAGTTTGTAAAATATACCTTTTAAGCAGAGGATATTTCTCAAGTAGAACTCTGATCTTGTCAAAATCAATGACTACAATTTCACAGCATGTCACAGCACGTACTGTCAATGTGGCTTGTTTTCCATACAAAAAACCTGCCTACAGGAAAAAAATTAAAAAACAAAAGAAAAGATTATTCATTTAAAAGATGTACACAAAACTATAATATCTGGGTTAATACCGAGACACTACAGAAACTCCACTTTGCGGTATACTGTTATTGACAAAAACACTGAAATTAAAAACATGAAATATTTATGCTGAATAGGAAGGATTGTGGGTATTTGGACATGCCCTGAAAATCTGAACAAGGTGTAACACCTATTTGTATGTTGACGACACTTCAAAGTGAAGGGCCTAAGAGCCATTTGCAAATAAACTGGCATGATTTTATCCAGGTTTCAGAGTTCCTATAGCATCAGCCACTGATGCAGTGTCAAAGTGATTGATATTAAAGGAAACAATGTATTTAATTGTTACCTCTCCAAAATGCATTCCCTTCTGATAATGTCCAACAACTTCTGAAAGATCATCATTCAAAATCTATAAAATATTAAGTAAATAAATAAATAAAATACAATTCTCAATGATTAAACAACAATGATTAAAACAAGCAAGTTATAGGCTATAAGTGCATACAACTGAGATCAAATGTTTGTAAAGAAATAAACTTTATGAAAAATGCTGACCTCACAAGTTCCCCTGCGAATACAAAAGAGCTCTCTTGTGATAGTTTTACTGTACTGAATGATTTCCCCTTTAGGAAAAAAGTACATGACTGAAGTTAAAGCAAGCTCCCGTATAAATGACTGCCCATCTTCTGCAAAGTAAGGAATCTGTAAAGAGGGAAAAAATGGAAGAGTTTAGTTTATTTTGAACCAACCCTAATCATAATATTCTTTCGCAAATGTGTAAAATTATTCTTGCTCTTCAACTTTCCAGACCAATAGTTTAAGGCTGTTTCTATACGTTATGGGCCAATAATTAACAAAACATGGCAAATGCACATGCGTAGCTTCACGTTTGAGCTTGGGTGGGCCAAACCAAGCCAGTCGATTTGGTCAGTCAAAATTTGAAATACATTTTTTACAATCCATGTACCATTAAAAGCAACACCAAGAGGGTTTGTACTGGCCTAAATCTGGCCCTATGTCTTTAAACTAGATTATGATCAGTATTATAATTTAAAGGCCAATTTCACACAAAGTTCTTTACACAGACTCCTCCCAGGAGTGACAAACCCAAGGTCTGAATAGAATTTTATGCATTCATCTTAGACTTAAGCCCCACAAGGTTTTTGTGAATGTGTATATAACGCTGCTGGTTCAGATTTTCATGAACCAGTGAAATTGGTTTCTTATCCTTTCTCCTAAGGATTCAGGAGATCATTTATCACATGATTTGACCCCGCTCTTCTCATTCTCTCTCATGGAAGCCTTTGCGACTCAAGGAAGCACATTTAGAAGCATTTATGAGCAACAGGTTAGGTGGGACTTAAGAGACATCTACCAATATATTGATGTGGCCCTATTTGTGTTTAAGAGGTCATCACTGCTGGATGCAATTTCCACAGCCTCAGTTGCTGAAACAGCATCATGGTCCCTTATTCAGGTAAATCAAACAGTGTTTTTTTTTTTTTTTAAACCCACAGACATTTAGTGGTTTAAGACATACAATTAGGTTACTTTTTGAAATCATTTAAAAAAACTGACCTGTGACAGAAGCTCCCCTCTCTCTGCCATGAGGACATTCTGTTTCAGTTCAACTGGCAAATCATGCATTAAAAAATGTCCTCCTGGAAAAGCTTCACCTCTGATACGATGAAAACAAAAATATCAACAAATAAGGCTAATCAGTGTTGTAATCAGTGCTGCTATGATTTTCCATAGTCATTGGACACATTTCAAATTTGCACCAGCTCACCAACTGCCATTGAGAGTAATTGGAATGTTAACAGATAACCATAATTCTAACTTCCTTGGCTATAACCAATGCTTCAGAGATTTACAAATATTGTAGGGGTACAAGGCAAAATAAGTTAAATCATACTGATATTTGGCCCACAGGAGATCCATATAATTCATGACTCTGTTCTGTAGGAAAACTGTGAGGTCATGTCGCTTCATGAAGTGATGCATTTCTGAAAAAATATTCTGGAAAGCCACCCTATGCAGAAAAAAGAGCATCAATATGTGCATAAATTCAACAGAATTTAATCAATTTTCACTCCACATTTTCTCTGAATTTCAGCATAGGTATCCTATGTCACAGGACAGACCATAGTTCAATTTAAGTCTTTCAGTCAATTTTAATAACATATGTAACAACTGTTTTTTTGCATTTGTGGGACAGAATACTATTATTATAAATTTAATATTCTAAAATTACTATTTCAATGGACATGGACATCTTTAATCAGATCTTTAATCAGCTTAAACTTAGTATCTGCAATCAAAAACATTTACCTCTTAGCATTTTCACCAGATAGAGTGGCAGAAAGCTGGCTAATAATATAGTTAAAAACCAGCAAGGCAACAATACCAACAACTGCTGCCATACACTGTTCTACCAAAGAGCCAGGTACAATGTCTCCATATCCTGAAAAATAAATGTTGTGTCATAATGCTTAGTCCACTTTTGCATCATCAAAAATAGACCTATCCCAATCTCACAGGGATCATACACAGATAATTCACCAATTCACCTATGCTGCATATCTTTTGATTGTGGGGGGAAACCAGAGTACAAAACATCCCTGTCGCAGTTAACATTTTGGTTTATTTTATAATTTTGTCTGCTTCAATCAGACAATGGCAGGTGGAGATTGAGAAAATGCTGTGCTGAAAACTGAGTACTTAGGCCCAATTCCAATTCTATTTTATACCCCCTCACCTACCCCTAGCCCGAAGCCTACCCCTTCCCCTTGTCTCTTGAAACAGAGTGTCAAGGGGTAGGGGCGAAAATATTGCCCTAAGAAATGGAACACCATTACTACACTGTTACACGTCATCAAATGTCATCTTGCTCCTACAATACACACACCTATACTGCCACAGTGACGGCAATAAGCTAAGGTACTCCTTTAAAGTACTTGTTTTGCGTACCAGAAAATTTGTCATGTCCAGCGCTGTATGCATAGATGCAGCACTTAAGTTAAAATACTGAGTGAGAAATAATAAAATAATAAAACGTTTGCTCTTATCATTCTGTGGATAAAATCCCGTGAACTTCGCCCCGAATGGGAGCTTTATATGCATATGTGTGCTCATCTGTTTTCAATGCAGGTTAACCGTGACGCATCATGTCATCTTCACACTCATTAAACTATGACAGGTCCTTTACTGCAAAAAGACGGTCACTGCGACACTGTAAAGTGATGAAACTACGACGTCATGTGCTTTTAAAACTATTTTTATAGGCTTCACGTTATATTGTTGGCACGGAAAATATGTAAATGCGCATGCCCAGTAGCCGCAGCTGTATCCCTTCTAGCCTTAACCACAAATCAGACAGAAGAGTAGATTAACTCTGGTGGACTTAAATTTGTAAAATGGTGTGTTTCGCGGTTGAAATAAAACACTTTCTGATGTTTATTCATGTTCATTTCGTGCATTAAGTACATATGAAAAGATGATCGGTTCACGTGTTTGAACTAAGGCAATACAGTGATCTGTCACGACACAATGAAGAGCCACAAAACTATATTTATTGTTTGAATTTCTTTAAAAATAACTCAATTTAAAAGCTGAGGGTCCTGAGACCTTGTTTCATATCAGAAGTAACCTGCTCTGTCTTCTCTGTCGGTGTGTTGTTAGTTTCCTCTTTGCTCTGCGATGTATTTTTCACTGCGTGAGAATGTGTGTAGTGTGAAAGCGGCAGTGGTTGTCAGTCATGGCAACAGTAACTAGGGTGGGCGGGTTTTGTGAACGGTCAATTGCCATTCAAAACTAGCCCAAAACTAGCCCAATAGCGTTTCGAGGGGGATCCCCCGGTAAAAATCGCATGCTGGGGCTTAAAATAGACGTTTTTGGCAAGGTTACCCAGGTAATATTCGCATTGCAGGGGCTAAATATCACATTATAGGGGTAGCTTCAACCCACGGACATGAAAAACAACCCACGGCAACAGTGTTAATGTATTTCCCGATTCCTTGGGAAAACCGCAGACTTGGCAACACTGCCCTGATGGTACTATCGTGCAGTCAGTTATGATTTATGATTTTAATTTTTTGCAAACATTTCTTTGAATAACATGACCATAAATATGAACACACAATATAATGTAACATAAAACAAATGCATAATTTTAGTTCTCATATCCCTTTGTTTGAAGTGTGGTCCCGAATAATCTTCATTTGACCCTTTCCCCTACCTCTATACACCTCCAAGCAAAAGAGAATCGAGACATCCCTACCCCGTCATGTGAACGTGCAAAAGGGGTAGGGGTAAGGGGCAGAAATGGGATTAGGCCTTAATGTAACCTCTGTTCCCTGAAAGGAGGGAACAAGACATTGAGTAATCACTGGGGAAAATTCCTTTCTCCAAGGAAATTGCTAGGGGAAATTCCTTTCTCAGAATCTTTCGACTGAGCGGGAGCTTCTCGAGAACGCCAATAGATTTTTTTACACAGCGACTTACGCAATGCCTCATGGTCTGTGAACGACCAGTGTTAAACCAGGGGGGTTTCATGACACTTGAAGTATTCCGAATCGTTCCCTTGCAGGTTGGTCTCTCTACATTGCATAATCTCTAGGGGAAGGTGAAAACTCTCCACCGTGAAAAAAACCCAGCCATCCCTCAGCCCAGCTTAATTAACAGGGGGAAACAACATGGGGTTACAAATGGGGTTAACATGGGGAACAACAAATAAGCCGCTATGGGTGGATACGGTGAGGCATGCTCGGCCCGCCCCCTTCAGGTCTGGTACCAGACCTAGTTGAAACACCCAGAGTGCCTAGCAAGCTGCCAAGATGGCGCTGGTGGCTACACTCAGTCGAGCAGCAATAAACGAACCGTATATGGGCAGTAATAAAGCAGCAAGTGAATTGATCATTCAAAAAGACCCGCCCTTCTTAGTTACTGTTGCCATCCCCTACAAACAATGCCGCTCTCACACTACACACGTTCTCACAAAGTGAAAAATACATCGCCGAGCAAAGAGGAAACTGACAACACACCGACAGAGAAGACAGAGCAGGTTACTTCTGGTTATTTACATATTTTGTGAGCCAATAATATAACGTGAAACCTATGAAATTGGTTTTAAAAAGTACATGGCGTCATAGTTTCATCACTTTAAAGTGTCGCAGTGACCGTCTTTTTGCAGTAAAAGACCTGTCATCATTTAATGAGTGGGAAGATGACATGAAGCGACACGAAGTTAGCTGCATTGAAAACAGATGAGCGCACATGTGCATTTACAGCTCTCGATCGGGGCGAAAGTTCACAGGATTTTGTCCACAGAATGATTTAACATATTTTATTATTTAACATTCAAGCCATGCAAACAGCGCTGGACATGACAGGGTTTCTGGTACGCAAAACAAGTACTTTAAAGGAATACTATAGCTTATTGCCATTAGCGGCAGCCAGCACATAATATCCGCGTTCTGATTGATCAGATCGCCTATCAATCAAGCTCTTTGTGAACGGTCAATTGGTGCATACAATATTCGATTAGCTCACACACTCTGTCAGTATAAAATCTAGATTAAAGACCCATCTCTTTAACCTGGTTTACACATAATACACTATCGCATTTCTATAATTCAAATCCGTTAAAGGATTGTTAGGCTGCATTAATTAGGTCAAACAGAACCGGGAACACTTTCCAAAACACCTGATGTACTTTTACATCGTTAGAAAAATGGCATCTATGCTAATATTAGTATTTTTATTTTTTTTTTCCGAGGTCACCGTGGCCACCCAGATCCAGACTGTATCCAGATCAGACGGTCAATGCAGCCACTCGGATCCAGTCCGTATCCAGATCAGATGGTGGATCAGCTCCATCATGACCTCTACAGCACTGAACGTCAGCGGAGACCAGGACAACTAGATGAGCCCCAGAGACAGATCCCCAGTGAAGACCCTGTCTCCTAGACGGCCATCGGGACAAGACCACAGGAACCAGATGAGTCCTTTGCACAATCTGACTCTGCTTTAGCCTAGATTTAAACTACTATTTTGTCTGACAAGAGGATAATGACACTATTTCGACACACTATTTCCCCATCTAAATACTGTAACGCTGATATAAAGCCACCCGACTTTATATCAAGCTGATGTAAAGCTCCTTTGACAATTTTCATTGTTAAAAGCGCCATACAAATAATAGTGACTTGACTTGACAAAAGCTGGTTATATAGACACTGTTAAATAGGACACAACAATGAAATGGTGCATGTGCCTTAACCGCGGGATGTGTGAGAAGCCGAATACTGGAAAAACACGGATAATGGCTTCAAAACGAATAACAAATAATATCATATTATAATGTTTGACTGACTGATGCTAAGTGTGAGATTTTTTTTTTAATAAGCTTATGTTTGTAAAATGGCACAGTTTAATATATATATGTATATATATATATATATACACACAGATAATTTATATTAGTCTGGTGAGTAAACTAAAAAAATTGCAAGCCGATGGAGATTCTATTGCCAAGCTGTCCATAGAGGGTTAATAATATTTACAATAATCAATTGAATTTGATAGGTGTCTCTCACACTGTCCAACAGAAACATTAAAATAGTGTAGATTAGTGTACAATGTTTTATAATAATAATTTATTCTATTTAGTGTTCATTTTATTCATTTAACATATTTAATATGGGGGCATCCAAGTTATTTGACATATCTGATTTTAATTTTTTTTTAAAGTAACAAGATTACTTTCCCTGGTAATTAGTTACTTTTATAATGATGTAACTCAGTTACTAAGCCCAACACTGGCCGTCATTGCCTTTATAGCGCCATTGGCTATTGCAGTAGTGGGATTCAATGAGGCTTCAGGAAAGTTTGGAGAAAGGGATTTCGCTTAGTGGTTACGCAATGTTGAGAGATCGACCAGAAAGGGAACAAATGTTCTAAAACAGGCTCAAAATATAATGTCATTGATATCCTCCGAGGTCTGAAGCTAGAAAATTTAAGTCGATGCCCATACTAATCAGTTTTCTGTGAAATCAGTTTACTTCAAATTAACAAAATCTGCAGATTGGCTTTTTCTGGAATTGTTTTTTAGCATATTTTTTTTAGGTATAATGGATCCACAGTTACTATAAACCTATACAGTACAGACAATTTTGTCTCATTCCTTAAGGTGAAAAGAAGCCAATCTTGAACAGCAGTTGCATTCCTGGATGTGTTCAGAAAATCAGGTGAATATCTCTGTTGTGTTCTGATTGCAGCAAAAACAAAGCAAGGTCCTGCGAGCAGGGGCCTGTTTCAATAAGGAGGTTCAACCAACTCTGAGTTAAAACTTGAAGTCTGAGTTGACTTACCCTGAGATGGGAAACTCTGAGTTTTCGGTTACAGAACAGCTGAAATGAGTTAGTTCAATCAACTCTGAGTTGACTGACTCTGAGTTAAGCACGTGCACAACGACTATGAAAAGTCATGATCAGCAGAGCGCCGAAATTACGATTCACCATGGCAACAGCTCCCGCCAAAAAGACGTCAGCGCGCGTACCTCCGTCAATGCGTAACATTAATTCTTAATAACTGTCTATAACTTAATAACTGTTATAATATCTGAGGTGAAAACTGTAAATTATTGAACTAATATTCATTTTAATGGTATCTCATGGCCACAAAAAAAAAGAAAAAGACAGAAAAAGAAACAAGAACGTGGCAGCAGCTAAAAATGAAGTATAAAAACACAATTGAATCAAGGTAAAGCTTTAAACATGAAAGGTTCATGGGTGTGGGCTAAATGACTTTACAGACATTTGACATTAAATATCATTCAGTGTCTATTTCAATGCGCTGCAGCTTTTTCCACATAGTCTAGCACTCTTTTCACATAATTAAATATTCTCTAATCCAACCTGTTACATTTCTTAATTAGAGTAATAAAATTAACTACTGACAAGAAGGCAGAGGGAGAACCTGGACCAGCACCACTGACAGATGAAGAGGAGATGGTCAAGTATTGGAAGATTTCTAAAATCCAAAAGTAAAAACAATAACTTTTGCTTTTGTATTAGGAAATAAAGATGACCAAAAAATTTTAATAATTTGCTTATTTAACAGCTGTAGTGGTGGTTATGGCTCGTACTACCCCTCCATCTGGCATCCTTCCATTTCATACAGTAATCATGCTTGTCATCAATGCATCCAACCACACTGGAAATCCTGAAGGAAATTCTGATTATTTCAGGTTACTTCCACAGGTCACAGAAAGATGTTATCAAGTGAACATCATTTATCAGATTAGCCTCATTTAAACCCATTGCTACACCATTGACCTACAGTCCTGTGATACTCCTCTTTGACGGATTTGTGCCCAGGAAAAAATTCCCAGAAAGAGCGTGAGAGCGATGCACACTTTACTTAAAATCTGCATATCTTATAATGTGCTCTGCATCTCTGATGTTTAAAAGAAAACTACCATTTAAAATGGTACCGCTCAAATAAATATGCACATGAATACGGTGTAAAAAAAACATATAATAACATAAATAATAGGCTATAAGGTATTTAGTCTTGTTTCCATGAAGGAAAATAAAATTAAAATATTATTTTATTTTCCAAATTATCTGGCAATGGGGTAAGAAATTAAAATTAGCCTATTCTTGTTTCCGTTTGCATTAAGATTATTTTTCTTACACTCTGTAGAATAATTTTATATTTTAACAAGACTAAATATCTAAAAAAATTATTTTCATGTATAGAAAATGCATCTTAACTTAAATTTTAAATGTTTGTACTTGAAATAAGACAAAAATACTCAGTAAGAAAAGCAATTTTGCGGCGTGAATGAATGAATGAGGTATTAAAACATCGCTTACACTTTAAAAAGGGGGAGGAGACCGAAAGAAACTCTGGGTTTCCCGAAGAAAACCTGCTCCCGACCAGGTTAGGTTCACAGAGTAAGTTGCCATGGTAACTGACTCTGAGTATAAGTTACCTCTCTTTCAGAAACGGGCTTGACTTACTCTGCTTTCTCAGGTTTAACATACCTCCCATTCTGAAACCGAAAACCCAGAGTTTCCCTCATTTCAAGGTTAACATACTCAGAGTTTTCACTTAACCTCCTTTCTGAAACGGGCCCGAGGTCTTTCAGTTGTCATTCTGATTATCTGCTGACAACACAAGAGAGATATTCACTGCAGAGAAGAAAGTACATTAAGTACAAGAAAATCTTGATCATTGATCTATTAATCATCTCAGAATGGTGCAACTATGTGCATATCCTGGGTGTGTCAGCGCTAAGTGCTACTTGCGTAACTGGCATGAATGCATTTATGACAACAAAAGCGGTTTCTGATTGTTTTTTTTACCAAAACCAAACATCATATTCCTTCAGAACACTTGGAACATTCTGAACAAGTCACATGGGATCATTTAAAATACTTTTTTTTTTCCCTTACATTTTTTAAAGGTGACCTATTATGCCCCATTTTTTACAAGATGTAAAATAAGTCTCTGATGTGTGAATGTGATGTTTTAGCTCAAAATACCCCACAGATATTTTTTATAGCTTGTTAAAATTGCCACTTTGGCTGCATTTACACTGCAGGTCTTGATGACCAATTCTGATTTTGTGATTTTTAGACGACGTGTTTACATTTCTTTTAAAAATGACCCGTATCCGATGTGTGTATTTTACACAGCACTCAGTGTAACAAGCCTAAAATAGCATATATGATAGCACAAATCAAATTGATTAGTACATTGAGTTTAATTTACTGACATGGAAATCATATAGAAAATTTGAATGCAATAGTTACATCTATACATCAAAATAATTATATAGAACAAATTCTTCAGGACAGTGATGTATTTACGCAGCTCCGCTGAAAGCTTGCGAGTGGAATAATACTCAGGTGGTAGATATTGTTAAGCATGTCACATTGTCTGTGTTTTTTCGTAAATAAAAACAAATGTGTTCATCAGTGATTGTATATCAAACTCATGGACATGTTTGTGTGTATTTTATTTTGTGGTTTCAATGGAACGAATGGGACTGAAGCGCTCGTTTGTGCATGACAACAGCAGCAACGAGCACTCAGCGTGATTTCAAAAGCAACACATTTCAGAGTCAGATCGCCTTTTATTTAACACAAACGAACACAATTAATACTCAACTAGAGATGTTTCATTTGATAGAGGTATGTCTGTACCGCGAATGCAGTGTAAATGTGGACTTTTAAGGTATGAGTCAAAATGTGCCGTTTTTGTGTTTGTCCCTTTAAATGCAAATAAGCTGGTGCTCCAGGCCCACTTTTCAGAAGAGGGCGGCGCTTCAAGAGTTCATGCTCCAGCAATCAGTACTGGCCTTTACCAATGAACTTTCCACTATTAGTACAAGTCTATTATCTTTTCAGTAAACATACTCGGTTTAAAAGTCAGTCATCTGATTGTACTGTGCATAATTAATGAGTGTTTATGAATTACACAGACGGGAAGCACGCCTGGCATGATAAAAATTATAACATAGCTGGTCTCATGGTGCCTTCGCATGCTATCACAAACTTTGTAAGTCCCACTTGTGATTATGAGCTTGACAAATTCAAGCAGTCAACTTCACATTGCTTTCTTATGCCATTTTTAACTACCACATTCCTATTCATGATCATTCTGGTAGCCCATGAAGGCAACATCAGTGAAAACAGGCAGAGACATTGATAGCTTTAGCAATTAGCCTTACAGAGTGCCAAGAAAGGCAATTTGGAAAACAAATGCATGATACTTACTTTGTCTGGAGCTGACATTCGCGCACTAAGAGCTGGTATTGATTCCTAAACATATAGGGGGCTTTACCAATTCTTTTCCGGTACATTTTCTTCAAAAATTAAATTTCACATTTGAAAATGAAAACCACATTGTCCTCAGCGGCTCAGATGGAGTCTATGGAGAATCCTAAGTTCATTAGTGCATCCCAAAACACAACACTTGTAATGCCTCTTTGGCGCTGACATTGTATCTCCAGGAGCTACAGCAAGAATACAGAAATGGAGGACTACTGCTTTTCATTCAGGGCTGTGTTTATGCTAATAGGGCAGAGAGCATAACAAATGAGTGGGACATTTTTTCCTATGATGATGTGTACATAGAGAGAAATCTGGAACTGCTCCTTTGGAAAGACTGTTTATGATTTATTGGTATTATAAAAAATGAGTGGGTGGATTTTTAACATTATAGGCTGGTTGTTTTCACATACTGCGGCCACACAACTGTGTTCAAACACCTTATAAAAGTGATTTTTGCATAAGTCTCCTTTAAAGCTTAAAAAAACAGTTAACCATTCATTGCCATTACGTGAATGAGCACCAAAACAATTGTATCTGTTTTTGGAAAAAGAAAAAAGATATACTAACACACACATCTTTAGAACAATTAACTATATTAATTATAACAACGGTAAAAAACTGGAACAATGTGATGCAGCCTTGTAAACAAAACAGCGCAGTCACTACCCAAATAGGTGGTGTTTTGTCAAAAATTATTTTAGAAGAGGAAAACCATTCTAGATCAGTCTGAAGATGAAAACTGACTGTAAGTAGTTTTTGTACTTTTATGTTTAGAAATTTGGCCCATATATGCACAAACAGACACAAAAATACATGGTACTTACCAACACTTGTCATGGTCGTAATTGACCAATATGTTGCAGATATATAATGTTCAAAGTGGGACTGAGTAGATTTAAGCCCAGCATTCCACGCCCATGACTCCTCCTGACATCTTAAAAGTAAATAAAAGAATTAGAATCAGAATCAGAATGAGCTTTATTGCCAGGTATGTTTACACACACAATGAATTTGTTTTCGTGACAGAAGCTTCCACAGTGCAACAGAATGACAGTGACAGGACAAAACACAGATAATAAAATAATAAAAATAGAGCAAGTAGGGAATAACAATATACAAATTGGCAATTGTATGTACAGGTATATTACAACAAACGGTTTTGTATGTACAGGTATATTATGTGCAAATTCGAAGTGTAAACTAAGTATGTGTGTTAGATAAATACGTTTATTTAAGTGTATAAATAGTGTTGTGTGTTCCACAATTATTGTCAAGTGTTCATAAGATGGATTGCCTGAGGGAAGAAACTGTCATGTGCCTAGGGATGGGCAATATCTTATTGTTTGCGATATACCATTGAAAATTCTCCTCACAATAAACATTTGTCTCCTCGCGATAATAACGATGAGTCTAGTTGATGACGTAGTTTCGTGCGCGACCGATTCACTGTTCTCATGCAGAGTGAAAACAAGCATGGCGGAAGGCGGACGTGAGGCTGAGGAGGAGCTTGTTGTTAAGCGAGGACCTACTTCCAGAATTTGGAACTGATTTGGTTATAGAAAATCAGATGCGGAGCAAACTACCGTGTGGAAACGAATCCAATTTGTTCCACCATCTGAAACACAAACCAGAGTACGAAGAAAGTTTGAAGATACGCGAGGCAATGGAGGCACCAACTACAAGTGGACCTAGGGGTAAGTAAATTCACACCCAAACGAAAATTGCCAGTGCATTTGCTAAATGCGTCCCTTATGATAAGCAAAGTAAACGATGGAACGAATTGACGCAAGCAGTAGCGTTTTGTTTGGCAAAAGACATGCTAACATTCCAAACTGTCGAAAAAGAAGGATTCAAGTGAATGATCCATAAACTGGACCCAAGATACAACATGCCTTCAAGGAAGTACTTTTCCAAAACAGCCCTGTCGGCGATGTATGAAGAGTGCCGTGGTAGGGTACAAACAGCACTGTCTATGGCGGATTTTTATGCTTCAACTGCAGACATGTGGAATAGCAGAGCGACTAGCATAGCAGGGGCATCAGGGGAATAGCACGGGTTCGAGTCTCGGGTCCGGCAGGGATTGTAGGTGGGGGAGTGAATAACCAACACTCTCTACACCCTCAATACCACGACTGAGGTGAGACCGTTGAGCAAGGCACAGAACCCCCAACTGCTCCCCGGTCGCCATAGCATTGGCTGCCCACTGCTCCGGGTGTATGTTCACTACTGTGTGTACACTTGGATGGGTTAAAAGCAGAGCACAAATTCCGAGTATGGGTCACCATACTTGGCCACACACCACTTCCCTTTCCCTTTTCCTTTTTTTCCCCCTTTCCTGAGCCATACATTAGCCTTACGGTCCACTACATAACGAGTGACTGGAGTTGAAGAAGTTCCTTCAAGAATGGAATTTAGACAAGGAGAAACAGGTGTGCCTAACAACAGACAGCGGGGCCAATATAGTAAAAGCAGTCACTCTAAACATGTGGACAAGACAGTCTTGCTTTGGCCATTGTCTACACATTGCTACTGGTAAATTTACTCTTTCGCTCTTAGTGTCAGTATATTTTAATGCATGCACACTGAGCAAACATGAGCTTAATATTTACTGTATTTGTTATGTATTTGTTTCTGCATTAGTAATGTAACTATATGAGTATTTTGAACAGTAATTCATTACATTAGCTAATATATATATATTATTTTTTGTTTCACCTATTTTAATTTTAACTGAACTTTAACTTTTTTCTTTTTACTTTTTTTTGTTATAGTTTGTTTTTTATTGTATTTATTCTATTCGTGTGCAAAAGAAACTTAAATAAATACATAAAAATAAACAAATAGTTTTGTTGTTGTTTTGCAGAGAAAAGCATGAGGGATACCAGAATTGACAGAGCTGTGGGAATCTGTAAGAAGATTGCCAGTGTTTTTTCGCACAGCTGGAAAAAGCAGCGAACACTCAAAGATGCTCAAGTAGAACTTGGCCTTCCACCACTCAAACTTGTGACTGAATCGGCAACACGATGGGGATCAAGGCAGAAGATGATTCAGTGGATACTCGAGCAAGAGAAGGCCATTACGCAAGTCCTGGCTGCTGACAGGTCAACCAGGCATCTGGTGCCTACTTGGCAGGATACTGATGTCCTAGACTCTGTCAGTAAGGCACTTGGGCCTCTTCTTGATTTTACAGATGCCCTCTCTTCTGAAAACTATTTCACAGTGTCATGCTTGAAGCCTACTCGTCACCTATTCAACAGTGAGCTGCTGCAGGGGAAAGATGAAGACAATTAAAAGTTCAATACTGGACTACATGAACACCAAATATGGTGACCTAGAGGTTCAGGAACTGATCAACATGGCAACAATTCTTGACCCACACTTCTGCACTCAGTATATGAGTCAAGAAGAGATCCTGGTCATCAAAGCCAAACTAGTCAGAGATGTGGAATCCCTTTCTGTCATGCCAAGTGATGCTGGCTCTGCTACCCCTGTAACGTCAGCTGAATCAACAAAAGAAGCTCAGAGTGCATCTAAAAGGCAGAAGAAAAGTCTTGGAAGTTTTTTCAAGAAACCAGCTGCTGAGATGACCAGCCTTTCTGAAACAGAGACAATTGAGGCTGAATTAAACAACTACCTGCATGGGCCACTTGCAGATGGTGAAAGCAATCCCCTTACGTGGTGGAAGGTACACAATGTGAATTTCCCTAACATCAGTTGTTTGGCGAAAGAGTACTTGTGCATCCCCACCACAAGTACACCCTCAGAGAGGGTATTCAGCGCTGCTGGAAATGTAGTGACATGCCAAAAGTCTCTTCTGAAACCAGCTACAGTAAATATGTTGGTCTTCTTTACCAAAAATCTTATGGGGTGAGGCCTGTTCTCTTTTTGAAAGCTACTGAATCACACTAGTATGTGTGTTATATAACTTGCACTACCAGACATGTTCATGTCAGCCTCATTTCTACATTTTGCTTACAAATTAAGAGTATATCAGTGTTTACAGTTTAATTAAACTTTTATTTAAATTTAATTTATTGATTTGTTTTTTAATTTATCATCTTGTGTTTTGCACTATTTTGTAAACTATCTGAAGACATAGTTGGGATTGTTACTTTTTGATACAGTGTTTGCACTATTTTCACAATTTGTTCCATTTGTTCCAAGAGTGTTGAAAATTTAACTTCCTAATTGGGGGCAGCATGTTCCACATACGTATTATATTTACATTCTAAGTGTGTGTCATTGACTGTTTCACACTGAACTTCTTTACTTTATCAGGTTACTTTAAAATGTTTGTTACTTTATCAGGATTTATTTGCAGTTGTACTCTGTTGTAATTTTGAAACACAACTGAAGACATGGTTGGTGATTGTTACTTTTGCTGTTTGCACTATTTTTGCCACTTTTTGCACCATTGAGAGTATAAATAAATACAGAATCTGTGTTTACATTTTAAACTTTTTAACTTTTAACTTTTGTAATTGATTTTAATTACTATTGTGTAATTGTTTTTGTGTGATGTTTTTCAGCACAGTCACTAGAACACAACTTAAACATAACAATCTGCCATTTTACAGAAGAAAATAATTTATAATAACAATATAAATATATATATATATATATATATATATTATTGTCATTGGTATCGTTATCGCAATAAATACCTGGAATTATCGTGATACATTTTTTAGGCCATATTGCCCATCCCTACATGAATAAAGCCTTGAATAAAAAGGAAATGTCTATAAAATTCTATAAATAATTCTATAAATACTAGTATTTTCTTCTCTGACTTACAGGCTAACACTTTTAAAACATTTATTAACACCGTGTCTACACTGGATGCGACAAAAAGTGACTGCTGCAAATCATTTGAACTTTGTGTCAGTATGTCATAGGGTGCTTTCATACCTGCCTCATTTAGTTCGGTTGAATCGCACTAGAGTTCGTTTTCCCTCTTGGTGCGGTTCATTTGGGCAGGTGAGAAGCAGCAATCGCACTCGGGTGCACACCAAAAGCGGACCAAACAAGCGTACCGAGACCTCCTTGAAGAGGTGGTCTCGGTACGCTTTCAAACGAACCCTGGAGCGGTTCGTTTGTGGTGAGATAGCAATCCGACCCAACGGACCAACGAACCAAGTGGTATCATAATTCATAACGGGAAATATGTTATATAAAAAGCAGCAGTCAGTGTCTTTTGTGTCTAGCAGTCAAGCGCTTTGAGTACCCAGAAAAGCGCTATATCTATAACTAATAGCGCTATAACAAATTATTATTTTGTGAATGCAAGTGAAAATTTGTGAGAAACTTTGATTTTGTTAGTTAGAATATTTGTTATTGCAGTTGAAAACCAAAGAGCACCGCTTCATATTAAAATGTTGTGTAATTAATTACTCTTCTCCGCGCATTACAAGAATGCTGTCCTGACGAAGCTTTGATTCCCGCTGGCTGTAACTGCATTATATATATATATATATATATATATATATATATAGTGAAAATATAATTATATATAGATAGATATATTAGAGACGAATTTTGAATGACGAATTCGTTTTGCGTTTGCCAGGACAGCTATAAAGCCGCAATAAAACCGCGGAGCAAACTTGTCAATCCATCTTGATGAATGACGCAGAGGAACGTAAACAAGTGAACTCTGACCAATAAGAGGACAGCTTTACTCACATGTGACTTGCATAAACACAGTTTGGTACACTTTGCAATGTTGCCGTGTGAAAGCGAACCGAACCAAGAAGAAAATACAACAATGTAACAAATTAATCCCTATTTCGGAACAAAGCAAACGATCACCAGGTGTGAAAGCACCCATAAATAGAATGAGACATCAGTTTACTGTCGGGGATTTGTCGTGTTGTGTCACATCGAGTGTAGACAGCATCACTGATTATAATGAGTTCTATACTGCCCTACAAAGGCAAAAGACCTTAACTCGCTAGAGTGTGAAACTGAGAAAAATTACATTGAAGTGTTTTACTTGTCCAGCCAAATAAAAATAGGTAGGACACCGGAAATTTGGCCATTAGATGTTTTAGTAATGAAAATTAGCAAGCAGGAATAATGCTCAGAAATGCATGTGGATTAAACATCTCCGACGACGTTCAGCGCCATGGATTGATTTTATCAGGTTACAAGAAAAGGTAGGATATGGATTTAATTGTGAACTGTTATGGTGCATTCACACCAGACGCGAATGAAGCGTTAAGCGCAAGTGATTTACATGTTAAGTCAATGCAAATACGCGAACAGACATCCTGCGGCACGATTTGCGCGAATGACGCGGCACGAATTGAGCGTTTCGGGCGTTTGACGCGCGTAACGCGTGATTCGCGCGAATCGCACAAGTTGAAAAATCTGAACTTTGGCAGATATTCGCGCTGCGTTAACCAATCAGGAGCTTGCTCTAGTAGTGATGTGATTACGAGCAGAGGCATAATTCCAAAACAACAGTAGAGGACAAAATCATTGTCGCTGTATGTGGATACCCGGAGCTAGACCAAAGATTACCTGTTAGACTTACCCGAAACGAATTATATCTTATGTTTATCCACTACAGAGACATCAGAGTCAGCGGCAAATGTCAGAAGGACTAGCCGGGATACATGAGCACAAGCGCCCGGTGATCGCCTGGAGCTCACGGCTCCGAAATCGGCAAAGCACATTTTCAAATAGGCGCTGTTTTTATAAATAAACCGCAGATTTGAGTTTTAAACAACTACATTCTCGGCTGAAATACACGCATCCAGTGTTTCCATAGCACATAAAGTGGAACTACCCTCTCAACAAAATCCATGTCAGCCATTTTGCAACGAGACTGGAGCCGCCTGGCAGAAGCCCCTTCCATGACGCGAATTCGCGTCTGTTGTGAAGTGAATTTCACACGCAAATTAAGTGAGTAAACTCAAAATGTTCAAGCGTCCAAATACGCGCGAATAGTGCGATTTATTCGCGCAAGTCACGTCTGGTGTGAACGCACTGTCAGGCTACCGATTTTATGATTGATCATGCTACATGCTACGGCATTCGAGTCCACATGCGTCCAAGTAGAAGTGGCATCCTGGTGAATAATCTGCATTATAAAAAGGAAAAGGTGTCTTGTCTTTGCAGTGCTTTGTTATATGGAGCTGTTTGGTAGATTGCGATCTAATTTGTTTCTCTACACCGTAATTAAAATGTGGCAGACCTTAATGGACAGTAAAAAAGGGCAGAACACGTATAACTCCAAGCCGTAACCGCAACTTCCTTTTGACACGCAGTTAAACAAAGGCAGAATGCCGTAACTCAATTTGAGCATTCCAAACAAAGTGAAAGAGCGGTAACTGGTGTTATACGTTGGGCTTATAACTGGTGGGCTTGAGGTTGAGACAACCTATTATTTTCTCTGAAAAACAACAAATTTGACTCAAGATACTTATGTTAATGATAAAGGATGTCTTGAATGTCCCCAAAATATCAAATTTTAACTCAATAACTAATTTTCGACAAAAATTGAAGTTACGGTCTTTTGTCTTTGCACGGCAGTATAGTATTTCGTCGCGCAGCGCCGCTCGCGTCTAGTGTAGACATGGTGTAATAAGTTACACTTACCTTTCTTCATGGCAGGCAGACAGGTACAACAAGCCAGCACAAAAATGCACAGTGAAAATCAGGAGGAAGAGGCATTTTGTTGTCCTTTCTTCAAACAGATTCTTATATATGTCGCATTCTTTTTGGCCAAAATACTGATAAATCTGAAACCACAAAACAATTGCTGTGATCAAGTATCATGATAACAATACAACTACCTAACAGAACCACAACTAATCCATACACTTGTTCTACTATCCCAACCGCAAAGATAAAAGTCAGCATTAAGACTTTTAAGCATTAAGACAGCATTAATAATTTTCATTTTTAAGTATTCAGTGTTCGGGAGTATTTAAATGTACTGGAATTACGTAATTTAATTAGAAAATAAATGTAACTGAAATCTGTTACATTTACTGAGTAAAAATAGGTAATTAAATACAGTTACTGAAAATGTTAATGATTACAAAGGGGGTTACAGCTGAATATTTTCACACACATACAGATTTAATAGATTTCTTTCCAAAATTGCATTGACTGCTCTAAAATGACTGTTTCAGGACACAAAATATAGGACACATGTTAATTTCACATGTTAAATGTTTTATTTAATGTTTGGGCTTATGTATATGCTTTATTTTTTAAATTAACTGTTGTTATTTTCCAAGGGATTGTTAGATGCCAGTATTTCCTGTCGTAACTATACAAAGATTTCAAAAATGGTATCAGAGCTATTAAACTATATCTTGTTATGATTTAAAATCTGTATTTAACCTCAGAACAATCTCAAAGTAAAAGGAGGTGCTAAAGTCTGATTTTGTAGTGGCTGTGCTTTAACATTAAATTATAATCTTAATTCAAGTGATGATGGATTCTGAAAATCTGATAGTAATCAGTGTTGAGTCCTACTGTAAGGTTAACTATGCCTACTTTAAATGTTTGAAAATTATTAATAGTTAAGAAAAATTTCGAACAATTTCAAGTTTTAGAAAAATGATCAAAAATTAAATGTAATCAGTTACATTCCTTTAATAAAGCAATTGAAATAGTGACACTATTTATTACATTTTAAATAAGGTAACTTGTAATCTGTTACCAATTGCATTTCTAAAGTACTGTAACTTTCCCAACACTTTACAAGTATTACAATATATTAACAAAAAAAAAAAGAGAGAGAGTAAAAGGAAGGAGAAAATTTGTATGTACAAAAATATCTAACATACCCTGCGAATCCAAATGAGCCTATTCAGCCTGACTAGGCCTGAAATTGTCCAATGTTCTGGACCGCCGTAAGCAAACACAATAAAATCCAAAGGTAAAATTGCAAGGGCATCATAATACAAGTTCCAAGACTTTCGATACACTTTAAATATTGCTGCTAAATCTGTCAAATGTCCTGGAGAACAGCAAAAAAGATGAAGGACATTTTAGGCATCAAACAATAACATTGCAATTAGTTATTAAAATGAGGTAATTTTTAATACTTAATTTACCTGTATATTACTGATTATAAAATCATAAATTGTCTATTATAGGAAACAACAAACTACTGTGAAACACTTACTATACATGTCCACTGGCACAGAGAGAGCGCAGCTAAGTGAGAGTTGCCAATTATGTACTTTCAAAAGCCATTTGGGTGCATCATTGTGACTGTGGCTGATTTAACAAATGTGAGCGACACAAATAAGGCATGCAGCAGCATGTTAAGGGGCATCTTAATCAGCTTGTGAATCAATATATCATGAGACACTGATTACTAAATTTTTGATGACATGACTTCAGTCTTGTGTTTTAAACCCTGACCACTGATACCTTTCTGATACCTTGTTTTGTTCTGTTACATATTCCTAAAATATTTTAGCTGACTTTCATTCATAAATATTATCTATATTATGTTTAATATCAGTGTAGCAATGTGTGTTTATAAGGAAATGTGCAGTGCCCTCCAAAAGTATTGGAACAGTAAAGACAAAATTGCTCTGTTGGCTGTGGAGTCAAGACATTTACAAATATGATTAAAAGATGAATATGAGACAAAACTACAGAATGTCACATTTTATTATTGGGTGATTCAACACATAGATGTTTTACCAGCTAAGAAGTTCCGCACTTTTAGAGTTTCATCCCCCTATCTAATGTGAGCATAAGTATTGGAACAGTTGCCTCACAGGTCTTTCTATGTGATCAGCTGTGTCCTGTTGCATTAATTCTTCAGATATTAAAAGCAGGGAATGTGTCGTATCAGTTATATCCATTACTTCTGTATTCTGAATCTTGCATTCGATGATAACACACACAAATCAGGATGAAGATGAGGGAGCTGACTTTGAAAGAAAAGCAAGCAATTTGGATGCTAAAAGAAAGAGGAAGTAAATTCGAGCTATTGCAAAAACAAAGGGCATGGAGAAATCAAGAGTTTGGAAACCACCAGCGACACCAGCAACCAACAACGACCTGATCAGATGAGAAAACAACAGTAGTTGATGACAGTCAAATCAAAAAAGCTGTGAAAATGAATCCTAAAAGACGTGTCTGTAAAATCACCAACAACCTCCAGAAAGCTGGGGTGATGCTCTGACAATCTACTGTCCTCAGGAGACTTTGACAAAGAATTACAGATGCTACACAACAAGATGCAAACCTCTGACCAGCACCAAAAACAGAAAGGCAAGATTAGAGTTTGCAAAAAAGCACAAAGGTGAGCCAGAAGAGTTTTGGAACTGTGTTTATGGGCCAATGAGACAAAGATGAACCTTTATCTAAGTGATGGAAAAGCAAAAATGTGGAGAAAAAAAGGGAACTGCAAATGATCCCAAGCATAGCCTCATCTGTAAAGCATGGTGGAGGTGGTGTCATGACATCTCAACTTTACTGATGACTTAATGTATGATGACAGTAGCAGAATGCATTTGGAAGGGTACAAAACCATCTTGCCTACCAATATTCAAGAAAATGCCACCAGATTCATTGGGAAGTGCTTCATATTGCATCAGGAATATGACCCAAAACACCCTGCCAGTTCAGTCAAGGAATTTATAAGGGCAAAGAAATGGAACGTCTTAGATTGCCCAAGTCAATCTCCAGATTGAACATTAATTTCACCAGCTGAAGAGGAGAATAAAGGCAGAAACTCCCCAAAACAAGCGACATTTGGAACTGGTTGCATTAAAGGCTGGGAAAAGTATTTCAAAGGATGAGACCAAGAGTCTGGTGATGTCTATGGGTCACAGACTCACTGCTGTGATTGTAGGCAAGGGATCTGCAACTAAATAATAGCTTTTAATCTTTTATATCTGCCTTATGTTCAACTGTCCCAATACTTATGCTCACATCAATGAGTGGGATGAACTCTAAAAGTGCTGTTCTTTTTATTTGGTAAAACATGTATGTGTTGAAACGGTTAATAATAAAATGTGACATTCTGTACTTTTGTCTCATATTCATCTTTTAATCATATTTGCAAATGTCTTGAATGTTTCAGTACATTGGAAGGATTCTGCGATTGACATAACATAGCCTTTAACATAGCTCACCGTCCTTAAAACCTCTGACTCTAAGCTATATTGCAATTTCAGTTTTATTTTGATTCATTTAAACTTTGAATTTATGATTTTTTTTATATAATTTCTTTTTTAAATCAACCAACATGCCAAACAGAGGTCACTCTGTTCTTCAACACATACATGTTGCTACATTTGTGTAAGCAGTACACATCAAAACATGCAGAATAAAAAAGCAGTACGTACCAGATTCATTGTAATAACGAGCCACAAACGCGTCCACTGCTGAAATCCCAGTTTAGTTAGACAGGTAAGGGTCCACACAACAACATCCCTGCGAGCACTTTTAGTCCAGCGAAACAATAACGTTGTAATAAGGATGAATATTCCTTTGTTTACATTTCATTTCTTCGGGAGTTATTGTTCGCGTCCGTTATGGAATAAATTACGCTCAAAAACAGGGTCTTGGTGGTAAAAAAACAACATGGTGCTGTAGCATACAGTTTTACAAACAGAATGAGACCGTCCACGGAAAAAGAAAGCGGAATATAGATTATTTGAATTTGGCGCTCTAGACGCACGCTGTGACGCAGCTGTCATCTGAGCGGGGCGTAACATAGCGATCTGCTTTATCCATAAAAAAACGTTTTTTTTTTTTCTTCAACATTTTTTATATGTGTGTGTGTGTATTGTGTGGGGAATGTGGCCGTATCTGCATGATTATCATATGTATGGACACACATCAGCGTGTTTATTACCGACTCTATGACGGCTATCATTGTGATTCAATGCTCAGCTATTATTGATTATATGGCCCATCTGTATGATTATCATCTGAATGGAAGCACATCAGCGTGTGATTACTGACTGTATGACCATGTCTGCCAATAACACTTCATGTCTGGCAATCAGAATACTTCAGTATACATACTATATACAAATAATTGTTTTCATTTTTTATTACTCAAATAATTATTTTTGTATTTTTTAGTGCTCAAATAAATCACTTATATGATGTCTAAAATTCTGTCTATTATTTTATAATATGTATAATTAATAAAATAGTTTGTATAATTCTGCAATCCATTTGGTGGTTATTTTTCCTCAAACAGGGGGGTGGGGGGACTATACATAGTTTCAGAAAAAATATTGCAGGAATCTAATTTTTCATGGTATCGTCTTCAAATTTGAAATATAAATTCATAAGACACGTGGCTTTCAATCCATTACTTTTCTGGATTGCTCCAGGACTTATTTCATGTATTTGTATATGAAATAAAAAAACATTCAGTGTGGAAAAATATTTTTCAAGGCACGTCAGTGTCTATAACTTTTTATCTTTTTGAGCATTATCAACTCTGGATGATGGATAGTAAAGCCTAGAGTGTCTTCTTTCCAAAGATACCTAATTTGTTTGTGTAGCACACTTTGTCAGCAACTGTTACCGTTTTAATTTAGGTAGGTTATTTTCACCTGTGAGGCCCAAAATGGGGGGCGAAGGTTAACAGGTTAAATAGAGTAATAGGCAACAATGCGATTTATGCTTTAATATACTCCTGCCATATACTCCACACCAGTGAACACATACGATTAGTGTTAAACATAATTTTTCTGTGCACAAATGAAAATCAGTTTTAAGTTAACACATTTTTGAATAAACAATTTACCAAGATATATTAAATGTGCCTTTATTACGAAAATGAACATGTACATTAAACATTGACCTACCATCCTCCGTAAGCACTCCAGTACGTAGATTTACTAGTAAGTCAAATGCTGCAACAACGTAAATCAGGCCACTAACCAACAGGTAAAATGCACCCCAGCCTCCACTGAAAAGCCCTTAACAGGCAACAACAAAAATTAGTAATATTAGACAAAACATTAAAAAGCCTAAGCACAGGCTTTGTGCCTTTAATTCACCAACAGATTAAATGTACTAGAATATTTATTAAAATATTTCATTTTTACCATAACAATACTGAGGTGTGTTCTAAATGTATACTTTTTTCAGTCAAATATAAGCATACAGTCAAACCAAAAGTTATTCAGACACCAGATATCATTTTTGACCTGACCATGTTTTGCTGAAGTGTTTTTTCTTTAATTGCTAATGCCAACGTTTTACACCACAGAATGAACTAAATTAAGCATTGCTTGGTAATTGTTACACCTAAATAGTTTTTTATCTAATTGTATACTTAAATGTAACAGCTGAATCATTTTTGGTTGATTGTAATCCATCACATACCTTTCTATCAAAGTTATCTGACATTATCAAGATGAATTTGTTCTGACACAGTTTAACTCTTAGTTCTTATCATTTTATTACAATTTTCTAAACTATAGCTAATAAACTGTGATAATGTGAGAAAGGTTGAAGGTGTCTGAATCAGTTTTGGATTGACTGTATGTAATGCTGTTAACCTCGCACTAAAACAACAATTCTCTAAATTAAAAAGACACATACCCTTTGATTCTGCATTGCTGGTGAAAAAAACCACCCATATCTCCAGGAAAACCGAAACAGTGATGCACCAGAAAAAAAAAAACCTCCAGACCTTTACAAAAGCACTTTCAGGGTGTAAAGTTCTCTTCCAAAAAGACTAGAGAAACAGACAAAGCAAGTAAATATCGAATGGAATAACAATTCAAATACACATACATATATTCACAATACTCACATCAAATTGATGGGGCTGGTTTAAAACGTATTCCAAGGATGCTCCAAAAATCCTCTGGTCTTTTGTCTACAACAAATGTTTTGCAATCATACTTAGCATATCTGTTCAATTATTAGGGAAAAAAACCCTCTATTTCAAAAATATAGTGGGAGAACTATCAAGTCAAATATGTTTTTTCAAAAATATAATTAAAGCCTGTGGTAAAGATAACGTGACGATATATTGATGTTTTGTTCTACAACGTAAATTGCTCACACTCATAACACAAACTTTCACCTCTAGTTACTTATTGAAAACATGTGTTTTCAAAAATGAACATAACTGCTTCAAAAAATGTGTTTTGGGTATGGATGTGTCAAAGTATGGCCACGTTATGTTTACCACAGGCTCTATTTTACTCATAAATTGAAAAACCCCATTATAAAACCCCATAGGAAAAACTCAAAGGAACCAGTGGCGCATTACACTTCTGGGTTCTGACGTCATAGTTCCCTAGTCTCGCGTAGCCAGACCTTCAGATTGATGGCACAAGGTCTGGGAACCTATGCTGTTTTGAATGGCCAAGGCCCACCCAAGAGGCCACATGACTGACAGGTAAAGCAACCAGTCACGTTTCGTTTTGTGCTGCGTCATGTTTAGGGGCGTGGAAATGTCACAACTCTTGGACATATTTGAAAGATTCTATGCCGCAAACTTTACATTTTTCACATACTTTTGAAAATCCAGCATTTAGTTGATCCTGTTAAGTGCTCGTCGTTACAGTTGTAAACATGACGGCTTTCTTCTTTCGTGAGGGGGTTTGGTGCCACAGCATTGTTGCATCTCCCTAAAATCCTGTATAATCGAACCAATCCGATGACAACTCCTGAAGTGTTTCTAGTATAGCTAAGTGTGCCTTATACATCAGACGTTCAGTCCACGGTCCGTGGGCGTGACGTAGGGCTGGGCGGTATATCGAGTTTGTATGATATATCGATATATTTTTTTATAAGCAAGTACGGTATGAAACAATACCATTATTATCGATATACAGAAGTTTGATACGAGTGCATCTGAAAAAGATGGAGGACACAGACTGAACTGCTGTGGAGAAAGTGCATCATACAATTTGTTCTAAACATGTGACAAGCTTTATATGAAGGGCTTTAAAAAACTTGTAAGATATAGTAGCTTATAGTTTATAGTTTCAGTTTAAAGCGGCTCTGACTGAAATTCTGCGTGTGAGGCTGACAGAGATGCTACTCGCCCTGTTTAATGTGTTTGAGATGTGCTGTTTTCCTTAATGCATAACTTGCATTTCACAGGTATATTCTCCATCTGTAAATGTTTAAAAAGCCATGGAAATATTTCCACTTTGCTGTCAGAAGTGCAATAGTTTTGCTTTGCGATTCTCCTCTAAACTTCACAGCCTTAATTTAGAACAAGCTCTGCAATGCGCATACGCACCAAACAGGGTGCAATAAAATAGGAGCACAATAACTCTGACTAAAATATAAATTAGGCTGAAATATTTGTAGTTGGACAATACATGTGACATATGTAGAATTTTAAACCTACAAGTAAGTGTATTTGTATGATAGCACAACTGTAAAGTGTAATGGGGTAATCAAAATTACTTTTACTCAATTAGTCTGTTTTTTTATTATTTAAATTTTTAGTTTAGTAAATTTAACTTCTGCTTTAAAAGCATTATTTTTGTTTTTAGATTGCAGTGTTACAAATGTTAGAATGTAATGTTATTTTCACACTTTTTTGCACATAATATATGCCTACATACTTACATTCACTTTATTTGTTTAATCCAAATACAAAATACCGATATATAGCCTATACCGTATACCGCATATCAACCAAAAAATACAGATATGAATTTTTGCTCATATATCGCCCAGCTCTAGCTTGATGTCTGAGGCTGAGACTATAGTTCCCCCACTCTATAGCCAAATCAAAGTAGTCACTCAGTCACTAACCTCAAGGTTGATGCTCTGGTCCTTTTCAAATACAGCATTTTGTGGTACAGAGGCAACTCCATATGCACATGCTTCTCGTAGGGGATGCTTGAAATTTTGAAGACGTTTCTTGGCAGCTCTGGCAATCTCAAGAGCAGCTTTAGAAAAAGATATGAAACTCTAGTGTACTGTAATTGATGACTCTTATAGTAAAAACAAAACATCATAAATCACAAAGATTTAGAAAATGTTATTACCTTTAGGGTAGTCAGCAAAGAGTAAAAGCAAATCCTTGCGTTCCAAAATGATAATTTCACATTTTGTTAATGCACATATTGTAACATTTCTAGGGATTTCATACAGCAAATGGACCTGAAAAAATTGTATTGTATTACTGAGGTATGGCATTTTGTTCCTCTTTATAGTTTATCTTTTTTAGGTTTCATTTCCATCCTGAAATTGTGATATCTATTAACTTTCATTAAAGGTGAAGTAGGGCTGTAAGGATCAATGTGACAACCGAGTTTCTCACATGCCTTTGGGAAAACAGAAATTGTTTTAGGGGATTACATTATTGAAATGAAAACCACAAATACAACAGTACGTCTGCCTATTATAAGAAATATAAAAAAAAATCACATAACTGCAGTTTGTTTGGTCACCATCATTTAACTTATAAGAGATTGTTATTGTTCACTGTAAAAAAAAAAAAAAAAAAAAAAAAATAGAGTTTAATTAATTTAATTAGTTTAATCAAAATTTAATTAATTTGACAGAGTCAGCAAACTCAATTCTGAGAAAAATAGAGTTAAAGTTTCAAAGTAAAAAAGTAGAGTTAGGGTTCCAAAGTAAAATTACTGAGCAACATTGCATACTAATAATAATTGCATCATAAAAATAATTGCATCATAATAATAATTGCTATATTACTAATTACAATATTGCTATTTTTTATTGTATCTATGTTTTTCACTTTTTTTTGCCAGCATGGGTCACAAATACTAAACACTATCATGGGAACACACAACACTAAAACAATGCAAGAATCATGAATTTAACAACTTAGATTTAACCTAAAACCCTAATGTAACTGTTAACAATTGGGTCTCCCATTTGTGGAAGCATAAATCATGAAATAATCCAAGGCAATTGCAAATCTTGCATCACCGTATGCGTTTTCGCGAACGCACAGTGAAAAGCGTTTGGTTAATAGTGAATATTGACCTATTGTGCATACCGTTGTGGCTCCCGCTGCTAGCAGGGAATAATCGCTGCATTTGGAGTAAAAAAGACAGAATTATTTATTGTGACAAGAAGATTGCACAATCTGTTTGTTCACACAGGCATGAACTGATTGACAGCTGACTTTAATGGAGCCTTTACCGATTACCTCCATTGTTCAAATCATTCGGCGCGATCGTCTGTGAGTGACATCACCTCCCAATACAAATATGCCCCAAAGTATAGTCCCGCCTCTGATATTGATTGACAAGTTTCCATTTAGAAATCGGAAATTCAAATGCAAAAGAACTGCAATTCCATTTGAGTTTTGGCAAGTTAGGTGGCGCTTCAGTAGCGTGGCCACCATTTTGGAGTGAAAATTCCAACTGGACAACAGTGCAGATACACAGAAATGGACAGAATAACAACGAAAGAGAAGTCAAAGTGGAATAAAAGAACAAAATGATCCACTGCAAAAATCAGTGTGACAGTAAAAATCTTGCCTTTCATCATTTTCTCAAAGACCCTGAAAGGTAATTATTCACAAAAGTGTAAAAATCTTGTGTGTTTTGAAGTGGGATGTAGCACTATTTTATGCACCTGCTAACTTCAACAGTTTTTTAGTCTAGTAGTAAACTTAATTCCTTTTAGGAACTGCAGATCCATAAAAAACATAATAATGATTTATCTGGGTATGACACTAAGTTAGAATGCAAGTTTACAGATTTACTATTACTATATTATTAGTTACTATTACACCACTAGGTCTGAAATATATATTGTACATTTTAATCCCCTGGAACACACTACAAACATGATGATCTAGAACACGATGCATTGCTATCTGTCATAAATAAATAAATACAACCCAAATTTCGGAAATATTGGGACGTTTTTAAAATTTGAATAAAATTAAAACTAAAACTTTCATATCACATGAGCCAAAATTTTATTCACAATAGAACATAGAGAACATAAATGTTTAAATGCATCTCTGATGGTATAGGGGTGCATAAGTGCATACGGGATGGGCAGCTTGCATGTTTTGGAAGGCACTATGAATGCTGAAAGGCAAATAAAGGTTTTAGAGCAACATATGCTCCCCTCCAGATGACGTGTATTTCAGCAGGACAATGCAAAAACACATACTGCAGCTATTACAACAGCATGGCTTCGTAGTAGAAGAGTCTAGGTGCTGAATTGGCCTGCCTGCAGTCCAGATCTTTCACCTATAGAGAACATTTGGCGCATCATTAAATGAAAAATACGTCAAAGACGACCACAAACTCTTCAGCAGCTGGAAACCTATATCAGGCAAGAATGGGACCACATTCCAACACCAAAACTCCAGAAGCTCATAACCTCGATGCCCAGACGTCTTCAAACTGTTTTGAAAAGAAGAGGAGATTCTACACCATGGTAAACATGCCCCCGTCTCAACTATTTTGAGACCTGTAGCAGGTATCAAATTTGAAATTAACTCATGTTGTGCATAAAATTGTAAAATTTCTCAGTTTAAACATTTATGTTATTTATGTTCTATTGTGAATAAATACTGGCTCATGTGATTTGAAAGTCTTTTAGTTTTCATTTTATTCAAATTTAAAACCGTCCCAACATTTCCGGAATTCGGGTTGTAAATAATTTTGGAGAGAGTGGCTGTACGTGTTTTATTTATTTTTTTACATAAAGTTTTTGTTTACAGTCTTCCTTTAATGGACATTAATATAAGACAATACTGCAAAAACAGTTACTGTCAAGCTGTTATATTAAATTCAAGGCATTAATGTTTACCTACAGAACCACCACTGGCTTTGCACCCTTTTACCTAAATTCATTACTTCAGACTTATGTGCGCTCTAGAAGCTTGCGTTCTTCAAGTGAACGACACATTATTGTGCCATCCCAAAGACGTATAAAAACACTTCCACAGACTTTTTCATTAACTGTTCCCATCTTGTGGAATGACCTGCCCAACTCAATCCGAGCAGCCGAATCCTTACCCATCTTCAAGAAACGGCTAAAAACTCATCTGTTCCATCTTTACTTGACCCTCTAACTCTAACACTCTCTATTCTAATTTTATTTTATCTATATGTCTTTTTATTTAAAAAAAATATAATAATTATCTGTACTGTGTAAGGCTAACCAAGACTTGTAATAGCACTTGCACATTGTTGCTCTTTTGTTGGTTTTGATTGCTTCTTATGTCCTCATTTGTAAGTCGCTTTGGATAAAAGCGTCTGCTAAATGACTAAATAAATATATAAATATTCCTGTTATATTTACTGTCCAACATCTTAATTTTTCTGTCATTAAGTTAATTTCATATGTTGGTATTAATTCAGTGTTTATAATGCTAATAATTTTAACTTAAAATAATTTCAACCGAAACTGACATGGTTTCTAGAGAGCAAAAGGTTTTGTTAAAAAAGGGAAGACTTAAAAACAAAGTAGGTAATATTTGCTATAGTGACAGCAAGAAGCTAGTGGAGTGGCAAGTTTCACTCCAAAACGGCGGAAGCGCCAGGCTGCTGCTGTTGCAATGGAACGTTCTATTGGCTTTCACGTCTTGTCAGTATAAGTTCTTTGCCTTAGACCTGCCCTGAGTGAGTTGTCATCAGCCGGAGCAGGAGTAGACAAGAATGGCTCCTAAGCGATTGATGTGTTCTGTTGTTGATTGTAATAATGAACATAGCAGTCGTTGTTTACTCCCGACATCTGAGCCACTGAAGATGCAAAGGATTACCTTTGTTTTTGAAGAGAATGCATACTCTGATCTACCTAAATGCGTTTATGTTAGCTCGAATCATTCGTGATCCAGCTTCACCAAGTGAGTATAAGGTTTTTTATGAATCTTTGCAAATCGCCTTTCTTAATAATGTGCTAGTTAGCAAGTTCCGCGGCTAAAGTAAACAGTATCATGAGAACGGCTCGTCACCCCAAGGAAGAGAGGGGTGGGGTGAACAGAGTTCATTGACATTTAAAGAAACGTGGACTAAAACGGCTTGCTGAAAACAGAGTTGTTTTTGACAGGGTAAAAATGGTATTGTTTTACCTTACCATTGAGAACCAAAGTATGTTATAGACTTTTCATTAAGACCCCAAAGAATCAGATCAACTTATGGAAAATGGACATCCAATGACCCCTTTAAATATGACAGTCTCATAACTCATAAGACATGGGAATTACATTTGCGAATAGACTTTGCTATTTTATTTGAAAATTTGGCAGTCACTGTGCATTCACGAAAGTGAAAACACAAACAGTAATGCAAGATTTGCAATTGGATTATCCAAAATGAAAATAAAATTCGCCTGAATATCCTTCCATACAAGTGCCACCAACAGACCTATTATGTGAAGTGTAAGCAATTTCAAAAACACATCAATGACTTTATTTTTATAATTATGCATATCATTTTATGACAATAATTGTTAAATTGGAATTACTCCATCCATACATACTGTAAATGACCCTTTCTTTACATTTAAGCCCCTGCCCCCGAGGAACTGAGTGTCATACCTCTCCAAACAATGAGCCAGGTAGCAGTTTTGCCATTTCATTCCCAGGGTTCTTACCAAGAACCTGAAAAATAGAACAAATGATGTTCAAAAATCCTCATACTTTAAAATACACTAAATTGTCAGTTGACCTCAAAGATTTATATTAAGGCATACTTGTACAAGTCCTTGCTTAATGTAATACAGTTTTTGATTAATTTCTCCAGTTTTAACCAGAATTTGTCCAGGACTGTATGTGCATGCTTTTAATTTAAGTGCTAGAGCCCTTTTGAAGCCATCTTCTGTTTCTCTGAACAACTTAGCCTAGAAAGAAAGACAACAACTTTAAGATATACATAAAAGTCTTTGTAATCTTATCAACAGTTAATCAAAAACGTTATTATTATTATTATTATTATCATGGCCTAAGCTACAGTAATTCATTAGATGACTCACATTTTCAATAACAGATTTGTAACAACAACTTGAAAGATCTGAATGCAGGACAAATGGGAGGTCATCCATAAGTCCTGCAATGTTGCGGCCCTTCTGATGGAACCAAAGATTGTAATAATGTTTGTGCACCCATTCCTGGATTTCCTCTGGTAATCCCATTTGTCTCTTTGATTAAAAGAAGGAAAATAAAGATGATATTACTAGCAGAAATGACAGACTAATAATTAAAATCTTCTTATTACAAACCATGTAATGAAGAATAGCATCCACTCTATGGTAGAACCTTCCTCTTTGTGCAACCATATTGGATATAACTGAGCTCATGTTAGACATGCTGATTCCAAAAGAAAGCAGTCCGAGGACCATCACAAATGATGCAACTGTGGCCTCTTCCAAATTTGTGGCATGTATATCTCCATAGCTGTTCAATATATTTCATGAGACAATATGATAAAAAATAATCTCTTATGACAAACAAAGAATATGTAAAATACAATATTTAAGGTACACTATGCTATGGAAATAAAATAAGCAAATTATACATTCAAAATCTAAATTTAAATGCTCTATTTTAACACTCATTTGAGGTAACACCGTGTCCTAACTACATGTGACGCAACTAGGGTGACCACCTGGCAACAGATCTGTTGCAGGACAGTAAGGCAAGGCAAGAAAATGCAGGTTTATTTATATTGCACATTTCATACACAGTGGTAATTCAAAGTGCTTTACATAAAAGGAAGTAAAATAGACACTAAAATAGACACATTAGACACTTTAAACTTTTAAAAAAGCACATAATCAGTGCCTAAGATTATTGTGTGACTGTTGTTGTTCCAGCCATGACGTTGCATAAACAGAAACGTTTCTAAAATAGAAATTCCATGTGTTGCATCGTGGCTGGTTAGGGCATGGTGTAAAAGGGCAACTTTGGCTAAAATATAACATCTGTCCACTATATGTCTCATTATTAAATTGGCAATGAAATGCAAGTAGCGTCATATCTTTTCTTGATTATCGAAAAAGAAGAAATGCAGGGCAGGGACTTCTATCCGCTTGTTGACTGAAATGTGAGCATTAAAACAGAAAATGATGGGAGAACTTGCATATGAAACTTTTTAAACAGTACTCACCCTATGGAGCATAGTGTGATAGTTGACCAGTAAAGTGTTGTAGCAAAGAACTCCATGTCTGTAATTCCTGACGAATTGGTTGAAACTGCAGAAATAATTATGCCACATTAATTAACATTATCCAAAAATATATCACAAAGAGATTTAAGCAGACATTCCACAAAGCACAAAATATGTCTATAAGGTGCAGTATGTAATATTGACAGCTAGCTGTTCAAGTGGCTACTGCAGTTACTCCAAATTTAAAATACTGGAGAGAGTCGTTTCTCCTGCACCCTCCTCTGCAGACTCAACACCCCTGTGGGTTACCAAATCGAAGACATGCAACTGGAATGAGCGACTTCCACAAAAGTTGATGAGTTGATTTATCTGTGTTTTAATATGTCTCTGGTCATACAACTTTTTAGATGGATGGCATTTTAGTTCGGGGAGAACCTTGAATCTCTGACCCAGTATTATTTTCTGGCTTCTATGGATGCAATATACTGTATTAACCACCAAGGCGCCAATTGGCAACCCGGGGTGTCGAAATACTATTGGGTAAATTAACAGTGGGCCAGTGGTGTAGTGGTGCCTGGAGAAGTGGGTATACTCCCCCATTCCCCCAGGAAAACACCAACTAAACCTGTTGCCTTGACCTGCCCGTATATGCTACTATACCAGGGGTCTGCAACGAACTTTTTCACTCACCAGACAATTTGGCAAATATATTTTTAAGTTACCGGCCATTCACAACTTCTACTAGCCAAAAAATAACAACAACATATATAAAGGCCATATATAAAGGGCAGTTTTTTCTTAACCTTATTAAATGTGTCATCAACCTTTGTTTCATAAGAATTTTTTACATTTTATTAATAATTTCCAGTTAATATAATAAGACATGAATCAAATGAAATCAGCCTCAACAAAAATTGATCTTTCCACTGAAGAAAATAATGGAAGCAGCAGAAGTCAATGGCATTTATTTGCATTTACACAGGCAGTTTAATGACACTGAAATGGTAACATGAATAGAGAAATTTTGACCAACCGCCTCCACAGCAACTGGAGCCGAAGCTACTTAATCCATCAGCAAATGGCTCATAACTTAGAAGGCGGGACCTATCGGCCACTCTGCGTGCTGCACTTCCTCCCATCAGTGCAATAATTATGCAACTTATAGACCCTTCCAGGCGACTTTTCCAACTGCCTAGCAACAAGCAATGTCTTATGTACAGTTGGGCAAAAAAGTATTTAGTCAGTGTGGTGAGTGGGGCGGGGCCGAGAGCCGTGGGAACGGAGCGAGGCCGGTGGAGTTAATGATAATGAGCGACACCTGCGACACTCACCGGTCTCGAGTCCCACGGAGGAGCTCCGGAAGGATAAAAGGAGGAGTGACGACAGTGGAAGACGAGAGAGGACCAGGCCTGGATTTTATTTTGTGTTTGTGTGCGGCAGTCGTCCGTGAGGGGCTGCCGCTGTACTTTTACGTTTGTTTATTTGGTTATTAAATCGTTAAATGTTTGCCGGTTCCCGCCTCCTTCTTCCCGACCTACGAACGTTGTTACATTGGTGCCGAAACCCGGGAGGAAGGAGGGACACGCTGTCAGAGAGCCCTCGCTGCTGAGGGGGATCGCGGTGCTGAGGAGATCGGGCAGCAGGGAGTAGCGGGGACGGCCGCTGGCTGCCCGAGGCGACGGTGGTGCTGGAGCGATGGAACATCAGGTGGGACGGAAGGCTCGCTGCCGTGCTCCTGGGTCGAGGAGGGGGGCTGCCGTCCGAGAGGGAGCGGAGGAGTCGGCGCCATTCGCCGAGTGGCCGTAGCCTGCTGCCATCCGCCATGATGGGGAGGAGCAGGGAATGGGGGACTCGCTGCCGGCTGCCCTCGACCGGAGGAGCCATCGCCGTCCGCCAGGAGGCGGAGCGTCGAGCCGTCCACCAAAGAGGTCCAGTACCATCGCATGGCACCGCGAGTGAGAGCCTCTCAGCTGGTTGAGGACCAACCAGCAGTGTGTCCGGGAACCGGACCAAATTTTTTTTTTTTCCTCTCTCCCCTCTCTCGTCTCTGTCACTCCTCATCCTTCCGTCTCCTTTTCTCTCGCCTCGTCTGTCCGTACCCCCAGGTACGCCACGGCCGCCCTGACGGGTCCCCCCCAGGAAGGAGAGGGGGGGGGGGGGGAGTAGAGCGCAGTCTCGAGGGTACCCCCCGGCCTGCGAGGGGCGATGGGGGTATGTGGTGAGTGGGGCGGGGCCGAGAGCCGTGGGAACGGAGCGAGGCCGGTGGAGTTAATGATAATGAGCGACACCTGCGACACTCACCGGTCTCGAGTCCCACGGAGGAGCTCCGGAAGGATAAAAGGAGGAGTGACGACAGTGGAAGACGAGAGAGGACCAGGCCTGGATTTTATTTTGTGTTTGTGTGCGGCAGTCGTCCGTGAGGGGCTGCCGCTGTACTTTTACGTTTGTTTATTTGGTTATTAAATCGTTAAATGTTTGCCGGTTCCCGCCTCCTTCTTCCCGACCTACGAACGTTGTTACAGTCAGCCACCAATTGTGCATGTTCTCCCACTTAAAAAGATGAGAGAGGCCTGTAATTTTCATCATAGGTACACTTCAACTATGATAGACAGAATGGGGGGAAAGAATCCAGGAAATCACATTGTAGGATTTTTAATTAACTAATTGGTAAATTCCTCGGTAAAATAAGTATTTGGTCACCTACAAACAAGCAAGATTTCTGGCTCTCACAGACCTGTAACTTCTTCTTTAAGAGGCTCCTCTGAATATGCTAAAAGGCATATAATGTCATCTAGAGATATTTAGCGACTCAAACAGGCTTTAACTACTCACTGAAAATAACCAAAGTCCTTTTAAGGCAAGTCATATCACTCGGCGGCCATCTTTGAAATGCCTCTTGGGCATGCAAGTGCAGCTACTATCTCTTTAAATGGGGAAACATCAAATTCTCCAAACTGATCGCCAAGCCTATGATTAAATTAATATTTGAAATCACCAATGCAATCTGACAACAATGATACATTTCCCATAACACCAAAGTGTATTAAGCATGTTGACGATAACAAAAGACTGCAACAGCATTCCAATAACAAACAGAAGCTTTTCAACAGCATATTTGCCCAAAACACAGCTAGCCTTAACAACGAGAATGCCAGAATTTCATGTTCATCATTGGGAACAAACAGTAGGTTCCAAATAGTGAATAAATAGCTTTTAAGCAACAGCCGATTCTAAAAAAGCTATGGCCAACGAGATCAGAAGACTATAGCGACAGCGTGTACTGAGCAATTAAGCAACAGAGTGTTGCAAATACCTAATAACTGCATGAGCATGAAAATAAACTTGGCTTAAGGCTAGTTCGCACTATAGGATTTTAAGCCCGATTTAAGCCCGATTTGCAAGTTAACAAGCTTGCCGACAGGTCGGACTGTAATCGGGGGAAAATCTGCGGGCGATTGGCGCTCCGCAATCTTTATGTGTGAACTATACAACGATATATCAAAGAGGCTTTTATTTTTGCACATAAGCGTCTTTCACAGGCTTTTGGCTGTTATATTTTTTATTAACCACCAATAGTTACTGTTGCCATGACCGACAAACACTGACAGTGCACATCATGTTCTCACGCAGTGAAAAACACAGAGCAAAGAGGAAACTGACCACACACTGACAGAGAAGACACAGCAGGTTACTGCTGGTATGAAACAAGGTCTCAGGACTCTCAGCTTTTAAACCAGGGGCGGAGCCAGAGGGTGGCCGCGGCCGCCACTGATCTAAGTTTGGACACCCCTTTGGCCACCCTGCTTTTTTCCCCATTTTTCTTGACAAGAAATGCATTTATTAAGACGCGGAACCGGTGTATTTTTTTGCATCCACATCAAACGGAAGACTTTTCAGACGCATGCTTCAGCTTTGCCTCAGCGCCAGGCACAAGTCAAATGAGCACGGAAAAGGTACACCAGCCAAATGAGCTTCAGTAGAACAATGAGATGCTGTTAGGCTATATGTCAGTAAAACAAACTTTCCTGTCCTGTCAGCTGTCACAGTGCTCACGGCGCACACTCTGATCGCGTCATCATAAATAAGCGCACAAGAAACTATGAGCATACGACGTAGTTCTGTCGTCAATTAAGTCATGAAATTACCAAAAAGGCGATTAAAGCTGCAAACTGTGGATGCATGTGTGCATTGCATTTCAGAACGTCTCTCAAATGCATATTAATATATAGGCTATCGTGCAATTCCAAGTCACAATAAGGCGCAAGCTATGTATTTTAATTTGTAATTTAATGCACAAGTAAATGTCAGCACAGTGCACTTATACTAGAAAATATGCGCTATTTTTTTCATTAATTTTAAAAGCACAAACGAAAATGAAACCATTTAAATGCATAAAACAACTCATTTTACATTCTGGCATTTATGTGCTGTTGTCTTCCGGCCTTTATCCCATTCTTATCACTAACTGCATGTCTCATCCATGAGTATGTAATGTTAGAGAACAAGTTTTTGGGGGTTTTGAGAACCAGAACCAAACTGACAAAGGGGCTGTAGCAGTGTTAATTTCGTTGATGAAGACGACGACGAAAAATATTAGTCAACGAACCTTTTTTCTGTGACTAAGACGAGCTAAAACTAATATCTGATGATAAAAACTATGACGAAATTTATGCGCGTCTTCATTAACAAGACGAGACGGGACTAAAATGTTATTTGAGGACTACCGGACATTCAAAATACATCCTATAGGCTAAATTAACTGTCTTGTCTTTCAAAATGTGCGTCTCTGTCATTGGATAAGGTGCGTTTGCATATCTAGTCTCAGTATGGCAGCCGCAGTGGACGGATAGGCTACCAATACGCGAACTAGCGATCTGAAACAATGGCCTCAGCACCTGAAGGGTTAGGGAGTGGGTGACCAGACGTCCCGTTTTTTGGGAGTCACAATTCATTGTCGATTAACAAAGTCAGTGAAGGTGCGATAGGTGGAAATGCGCTGATAGAAGTGCTCTCTCTCGCGCACGCTCCACTTCTTCAGTTCTCATACAGCGCGCGATCAGTTCTCAGTGCTCAAATACACACATAGCAGTCCAAATGTCTCTCACGTAAATACAGTCCGTTATGGTTTAAGTGAGCTTAAACAGGTGGTTAAAACTGAATGTATGTCAGTAGGCTATTACATGCATACCTTCCATCTTAAATGGACAGCATTCCTAATTATCTGTCATAAATGTTAACCAACAAAAGATGTTAAATAAATGTATACTTGTTAAGTAAACCTACTGTATCTGAAAAAATAGTTTAATTTATATTTCTACCAAAAAATGAAAATTTATTCCAGTTTTTCCAAATTCAATCCTTGATTCAAATTTCTCATAACTAAGCTTAATTGATTTGCTCTAAAGAGAGAAGTATTGATGACTGTTTTTGTTTGAATACTACATATAAAATAGCTACCAAAATAAATGTTGGTAACTGCAGTTTGACTAAAAGTTGACAAAAATGCAATGACTTTTCGTCGACTAAAACTAGACTAAAACTATGAAAGACTCAAATGACTAAAATGTGACTAAGACTATTAAGCATTTTCGTCTCAAGATAAAGACTAAGACTATATCAAAAATGCCTGCCAAAATTAACACTGGGCTGTAGTGAGCCCCTTTATTAAAATACCTTGAGAGTAAAAGCGAGTGTCTGTGCGACAGACTAAAACTGTTTTAGCATGCGTCTGTGCGACAGAACTAAAGGCTGACTAGCGCATGTCTGTGCGACAGACAATGGCAATTGTGAGTACGGATGATCTTACATGTCTTATTAATTGTAGTGGGAGGAGTTACAATCAGCTGAGTGTCAGCTGATGCTGCAGTCACGCCATGGTCTGCCTGAACTACGCTTGAGCTCCATTCGTCGCTCAAACTAGATAACATGAATTGCAGTGAAACTGTTAAACAGTTGAATTTATTTAAATACCATAATCCCAGAGATTTACACTATTTGTGGTAGCATATATATGCAAATTAATTCTCTACCAGCAGGAGGCACTGTTGGAGTGGTAGAGAGCGAGGTTTCCCCGGTAACGGCTGTACACAAATGCTGCTTTATCAGACATTACATGAAAGATTAAATGAAAATGAAAATGAAAATTTTTCTGAGGACAGTCGGTTTCCTTTTAAAAAAATGTATATAAAAACACCTGCACCGGGTTTCGATTTTGAAATGTGCAGTGCTCAACCAAGCGTTCTCCCCACCCACCAAACATTTGAATTTCCGTAGGCGGGATTTATTTTAATGATATTCTAATGGAACGCTTTGTGATATCACAAATACTGGAAAACAACGCTGTAGTTCAAACTACAGCCATTGTAGTTCTCTCGAGCATAATGACCTTTCTATGTTATTGGGAATAAAATAAGAAAATAAAAACTTACATTCTGACAGTAGCTGCAGCCAGTTCTCCGCTTTGGGGCAATACCTTTCATTACCAGCATAAGTGGCCTCACACACCTGATGAAACCTGAAGGCACAACAAAACATCATTACTTTTAGCTGTACGATGTTTTATTTATGAGATATCTTGGAAGTAAAAATAACAAAAATGATTCTGTTCTAAAATTTTGTGCTAGAAGAAAAAAAGACTACATTCCTGATATGAAAAAAATACAGTCCCTTGCCAATACCTTCAGATAAACCAAGTGACAAAGAAAATAACTCATTAATAAATAGAATACGTGTCCATTTATCAAGCTTACCAAAGGCATGCTGAGGCTTGTATACATAGGCCCATGATGGAAAACATTTTGAAAGCTGTTAGATGAAGTTTGTTGGTATCTGGTTCCTTACTGAACATGGCTAGAATCCCACAAAAACCATTAGCAGGTGTATACTGTATATCTGAATTATATAATGAATTATTTAAAGTATATAAATAAATAACTTACCTATTATACCAAACAATCTGACCACTCTCAGACATCTATTGGCATGCATAAACTTCAGCTGAGAGAAAGCCACAGTTAATGTTTCAAGGGGTAAAACGGACAAGAGATCCAGAAAAAACCATGTACTAAGGTATTTTTTCCAGACTCTTTTAGGGTCTGTTATAACCACTCCATGACTTTCATATCCAATGTAAAAGCGTGAAATGATGTTAAAGATGAAGATCAGATCAAGAGAGTATCTCGTGAAGATGATCCCTGGGACAGTAGAGTTGAAAAACAGCTGGGGGAAAAAAAGAATGATTAGCTATGTTATGTTGAATAGATTGAGAAATGATTAAGTAAGAATGATTCTCTGCATCTTACTTAAAAGCCAGACTCATCAAACCACTGAGACATAGTGTAGACCTGTTCAGAACAAGTGAGTCTAATAGAGGATCAATTTGATATAGTTAAACCTATTGGAACACATCCCCTTTAATTTGGGGGGATTTAAAATAAGATTTGGGCAGCAGAAATAATTACGATTGTATTTCTCAATTCTGACTTTAATTCCGACCCCCCCCCCCCCCCCTCCTCTCCTCATTATGGAGTTATAAAGTCAGAATTGCGTGATATAATTGCGTGAGTTAAAGTCCAGTTTTGAGAGGGGAGGGGGTCGGAATTAAAGTCAGAATTGAGAGATATAATCGTAATTCTGAGAAAAAAAGTCAGAATTGCGAGTTTGTATCACGCAATTATGAGAAAAAAAGTCGCAATTACCTTTTTAATTTTTTATTCAGTGGCGGAAACCATGACAAAGTGGCTTCCATACCTCATCGCTTTTAGGACACACTCAAAGAGGAAAACACCGTGGCAGGTGTCGTTTTAAACGTATGCACATTCCTACCTTAGGCTATTTGTAAATGAAATTCATCTCCAATATTCCTTCTATCGTTTCAGGTTTATCCATAGTTATTCAAATGCTAGAAAACAGCTAATTTTCCAAGTAAAACCCACCAAATAACGTTTACACGTAGTTACATTATGATAGGCTGTGTAATATTCAGAGCGTGGGGAGATCTCTGCATGAACTGAATGAATCTTTTTTATTATTATTATTTATTTTTTACTCCCAGTGAATAGGTGTTAAAACTCCCACCCAGATGACAATAATAGAGCATGGAAAATACCGATAAATAAATAAAATAATAATAATATTTTTAAAATATTAAGGACTTTAACTGTAAGCGACACAAATATACGGAAAACAAAGGTATTGTTTCCTATTTTTTCCTGATGTTTGTTATTATTTCAAATTTTATATACATTTTTATAAACTTTTTTTATTTTATTTACTACTTAGGCATGTTGACAATAACGTCTTCAACAATGTCTATGACCAGATATGTTTTTAGTCGACTTTCAAAATTTGCTTTACTTGAGAAAGCACGAAAATATATATGGTGTTTTTTTTTTGTTTTTTTCATATGTTTTCGTGGAGTTAGTTTTGCATCAAACAAAATGTAATTTTCGGCAGTCGAGATCTGGCAGCAACAGCTAGTGCATTTTTCTGCTTGGGCGAGCGCTTCGCGGACAGCTTACCTCGCTCATGAAATCACGCGCAGGCCAGCAAATCACTGAGAATGCGCAACAATCCTGACGAGTCATAGCAACAGAGCGGAGGCGCCAAAGCTGCGGAGAATCCGCTCACCCGGAAGCTTCTGTCACTGACGTAGATTTTCAGAATATTACAGTTGTTTTCAAATAAATAATTTTACATACTTATTCACAACACTTTATTAAGCTTTAAGTCACATCTCAAATGATAAGGTAAGCTTATAATCATGATTAAATTAATTAGCCCGTGAACTCATTCTCTGAAAGCCTGGGTATGCGGCGCATTCGCAGCTTATATGGCCGGAACACCATATATATATATATATATATAAAGGACCCAACTAAAGCCGCTTTTCCACTATCAGGCCGAACGGTTGGAATACAAATGCATCAGTCATTGCCTTGCTAACGAAAGTGTAATGTAAATAGCGATATGGACGATGATTAGATATTTCTGTTTTTGGGACTCCTTTTTAGCTGATATTTACTTCGTTAAATAACAGAAAAAAGAACACAACTCTTGACGTGAAAAATAAAATAAAAGCGTCATAACTTAAAAGCTAAACTTAGGCAATAAACAAAATACACCACCATGGTCGCCCAGCTTCAACTCCACCACCACCGTGCTGATGGAGCCCATCTCGCTTCCAGGTTTTTTATGTGACATCATAGTTCCACCACTCTCACGACATTTTACGAGGAAGGAAACAGTATGGCACTTATAACAATTTATTCCAGGAGCTCTGGTTGGATGATACACGGTTGGAGGCATATTTACTCTCCTCTGGGCTGATGGTCTCCCTGAATTTTGTCTGCATTTTTGCAATAAATGGTGCAATGATTTGTAGCAGATCTTCAAATTGACTTTTGTTTAGTCTAAAATATGCCGCAAACTGTGTATCATCCAACCGGAGCTCCTTCTCAAAGTTACGCTCTGAGCTGCAGAAAAAAACACCAGCGGTGGTGTTTAAAAAGGTGCCCAGGACTTTTTGGAAAACACGGTTTACTCCATAGGATTATAATGTAAAACAAATACTGGCAGAAAAGTCCCATTTGTCCCATCTGTTGCTATGGTTATCACTGGGACAGTCATCACAATTTCAGATTTAATCCCGCAATTGTTACTTATGAAACTTTGCAGTGTACTTAGCAGCATTAAAAATACAACTTGTTTAGATTTTTAATGGGTTATAGAAAGCAAGCCAAAAGTGTTCCCTATATAATCACTAGGTGCATTTAAATGGAGAATTGCAGTCAGTTTAAATGTCCAAACTGAACGAAAATTCGCAATCGAAATAAAAATACCCAAACAAATTGGAATTTCAATCGGGTTGAGAGGGGTGTGATTAACCTTTTCTAATCCATTCAGTAGGACTCGTAAACACTTGATTGGATTGAAAATCAAAAAAATTGAAAGTTTTACGCATGTGCAAGATGTAGAAATGACATATGACAATCAGAATGAGCTGGTGTCGTTGTTGAATATAATGACTGTTGCGTCAATCTAAAATTCTCTTTCCACTCATCGTCTGTGAAGTGGTGCAGGTCAGCGTTGTCTCACAAGTGCTTGCAGTGTTTCCCATACATTGATTTATTTGTGGCGGCCCGCCACAATATCAAAACTGACCACCACAAATAGATTTTCCAAAAGACTCTGACTTCGTTGAAAATTGAAACCCGGTGCGGGTGTTTTTATATCACTGTATTTCTGAAGGAAACTGACTTCAGAAAATTTTGGATGTCATTTTCATTTCATCTTGCATGCAGGGCTTGACGCTTACCTATTCCCCAAGGAGCACATGTGCTCCTAAGTCAAAAAATTTAGGAGCGCATTAAAAACATTTAGGGGCGCAATGCAAATTTTTCTAATTAGGTGTTTTAGCTTAATAAGGGGATACAAAGAGACATTTACAAGCACCATTATTTAATTTATCAGAATACAGAAAGTACACAAGGTTTTTAAATAATTTTACTTCAGACACTATTTAATAGGCTAATTATGTAATTAGTTATAATCCTATTAAACTGTGTCGGTATAAAATTTTCAACAATAATCATTGAAGCTTTTGTCACGGTATATGTTTTTGTTTTTAAATCACAATATATAATTTCTAAGTGAAAAAAAGTGTTGTCCTCCTAACAGGTTAAATAACTTTATTAAAGATAATTTACTAAAAGACTTTTATAAAAAATACATAAAAATATAAAGTAAACAAGTGTTTCAAGATTAGAGTGCAAAAGATTGTTCAAATGAACGAAAGAACAATAGGTAAGTAAGGTCCCATTTGTTAACATTAGTTAAAGCAGGTTAACATTAACTAAAAATGTGCAATAGCTAATTGCTGCAGTAGTTAATATTCTTTGTTAATGTTGATTTAATAAAAAATACAACTATGCTAGTTAATGTTAGCTCCATTGAATTATATTAAGACAACTTTTGATTTTATAATGTATTATTAAAAGTTGAAATTAAGATAGCATTATTAATAAATGCAGTCATTGTTTTTTTTCATGTTAACTAATGGAACTTGTGTTACTGAACAATAATAACGAATCAGTCGTTGATATATAGATAGGCCCACTGTTCTCTATTATAGATCAGTGGATGGGCCATGTTTTAGCTTAGAAAAAATGTTGGAAAATAAATAGCTCATTAAGTCTTTAAGTAAGAATTATTTGAGGCTATTGTGAAGATTAAAGCGAATATAAATATCTAAATGACTGAGTGTGAAACATTATTTACACAGTTTTAGGAAAATAGCGCAGCTGATTTGTTTACTGGGTTACCGGGGTAACGGCAGCGGCAGCGCCCTCTAGTGGCGAATGTGCGTCATTCAGCGCGTCTTCACTTTAACTCGCTACGCTTTTCTTCTCATCTGTGCTCATTTAAATTAAAACGTTGCCTTTTTAAAGTTCTAAAGTAATCATATGAGGCTGCATCGCAATTTTTCCATAAATAAACAGAATAAATTAATACGTTTGTTATAGGCTACTGTATAAGTTAGGCTGTTTTGTATTTTGTTTTGTATTCGCACTTGCGCTCCTAAATACATTTTCCAGTTCGCACACATCTATTTTTAGTCGCAAATGCGAGTGAAATGGCACTGTCGAGCCCTGTCATGTAGGGTAGGTGTAGGGAGGGTTTTATTGTCCCAATAAGGTGGCATCCATTTAACAATTTGAATTAAAACTATAATTTACACAATACGTTATTATTGCATACCGTTTTATAATGCACTACAATACTCAGGTGCAGATAATAATTGCCACTATTTGCAATAAGTGGTATAAATAGCTATTTTAACAGTGTAAATAGCATATATCGCTAATAGAAAATAAATAGCAATTGTCCAGTTATTGCATTTATTTATATTTCTGCAGGTTTGGTCCTTTATATTGGTCAATATTAACGAGCGACAGACATGTAAATTATTATAGCTCAACTGAACTGAAAAGGCTCACAAAGCCGATTCCCTTTTAATGGAATCGATTCTTTTTGGAGTAACTTAACGTTAGTAAAGTCATTAAAGTTTTCACAACGGCCCTAAGGTATTGACTCACACTAACAGACAAATGTCTGACAACATCTTACCTCATACAGGGACAGTGCCACCGATGCCAGGCATGTTATGGAAATGAATGCATTCCACACACGGACATTGTGCTGTTTGGGAGAATGAACAGACACCTCATCCTCCAGCTCCCTGGTCTCATGCGGGTCTTCAAGTGCCATCTGCAATACAATCTGCGCTATTATTTCTGGAACATCATAAGCTTAGCTACACCTATGTAGATGTAAGTTTTGACCAGTAACAGTTAAGTTGAGAGGAAAAAAACTAGTCCACCGTCCGTTTTCTCATACTGAATTCAGACAGCAAGCGATAGCTTAAAACCTTTCGGAATCAAGTAAAAAAACAAACATACATGCATATAACTACCACTGTTAATATAATTTGTGTGTATTTCACTAACTTTGCTTAGCTTGTACGCTTGAAAATCCCCGTTTCTTCACATTTCGATCGGGAGTGACCGTTAAATCAGTTGGAAGTTTCGATTTATTGAATTAGATTGGTCGACAAACGTCACCACTTACGTCACACACGTGGCTTCAAAAAGACAAGAGTAAAAAATAAATAAATGAATGAATGACTGAATTAATAAAAAATCACCACATATTTGTAGCAAGTGTGACATTATAAACATGTTAAACATTAAACATTTAAAATAAAATAATTAGTACAATTGCCAACGTACTACAGATAATTAAAATAATACCTGGAATATATTATTACGACATACAAAATAAATATAATAAAAAAAAAGAAAGAAAAGTAATTCAAATGTATTTGTAGGCCCATGTAAGATGCCTGAGGAAGAGCTTCTGCAACTGAAGCTAAGAGTTATTTAGTGACCAATGGCTGCCCAACACTGTTCCTGGAGATCTACCTTCCTGCAGAGTTCAGTTCCAACCCTTATCAAAGACAACAGAACCAACTAATTAGGATCTGAAGGAGCACTTGATAATTAGACATAGGTGTGGAACTGAACTCTTGCAGGAAGGTAGATCTCAAAGAGCAGGGTTGGGCACCCCTGGTATACACTTATATGATTTATTTTGCAGATTATTTTGATTCATTTTAAGATGCATGTATTTGCAGGCCTAATGTCAGCCAACTCCTAGAAGAAAGAAGAACAGTGCCGCCTCTAAAATAAGTCTTTATGGGAAGACAGAGGAAGGCCAGACTAAACAAGCAGCAATTCCAGAACCCAGAAGAGTAACATACCTCCTGAATTCAGTGGTGGAACAGTGACCTCTGATCTTGAATGAGACATGAGATTAAACCATAAAAGCTTTTGCAGTACAGAAGGATAAACAAAGATATGCTGGTTCCTTACATATTTTCGCAGCTTAGTTTGCTCTATCAATCAGTAGAATCACAAAGCAGCTTCTCCAGTCTGCATCTACACATTAGTATATCAGTGAAAAGTGACAATTCAATGAAAGTACATTTGACACAGTAAGAGAATTAGCAAATTTGCTCATTTAAACATTCTTATAAACTTTTATACAGTGAATGCTTCACTAATATTTTTGCCATATAACATTTCAGGTGTCTCTGCTGCACTGACAATCTTGACCCAGGTTCATTACAGATGAGTTTGTGAGCAGGTTCTGATTGGAGACCTAAAGAGAGTCAAAGACCTGCTCAAAACCAGCATGAAGAATAAGTACAAGTGTTTGAGGAAATCAAACTTCAATAGATTCAAACCCTCCTGAACAGGATTTCAACACAGCTGTACTGAGGTTTTACAGTTGGAGAAAACTACAATCTGCTGCGATGGCATCTTTAAACCCTTGCTTGAACCTGGATAGGAGAAGAAAGATCAAATCAAGACTTTTCTTACTAAAAGTATCGCTGGAATCAGGAAAAAAACAGTCTCTGTAAAGTTTATTCTGGACTGGGCAGAGGGAAAAGCCAATCAGGATGTTGATTTAATGTTTGTGCTTCCATTTCGATAGCTGAACTTGATTCAAGATCATCAGTACAGTCTTCACAGGCTTCTGCTGGACTCTCACCCTGAACTTCAAGATCTGGATTCAAAGTTTATGAGGTGTGTTCAGTTTTGATGGTCTTGATGAAAGCAAAAATACACGTTTTCAGACAGTGAGAAGGTCTGTGATGTGAATGAGTGTTCATCAGTGGGTGTGCTTATATCAAACTTCATCAGAGGAGACCTGCTTCCCTCTGCTCTCATCTGGATCACCACTAGACCAGCAGCAGCCACTCAGTTCCCCTCAAGACACACATGATAGAAATTCAGGGATTCAATGAGCCTCAGAAAGAGGAATATTTCAGGAGGAGAATCGGTCATCACACATCAGAAGAACAAGAAGCCTCCACATTATGTGCCACATACCCTTCTACAGCTTAAGACTTTCTACTGAAAGATCCATCAATCTGTTCTTTTGTCTGCTGGAAGAGAAAGATCAATCAATAGAGATTCAGGAGTTTGTTAAATCAGACAAACACTCAGAGAAAAATCTCTCTCCTGCTCAGTGCTCAACAACTGCCTACATGCTTCAGATGTCAGAGGCGGTGCTGAATGATCTGGGCCTCAAGACATACAACACATCAGATTAGGATAGAGTAGGACTGATATCAGCTGTGATCAACTGCACAAAAGCTCTGTGAGTGTTACATAACACCTTTGAAAAGCACAACATAAAAAGGAGCAAATTTAAGTGCTGTTTTATGATGTCTTGATTATATAGTTATAGTCTTGATAATGATAATGTGTTTTCTCTACTTGAAGTTGAATACTAATGTAACTATCTAGATCCCAAGGTGGCAGATTACTTTAATACAATATCTATGCACACCGGTTTTCTCATAGTAAATGAGATTATAAAAACATTAGAAAAAAAACCTAAACGTAATATTTAACAAAAATATATATATAAAAAAATGAATACAACAATTGCAATCATTTTGTGTCTTTTATTAGGTTTATGCAAAAACAAGAGATTTGACAGGTCCTTCTGTGTTTTCCTCAAATGTTACAGTAAATATAATATACTGTATTTTAATTCTTAACTTCTGCATTTGGTGTAAGTTGTTTATGGGCAGTGGTTTCCAAACACATTACTTGAGTACCATGTTTGAATTTAAAGTCATTTAAATTGTATTTTGTTAAATTTACAGGTTTGATACCTCACTTCATAATTCAAGAATTGAGTTGGAATTTATTCGGTATTCAAATATGAATTTGTGTTTATTTATAACCCTTTACATTTGTCTATAAAACTCACTGAATAATGTGCCTTGCTCTCTTTCAGTCTCGTAAAGGAGTTCAACATTTAATTCAATTTAGTCATTTCGATAAACAAATTATTGCATAAATGTGCTAAAGCCGACATAGTCCTTTTTGTCTTGACCTGGAATGCATTATCAAAAAAAAAAAAAGTTACCAATACATGCCAAATAATTTATGGTGGTTTCTGGAAATAAATGCTGTCTGACGAAGCAGGTTATATATATCTCATATTAGTATGTTTATACACTGCATAACCCATAAACCTTGCTGCTTGCACCTAGATGCAGGTTGCTGTTTTCACATGTTTTCTCATGAATAAATTAGTATCGCAACAGGCAACAGCAATTTCAACGCCTCTCATAATAATTAAAAACGATCTGACAAAACAGCGTCCGGGTTTATGACAGACAGATAACAGGATCCGTGAGAACCTACAGAAGGCCTGGCAGCTTCAAGGTAAGTTTTCCTCAGGATTGTCCATGAGAGACTTTATCCAGCTGGTGCCATTGATAAGTTTGGTGGTTGCAATAATGTACTCAGTCCCACTATCTTCCATATGAGACAAAAACCGCAGAGCAGCGATTTCAGCATACGTCACACCGCCAAGGAAGAAGACAAGGGTGGTTCTGTTTTCTCCTGGCTGACCTGCAAATTAAAGAGAAGGAGAATGGTCTCTCAATCAATTAGCAAAATAGAGAAATGTTACAACCGTATGCATCAAGACCTATTTATACAGCACTTTTATTTATGCACACTACATGCTTCAAAGCAGATTTACAGAAATAATATATAATAATAACGTCATAATATCCTCATACCTTACGGTCAAATTTCACAAATTAGAGCTGTGTGATAAAATAGTTTACATTTTGAGACAATACAAGAAAACAGGCATGAGATTTGCTATATAGCATATTTAACTTTAAATTTAATACATGAATCGGATAAAGTTGTATCCAACTTTATATAGAGCTGTATCCTTTTTTATATATTTGCTTTAAAGAATGTTACAAGGTATCTGATCCATCGTAATGTATCTTGAAACTCAAGTTTTTTTGGGGGGCCAGACAAAATTCTATAGGAATTACATTAATAATTATAAATAAATAATTGTTTAGATTGTTTTTAAATTAAAAAAAGTAAACCTAAAGATAAACAGATGTATAAAAATGACAAATTTATTTAGTGCATCACAAATCGAAGTGTTCTGTTCATGCATACTAAGATGAAGCACTTCAGTCTGCTCTTTCCTTGCTTTTTGCTCGTGGGAGCAAAATTTACAAGCTAGTTCGTTTATTACTATAAGATGGTTAGGACTATGATTGTTTTACTGATCTAGAATGACCATCATTTTACGAAGTAAATCATGTCAACGGTCATCACTTACGTTTCTTGTGAAGGCCTGTGGGAACCAGCTGTCTTTCTTCAAAGTGTGGACCAGGCAACATCTTCAGCACCTCCTCTATGCTCCTCCAACCAGGACGCGCGAGCACTTGTGTTAGACGAACACTGAGTGGCGCATAGCCACTGTACACATATGAGATGTCATTGGGGTTCTAAAGGAAAGTTAACACGCATTAGTCATTTCCCAAACTACAAATAACGTAGTCCTTAGATGTGGCACAGTAAACTAGGAATTAAAACGGCTAAAAACAATAGGCTTTTGTGCCATTACATCAGGCAAATGTGTGTAAACCGTGTACTTCTGCAAATGTAGATCCCACACAAATGCTGCTGTAAATCATTTCTCAAAACTAACGGGAATTTTCTAAGGCATTTTTACAATCATTTTTAACTAACTGAAGTATATTTGATAGTGCTAAAGTGGAACTATTGCAAGTACACTTTAAATATCTTGCATTTAAAGACCAGTATTTTAAAGAGCATACAATCTTCATCAATAGTGACAGTAAAACACACTTTAGACTTAATATTATGAAATGTGTACTGTGCACTAGTACTCCAAATAATGTTTAAATACTTTTACATCAGTAAATCTAGAGAGGTATGTCAGTAAATATTTTAATAGATTTGAACTACACTTAGCAAGAAATAAATGTATTTTAAATACATAACTTTTTACACACAGGTGCCCTTGCAAGACAACCATAAGTGTAGATCACTAAATTATTAATCTAACACTTGCCAACCACAGTGTCACAATATTTTCTGTATTAATTTTAAACAGTGTATTTGCATATTAGTAAGGTTTAAAACCCAGCATACTTGTGAAATATTTCGCCTTTTAAAGTGTGCATGCACTAAATATACTATTTGTTTTGATATTGTGTAATCTAATGTAATGACCTTAATAAATAAAATAAGGTTTTCTGATTGCTTTTAGGAGCTACTACGATGTTAATGTTTTCTCTTTTGCTACTGGAGCAAATAGGAACACAAAAATATTGTTTCCACTCTTAAAAGTTTACCCAACTATGACAACTTCTGAGATCCAAGGAAATGTGAAAAGCGTCCATTAGTTCAAAGCACTGGTTTGAATTTGGGTGGGGAACATCTGACCAGTGCCGGCCATTTTCAGTTATATAAACACAGAGATCCTCACTAAAAATAAAAGACAGGTCAAACCTGTTCGTTGGCATCCTCCATCCACAGTTTGAGTGTTTTCCTGATTGTGGGGTAGTTGTTTCTCATGGTGCTTTGAGGTTTGAGTAACCCAACCTTTTCCAAGTTCTTGAGGGTCAGAATGTGCTTGTAACCGTACGTCTAATCCAACAAAACACAAACATGATAAATGTTTATGGCATTATTTATAACTCACTGCTATCATCACCACAAACATTTACTGTTACACGTGATTCAAATTCACTGTTATGAATTCACAAAATCCATTTAAAAGGAAATAAAAGCAAACCACAAAGAAATTTCCCCTATCCAACCTGAAGGATCTCCTTCTTATAGTAGTCCAGGACTTTCTGTTTGAGGCCGTTGTTACAGACAGACTGCATGCACACCAGTCGCAGGATTTTTATCAGAGGGTCTTTTTGTGCTATGCAGTCTTCTATATATGTGCTGACCTGAGAGTAAAATCACAATAAAAACACACTGAACAAAAAAATGAATTAAACCTAAAATATGATCTAACCCCAGAGAATTTAAATGAACCATGTAAAAAAATGTATTCTCATATTTCTAAAATATTAGAGGATCTAAGTGGACTTGCATATTAAACTTCATTCTTTTCTGTTTGAACAATAATTGTGGTCCATTGTATTTACACATGTAATACTTTTGAAAAAGTAAGTACACCCTCTTGCAGGACATTTAGTTCAATAGATCCATTAACTGCAGTGGATCCATCGGTGAGCTAGTGATGTAATGCAAAATTTCTCCTAATCGGTTCTAAAGAAGAAACAAACTTATCTAAATTTTTTCATATTCTACTTGTTTTCTTTCATTAAAAAAATAACCTTGCTACGTGCACTGCGTTACGCTAACTGAGACTTGTCATATTGTTGCTCTTTTGTTGATTTTGATTGCTTCTAATGTCCTCATTTGTAAGTCGCTTTTGATAAAAGCGTCTGCTAAATGACTAAATGTAAATGTAAATCTTGTGCAAATGTTCATTTTTGGGTGAACTATTCCTTTAACACAACAAAAGAACTGGGCTTTTCTTTTAAAGTTATATAAATCATAAAAAACTAAAATAATTTCTTCAATTATACTGCATTCACATTGGAATCATAAACAAAACAGGCACCTTGTCTGTGTCTACTCCAGTCATAAACTCTTGTTCAACAGTCAGACTGTCAAAGAAGTCTTCTGAGGCTGAAACACAGGAAAGCAAGGCAGTTTGAGAAAAAAAAAAATAATCCAAAACTGGCAAGTGAAAAACTGAATGTCTCATAATATTATCATAGAATTTATCATAGAATTCCTTCAGTTTGTTAAAATTACTGGGAAACACCTTTACAGTCCAATGGACGTCCAGCAACCACATGACATTTTGCTGAATTACAAAAACAGGATATCGCAGGATATGAATGCAAAATTGTGTTTTACTAAATGCTAATTCTTGATATCAGCAAAAGAAGGATTACTACTTGTTGCAGAAATTCTAAAAAATAAACATCATTAGTAGAATTAGCAATTGCACTTAACTAAATAACTTAATCCTGGTTAATACTCTAAATTTACAGCATGAAAAGAGAGTAAGAAAAACAACAAGGCTGTACCAACAGCATTTCTAACCAGGCCATGTTTATAAATACATATATATTGTTCAAATTAAAATAGAAATTATAAGTTATAAGTTATAAAAAATATGAAAGCAATTCTTAGTATGTTATTAGTTGGTCACTCTATATTACTAGTCAGAATTATATTTTCTGTAAACTATAAACTAGTTTAAAATAAAATAAATTCCTTCTTTTTTGTGTGTACAAACTGAGGGATGAGCCACAGTTGTTGTCTGTTGTAATTGACAGCATTCCACAGACCTTAAGCAGAAAATAAACAGAAATATTTCTTTAATTTCTGAACGTACAAATGATTGGTCTCAGACTTACTTGTTATGTCCTTAATGAGTTCAGCAATGGAGGTGTGATTAGCCAAGGAACCCCGAGCTGCCTGCATGTGAGGCAACTGGGAAACAAACTGTTTAATCTCTCCAACAGTTTTTGCATTGTGTCGCTCCTAGCACAGAGACAAGAACACCAGATAATTAATGGTAAACACTAGCAAATCAGCATATTAGAATGATTTCTGAAGTATCAAGTGACACTGAAAATTCAGCTTTGATCAAAGGAATAAAAATAAAACAGTCCTTTTGAATTGTAATATTTCACAGTATAACTGTTTTCCTGTGTTCTTGATCAAATACATGCAAACGGTTCACTAAAATCGTGGAAAAGGGAAGTGGAAGGCTTATTTTCTTGCTAAATATATTTAAAATTAGTAGTTCTTGGTTTGTCTCAGCCAGCAGGCTTACAAAAGCAGCACAAACCTCAAACGCAGCTGATATAATCTTGGCTTTCTTGCTGAGAGCTGCTCCCACAGCATTGAAGTTCTTGTCCCGTATTTCAGCATAAAGTTCCTCGGCTGAGTTGAGCTGCAGTTTTTTTGGCTCAGTGGGGAGATCTTTCCCACCTTCTCCCTGTTTCTTCTGTGCAAACTTCTCAGGCGGAAGCTTCACATAACCTGCCAAAGCAATAAAGGTATGATAGGACAGACTACTGGGGAAAACAATCTTATAGTGTTCAAATTATGCACTTCTATTGGAAAAAATAAATCTTATACAATCTTCATAAGTTCTATATTTCTATTTATTGAAGTATTTATTTTATGTCTGCACAAATTTAAAACTCATTTACCATTGGTGATGCCAAAAATCTCATCAATAAGACCCTCATAGGTAAGTTGGGTGGCTACTGGCGTAAGCAAATCCACGTTGCGATCCAACAGGAGGAGGGTATCAAAAACAGGCAGGATTTGAGTTTGACTCCCTGCAAACTCTCTCTTCATCCGCAACATCATGTTGGCCACATGCTGAGAAAGACACAACCCAATACCACCATGCAACAAATTAAAAAAAAGAGAGAAATAAAAACAAAATAAATCAGTGCAATGTAAAACAAACTACAACAAATAAGTACCACTGAGGAACAACTAGATACTAGATGGCATCAAATGTTTGAAATGAATAGGCACAAATGTTTGAAAAGAGAAGGCCATGTTGACACAAATGATTTTCTACTCACCCTTGCACACTCGCCTTTGCCAAATATTTGCGGTATTGTTCCATAAAGTGCTTGCATAGTCATGAGGCCCTTGGCAGCGTGATACAGGCTTGTCTGATCATTCTCTAAATAACATTCCTTCATAATAGAAAACAGTTATGTGAACATCACAATCAGCTCTTACATATGTCAGCACAACGTTTGCCAAATATTTGATGTTATGAAATCACAGATTTTTGAACGAGACACTTTTGCAGCTTAACTTCAATAAAATTATACTCATATTTGATCTGCACATTTCTAAGACCTCTAAGCTATCAACATGATCAAAATTTTACTGAAAAACCTGTTGTATACAATCTACTACATGCCCTCTGTCATCAGACTGGTCATTTAAAAACAAAATTAGCATGTAAAAGGTCTTAAATGGTACAACTGTAAAAACACCCCTTTCATGTTCACATGTGTTTTTGCTGTGAAATCTTTATAGATTTTTATAAAGTAAACCCAACTTTTGTGTTATTAATATTTCAAGATGAATGAAGCAACTTACTTGATTATCCATACATCATTTTTTTTTTTAAATCATGTTAAAATTTGAGTATCAAATATAAGGTTTTTGTGGAAGGTTTATTTGTTCTTCTCTTTATTATCATTGTGTTGCATTGCATTCAGTGTTTTGAAACTACACAGCTTTGATCAAACTAAGAATTTAAATATGATCTTTATAAGACACATTATTAGGAGATATACAGTGAGAACTGATAGTGATAACATGATTATATGCAAGTAGTCTGTTATAAAAATATAACAATGTCGCTGATTTAAATTACAAGCTATTAGCATTTCATCTTACTTTTTACCAATATAAATATCAGCATCTGCACTAAATTGCATAACTGTGCTCAGGCCTGTGAATAAATAAACTGTTCCTAAACTGACTATTATTTCATATGTCTGGCTTTACTAAATATGCACAGCATTTGTATGCATTTAGAACTATCCTCTATGTTCCGTAAAACCTTAATAATAATGTTACGTCTATGACTTAATGCATTATATGTTGGTTTTGTTGTTGTTGCTGTTGTTTCGTTCCTTTTTAGGATTGGTCCTGGACATACAGGTCCTTTTCAAAAAATTAGCATATTGTGATAAAGTTCATTATTTTCTGTAATGTACTGATAAACATTAGACTTTCATATATTTTAGATTCATTACAACACAACTGAAGTAGTTCAAGCCTTTTATTGTTTTAATATTGATGATTTTGGCATACAGCTCATGAAAACCCCAAATTCCTATCTCAAAAAATTAGCATATCATGAAAAGGTTCTCTAAACGAGCTATTAACCTAATCATCTGAATCAACTAATTAACTCTAAACACCTGCAAACGATTCCTGAGGCTTTTAAAAACTCCCAGCCTGGTTCATTACTCAAAACCGCAATCATGGGTAAGACTGCCGACCTGACTGCTGTCCAGAAGGCCATCATTGACACCCTCAAGCAAGAGGGTAAGACACAGAAAGAAATTTCTGAACGAATAGGCTGTTCCCAGAGTGCTGTATCAAGGCACCTCAGTGGGAAGTATGTGGGAAGGAAAAAGTGTGGCAGAAAACGCAGCACAACGAGAAGAGGTGACCGGACCCTGAGGAAGATTGTGGAGAAGGACCGATTCCAGACCTTGGGGGACCTGCGGAAGCAGTGGACTGAGTCTGGAGTAGAAACATCCAGAGCCACCGTGTACAGGCGTGTGCAGGAAATGGGCTACAGGTGCCGCATTCCCCAGGTCAAGCCACTTTTGAACAGAGAAGCAGCACTGGACTGTTGCTCAGTGGTCCAAAGTACTTTTTTCGGATGAAAGCAAATTTTGCATGTCATTCGGAAGTCAAGGTGCCAGAGTCTGGAGGAAGACTGGGGAGAGGGAAATGCCAAAATGCCTGAAGTCCAGTGTCAAGTACCCACAGTCAGTGATGCTGGTGTTGGTCCACTGTGTTTTATCAAGGGCAGGGTCAATGCAGCTAGCTATCAGGAGATTTTGGAGCACTTCATGCTTCCATCTGCTGAAAAGCTTTATGGAGACGAAGATTTCATTTTTCAGCACGACCTGGCACCTGCTCACAGTGCCAAAACCACTGGTAAATGGTTTACTGACCATGGTATTACTGTGCTCAATTGGCCTGCCAACTCTCCTGACCTGAACCCCATAGAGAATCTGTGGGATATTGTGAAGAGAAAGTTGAGAGACGCAAGACCCAACACTCTGGATGAGCTTAAGGCCGCTATCGAAGCATCCTGGGCCTCCATAACACCTCAGCAGTGCCACAGGGTTTTGGGTTTTCATGAGCTGTATGCCGAAATCATCAATATTAAAACAATAAAAGGCTTGAACTACTTCAGTTGTGTTGTAATGAATCTAAAATGTATGAAAGTCTAATGTTTATCAGTACATTACAGAAAATAATGAACTTTATCACAATATGCTAATTTTTTGAAAAGGACCTGTAATGGGAGTCTGCTGGTGGTTGGACCGGAGAAGAGGCCGGGACTATAAATTCCCTGGCATTCCACTGGAGGGGGCTCTCTGCCTCTTTGATCGATTGCTCATGATTGTTGTGATACTGTGCTAGTTGGTGACTATGTGGTTGCGACTGATTGTGTTTTCTGTTCCAGCCGAGTGCCTTTATTGACTTGTGTGAGCCTTATCGTAGGACATTGAACCATGTTTGTAAAATCGTAATTGTGTTGTAGAGCAGTAGGGGGTGAGTGCCTTGTTTCTTTTGTAGGCCATTAGGCCGTTACTTTTTCTCCTGTTTATTGGGCAGATAAGGAGATAGGGAATTTGATTGTATGTTTTGTTTCTTTTATTTTGATCTGTAGGGAAGTTAGTTCTTTTGTGGGGAAGTTAGTTTCTGTTTGTTTACTATTTTTGGCATTAGCTCACCCCTGAAGATTTCGCTTCTGATTGTTTTCGTATGTTTTGAATATATTGTGTATCTTAGCCGAGAACGGCGGATACTATTGCAACATACACGAACAAGAAAACAAGGAAAGAGAAATAAAATGATCAACTCAGATGAAGTGGTTGTGTTATTTATGTTACAGTCTGACCTAGACCAGAGATCGTAACAATAATAATAATAATGTTATTTTGCATCCTTGGATATTTCTAGTCATGGTCTGGCTAATGCTGAATCAGAAATCCTTCAGAAGATTAATACAAATCCATACTAACTTGACATTCAAACACTGTCTTACTCTAAAGGAACTCTCAGACTCCATGGAAAGAAGATCTCCATCATAAGGTATGAGGTCCAGAATGTATTCATCGATGTTTGTGAAAGAGTTCAGAACCCCTTTCTCTTTCAGCCGCTGCTCACACAGGAGACTTCGGCGAGGCACAAACAGGATGTGGAATTCTCGTGGTTGTAATTTATCCTCACTGCAATGCAAATATCAAAATGTAATCTCATCAGCGACACAGCATTACTGTCATTGACTACTGCCAGCAATCAATGCACATTATTAAAACTACCTTATTATTTCCTTTAATCAAAATATCTGTTATTGTGGAAGCAAGCATCGTCTCAAAATTAAAAATCAGAATGTTCCATAAACAGCTTACGGTATACAGAACAAAAGGTGATAGACAACCCTATTGTATTTGTTCAGATTTTATTAAAAGCTTATACTCTTCTCAGGCCATTTGTTTGACTCTTCAGTTTAGTGCTGGATAGTCCTGCCAAAAGAAATTAGATTTTGATATGCTGTTTTGTTGACTTACCTTGCAACATTTTCTGCAATGATGTCCATCAATTCCAACCTTGGTCGAACGAAAAAGACAATGTTCTTGACGGAAGCGGATGGTATACGACCACCTTTGAGGGTGAACATTTTCTCCACTTCATGTTCCTTTTGAAAAAATGAAATTGAGACAAAGACCTTCTTGAAAAAGCATAAAATAATCATTAAAGTAGTCTCCAGTGTCTTTGAAATATGAAATTATATTTTGTACACTATTTTTTGGTACAATTTCTCTCACCTTCAAAAGGGAATACTGAGCAATTAAGCCGAAAGGTCCAGTAAGATACTCGTCCCAAACAATGGCCTTAAATAAATAATAAATATGCGAAAACACATACATTAAAGGACAATAAAGCTCTAAATGTCCCATGTCGACTGACAGCATCACTGAACAATATTTGCAGTAATAATCTCTTGCAACCACAACATACAGTACAGTTCACATTGTTTTAACATGGTCAAATCTGTGACAGCAGGAGAGGACAGTTTTAAAGATTCTTCTGCATTAGTATAAAAGCAAAGCGCTTTACCTTGCTTCCCGAACATTTATCTAAAAATTCGCGCAGGTCTTTTCGTGCCGCTTCTCGCAAAATATTTAGGTTTACTCTGCCGCAAAACAAATGCGACGCCATATTTCCTGAGTCACAATCATATGACTTTAACGGCCTTGGGATGTCACATGATTCGTCTTTCAAAATAAAAACCAGCATTTGTACATTTTATTTCAGTATTTTCCAATACAATTGAACATAATTTCAATATTTTAAAATGTTTCTATTTTATTATTTTATTAGTTACGTTTCGTGGAAATGATTTTGGATTGATCACGACTTTTACACACGCATTCTCAGGGTTTGTTTGTTGCCAAGTCCACGTATTTTCCACATATTTTCGTTTGCTGGCATTCCGAGTTATTTGGTGTAAACGCCTCTAATTCTGGTAATGCTGATAAAATTCTGCTGTAAATGGATATACACCGATTGTGGATAGTTTTAGTATCTTACGTAAACCCGCGGATGTTGATTGGTTTTATGGCATTACTTTGCTCGCAAATATCTGGCAACAAGCGAGCGCATTTCTGCTCTGAAGCGCGAGCTTATCAACAGTCTCGGTGTTAATATAAAGGCAAGTGAGTAAAAATGCTGCGCACCGTTTTCTCCAGAACTTTTCCACAAGTTTTCCGTATTTCAGCATGTCAGCATTCAACGATTCCTGCACCGAACGTTCACCCAGACGTTCACTATAACAAGGTAAAAACATGTTGAATTATTCAAACGTTGAAAATTACATGCATGTTTGTTGTTCATATTATAATTCACTCATTTATTAAATGTTTGCAGACTTATCATTACGCTAAAGTAGCATGACACATTTATGATCCTCAAATTGCCATGCCGTACAGTTATGGCGATTGTATGTAATGTAAAAGACATTTTGCAGCAGGTTAATGAACTTGGCATGTTTTCACACCCCACCTCCATCGAGAAAATGCCATTTCTGCTTTATCTTTTCTTCATCAAAAGGGAACATAAAGCTAAGACAGGAAGCCATATTATTCTCACAGTTTCTGTAGAAATAGCATTTAATATGATCATTACCGACTAAGAAATTATAATAAATTAAAATTACACCATGATGTAAAACATAATTTCTATTATGTTACTTAACTTGTTGCATTATGTGCCAATGGTGACCATTCAAATATGGGGAAACAGCACTTTTCAAGTTTCCCCCCCAAAGTTTGCATGCCTGTAACTCAAGAAGTATTAAAGATATGTCAATGCCCTTTTAGATTTGGGGTCTAAACAAACTTTTCTTTTGGCTTCTTCATTTTTAAGGCCCTATATGGTTTGGTTCCGGAGATGTTGGAATTTTAATATAGCTCCAGCAGTAAGTTGTTAAAATGTACACATTTTCAGTGGTCAAAACCCAAATGTGGGTCAATTTGCACAAATATGATACCTCTTTTCTTTTAAAGAGGAATGTCTGAGGAACAAATAATGTTGAAACTAGAGCTGTATCTTGTTTCCTTCTGTCAAAAAAAACTGCATTGAACATACCTGTCTAAGTGCCATAAATATTATTTTTCCAAAGTTTGCCTGCTTTTAACTCAAGAAGGATTAAAGATATTGCAATATAATATTAGATTCTAGTTCTTAAAAAAAACTTTTCTTTCGAAATCTTCATTTCAAGGCCCTACATCGTTCCGTCACAGAGATATGGGGATCTCAAAGAGGCTCCATTTTCAGATTGTTGAATATCACCTATTTTTAGTGGTTGAAAACCAAATGTTGGTCACTTTGTATACAGCTGATACGTATTGTATTTAAAGCAGAATGTCTGAAGAATAAGTAATGTTGAAACTAGGAATGCATCTTGTATAGGACATAACTGTTTGGGTGTTAATAAATATTATTTTTTCCAAAATTTGTGTGCCTGTAACTCAAGTTATCTTAATATGATTTAGTTTGATGATCAAAGCTGTGTAGCTTCAAAACATTTAATGCAATGCAACACAATGACAATTGAGAGAAACAAATAAACCTTCCACAAAAGCCTTACATTTGATACTCGCATTTTAACATGATTTTTCTAAAAAAATATGTATGGATAATCAAGTAAGTCGCTTCATTAAGTGTACATCTTGAAATATTAATAACATAAAAGTTGTGTTATGTTTACTTTACAAAAATCTATAAAGATTTAGGGAACAGGGGAAAATGAGAAATGAAAAATCATTTCTCATATTCATATAGCTTAACTTGAAATAACTGAAATAACTAAAACAGAAAAAATTATAAAAGCAACACTGTAAAAAAAAATAGGTAGAAACAAATTTTATTTAGATGCTAGGCAATTTCACAATTAATTACAGAGATATCAAGTAACGCATTGAATTACACAAAAGATTTTGAAGTCGAAAGACTGAAAAGTATTTTCTTGTATAATGTAATCCAATAATCTATTTTTTAGCTATGAAAGACAAATTTAATAAAGTGTATATAGACGTATTTGAAAAATGCAATAACTAATAACATAAAATACAACAAACATACTAAAATGTTAGCTAAATTAAAGTGACAATGGAAAATACAAAAATAAAATGTAATACAATCTCAATGATACCAAAACTAACACTGATTACATGAGACAATTAGAGTCTAAAGAGTCAGGATTACATTTTTTTTAGACTTATGCCATATTACTCCGAACATACCTTTTTTTTTTTTTTTTTTTACTTGTAACTATGTTTTGACACAATTATCATAAGATTATTTCATGATATAGTGTCACATTATCCATATTCATTATCCGTATTTTTCCTGCATACCATGCAGCCCTAGTTTTAGCTGTCATAATTTCTTGCCAGTGGCATGTAAATACTTGCTCTCTTATGTTTTTGTCCATTGATCTGCAATGTGAAAAAATGCTAGTAAAAGTTGACTTTGACTTCAAAATTTTCAAATGCCAGAACATGTAAATGTGTCTCATTTTCTCTGCAGATTTTCATCAACAATGAATGGCACGATGCAGTAAACAAGAGAACCTTTCCAACCATCAATCCTGCTACTGGTGAGGTTATCTGCCACGTCGCAGAGGGCGATAACGTAGGTGTTTGAAATTTGAATTTTAAATTCAAAATCCAAGTACATCCTTGCCAAATGAAAAGGTCTTAAAGCAGCTAGTTTGCTGGTCTCAGCTGGTAAACTCTTGGGGTTTTGGGCTCTTTTCAGCTGGTCAGGTTGAGACTGGCTGACTATCTGGTTAAACCAGCTGAGCATTAAGATTTGAAGTCTCTTGAAGCAACATGATAGCTTTGTATGAGGAATAGACCTAAATTTAAGTTTCACTCCACTGACCAATCAAATATGACTCCTTTTTATTAAATAATAAAAGGGCTGATTATTTTTAATGTGTTAACACATGCCAGGTGGTCTATAGAATTTTGCACCTGGATTGCACCTTTCATGACCTTTCAGCTATACTGTAAATCTGGATATAGAAGAACAGGAAGATTTTATTTATTTTATTTCAGAAATAAAATGGTGCATATATATGTATATTCCTTTTTATTTCTCTGTATATGAGAACAGACAGGAATCAAGGGATACTGTATTTGACCCAAAAATGAAATGAAATGACTGTTGACAATAGCTATTGACTTTTATAGTATACTGTGGAAGCCAATGGTTAATGTCAACCATTTGGTTACCAACAGTTTCAAAATATATTTCAAAATAACTTAAATTTTATTTGACTCTTCACCTGTGTTTAACAAACCTCCTCCCTGCTTTCACTGTTAAACATGCATCTGTTTGACTTTCCTACGCCAACATGGCAGATATAAACCAGGAGCTGGGATTAAAAATAGCCGTGCATGTTTATTTAACACATGCCAAATAGCCAGCCTTAACTGAACTAATGATACCTCACAAATATAATATAATAAGCATAACTTAATGAAGACTCTGGCACTGAAATGAACTCATTAGGATATCTGTATTTTGTGCAGTGCATATCAAGTAATGCTGCCAATGAAGAAATATGTCCTGATAGGGCAAAGTTGCATTCGCTGGCCTGAATCATTCTCACATCAGCCATGGCCATCCATATGGAGTCTTGCATGACATTTTCAGCCTATGTTTCTCTCGTTTTTTATTTTTATTTTTTTGCATGCAGGCGGATGTGGAAAAAGCTGTCAAAGCTGCTAAAGATGCCTTCAAGCTTGGGTCTCCCTGGCGGCGCATGGATGCGTCCCACCGTGGGCTGCTCTTGAGCCGATTAGCAGACTGCATAGAGAGAGACGCTGCCTATTTAGCTGTGAGTCACTCAAACAACCTTTGTCCTCGTTGACTGAGCTGTTTTATCTAATGCGTAAAACAATGCTGTCAGTATGATTCAGCAAAATGAACGACCAACAGCAGAATCAGAAAAGGCCCCAATTATATGAGTTATACAATTACATCTGAGCATTTCAGCACATTTTTTCTTACGTTTTCACTCACTGCTTGCTTAACTTCATTAAGAATTTATTAAGAAAAGGTACAAAATTCCAAAAACATATTTGAATAAAAACAAGGATAGCCATTATGGAACACAAGAAAATATTATAAATGAGAAAGCCAACAAGATCACATATTCAATTGCAGACAAAGCTGATGAATACTGAGAGTCTAATAAGAGTCTAAATACTTTGTAGCTTAATACTGAAATAGTACAACTTCGGTTTGTACTTAGTACAATGTATTGTGTAATTTTGGAAAATATCATTTGGGGAGTCCATGTGATTTTTGATATTTTTGGTTCCTTGCTATAATTTCCACAATGTTAATTCATGGGTCCTGTCATTTCTCAAGTATATATCAGCACTGATTTATTCTTGATCTACGATAATACTACAGGATGTTAATATTATTTGTTTCATTTAAATAGGAACTAGAGACTCTTGACAATGGAAAACCATATGCAGTCTCCTACACTGTGGACGTGCCCATGGTGGTCAAATGCTTGAGGTGAACTTTATGTCCTTATGATGAATTGTCCTCCACAGTATTTGTTAGTTGAAACTGAAATTGGTGTATGACATTTCCTTAATAATTGCTATACATTAATATCACATTGCATTTTAGTCTAATGAAACTCCTTTCTCTGAGTTGCATAATTAGTGTCTTGCTTTGCAAATTATTAATCAGATCTGAGCAGTTCTACAGGTTCCAGCATTAAAAAAATATTTAGACCCAAATTAAAAATTTGTGTAGGCCTATTTCAATTGCAAGATGACACCGTTTTACCTTACATTAATGAACTTAATGTGATGCATATTTGTCAGTCATACATAAATTAAACAGGATTTCTGGGATAGTACTAATAAAATGTGTTTTAAATGCACAATAACCAGATTTATATATCAGTATCATACATATTTAACTAATTAAAATTACAGCTGGCCATATTTCAACCATATTCAATACTTTTTAAATGAATTAAATATGGTTTTCACAATTAACAGATTTGTTGATTCTAAGCAATTTTCATTGCATTAAATGAATTTTGAAAATATGAACGTTTAAATAAAATCAAAGTTACAAATAGTTAATAATAATTGATTTTAGTGCAGAAATAATTGTTTTGTTGTTTCATTTAAGTGTCACTGACAAATATGCATCACATTAAGCTTGATCGTTTGTTAAAACTGTGTAATCCAAATGGCTAGAGGTTTTATATGTAATTCAAATACATAAATCTTAAATTTAGGCCTAAATATATTTATATAGTTGGCATACATATTTCTTTGTTGTATAACATAATGAATCTCTTGGATATGTCTTCTGTTTGTTTGAGTTTCTTTTCAAATACAAAAAAAGCAGACATTTGCTTCAGAAGTGGTATATACGGTGCCTTGCGAAACTATTCATACCACTTCATTTTTTCCCGTGTTTTATGTTGCTGCCTTCTGTTAAATTGCTTTAAATTACTTTTTTTTTTTTCCCACATCATTCTACACTCCATACACCATAATGGCAAAGCAAAAAAACAGGTGTTTAACATCTTTGCAAATTTATTGAAAATAATAAAACTAATAAATTATTCCATTGCATAAGTAACCCTTATCTGGGACAGTTGAAATTTAGCTCAGGAGCATTCATGTTGCTTGTAGATGTTACTACACTTCAAGTGAAATTAACCCGTGGCAAATTCAATTGAATGGGTATGATTTTGATCGGCACACACATCTTAATAAAAGGTCTAACAGCTGAAAATGCATATCAGAGCAGAAACCAAGCCCTGAGGTCCAAAATTCTGCCTGTAGAGCTCAGAAACAGGTTTGTGTCAAGCCACACATCTGGGGAAGAGTTCAGAAAAAATTCTGCTTCATTGCAGGTTCACAGAATCATGTAGCTTTCGTTATCCATAATGGAAGACATTTGAAACAATTTGAACTCTTCCTAGAGCTGGCCAAACTGAGCAACTGCTGGAGAAGGGCCTTGTCTAGACTGATGACCAAGACGCTGATGGTCACTCTAGTTGATCTCCATGATCATATATGCAGCACCTAAAGGACCCTTAGACTTTGAGAAACAAGATTCAAACTTCAATTCCAAGCATAATGTTTGAAGGAAACCAGGCACTTCTCATCACCTGGAGAGTATCATCCAAAAAGTAAAGTGTGCTGGTTGCAGCCTCATGCTGTGGGGCTGTTTTTCAGCGGCAGGGACTGAGGGACTCGTCAGAGTAGAAGAAAAGCTCAATGCACCAAAATATCGAGATAGCCTTAATGAAAACCCAGTTCAGAGCATTCAGAACCTCAAACTGGACAGAAGGTTCACCTTCCAACAGGACAATGAACCTAAACACAGCAAGAGTGGCTTACAGACAACTCTGTGAATGTCCTTGTGGGCCAGCCACAGACTGGGAATGAACCCAATCAAATATTTCTGGAGAAACCTGAAAATGTGCGTCTGCCCCCCATCCAACCTGACACAGCTTGAGAGGTGAAGAGACAAGGAGAAGAATGACAGATAATGCTGATGATGTGCCAAATGCTGATGTGCAAATATTGTCGCATCATACCCAAAAATACTTGAGTCTGTTAATGTGCTTCAGCTAAGTTCTGAGTTAAGGGTTTGAATACTTATGCAATATACTTCAGTTTTTTTATTTTTAATAAATTTACAAAGTTGTGACAGTTCTGTTTTTGCTTTGTCATTATGGTGTATGGAGTGTAGATTGATGTGGGGGGAAAAGTAATTTAAAGCAGTTTAAATAAGGCTGCAACGCAACAAAATGTGAAATAAATGAAGGGGTATGAATACTTTCGTAAGGTACTGTATGTATCGTATATGCCACTAACAAGCTTTATAAAATCTGGCATGATCTGATCCTCTTCTGATTTTAGTAGTTCCAAAGGGTCATTATAATGATTGGTGTGCAATTAAATCTGATACAGGGAGTGAAATCAATCATAAGGTCAGAACTTTTAGTTTTTTTCTGTTGGGTTTTGGTTGGTCTGTAGGTATTATGCTGGCTGGGCAGACAAATGGGAGGGGAAGACCATTCCTATTGATGGTGATTACTTCTGCTACACCAGACATGAGCCCATTGGAGTCTGTGGCCAAATTATCCCTGTAAGTATATGCTGTGGAATTTTAGAATTGAATATGTATTGGCTGAGTAATACCATATTTTTTTTACTGTCTTTCACATGTCCCCTTTTTCCTCACACCATCCTCCAGTGGAACTTCCCACTGTTGATGCAGGCCTGGAAACTCGGTCCTGCTCTGGCCACAGGAAACACAGTGGTGATGAAGGTGGCAGAACAGACGCCTCTCACTGCGCTCTATGTTGCCAGCCTGATCAAAGAGGTGAGTGGCTTACCTACAGTATATGTGCACTTAAAATAACATAACACGTTTACTTGAACTCTTGTCGTTATGTATAGAGCGCTGCAGTGATGATATATTTTCGTAGGCCAGCATTGATTCCTCTGAATAAAACCTGACTGCATTTTTGCATTGGCTTTTGGATTATTGGAGAAAATAAGCTCTGTGACTAATGAAAGTTTATTACTCTTACATGCTGTTGTTGTTCATCATGATAATATTAACAAATAAACACAGCTTAAATACAATCGGTAGAAGTAAAAGGCTAAATGTTGGCTATAAACTACACCACAGTCGCATATTACTTTAATATCACTATAACTACTTCAATCTTTATTTTAAAGCATTTTCCCTGAAAGTTTGAGTTAAAATAGATCGTAAGTGTGTGATTATAAACACAATGAGGCTGTGAAAGCAACTAGTGAGTAGATGAGTTTACCTGTTTGGTGTGATTGTTTAATATCCCAACAATCTCTATAGTCCCATATAGTAACTTGTTAGCCACCATATTCTTCAACACTAAATGAGTTGTATTACTGATGTTTTTTGTGTTGTAGAGTAAAACATGAAAATATGTTGAGCTTGTGTTCGCCACAGACCTTTAGGCCATTTAATGACTCAGAATTAATAGGCCATCCCTGCATCGTCTCTTTAGACAGTGTACAGTATAATTAATGTTAAGAAACCAATAATAGTGAAGCCATACGGAGTGCACTGTTGAAACACCATCAAGTGCACATTGTTAACGTGTACAAGATCACAATTTGCTTATCCACCTCATGACCATCTTGAGTGGTTGTAGGTGGGTTTCCCTGCTGGTGTCGTCAACATTATCCCAGGAATGGGTCCCACAGCAGGGGCAGCCATCGCATCTCACATGGATGTGGACAAAGTAGCATTCACTGGCTCCACTGAGGTGAGGATTTTCTTCAGTAACGGATATTTCTTGTATAAGTAAAGTAGTATGCAAAAGTCTTCTTTCTGCACTACAGAAATTATACTTGGGCCATACCATGTTACCAAAACCCCTTGCTCATTTGCAAACTTGTCTAGAAATTTAAAATGTGCACACTAAAGTAAAATATATAAATAAAACAAATATTTTTTGTGAATCATCTACTGTGCCTGAGACTTTTGTACCATAATTTATGGAGGGACAGAAATCTCTTAGGTTTGATGAAAAATATCTTTATTTATGTTTGAAAAAGGTTTTTTTTGGGTTTGGACATGAGGGTAAGTAAATGAAGACAGAATTTTTGTCCCTTTAATGGGCTGTCCCTTTAATGTCAGTTATGACTTAATAAACAATAAATGTCAGCAGGTGGGAAAAATCTGATTCGCTTCAAAATCCTGCTTCTGTGTGGTGTAAATGCAGCCCAAACACGTGACTGTATAAAAAATTTATTATATATATATATATAAATAAAAATTTGTTTTTTTTTTTCTTTCTCAGGCACATTTATAAAAGCTACTTAAATGTCCCGATTGAAGTATGGCGTAATCCTGTCTTAATCTAATCCCTGTATATGAAACCAGGCCTATTTGTAATACTTAACTTTAATAATTAAATTAACAAGTGTGCTCATTTGCATATTAGCAGCTACTAAATATCACTGTGGTAGCAAAGATGGTATTTGGTCAGCATATCTAGACTTTCAAATTATATTTGCAATTTACAGTACATTTGTTTTGTTACTGAAGTGTCTTACGGTCGTTTTATAGGTAGGTCACCTCATCATGAAAGCCTCAAGTACCAGTAATCTGAAGAAGGTCACACTGGAGCTGGGAGGAAAGAGTCCGAACATCATTCTATCAGATGCTAATAGTAAGTTCCTACTGCACTATTGGTGACACTATTATAAAACACCTATTGGTGTTTTATATTTCTGTGGTAAATTAAAAGGGTCTTGATATTTTATTATTTTCCCTGAGATCCACCTATAATGTTGTATAATTTTGGTAAAGTTTTCTACAGATGTTATTATTTAGTGGTACATAACCATTTCCACCCTGTCTCTATCTTCTAGATTAAACATATTAATTGCGCAAACTACCCTAAAGGCAGCGCTGGCCTGTCCCACAGGCTATACAGTTGTCCTGAGGGGAGATATACATGTAACTGCTGAATACACAATCTTTGTTCACCATTGAGACATACGCAGTGTGCTGACTGCATTTTGACAGTGTTCAAACTTCGTCTGACCAGCACAAATTCAACATGTCCTCTTATACCAAAACTGCTTCACAGCAACATCCCATAAACCTTGGGTTTCCATAATTATTCCCTCTTATCTCTCTCTTATTCATACAGACAAAACAGTTCATGAAACCCCACAAGCATGACACTGAAGAACAATGAAAATGCATAAGCTAGGGAAAATTAATAAGAAATATAAAATATGTAATATAGAAACATCATAAGTGAATGACTGAATAAAGGAATAAATAAAAAAAAAACTTAAATGATAATCAATCATATGAGTGACTGTTGATTATAAAACATTATTACTTAAATAAATTATGAATGAATCAAAACATGAAAATAAAAACACAACACGCACAATTTGCATGTGAGGATCTAAGAATCCTTCAGCTGTTTTTGCCAATACAATCTGTATGTCCAAAACAATGCTGGACACCAGTCACTTTCATTTTATGGAATGAAAGAGCTGATAAAATAAAAAATAAAAAACTGTAACTTGAATGCAATGCAAGTCGCTTTGGATAAAAAAATAAATGGAAATGGAATGGACAAAAAAACACTAAGACCTTTTTCAAAATACCTTAATTTGTGTTCCAGAGAAGTAAGAAAGTCATACAGGTTTGGTATGGTAAAATGTAAAGTTGGATTCCTCGCGTCATGACCCTTTTGATCATTTTAATGAAATTAGGAGCCAAGCACCGAAGGTGCGTAGGCACCTATTGTAATTGTTAGCGTTCTTATTCTTCTTCTTCCGTTTCTTCCGCCGAAAGTCAATGGCAGCCCATAGAACCAATTGCGGGAAAGTTGTAAAATTTGGCACACTGATAGATGATACTGTCAATAGTAACCACAGCAAATTTGGAGTCTCTAACTCAAACTCTCTAGCGCCACCACTTGTCCAAAAATTCAATTTTGAAATGCTAATAACTTTTGAACCATAAGCCACAAAATAAATTATTTTTTCCTCTCAATCCTTGGCTCAAGCCGAGTCGATTTAAAAAATCGTAAGGTTTAGTTTTTTCGCTATCTCAATTGTTCGTAAAACCTACTTTGTCGAACTCGTCCTAGACGGTTCGTCCAATTCTCACCAAAATTGGCTCAGATCATCAACAGACCATGCTGGAAAAAAGTGATGGAATTCAAGTTGATTCGCTTAGCAGTTCTCGAATAATGAGCGAACAAATTCGCCGAAAAGCACGCAAAAATGGATCTGAGGCTATATCTCTGCAAGGGTTTGATGGATTGACACGAAACTTGGTGTGTGTTATAACAAGCATGACCTGAGGCGACCTGCAGTGTTTTGGCGCTGTGCCCCCTAGTGGTCAGGAGATATCAAAAATTCATATTTTTGACTATAACTTGTGAATGGATTGGCCAAAAATCATAAAAAGTATCTTTAGATTCGGTGCATCATGCCGAGTCCAACCAATTTTCCCATGTCAGCCATTTTGGGCGTCGGCTATGTTGAATTTTGTAGTTAAATCCTATATTTTACAAACGCATTAACGTATCGTTACGAAACTTGGTATGGGTAATCCGCACGATGCCCTGAAGGAGCCCGAGAAGTTTCAAAGCAGCACCACCTAGTGAAAATTTTCAATTTTCAAAATCCAATTTTCACATGCTTATAACTTTGGGTGGGGTTGACATATTTTCACAGGAGTCACCTTTTTAGACTCCTGAATCGTTGCCGAGTCCATCGATACCAAACTTGCCAGGTTTAACCTTATGGTTTGTGCTACGTTGCATTTTAGCTCTTAAAAAATATCTGGCAATATCTTAGAAACCGTTACTCCGATCGACAGGAAACCACCGTAGGAAATTCGGAAACATAGCTTCTCGGTTGTATAATAATGCCCAATTGCCAAAATTTTGATTGTAAATGCCACAAAAATGCAAACAAACTCGACAGTCAGTAATTTTTCATCTACTTGCACACAAATATGTCTATAACTCCAAAACAAAATTAGATATTTTCACCAAATTTGACACATATGTATGGGCACACTCTAAGGACACGTAAAAAATTTGGTGGGATTGTGCCTCTTGGTGGCGCTATAATTTAACAAAACATGAAATTGCCATGAAAATGCGGTATTATGATTAAAAATGCTATATTTTACGAATGCATTGGTGTACCATTATGAAACATTATATGTACCATGGAGACCTTGACCTGAAAGTACTCAAAGTTTTGAAACAGTGCCACCTTGTGGTCAAAAGTCATAATGAAATTTCAAATAAATGCTTATATCTTTCTGTGAATTTTGCCTATTGTAATGAGACTGGTATTAATAGATTCCTTGGGTCATGCTGAGAACAGTGATACCAATGTTGCCATAGTCACTCTCTGCTCTCTTAATTTTCTTTAAAAACCTACTTTTTCGAACTCCTCCTAGACCGTTGGTCCGATTTTCACCAAAATCGAATCATATCATCTTCAGACCATGCTGACAAAAAGTTATGGATTTCGTGTTGATAGACAAAACTGTTTTCACATACCACAACAACAAATTTGAGGCATGATGCCAAAATGACACTTGAGGCCGTATCTCTGCAATGTTATATTTGCGTTTGCAGTGGAGGAGGCAGTGGAGCAGTCCCATTTTGCCCTGTTCTTCAACCAAGGCCAGTGCTGTTGTGCAGGTTCTCGCACGTATGTACAGGACAGCATCTATGATGAGTTTGTTGAGCGAAGCGTAGAGAGAGCTAAGAAAAGGATTGTGGGAGATCCCTTTAACTTCAACACGGAGCAGGGCCCCCAGGTACAGTTCAGTCATAAAGCGATGAAGCTTATATATGAAGGTACATGTGTGTTTGTGTAAGGACTTCCTGTACACTTCTTTTGTAACTAATGTATGAAGCCCTTGGTCAGCATAGTGCTCTGATAATTCTTTCCTCTCTTGGCTGAAGGTGGATGAAGAACAGTTCCATAAGATTCTTGGCTACATCAGCAGTGGGAAGCGTGAGGGCGCTAAGCTCATGTGCGGCGGCGGACCGGCAGCTGACCACGGCTACTTTATCCAGCCTACTATCTTCGGCGATGTTAAAGATGACATGACAATTGCTCGGGAGGAGGTGTGTGTACTTTAATTAACACATTACTAAGGAAAAGGCCTTTCCATTCACTTCATAATCAAATGTTGAACTCTTACTAAATTTATAGACGAGATCTAGTAGGATTCCATTCATTTTGCTTTCCATAAGCCTCCAGAAATGTTTCTTTTAATATTTCCTGCATAAATGATCAGTCTTAACTAAATGATTAGTATTAACGACAGTGAATAAATATTAACATAAGTAGTGTTAACTAAACACATTTTCTGATTGGTTAATGACTGGATTGGTTGAGATTAGGAAATTAATATTTCTTTTGTTTTTTGGATTTTCCATTTTTCATTTTGTTGTATGTCTTTTAGTTGTCTATAAAGTTTTTATAAATTATGTCAGTAAAATAAGTTAATTATTTTATTTCAATTAACAAAAATATCTATTTTTTTAGGTTTTTAGTTTTAGTAAACTTCCAAATCTATTTAACTTTCGCTCATCTTCAGAACACGAATAGAGATGTGTTTTTTCTTATTTCTGTCCATCCCTTGAAAAAGTTCATAAAGGACCCATTTACACTGTCAGTTAAATGTGACCCAATTCCGATTTTTATTTCTTTTTTGCTCATATGTGACACAGATCGGATCTGTTCAATGACTGTGTAAACAGAAAACAAACGCATACATTCGGATATTTCGAGATCGGTTTCAGGCCTTATTCATATGTGGAAATAAATTGGATGAAAATCAGATCTGTGCCAATGCAACTGTCATGTAAACAGGCAGATCAGATTTTCTGAGGCATTGCGTTCTGCACGTCATTAAAACTGTGACAATTTGGTACTTCTCCGTGGTTTATTGACGTTATATGGGCTATTTTGAGCTACAGGCAAAAAAAAAAGTGAATTTGAGCTTTTCACAAAATTTAATTCATTAAGCCCTCGTTTAGCGATCCACATAGTAATTAAACATCTAAACGTATCTTTATTTGTATATTTTCTGAGAGGATTACCTTTTCTCTGCTCGCTTCTTGCTCTGACTGTCATCTGAAGAGCATGCATAACAGCGCGCAATCCCGATAAATGGGCTACACATTACAGTATTTCATTATTCATGCAAACATAAGCTGTCTTAAGTGAACTTGGGGAACTGATGGGGAAAAACATCTGATGTGTAACTTTATATGATTCGTGCATTACAGTAGGCCGTCTGTCTCAATGTTAATCTATCAATAAAAGAAAAGAGGGAATCACTCGTCGTTTTAATCAATTTATTTGTAATGAACACACTGAAGTGATTTTTACATTTGATCATTTGTTTTTCATAAGCTATATGAATGCTTTTACATGCTTGTACATGTTTACATGTAAAACGATAAAGTTAATGCATTATTTGTTTCTTTTATAGGCTATTGGTTTCTACTGTTTGGTTTTTTTTTTTTTTGCATCTGTTCTTGTTTATAATAGGAAAGATAAAATTAAAAAACAGCTATATTGTGATTTATTAATATAATAAATAGGCGCATACATGATGTTTCAGATCTTATGGCAAGTGTAAACGCATGAATCGGATATGGGTCACAATTGAAAGAACGTGTTAACGGACAGCCAAAAAACTCCGATATAGGCAACAAATCAGAATTGGCATCAAGACCTGCAGTGTAAATGAGGCCAAAGACATTGTAAACATAATCTATGGCCCGGTTTCACAAAAAGGGCTTGGTTTAAGCCAGGATTAGGCCTTAGTTAAATTAAGATATTTAAGCAGCTTTTATTAAAATGCCTTAGAAGAAAACATGTGCATCTTGACACAGAACAATGGCACTGACATATTTTAAGATATGTCAGAGCAAGATATTTTCAGTTGAGACAGCTCAAACATGCATTTAGTCTGGGACTAGCTTAAGCTTTGTCTGTGAAGTCTTCTGAAGATGTGATGACTTTATGATTTAATTTAGGCTTTTATTCACTTAACATCAAACATAGTAAAGATTTTTGATAACAGGAAGAGGAATTTAATGAATTGCTATGCAAATATATATATTTTTTTTTCTTATTTTGTATTAATATTACATGCATACTCCATCAAATGCAGCACAAACTTGACTAATGTGTATCTGCCATTTTACATACACATTTTAACCTGCCATAATATAATATGGCACAATTTATGCAATTATGTACACAGGGAGGTGAATAGATGCATTTCTATTTAGAGTCGATCTATTCATTCCATTTTGCTATAAGATTTTCTTCCAGTAAAATTATATAACGTGCTATATTCCCTTTTATTACTGTCAGATCTTTGGACCTGTGATGCAAATTCTGAAGTTTAAATCCTTAGAGGAAGTGATTGAGAGAGCCAATGACAGCAAATACGGCCTTGCAGCTGCTGTTTTTACCAAAAACATCGATAAGGCCCATTACATATCCAACGGCCTGCGCGCTGGCACTGTGTGGTGAGCATGTGATGTGCTTCATTATTTTAAGTCAGTCTTGGATATTGGTAAATCAGACACCTTTGTTGTTTCTGAAATGTGGTTTGTGCTTGTCATTTTATTTTCTTAGGATTAACTGCTATGACGTGTTCGGAGTTCAGGCTCCATTTGGAGGATACAAGGCCTCAGGAATTGGTCGTGAGTTAGGAGAGTACGGACTGGACAACTACACAGAGGTCAAAACGGTAAGCTTTTGCTATCAGATATATAAAAGTGCACTCATTATTCATAATTCACTCTTTATTGTAAACTATAAATGCTTGTATCTGTCTTATAATCTCCATTTGCCCAAACTGATTTCCCACAGTGATTGATTACTTTAGAGTTGCTTATTTCAAATTAAAAGATGCCAAGTAGATTAAGCTAGTTTTAATATATTTATTTATTCATTGTTTGTATATGGAGTGTTTTAGATGTATATTTAGTCAACATTCTCCAGCTCATTAATTCTGTCGTTTATCACTCTTTTCCTCCACAGGTTACAATTAAGGTCCCTCAGAAAAATTCATAAATGGATGAATTCATTTAAGGAAGCCATTTCCTTCTTATAAGAGCCATGCCAGCCATTATTAAAATGCACTCTGATTAATGTGTTAATTTCTACCAAAAAAATATGCGTTTACTACAAATGTTGTTTTGTAAAATAAATAAAGTTCTAGCAGTGACATACTAGTTGATTGATTGATTATCCACCAGACAAAAGGAGGGAAATGTGTATTGGGCTGTCTTCATTCTGTTCAATTCCAGCATTATATACAGAGCATAAGTACTCCAAGTATTTGCTGATTTGTGAAATAAATGCTTTAGATTTTTGGTTTTATTCATTTTCATTCATTTCTTCTCAGTGTGCATAAATATCTGTCCTTTTCTGATTAAACTTTTTTGTAATAATATAGAGACAAAAATAAATGGATCAAACATATTTGATGTGTTTCTCATAAAACAAGACTTACATTTCCATTTTGCTCAAGTAAATGCATGTTGATTAAATAATCTTTAGACATTTAAATAGACAAAAATACTGATGAAGAACATCATTTTTTGCAGTGTGGTAAGAAGGTACAGTAAAAGTTATTTCCGTTTGTAATGTTTTTGTAAATCTTTCTTTTTTTTCGGATCAAAATCTGTTCATCTGAAATTATGAAACAATTCCAACCTCTACTACTACGGCGAAGACACGACACAAGGCGACCGCTCGCATTATAATGATTAAATGTCTAACAGAAAATGTTATGAATCGCATTTTAATGGCAAACGACTCAAGACAAGACCCAAACCTCGCATTATTTTCAGTGAAGGTCGGCCTGACCGAGCTCCTCTGCATTAGGTGGCGGAATGCGCCCGCATCGCTGCTCGCAGAATGTTGCGTATAATAAAGAAGAACAATCTTCCCCAGCATCGGATCAAAGGTAGCACTAGCACCTTAGCAAACAAACCCAGAATAGTATCTGGACTCTATGGTGCATTTCAAAACACCGTTAACGCTGAACGCTGGATAGGCGAGAGAAAATCGTAGAATTAAAAAGGTGGTGGTGCGCGCATGTAATGCAATGAGCGCGAGAATTAGCATCTGCTGTGAACGCTAGCTTCAGAGCTAACGGCCGACGAAGAATTACCGCTTTTATTGTCCTTCGTCGGTTTTGTTGCTCTCTTGTCAAGAACAGCGAAAAGCGGTTGGCAAATAGTGGCTGGAGGAACAGTACCGTAAACGGTGGCTATAGTCTGCGCTAACGTTACTTTTGCCTGTGAAATGCATGCGTAACTTAAGATGTTAGCCGAGCACGTATAGCCTCCGAAACTCGCGTCTTTACTGCTTTCCTACTGTCTTGTGGAGTTTGACAGTGTATTGCATTGAATGCCAGTTACGGATTCACCAAGGAAAGGCGCTGGTGTTTCAAAGTTCATCGGAAAGCATGGGAATTGTACATGAGAGGGCATCTTAGCGCTTAGACCTCGTTCAACGCCAAGATTTAGGTAAGATCGCACCTGTACGAGCCTGTTGAAGCCAAAGAGTGAGTCAACATCATGTCTGAGGACACCGGCGTGGACAGATTCATAAAGGTAAGGCGGCTAATAATAAACTAAAGTCTGTATTTGTCTTTGTGACTTCTCATAACAGAGTTGCCATTGCCTCAAACGCTTTGCGGTAGTGAACTGCAGTCTACATTATCCTGCTTAACGGCTACTATCAGAAAAATACAGAGACAATACAAAACAAATATCAGTTTGGATTGAAAGTGTTATATATGCATATAGCGTGTTGTCTTAAAGCTCCTGCTATAAAAAGGCAATTTCAGTAAACGGCTGACCTAATAACAGTCGAACACTATGTTCTGATATTACAGAATATTACAGTTTTTAATGAAGTCATTTTAGGACATTTTCACTGCAGTACATGACTGAGACGCGCGATGGCGCTATTTATGTTTAAATGAAACGAGAGTCATATGAAATACATAGTTTTTAATGATTTTAGAATATGTATCAAGTACATGCAACATTTGTAACAAGAACAAAGTGTTACAGAAAAAGTCTGTCTATATTACAAATATACAACAACAAAAACATTACAAGATTATGGGGTGCATTTATGAACAGAGGAAATATTTCTCTATTTGTAATGGATACCATGATCTTGTTTTCCCCTCTGTTTGTAATGTAACCAGGGATTCAGCAAAACATATTCTCTCAGTACAAAAGTCTCTCTAGATTTGGAGATATGATATTTCCACAACAAGCACAGGATTTAAACAGAACCAGTGTTACAAAATATTAACAAGACCATTTCTTCTATGATGATATTAGGTTATTGAAACTAGTAATAATGAGTAATGAGATCTCAGTCCAATATGAGACTCAATTGGAGTGTTTAAAAATACACTATATTGCCAAAAGTATTGGGTCACCCCCTTCTAATGAACAGGTTTGACTACTTTAGTAATTTCCATGAGTACAATGTTTAAGCATATAATGATGTTCTAGGGAATTGTGTGCTTCTACTTCTATAGCAACAGTTTGGACAGGACCCTTTTCTATTCTAACATGACAGTGCCTCTGTGTATAAGACACGGTTCAAAAAGACATGATTGATTCAGTCAGTGTGGAAGAACTTGACTGGTCTGCAGAAAGCCAAGTCCTGATCCCAGCTGAACTCCTCTGGTGTGACTTTATATGCAGACCTTGAGCCAAAAACTCATCACCAAACAAGTTTTCTGAAATGTTATCTTTAAATCTTCACAAAAAAGTATTTTCTAATTAAATATGCACTAATTTGCATACATTTCCAGAAAAGAAATGTGAACACTTGATAAATCGAGGTTCAAAGTGATTTAATTTTGAACAAAAAAATTATCAAAATTGACAAGTGCATAAAAAACGCTCTGGTTAGTAAAGTTCCCAGAGAATAACGGGGACGAGCAATGTATGAATCGCTTTAGGGAAACTCCTGTCTACTCTCAATATGCTCTGATAGTTCACTCAAAAATGAAAATTACCTCATGATTTACTCGCCCTCAAGCCATCCTCGGTGTATATGACTTTCATATTTCAGACGAATACAGTTGGAGTTATATTAAAATTGTCCTGGCTTTTCCAATCTTTATAAAACCAGTGAATGGGGTTTAAGATAAAATGAGTTCCATACAGGGGGTTAATAAAGGCCTTCTAAAGTGAATCACTGCGTTTGTGTAAGAAAAATATCCTTATTTAAAACTTTATAAACTGTATTCTCTACCCTCCGCTAACTGTCACACGTACGTTCATACGAGAGTAGCATTCCAGCGATGATGTACTGTCGTTAGGCCCAAACTTAAGGCAGGAAGTGCTGACTGAAAGCAAAAGGAGAGCAGTCTTAAGTGACGGGGTCATAAGTCGGCCGACTAGAGCGGTTTATATTGGGGGACCTCGAAGGTCTCTGAGGACTGTTGATAAGTCACAGGTCGGCACAGTATGAGGACAAGGCAGATTCAGTGTCCAAACTCTCCTCAGGAATTTAACGACAAGGTCTTTTTTTGCTGACTGACAGGCCAGTGCAAGAGCATGATTCACCACGATAGCTGCCCCATATACTTTGATCGTGGAAGGGGTGCACCCCTTATCAAGCAGAAAGGTTAGAATGGATGACACATATCATGAGGATGGGTCTTTATTCCAGACTGCACACCAGTCAGAAAACGCAAACACCTTAAGGGTATAGAGGCATCTCATAGACAGAGCTATAGCCTCCATAATGGTGTTAGTTACCCTCGCAGAGAGCTGTAAATACTCTCATTGAGGGGCCAAACATGAAGGTTCCACAGCTCCAGATCATGTCTCACTTGGGAGAGGATGACCTTCCTCCGTGGGATTGGCCAAGGGGATGCCAACAGCAGCAGGATCAACTTGGGGAACTGGGGCTGCACGATATATCGCATGCGATTGTCACGTGCATCTCGTCAGTAAAGCCAGTTCTGTGATTAGTAATAAGTCTCCATCACGTGCTTTCAGATGGAGCGGCATTTAATAAACAGAGCCGTAGTTCACTGACAGGCTATGCAATTTGTGCTCATAATCGCAGATGAATCACCTGCGATAATGAATGTGATATTGCGTAGCTTGTCAGCTTAATCTCTGTCCGGGAAACCACCCCATTTTGTTGCTGACTTGTACATCATAACTCTTTGTAAACTACAAGTCATGGACTCTACTATGGCTGTCGCCTTTTAGATATGCATTGATGCCTTTTCAGTTTTATGCATCTCATGATGCTCACTGCGGAAACTAACAATGTCAAAACAGGCAAATTAATCAATTTCATGTATAATAATTATGCATACTGTTTAAAAGGTATGCCGATGAATGAGTGAATTGAATGAACTTTTCCCAAACACTGTATGTTCTTGTTACAGGAGACATCCATCCTGGAAGAATATAACATCAATTGGACACAGAAGCTGGGAGCTGGGATCAGTGGTCCTGTGAGGTATGCTGTTATGTCCAGTTTGAAGGGTATATTGAAAGGTCATTTTTGCATTAAAAAGTATTTTAAATAAATATGACATTCAGCTGTAAATCTCCTCTAGCTGAAGTAGTTAATAGCCTATTTCCTGCAGTAGGAACTAATCTCTGTTTGAGGAAATATTTCTGAATCCTTTCCTAAGCACCAGAACAAAAATCAACTACAAACATTGGAGGGAAAAAAGTTTGACGTATCAAGGAATTATGAATCTGTCCAGCATGTTCATATCTCTATCATCATTGTATTGCATTGTATATGTTTTGAAACTACAGAGATTTGATTATAAAACTAAGCATTTAAATATCATCTTTCCAAAACATTATTGGGAAATATACTGATATTTACTGATACTTATTTTATTATTATTTAAGTAGTTTGATATACTGTTATAAAGTCTCATTGATTTACATTACAAGCTATTAGAATTTCTTTTTACTTTTTAGTCATATCAGCATCTGCACCAGATTGCACATTTTTGCTCAGTTTGGGAATAAAACTGAGGTGTTTTTCCTCCATATTCTCATTATATCATACTATATGAGCAATAAAAGCCTTGTGTATCAAATATGACACTCAACAAATACACAAACCTTTCAATAAACTGTTCCATTAAAATGATAGATATTCCTGCTTTACAGAGTTAAGACGTTAACTGCATTCATCAGTTGGCTATTTACTAAAAGCCAATTGATGCAGTGCATTTATATAGTTTTTTTTTCTTTTCTCCAGGGTATGTGTGAAGAAGTCGACACAAGAACGGTTTGCCCTGAAGATCTTGATTGACAGACCCAAAGCCCGCAATGAGGTAGGTAGTGTGTGCCGTGTGCATGGTTTAGTTTCTTTTATTTGAACATCTCTTGGTGTTACAAGTTAATAAGCTGAAGTGTTAGACTTTACAGAACATTTTCAAATGCAACTTTAAATTGATTTTTATTTGCAGGTCAGGCTTCATATGATGTGTGCCTCTCACCCCAACATTGTGAAAATAATGGAGGTGTATGCCAACAGCGTACAGTTTCCCCATGAATCCAGTCCAAGGTAGTGGAGTGCACACAACACAGTGTTTCCTACACGTACAGTACAAGAAAATGTTGGCTAATGCTCTAAACATCGAAAAATATAAATACTGTTTTCTGTGCTTCTCCCTAATAGGGCAAGGTTACTGATTGTCATGGAAATGATGGAAGGTGGCGAGTTGTTCCATAGAATCAGCCAGCACAAGCACTTTACAGAAAAGATGGCCAGCCAGGTCACTAAACAGGTACTGTCTTTACAGTTAAAGGCCATACTGTTGAGGTAGATCAGGTCTGGAGAGAAGGCAGACTTTTGTCCGGAGGTAATGCATAATATTCAAATTAACATAGTTTGTTTTGGTAACATGGCAGCTCATTTGATGGTGAAAGAGTATCTATTAAAGATACTATTAGCAGCGGTTACAGTCCAGACCTCCAAGAAAGCCTGATTGGTTGGATATTTGAGACCAATGTCTAGGGCTGGGTGATAAATTACATCATATATTGAGATTGTGATGATAATTTATATGAAGAACGATAATAAGTTTTTACTCAATATGGATTAATCAGGCAGCTGAAATAAAGTTAAAGCAGAAATAAAGTGCAAACTATCGCATAGTGTGTGACGTTTCGAGCACGCAGGCTCTTCATCAGACAAATGAACAACACTCATATGCCACTCATTATACCTCCAGGTGATCAAAGGTCACATGACCTGACACAATACTAGCATAATAATAATACCCCAACAAATAAACCAAAACAATAACAAAGAAATATAACAGAACATATAAAGCTATGCAATATACAATGCAACAGCATCAATTGATACCTGCCTACGTACATAAATTCAACTAGTACCGTCAAAACCTAATTTAGAGCTATAAAAAAAGCTATATAAATATAGATATATTATATTTTAAGAAATGGACGAATATCAAAGTCCTCATTTAATCCTCTAGGGGACAACGTATCTAATGTAAAAATCCAGAAGGCCTCACATTGTAAAAGTAATTTATTAATATCACTACTGCGCTGTGGACACTTGACTACCTCTATTCCTACGTACTGAAGAGTGGAAACGGAGTGTAAATTCGGGGCACTATTTCGTGTAAGACGGACGGCTAATGTTATTTACTTGTTGCGTTGCCCTTGTGCGCTTGATCGCATAAGAGAGTAAACATGGAATGCCTGACATATGACTTAACTTTACAATAAAGTAAAACATGGGCCCTTTAAACAAGTACAGTGTTATTTTCACTTACATTGTTATAAGTAGTCTATTGTGTTTGGTAGACATATTGAAATTATAGTTGATTAAAAATGAACATTATAAACTTGCATAGACATCAAGTAGTTTGAACTTCTGTCATTTTTACAGATAAGCCTTGCATTACAACACTGTCATTCATTAAATATTGCACATCGAGACCTGAAACCAGAGAACCTGCTCTTCAAGGACAATTCACTGGTGAGATGTGGCACCTGAATAATATTCCATAAATTCATTTGATTTAATTGATTACAGTGCATATATATAAGTTATTTAGTTATTTTGAATCCTGTTTCTTGTGTCTGACCCCATCAGGATGCTCCTGTAAAACTGTGTGATTTTGGTTTTGCCAAAATCGACCAAGGTGATTTAATGACCCCACAGTTCACTCCGTACTATGTAGCACCACAGGTAAGACCTCAGTGACTTTTTATAGATGTAAAAGTTGACTGTTCATAATTCTTACTTTTAAAGGGGTCAAATCATGAAAAATCATATTTCCTTGATCCTTTTTTCCTTGATCCACGTTTTTTGATGATAAAGGGACGAAATAGCGAAACTGAACTTTTAATCAATTTATTTAATAGATGTCTGAACTGAATAGTGGAAGGAAAAGCCAACAAGTGTCCATGGTCATGTTGTTTCATGGATTATTCTAATTCTGGGACATAATTATGATGATAAAAATGAGTAAGCGTGTCCAAACTTTTGACTGGTGATGTGATATGGCCCCTTCAAAACATAAATTGGTAATGTTTTCAGTGTTTTTTTCTCTTCTTGATGATGATGATGATGATGATAAATAAATAAAAACATCCATCTTGCCAGCCACACATGAAATCTTTGATCAGTCCGAAACGTTATCTGACCTAATTGACAAATATGAACTAACTTTCTTCAATAGGTGCTGGAGGCACAGAGACGCCACCAGAAAGAAAAGTCTGGAATTATACCTACCTCACCCACACCTTACACATACAACAAGGTAAACTTGTTACTCACTGTTATGGCTCATTCTTCGAAAAAGTTCCAAAAATCATCTTATTATATTAGTGCTGTCAATCGATTAATCGCATCCAAAATAAAAGTTTTTGTTTACATACAATTTGTGTGTACTGTGAATATTTATTATGTATATATAAATACACACATGCATGTATATATTTAAGAAAAAAAATTGTTGTTTATATATTAAGAATATTTATATATAATATAAATTTGAATATAAATATATACATGTAAATAATAGGCTTGCTGCGATAGACGGTGTTGGCGGTGATACCGGTGTTAAGCCGCTACACCAGTTACGTCACTTGCCCACCGTGGCACCGTCCCTCACCGTCATTTAGATTTTATTAATAGTAATAAAAATCATTTAGTTCAGTTAGAGAGCAGACACTACAATTAAACCTGAACGTGGCTGCTAAATGCAGCACACCGATAATCACGCATCACGGATCAGATTTAATTTATCACGTGAGGAGAGTGAGTCGAGTTGACTGACAAGAAGAGTGAGGTGAGACAGACAAGATGACGGCAGAAAAGTTTCACAACGAAATGTAAAAGCGCCCGTTTTAAAA